>NW_027362767.1:52195314-53395314 GCF_046119375.1 Phyllobates terribilis | reverse complement strand
GGCCAAGGCAGTGCTGCAGTGCAGCTTGTGACTGATGTGGCCATTTTGGAGATGGAGGCTGAACTGGAGGAGGAGGTGCAGGAGCTGAACAATGTGATTACATTGAGGTTACATTGGCGACTCTGGTTTTTATACTAAAGAAAGATCCTACTATGTTTTTATTTTTTTTTTTTACGTCTTTTCAAATGTGTATTGGAGTGCGTTTTGGAGAGCTCTTGAAATTGTTGCATATACAATAACAGTATAGGAGACACACTCCTTAATAATGGGAGAGACAATTCAAATAGATTCTATGTTCTAGAATATTAACTGTCTTATCTGAAATTGTTTTACGGGTGAGGTATGGATAGCGTATTACACCTATCCAGCCAGGTATTTTTGACTTATACTGCGTGCTGCTGGTGCTGCCCAAAAAAATTAAAATCTATTCTATTCCGTATCGATAACTCTGTCAGATGTATTTACAATAGGAACAGGTGCTGCTAGGTGGCATCATCACCATCTACACATGAGTGTTCATTCTGGTCGCATAAATATCTTCCACAGTCCAAAACTTTATTTCTTTTTAGTTCTTTGGCCTTATATACAAGTCATTACCCTGGAAAGAATTTTCTTAACAATTTTTCCATTGTAGCTTGTTTTTTTTATGGTTTTTTTTTGTCAGTCCGCAAAAGTGGCGCAATACTTTGACAACATTGTTCACAAATATGCTATTTGTCAGTGGCCAACTGAGAATAGGTTTGAACCCTCAACTGCAATACTTTAAATGGAGTGTAATATTTGACACACTCACAATAATTGCTGGATTATTAGGGCGGTTATATGGGATAAAGTCTGATGGCCACTGTTTCAGGCAGTTGCCTCATAGTATGGTATTTGTCAGCGACCAAGTGTCAATTGGTTCAACAAAACACAGGTGGCTGATTTTAAAAGGAGTGGAATATTTGGCACGCTCCACAAAATTTCTGTATTATTGCTGTAGTCATATGGATCACGTGCGTTTGATCATTGAAAAAAGTTCCTCTGCTTCCACAATACAGTAATATGAATAAAACCAAAAAAATCTGTCTGTATTCTGCGAACAAGCAAATGGAGCTGTAAAACAGTGTACACTGACACACTGCTACAATCTATAAATGGAGGACAATATTTTCCACGTTCACTACAAATGGCTGGATTTGAACCGCAGTTATATGTGATACATCTGATAGAGAACCATGGTTTTAAATAGAAGGCCTGTAATTACTAATATTATTCTACACAGACACCTAGTGTGAATAACTTGACCAACACACTGCAACAAAATGAAAATGGAAGAAATTGCTGATTTTGGAACACTGTTATATGTGATACGTCTGACAGAGAATCACGGTTTTAAATAGCAGGCCTATAATTTACTAATACTATTCTTTACAGACACCTAGTGTGAATAGCTTGACGACACACTGCAATGGAAAGGAAAAGGAGGCCAATATTTTCTATGTTCAGTTTCAATTTCTGGATTTTTATCGCTGAAATATGGAAAAGATCTGGCTTTATTCTGCAGTGAGAACAAGCAAATGGAGCAGAAAAATGGTGTACTCTGGGTTACTTTTTAAGCAAGTAACCAGGATTAAGATAAAAAACAATTTTTCCCTGGCCCCTGATATCTGGGGTTATGTCTACAAATATATGTAAGAACAGCAGCAGCAGACAGGACGTTCAATGGACCCTCTTGCACTATATACACTGTAGTCTGCTACATACACTGCCTGCTTAATTCCTGCTATCACCACTAAATATATGAAGCAGGATTAGACCTCAGAAGGACTGTTAGTTCAATTGGATATATATATACAGTACAGACCAAAAGTTTGGACACACCTTCTCATTTAAAGATTTTTCTGTATTTTCTTGACAATGAAAATTGTACATTCGCACTGAAGGAATCAAAACTATGAATTAACACATGTGGAATTATATACTTACCAAAAAAAAGTGTGAAACAACTGAAAATATGAATATGTCTTATATTCTAGGTTCTTCAAAGTAGCCACCTTTTGCTTTGATGACTGCTTTGCACACTGCCCTGAGGAAGTGGCAGTGTAGCCACGAAACGCGTAGGCCAAGGAATAAAGAAGGTTTGGTTTATCATTAACCCTTGTGTGTCTCTGGACCAGCCCGGAAGATCAGCCTGGCTTCTTATCTCCTCTCATTGTTTACTGATCAGTGGGGTCTCCTGCAGCGGCCATCTGACAGGTGCTTCACAGTTGGTTGTGACTCACACAACCTCCGAAGGTGAGTCAGACTGATTGTGGGACCTGGTATTTACTTTTATACGGATAAAGCCCTATGTGCGCTGTCTTTCCTATCTTTTGCACAATCTTGGCATTCTCTTGATGAGCTTCAAGAGGTAGTCACCGGAAATGGTCTTCCAACAATCTTGAAGGAGTTACCAGAGATGCTTAGCACTTGTTGGCCCTTTTGCCTTCACTCTGCGGTCCAGCTCATCCCAAACCATCTCGATTGGGTTCAGGTCTGTGGAGGCCAGGTCATCTGGCGTAGCACCCCATCACTCTCCTTCTTGGTCAAAAAGCCCTTACACAGCCTGGAGGTGTGTTTGGGGTCATTGTCCTGTTGAAAACTAAATGATGGTACAACTAAACGCAAACCGGATAGAATAGCATGCTGCTGCAAGATGCTGTGGTAGCCATGCTGGTTCAGTATGCCTTCAATTTTGAATAAATCCCCAACAGTGTCACCAGCAAAGCACCCCCACACCATCACACCTCCTCCTCCATGCTTCACAGTGGGAACCAGGCATGTAGAGTCCATCCATTCACCTTTTCTGCGTCGCACAAAGACACGGTGGTTGGAACCAAAGATCTCAAATTTGGACTCATCAGACCAAAGCACAGATTTCCACTGGTCTAATGTCCATTCCTTGTGTTCTGTAGCCCAAACAAGTCTCTTCTGCTTGTTGTCTGTCCTTAGCAGTGGCTTCCTAGCAGCTATTTTACCATGAAGGCCTGCTGCACAAAGTCTCTCTAACCTGCGATTTCTGAGGCTGGTGACTTGGATAAACTTATCCTCAGAAGCAGAGGTGACTCTTGGTCTTCCTTTCCTGGGGCAGTCCTCATGTGAGCCAGTTTCTTTGTAGCGCTTGATGGTTTTTGCAACTGCACTTGTGGACACTTTCAAAGTTTTCCCAATTTTTCGGAATGACTGACCTTCAGTTCTTAAAGTAATGACGGCCACTCGTTTTTCTTTACTTAGCTGCTTTTTTCTTGCCATAATACAAATTCTAACAGTCTATTCAGTAGGACTATCAGCTGTGTATCCACCAGACTTCTGCACAACACAACTGTTGGTCCCAACCCCATTTATAAGGCAAGACATTCCACTTATTAAACCTGACAGGGCACACCTGTGAAGTGAAAACCATTTCCGGTGACTACCTCTTGAAGCTCATCAAGAGAATGCCAAGAGTGTGCAAAGCAGTCATCAAAGCAAAAGGTGGCTACTTTGAAGAACCTAGAATATAAGACATATTTTCAGTTGTTTCACACTTTTTTGTTAAGTATATAATTCCACATGTGGTAATTCATAGTTTTGATGCCTTCAGTGTGAATGTACAATTTTCATAGTCATGAAAATACATAAAAATCTTTAAATGAGAAGGTGTGTCCAAACTTTTGGTCTGTACTGTAGATATATATATATGTTGTGGATTACCCATACTAGCTATGAAGAAGCTAATCTCTCCCTGCAGCAGCAGCACCTCTCCCTACACTGTCTGATCCGGAGTGACTGTGACGAGCATGGCGGCGCCCGGTCTTATATAGACCTGATGATGCTGTGCGGCCAGCCAATCACTGTAATGCCACAACCAACATGGCTATGGCATTACAGTGTGTGGCAAGCAATCCCTGAATGTTCATTGGCTCTCTAAAGAGCACCAAACATGCATGGAGGGGACCCGAGTTCCCGCCCAAGCATCCCAGAAATACTCGCCGAGCTTGTTGAGCACAGTGATGCTCGGGCGAGTACCGAGCAGTGGCGAGCACGTTCGCTCATTACTAGTGGTAAGGCGTTTTGTAACAAGGATAAAAATTCCCTGATCTGCTGATTGATTCCGGACGGGTCTTAGTGGTGATACACCCCCTGATCAGCAAGTTCTAACTTGTTTTAACTGGACAATATCTTTAAAAGGATGTAGACACCTCCTGGGACATTTTCTTTTAACTAAATGCATGTATTCTTGCCTAAAAAGCATTTTTGCAGTATGGTTTTATTACAAATGTAGCTTTGTTTAGTTTCTGCAGCCTCTATTGATCACTGTACATAGCAGACTGCAGAATGAGTTAGCAATAAATATGTCAATAGGCTGCTCATTCTCAGAGTAGGTTTTTAACACTTATTTTTTCCTCTATTAATCTTTCTTTAAGTTGATTTGGGGCCAGTAGAAATCTGAAGTTTATAAATCTGACTGATTCACTGATAAATCATTCAGTCTCCTATGCACTGTTATACATAGAGGATGTATAAGCCAAACAGTGTAATTTATAATGAAACCCCATTAAAAAAACTATTTTTAGCCATAATTGTGGACATTCAGGAAAATAATAGTGTCTATCCCCCTTCATTATGACAATACTATTTACTTCCAACGCAACCAGAAACAACTATGGACAAAATCCATGTACTGTACCAATCATCTAACTAGTTATACCCCTTACAAGACCAGTAGAAAAAAAGTAAAAAGCATAAAAGTTGCATACAGGATGTTTGAGGAGCCAATTTGCCATTTTACACTTTCTTAAAAAGTACCTAAATTATTTGAAAACTTAAGGGTATGTGCACACTTTAAGTATTTGTTGCAGACATTTCTGCATTAAAAAAGTGTCTCTTTGCAGGAAAAACTGTCTAAAAATGTGAATTTTTGCCACTTTTTTGAGTGAGCTTTTCAAGGGTTTTTTTTTATAATTTTTTTCCCCACTCATTAGAATGGATGAAAAATGCAGCAAAAATGCTGAAAGAACTGTCATGCTGCACATATGAAACTGCTTAAAATCCGCAAGTAAAAAATATGCAATGTGTGCATGACACTTCAGAAATCTCATTAATTTTGCTAAGACAGTAAAATGCTGTGTATTTCTCAGCAAAAATGTACAAAAAAAGCTCCGCAAAAACGCAACTTGTGCACATACCTTAGATGTTAAAGACATTTTTTACATTTCACCAGTAGGTGTCTACGAACCAGGACCCCTAAAGATCAATTTGTAGAAGATATACCTGCCAGTATTCATATGGGCATATGTGTAAAATCCTTGGACTCCATATCAACATTTGCATTGAGATCTTTAGAAATACAAGTGTGACACCCCAGGGGTCTGGTTGCCACAGTGATAGAGATATTATGTCTGAGAGCAGGTGGGAGGTCCTTTGGTCAGGGATCCTGTGCATGCCACACCTCCTGCCCAGTCTTGGGAGGGGAAGAACTTCCCCTGTATAAACCCGGGGCTGAGGCAGGGTGAGTCAGACAAGGAGAGTGGAGAAGAGAAGCAGCATAGGAAACAGCAGAGTTACAAGGAGTCAGGGGCTGGCAGCTACAGAGCTCGCCCTGACTAAGAAGATTCTTTACCGGACCCGGAGTCCGAGGCTGTGGGGACTAACTCCTACCCAGCAGCAGAATCCGTCGGGCAGGGGATTTCAGGTCCTCTGGCCCAGAAGCCCGAAGGCACGGTCACACGCGTGGGACCAGCACCGCCATCGTGGAGCGGAAGCCATTAGAAGGCCCCGAGTCACCGGCCATACGGGTGAGCACCACACGGTACACTCAGGGACGTGGGCTACTTACATCAGCTTCTAGCAAGGTAGCCAGAAGAGTACAGTCAGTTTGGGAGGCTTACAACTACGCCTGGCCAGGGGAGATCCCATCTGCTCAAAGACTGACCAGGCCCCGTTTGCTAGCAAGTACTCTGGGAGGGTCTGTCGTTGTTACCAGTAAAGACCCTGAACTACACCGTACCGTCTCTGAGTGGTTCCTGCTACCCCCATCATCTACGTCGGCTGCCCTGAGGCCATACCCCTCCCGTTGGGGGTTATACTATCACGCTGCACAATCCTACCACCGGCCTCAGCGGTCTGCCCTGCAGCAGCAGCTTCCTGGCTGCACTCAACGGGTGGCGTAGTCATCAACTATTTACTACTAATAGACTGCCGTCTAGTTTGACTCCCTGGGCACGGACCGGGTCACCGCCACGAGATTACAACCCTCCACGGATCCGGCTCCGGGTAAGCTCCCGCGTGCACACCGCAGCGCGACACAGGCCCAGGGGCGCGTCACAAGACCTCCAAGCTCAAAGCCCAAGTAAGCATGGTGCTTAAAGGGGTTGTCCACTACTTTAGATTAACCCACCAATGTATCCCCCCCCGGGGCCCCTAAGACTTTTTGTAGATACTTTCTGTTGCAGATAACTACTGTGGGCGGTGCTATCACTGGCCGCTCACAGGCATCACTTGACCCCCGGCTGCTGCCGGCTCTGACATCCGCTGATGTCACGACAAGTGCTGGCAGCAGCTGGGGGTCTTTTTCTTCCTGGTTCCAAGGTGGATGCCAGGCTGTGGGCGAGGTTACCCCCCCGCGTCACACCCGGCATCCACCGCGAGCTCTGCCTCTCCCCAATCATTGGGAAAGCATGCGGTGAATGCTGGTTGTGTCGCAGGGGGGTAACACCACCCACAACCCAGCAGCCACCGCGGGGACGCCACCGCTAAGTCACGCCTCACTTGTCGGTGGTCGCATGATGCCTGTGAGCGGCCACCGATAGCGCCGCTCACAGGCATTATTTGCAACGGAAGGTATTTACAAAAAGTCATAGGGGCCCCGGGGGGATACATTGGGGGGGGGGGGGGTAGTCTACAGTAGTGCACAACTTCTTTAAATAGATGGGTTTTCTTATTTCCAGTGATCATGTCTCAGATCGTCCATATGTCAGAAGTTTTTAAAAAC
Organism: Phyllobates terribilis; assembly: GCF_046119375.1. Classification (NCBI taxonomy): domain Eukaryota; kingdom Metazoa; phylum Chordata; class Amphibia; order Anura; family Dendrobatidae; genus Phyllobates; species Phyllobates terribilis. Next base: position 53,388,320 of record NW_027362767.1, on the reverse strand, counting down.
ACTAATGGCTCCATGGCTCTGGAAAGGTATTGTTACACGCATGCCACTAGGTTCAGGACAGTTACCCAGGACGAGCATAGGCTACAGCTTCTCTCAGTCACACGGTAGATTGAATTGCTGACCAGACACATCTGACAAGAGTCTTTTTCAACAGTTTAACAGTGGAATTTAATCTGAAGCATGGCCAGTGCAATTCAGGGATATTACAGCAACAATCTTCATTACAGTGCAGTCTGCGTTTCTTGAGCAACCGGCTCCAGTAACAATACAGTAGTTTCTTCACAAGGCACAGTATTACAGTCTCTTCAGTAGCATAATTCAGCATAGATTAGATCTCTTAGCAGCACACTTCTATGCATACACAACCACAGGCTTTTCCTTCACAAGGACACCATAGTACACAGCATTCTTTATCCTGCATGGAGATGGAGGGGGGAGGGTTTGATGAGGGAGATAACCCCTGTGACACAATTCCTTCTAGTCCTTATCTTCCTGTCCGATAATACTCTGCACTGTTAGTTCAGGGAGTTTATCTTACCTGTGTTTAGTTTTTCTGCTGATCTCAATCCCGTTCAGTTGCCTCCTGTCAGATACAGATAACACACTACCTTTCTCTTCGGCTTCAGCCAGACTGCAATAACAAGTTCCCCACAATCCCCCTGCAGCTCTGCTAAAACACTCCCTGTCTCCTGTGACTGTGTTAACCCCTCTAGTTGGTTGGATGTTTCTGAAGCACAACACTTCCTGTCTCCTATGCTTGTGTTATTTGTAACTGTTGCTGGATTCTTTGGAAGCAACAGCACTACTTCTATATGTCACAGTATTTCACATGGTGAATTGAAATTGACCAGTGCCTATTGACTGACTGGGCCATGCTGAGATTAAATTAGTTCACACAGAGGAATGCCAACATTTGGGGCTGTGTTGCAGTTCCCATTGGTGCACAAATGTGATATTATTTGATATATACCTTCCCCCTAATTTTCCCTGAAATAAAGAAAATACAATCCAGTATAGATTGCTGTTTAGTATAAACCAACATGTGGAAGTGAGCATATCCATAGGACATGCCCAAAATTTCTAACAGATGTGACGCACCCCCTGGGCCGTGGGGTACTCGGTGCCGGGCCGGTCGTTGCTAGGGGAGATGTCACAGTGGCGGTGACCCGGTCCGTGACCCAGGGCGGTCAATCAAAAAGGGTTATTTACAGGGGATTAATAAAGTTCTGGATATATATAGTTCGTGACGCCACCTGTAGTATGTGGCTATGTGGAGCAGCGGTTGCTGTGCAGAACCTTTGGAGCGGGTATTAGTGCAGCAGGGTTGGTTCAGCTCTCCACAGGTAGAGCTTAGCTCCAGGGCAGTGTAATGTGTTATTAGATGATGCTGGGCGTTGTAGTGCAGGGTTTGATGGCGCAGCAATAATCACAGAGACAATGGGGTGCAGTCCTCAGGGTCTTTACTCACGGTTGTTGCAGTCCAAGTTACAGGTACCAGTGTAACTTCCCTCGTCGTGCTGTGCGTACTCAGGGAGGGGTTCGGGCAACCCTCAGATATCTCCGGAGTACTTAACGGTACCCCCTACTGTGTCTTCTCTCTGGCCGTCTCCCTGCACCTCATACCAAGTGTCCCAATCCGGTACCTGCGGGCCTTGTCGGGCGACGTCAGTTCCGTCCCCTGGGTCCTCTATAGCTACCTTTTTGGTGAGACTGATATGGACTGTTGGCTGCAGGACTTGAAATACTGCAGCCTCCGGTTTCTAGTTGAGACATAAAGTGCTCTGCTAGTTGAGGGACCGGTCCCCTTTGTGTGGTCTGACCCCTCTACCTCCTGGTAGATTCGGGCGTAAAGGTGGCCTCTAGCACTGCCCGTACCCCTGGGGTCCCTTCCTCGCTCCTGGAGCCCTTCTTGCTCCTCTCTCCTCCTCCTCCTTCCGTCCTGGGCCTCTCCTCAGACCCTCTGCCTGAGCAGAGCTCCTGCAGAGCCCTGCTCCACTCCTCTCACTGTAGACTGTTCTGTGACTTCACTCAGACTGAACTGAACTACTGGTCTCTCTAAACAAGATGGCTTCTCTATTTATACCTTTCTTCCATGTGCTCCCCTTAGCTACTTCCTCCACCCACACCCACTACATAGCTCCTCCCAACAGCTAGGGACCCGGGACTGTGCTCTCCCTTAGGAGCAATCTCACCCTACCCCCACTGCGGGTATGTGTTGGATGCAGATGTTAGGGTCCCGAGCTGTACTGCTTCCTTACCTGAGAGTGAGATACCACACCTCTGGGTGAGATGCAGTACCTCTGTGGCGACTGAACCCTCAGGGGCGCCACATACCCCCCTGGTAAAACATAGCACGTCCACAGGCTGGAACAGAGTAAAAACAGGGTATGTTACAGACATGCAAATTTTTAGATGCATCACATAGAAGACCATAAACATAACATTTCTTCCCTTTATGGGAGGCACTTTTTCTTGAATGTTACTGGTTACGTTTTTTATCTAAACATTATGAGACTTTTTTAACGAACATCTTTCTTTATACTTATAAAACATTTTTCTCATATAACACATTTTTCATATAAAACATTTTTCAACAGGTTACAGCATGATCTGCAACCGGGTGCCCATTTTCTTTATCAAGGTGCAAACATGAGCATGAGAGACCCGCCCGAAGACCCTCAACGTAGGACCTGGGCGTGGCTGCAGGGCATGGATGATCCAGGTGTTGGACCACGTCTTCGGCCACGCCAAACGGGTTTTGTTCTGAGGTCAGCTTTGTATATATAAAACCAATAAGGGGCACTTTAAGAAGTGCAACTATTTACAACGGCAAGTTCCTTGGTTATTCACTGTCCATAACCTGGTAGTCTTTTTAAACGGGTAACTATTAAACCTTGAATACACACAAGTTAACTTTGTAAACTGGCAGGGTTGTACCCTTCCAGGTAACTATAAACAGTTTAAACAGTTCAACAGGGATGCTCCCTCCAGGGGAACTCCTGATTCCTGCAGGCTGACCCAGCCGAATCTTCAGCCTCGCACTGCAGGGGCATGTCACTCCTTTTTGCCACTCGATATACTTGAAGGGCATACCTGCCGTGCCTACCTGTCAGCATACCTGGAGGCTCCTGCTTGTTCCTGCCGTGTCTGCCAGTCCGTCTGTGCGGACCACCCGCCAGCCTGCTTGCCGTGCTCTTCTACTGAACCGGTCAGTCCTTGCCATCTGACCCGTGGGAGTCACCTGCTCTCTTACAAGGTCGTCCCCAGAATAGCACCTGGTCCCTCTGCTCGGTCCCTCCCTGGTCACAGAGTCGATTGAGCCGCCGTACGACCCTGGTCAGTCCGAGTTGATACCTAGTTACGCCCCTCTGGGTCCATCCTTGCACCGCAGCACAGAGGTTCCACCACCCGGATCCGTAACAGTTTGCACGGGCCATGGAACCCGGTGGCCCCCAGGACCCTTTGCTTGCTTACCTGTACCAGGAGGTTTCTCGTCAGAGATCCCAACAGGAAACCATCCTGACCTTCCTGCGGTCTGTCAACTCTCGCCTGGACACGCTGTCTGTCCCACCTGTGTCCGCCTCAAGTCGAGCGACACCCACTCCAGCAGCGCCGCTGCCTACCAATACCACGGCATCCAGCCTAGGATTTCTGCGCCTCCTCATTTTGGAGGTGACCCCGTCCTATGTCGGGGCTTTCTGAACCAGTGCACGCTGCACTTTGAACTTCTGCCACATCAGTTTCCCTCCGACCGGGCCAAGGTGGCGTTCATCATGTCTCACCTCACCGGGTAAGCATTGGCATGGCTTAACCCTCTATGGGAGAGAGGGGACTCCCTTGTGTCTGATCTTCCGGCTTTCCTCACTGCCATACGGTTCCGTACTAGTGTTGAGCCACCCCCGTAGTGTTCGAGTTCGGTTCGGTTCGTCGAACACCCGTGTGTTCGCCGAACTGTTCGTCGAACTGTTCGTCGAACACCTTCGAACACCGTTAAAACCAATGGCAGGCAAACAAAAACACATAGAAACACATAGAAAACACCTTCAAAGGTGTCCAAAAGCTGACAAACTGCTCAGAAGACACAACTAACACATGGAAAAGTGACAAGTACATATAGTCATGCGAAAATAAAAGAGGTGGAGGAGTAAAAGGAGGGGGAGACACAGATATAGGCATGTCATGCCCTTCTAAAATCCAAAAAGTGAGAAGCCGACACGGCCAGTCCGCTCCTGCCGGTGCCACCTCCGTGTCGCCGGGTTTGTGCCAGAGCCGCGGTGAACCCTGATGGCCAGCCCCCCTCTCCCAATACTGGTGCCTGTCCGCTGGTGGGTCGAGCGAGCCCCCCTGTGGTGGAGGCAGCTCTAAGCTTTTTAATTTAAATTGTCTCTCTAATTTGAATGAATACACTTTAAATCCATTTACAAGGATCTATTGGAGGGCAAGTCTCATGCCAGCAGCCGCGTAATTCCAGCTCCAGTAGCGTCCACTAAAGCTGCTGCAGTTAAAAAGCTTTTATAAGGATCGAGCTCGGCTGTCCACCGCAAGGCATCCTACTGCCAGTCCCAGCCCCTATGCCTTGGGGTGCCTCCTGATGCTCTTCACTGAGTATCCCATGGTCCCGAAGCATTTCCTTTGAAAAAATTAAGTGTCTAAACTACAGGTGGTGTAGCTTGCTTAACAGCCGGGATAATCCGCTGACTAGCAGACACTGCTACTAGGCACAAAGTATTTCCTGGGCTAGATGCAGTTTAAAATTTGTAATTAGATACTCTCGTTGGATGCTGAGAAAGCATTCCATAGAGTCTCCTGGCACGCCATATATGATTCTCTTAAAAAGCTTGGGGTAGGGGTCTAGGGGACCCTTTTATAGCCAAAATCACGGCCCTGTATCGCAATACGTCACCTAGGCTGAAGATAAATGGAACTGTAGCACCCTGAGGGCTCGGTTGCTACAGACGTATTGCACCTCACCCAGAGGTGTGATATCTCACTCTCAGGTAAGGATGGAGTGTGGATCAGGACCCGACACCTGCATGCATTACACCACATTGCCGTGGGGCAGGGCGACCAATATGCCCCTGAGATGGGCACGACAGTCCCTGTCCCTGGCTGGAGTGGGGGGAGGGATCACTGAGGAAGGGGAACCCTGTAGTGCAGGAGCAGGGAGGAAGCAGTTCCTGGGTGCATTGAGAAGGGAGTATAAAAGGTGGGCACCATCTTAGTTCAGTGCAGAGAAGTCTGAGCAGAAGTGGCAGGGAGCAGGGGCTCTGCATGAGCTCTGCTCCGGAGGCGGGCCTAGTAACAGAGGCCCAGGCCTGGAAGAGGGAGAAGGAAGGAAGAGGAGCGGAGAAGGCTCCAGGAACGAGGAATGAAGGGATCCCAGGGGTGCGGACGGGCGAGTCGCCACCGCACGCCCGAATCCACCTGCGTGGAGGGGTCAGGCCAAAGGGGGAGACCGGTCCCCGAACTAGTGGAGGCAGGAAACGACCCTCAGCTAGAAACCGGAGGCTCTGACATTTTATGTGGCGCAGCCCCTCGCTACACCCGCTAGGAAGGCACCACATAGGGTCAGGGAAACTGGCACCAAGTTTTCCAAGAGGAGGCCCGAGGCAGCCGGACAGAAGTGTTGGTAAGAAAGGCCAGACAAAGGACACACAAAGGGGGTCCTGTGAAGTGCTCCAAAGTTATCTGGGAGTTGTCTGAGCCCCTCACCTGGTGAGCACAGTACGACGTGGGCAGCCGTTACCTGCAGACGTGGTCTGGATAATAAGAACTGTGAGTAAAGGCCCTGGACTGCATCACTGACTCCGTGTCGTTACTGCTGCTGCCCTGCACCATCACCCGCATCCTCCGCATACACTGCCCTGAGGCTATACTCCTCCCGTGGGGAGTTATGCTACGCTCTGCTGCACCCACAACACCAGCCTCAGCGGTCTGCCCTGTAGCGGCGGTTCACTCTGACCGCAATCCACGGGTGGCGTAGTCGGACATTTAAACATCAAAACCACATAAACAGTTCCGCCACTGGTTTGACTGCCCTGAGCCACGGAACCGGGTCGCCGCCACGAAGACTACAACCACCAGCATCCACCAAAAAGGGTCCGGCTCCGGGTGTCCCAAGGCCCAGGGGGTGCGTCAGAACATTTTCATCACCTTTCACAATCACCAATGGGACAAGGCAGGGATGTACTCTGTCCCCTCTCTTATACATCCTAGTGACGGAGCACCTGCTCTCATCAATTCGCCATAACCCCAATATTAGGTGGATTGAGGTGGGAGGCACCGAGTACAAGTGCTCTCTATTTGCTGATGATGTCCTAGTATATATCACTCAATCACATATATCCATCCATGCTGTTATGGCTGAAATAGATCACTTTGTTACATGGTAAAATTTTAAAATCAATGCAGCGAAGTCTGAGGCCCTCGATGTCTCCCTCCCCAAATCCATATAGGATTCCATCCAGTCCAACTTTCCCTTTGCCTGGCCCTCACAGGGTATCAAATACTTAGGAATTCCTATTCATAGAGACCTCTCCCATCTATGTTATCTTAATTTTGGGCCCTTTATTGAACAATTCCATACAGACCACGGTTGGCAAGTTAGAACTGTAAGATTCACTACGTGAACCGCTGGTGTTTTGTGGAAAAGCACATGTACACCGCGTTCCAAATTATTATGCAAAAAGTGTTTAGGAGTGATAAGGGAAGAATTTGTTTGTTTGTCAGTTAAACTCATTGATGGTGATGTGTGTCAGGGCTCTTTATATCACTGTAAGCAATTGCAGACACCTGTGCTAATTAGTTTGGCAGGTGTGTCCAATGAAAGGCAAGACTACTTAAGAAGGCTCTCTCACGTTATTAAGCAGCCTACATTTTCTGCCAAAATGGGAAAGAAAAAGGATGTGTCGGCTGCTGAGAAGCAACAAATTGTGGAGTGTTTAGGTCAAGGCATGACTACAATCAACATTGTGCGATGATCAGGATGAAGTGTCTTGGCAATCAAGAAGTATGTAGCTGATTCACAGTACACACGTGTGCGTGCTGATAAGGGCAAATTGAGGACTCTTTCCTACAGGCAATTACGTCAGGTTGAAAGAGCAGCGGCAAAAAAGCCTTGTCATAGCAGCAGACAAGTTTTTGAAGCTGCTTGTGCCTCCAACGTCCCCCGAACAACAAGATGCAGGGTCCTTCAGAGGTTTGCAGCTGTGCATACGCCATCCTGTCGACCTCCTCTATCCACTTCACACAAGCAGAAACGGCTCCAGTGGGCCAAACATTACATGAAGACTGATTTCAAAACTGTTTTGTTCACGGATGAGTGCCGTGCAGCGCTCGATGGTCCAGATGGATGGAGTGGAGGATGGCTGGTTGATGGACACCCCACGCAAACACGGCTACAGCGCCAACAAGGAGGAGGTGGAGTAATGTTTTGGGCTGGAATCATGGGGAGAGAGATTGTCGGCCCCTTTAGGATCCCTGAAGGCGCTAAAGATGAACTCCATAATGTATGTGGATTTTCTCAAACAGCACTTCCTGCCATGGTTCAAGAAGAAGAACCGTGTATTTCACAGCAAGATCATTTTTCTGCATGATAATGCACCATCTCATGCTGCACATAAAACATCTGCATCTCTGGCTGATATGGGCATAAAAGGGGACAAACTTATGGTGTGACCCCCATGCTCCCCTGACCTCTACCCCATTCAGAACCTTTGGAGCATCATTAAAAGGAGTGTCTATGATGGCAGGAGGCAGTTCACATCTAAGCAACAGCTCTGGGAGGGTATTCTGTCCTCATGCAAAACAATTGAAGCAGAAACCATCCAAAACCTGACAAATTCAATGGACGAGAGAGTTCAGAAGCTCCTTTCGAACAAGGGGTCCTATGTGAAAATGTAACATCACCTAGAATAAAGTTTTGAGTTGAAAACTGTTTGATTTCAGTTTCTAACAACCTGCTAATGCTTATAATTTCAAAAATGACCATTTTTTTGGTCTTTATTAAAATGAAAAGGTTGATCGAAAAGTTTGGGGGATCTAAGAGTGTGGCAACCCAGTAGTCATGATTACTTCGAATTCTGACAATATGAGGGTCATGCTGCAGGTAGTGCAGCAAGAAGGCACTTATGTGTCTTGCGCATCTCGGAGCCCCAAAATTATTTTCCGGGCTAGATGCAGCTAAAAATTATTTTTAATTTTAAATCTGGTGGAGCTTATTATAGATGGCCTAATAGGATCAGTGCTGCACACTGCTACAAAGCCCAAATTATTTTCCAGTCAAGATACAGATAAACATGATTAGTAATTTGAAAGCTTAAAACGGTTGGTAGGGTGATTTTAACCAATCATCAAGCTTTTACTCTCCCCAGGATGACACAGGGGTAGAAAAGTCGTTTCGGATCCATGATTTGTTCATCTTTATGAACGTGAGTCTATCTACATTATCAGTGGAGAGCCGCGTGCGCTTATCTGTCAGCACACCACCAGCAGCGCTGAACACACGTTCAGACAGAACGCTGGCTGCGGGGCATGACAAGATCTCCAAGGCGTAAGTGGCTAGCTCCGGCCATTTATCCAGATTGGAAGCCCAAAAAGAGCAAGGGTCCAGTGACACAGTCGTGGCTTCAATGTTTACTTGGAGATACTCCTGTACCATCGTCTCTAGGCGTTGACTATGTGTCAGACTTCTTGTCTCCTGTGGCCTTGCAAAGGATGGGCTAAAAAAGTGGTGAAATGATTCCGCAAAATTGATGTTACCAGCAGATACTGTGGTTCTGTTACGGTTTGAGTGCTGAACACTTGACGGTCCCACGGTTGGCAAGTTGGAACTGTGAGATTCACTACGTGCACCACTGGTATTTTGTGGAAAAGCACATGTAAGATTCTGCAACAGTCTCTGCTGATACTCCTGCATGCGTGCATCCCTTTCTATGGCAGGAATAATTTCTGCAAATTTACTTTTGTACCGGGGATCTAACAGTGTGGCAACCCAGTAGTCAGGATTATTTCTAATTCTCACAATTCGAGGGTCATGTTGCAGGTAGTGCAGCAAGAAGGCACTCATGTGTGTTGCGCATCCAGGAGCACCAAGTCCCTGTTGTGTTGGTGGCGAGGTAACAATCATGCTTCCTTCCTCTGTCCTCTCCCCCCAACCTCGCACAACAGAAATGTGATCAAGGTCTCCCTCATCTGATGAGTCTTCCATCAGTTCGTCCTCCACTTCTTCCTGGGCTCCTGCACCTTCCTCACTAGTTTGGCTGCTACCATGCGCCCTGGTAAAACCATCTCCCCCACCCTCACATGCCTGCCGCCTTGGTGCTGCCGACCTTCTGGACCTTGCAGATGTTAGCCCTTCTGCATACAACTCCTCCTCCTCTACTTCCTCCACCTCCTCTTGTGCCACCACCTGACTCCGAATTCTGTTTAACATGTGCTCCAGCATGTAAATCACCGGAATAGTCATGCTGATAATGGCATCGTCAGCACTAAACATCTTCGTCGCCATTTCAAAACTGTGCAGAAGGGTGCATAGGTCCCTGATCTGAGACCACTCCTCCAGCGTGATTTGCCCCACCTCTGAATCTCGTTGGCCCAGGCTATACGTCAGAACGTATTGCACCAGGGCTTGTCGGTGCTGCCACAGTCGCTGCAACATGTGCAGAGTTGAATTCCACCGGGTAGGCACATCGCATTTTAGCCGGTGAAGTGGCAGGCCCAACGACTTCTGTAGAGATGTAAGTCGCTGAGCTGCGGGATGCGAACGGCGGAAGTGAGCACACAGCAACCGTGCCCTCTGCAGAAGGCCATCTAGTCTGGGATAGTGGGCTAAAAATTGCTGGACAACCAGGTTCAACACGTGAGCCATACAAGGCACGTGTGTGACATTGCCCCGGCGAAGGGCCGCACCCAGGTTTGCAGCATTGTCGCACACGGCCTTCCCTGGTTTCAGGTCCAGTGGAGACAACCATTCATGAAATTGGTTCTCCAGAGCTGACCACAACTCCTCAGCTGTGTGACTCACATTTCCCAGACATTTCAATGTAAAAACCGCCTGATGACGTTGAGCCCTACTGCCAGCATAGTAAGGAGGTGTGCAGGATCCCTTCTGCGCAGTTAGAAAGCTTGTGGCATGACCAGACAGGCTTTGGGTGCAGGTGGAAGACCGAGAGGAGGTTGAGGAGGCAGAAGCAGTGGAGGAACTTTGACATAAAGAGGATTGACGCACAACTCGTGGGGACGGCAAGACTTGGACAGCAGCCCCTTGTCCTGCTGTGACCATAGTTACCCAGTGCCCAGTCAGCGACATGTAACGCCCCTGTCCATGCCTACTCGTCCAAGTGTCTGTGGTGAAATGCACCCTGTCACACACAGAGTTTCTCAAAGAAGCGGTGATGTTGTGTGCGACATGCTGGTGGAGCGCAGGCACACCTTTCTTTGAGAAGTAGTGCCGACTGGGCATCTGGTACTGGGGCACTGCGACGGACATAAGGTCTCGAAAATCCTCTGTGTCCACCAGGCGGAAAGGCAGCATTTCTGTAGCCAAGAGCTTGCAGATGGTGAAATTCAACCTCTTAGCTTTCTCATGGCTAGGAGGAAATTGTCTTTTACTTGTCCACATCTGAGGGACCGAGGGCTGGCTATTGTGCTTAGACGGGGTTGATAAGGGTGTCCCCGGCAAACTGCCGGTCTGTGAGGAAGATGCAGGCGGACATGTTAGGTTGCCTTGATCCAAAGGTGGTGCTATCGATGTCGGACAGCGCTCAACACCAGCTGGTGTTACCACCTCCAAAGAAAATGATGACCTGCCAATCACGCTGGCTGTTGCGGGTAAAGAGGTGGCAGGTCTGAGCCCCAAAACAGGTGTGACTGCTGTCCCCCCAGTCACAGAGGATGAAGAGGCCGCGGATGCACAAGATATGGCAGACGGTGGTTGGCCCGGCCGGCTAGGCCGCATTGTAGCACACTGAGCTTCCCACTGCAACTTATGCTTCATGTCCATGTGCCGGTTCATGCATGAAGTACTCAAACTATGTATTTTTTGGCCTCTACTTAGCATTTGCTGACAAATGTTACAGATAACACGAGTTGGGTCATCTTTATCGATCTGAAAAAATGCCCAGGCTATGCAAGGCTTAGCACCCATGTGACCTGAAGAGCCACCACGACTTGTGGTGAGAGGCAGAGTTGTGTTTGAGGATGCAGTTGTTGACATGCTTCCAGTACTACGTCTCTGTCCAGGAAGGCGCAACCTGACCTCGTCGTCACTAGCATCTTCCTCCACCTCCTCTGCTGACCTCATCTCTTGGCTGACTGTGGGTTGACAGTAAGTGGGATCTCCGACCTCATCATCATCACCCTGTGCGTTATCACACCCGTCGTCCTCAGAGCCAACCTGTTCCTGCCCTGACAAAAAACTAAAGTTGTCGCTCCAATCAGGTATTTGAGTCTTATCATCGTCTTCCTCATTGTCTCCACCAACAGGAGTTACAGTTTGGGAATGAGGGTCTACATTATGGTCAGAACCTTCTGCGTCTGGTCCTGGATCCGACTCATAAAGATTCTGGGCATCAGTGCAGATCATTTCCTCGTCTGGATTCACAGAAGCGCTGGAGTCGACCTCTGATTCCCAGGCTATAGTATGAGTAAACAGCTCTGCAGACTCAACCATCTGTTCTACCTCATACTCAGACGGGCAGCTGGAGATTTGGGAGCTGTGAGGAAGCAAGTGCGATTTGGGTGACACCTTTGAGGACTGGAGTATTTGTGATGTTGAAGTTGATGTGGAGGAGAGCCCACTTAAAGGAGCACTTGATATCCGTTGAAGCACCTGCTGTTTTTGTGCCTCATCTGGAATTTGTAGCGATTGGCGTGGCCGTAAGAAAGGGATCTTATCACATTGTCCGCTAAAAGAAGTAGACATTTTAGTTTGGCTGGAAGATGGTCTTTCTTCTGCAGATGTTACTGTTGCTTTAACACCTACCCCACGGACACAACCTTTTTTCCCCTTCCCAACACGCCTATTCCCCTTTCCACCAGCAGCAGGCCTTTTTCCACTCATTTTGGTGGTTAACTAATTCAGAACTCTGGAGTTGTTTGCACAAAAAAACAATGGATGGTAACCGAGCAGAGCTGAGTGGCCAAACTGTGGTATTAGGCCAAAACTATTGGCTGGGTTAGATGCAGAAAAAAATTATTTTGAATTTGCAACCTGATGGAGGTCAGTATAGATGGACTAATACAAAAAGTCCCACACACAGCTAGAAGCCTAAATATTTTTTCAGAGGTACTGTATATGCAGATAAAAATTAGTTTTAATTTGCAACCTGATGGAGGTCAGTATAGATGGACTAATAGAGAAAGTCCGACACACTACTAGAAGGCCAAATATTTTTTCAGAGCTAGATGCAGAAAAAAATTATATTCAGTTTGCAACCTGATGGAGGTCAGTATAGATGGACTAATAGAGAAAGTCCGACACACTACTAGAAGGCCAAATATTTTTTCAGAGGTAGATGCAGAAAAAAATATATTCAGTTTGCAACCTGATGGAGGTCAGTATAGATGGACTAATAGAACAAGTCCCACACACTGCTAGAAGCCCAAATATTTTTTCAGAGGTACTGTAGATGCAGATAAAAATTAGTTTTAATTTGCAACCTGATGGAGGTCAGTATAGATGGACTAATAGAGAAAGTCCGACACACTACTAGAAGGCCAAATATTTTTTCAGAGGTAGATGCAGAAAAAAATATATTCAGTTTGCAACCTGATGGAGGTCAGTATAGATGGATTAATAGAACAAGACCCACACACAGATAGAAGCCCAATATTTTTTCAGAGGTAGATGCAGAAAAAAATATATTCAGTTTGCAACCTGATGGAGGTCAGTATAGATGGACTAATAGAGAAAGTCCGACACACTACTAGATGGCCAAATATTTTTTCAGAGGTAGATGCAGAAAAAAATATATTCAGTTTGCAACCTGGTGGAGGTCAGTATAGATGGATTAATAGAACAAGACCCACACACAGCTAGAAGCCCAATATTTTTTCAGAGGAAGATGCAGAAAAAAATATATTCAGTTTGCAACCTGATGGAGGTCAGTATAGATGGATTAATAGAACAAGACCCACACACAGCTAGAAGCCCAATATTTTTTCAGAGGTAGATGCAGAAAAAAATATATTCAGTTTGCAACCTGATGGAGGTGAGTATAGATGTATTAATAGAACAAGACCCACACACAGCTAGAAGCCCAATATTTTTTCAGAGGTAAATGCAGAAAAAAATATATTCAGTTTGCAACCTGATGGAGGTCAGTATAGATGGATTAATAGAACAAGACCCACACACAGCTAGAAGCCCAATATTTTTTCAGAGGTAGATGCAGAAAAAAATATATTCAGTTTGCAACCTGATGGAGGTCAGTATAGATGGACTAATAGAGAAAGTCTGACACACTACTAGAAGGCCAAATATTTTTTCAGAGGTAGATGCAGAAAAAAATATATTCAGTTTGCAACCTGATGGAGGTCAGTATAGATGGATTAATAGAACAAGACCCACACACAGCTAGAAGCCCAATATTTTTTCAGAGGTAGATGCAGAAAAAAATATATTCAGTTTGCAACCTGATGGAGGTCAGTATAGATGGATTAATAGAACAAGACCCACACACAGCTAGAAGCCCAATATTTTTTCAGAGGTAGATGCAGAAAAAACTATATTCAGTTTGCAACCTGATGGAGGTCAGTATAGATGGACTAATAGAACAAGTCCCACACACTGCTAGAAGCCCAAATATTTTTTCAGAGGTACTGTAGATGCAGATAAAAATTAGTTTTAATTTGCAACCTGATGGAGGTCAGTATAGATGGACTAATAGAGAAAGTCCGACACACTACTAGAAGGCCAAATATTTTTTCAGAGCTAGATGCAGAAAAAAAATATATTCAGTTTGCAACCTGATGGAGGTCAGTATAGATGGACTAATAGAGAAAGTCCGACACACTACTAGAAGGCCAAATATTTTTTCAGAGGTAGATGCAGAAAAAAATATATTCAGTTTGCAACCTGATGGAGGTCAGTATAGATGGACTAATAGAACAAGTCCCACACACTGCTAGAAGCCCAAATATTTTTTCAGAGGTACTGTAGATGCAGATAAAAAATAGTTTTAATTTGCAACCTGATGAAGGTCAGTATAGATGGACTAATAGAGAAAGTCCGACACACTACTAGAAGGCCAAATATTTTTTCAGAGGTAGATGCAGAAAAAAATATATTCAGTTTGCAACCTGATGGAGGTCAGTATAGATGGACTAATACAACAAGTCCCGCACACAGCTAGAAGCCCAAATATTTTTTCAGAGGTACTGTAGATGCAGATAAAAATTATTTTTAATATGCAACCTGATGGAGGTCAGTATAGATGGACTAATAGAGAAAGTCCGACACACTACTAGAAGGCCAAATATTTTTTCAGAGCTAGATGCAGAAAAAAATTATATTCAGTTTGCAACCTGATGGAGGTCAGTATAGATGGATTAATAGAACAAGACCCACACACAGCTAGAAGCCCAATATTTTTTCAGAGGTAGATGCAGAAAAAAATATATTCAGTTTGCAACCTGATGGAGGTCAGTATAGATGGACTAATAGAACAAGTCCCACACACTGCTAGAAGCCCAAATATTTTTTCAGAGGTACTGTAGATGCAGATAAAAATTAGTTTTAATTTGCAACCTGATGGAGGTCAGTATAGATGGACTAATAGAATGATGCTATGCCCAAAAGATTTTACTTCACTAGGTGCAGTAAAAAAATTGGTATTCTATACACAGGTAGTGTAGCTTGCAACACAGATAGGCTACTCCACTGACTAACACACTCTGCAATAGGCCAAAAAGGATTAGCTTTGCTAGATTCAGCCAAATGCTGTGAAAAAAACTTGCACAGCACTGGCACAGACCTGCCTGGCAAAAACTGATAGGAACTCATGTAACCTAGTCCTGAAAAGGACTCCAATTACAATTAGTCTTTACTCCCACAACCTATCTATTTAAGAGCACAGACCTCCCTGATAAAAGTCGTAGGAAATGCTGTAACCTAGTCCTTAAAAGGACTGCAATCACAACTATTCCCTACTCCCAAGCTATCTGTATATTTGTGCGAAAATTGGCTTGAAATTAACAAGGTATAGCGCACACAGCAACAGCGGTGCCGTCTAACACGCAGCTGCAGCAGTGAGAAAATGGTGGCGACGGGGAAAATGGCTTGGTCTTATAGGGCAAGGACATGTGACATACACTGCCAATGACACATGCCCTTGCTTGTGTGAAAAAAAGCACTTCGCTCCGTGTGTGCGCTGCTGATAGGCTGACAGATTGCACCTCCCCACTGTAATTGCGGGAAAGAGAAAAAAAAATGGAGATCTTCATTGTTCCTGCAGAGATCCATCCCCTGCCCCTCCCCCCACCCCGCTGTACACTCAAACTGCGTATTAACATTAATTTTCATCATTACTGAGAAAAAATCCAGTTATGATTTTGGTGCACGAACAGTTATCGAACATAACCTCGAACAGCCGAATTTTTCTCAAATTGTTCGTGTTCGCCGAACGGCTCGAACACCGCCCAAAACAGCTCGAATTTGAGATTGGCGAACAGTTCGAGTAGAACAACGCTCATCTCTATTCCGTACCCTCGCTTCTGAGCTTGCCTGGGACAACGAGTCCCTGGTGTCCACCTTCTGGGAGGGCCTTTCCAGTTGGATTAAGGATGAGTTAGCCGGCCGGGACATTCCTACCACCCTGGATGACCTGGTGTCACTAGCAACCCGGATTGACACCCTTTTCCTAGAACGTGCGAAGGAGACTACCCGGGAGAGAAGATTTCCTCGTCTTGCTCCTGCTTTCCAGAACCCTGCTTCCCAACCTGCAACTCCCCGGGCACGCTCGCCCGAACCTATGCAGATCGATCAGACCAAGATTGTCAAATCTTGCCGAGAGACACGCCGAGCCGAGGGGAGCTGTTTCTACTGTGGTAGTAAGGAGCACCTGATTTGTTCCTGCCCGGTGAAGCCGGGAAACTCCAGTGTCTAGGACCGCTCGGAGAGGTCGTCCTAGGCAAAAGTAAATCCTCTCCGTTCTTGACTTTATCCATCTCCATTTCCTGTGGAGAGAACCGCTTCTTTGAAACCGCACATCTGGATTCCGGAGCCGCTGGGAATCTCACTTCTCTACAAGGGACTGGGATATATCAGATTCCTACCAAACTTCTGGCCGAACCATTGGCAGTTGCTTCCGTGGATGGAAGACTCCTTCCGGTGACCATCTTGCTCGTCACAGTGCCCGTAACCCTGCAGGTGGGGATGCTGCACTCTGAGAGGATTTCCTTCCATGTGCTTTCCGGACTCTCTCACCCCCTTTTGCTAGGTCTACCCTGGCTACAGAAACATGAACCCGTTCTGAATTGGCAATCGGGTGAGGTGCTCCTTTGGGGACAGGATTGCCATGAGACCTGCCTGGTTCCGGTTCGCCCGGCTCGACCCCCATCTACTCCGACTAATTTACCTGGTCCACCGGCACTCTACTGGTCCTAGGCTGATGTCTTCGACAAGAAGGAGGCAGAGACTCTGCCACCCCATAGGCCATATGATTGCCCTATCGACCTGATACCCGGTGCCACTCCACCCCGTGGGCGTATCTACCTGTTGTCGTTGTCCGAAACCCGGGCCATGTCGGAGTACATCGAAGAAAATCTGGCTAGGGGATTCATCCGGAAATCTTCCTCCCCGGCTGGAGCCGGATTCTTCTTCGTTTAAAAGAAAGATGGTTCACTACGTCCATGTATCGATTATAGAGGACTCAACCAAATCACCGTTAAAAACAAATACCCCCTGCCGCTCATCTCTGAGCTGTTCGACCGCCTTAAAGGCACGAAGATCTTCACCAAGCTCGATTTTTGTGGGGCGTATAATCTGGTCCGGATCCGCCAAGGAGACGAGTGGAAGACTGCATTCAATACCCGGGACGGTCACTATGAATACTGTGTGATGCCCTTCGGTCTCTGTAATGCTCCCGCCGTCTTCCAAGAATTAGTTAATGACATCTTCCGTGACCTCTTATATTCTTGCGTGGTGGTGTACCTGGACGACATCTTGGTCTTCTCCCATGATCTTCCCTCACATCGGAGGGATGCTCATCAGGTCCTGCTTAGGCTCAGGCAGAATCACCTATATGCAAAGTTTGAGAAATGCCTCTTCGAGCAGTCCTCTCTTCCGTTCCTGGGCTATATTATCTCTAAGACAGGTCTACGGATGGACCCTGAGAAGGTCTCTGCCGTCTTAAAGTGGCCCTCTCCGGAGGGGTTGAAAGCGATTCCTGGGCTTCGCCAACTATTACCGTCTCTTCATCCCGCATTTCTCATCCCGGACTGCTCCCATCTCTGCGCTCACCCGAAAGGGAGCAAATCTTAAGGAATGGCCGTCCGAAGCGGAGGAGGCCTTCCTCTCTTTAAAACAAGCCTTCTCTTCTGTCCCTGTGCTGCACCATCCGGATAATAACAAACAATTCTTCCAGGAGGTTGATGCTTCCTCTTCCGGAACCGGAGCGGTGCTCACCCAGAAATCTCCATCCGGGAGAATGGTAACCCACGGCTTCTTCTCCAAGCTCTTCTCCTCGGCTGAGCGCAACTACTCCATTGGAGACCGAGAACTGCTAGCCATCAAATTGGTGCTGGAGCAGTGGCGTTACCTGCTCGAGAGGGGACTCTGCACCCGGTGGTCATTTATACTGACCACAAAAACTTGGCTTATCTTCAGAGCGTCCAAAGACTCAATCCGCATCAGGCCCGGTGGTCTTTATTCTTCGCCCGCATTAACTTTACCCTACATTACCGCCCGGCGGACAAGAACATTAAAGCAGATGCCTTGTCCCGATCCTTCCTGTCTTCTGATCAATAGGAGGAGCCTATGCATATCATCGATCCCTCCAAAGTGATGAATGTGGCCCCCTTGGATCTCTCTCGTCTCCCACCCGGTAAGACGTTTGTAGCGGTTCCGGATCGTAACAAGGTTCTTCACTGGGGTCATTCATCTAAACTAGACGGCCATGCTGGCCAGAAGAAGACCTTCCTGCTCATTACCTGGCATTACTGGTGGCCTACCTTGCGCCAGGATGTGGTAGACTTAGTCACGGCCTGTTCGTTCTGTGCCCACAACAAGGCTCCCAGACATTTTCCTGCCGGCCGTCTCCTGCCTCTTCCCGTACCTGCTGCCCCGTGGCAACACATTGCTATGGACTTTATTACTGATCTCCCTGTTTTGGCCGGTTGTACAATCATTTGGGTGGTCGCTGACCACTTTTCTAAAATGGCCCACTTCATCCCTCTGCCTGGTCTCCCGTCTGCATCTGTGCTGGCTAAGGACTTCATCCATCACATCTTTCGTCTCCACGGCCTACCCCTACACATTGTGTCTGATCGCGGGGTCCAGTTCACTTTGCGCTTCTGGAAAGCTACGTGTAAACTGCTGGATGTCACCCTGGATTTCTCCTCTGCTTATCATCCGCAGTCCAATGGCCAAGTGGAGCGTATCAACCAGATCCTTACCAGCTATCTCCGGCATTTTGTAAATGCTCACCATACCGATTGGGTGGAGCTCCTACCATGGGCCGAGTTCTCCTACAACAACCATGAGAGCAAATCTTCTTCCAAGTCCCCATTCTTTGTGGTCTACAGTCAACATCCCCGGATTCCATTTTCCGTTACTGCTTCAGTGGACACCCGGCCGCGGAGTCTCTGGTCAGCGAATTTTCCACTATTTGGCAGAACACTAGATCCGCACTTCTTCAATCCTCCAAGCGGATGAAGAAGCATGCTGATAAGAGACATCTGGATCCACCTCAATTCCATCCGGGAGACAAGGTTTGGCTCTCCTCCAAACATGTTCGTCTCAAAATACCCTCCTATAAGTTGGGTACACGGTTCATCGGCCTATTTGAAGTCCTCAAGCAAATCAACCCAGTAGCCTACAAGTTAAAACTCCCGGCCACCTTACGGATTCCCAACTCCTTCCATGTATCTCTCCTCAATCCAGTTGTGCTTAATTCTTTTTCCGACAATCCAGGTACCTCCCCAGCTCCGGTCTCCGCTGAGGACGTCTATGAGGTAGAGAACATTATGACCACCAAGAGGGTAAGAGGGAAAACCTTTTTTCTGGTGGATTGGAAGGGGTTTGGCCCTGAGGAGAGAACTTGGGAACCCAGGGAGAACATCCACGCCCCTCTTCTCCTTAAAAAATTTCTTGCTGGCCTGAAAAAGAGGGGGCGTAAAGGGGGGGTACTGTAGCATCGGCGTCTCTGCCTCCTGCCCGGCAGAGTCGCCGTCCCCCTTACCGCCGCGGTCCTGCTCCGGAATCTTCTGGCCTCCCTGCAGCTGCTACTGGTGCACGCAGCTTCCCCGGCTCTGTGCTTAGGGCGCACTCCCTCCCACTTAAAGGGGCCGAGCGTGCCGTCCTAAAAAGTCCCCGGCCAATGGCCAGGAGGACTTCCCCTATAAAAGGCACCTCCTCCAATATGGATGTGGCCATGTAAGGTTGTAGCTTTGTGTTTGATACTCTGCTTCAGTCCTCAGTAGTGTTGAGCCACCCCCGTAGTGTTCAGGTTCGGTTCGGTTCGTCGAACACCGGGATGTTCGAGGAACTGTTCGTCGAACTGTTCGTCGAACACCTTAGAACACCGTCGAACACCGTTAAAACCAATGGCAGGCAAACAAAAACACATAGAAACACATAGAAAACACCTTCAAAGGTGTCCAAAAGCTGACAAACTGCTCAGAAGACGCTTTCTTTAAAAAAGCCGGCCGGCAATTCAGCAGCGGCATACACCGGTACCCGACAATTTAGACAAGAAGGAATAGAGCCTCACACATAGATTAGATAGATAGAAACATGTCAGTCACACATATAAGAAGTACAGTGACAGTGTTGCTTACTGTACTTGTCATTTAGTGTAAAGGATTTATTAAAAAATATAATAGTGTTTTCATGCACTGTCTCTTTAAAAAAGCCGGCCGGCAATTCAGCAGCGGTACCCGACAATTTATAACAGACAGAATAGAGCTTCACACATAGATTAGATAGATAGAAACATGTCAGTCACATATATATGAAGTACAGTGACAATGTTGCTTACTGTACTTGTCATTTAGTGTAAAGGATTTATTAAAAAAAATAATAGTGTTTTCATGCACCGTCTCTTTAAAAAAGCCGGCCGGCAATTCAGCATCTGTACCCGACAATTTATAACAGACAGAATAGAGCTTCACACATAGATTAGATAGATAGAAACATGTCAGTCACATATATATGAAGTACAGTGATAGTGTTGGTTACTGTACTTGTCATTTAGTATTAAAATAAAGGATTTATTATTAAAAATATTGGCGTGGGGTTCCCCTTAATTTTAGTCTCTAGCGGAGGTTAAGCAGACAGCTGGGGCAGATGTTTGAAGCCTGGGAAGGGGGTAATACCCACGGAGCTTCCCAGACTACTAATATGAGCCCCCAGCTGAATACATAGCCTTTACTAGCTATTAAAATGGGGGACCCCCCCAAAAAAATGACGTGGGGTCCCCCCTAATTTAATAGCTAGCAAAGGCTAGGCAGACAGCTGGGGGCTGATATTAATAGCCCAGGAAGGGAGCCATGAATATTGGCCCCCTCCCAGGCTAGAAACACCAGCCGTCAGCCGCCCCAGAAATGGCGCATTCATAGGATGCGCCAATTCTGGCACTTAGCCTCGCTCTTCCACGCTGCCCTGTAGCGGTGGCAGGGGGTAATAGGGCTGGGGTGCATAAGGTGAGCTAATGTCCAATGAACTCAGCTCACCTCCTGCACGTCACTGACAGCGTGGGAGAATTCTCCTGCACTCAGCGCTTCAGCGTGAGAATTCTCCCACGCTGAAGCGCTGAGTGCAGGAGAATTTTCCCACGCTGTCAGTGACGTGCATGAGGTGAGCCGAGTTCATTGGACATTAACTCGGCTCATCTGGATGCCCTCACAGAGAGACACTGTGGAGCGCAAGCAAGCCTGCGCTTCTCAGTGTCTGCGGGATGACAGGCTGGATGGCGGCGTTCTGCTGCGGTCCAGCCTGTCATGGGAACCATGGAAAGGTAAGGATGATGTTGCTTTATTATTTTTCTTTTATTTCAGGAGATCGTTGGCTTCAGCTGGAATGGGCGTGACGGTAAGTATGGTTTAATTTAGAACAATAAAGAATTGTGTGTTTATTTCAATTAAAGGACTTTTTTCTGGGTGTTGTGTTTTTTTTAAATACTTTACTAGAAATTCATGGTGGTCATGTCTAATATTGGCGTGACCCCATGAATTTTGGGCTTAGGGCCAGCTGATAATGCCAAGCTGGCCCTAACCCCTTTATTACCCAGTGAGCCACCGCATCAGGGCCCTGGATGAGTTGGGTACAGCGCCAGAAGATGGCGCTTCTATGAACGCGCCATTTTCCGGGGTGGCTGCGGACTGCAATTTGCAGCGGGGGTGGCCCAGAAAGCTTGGGCCTCCCTGCGCTGCGGATTCCAGCCCCCAGCTGCCTAGTTGTACCTGGCTGGACACAAAAACAGGGCGAAGCCCCACGTCAATTTTCTTTAAATTATTTCATGAAATAATTAAGAAAAAAAAGGCCTTCCCTATATTGATGTGTCCGGCCAGGTACAAATAGGCAGCTGGTGGTTGGGGGCAGCCCGTTCCTGCCTGCTGCACCTGACTGGACACAAATATAGTGCGAAGCCCCACGTCAATTTTTTTTTAATTATTTCATGAATTTCATGAAATAATTAAAAAAAAAATACGTGGGGCTTCGCACTATATTTGTCCAATGAACTCGGCTCACCTCATGCACGTCACTGACAGCGTGGGAAAATTCTCACGCTGAAGTGCTGAGTGCAGGAGAATTCTCCCACGCTGTCAGTGACGTGCATGAGGTGAGCTCATGTCCAATGAACTCAGCTCACCTCATGCACCTCACTGACAGCGTGGGAAAATTCTCCTGCACTCAGCGCTTCAGCGTGAGAATTTTCCCACGCTGTCAGTGACGTGCATGAGGTGAGCCGAGTTCATTGGACATGACCTCGGCTCATCTTTATGCCGTCACAGAGAGACAATGTGGAGCGCAAGCAAGCCTGCGCTTCTCAGTGTCTGCGGGATGACAGGCTGGATGGCGGCGTTCTGCTGCGGTCCAGCCTGTGTTTTTTTAATCTTTGACTATGGGGTTAGTAATGGGGGTGTCTTATAGACGTCTCTCCATTACTAACCTGGGCTTGATGTCAGCTGGCATTATAAGCTGACATCAACCCCAGCCCTATTACCCCCTGCCACCGCACCAGGGCAGCGTGGAAGAGCGAGGCTAAGTGCCAGAATTGGCGCATCCTATGAATGCGCCATTTCTGGGGCGGCTGACGGCTGGTGTTTCTAGCCTGGGAGGGGGCCAATATTCATGGCTCCCTTCCTGGGCTATTAATATCAGCCCCCAGCTGTCTGCCTAGCCTTTGCTAGCTATTAAATTAGGGGGGACCCCACGTCATTTTTTTTGGGGGGTCCCCCATTTTAATAGCTAGTAAAGGCTAGGTATTCAGCTGGGGGCTGATATTAGTAGCCTGGGAAGCTCCGTGGGTATTACCCCCTTCCCAGGCTTCAAACATCTGCCCCAGCCGTCTGCTTAACCTCCGCTAGAGCCTAAAATTAAGGGGAACCCCACGCCAATTTTTTTAATAATAAATCCTTTATTTTAATACTAAATGACAAGTACAGTAACCAACACTGTCACTGTACTTCTTATATATGTGACTGACATGTTTCTATCTATCTAATCTATGTGTGAAGCTCTATTCTGTCTGTTATAAATTGTCGGGTACAGATGCTGAATTGCCGGCCGGCTTTCTTAAAGAGACGGTGCATGAAAACACTATTATTTTTTTTTGATAAATCCTTTACACTAAATGACAAGTACAGTAAGCAGCACTTTCACTGTACTTCGTATATATGTGGCTGACATGTTTATATCTATCTAATCTATGTGTGAAGCTCTATTCTTTCGGTTCTAAATTGTCGGGTACCGGTGTATGCCGCTGCTGAATTGCCGGCTTTTCATGTTTCACTGTTGGCACTGTTCCCATCGATTTGGGCAATCACTGTAATGCCACAACCACCATGGCTGTGGCATTACAGTGAGTGGCAGACAATCCCTGCATGATTGGTGCTCTAAATAGCACCAGACATGCAGGACACGCTTTTGGTGCACGAACAGTTATCGAACATAACCTCGAACAGCCGAATTTTTCTCAAATTGTTCGTGTTCGCCGAACGGCTCGAACACCGCCCAAAACAGCTCGAATTTGAGATTGGCGAACAGTTCTAGTCGAACACCGCTCATCTCTAGTCCTCAGGTCCCGCTGCTAGCCTGACTACTAGTCCAGCCCGCCAGCCTGACTTCAAGTCCAGCCCGCCAGCCTGACTACAATTCCAGCCCATCTGCTCGTCTACTTTCCAGCCCGACAGTCTGTCTACAGTCCAGTCCGCCAGTCTGTCTATGGGCTCTGTCCGCCTGCTTACATGGAGGCTCCCGCCTGTCACTTGCCGTGACCACCTGACAGCCTACCTAGAGGCTCCTGCCTGTCACTTGCCGTGACCACCTGACAGCCTACCTAGAGGCTCCTGCTCGTTACCTGCCGTGCCTACCTGTCAGCCTACCTGGAGGCTCCTGCTTGTTCCTGCCGTGTCTGCCAGTCCATCTGTCTGGACCACCTGTCAGCCTGCTTGCCGTGCTCTTCTGCTGAACCCGGTCAGTCCTTGCCATCTGACCCGTGGGAGTCACCTGCTCTCTTATAAGGTCGTCCCCAGAGTAGCACCTGGTCCCTCTGCTCGGTCCCTCCCTGGTCACGGAGTCGATTGAGCCGCCGTACGACCCTGGTCAGTCCGAGTTGATACCAAGTTATGCCCCTCTGGGTCCCTCCTTGCACCGCAGCACAGAGGTTCCACCACCCGGATCCTTAACAGCCTCCATCTGTTTCCACCGCACCTGACGGTCGTGACATTCCCGCTCCAGCTGCAGGAGCTCCCTCCTGCAGTGCTCTTCCCTCCGGAGGGCCTGGGTCAGTGTCTCCCTCGGGAACCCAATGAGGTCCCCTTCCCGGTTATCCCACCGGAACTCTTCTCCTCCTGGGCAGGTAACCGGGGGTGCAGGTGCAGGTGTTAGCGGGGGTCCTTGCTGGTCCTCATATCGGGCGGACGAGTCGTAGGTGGTGTTTCCATAGACCCACTCGGGTGCGGGGGCTGGTGGCTCCGGTAGGGGGCCCAGGAGCAGGTCGGCGGAGCAAGCGCCCTGGATCGGGGTTTCCGCCAGGGGGTCTGGGAGCCAGTAAGTAAAGCAGGTGCCCGGGATGGGAGATTCCGCCTGGAGACCAGGGAGCAGATCGACAGAGCAGGCGCCTGGGGTTGGAGGTTCCGCCAGGGAGCCCAGGAGCAGGCTAGCACTCTCAGCGCCGGGGACAGGGAGTCTCTCCTTACCTGCTCCCGCGGCCGCGCTTGTGCCGTCCTCTGCCTCCTGGCTCCGTTCAGGTTCCTCCAGGGCTGGGGCGCTGCTGGTGGAGTGCAGCGCTGGCTGCTGCCGGATCATCAGCTTCTCCAGCAGCTCCTTTTTCCAGCCGCCAATGGCGTCCTGCTGGGCCCTCTCCATTCTCCGGCCCAGCTCCTGGATTTCCGCCTGGAGGAATTCAGTATCCTCCAGGGATAGCTCTGCCATGGCCTCCTCCAAGGTGAGAGGCCTTGCCACCTGTTGCAGACCACGGATGGGAGCTGGCTCCTGATTCTTCATCTTGCCCTCCGGGTGCGGTCTGTCTGGGCCCCTGGAGACTCCGCTCAGTCTCCCAGGTTTCTTCTTTCCTCTCCCCTTTCGGGGGCGGTTCCATGGCAACTTGCTGTCGGCCACACCTTGGGGCGGCCCCCCAGCTTGATGGACACATCCACATACATGGTCACTGTTGCTCGGGGCGGGCCTCGCTTTTGGCGCCATTCTGGAACCCGGCCCGCGATGGGAGGTGGTTTCTTGTTGTCTTTTGGCTCACACATAATGGCGCCCATTCTTCTGGGGCGGGCGCCACATTCAGTATAAAACGCAGTCTTTAGGCACACAATACCCGGTGATAACGGGTGGGCTCATATCCTGTTCATGACGCCAAAGATGATGTGCCCCCTGGGCCATGGGGTACTCGGTGTCGGGACGGTCGTTGCTAGGGGAGATGTCACAGTGGCGGTGACCCGGTCCGTGACCTAGGGCGGTCAATCAAAAAGGGTTATTTACAGGGGATTAATAAAGTTCTAGATATATATAGTTCATGACGCCACCTGTGGTATGCGGCTATGTGGAGCTGCCACTGCTGTGCAGAACCTCTGGAGTGGGTGTTAGTGCAGCAGGGTTGGTTCAGCTCTCTACAGGTAGAGCTTAGCTCTAGGGCATGATGCTGGGCGTTGTAGTGCAGGGTTTGATGGCACAGCAATAATCACAGAGACAATGGGGTGCAGTCCTCAGGGTCTTTACTCACGGTTGTTGCAGTCCAAGTTACAGGTACCAGTGTAACTTCCCTCGTCGTGCTGCGCTTACTCAGGGAGGAGTTCGGGCAACCCTCAGATATCTCCGGAGTACTTAATGGGACCCCATTCTGTGTCCTCTCTCTGGTCGTCTCCCTGCACCTCATACCAAGTGTCCCAATCCGTTACCTGCGGGCCTTGTCGGGGGACGTCTGTTCCGTCCCCTGGGTCCTCTATAGCTACCTTCTTGGTGAGACTAATATGGACTGTTGGCTGCAGGACTTGAAATACTGCAGCCTCCGGTTTCTAGTTGAAACATAAAGTGCTCTGCTAGTTGAGGAACCGGTCCCCTTTGTGTGGTCTGACCCCTCCACCTCCTGGTAGATTCGGGCGTACGGGTGGCCTCCCGCACTGTCCGTACCCCTGGGGTCCCTTCCTCTTTCCTGGAGCCCTTCTTGCTCCTCTCTCCTCCTCCTTCAGTCCTGGGCCTCTCCTCAGGCCCTCTGCCTGAGCAGAGCTCCTGCAGAGCCCTGCTCCACTCCTCTCACTGTAGACTGTTCTGTGACTCCACTCAGACTGAGCTGAACTACTGGTCTCTCTAAACAAGATGGCTTCTCTATTTATACCTTTCTTCCATGTGCCACCCTTAGCTACTTCCTCCACCCACACCCACTACATAGCTCCTCCCAACAGCTAGGGACCCGGGACTGTGCTCTCCCTTAGGAGCAATCTCGCCCTACCCCCACTGCGGGTATGTGTTGGATGAAGGTGTTAGGGTCCCGATCTGTACTCCTTCCTTACCTGAGAGTGAGATACCACACCTCTGGGTGAGATGCAGTACCTCTGTGGCGACCGAACCCTCAGGGGCGCCACAGATACAAGTCCCAACACTGGTTGAAAGTGGAGAAGTGGAATGCGCATGTGCAGCTCTTTCCATTGATTTGCATGGCAGTTCAGTAAAGCTGCGCAGCTTGTACATTTATGGCATATTCACAAGATATGCCATATATGCATAACAGATGTGGGTCTTACCTCTGGGATCCACAACATGCATATGTCAATGCCTGTCAATGTAGCATGCACAGCTCTCTTCTATTCTTTCTATAGGAGTTCTGAAAATTGTCAATCACACTTGTGTTCTTGATATATACTGTACGTGGGTCCCAGCAGTTAGGCTCACATTTGTCATATCCTGTCAATATGCAATAAATGTTCTAGATGAGAATACGCCTTAAAAAAAAAGAAATAATACTTATGTTCCCACTTCCAGATGCTGGCTGATACATTTCATCATTATCTTTAGCTCTTAGCAGGAGGTGGTTGAACAAATGTAATCGCACATCATTCCTCTCATCATAAAATATTCCTCACGTATATCCTTCACCGTTTTACAACTCCCAATAAACCCTTTATAATTAATATTAGCAGCACAATGATGTCCTGGGTCTGCGTCTAAGGAACAGAATGATCTTTCGAGAATTTAATGCATATGGAATGCACCTAAAAAGTATCATTTTCACAGAAAACATTTATGTGGTAGGATATAAAGCAGAGATATTGAACCCTTGTGGTGCAGTCCGATGCGTTATACCTACCATAAAAATGTCGACTACAAAATGGCTTCTCAATTCCCCGCACCAGATGGTTGGAATCAATTATCAGTTGAGGCTTATGTACAATAGTTTAACTACATTTTCCATCAAATTGATTATCCCGCACCTTTCCCTTGTGGTCTGACCAACAAATTAATTCTATGTCTCTTTTCATCTTCTCCTTCAGCATGTGCTTTTTAATTTTGTTATACTCGAGCATATGTCTAATCTTGTAGCACAATGAAAAAATATATTCATCTATTGTGATTTTTCTTCATCATTTAGGGTCAATCTACCCCATAAAATTCTGCATGTATAGAAAGTATGTGTGTCACCCTGGTCTGGATGCCACAAATATAATAAAGCTGTGTCTGAGAGCAAGGGGGAGGTTCTCTGGTCAGGGGAACATTAGCATGCAATACCTCCTGTCACAGGCCAGTAGGGGGAGCAGGCTGCCCCTATAAAAGCTGGAACTGGGGGCAGGGTTAGAGAGAACTGGACGACCTGTCTCTGGATTGAGAGGTGTCCCAGAGCAGTGAGGGACAGTTGTATTGCACCCTAAGAGGACGTGTGGCAGTAGGAGAGCCACAAGCCAGGGACAAGAGGTGAAGTACGACTGTCCTGGTAGATAAAGAACCAAATTAACCAGACTTTGGCGTCTGAGGCTGGGAGGATTCCACGTCCTACAGCCGATAACCAGTCCGCAGGGGACTGTACGTTCCTTGGCCTAAGAAGCCCGGAGGCTCCGCCACAGCAGAAGGGACCAGCAGAGCCGTACCAGGCCGGGAGTAGAAAGGAACCCACGTTGCAAACCATACCGGCGAGAGGACACGGTGAGTTCGGGACAGTGGGCTGTTACCCTACCAGGAGAGATAGCCAGAAGGAGCGCAGAGAGCACGGTAGGCCTACACCCTCACCCTGACCAGGGCCAATTTCCCGTTTGCTCTCAGACGTCCAGGCCCCCTCCTAGCCGGGCCTGTTTGTGGGTCAGTTCACCTGTTCTAGTAAAGACCCTGGACTGCAACCTGTTGTCTGTGTGCTCCTTGCACCTCCAGCACTAACGGTACTGGGACCCCCTGCACCATCACCCCCATCTTCCATTATATTGCCTTGGGGCCGCACTCTTCCCGTGGGGAGTCACACTATCCCAGCTGCATACATCATCAGCCCCAGCGGTCTACCTGGCAGCGGCGGTCCACACTGACCGCAATCCACGGGTGGCGTAGTCGGACATACCAACAGCGCATAGCAGACTACCACTTGTCTGACCACCCTGAGCCACGGGACCGGGTTGCCACTACTACCCCCATCATTTCCCTATTGCCCGGATCCGAGTGCCCCACGGCCCAGGGGGCGAGTCATATGCACCAGAAAATACTTACCCATCTTCCCCCCCAAAAGGTCCCTAGAACTCAAAAGACTCAATGGGTGTCAAAAGAAGGTTTTCTGGCATTAACCAGGCTGCTATATCTCAGTAGGCTTTTTTTTACCATTTTGCAAAGAATAATCCGTGCTTTCCTTACTCTCATATATACAGTGGGTACGGAAAGTATTCAGACCCCTTTAAATTTTTCACACTTTGTTTCATTGCAGCCATTAGGTAAATTCTAAAAAGTTTATTTTTTTTCTCACTAAAGTACTCTCTGCGCCCCATCTTGACTGAAAATAACCAGGAATGTAGAAATTTTTACAAATGTATTAAAAAAGAAAAACTTAAATATCACATGGTCATAAGTAGTGTTGAGCGAACATGCTCGACACTGCTCGGTACTCGCCCGAGCATCATGCTACTCGGGATGTTCGGCGAGCACCGAGCATTTCCGGGTTACTCGAGCGGGAGCTCGGGTCTCCGCCCTGCATGTTTGGCACTCTTTACAGAGCCAATGAACATGAAGGGATTGCCAGCCAGTCACTGTAATGCGGCAGCCATGTTGTTTGTTGGCATTACAGTGATTGGCTGGCCGCACAGCATCACCTCGAGTATTTAAAACCGGGCGCCGCTATCTTGGACACAGACGACTGGCATCAGACAGTGTAGGGACAGCGCTGCTGATTTAGGGAGAGATATATACTGCAAAATAGTTAGTGTAGGGTCTGTAAAGGCTGCCAGATCACACAAACAGTCCTTCTCAGGACTAATATCCATCCCAGATATCAGGCAGGCAGGCAGGCAGGCTGTATAGGAGACGCAGTGGGGTTAAACCAGCAAATGCTGCATTACAGCCCTGTGTGCTCCTGTTGCTGAAATTGCTGGACTTAGCTCCAGGTCTCTGGGGCCAGGAAAAATCCTTTTTTTTTCATCTAAATCCTCTTTTTTTTTTTTCCTCCTTCACACTGTACAAATACCCATCTTATTATCCTTTTGGTGACCCCCTCCCCCCAAAAAGAAAAAAAAAATGTGTCTCTGACCGTTCAGACACAAATATATTTTTTTAAAAGAGTCTAGTGTAGGCCAGAGAAATAGAAGTGTGGTTTTGCAGTTCCACAGTTCAAACCTCTGTATTATCCACTTTTGGGCCATTTGTATCTAAAAAAAACAGTTTGAGTGTGTCGCTCACTGTTCAGCTGCAAATATTTCTATTTAAAAAAGTCTGGTATACCCCAGTAAATTATAACTGTGGTTTTGCCGTCCCACGGTAAAAAATCTCTATTATCCAGCTTTTGGTATTTTTTCCGTAAAGAAAAACAGTAATAGTGTCTCCTGATTGTTCAGACACCAATATATCTGTTTAAAAGAGTCTGGTATACACCTGTAAATTATAACTGTGGTTTTGCCGCTCCACGGTAAAAAATCTCTATTATCCAGCTTTTGGTATTTTTTCCATAAAGAAAAACAGTAATAGTGTCTGCTGATTGTTCAGACACAAATATATCTGTTTAAAAGAGTCTGGTATACACCAGTAAATTATAACTGTTGTTTTGCCGTCCCACGGTAAAAAATCTCTATTATCCAGCTTTTGGTATTTTTTCCGTAAAGAAAAACAGTAATAGTGTCTCCTGATTGTTCAGACACCAATATATCTGTTTAAAATAGTCTGGTGTAGGCCCGAGAAATAGAACTGTGGTTTTGCAGTTCCACGGGTCAAATCTCTGTATTATCCTGCTTTTGGCATTTTTTGTCATAAAAAAACAGTAATAGTGTCTCCTGATTGTTCAGACACCAATATATCTGTTTAAAAGAGTCTGGTATACACCAGTAAATTATAACTGTGGTTTTGCCGTCCCATGGTAAAAAATCTCTATTATCCAGTTTTGGTATTTTTTCCGTAAAGAAAAACAGTAATAGTGTCTCATGATTGTTCAGACACCAATATATATGTTTAAAAGAGTCTGGTATACACCAGTAAATTATAACTGTGGTTTTGCCGTCCCACGGTATAAAAATCTCCTTTATCCAGCTTTTGGTATTTTTCCGTAAAGAAAAACAGTAATAATGTCTCCTGATTGTTCAGACACCAATATATTTGTTTAAAAGAGCCTGGCATACACCAGTAAATTATAACTGTGGTTTTGCCGTTCCATGGTAAAAAAATCTCCTGCTTTTGGCATTTTTTGCCGTAAAAAAAAAAATGTAATAGTGTCTCCCTGATTGTTCAGACACATATATATTTGTTGAAAATAGTCTGGTGTAGGCCAGAGAAACAGAAGTGTGGTTTTGCAGTTCCACGGTTCAAACCTCTATATTATCCACTTTTTGGCCATTTTTACCTAAAAAAATACAGTATGAGTGTGTCGCTCACTGTTCAGCCGCAAACAGCAGTTTATTTTAAACAATAACTGTGGTTTTGCTATTCCACTGAAAAAATCTCTATTATCCAGCTTTTGGTATTTTTTCCGTAAAGAAAAACAGTAATAGTTTCTCCCTGATTGTTCAGATTGTTTAAAAGAGTTTAAAAGAGTCGGGTGTAGGCCAGAGAAATAGAAATGTGGTTTTCCTCTTCCACGGCTCTAATCTCCTTTTTATTACCCTTTTTCCATTGATAGTGCGAGTGTAAGCTATTATACTTCCTTTACAATGGGCAAGGCGCGTGGCAAGGGACGAGGAACTGGACGTTCTGGTCATGGTGCGTGCAGGGGACGGGGCCGTGGCCAAGGTGAAAATGTGCCACAACCAAGAGCCGCATCTTCTCGCTCCCACTTCTTGACCAAATTACTAGGGAAGCACAGAACAACACCAATATTGCGAACTGATCAGTGTGAACAGGTTATTAATTGGATAGCAGATAATACTTCCAGTTACCTGGGCACCACCACCTCCGGTCTGTCTTCCACACGGTCAAATCTTAGTAGCCATGAGTGTCGAGCGCATACTCCTCCTCACCCTGATGCTCCTTCCTCCCACCATGCCGAGTGTCGTCAGACAGCAACTGATCCCACACTTGGACACTCTGAAGAGCTGTTCACTGGTCCATTTCCAGATTTGTGCCCCTCGCCTGCTCCGCTTGAAGTGGTGGAAGAAGAGATCCCATGTAGCGATGCCCAAATATTTGAACAGCCACGGCCATAGGAAGTCAACGCTGGCAATATGTCACAAGAGGTGGATGATGACGAGACACAATTGCCAGGAAGTGAGGAGGAGGATCGTGGTGCGCAAGTGGAAGAGGAGGAGGTGGTGGATGATCTAATAACTGACCTAACGTGGCTTGAGGAAATTCAGAGCGAGGCCAGCAGCACACAGGGTGAGGGAGGCAGAGTACCCCAACAGGCAGGAAGAAGCAGTGTGGTGGCCGCACACAGAAGGCAGGCAACAGTTCCCCGTAACACCAACACGAGGGACATTGTCAGTACAACCTGTAGGTCTTCCAGAGACTGGAATTTTTTTAAAGACTCTGCTGATAACCCCAAAAAGGCCATTTGTACCACCTGCCATGCCAGCATCAGCAGGGGTGACAAAACTACCAGCCTGACCACCACCAGCATGATCAGGCACTTGGCAGCAAAGCACCCGACTTTGTGGTGTGAACCCCAGGGTCCACGACCAGTGTCAGCGGGTGTCACCACTGCTTCTTCCGCTGTTGTGCGTGCAATAGAACCCCCTATTGTGTGTGCAAGGCAATCCCCTGTCCATACTGCATGCAAAGATACCCCCTCCTCTCAGTCTTCACTTGTTATGGCAGTTTCTCAAGAAACAGCATCAACATCCATGTCCACGCCCCACCGCAGCGTTCAATTGTCCATATCCCAGACCTTTGAATGAAAGCGGAAATTCGCAGCCAACGCCCCACAGGCCACAGTACTAAATTCGCACATTTCACGACTGCTTGCGTTGGAAATGCTGCCTTTTAGGCTGGTGGAGACGGAATCCTTCCGCAACGTTATGGCGGTGGCCGTCCCTCGGTACTCGGTCCCCAGCCGACACTATTTTGCCCGGTGTGCCATCCCCGCACTACTCAAGCACGTGTCCCAAAACATCTGCCGTGCCCTCAACAACGCAGTTACTGGGAGAGTCCACCTGTCAACGGACACGTGGACAAGTGCTTGTGGCCAGGGACGGTACATCTCCCTGACAGCACACTGGGTAAACATAGTGGAAGCCGGGACCCAGTCGGACCTTGGGACGGAACACATCCTCCCCACACCGAGGATTGCGGGCCCTATGTCAGTCAGAGTTGCCCCCACAGTGTACAGCTCCTGCGCATCATCCTCCTCCTCCACCCCATGTTCAGCCTCCATCTCAGATAACACCACATCAGTTACAAGCTGGAAGCACTGCAGTACTGCCTCCGCCAAGCGGCAACAGGCTGTGCTGAAACTCATAAGCTTAGGTGAGAAACCTCACACTGCTTGTGAGTTATGGACAGCTGTGAAAGAGCAGGCAGATCTGTGGCTGAGACCGCTGAACCTACATCCAGGAATGGTCGTGTGTGACAATGACCGTAAGCTGGTGGCGGCTCTGAGGCGAGGCGAGATCACACACGTACCATGCCTGGCTCATGTGCTTAACCTCGTGGTTCAGCGGTTTCTTAAATTGTACCCCGAGTTGCCAGATCTGCTCGTCAAAGTACGCCGCCTATCAGCTCATTTTCGCAAGTCGGCTACAGCTTCCACCGCCCTTGCTGTGTTGCAGCAGCGTTTGCAGCTTCCGTCACACCGACTGGTGTGTGATGTCCCCACACGGTGGAACTCTACCCTCCACATGTTGCAAAGGATTTGTGAGCAGAAGAGAGCAGTTGTGGAGTACCAGCTGCAACAATGCCGTCGATATTCAGGTCAGACTCCACACATAAGACCTCAGGCGTGGACCTGGATGTCTGACATATGTACCATCTTGACAAACTTTGAGGAGTCCACCAAGATGGTGAGTGGCGATGACGCCATCATTAGCGTCAGCATTCCACTTGTCTGTCTTTTGCAATGCTCTCTGCAGAGAATTAAAGAGAATGCAATGCAGCCAGAGTATGATGAGATGGATCAAGAAGCCGTAGCAGTCGATTACACACAGCCCAGCCTCATCTCATCCCAACGTGCATTGGGGGACGATGGGGGAGAGGAGGAGGAGGAGGAAGTACAGGAGCTTGTATCATGCGCTGTAGACGGTAGTACCTGTACAACTGTCTTACCGTCGGTTCAGCGTGGGTGGCCTGAGGACAGGGGGGAGGAGGAGGAGAACATGGTCAGTCGTCATCTTGGTGAGGACACGGAAGTCTTGCCCGTTACCAGTCTGGCACGTATGGCTGACTTTATGTAACTCTGCCTTAACCGTGACCCTCGCGTTGTCAAAATGTTGGGTGACAGTCATTACTGGTTGGTGACACTTTTAGACCCCCGCTTTCACTCTTATTCCTGAGGTGGAGAGGTCTACAAAAATGGGGCAGTACCAGAAGGCCCTTGCTGCAGAACTGTTAAAATAATTCCCATCTGAACACGCTAGCGGCAGAGGTCACAGTTCATTGCCCAACCAAGGCATACATGCGAGAGAGACGCAACTCCAATCCAGCAGAGGCAGGGGAACACTGTCAACGTTCTGGGACAGTTTTCTCAGACCCTCCCTTCGGACAGACCCTGAGGCGCAAGGTACTCTCAGAAGGAGTGGAAAGTTTCAAAAGATGGTGAGGCAGTACCTTGCCAAGCGTACCAGCGTCCTCCGTGATTCCTTTGTGCCTTTTAATTATTGGGTATCCAAGCTGGACACTTGGAATGAACTCGCTCTGTACGCCTTGGAGGTCCTGGCCTGCCTTACCGCTAGCGTGTTATCGGAGCGTGTTTTTAGTGCCGCTGGGGGAATTATAACTGATAAGCGCACTTGCCTGTCAACTGACAATGCTGACAAGCTGACCCTTATCAAAATGAACAAGGGCTGGATTGGGCCAGACTTCTCATCACCACCAAATGACAGCAGAGTAACATAAAATCAAATCCACAGTGTTATTTCGGGGGGTGTATTCATTCACATGCACCGCTTCACACCCACACATGGGTATACGCTTCCTCATTTCGGCTGTTTTATGTTCTACTCCTTATCCTCAGCCTCCACCACCACTATACCACCAGGGTGACCGTGGTCCGTGTTGCCATTATTGAAAGTTCCTCCGTCCTTATTTTTGTCAGCTTTTGCTTGGAAGGCATAAGCAAAGACTGTGGGAGACCCACTCCCCAATAATGGGAATAATATTTTTAAGATGCTGTACTGTATGGCTCTTGTAAGGGGCATTAAAACCGTCTTGTTAAGCTACTGCGACCTCCACCACTTTTCCAAGGGGCATTAAAACCGTCTTGTTAAGCTACTGCGACCTCCACGTCTTTTCCGAGGGGCATTAAAAGCGTCTTGTTAAGCTACTGGGACCTCCACGTCTCTTCCAAGGGGCATTAAAACCGTCTTGTTCCACGTCTCTTCCTAGGGGCATTAAAAGCGTCTTGTTAAACCACTCTGAACTCCACAGCTCTTACAAGGGGCATTGAATTGTTGTTTTTAATTAACTCTAACCTCCACGACTCTTCGAAGGGGCATTGCATTTCCTCCTAATTTTTGGCAGCTTTTGCTTGGAAGGCATAAGCAAAGACTATGGGAGACCCACTCCCCAATAATGGGAATAATGTTTGTAATATGCTGTACAGCATGGCTCTTGTAAGGGACATTGCATGTTCCTCCGTCCTAAATTTTTGCAGCTTTTGCTTGGAAGGCATAAGCAAAGACTATGGGAGACCCACTCCCCAATAATGGGAATAATGTTTGTAATATGCTGTACTGCATGGCTCTTGTAAGGGGCATTGCAACTAGTTCCTCCGTCCTAATTTTTGGCAGTTTTTGCTTGGAAGGCATAAGCAAAGACTATGGGAGACCGAGTCCCCAATAATGGGAATAATGTTTTTAAGATGCTGTACTGTATGGCTCTTGTAAGGGGCATTAAAACTGTCTTGTTAAGCTACTGTGACCTCCACCACTTTTCCAAGGGGCATTCAAACCGTCTTGTTAAGCTACTGTGACCTCCACCACTTTTCCAAGGGGGATTAAAACCGTCTTGTTAAGCTACTGCAACCTCCACCATTCTTCCAACGGGCATTGCATTTCCTCCTAATTTTAGTCATCTTTTGCTTTTCAATGCATAGGCGAACACTAAGGGAGACCCACTCCCCAATAATGGGTAGAAGGTTTTTAATACGCTGTAATCCACGTCTGTTTCAAGGGGCATTGAAGTACCTCATAATTTTTGGAAAGACTTCCATTCACTGCTTAGGCCAACAGTGCATAGGAGACCCAGTTGCTATAAATGGAAAAAATGGTTTAGTTAAGGCCCTCTGACCTCCATGTCACTTCCAAGGGGCGTTGGAGTGCCTCTAAATTTTTGGTAGGCATTGAACTCACTGTATGCCCTATAACTGTGGACAGTGTGGAGCCGAACCGCTCCTTTTGGTACAGAAACATATCCTACAAGACATTTGTAGTTGACTGGCCTGATATTGATGTGAATGGTCCCTGTTCCTCCTGCTCTTTCTCCTTTGCCACCACCTCATCCATCATTTATCACCTGAAGCTTTGTTTTAACGGGAGTCATAGAACTGGGATAGTACCAGGAAAACATCCAGCAATCCTCGGAGGAGGTAGGATATGCGCCAAAACACTGACCACCTCAGGCCTAGCCGCTACTACATACATGCACTTGCATTCCAAGAAAACAAAGCAGATGCTAACTTCTATCATCATCATCATGCTCCTCACCTTGGCACTCTCAACTTCTCGGATGGAGAAGTCAGGGCCCACCGGAGGAGTCTGGTTCTCTGGTGGGCTCGTCCAATGCTGCCTTAAAGCAGGCCAGGCTAAGAAAAGTGTGTGGGAAGATGACAGGAGAAATAGGGGTGGCTGGGGACTATTTATGGATACCCGGCCGCCCCCAGGCGGCTGGGGACCATGTGTGGACACCCGGCCGCGGGGCGGCTGGGGACCGAGTGTGGACATCCGGCCTTCGGGCGGCTGGGGACTGAGTATGGATACCAGGCCGTCGATGCAGCCATGAGGTAGTGGCCAGCTTCGGCCTACTCCAAACTAAAAGGCTCCATTTCAAGTGCAAGCTAGCAGTATGGCATTGCAGCCTGGGGGTGGGTGGGTGGCAGGCTGCACACTTACGCTTGCATTAAAAGAAAACAAAGCAGATTCTAACTTCTATCATCATCATTATGCTCCTCACCTTGGCACTCTCAACTCCCCTGATGGAGAAGCCAGGGCCAACCGGAGGAGTCTGGTTCTCTGGTGGGTTCGTCCAATGCTGCCCTAAAGCAGGCCAGGCTAAGAAAAGTGTGTGGGAAGGTGACAGGAGAAATAGGGGCAGCTGGGGACCATTTATGGACACCCGGTCGCCCCCAGGCGGCTGAGGACCGTGTGTGGACACCCGGCCGCGGGGCGGCTGGGGACCGAGTATGGATACCCGGCTGACCCCTGGCGGCTGGGGACCGAGTGTGGACACCCGGTCGTCGGGCGGCTCGGGACTGAGTATGGATACCAGAACGCCGAAGCAGCCATGAGGTAGTGGCCAGCTTCGGCCTACTCCAAACTAAAAGGCCCTATTCAAGTGCAAGCTAGCAGTATGGCTTTGCAGCCTGGGGGTGGGTAGGTCATAGGCTGCACATTTACGCTTGTATAGCGCCCCGAGGGTTCGGCCACTACAGGGGTATTGCACCTCTGCCAGAGGTGTGGTATTCCACTCCCAGGTAAGGATGGAGTATGGACCAGGGCTCAGTTAGCTGCATGCATCATACACACCCCATTTCCGGGGGACAGCTCAACGGTGCTCCCATTTATACAGTAATGCAGGCACGACAGACCATGTTCCTGGCTGGAGTGGGGAGGGGGAGGAAAACCCAGTGATGTAGGAGCAGAAGGGGACGGTTTCTGAGCATAGGTAGGAGCTCATTGGGTGCTGGTCACCTGAGCTCACACACAGAGGGGAGGTATAAAAGGTGGGCACCATCTTAGATCAGGGTTGAGTTCAGTTCAGTCAGACAGTCAGTGAGAGGAGAAGGCAGGGAGCAGAGCTGCTGCATGGGCTCTGCTCCCTGGGTAGGCCTAGCACAGAGGCCGGAGCCTGAGGGAAGAGAGAATAAGGAGAAGGAAGGAAGAGAAGTGACAGAGAAACAGGAGGGCTCAGAAACAAGAAGGCAGAAGGGACCCTAAGGACCCAGGAAATTACGGGTGATGGGTCAGGCAAGAAAAGGGTACCGGATCCCAAGTTGGTGGAGGCAAATAATCCTCAGACAAGAAATGGAGGTCGTGATCATCACTTGGTGCGACCCCCTGCTAAACCTTGCTAGGAAGGCACCATATAGGATAGCGGGAAACGGGGCCCACGTTTACCCGCATAGATCCGCGGCAGCTGGACAAAAGCTTGGTCACTGGTGGGGCACGAGCCAGAGGAAGGATAGAAGGGAGTCCTGTGCCATGCTCCTGAATTGCCTGGGGGTTGACCGAGCCCCTCACCTGGTGGACGCAGCACGACTTGGGCAGTCATTCCCTGCAGAAGTGACTTGGACTATACGAACTGTGAGTGAAAGATCCTGGACTGCAACATGTTGTCTTTGTGCTTTTTACTTCGCCAGCACTAATGGTACTAGGACTCCCTGCACCATCACCCCCATCATCTACTACACCACATTGCCCTGAGGCTACACTCTTCCCGTGGGGAGTTATACTAACTCAGCTGCACACACCATCAGCCTCAGGGGACTGCCTTGCACCGGCGGTTCATGATAGCCGCAATCCACGGGTGGCGTAGTCGGACATTACCTAAAACATATAAAATACTGCCACTGGTCTGACCACCCTGAGCCACGGGACCAGGTCGCCACTACTACTCCCAGCATTGCCCTGAAGCCCAGTCCCGAGTGCCCCACGGCCCAGGGGGCGAGTCAGCTTTGGCGAAGTCGGCAGGATTGGGACCAACCCGCCACAAATGGGTATTGCGTGCCTGAAAAGATTGTGTGCGTACCTTAAAAAGAGATTTCCCGCCATCCGGAGCCGTTTCCCGTCATCTTCAGCCGTTTTCCCGCCATCGGACGCCACCTTCAAGACGCCGCGCGGGAAGAAGAGGGGCGTGAGCGCAGAAAACGCGCGAAGTCCGAAGCCCCGCCCCACGCGCTGACGCCGCACAAGGTCCTGGAAGGAGCCCAGCGAGCGCTGACGTCAGCAGCGTGCGACGCCAGGTCCTCAACGCAGACCATCGCCAGCGGAGCCGCGGCCTACAGAAGAGGATCGCCGGAAGGTAGGCCACGGTCAACCAGGGGGGAGGAAGACATCAAGAATGGAGGGCAAGATGGCGGACCGGCAGCAGACTAAGCTGCCCAGCATCGGCAGTCCCCCAGCCTTCGCGGGCCCCGACCAGCGCCAGGAGAAGACACGTGACACAGGAGCGGTTGCGGGAGCAGGTAAGAGGAGTCTCCCTGTCCCGGACGCTGCCAGCGTCAGCCTGCTCCCGGGCCCCCTGGTGGAGCCGCCGATCCCGGGCGTCATCAACAGCGGCCCTTTCCAGGCCCGGTCGCAAGGCCTGAACTCCCCAGGCGCCTCCCAACCGTGTGCGCCCCCGGTCCCGAAGTCACCACCCCTTGGGCCTGACCTGTACAGCCAGCTCACCGAACCCGAGTACCAAGAGGGCCCGGACGGGCCTGAAGATGTCCAGGAGGAGCAAGGCGCGTATGGAGGACGACTGTAGAGAGCAAGGAAAAAGCGCCAATGTACATAGTTACCCATCAGGGTAAAAAGAACTGTTGTGGGACTGTTTCCACTAAGTGTGTGGTCCCCGTTGGGACTATTATGGGGCTGTTACCTGCTAAAGTTGTCCCCCTCCCCAAGTTACCTGGCTGAGGACTGAGAACAGCCGCCCCTTTTCCTTAACTGGCTGAGGACTGAGAGCAGCCATTCCCCTTCCCAAACTGGCCGAGGACTGAGAACGGCCGTCCCTGTAAATAGTTGCGCTTCCTAAAGCGCCCCCTACTGGTTTTATAAAAGAACTGCAACGTCTACTTCAAGACAAGTTTGCTAGAGTGTTGCACCTTTAAGAAGAATGAACACCTGGTCGCAAGTTGCACCGCGGCCAGTACCCAAGAATATGTTTTACTTAAAAATGTTTTATATGAAGAGTTTGATATGCTGCTATATGATAATGAGAATATTTTATGTGACAAAAGAGTTCCGGTAGTATTAACAGTGACAAAGAAAAGTGTTTCCCATAAAGGGACTTGAACAATGTCGTTCGTTTTCTAATGTGAAAAGTTTTGAAAAAGTTGTGCATGTCTTGTAATCAAATGTCTTTACTCTTTTCCAGCCCGAGGACGTGCTGTGGTTTACCAGGGGG
Source organism: Phyllobates terribilis (assembly GCF_046119375.1). Classification (NCBI taxonomy): domain Eukaryota; kingdom Metazoa; phylum Chordata; class Amphibia; order Anura; family Dendrobatidae; genus Phyllobates; species Phyllobates terribilis. The sequence goes on along the minus strand of NW_027362767.1, from coordinate 53,348,347 downwards.
GAATGTAGCACCCCGAGGGTTCGGCCGCTACAGGGGTATTGCACCTCTGCCAGAGGTCTGGTATTCCACTCCCGGGTAAGGATGGAGTATGGACCAGGGCTCAGTTAGCTGCATGCATCACACACACCCCATTTCCGGGGGACAGCTCAATGGTGCTCCCATTTATACAGTAATGCAGGCAAGACAGACCATGTCCCTGGCTGGAGTGGGGAGGGGGGAGGAAAACCCAGTGATGTAGGAGCATAAGGGGACAGTTTCTGAGCATAGGTAGGAGCTCATTGGGTGCTGGTCACCTGAGCTCACACACAGAGGGGAGGTATAAAAGGTGGGCACTATCTTAGATCAGGGTTGAGTTCAGTTCAGTCAGACAGTCAGTGAGAGGAGAAGGCAGGGAGCAGAGCTGCTGCATGGGCTCTGCTCCCTGGGCAGGCCTAGCACAGAGGCCGGAGCCTGAGGGAAGAGAGAAGAAGAAGGAAGGAAGAGAAGTGACAGAGAAACAGGAGGGCTCAGAAACAAGAAGGCAGAAGGGACCCTAAGGACCCAGGAAATTACGGGTGATGGGTCAGGCAAGAAAAGGGTACCGGATCCCAAGTTGGTGGAGGCAAATAATCCTCAGACAAGAAATGGAGGTCGTGATCATCACTTGGTGCGACCCCCTGCTAAACCTTGCTAGGAAGGCACCATATAGGATAGCGGGAAACGGGGCCCACGTTTACCCGCATAGATCCGCGGCAGCTAGACAAAAGCTTGGTCACTGGTGGGGCACGAGTCAGAGGAAGGATAGAAGGGAGTCCTGTGCCATGCTCCTGAATTGCCTGGGGGTTGACCGATTCCCTCACCTGGTGAACGCAGCACGACTTGGGCAGTCATTCCCTGCAGAAGTGACTTGGACTATACGAACTGTGAGTGAAAGATCCTGGACTGCAACATGTTGTCTTTGTGCTTTTTACTTCGCCAGCACTAATGGTACTAGGACTCCCTGCACCATCACCCCCATCATCTACTACACCACATTGCCCTGAGGCTACACTCTTCCGTGGGGAGTTATACTAACTCAGCTGCACACATCATCAGCCTCAGGGGACTGCCTTACAGCGGCGGTTCATGATAGCCGCAATCCACGGGTGGCGTAGTCGGACATTACCTAAAACATATAAAATACTGCCACTGGTCTGACCACCCTGAGCCACGGGACCAGGTCGCCACTACTACTCCCAGCATTGCCCTGAAGCCCAGTCCCGAGTGCCCCACGGCCCAGGGGCCGAGTCAGCTTTGGCGAAGTCGGCAGGATTGTGACCAACCCGCCACAAATGGGTATTGCGTGCCTGAAAAGATTGTGTGCGTACCTTAAAAAGAGATTTCCCGCCATCCGGAGCCGTTTCCCGCCATCTTCAGCCGTTTTCCCGCCATTGGACGCCATCTTCAAGACGCCGCGCGGGAAGAAGAGGGGCGTGAGCGCAGAAAACGCGCGAAGTCCGAAGCCCCGCCCCACGCGCTGACGCCGCACAAGGTCCTGGAAGGAGCCCAGCGAGCGCTGACGTCAGCAGCGTGCGACGCCAGGTCCTCAACGCAGACCATCGCCAGCGGAGCCGCGGCCTACAGAAGAGGATCGCCGGAAGGTAGGCCACGGTCAACCAGGGGGGAGGAAGACATCAAGAATGGAGGGCAAGATGGCGGACCGGCAGCAGACTAAGCTGCCCAGCATCGGCAGTGCCCCAGCCTTCGCGGGCCCCGACCAGCGCCAGGAGAAGACGCGTGACACAGGAGCGGTTGCGGGAGCAGGTAAGAGGAGTCTCCCTGTCCCGGACGCTGCCAGTGTCAGCCTGCTCCCGGGCCCCCTGGTGGATCCGCCGATCCCGGGCGTCATCAACAGCGGCCCTTTCCAGGCCCGGTCGCAAGGCCTGAACTCCCCAGGCGCCTCCCAACCGTGTGCGCCCCCGGTCCCGAAGTCACCACCCCTTGGGCCTGACCTGTACAGCCAGCTCACCGAACCCGAGTACCAAGAGGGCCCGGACGGGCCTGAAGATGTCCAGGAGGAGCAAGGCGCGTATGGAGGACGACTGTAGAGAGCAAGGAAAAAGCGCCAATGTACATAGTTACCCATCAGGGTAAAAAGAACTGTTGTGGGACTGTTTCCACTAAGTGTGTGGTCCCCGTTGGGACTATTATGGGGCTGTTACCTGCTAAAGTTGTCCCCCTCCCCAAGTTACCTGGCTGAGGACTGAGAACAGCCGCCCCTTTTCCTTAACTGGCTGAGGACTGAGAGCAGCCATTCCCCTTCCCAAACTGGCCGAGGACTGAGAACGGCCATCCCTGTAAATAGTTGCGCTTCCTAAAGCGCCCCCTATTGGTTTTATAAAAGAACTGCAACGTCTACTTCAAGACAAGTTTGCTAGAGTGTTGCACCTTTAAGAAGAATTAACACCTGGTCGCAAGTTGCACCGCGGCCAGTACCCAAGAATATGTTTTACTTAAAAATGTTTTATATGAAGAGTTTGATATGCTGCTATATGATAATGAGAATATTTTATGTGACAAAAGAGTTCCAGTAGTATTAACAGTGACAAAGAAAAGTGTTTCCCATAAAGGGACTTGAACAATGTCGTCCGTTTTCTAATGTGAAAAGTTTTGAAAAAGTTGTGCATGTCTTGTAATCAAATGTCTTTACTCTTTTCAAGCCCGAGGACGTGCTGTGGTTTACCAGGGGGGAATGTAGCGCCCCGAGGGTTCGGCCGCTACAGGGGTATTGCACCTCTGCCAGAGGTCTGGTATTCCACTCCCGGGTAAGGATGGAGTATGGACCAGGGCTCAGTTAGATGCATGCATCACACACACCCCATTTCCGGGGACAACTCAATGGTGCTCCCATTTATACAGTAATGCAGGCAAGACAGACCATGTCCCTGGCTGGAGTGGGGAGGGGGGAGGAAAACCCAGTGATGTAGGAGCATAAGGGGACAGTTTCTGAGCATAGGTAGGAGCTCATTGGGTGCTGGTCACCTGAGCTCACACACAGAGGGGAGGTATAAAAGGTGGGCACTATCTTAGATCAGGGTTGAGTTCAGTTCAGTCAGACAGTCAGTGAGAGGAGAAGGCAGGGAGCAGAGCTGCTGCATGGGCTCTGCTCCCTGGGCAGGCCTAGCACAGAGGCCGGAGCCTGAGGGAAGAGAGAAGAAGAAGGAAGGAAGAGAAGTGACAGAGAAACAGGAGGGCTCAGAAACAAGAAGGCAGAAGGGACCCTAAGGACCCAGGAAATTACGGGTGACGGGTCAAGCAAGAAAAGGGTACCGGATCCCAAGTTGGTGGAGGCAAATAATCCTCAGCCAAGAACCGGAGGTCATGATCATCACTTGGTGCGACCCCCCTGCTAAACCTTGCTAGGAAGGCACCATATAGGATAGCGGGAAACGGGGCCCACGTTTACTCGCATAGATCCGCGGCAGCTGGACTAAAGCTTGATCACTGGTGGGGCACGAGCCAGAGGAAGGATAGAAGTGAGTCCTGTGCCATGCTCCTGAATTGCCTGGGGGTTGACCGAGCCCCTCACCTGGTGGATGCAGCACGGCTTGGGCAGTCATTCCCTGCAGAAGTGACTTGGACTATACGAACTGTGAGTAAAAGATCCTGGACTGCAACATGTTGTCTTTGTGCTTTTTACTTCGCCGGCACTAATGGTACTAGGACTCCCTGCACCATCACCCCCATCATCTACTACACCACATTACCCTGAGGCTACACTCTTCCCGTGGGGAGTTATACTAACTCAGCTGCACACACCATCAGCCTCAGGGGACTGCCTTGCAGCGACGGTTCATGATAGCCGCAATCCACGGGTGGCGTAGTCGGACATTACCTAAAACATATAAAAGACTGCCACTGGTCTGACCACCCTGAGCCACGGGACCGGGTCGCCACTACTACTCCCAGCATTGCCCTGAAGCCCGGTCCCGAGTGCCCCACGGCCCAGGGGGCGAGTCACTTGCATTAAAAGAAAACAAAGCAGATGATAACTTCTATCATCATCATCATGCTCCTCACCTTGGCACTCTCAACTCCCCTGATGGAGAAGCCAGGGCTCACCGGAGGAGTCTGGTTCTCTGGTGGGCTCGTCTAATGCTGCCTTAAAGCAGGCCAGGCTAAGAAAACTGTGAGAGAAACCAAGAACAAGAAAAATACCCAAATAACTGAAAGTAGATGTATAAATAGCACAGTGCAAAAATAATAGTAAATAATAAAGGGCATTTAGTTAACATAATTTTGATCAAAACAATGTGAAAGCCATCCCGCCACTTCACGGCAACCCTTATGGGACAGTCCTAACTCTAATATTAAAAACCTTACCATTTGTCAAGTGACATACATATTGACAAGGGCAGAGAGACTGATCCCTAGTGTAAGCATAAAACCGAGGCAAAATGAGCATCTCAGCCCAGACAAAGGGCGGCCACATCCTTTTATATGCACTAAAGCATACTGACTGCAAAGAAAAAACCTGAAGGTCTGAACTGAAACGCAAGTTGATGTGCATGCAAAATGTAAATGAATGTTCACACAAGGCCATTAAACAGAGAGAAACCAAGAACAAGAAAAATACCCAAATAACTGAAAGTAGATGTATAAATATCACAGTGCAAAAATAATAATAAATAATTAAAGGGTATTTAGTTAACATAATTTTGATCAAAATAATGTGAAAGCCATCCCGCCACTTCACGGCAACCCTTATGGGACAGTCCTAACTCTAATATTAAAAACCTTACCATTTGTCAAGTGACATACATATGGACAAGGGCAGAGAGACTGATCCCTAGTGTAAGCATAAAACCGAGGCAAAATGAGCGTCTCAGCCCAGACAAAGGGTGGCCACACCCTTTTATATGCACTAAAGCATACTGACTGCAAAGAAAAAACCTGAAGGTCTGTGTGGGAAGGTGACAGGAGAAATAGGGGCGGCTGGGGACCGTTTATGGACACCCGGCCGCCCCGAGGTGGCTGGGGACCATGTGTGGACACCCGTCCGCGGGGCGGCTGGGGACGAGTATGGACACCCGGCCGCCCCCTGGCGTCTGGGGACCGAGTGTGGACACCCAACCGCCGGGCGGCTCGGGACTGAGTATGGATACCAGGCCGCCGAAGCAGCCATGAGGTAGTGGCCAGCTTCGGCCTACTCCAAACTAAAAGGCCCCTTTTCAAGTGCAAGCTAGCAGTATGGCATTGCAGCCTTGGGGTGGGTAGGTGGCAGGCTGCACACTTACGCTTGAATTAAAAGAAAACAAAGCAGATGCTAACTTCTATCATCATCATCATGCTCCTCACCTTGGCACTCTCAACTCCCCTGATGGAGAAGCCAGGGCCCACCGGAGGAGTCTGGTTCTCTGGTGGGCTCGTCCAATGCTGCCCTAAAGCAGGCCAGGCTAAGAAAAGTGTGGGGAAGGTTACCGGGACAAATAGTAGTGGCTGGGGACTGAGTATGGAGACTTCGCTGCCGAAGCAGCCATGATGTAGTGGCCAGCTTCGGCCTCCTCCAAACTAAAAGGCCCCATTTCAAGTGCAAGCTAGCAGTATGGTATTGCACCCTGGGGGTGGGTGGGTGGCAGGCTGCATATTTGCACTTGCATTGCAAGAAATGGGGGAGGTACAATTGAACACTGACCTGGGACAAGGACTTGCACGGGGATAGTTGCAAGTCTGCATCTTCTGATGCGTCAAGCATCACTTCTGAAGGGCACACTTTTAGGCAGTGACCTGGATGTCAGAGATGCTTCCAGGGGTCTTCCCCATGCTGTTCCCATGTCTTTTCAGCACTGTATGCATGTGTCACACAGCACATGGCCAGATAAGGTTGTAAAATGTTAAAATGACATTTCCCGGTGAATGCATTTGTCACGGTTGAAAGCAATACAAAAGTGCAAAAACGCATAAAAAATGCTATGCTTCTTGTGAACATAGTCCAAGGTGTGGAGGAGTATTTTTGTTTTTGGTTATTTATTTTACCTTATACACAAGTCTTTACCCTGGAAAGGATGTTTCTTAACCCCTTTCCGACCAGGTCAGTAATAGTACGCACCAGGTCGGAAAGGCAGGTTCAGCGGGGGCTCCGGCGCTGAGCCCGCACTGAACCGGGCACATTTCAGCTGATTCTTACAGCTGACATGTGCCCGCAACAGCCGCGGGTGGAATCGCGATCCACCCACGGCTGTTAACATGTTAAATGCCGCTGTCAATCTCTGACAGCGGCATTTAACTTGCGCTTCCGGGAAGCGTGTCCTAAGCCCCGCCCATCGGTGACCCCGTCACGTGATCGTGGGTCACCAATGGGTGGGCATGACAACCCAGGGTCTGCAGCAGACCCCTGTGGTTGTCATGTCTCAATTACTATGAGCGCCACCTAGTGGTCGGAACTCATATCAAGTGAGCATTTCTGCTGCATACAAGCGATCTGCTCATCGCCTGTATGCAGTAGAAGCAATCAGACAACTGCTGCTTCTAGTCTCCTATGGATACTATTGAAGCATGCAGTAAGTGTAAAAAAAAGTTTTTAAAAATATTTAAAAAAATATAAAAGTTTAAATCACGACCTTTTCGCCCCATTCAGAATAAAATAATTGAAAAAAAATCCCACATACACATATTTGGTATCACCGCGTTCAGAATCACCCTATCTATCAATATCAAAGAAGAATTAATCCAATCGGTAAACGGCGTAACGAGAAAAAAAATCTAAACGCCAGATTTACGTTTTTTTGGTCCCTGCAACATTGCAATAAAATGTAATAACGGGCGATCAAAACATCGGATCTACCTTAAAATAGTATCATTGAAAACGTCAGCCCGGCGCGCAAAAAATAAGCCCTAACCCGGCCCTAGATCCCAAAAAATGGAGACGCTACGAGTCTCGGAAAATGGCTTTTTTTTTTTTTTTTTTTTTAAGCAAACTTTGGATTTTTTTCACCACTTAACTTAAAAAGAACCTATACATGTTTGGTGTCTACGAACTCATAACCTGGAGAATAATAATGGCAGGTCAGTTTTAGCACACAGTGAATGTGGTAAAAAAAGGACCCAAAAAACAACTGTGGAATTGCATTTTTTTTGCTATTTCACCGCACTTGGAATATTTTTCGCATTTTCCAGCACACGATATGGTAAAACTAGTAATGGCGTTTAAAAGTACAACTCGTCCCACAAAAAATAAGCCCTCACATGGCCATATTGAACGAAACTTAAAAAAGTTCTGGCTCTGGGAAGAAGCGGAGCAAAAAATGAAAACACCAAAACAGAAAGACCCATGGTCGCTAAGGGGTTAACATATTTCATAGGAAAACAGTTTCAGTTTCGTTTTTGAACTTTTTATTGTGAGCCCGTAAAAGTGGCTTAATACCTCTGTACCTCTGACCACGTTGTTGACAGCAGTGACCTGGGGGTCAGAAATGCTTCCTGGGGCGATCCCCATGCTGTCCCCATGTCTTTTGAGCACTGTCACTATTGTTTTGGGCATTTATAGGCTTTCTACAGACTGCCGGGGGTGCCTCCGCAAAAATGCTCGGGTCTCCCATAGACTACCATTGGGCTCGTTGCTCGGGTCGAGCACCCGAGTATCACGGTGAGCTCGGCCCGAGCTTCGAGCTCCCCAGCATTTTAGTGCTCGCTCAACACTAGTCATAAGTATTCAGACCCTTTGCTCAGTATTGAGTAGAAGCACCCTTTTGAGCTAGTACAGCCATGAGTCTTCTCAGGAATGATGCAACACGTTTTTCACACCTGGATTTGGGGATCCTCTGCCATTCTTCCTTGCAGATCCTCTCCAGTTCCGTCAGGTTGGATGGTGAGCGTTGGTGGACAGCCATTTTCAGGTCTCTCCAGAGATGCTCAATTTGGTTTAGGTCAGGGCTCTGGCTGGGCCAGTCAAGAATGGTCACAGAGTTTTTCTGAAGCCACTCCTTTGTTATTTTAGCTGTGTGCTTAGGGTCATTGTCTTGTTGGAAGGCGAACCTTTGACCAAGTCTGAGGTCCAGAGCACTCTGGAAGAGGTTTTCATACAGGATATCTCTGTACTTGGCCGCATTCATGTTTCCTTCAATTGCAACCAGTCATCCTGTCTCTGCAGCTGAAAAACACCCCCATAGCATGATGCTGCCACCACCATGTTTCACTGTTGGGATTGTATTGGGCAGATGATGGGCAGTGCCTGGTTTTCTCCACACATACTGCTTAGAATTATCACCAAAAAGTTCTATCTTCATCTCATCATGCCAGAGAATATTATTTCTCATAGTTTGGGAGTCCTTCATGTGTTTTTGAGCAAATTCTATGCGGGCTTTCATATGTCTTGCACTGAGAAGAGGCTTCCATCGGGCCACTCTGCCATAAAGGCCCAACTGGTTGAGGGCTGCAGTGATAGTTGACTTTGTGGAACTTTCTCCTCCCATCTCCCTACTGCATCTCTGGAGCTCAGCCACAGTGAACTTGGGGTTCTTCTTTACCTCTCTCACCAAGGCTCTTCTCCCACGATTGCTCAGTTTGGCTGGACGGCCAAGTCTAGGAAGACTTCTGGTGGTCCCAAACGTCTTCCATTTAAGGATTATGGAGGCCACTGTGCTCTTAGAAACCTTGAGTAATGCAGAAATTCTTTTGTAGCCTTGGCCCGATCTGTGCCTTGCCACAATTCTGTCTCTGAGCTCCTTGGGTAGTTCCTTTGAGCTCATGATTCTCATTTGGTCTGACATGCACTGTGAGCTGTGAGGTCCAAATCAAGTCCTATCAGTTTAATTAAACACAGCTGGACTCCAATGAAGTAGTAGAACCATCTCAAGGAGGATCACAAGGAAATGGACAGCATGTGACTTAAATATGAGCGTCTGAGCAAAGGGTCTGAATACTTATGACCATGTGATATTTCACTTTTTCTTTTTTAATAAATTTGCAAAAATTTCTACATTTCTGTTTTTTTTTTTCAGTCAAGATGGGGTGCAGAGTGTGCTTTAATGAGAAAAAAATGAACTTTTTAGAATTTACCAAATGTCTGCAATGAAACAAAAAGTGAAAAATTTAAAGAGGTCTGAATACTTTCCGTACCCACTGTAGCTGTCCCGAAATTGAGGCTATCATGACCGCAAAGCCTGAAAATTATGCAAATACAATGCAAAATGGGATGTTTCTGTTAACGTTGGGGCAATTCCCAGATGGGATTGGAGGCATTTCCATGGGGGACTGGTGGCGGGACTTAAGTGTTCCCATACTGCCAACAGCAATGTTGGTAAATTTGCTCATTTTGGTAGCAGATTATCATATTCTAAAGAGAATATCAGCCAAAATTGGAAATATCATCATGCAAGGTCTTACCTACTTTGGATACATCATGCAAAGAGAGCAATCACTGGTGTGAGAAGGTCACTGGTAAAATACTGGAGAGGAGATATGTGTCACTTAGGATGCTAGCCTCAATGATATAAGCCTGGAAAAATGCTCCAGCACACTATGTGCTGAGAGGGGTTAATCGGCCAAATTAAGGGTTGGGTTTTTGTGGACAGCTGAAGAGTGGGTGGGAGGCTATTCACCATATCTCCACCCCCAGGGTTTGGCACAAAAGGTAAATGTGGAGCCTTTGGACTCTTTCAGGGTTCCATGTGTCTGGAAATGAGCTCTCCAGAGCTGTGTTCATGTTAAAGAGCACTGTACCTTGTTTTTTGTTCCCCTGAGCGGCAGATCCCCACAGCCACACAGACTGTATTGTATGCTAATTTTGTTTTTTCCGTTATGCCAGAAGGGACGTGTTTTGTTTTACTTAGTTTTGGACTGGTTTATGCACTGCGTTTTTAATAAACCAGTTGAAAACTTAAACGGAAAGTGTTCTTGTGACTACCTCTTTAAGCAGCCGAGTGAGTTGATCTATCACACTGGAGAAGGACATTATGGTCAGAAGAATAGAAGGAACAAGATGAAAAGGAAGACCAGCAACCCTATGGCTTGATACTATCAAGATAATGGCAGAGAAAACCCTGTTGGACCTATCTAGGCTTGCACAAGATCGATCTTCCTACAGATCGTTCATCCATCAAGTTGCTATGGCTTGAGACTGAGCCGAAGGCCATTAAATAATAAATAACATGGTCTGTTTATGAGAGTCTGTTCCCAGGAGCAAAGTCTCAGTATTACAAATGTTGTGACATGCCACTGATGCACAATAGTATCTACAGTTAACACCTAAGGATACACATGCAAAACAAGTTATGATGTCACAGAAGTTTTTCCAGAGTGACAGACTTTTGTGATGTCATAGTATTTGACTAGACAGATGTTCCGCTCACCAGGTGAGGTGGATCCTGTAAGACTCAGGTCCAGGTGGGCACATGGACCCCACGCGTTGATACAGCAAGAAGGAAGGCACGTGGGAAGCGAGGACTTGGCACACACAGGGATCTCAAAGGCAGAAGGACTGATGAAGTGAAACCCAACAGGGATGAATGCAAGCGTAATCACAGATGATGGAGCACACCAAACATAGATTTAGAATCTCAATCCCAAGACACAGGTGTATGTGTCAAAGGGCTTTAAATGGGTAAAGGGAGATGATGTCATTGATTCATGCTAGGTAACCTGCAGCAACTGACGTGGAGCACAACCGAGGGCAGCAAACCGAGGGGAAGGGAGCTGAGCCCGGGATACCTGGGACAGGTGTGTAACACCAGAAATCCTCTTGTGATGTCACAACAGTGTGGCTCACTTTATCACAGTTGTTATGACACAACATATCATTTCTCTTTACCACCACACTTGTGGTGTCACAGCAATTTTTCGCACTTAGCAACACTTGTGAAGTCACAGCCGTTTATTTTACCTTTGCACACTTCTGATGTCATAGTAAATCACTTCCCTTTACCAAAATTGTCATATCACAGCACTTTGTTACTTTACCATACTTGTGGTGTCATTGATTGCCTGACTTTACTACACTTGTGTTGTCACAGCAGTTTTCCTCATTTTATCACACTTGTAACATCATAAAAGTTGCAAGTATTTATCAGACCGATACTCACAAGAGTTACTTAACTGAAACCAATCTGTGATGTCATAGCTGCTCACCTGTGGAAATACATTTTTCATACCAGAGCTGCTTACTTGACTAAAACCCACTTATCACTTATGATGTGACAGTAGTTTACCTGAAGGAAACACAGTTGTGATGTCACTGAAGCTTGAAGAAATGTATGATGTCATAACAGCCTATCAAACACAAAAACTTGTGATATCACAGTATCTTAATCCAGGTCAGACAAAAGCAACAAGGGATCCCTGCAGGAAAAGGATTTGTACCAATTGATTTCCAACTGTTAATTTCATGATGGTGGAGGAAACTCCGCAGACCACCTCATTTATATCTGTTTCGGAAATCCTTTACCACTATACCAAACCTCTAGTAATTGTGAGCCATGGAGAGGAAGGAGTACAGCCCCTATGCTGCAGTATGCAAAAAGTCATAGAAAGTAATAAAAATGTTAAAAGTCCCCCATCTAAGGTTCTCATCAGTTTTGACAATTGGAATTGAGTTAGTTTTATAATTAACCTGCTTGCATTTAAAGTGATTGATTCTCCACAGGAATACAACAGGGAGCAATAATAGTAGAAGAAATCAATAAAACATTTGCCTGTCAATATCCAAGCAGCTCATTTCAAATGGGACATCAACATTTTGATTGCATTTTTTTTTAATAAAAATAGCTGTAAGGACATTCGACATATTGGATACATGCTTGGGAGTGATTATACAGACCCCATGAAATGGAGTCTTTAAGATGCCATAAGTCCATGGGCATGGTGAACAACAGTTGTCAGCCCTATAATTGGTCATGAGAGGTCACTCTCATTTTACCCCTAGATCAACACTTTAGGGGAAGCATCTACTTCTTTACCATTACTTGGACTTTGATTGTCTGTTGGTAGATTTCCTTTAGGCTTTTCACCTTGAAAGACTTGACCTGGATTAGCATGCCAAGCTATAAACCTAACTCCTAGCTACAAATTCTAGTGATCTTTGTTTCCTATTGAAAGTTGTCAAATATTTCACCATCATCCAGTGCTGTCAACTCCATCCCTCCATCATTCCTCCAGTGGGAGAGCCAGTTGCCATGCAATGTGTATCTTTGAATATTGACTTAGACTTCAAGTGTCTTCTGTTCTATGCCTGAATGCCATAGTTTCTTGCAGTTCTCACATCCAAGGATATTCAGAAGGACTATTTAATGTTCTTCTTCGGTTCTGCTTTCTTGATCTGGTTACATTAGATGATTCTTGATCTTCTATTACTATCTTATACCTTCTGGTTCCATTACATGATCTCTTGGTCTTGATTCTTGCTCTTATATTCTTCCATGGGAATATAGATCATCTAAAGCAAGGTGAGCCATTCTAGGTTGGCTCTTGCCAATTTTAATGGGTGGTTACAACCAGCCCAGTCAATGGAACTTCACAGGGGCTGTAAAGTTGAGTAAAAGACTCTGGTCATAACATTGGCACCAGACACCATGATTTTTTTCTCTGCTATGGGTCCTCTGGTGCTTACTGTATTTCTACCCCACAGATTGTGTCCTACTGACTCAAGTCTCTTGTGTAAAGAATAGAGATGAGCGTTGTTCTACTCGAACTGTTCGCCAATCTCAAATTCGAGCTGTTTTGGGCGGTGTTCGAGCCGTTCGGCGAACACGAACAATTTGAGAAAAATTCGGCTGTTCGAGGTTATGTTCGATAACTGTTCGTGCACCAAAATCATAACTGGATTTTTTCTCAGTAATGATGAAAATTAATGTTAATACGCAGTTTGAGTGTACAGCGGGGTGGGGGGAGGGGCAGGGGATGGATCTCTGCAGGAACAATGAAGATCTCCATTTTTTTTTCTCTTTCCCGCATTTACAGTGGGGAGGTGCAATCTGTCAGCCTATCAGCAGCGCACACACGGAGCGAAGTGCTTTTTTTCACACAAGCAAGGGCATGTGTCATTGGCAGTGTTTGTCACATGTCCTTGCCCTATAAGACTAAGCCATATTCCCCATCGCCACCATTTTCTCACTGCTGCAGCTGCGTGTTAGACGGCACCGCTGTTGCTGTGTGCGCTATACCTTGTTAATTTCAAGCCAATTTTCGCACAAATCTACAGATAGCTTGGGAGTAGGGAATAGTTGTGATTGCAGTCCTTTTAAGGACTAGGTTACAGCATTTCCTACGACTTTTATCAGGCAGGTCTGTGCTCTTAAATAGATAGATTGTGGGAGTAAAGACTAATTGAAATTGGAGTCCTTTTCAGGACTAGGTTACATCAGTTCCTATCAGTTTTTGCCAGGCAGGTCTGTGCCAGTGCTGTGCAAGTTTTTTTCACAGCATTTGGCTGAATCTAGCAAAGCTAATCCTTTTTGGCCTATTGCAGAGTGTGTTAGTCAGTGGAGTAGCCTATCTGTGTTGCAAGATATACCACCTGTGTATAGAATACCAATTTTTTTACTGCACCTAGTGAAGTAAAATCTTTTGGGCATAGCATCATTCTATTAGTCCATCTATACTGACCTCCATCAGGTTGCAAATTGAATATAATTTTTTTCTGCATCTAGCTCTGAAAAAATATTGGGCTTCTAGCTGTGTGTGGGACTTGTTGTATTAGTCCATCTATACTGACCTCCATCAGGTTGCAAACTGCATATATATTTTTCTTCATCTACCTCTGAAAAAATATTGGGCTTCTAGCTGTGTGTGGGACTTGTTCTATTAATCCATCTATACAGACCTCCATCAGGTTGCAAACTGAATATATTTTTTTCTGCATCTACCTCTGAAAAAATATTGGGCTTCTAGCTGTGTGTGGGACTTGTTGTATTAGTCCATCTATACTGACCTCCATCAGGTTGCAAACTGAATATATTTTTTTCTGCATCTACCTCTGAAAAAATATTGGGCTTCTAGCTGTGTGTGGGACTTGTTGTATTAGTCCATCTATACAGACCTCCATCAGGTTGCAAACTGAATATATTTTTTTCTGCATCTACCTCTGAAAAAATATTGGGCTTCTAGCTGTGTGTGGGACTTGTTCTATTAATCCATCTATACAGACCTCCATCAGGTTGCAAACTGAATATATTTTTTTCTGCATCTACCTCTGAAAAAATATTGGGCTTCTAGCTGTGTGTGGGACTTGTTGTATTAGTCCATCTATACTGACCTCCATCAGGTTGCAAACTGAATATATTTTTTTCTGCATCTACCTCTGAAAAAATATTGGGCTTCTAGCTGTGTGTGGGACTTGTTGTATTAGTCCATCTATACAGACCTCCATCAGGTTGCAAACTGAATATATTTTTTTCTGCATCTACCTCTGAAAAAATATTGGGCTTCTAGCTGTGTGTGGGACTTGTTGTATTAGTCCATCTATACTGACCTCCATCAGGTTGCAAACTGAATAAATTTTTTTCTGCATCTACCTCTGAAAAAATATTGGGCTTCTAGCTGTGTGTGGGACTTGTTCTATTAATCCATCTATACAGACCTCCATCAGGTTGCAAACTGAATATATTTTTTTCTGCATCTACCTCTGAAAAAATATTGGGCTTCTAGCTGTGTGTGGGACTTGTTCTATTAATCCATCTATACAGACCTCCATCAGGTTGCAAACTGAATATATTTTTTTCTGCATCTACCTCTGAAAAAATATTGGGCTTCTAGCTGTGTGTGGGACTTGTTGTATTAGTCCATCTATACTGACCTCCATCAGGTTGCAAACTGAATATATTTTTTTCTGCATCTACCTCTGAAAAAATATTGGGCTTCTAGCTGTGTGTGGGACTTGTTCTATTAATCCATCTATACAGACCTCCATCAGGTTGCAAACTGAATATATTTTTTTCTGCATCTACCTCTGAAAAAATATTGGGCTTCTAGCTGTGTGTGGGACTTGTTGTATTAATCCATCTATACAGACCTCCATCAGGTTGCAAACTGAATATATTTTTTTCTGCATCTACCTCTGAAAAAATATTTGGCCTTCTAGCAGTGTGTGAGACTTTCTCTATTAGTCCATCTATACTGACCTCCATCAGGTTGCAAATTGAATATAATTTTTTTCTGCATCTAACCCAGCCAATAGTTTTGGCCTAATACCACAGTTTGGCCACTCAGCTCTGCTCAGTTCCCATCCATTGTTTTTTTGTGCAAACAACTCCAGAGTTGTTAATTAGTTAACCACCAAAATGAGTGGAAAAAGGCCTGCTGCTGGTGGAAAGGGGAATAGGCGTGTTGGGAAGGGGAAAAAAGGTTGTGTCCGTGGGGTAGGTGTTAAAGCAACAGTAACATCTGCAGAAGAAAGACCATCTTCCAGCCAAACTAAAATGTCTACTTCTTTTAGCGGACAATGTGATAAGATCCCTTTCTTACGGCCACGCCAATCGCTACAAATTCCAGATGAGGCACAAAAACAGCAGGTGCTTCAACGGATATCAAGTGCTCCTTTAAGTGGGCTCTCCTCCACATCAACTTCAACATCACAAATACTCCAGTCCTCAAAGGTGTCACCCCAATCGCACTTGCTTCCTCACAGCTCCCAAATCTCCAGCTGCCCGTCTGAGTATGAGGTAGAACAGATGGTTGAGTCTGCAGAGCTGTTTACTCATACTATAGCCTGGGAATCAGAGGTCGACTCCAGCGCTTCTGTGAATCCAGACGAGGAAATGATCTGCACTGATGCCCAGAATCTTTATGAGTCGGATCCAGGACCAGACGCAGAAGGTTCTGACCATAATGTAGACCCTCATTCCCAAACTGTAACTCCTGTTGGTGGAGACAATGAGGAAGACGATGATAAGACTCAAATACCTGATTGGAGCGACAACTTTAGTTTTTTGTCAGGGCAGGAACAGGTTGGCTCTGAGGACGACGGGTGTGATAACGCACAGGGTGATGATGATGAGGTTGGAGATCCCACTTACTGTCAACCCACAGTCAGCCAAGAGATGAGGTCATCAGAGGAGGTGGAGGAAGATGCTAGTGACGACGAGGTCAGGTTGCGCCTTCCTGGACAGAGACGTAGTACTGGAAGCACGTCAACAACTGCATCCTCAAACACAACTCTGCCTCTCACCACAAGTCGTGGTGGCTCTTCAGGTCGCATGGGTGCTAAGCCTTGCATAGCCTGGGCATTTTTTCAGATCGATAAAGATGACCCAACTCGTGTTATCTGTAACATTTGTCAGCAAAAGCTAAGTAGAGGCCAAAAAATACATAGTTTGAGTACTTCATGCATGAACCGGCACATGGACATGAAGCATAAGTTGCAGTGGGAAGCTCAGTGTGCTACAATGCGGCCTAGCCGGCCGGGCCAACCACCGTCTGCCATATCTTGTGCATCCGCGGCCTCTTCATCCTCTGTGACTGGGGGGACAGCAGTCACACCTGTTTTGGGGCGCAGACCTGCCACCTCTTTACCCGCAACAGCCAGCGTGATTGGCAGGTCATCATTTTCTTTGGAGGTGGTAACACCAGCTGGTGTTGAGCGCTGTCCGACATCGATAGCACCACCTTTGGATCAAGGCAACCTAACATGTCCGCCTGCATCTTCCTCACAGACCGGCAGCTTGCCGGGGACACCCTTATCAACCCCGTCTAAGCACAATAGCCAGCCCTCGGTCCCTCAGATGTGGACAAGTAAAAGACCATTTCCTCCTAGCCATGAGAAAGCTAAGAGGTTGAATTTCACCATCTGCAAGTTCTTGGCTACAGAAATGCTGCCTTTCCGCCTGGTGGACACAGAGGATTTTCGAGACCTTATGTCCGTCGCAGTGCCCCAGTACCAGATGCCCAGTCGGCACTACTTCTCAAAGAAAGGTGTGCCTGCACTCCACCAGCATGTCGCACACAACATCACCGCTTCTTTGAGAAACTCTGTGTGTGACAGGGTGCATTTCACCACAGACACTTGGACGAGTAGGCATGGACAGGGGCGTTACATGTCGCTGACTGGGCACTGGGTAACTATGGTGACAGCAGGACAAGGGGCTGCTGTCCAAGTCTTGCCGTCCCCACGAGTTGTGCGTCAATCCTCTTTATGTCAAAGTTCCTCCACTCCTTCTGCCTCCTCAACCTCCTCTCGGTCTTCCACCTGCACCCAAAGCCTGTCTGGTCATGCCACAAGCTTTCTAACTGCGCAGAAGGGATCCTGCACACCTCCTTACTATGCTGGCAGTAGGGCTCAACGTCATCAGGCGGTTTTTACATTGAAATGTCTGGGAAATGTGAGTCACACAGCTGAGGAGTTGTGGTCAGCTCTGGAGAACCAATTTCATGAATGGTTGTCTCCACTGGACCTGAAACCAGGGAAGGCCGTGTGCGACAATGCTGCAAACCTGGGTGCGGCCCTTCGCCGGGGCAATGTCACACACGTGCCTTGTATGGCTCACGTGTTGAACCTGGTTGTCCAGCAATTTTTAGCCCACTATCCCAGACTAGATGGCCTTCTGCAGAGGGCACGGTCGCTGTGTGCTCACTTTCGCCGTTCGCATCCCGCAGCTCAGCGACTTACATCTCTACAGAAGTCGTTGGGCCTGCCACTTCACCGGCTAAAATGCGATGTGCCTACCAGGTGGAATTCAACTCTGCACATGTTGCAGCGACTGTGGCAGCACCGACAAGCCCTGGTGCAATACGTTCTGACGTATAGCCTGGGCCAACGAGATCCAGAGGTGGGGCAAATCACGCTGGAGGAGTGGTCTCAGATCAGGGACCTATGCACCCTTCTGCACAGTTTTGAAATGGCGACGAAGATGTTTAGTGCTGACGATGCCATTATCAGCATGACTATTCCGGTGATTTACATGCTGGAGCACATGTTAAACAGAATTCGGAGTCAGGTGGTGGCACAAGAGGAGGTGGAGGAAGTAGAGGAGGAGGAGTTGTATGCGGAAGGGCTAACATCTGCAAGGTCCAGACGGTCGGCAGCACCAAGGCGGCAGGCATGTGAGGGTGGCGGAGATGGTTTTACCAGGGCGCATGGTAGCAGCCAAACTAGTGAGGAAGGTGCAGGAGCCCAGGAAGAAGTGGAGGACGAACTGATGGAAGACTCATCAGATGAGGGAGACCTTGATCACATTTCTGTTGTGCGAGGTTGGGGGGAGAGGACAGAGGAAGGAAGCATGATTGTTACCTCGCCACCAACACAACAGGGACTTGGTGCTCCTGGATGCGCAACACACATGAGTGCCTTCTTGCTGCACTACCTGCAACATGACCCTCGAATTGTGAGAATTAGAAATAATCCTGACTACTGGGTTGCCACACTGTTAGATCCCCGGTACAAAAGTAAATTTGCAGAAATTATTCCTGCCATAGAAAGGGATGCACGCATGCAGGAGTATCAGCAGAGACTGTTGCAGAATCTTACATGTGCTTTTCCACAAAATACCAGTGGTGCACGTAGTGAATCTCACAGTTCCAACTTGCCAACCGTGGGACCGTCAAGTGTAAAGCACTCAAACCGTAACAGAACCACAGTATCTGCTGGTAACATCAATTTTGCGGAATCATTTCACCACTTTTTTAGCCCATCCTTTGCAAGGCCACAGGAGACAAGAAGTCTGACACATAGTCAACGCCTAGAGACGATGGTACAGGAGTATCTCCAAGTAAACATTGAAGCCACGACTGTGTCACTGGACCCTTGCTCTTTTTGGGCTTCCAATCTGGATAAATGGCCGGAGCTAGCCACTTACGCCTTGGAGATCTTGTCATGCCCCGCAGCCAGCGTTCTGTCTGAACGTGTGTTCAGCGCTGCTGGTGGTGTGCTGACAGATAAGCGTACGCGGCTCTCCACTGATAATGTAGACAGACTCACGTTCATAAAGATGAACAAATCATGGATCTGAAACGACTTTTCTACCCCTGTGTCATCCTGGGGAGAGTAAAAGCTTGATGATTGGTTAAAATCACCCTACCAACCGTTTTAAGCTTTCAATTTACTAATCATGTTTATCTGTATCTTGGCTGGAAAATAATTTGGGCTTTGTAGCAGTGTGCAGCACTGATTCTATTAGGCCATCTATAATAAGCTCCACCAGATTTAAAATTACTAATCATGTTTATCTGTATCTTGACTGGAAAATAATTTGGGCTTTGTAGCAGTGTGCAGCACTGATCCTATTAGGCCATCTATACTAAAGCTTCACCAGATTTAAAATTAATAATAATTTTTAGCTGCATCTAGCCCGGAAAATAATTTTGGGGCTCCGAGATGCGCAAGACACATAAGTGCCTTCTTGCTGCACTACCTGCAGCATGACCCTCATATTGTCAGAATTCGAAGTAATCATGACTACTGGGTTGCCACACTCTTAGATCCCCCAAACTTTTCGATCAACCTTTTCATTTTAATAAAGACCAAAAAAATGGTCATTTTTGAAATTATAAGCATTAGCAGGTTGTTAGAAACTGAAATCAAACAGTTTTCAACTCAAAACTTTATTCTAGGTGATGTTACATTTTCACATAGGACCCCTTGTTCGAAAGGAGCTTCTGAACTCTCTCGTCCATTGAATTTGTCAGGTTTTGGATGGTTTCTGCTTCAATTGTTTTGCATGAGGACAGAATACCCTCCCAGAGCTGTTGCTTAGATGTGAACTGCCTCCCGCCATCATAGACACTCCATTTAATGATGCTCCAAAGGTTCTGAATGGGGTAGAGGTCAGGGGAGCATGGGGGTCACACCATAAGTTTGTCCCCTTTTATGCCCATATCAGCCAGAGATGCAGATGTTTTATGTGCAGCATGAGATGGTGCATTATCATGCAGAAAAATGATCTTGCTGTGAAATACACGGTTCTTCTTCTTGAACCATGGCAGGAAGTGCTGTTTGAGAAAATCCACATACATTATGGAGTTCATCTTTAGCGCCTTCAGGGATCCTAAAGGGGCCGACAATCTCTCTCCCCATGATTCCAGCCCAAAACATTACTCCACCTCCTCCTTGTTGGCGCTGTAGCCGTGTTTGCGTGGGGTGTCCATCAACCAGCCATCCTCCACTCCATCCATCTGGACCATCGAGTGCTGCACGGCACTCATCCGTGAACAAAACAGTTTTGAAATCAGTCTTCATGTAATGTTTGGCCCACTGGAACCGTTTCTGCTTGTGTGAAGTGGATAGAGGAGGTCGACAGGATGGCGTATGCACAGCTGCAAACCTCTGAAGGACCCTGCATCTTGTTGTTCGGGGGACGTTGGAGGCACAAGCAGCTTCAAAAACTTGTCTGCTGCTATGACAAGGCTTTTTTGCCGCTGCTCTTTCAACCTGACGTAATTGCCTGTAGGAAAGAGTCCTCAATTTGCCCTTATCAGCATGCACATGTGTGTACTGTGAATCAGCTACATACTTCTTGATTGCCAAGACACTTCATCCTGATCATCGCACAATGTTGATTGTAGTCATGCCTTGACCTAAACACTCCACAATTTGTTGCTTCTCAGCAGCCGACACATCCTTTTTCTTTCCCATTTTGGCAGAAAATGTAGGCTGCTTAATAATGTGAGACAGCCTTCTTAAGTAGTCTTGCCTTTCATTGGACACACCTGCCAAACTAATTAGCACAGGTGTCTGCAATTGCTTACAGTGATATAAAGAGCCCTGACACACATCACCATCAATGAGTTTAACTGACAAACAAACAAATTCTTCCCTTATCACTCCTAAACACTTTTTGCATAATAATTTGGAACACAGTGTACATGTGCTTTTCCACAAAACACCAGTGGTTCACGTAGTGAATCTTACAGTTCTAACTTGCCAACCGTGGTCCGTATGGAGTTGTTCAATAAAGGGCCCAAAATTAAGATAACATAGATGGGAGAGGTCTCTATGAATAGGAATTCCTAAGTATTTGATACCCTGTGAGGGCCAGGCAAAGGGAAAGTTGGACTGGATGGAATCCTATATGGATTTGGGGAGGGAGACATCGAGGGCCTCAGACTTCGCTGCATTGATTTTAAAATTTGACCATGTAACAAAGTGATCTATTTCAGCCATAACAGCATGGATGGATATATGTGATTGAGTGATATATACTAGGACATCATCAGCAAATAGAGAGCACTTGTACTCGGTGCCTCCCACCTCAATCCACCTAATATTGGGGTTATGGCGAATTGATGAGAGCAGGTGCTCCGTCACTAGGATGTATAAGAGAGGGGATAGAGAACATCCCTGCCTTGTCCCATTGGTGATTGTGAAAGGTGATGAAAATGTTCTGACGCGCCCCCTGGGCCTTGGGACACCCGGAGCTGGACCCTTTTTGGTGGATGCTGGTGGTTGTAGTCTCCGTGGCGGCAACCCGGTTCCGTGGCTCAGGGCGGTCAAACCAGTGGCGGAACTATTCATGTGGTTTTGATGTTTAAATGTCCGACTACGCCACCCGTGGATTGCGGTCAGAGTGAACCGCCGCTCCAGGGCAGACCGCTGAGGCTGGTGTTGTGGGTGCAGCAGAGCGTAGCATAACTCCCCACGGGAGGAGTATAGCCTCAGGGCAGTGTATGCGGAGGATGGGGGTGATGGTGCAGGGCAGCAGCAGTAATGACACGGAGTCAGTGATGCAGTCCAGGGCCTTTACTCACAGTTCTTATTATCCAGACCACGTCTGCAGGTAACGGCTGCCCACGTCGTACTGTGCTCACCAGGTGAGGGGCTCAGACAACTCCCAGATAACTTTGGAGTGCTTCACAGGACCCCCTTTGTGTGTCCTTTGTCTGGCCTTTCTTACCAACCCTTCTGTCCGACTGCCTCGGGACTCCTCTTGGTAAACTTGGCGCCAGTTTCCCTGACCCTATGTGGTGCCTTCCTAGCGGGTGTAGCGAGGGGCTGCGCCACATAAAATGTCACAGCCTCCTGTTTCTAGCTGAGGGTCGTTTCCTGCCTCCACTAGTTTCGGGGACCGGTCTCCCCCTTTGGCCTGACCCCTCCATGCAGGTGGATTCGGGCGTGCGGTGGCGACTCGCCCGTCCGCACTCCTGAGATCCCTTCGTTCCTCGTTCCTGGAGCCTTCTCCGCTCCTCTTCCTTCCTTCTCCCTCTTCCAGGCCTGGGCCTCTGTTACTAGGCCAGCCTCCGGAGCAGAGCTCATGCAGAGCCCCTGCTCCCTGCCACTTCTGCTCAGACTTCTCTGCACTGAACTAAGATGGTGCCCACCTTTTATACTCCCTTCTCAATGCACCCAGGAACTGCTTCCTCCCTGCTCCTGCACTACAGGGTTCCCCTTCCTCAGTGTTCCCTCCCCCCACTCCAGCCAGGGACAGGGACTGTCGTGCCCATCTCAGGGGCATATTGGTCGCCCTGCCCCACGGCAATGTGGTGTAATGCATGCAGGTGTCGGGTCCTGATCCACACTACATCCTTACCTGAGAGTGAGATATCACACCTCTGGGTGAGGTGCAATACCTCTGTAGCAACCGAGCCCTCAGGGTGCTACAGTTCCATTTATCTTCAGCCTAGGTGACGTATTGCGATACAGGGCCATGATTTTGGCTATAAAAGGGTCCCCTAGACCCCTACCCCAAGCTTTTTAAGAGAATCATATATGGCGTGCCAGGAGACTCTATGGAATGCTTTCTCAGCATCCAACGAGAGTATCTAATTACAAATTTTTAACTGCATCTAACCCAGGAAATACTTTGTGCCTAGTAGCAGGGTCTGCTAGTCAGCGGATTATCCCGGCTGTTAAGCAAGCTACACCACCTGTAGTTTGGACACTTCATTTTTTCAAAGGAAATGCTTCGGGACCACGGGATACTCAGTGAAGAGCATCAGGAGGCACCCCAAGGCATAGGGGCTGGGACTGGCAGTAGGATGCCTTGCGGTGGACAGCCGAGCTCGATCCTTATAAAAGCTTTTTAACTGCAGCAGCTTTAGTGGACGCTACTGGAGCTGGAATTACGCGGCTGCTGGCATGAGACTTGCCCTCCAATAGATCCTTGTAAATGGATTTAAAGTATATTTATTCAAATTAGAGAGACAATTTAAATTAAAAAGCTTAGAGCTGCCTCCACCACAGGGGGGCTCGCTCGACCCACCAGCGGACAGGCACCAGTATTGGGAGAGGGGGGCTGGCCATCAGGGTTCACCGCGGCTCTGGCACAAACCCGGCGACACGGAGGTGGCACGGGCAGGAGCGGACTGAACGTGTCGGCTTCTCACTTTTTGGATTTTAGAAGGGCATGACATGCCTATATCTGTGTCTCCCCCTCCTTTTACTTCTCCACCTCTTTTCTTTTCGCATGACTATATGTACTTGTCACTTTTCCATGTGTTAGTTGTGTCTTCTGAGCAGTTTGTCAGCTTTTGGACACCTTTGAAGGTGTTTTCTATGTGTTTCTATGTGTTTTTGTTTGCCTGCCATTGGTTTTAACGGTGTTCGAAGGTGTTCGACGAACTGTTCGACAAACAGTTCGGCGAACACACGGGTGTTCGACGAACCGAACCGAACTCGAACACTACGGGGGTGGCTCAACACTAGTAAAGAAAACTACCCAAGAACTTCATTGCACAAGAAACCATATATAAACTTTGTATAATCCACTCTTATTTTCAAAATCTTTAATCTGAGCCTGTATATTCCATGCATGTGACCCTGTTGACACACTTTTTTTTGTGCCCCAGAAACTCTGACACATGATTTTTACTTACTTGTTACATCTCCCTAATTATTTGTCATCGTCAATAAAACATGGGCAGCATCTAGCTATGTTTCCCAACAGCGCGTGCATTTCACTTAAACACCGCACATGCAACGTCTTCAATATACTATTATACTATACAGACGTTAGACAGGAGTTATACGGGGGGTGGTAATGGAGTGGGTGCAGGCTGTGCAGTCCAAGATTGCAAGCGGCTGAGGAACTATAAGAACTATTTGGTGCAGGAAAAATACAAAAGTATTAAATTATGTTTATTCCACTATAAAACAGCTATATACAGTACACTGAATAAAGGATTTTTAAGGACCCTGAAAGTGTTTGTAATGGTCAAGACTAGGGGTTCCTTAGAGTCCACATCTCAATTTAGGCCTGTCAGACATATCACCTATAAGAGTGTTCCAAAATCAGCCATTTCTTCCATTTTCATTTTGTTGCAGTGTCTCGCTCAAGCTATTCACACTAGGTGTCTGTGAAAAATAGTATTAGTAAATTACAGGCCTGCTATTTAAAACCTTGGTTCTCTGTCAGACGTATCACATATAACAGTGTTCCAAAATCAGCCATTTCTGCCTTCCATTTCATTGCAGTGTGTCAGTCAAGCTATTCACACTATTTAAATCCAGCCATTTGTAGTGAACGTGGAAAATATTGTCCTCCATTTATAGATTGTGGCAGTGTGTCAGTGTACACCATTTTACAGCTCCATTTGCTTGTTCGCAAAATACAGCTAGATTTTTTTAGTTTTATTCATATTACTGTATTGTGGAAGCAGAGCAACTTTTTTCAATGATCAAACGCACGTGATCCATATGACTGCCGTAATAATACCGAAATTTTGTGGAGCGTGCCAAATATTCCATTCCTTTTAAAGTCAGCCACCTGTGTTTTGTTGAACCCATTGATACTTGGTCGCTGACAAATACCATACTATTAGGCGACTGCCTAAAACCGTGGCCTTCAGATATTATCCCATATGAGTGCCCTAATAATCCAGCAATTATTGTGAGCGTGTCAAATATTACACTCCATTTAAAGTATTGCAGTTGAGGGTTCAAACCTATTGTCAGTTGGCCGCTGACAAATAGCATATTTGTGAACAATGTTGTCAGAGTATTACGCCACTTTTGCGGACTGACAAAAAAAAACATACAAAAAACAAGCTTAAATGGAAAAAATGTTAAGAAAATTCTTTCCAGGGTAATGACTTGTATATAAGGCCAAATAAAAAAAAAAGTTATGGACTGGGGAAGACATTTCTGCTACCAGAATGAACACTCATGTGTAGCTGGTGATGATACCACCTAGCAGCAGCACCTGTTCCTATTGTAAATGCATCTGACAGCATTATCGATAGGGAATAGAATAGATTTAAATTTTTTGGGGCAGCACCAGCAGCACATAGTATAAGGCAATAATACTTGGCTGGATCGGTGTAATACGCTATCCATACTGCGATACCTCACCCGTAAAAGAATTTCAGATAAGACAGTTAATATTCTAGAACATAGAATCTATTTGAATTGTCCTCCCCATTATTAAGGAGTGTGTCTCCTATACTGTTATTGCATAAGCAACAATTTCAAGGGCTGCCAAAATTAGGATGCACTCCAATACACATTTTAAGAGACGTAAAAAAAATATATATATAAACAATAAAAACACAGTAGGATCTTTCTTTAGTATGAAAACCAGACTCGCCAATGTAACCTCAATGTAATCAGCTCCTGCACCTCCTCCTCCAGTTTGGCCTCCATCTCCAAAATTATCACATCAGTCACAAACTGGAAGCACTGCAGCACTGCCTTGTCCAAGCGGCAACAGGCTGTGCTGAAGATAACATGTTTAATGCTTAGATGACAAATAGTGTTGAGCCACCCCCGTAGTGTTCGAGTTCGGTTCGGTTCGTCGAACACCCGTGTGTTCGCCGAACTGTTCCTCGAACTGTTCGTCGAACACCTTCGAACACCGTTAAAACCAATGGCAGGCAAACAAAAACACATAGAAACACATAGAAAACACCTTCAAAGGTGTCCAAAAGCTGACAAACTGCTCAGAAGACACAACTAACACATGGAAAAGTGACAAGTACATATAGTCATGCGAAAAGAAAAGAGGTGGAGGAGTAAAAGGAGGGGGAGACACAGATATAGGCATGTCATGCCCTTCTAAAATCCAAAAAGTGAGAAGCCGACACGTTCAGTCCGCTCCTGCCCGTGCCACCTCCGTGTCGCCGGGTTTGTGCCAGAGCCGCGGTGAACCCTGACGGCCAGCCCCCCTCTCCCAATACTGGTGCCTGTCCGCTGGTGGGTCGAGCGAGCCCCCCTGTGGTGGAGGCAGCTCTAAGCTTTTTAATTTAAATTGTCTCTCTAATTTGAATGAATACACTTTAAATCCATTTACAAGGATCTATTGGAGGGCAAGTCTCATGCCAGCAGCCGCGTAATTCCAGCTCCAGTAGCGTCCACTAAAGCTGCTGCAGTTAAAAAGCTTTTATAAGGATCGAGCTCGGCTGTCCACCGCAAGGCATCCTACTGCCAGTCCCAGCCCCTATGCCTTGGGGTGCCTCCTGATGCTCTTCACTGAGTATCCCGTGGTCCCGAAGCATTTCCTTTGAAAAAATGAAGTGTCCAAACTACAGGTGGTGTAGCTTGCTTAACAGCCGGGATAATCCGGACTAGCAGACACTGCTACTAGGCACAAAGTATTTCCTGGGCTAGATGCAGTTAAAAATTTGTAATTAGATACTCTCGTTGGATGCTGAGAAAGCATTCCATAGAGTCTCCTGGCACGCCATATATGATTCTCTTAAAAAGCTTGGGGTAGGGGTCTAGGGGACCCTTTTATAGCCAAAATCACGGCCCTGTATCACAATACGTCACCTAGGCTGAAGATAAATGGAACTGTAGCACCCTGAGGGCTCGGTTGCTACAGAGGTATTGCACCTCACCCAGAGGTGTGATATCTCACTCTCAGGTAAGGATGGAGTGTGGATCAGGACCCGACACCTGCATGCATTACACCACATTGCCGTGGGGCAGGGCCCCCAATATGCCTCTGAGATGGGCACGACAGTCCCTGTCCCTGGCTGGAGTGGGGGGAGGGAACACTGAGGAAGGGGAACCCTGTAGTGCAGGAGCAGGGAGGAAGCAGTTCCTGGGTGCATTGAGAAGGGAGTATAAAAGGTGGGCACCATCTTAGTTCAGTGCAGAGAAGTCTGAGCAGAAGTGGCAGGGAGCAGGGGCTCTGCATGAGCTCTGCTCTGGAGGCTGGCCTAGTAACAGAGGCCCAGGCCTGGAAGAGGGAGAAGGAAGGAAGAGGAGCGGAGAAGGCTCCAGGAACAAGGAATGAAGGGATCCCAGGGGTGCAGACGGGCGAGTCCCCACCGCACGCCCGAATCCACCTGCGTGGAGGGGTCAGGCCAAAGGGGGAGACCGGTCCCCGAAACTAGTGGAGGCAGGAAACGACCCTCAGCTAGAAACCGGAGGCTGTGACATTTTATGTGGCGCAGCCCCTCGCTACACCCGCTAGGAAGGCACCACATAGGGTCAGGGAAACTGGCGCCAAGTTTACCAAGAGGAGGCCCGAGGCAGCCGGACAGAAGGGTTGGTAAGAAAGGCCAGACAAAGGACACACAAAGGGGGTCCTGTGAAGCGCTCCAAAGTTATCTGGGAGTTGTCTGAGCCCCTCACCTGGTGAGCACAGTACGACGTGGGCAGCCGTTACCTGCAGACGTGGTCTGGATAATAAGAACTGTGAGTAAAGGCCCTGGACTGCATCACTGACTCCGTGTCATTACTGCTGCTGCCCTGCACCATCACCCCCATCCTCCGCATACACTGCCGTGAGGCTATACTCCTCCCGTGGGGAGTTATGCTACGCTCTGCTGCACCCACAACACCAGCCTCAGCGGTCTGCCCTGCAGCGGCGGTTCACTCTGACCGCAATCCACGGGTGGCGTAGTCGGACATTTAAACATCAAAACCACATAAATAGTTCCGCCACTGGTTTGACCACTCTGAGCCACGGAACCGGGTCGCCGCCACGAAGACTACAACCACCAGCATCCACCAAAAAGGGTCCGGCTCCGGGTGTCCCAAGGCCCAGGGGGTGCATCAGAACATTTTCATCACCTTTCACAATCACCAATGGGACAAGGCAGGGATGTCTTCTGTCTCCTCTCTTATACATCCTAGTGACGGAGCACCTGCTCTCATCAATTCGCCATAACCCCAATATTAGGTGGATTGAGGTGGGAGGCACCGAGTACAAGTGCTCTCTATTTGCTGATGATGTCCTAGTATATATCACTCAATCACATATATCCATCCATGCTGTTATGGCTGAAATAGATCACTTTGTTACATGGTGAAATTTTAAAATCAATGCAGCGAAGTCTGAGGCCCTCGATGTCTCCCTCCCCAAATCCATATAGGATTCCATCCAGTCCAACTTTCCCTTTGCCTGGCCCTCACAGGGTATCAAATACTTAGGAATTCCTATTCATAGAGACCTCTCCCATCTATGTTATCTTAATTTTGGGCCCTTTATTGAACAACTCCATACGGACCACGGTTGGCAAGCTAGAACTGTAAGATTCACTATGTGAACCACTGGTGTTTTGTGGAAAAGCACATGTACACTGTGTTCCAAATTATTATGCAAAAAGTGTTTAGGAGTGATAAGGGAAGAATTTGTTTGTTTGTCAGTTAAACTCATTGATGGTGATGTGTGTCAGGGCTCTTTATATCACTGTAAGCAATTGCAGACACCTGTGATAATTAGTTTGGCAGGTGTGTCCAATGAAAGGCAAGACTACTTAAGAAGGCTGTCTCACATTATTAAGCATCCTACATTTTCTGCCAAAATAGGAAAGAAAAAGGATGTGTCGGCTGCTGAGAAGCAACAAATTGTGGAGTGTTTAGGTCAAGGCATTACTACAATCAACATTGTGCGATGATCAGGATGAAGTGTCTTGGCAATCAAGAAGTATGTAGCTGATTCACAGTACACACGTGTGCGTGCTGATAAGGGCAAATTGAGGACTCTTTCCTACAGGCAATTACGTCAGGTTAAAAGAGCAGCGGCATAAAAGCCTTGTCATAGCAGCAGACAAGTTTTTGAAGCTGCTGGTGCCTCCAACGTCCCCCGAACAACAAGATGCAGGGTCCTTCAGAGGTTTGCAGCTGTGCATACGCCATCCTGTCGACCTCCTCTATCCACTTCACACAAGCAGAAACGGCTCCAGTGGGCCAAACATTACATGAAGACTGATTTCAAAACTGTTTTGTTCACGGATGAGTGCCGTGCAGCGCTCGATGGTCCAGATGGATCGAGTGGAGGATGGCTGGTTGATGGACACCCCACGCAAACACGGCTACAGCGCCAACAAGGAGGAGGTAGAGTAATGTTTTGGGCTGGAATCATGGGGAGAGAGATTGTCGGCCCCTTTAGGATCCCTGAAGGCGCTAAAGATGAACTCCATAATGTATGTGGATTTTCTCAAACAGCACTTCCTGCCATGGTTCAAGAAGAAGAACCGTGTATTTCACAGCAAGATCATTTTTTTGCATGATAATGCACCATCTCATGCTGCACATAGAACATCTGCATCTCTGGCTGATATGGGCATAAAAGGGGACAAACTTATGGTGTGACCCCCATGCTCCCCTGACCTCTACCCCATTCAGAACCTCTGGAGCATCATCAAAAGGAGCGTCTATGATGGCGGGAGGCAGTTCACATCTAAGCAACAGCTCTGGGAGGGTATTCTGTCCTCATGCAAAACAATTGAAGCAGAAACCATCCAAAACCTGACAAATTCAATGGACGAGAGAGTTCAGAAGCTCCTTTCGAACAAGGGGTCCTATGTGAAAATGTAACATCACCTAGAATAAAGTTTTGAGTTGAAAACTGTTTGATTTCAGTTTCTAATAACCTGCTAATGCTTATAATTTAAAAAATGACCATTTTTTTGGTCTTTATTAAAATGAAAAGGTTGATCGAAAAGTTTGGGGGATCTAAGAGTGTGGCAACCCAGTAGTCATGATTACTTCGAATTCTGACAATATGAGGGTCATGTTGCAGGTAGTGCAGCAAGAAGGCACTTATGTGTCTTGCGCATCTCGGAGACCCAAAATTATTTTTCGGGCTAGATGCAGCTAAAAATTATTATTAATTTTAAATCTGGTGGAGCTTAGTATAGATGGCCTAATAGGATCAGTGCTGCACACTGCTACAAAGCCCAAATTATTTTCCAGTCAAGATACAGATAAACATGATTAGTAATTTTAAATCTGGTGGAGCTTATTATAGATGGCCTAATAGAATCAGTGCTGCACACTGCTACAAAGCCCAAATTATTTTCCAGCCAAGATACAGATAAACATGATTAGTAATTTGAAAGCTTAAAACGGTTGGTAGGGTGATTTTAACCAATCATCAAGCTTTTACTCTCCCCAGGATGACACAGGGGTAGAAAAGTCGTTTCGGATCCATGATTTGTTCATCTTTATGAACGTGAGTCTGTCTACATTATCAGTGGAGGGCCACGTGCGCTTATCTGTCAGCACACCACCAGCAGCGCTGAACACACGTTCAGACAGAACGCTGGCTGCGGGGCATGACAAGATCTCCAAGGCGTAAGTGGCTAGCTCCGGCCATTTATCCAGATTGGAAGCCCAAAAAGAGCAAGGGTCCAGTGACACAGTCATGGCTTCAATGTTTTCTTGGAGATACTCCAGTACCATCGTCTCTAGGCGTTGACTATGTGTCAGACTTCTTGTCTCCTGTGGCCTTGCAAAGGATGGGCTAAAAAAGTGGTGAAATGATTCCCGCAAAATTGATGTTACCAGCAGATACTGTGGTTCTGTTACGGTTTGAGTGCTGAACACTTGACGGTCCCACGGTTGGCAAGTTGGAACTGTGAGATTCACTACGTGCACCACTGGTGTTTTGTGGAAAAGCACATGTAAGATTCTGCAACAGTCTCTGCTGATACTCCTGCATGCGTGCATCCCTTTCTATGGCAGGAATAATTTCTGCAAATTTACTTTTGTACCGGGGATCTAACAGTGTGGCAACCCAGTAGTCAGGATTATTTCTAATTCTCACAATTCGAGGGTCATGTTGCAGGTAGTGCAGCAAGAAGGCACTCATGTGTGTTGCGCATCCAGGAGCACCAAGTCCCTGTTGTGTTGGTGGCGAGGTAACAATCATGCTTCCTTCCTCTGTCCTCTCCCCCCAACCTCGCACAACAGAAATGTGATCAAGGTCTCCCTCATCTGATGAGTCTTCCATCAGTTCGTCCTCCACTTCTTCCTGGGCTCCTGCACCTTTCTCACTAGTTTGGCTGCTACCATGCGCCCTGGTAAAACCATCTCCCCCACCCTCACATGCCTGCCGCCTTGGTGCTGCCGACCGTCTGGACCTTGCAGATGTTAGCCCTTCCGCATACAACTCCTTCTCCTCTCCTTCCTCCACCTCCTCTTGTGCCACCACCTGACTCCGAATTCTGTTTAACATGTGCTCCAGCATGTAAATCACCGGAATAGTCATGCTGATAATGGCATCGTCAGCACTAAACATCTTCGTCGCCATTTCAAAACTGTGCAGAAGGGTGCATAGGTCCCTGATCTGAGACCACTCCTCCAGCGTGATTTGCCCCACCTCTGGATCTCGTTGGCCCAGGCTATACGTCAGAACGTATTGCACCAGGGCTTGTCGGTGCTGCCACAGTCGCAGCAATATGTGCAGAGTTGAATTCCACCGGGTAGGCACATCGCATTTTAGCCGGTGAAGTGGCAGGCCCAACGACTTCTGTAGAGATGTAAGTCGCTGAGCTGCGGGATGCGAACGGCGGAAGTGAGCACACAGCGACCGTGCCCTCTGCAGAAGGCCATCTAGTCTGGGATAGTGGGCTAAAAATTGCTGGACAACCAGGTTCAACACGTGAGCCATACAAGGCACGTGTGTGACATTGCCCCGGCGAAGGGCCGCACCCAGGTTTGCAGCATTGTCGCACACGGCCTTCCCTGGTTTCAGGTCCAGTGGAGACAACCATTCATGAAATTGGTTCTCCAGAGCTGACCACAACTCCTCAGCTGTGTGACTCACATTTCCCAGACATTTCAAAGTAAAAACCGCCTGATGACGTTGAGCCCTACTGCCAGCATAGTAAGGAGGTGTGCAGGATCCCTTCTGCGCAGTTAGAAAGCTTGTGGCATGACCAGACAGGCTTTGGGTGCAGGTGGAAGACCAAGAGGAGGTTGAGGAGGCAGAAGCAGTGGAGGAACTTTGACATAAAGAGGATTGACGCACAACTCGTGGGGACGGCAAGACTTGGACAGCAGCCCCTTGTCCTGCTGTCACCATAGTTACCCAGTGCCCAGTCAGCGACATGTAACGCCCCTGTCCATGCCTACTCGTCCAAGTGTCTGTGGTGAAATGCACCCTGTCACACACAGAGTTTCTCAAAGAAGCGGTGATGTTGTGTGCGACATGCTGGTGGAGCGCAGGCACACCTTTGAGAAGTAGTGCCGACTGGGCATCTGGTACTGGGGCACTGCGACGGACATAAGGTCTCGAAAATCCTCTGTGTCCACCAGGCGGAAAGGCAGCATTTCTGTAGCCAAGAGCTTGCAGATGGTGAAATTCAACCTCTTAGCTTTCTCATGGCTAGGAGGAAATGGTCTTTTACTTGTCCACATCTGAGGGACCGAGGGCTGGCTATTGTGCTTAGACGGGGTTGATAAGGGTGTCCCCGGCAAACTGCCGGTCTGTGAGGAAGATGCAGGCGGACATGTTAGGTTGCCTTGATCCAAAGGTGGTGCTATCGATGTCGGACAGCGCTCAACACCAGCTGGTGTTACCACCTCCAAAGAAAATGATGACCTGCCAATCACGCTGGCTGTTGCGGGTAAAGAGGTGGCAGGTCTGCGCCCCAAAACAGGTGTGATTGCTGTCCCCCCAGTCACAGAGGATGAAGAGGCCGCGGATGCACAAGATATGGCAGACGGTGGTTGGCCCGGCCGGCTAGGTTGCATTGTAGCACACTGAGCTTCCCACTGCAACTTATGCTTCATGTCCATGTGCCGGTTCATGCATGAAGTACTCAAACTATGTATTTTTTGGCCTCTACTTAGCTTTTGCTGACAAATGTTACAGATAACACGAGTTGGGTCATCTTTATCGATCTGAAAAAATGCCCAGGCTATGCAAGGCTTAGCACCCATGCGACCTGAAGAGCCACCACGACTTGTGGTGAGAGGCAGAGTTGTGTTTGAGGATGCAGTTGTTGACGTGCTTCCAGTACTACGTCTCTGTCCAGGAAGGCGCAACCTGACCTCATCGTCACTAGCATCTTCCTCCACCTCCTCTGCTGACCTCATCTCTTGGCTGACTGTGGGTTGACAGTAAGTGGGATCTCCAACCTCATCATCATCACCCTGTGCGTTATCACACCCGTCGTCCTCAGAGCCAACCTGTTCCTGCCCTGACAAAAAACTAAAGTTGTCGCTCCAATCAGGTATTTGAGTCTCATCATCGTCTTCCTCATTGTCTCCACCAACAGGAGTTACAGTTTGGGAATGAGGGTCTACATTATGGTCAGAACCTTCTGCGTCTGGTCTTGTATCCGACTCATAAAGATTCTGGGCATCAGTGCAGATCATTTCCTCGTCTGGATTCACAGAAGCGCTGGAGTCGACCTCTGATTCCCAGGCTATAGTATGAGTAAACAGCTCTGCAGACTCAACCATCTGTTCTACCTCATACTCAGATGAGCAGCTGGAGATTTGGGAGCTGTGAGGATGCAAGTGCGATTGGGGTGACACCTTTGAGGACTGGAGTATTTGTGATGTTGAAGTTGATGTGGAGGAGAGCCCACTTAAAGGAGCACTTGATATCCGTTGAAGCACCTGCTGTTTTTGTGCCTCATCTGGAATTTGTAGCGATTGGCGTGGCCGTAAGAAAGGGATCTTATCACATTGTCCGCTAAAAGAAGTAGACATTTTAGTTTGGCTGGAAGATGGTCTTTCTTCTGCAGATGTTACTGTTGCTTTAACACCTACCCCACGGACACAACCTTTTTTCCCCTTCCCAACACGCCTATTCCCCTTTCCACCAGCAGCAGGCCTTTTTCCACTCATTTTGGTGGTTAACTAATTCACAACTCTGGAGTTGTTTGCACAAAAAAACAATGGATGGGAACCGAGCAGAGCTGAGTGGCCAAACTGTGGTATTAGGCCAAAACTATTGGCTGCGTTAGATGCAGAAAAAAATTATATTCAATTTGCAACCTGATGGAGGTCAGTATAGATGGACTAATAGAACAAGTCCCACACACAGCTAAAAGCCCAAATATTTTTTCAGAGGTAGATGCAGAAAAAAATTGTATTCAGTTTGCAACCTGATGGAGGTCAGTATAGATGGACTAATAGAACAAGTCCTACACACAGCTAGAAGCCCAAATATTTTTTCAGAGGTAGATGCAGAAAAAATATATATTCAGTTTGCAACCTGATGGAGGTCAGTATAGATGGACTAATAGAGAAAGTCCCACACACTGCTAGAAGGCCAAATATTTTTTCAGAGCTAGATGCAGACAAAAAATTATTTTTGATTTGCAACCTGATGGAGGTCAGTATAGATGGACTAATAGAGAAAGTCCCACACACTGCTAGAAGGCCAAATATTTTTTCAGAGCTAGATGCAGATATAAATTATTTTTAATTTGCAACCTGATGGAGGTCAGTATAGATGGACTAATAGAGAAAGTCCCACACACTGCTAGAAGGCCAAATATTTTTTCAGAGCTAGATGCAGAAAAAAATTATATTCAGTTTGCAACCTGATGGAGGTCAGTATAGATGGACTAATAGAGAAAGTCCCACACACTGCTAGAAGGCCAAATATTTTTTCAGAGCTAGATGCAGACAAAAAAATTATTTTGAATTTGCAACCTGATGGAGGTCAGTATAGATGGACTAATAGAGAAAGTCCCACACACTGCTAGAAGGCCAAATATTTTTTCAGAGCTAGATGCAGATAAAAATTATTTTTAATTTGCAACCTGATGGAGGTCAGTATAGATGGACTAATAGAGAAAGTCCCACACACTGCTAGAAGGCCAAATATTTTTTCAGAGCTAGATGCAGAAAAAAATTATATTCAGTTTGCAACCTGATGGAGGTCAGTATAGATGGACTAATAGAACAAGTCCCACACACTGCTAGAAGGCCAAATATTTTTTCAGAGTTAGATGCAGACAAAAAATTATTTTGAATTTGCAGCGTGATGGAGGTCAGTATAGATGGACTAATAGAGAAAGTGCCACACACTGCTAGAAGCCCAAATATTTTTTCAGAGCTAGATGCAGAGAAAAATTATATTCAATTTGCAACCTGATGGAGGTCAGTATAGATGGACTAATAGAATGATGCTATGCCCAAAAGATTTTACTTCACTAGGTGCAGTAAAAAAATTGGTATTCTATACACAGGTGGTATATCTTGCAACACAGATAGGCTACTCCACTGACTAACACATTCTGCAATAGGCCAAAAAGGATTAGCTTTGCTAGATTCAGCCAAATGCTGTGAAAAAAACTTGCACAGCACTGGCACAGACCTGCCTGGCAAAAACTGATAGGAACTGATGTAACCTAGTCCTGAAAAGGACTGCAAATACAATTAGTCTTTACTCCCACAATCTATCTATTTAAGAGCACAGACCTGCCTGATAAAAGTCGTAGGAAATGCTGTAACCTAGTCCTTAAAAGGAGTGCAATCACAACTATCCCCTACTCCCAAGCTATCTGTAGATTTGTGCGAAAATTGGCTTGAAATTAACAAGGTATAGCGCACACAGCAACAGCGGTGCCGTCTAACACGCAGCTGCAGCAGTGAGAAAATGGTGGCGACGGGGAAAATGGCTTGGTCTTATAGGGCAAGGACATGTGACATACACTGCCAATGACACATGCCCTTGCTTGTGTGAAAAAAAGCACTTCGCTCCGTGTGTGCGCTGCTGATAGGCTGACAGATTGCACCTCCCCACTGTAAATGCGGGAAAGAGAAAAAAAAATGGAGATCTTCATTATTCCTGCAGAGATCCATCCCCTGCCCCTCCCCCCACCCCGCTGTACACTCAAACTGCGTATTAACATTAATTTTCATCATTACTGAGAAAAAATCCAGTTATGATTTTGGTGCACGAACAGTTATCGAACATAACCTCGAACAGCCGAATTTTTCTCAAATTGTTCGTGTTCGCCGAACGGCTCGAACACCGCCCATAACAGCTCGAATTTGAGATTGGTGAACAGTTCGAGTCGAACAACGCTCATCTCTAATGACAAACCACCCACCGCTGCTGAGTTGTTGAAAGCTGTAACACAGCAGACTGATCTGTGGCTCTCACCGCTGAACATACAGCCAGGCATGGTCGTGTGTGACAATGGACGGAACCGGGTGGTGGAGAAATGACAGTCGGAGTAGATACGGTTTCACTCTGTGCCAGTCCTTTCACCGAGCTACCAGAGGATTTGATTCTGAGGGCCCACCTCTCTCCCCCGCTCAAGAGCCCCATAGCAGCTGAAAAGTTTTCGCTATCATGAACTCTCCTGAAGGAGAAGCCAGGGCCTACCCGAGGATTCTCTAGTGGGCCCGTAAAACCCTGCCGAGTAGCAGCCCTGGAAAATAAGTGTGTGGAAAGGTTCCTGGACACTCTATGGCTGCTTTTTAACTGAGGGGACAATGTATGCAAACATGGGGAGAACATACAAAATCATTGCATCCTTTGTGGGATTTGAACCCTGGGCCCCAGCACTGCACGGTTTCAGTACTAATCACTGAGCCACTGTGCTGCCCTCTCTCCCTCTGATATGTAACATGCTGGAGAAACTTGCACCTACTGCCACTCAGTATCTTCAGCGCCTTTGTGAGAAACTAATGTATTTGGGCTGCCACTCAGTCTACCAAATAAAATTCCTGAGAAGGAAATTGTGGATGGCTTCATTACTGGTACTGGGGGCACTGCTAATACCATGGCGTCGTGCCATAGTTCACTGGAAATATTCCAGGCTGGTTGGAGCCAAGCTGATTCCCATAGAAAAGTACCATCAGCCAGCTAAGGAGATGGTGGCAGCTATCATCATCACGACCTCACGTCGGCACTATGAACTCTCCTGATGGAGAAGCTGGGGCCCACCGGAGGAGTCTCCGGTTCTCTGGAAGACTCGGGAAGACCTAACAGTTGTACTGGCAACTTCCATCTTGGTGGTGTTCTGGGGAGAAGTTGCCCACCTTGTGTCTGTGGCCACCACACTGCTTGTTCCTGCCTGTTGTGGTGCTACGCCTCCCTCCCCCTGTGTGCTGCTGTCCTCGCTCTACATGTCCGCTTGCCAGGTTGGGTTAGTGACTTCATCCACTGATTCATTTTCCACTTCCGCACCCTGGTCCTTCTCCTGACTTTCTGTCCATTGTGTCTCATCATTATCCACATCTTGCGACAGTATTTGCACTTTCTCACCGTCACCTTCGGGTGACTATGGCTCCTCAAATCACTACATGTGATTTTCTGTTGCCCTGCTCGGTGCTGGCCGGTCGAGAGGCCCAAATTTATCGATGGAAAAGTGAACAGCTCTTGGGATAACCCTGGACTCTAATATCTCCTACAAACCACATATCCAAGCTCTTTCCACTTCCGAGCGGACCGAGCGAGAAGCCAGAATCTATAAATGAAAAGATGAACAAAACAACTCTTCGAAGTGTCCAAGTGTGGGATCAGTTGTCTCCGGGCACTCAAAATGGTAGGAGGAAGGAGGATCAAGGTGAGGAAGATGTCGACTCCAAGTAAAATAAAATCTCCTGGATACGCACATTCCTCAACCACGAATGTACAAAACACTAGTGCACACGCTCATCATCTCCCTTCTCGACGACTGCAACCTCCTGCTTTGTGGCCTCCCTTCTAGCACTCTCGCATTCCTCCATTCCATCCTAAACTCTGCTGCCCGACTAATCTACCTGTCCCCTCGCTATTCACTGGTCTCTCCTCTGTCAATCCCTTCACTGGCTCCACATTACCCAGAGACTCCAGTTCAAAACCCTAACCTTGGAATGCAAAGCTATCCACAAACTGTCTCCTCCATACATTTGTGACCTAGTCTCCTGGTACTTACCTGCACGCAACCTCCGATCCTCACAAGATCTCCTTCTCTACTCCCCTCTTATCTCCTCTTCCCACAATGACATACAAGATTTCTCCCGTGCATCCTCCCTTCTCTGCTACTCTCTACCCCACCATGTCTGACTCTCGCCTACTGTTGAAACCTTTAAAAGGAAGCTGAAGAACCACCTCTTGTGACATGCGTACATCCTGCAGTAGCCCTCGCTCCACTGTATCGCTGCAAGACCAGCTCTATCCTCACCTACGGTATCCTCACCCATCCCTTGTAGACTGAGCCCTCGTGGGCAAAGTCCTCTCCTCTCCTGTACCAGTCACTGTCACATTTTTATTCAAGATCATTGTAATTGTTTTTGTGATGTATACCCCTTTTTCTCATGTAAAGTGCCATGGAATAAATGGCGATAAAGTAATAATAATAATGTGATCCAGACTCACATCTACTGAGACTGGACCATGTGGAACACAGGGTGGTGGTGCACTATCACCATCACAATAACGTCCACTTCCCCGTCACTTGAAACACACCTTGCCCATTTTAAATGGAGTTTAAGATTTGTCACGTTGCCAAAAATGTCTGTATTATTACCGCAATAATATAGGATCACGTCTGATGAGATGACCACAGTTTTAGGCAGTGCCCTGAGAGTCAGAGATTCTTGCAGCCCCAGGAGTCTTCCCCATGCTGTTCCCATGTCTTTTCAGCACTGTATGCATGTGTCTGATGATGTGTCACACACCACATGGCCAGATAAGGTTGTAAAATGTTAAAATAACATTTCCCAGTGAATGCATTTGTCTTGGTTGAAAGCAATGCAAAAGTGCAAAAACGCTTTAAAAACGCTATGTGTGAAGTCATTACCCCGGAAAGGAAGTTCCTTGAAATATTTCCCAGGAAAATCCATTTTGGTTTAGTTTTTGTATGTTTTATTGTGAGTCCTAAAAAGTGATGTAATACTCTGACAACGTTGTTGACAGCAGTGACCTGGGAGTCAGAAATGCTTCCAGGGGTCTTCCCCATGCTGTTCCCATGTCATTTGAGCATTGTTCTCATCAATTTGGGCAATTTTTAGGCCCTCTGCAGAGCGCCGGGGGGAGCCACCTGAAAAATGCTCGAGTTTCCCATAGACTTAGATTGGGCTCGTTGCTCGGGTCGAGCACTCGAGTATTCCAATTTGCTCGACCCGAGCAACGAGCACCCGAGCATTTTAGTGCTCGCTCATCACTAGTCAGGAGGCATAGATTTTTGAATGGGTTCTTCCTCACCCTAAAAATGGAAACCCTCTCCCTAATCTAACTTGTCCTCATGGAACAAGCCCTTTTTAGTCAAGCTGTAATGGATGTACATAAAAGCCATTAATGTTACATCTTTGTCTTTTGCTTTATTAATCATAAAACTTAATTGAACTTTAGAGTTGCAGGGCACAAATCCATCAAACGTACCAAACCAAAAATTAACATCCCTTTAAATTACAGCATTGACATCAACGGCATCTACAAATTTAGATGAGATTGCTTCCATCATAACATGGACATAGCTCACTAATTCATTGTTATTGTAATTAGATAAAGCACTGGAGATACAATTATTCCATTATCTAACCAAACTGTATGCCCAGGACAGTCAGAGTAACAGTTTGTTCCTTATGAGATCAAATGGTAAAACACAGCGATGGGTTTAATAAAATGTCACATGGGATATGTCCACAATCAAATAATTTGTGTTAATTGTCAAATGCCTTCTAAAAAAGTTACAACTTTTCCAGTTGGTTATAAAACTGCATATTCATCTCGTATTTATCATATTAATATTTATCTCTTTAATTCTTCATGTTCTGTATGAAGCAGAGCCTGACAGACCCCCATTGAGATAATTAATGGGGTCTCTTGGGTTAGGTTAGGGTGTCTATCATTTTGATTGAAAAATAAGGGACAAATGTGTATGGGATCAGGATGCACCGTATTTTCCGGCATATAAGACGACTTTTTAACCCCTGAAAATCTTCTTAAAAGTCAGGAGTCGTCTTATACGCCGGGTGTCATCTTATAGGGCGTATACCCTTATAGTCCGAATGTTAGGGGAGGAGGGGGTATATATATATGATGTGTGGGGTGTGGGAGGAGCAGTAGCCGCGGAGGAGTGGGGCTCAGGAGGCAGCAGCTGCCTGCTGCAGCCTACACTGTTTCCGCTGCTAAAGAAAATGAATATTCACTGCTCCCCACGCCCATGGGGCGTGGGGAGCACTGAATATTCATGTTCCTTAATAGCGGCACACAGTGTATCAGCAGCGTGGCTCCTGCTGCTGCCAGAATCGCCTGTGCCCGCTGTTAAAGGGCATGAATATTCAACCTCTCTCCACACTCATGGGCGTGGGGAGTGGTGAATATTCATGCCCTTTAATAGCGGGCACACGCGATCGCCCGACAGCAGCAGGAGCCGCGCTGCGGATACACTGTGTGCCGGCTATTAAGGAGCATGAAGTCACTGCTCCCCGCGCACACAGTCCCGGCATGGGGAGCAGTGACTTCCGGGAGCTGATCTCTCTTTGTGAGCCGCGCATGGTAGTGACACCATGCGCGG
The DNA here is from genome assembly GCF_046119375.1 of Phyllobates terribilis. Taxonomy (NCBI): domain Eukaryota; kingdom Metazoa; phylum Chordata; class Amphibia; order Anura; family Dendrobatidae; genus Phyllobates; species Phyllobates terribilis. The sequence goes on along the minus strand of NW_027362767.1, from coordinate 53,307,883 downwards.
CTCACATGGCGAGATCAGTGTGGGCAGACAGGACGCAGCGCTGGAAGAGAGAGAAGAAAGGTGAGTAGGAGTGTTTATTTTTTTTCATGTGCAGCATGATGGGGATTAGGGGGACCATGCATACTATGATAAGGATGAGGGGGCATACATAACAGGATAAAGATGAGGGGGCCATACATACCAGGATAATGCTGAGGGGGGCATACATAACAGGATAAAGATGAGGGGGCCATACATACCAGGATAATGCTGAGGGGCCATACATACCAGGATAAGGATGAGGGGTGCCATGCATACCAGGATAGGGATTAGGGGTGCCATGCATTCCAGGAGAGGGATGAGGTGTGCAATGCATACCAGGACAGGGATGAGGGGTATCATGCATACCAGGACAGGGATGAGGGGTGCCATGCATACGAGGACAGGGATGAGGGGTGCCATGCATACCAGGACAGGGATGAGGGGTGCCATGCATACCAGGATGGGGATTGCTGTGCCATGCATACCAGGATAGGGATTAGGGGTGCTCTGCATACCAGGATAGGGATGAGGTGTGCCATGCATACCAGGATAGGGATTAGGGGTGCTCTGCATACCAGGATAGGGATGAGGTGTGCCATGCATACCAGGATAGGGATTAGGGGTGCTCTGCATACCAGGATAGGGATGAGGGGTGCCATGCATACCAGGACAGGGATGAGGGGTTCCATGCATACCAGGATAAGGATGAGGGGTGCCATGCATACCAGGATAGAGGGGTTCCATGCATACCAGGATGGAGGGATGCCAGGCATACCAGGATGGGGATGGGGGCCACGTATAAAAGGAAGGGGGGATGGCATTTATACCAGGATGGGGGATATTGTCAGAATTAGGGGACTTTACCCCTATACCAGTGTCAACAGAAGACCCCCTCCCCCTTAAAAGTGCATCGTGAACACATTTTTTGCTTAAATTTGTTTTTCTATTTTCCTTTGTTGAGGGAGGGCAATAACCCTTCACGGTTGACCAAGTGAGTGTCAAATTATAATGTTGATTGCGCAATCCAACAGGGAACCAGACGGAGACAGTGTGCTCTGTATGGGAGGATTCAAAAGAATCTCTGATCCCGTTTATTTTGCTTAGCATTTTATATTGTTTTGAGTTTATTAATGTCCAATCATCTACAGCCATACTACAGTCTTGAACCAATGTTAGTGCAATTATTACGGAAACACATATATGGTCATATTATCGTTAGTTCGAAGCACGCTGGAAATTTACAAGGTCAATCCTGGCCTAGACTAGTTAGATAACAGGAGCGGGGTGTCTGACAAAATGTTCTTGAGATAAAAAGTTAGTGTGAGAAAGTTCCATGGGAAGAGAAAGAAAGAAGTATGTTATGCAAGGAGTGATAATAACATGATTTTAAAGCAAGCAGACAAAATGGAGTTGCTCTAGCATGAGTATCAATATGTCCTTTACACCTTCTCTAAAACCTAGGTGCGATTTATAGTCCAAAATATACGGTATTTATGGTAATTTACAAGCCCTCTCTGTCTCTAAGACTATCAGAGCACATCCCTCTGGCCCGCCCTTGTATCCTATTACCGGTACCTCCTTCTCTGCCTCTCTGATCTCGCTCCTGAGGACTGCAGTGACGAGGTGAGGGGGCGCCTCACCGGGAAAGTGTAAGTGAAGCAAGCTGCAGGCGTTCGGGATGCCCGGGGTATGGAAAAAAGAGAAAGAGCGGTGCTGTGCCGAGAAAAACATGCCTCTTTCACTCGTTTGGCCGCCCTTGTATCACCTCCTTCTCTGCCTCTCAGATCTCGCACATGTGTGCCTGCGCCGCTTCACTGCTGGAACCTGTGCCCTGACTTCCTCTCTGCCCAAACATGTAACCTATTCTGCTTTAATATTGGGTTTTACCTCTTGAATTTCAAGACTACACCTGGTTGAGTGATTTTGAGGACCAGGAATTCTCTTGAAGCAGATACCATACCTGTGGGGAATATGGGTAAAGAGCAATGATTCCTTAAAGTGTACGTTATGACTGCCAAAACACATTCACATGGGTAACTTACAAATCAGGAAGACAAATACCTGAACCTGACAGGTCCCTGTTCAGACTAAGAAAAACCCTTCTCTGACCCTGGTCTGTCCCTGCCTGACCTCGGAGGTTGACATCCTAAGATAACGTAATGATGACTTACCCTGAATGTCCTTAGAAGCCTCTAGGATCGCTAGAGTATCAGATCCCAAAGGAGTAAAGGAATCACACACAAAACTACTGCAACCAACACAAACTACAGCAAAGTGAATAAATCCAACAAGCTGCACCCGAAAGGTGATAGGACAGACAAAGAGTAAATGCAAAACATCTGTTACCTGAAACAAAGATAACAGAACTAAAAGAAAAGGTGTATCTATTGTGACTCAGCTGAAAGAGATGTTAACCACAGAACACAGAATGAAGGGTTCGAATCCAGAAGCATGACAGTGTACCTATTATTTTAGGTGACTTTTCATAATAAATTGTTATGTGTGCGTACATGCGAAACAAAATTATTCCTGGCCATCATATGACTTGTATGTTGCTTTGTGCTTTTCCTGCTTCAGACTCTATTTCTCATTTACTATTGTCTCTGAGCTAGTGTGTGGAGACAAACTGCTATCATGTCTCCCATACACTGCATGCACAAACTTCAGAGAATCCTGTTCACCTGTCTATTTGTAGCACATAGAGGATAATAAAAAGCATTACTGAGCAGTGTAGCTGTGAATCCAGCTCTTACTTGAATTAGTTACGGCACTATCAGTGTCTGTGAATTTCTATGTCTCATTCACACTCTGCTCCTTCCTCCTCCTCTGTTTGCCATATTTCAATGTAGCTGAACCTGTAACCTGATCCCTTAGTGAGCTGGAAGTTCAATTAGTTTTAAGTAAGATTTTACCAGCTATTTTTTTAGAGGGACCAGTGTCAGAGAACCTTATTGACCCATTGCTAACAAGGGAACCCAATGTAGAAATGAACAAACCCATTCTAAACAAATTAAATTAATTTAGCATTTCCTAAAATTCCAAATTTTGGGCAATTCACTTAGTGTGAATCAAGCAAAATTGATTTTTTTTGTGGATTTTAAAGGCCTAGAAAGAATTTTTTTTTTTTTTTTTGCATTTATATTAGCCATTTAAGCCTCTCCAGCTCTGCAACCCCACTCCAGTCGAGTCTTTGTAAGACAGGTGCTTGAATGCAACGCACAGAGACACAAGGTGGGAACAGTCAGGGACTGATATAACCACTTTATATGTATAACAACTATTATTCAAGGGGGTTAGTAAAAAAGGTTTTAAACAGCAACTTGGAATAGCAAAAAGAAACATCTTTCAGTCAATAACAGTAAAGTTCTTGCAAAAGTGTGATACACCCAGTTGTGGGAGTCATCACATGAGTTCTCTTTATATGGCCCTAGCAGGGGTCACCGGTTATTCCCACTAGGCTGCAAGTCTATTCCTGATAAAGTTTATCAGATCCTGATTAGCCTCCCAGGCACCAACCGGGCCCCTCCCAAACTGAAGTCCTAATCCCAACTGTCCCCAGTACCATGAGTGGGAATTATAAGTGACGGCCCTGTTCACTTGCGTGATTCCTCCGCTGTTGCTGGTGCATCTCTCCTGTCGCAGTCCTCTCTCAGCTCTTTTCGTCTTGACAGTCAACGGTAGTCTTTCATGCTTGCCGTAAGGGGATCCAGACCTTGGCTCTTGACTGGCGGCGTGGGGTCCTGGGAACTTTCTAAGTGTGGGGCGCAGGTCCTGACTCTGACCAACATGCTCAGGGCTCAGGGAGCTTCTTTGAGGAGTCCGGAGCCTCTCAGGCGATGTCCAACTCTGGTGCAGCGCAGGCCTCCTGCTGAGGCTCTGCGGTCCCTATGGAGCAGACGTCTGCTCCACTCTGCAGCCTAGCGCCAAATCCCCTTGTGTCTTGGCGCACTGGACTTTTATATCCAGGAAATCCTTCCTGGGGATCACATGATCAGGTCCGGCATCTGAATTCGTTCCCCCTTCAACTCTTCTAGCATAACTTGGTTCCGCTTTATTTAGTCTAGCCAGCAGATGGCAATCTTTCCTCATCTCTGGCACATCCTGCAAGAATTCTCCTGATGGTCGATTGCTCTCTACTACATCTTAAGTGTCTTTTCTCGTCACCTCCTGGAATCTTTGGCCCCTCCGACCTGACTATTCCTCAAAACATCATGGCGTTGACTTGTGACGCGACTTGTAGAACGTCGACCCTATAACTTGACATTTTGAAGTTTAGTCAGAGGTGGCAAAAATGCCGGGACACAGTGGGAGAGAACGTCTGAAGACGAATTAATTAGAGAGGGGCTGTGCAGCTGGAAACTGAATCGCCAAATTCGAGCAGATCTGCTAAATTACAGATTCTCTCATCACTAGTTCATTGTTTTCTGGTAATAAAATTAAATAAATGTAGGAATGTTAAAAAAAAAAATATCCAGTGCAAAACATAATAAAAAATACAATAGAGATCTGATTTTTGTATAAATTGAATAATTTCAGTCAAATTATCTTCACACCATATGTTGAGAAAGATGCCACTTAGCAGCTATGTCCTCCCCATGTGGGATCTCTCCAGAAAGACATATAATAGGTCTCTAGGCCTCCATATCATGTCCTGATGTGTCAGTATACCACAGATGTGGCAGCAGCTGTGCCCAGCATGTCTGTCAATGCCTACCACTGGAGAATTAAAGCAAGAACTTTGCATAGTACCCAGCGATGTGGAACTCCAATAAATAAAAACTCAACGAGCATCAGCTAAAATCCGCTAGTGGATCTTGTCAAGTGTATTATTTTCCAGTAGCTGAAGCAGGTAACGTGGATAGTGCCACATCAGCAAGACCTGTCCATATAAGCAATGGCTCTCCATCGGAGACAGATTGGTGACATTGACAGAAGTGATGGATTGAATGTGTAAACTGTAGCTCCGAGCCTCCGATGGGAAAAGCTACAAGGATACAGTTCTGCAATTTTTTTTTACAGTTGTATTACTATTAGAAAAGATATTTGTGGGGTCTCCCAACTGATTAACTATTTTAGATGACTTTAGACCTAATTAAAATGACTGTCAAAAAGTTTGGACTATCCATCCAGTAGAGAAAACATGATGTGAGATGGGGCGGACATTGACAGTGAAGGGCCCCTGTGCAAGACTTGGTTCTGGTGGACCCTCCTCATTTTTTAAGCGTCTTTTGTAGGGGTTTCTGCCCCTACATCATGCTACTCTAAGACATGGTTCCAAAAAAGTTGGTGACTGATTTCCTTTAAAGAATGTGATCCTGCCTTTGCGTCTTTTGAGTGCTAATTGCCGTTCCCTTCCCCTTTCCATCACAGTGATTGCGGGTTGCCGACGTGATGACCTGACTTTTAAAGGACCCTAAAAAAATCTACTTTGGGAAGCTCCAGATTGAAAAATATGGAATTTTGTAGCTTGAAATGTGTTAAAAAGAGGGTAAAAAATAAATAAATAATAATAAACTGCTGACCTTCATTCAGTAATTTCAGTCCGATTTCTCGAGAGGGGGCGCTAAAGGGTAATAGAATGTAATTGAGTAGAAAGTGTCACTCTGATAATTATATCTCATCATTTCAGCTATTTTTACTGAAGTGTCTGTAGATGTGTCTTCAATCAGAAAGGTCTCGAATGTGTTATTCCATCTCATAAAAGGAGTCCCGCTGATCGCAGTCATCACTGACGCTAAGACAATTGACCAATTTACGCAAAACGCGACAGTGTCCTGTATGACGGCTCCTTTTAGCTTATATATACAGATGTGTAATGTGTGCATGCAGTGACTTGTACCGTAATTGTATCCTATTTATAGATGGATCCTATTAAGGTTACAACAATTGCTTCTAATACTGACTGGTTATATGATATCCTTTACTTAAAGGAATGCTGGATCTTAAAAAAATTAACTTTACAGTAGTATTTCTCATAAAATTTACAAATGGAGATTTGGAGAATAAAGAGTGTGTGACGCTGAGTCACTTCTCACTGACAAGCCGTGAGTTGGGATAGTCAAGGAGTCCGAGGTCAAAAGCCAGGAGGGTACGTCATAAACAGAAGGAAGAGACAAAGGCATAGTCAGGTAATGGTCCAAAGTCAAAATACCAGGAAAATAGCAGATCATAACAAAGGGGTTAAACAGACAGATGGTCAGAATGAGGTCCAAGGTCAAGCAAAGAAAGACTAACAAACAGAGCACAAGGCGCAGAGAGACAAACCACAGAAAAGCTGAATGTACGTCTTGCAAAGGTCTGGGATTAACAGCCCAGTTACCATACTTTTTGGACTATAAGACACCCTTTTTTCTCTCCAAAAGTTTGGAGGAAAGTGGGGGGAGCGTCTTATACTCCAAATGTGTATAGTAAGAATGGTGAATGCTGTGTATGGGGGGTGGCAGCTGTGGACGAGCGGGGCTCAGGAGGCAGGAGCCGCCTGCTGCAGCTAACACTGTGCCCGCTGCTAAAGAAAATGAATATTCACTGCCTCCACGCCCATGGGTATGTGGAGCACTGAATATTCATTCTCCTTAATAGCGCGCACAGTGTCAGCAGCAGCCACCGGCTTCTGCAGCGGCCGGGAGATCATGTGTGCTTGCTACTCCTGTGTGCGTGGAGAGTAGTGAATATTCATTTTCTTTAATAGAGCCACGGCTCCAACTGACACTGTGCGTGATATTAAGGAGAATAAATAGTCACTACTCTCCACACCCATAGTCCCGGGCGTGGAGAGCAGTGACTATTCCGGCAGCTTATCTCAGCGTGTGAGGGCGCATGGCAGTGACGTCATGTGCTGCGCTCACGGTGAGATCAGCTGCTGGCAGCAGAACAGGACGCAGAGGGAAGGAAGGTGAGTAGAATCCTTTTTTTTGTGTGTGCAGCGTCATGGGAATTGAGGTTCCATGCTAACCAGGGGTACCATTCATACCAGGATGGAGATGAGGGGTGCTATGCATATCAGGATGGAGATAGGGGCCACGTATAACAGGAAGGGGGGGACATATATACCAGAATGGGGGATATTAGTGCAGAATTGGGGGACTTTACCCCTATAGCAGTGTCAGCAGCAGACCCCTCTCCCATAACAGGTCATTATGACCACATTTTTTGCTTCCATTATTTTTTCTATTTTCCGCCTCTGAAACCTAGGTGCGTCTTATGGTCTGGTGTGTCTTATCGTCCGAAAATACGGTAAGTAGCCGGACAATCACCTGGGACAATGAACAACTGGAGACAGTCAGCACCTCTCAGTCTCACATTGGATGGCTGAGCTGTCAATCAAAACACTGACAGCTCAGCATGCCCCTGCACCTGACTGGACACTGAGCTGCCAATAAAAGTGCTGACAGTTCCAGCACTCCCCTGTACCAGATTTGACGGCTCAGCTGTCAGTAACTGCATCTCAGACACACAGTGAGGGTTGGAATCGTGACCGAGTGCAATGGAAGTGGAATCCCCATTTTTTGGACACAATTGGGTAGGGTTTCCGGCAATCCCACCCAAAATTGGCTGCTAAATGGGGACCAAATATAAGCTAATTATTGTTATGTTCTGCTACCAGAGCTAAGGAAAGAGAGGAGATCTGTCCCTACGATAGAACTCAGCTAAATCCCTACGATGTAACAGGGGACCTGATCCTGCGATCAGACCTGCTAAAGTCCTAAGCTAGTCTGTACGGAGACCTATAGATGTGGGGAAGGAATCCCTACAAGTACTAAGGACTGGGAGGAATATGGGACACCTCCTAACAGAAATAGTAGCAGACAGACGAACAAACAAAATATATAGAACATAGAGGTCAGTAGACCAAGCAAACTAACAGAGCAAGACACAGAGCACAGGCTAGCTAGAAAGTAGATATACAATGAAGTCCAGCAAAGCCAGAAGGGCGGAGCAGGCTTAAATAGGCCAACAAGGTCATGTGACCAGCAAAGGAAAAAAAACCTAAGAGCAAGGTTCTAACAGTAGCCCCCCTTCTAAGAGGATCCTCCGGATCCCCTAGGACCAGGCTTATCAGGAAATCTCCTGTGAAACGCTCTGATAAGTCTGGACGCGGAAACATCATCCGACCTCACCCAAGCGTTATCCTCGGGTCCGAAACCTTTCCAGGCCACAAGATACTGCAAACTACCTCTATACAGTCTAGAGTTAAGGATGCGAGAAATTTCATATTCCCCGTCCTCCACCACCGGAGGAACAGAGGCAGAGGCGTCACAATCCGATACAACAGCTTTTTTTAACAGAGAGACATGAAATACCGGATTAATTCTCCAGGAGGTAGGAACCTCCAACCTAACAGCAGATTGGTTGACAACCTGAAGCACCTTAAAGGGCCCTACAAACTTGGGACCCAATTTCTTAGAAGGAATCCTCAACCGCAGATTCCTAGAGGACAACCAAACCATGTCACCAACAGCGAACAAAACCTCCTGTCGTTTCCTATCAAAGTAGTCCTTAGATTTTCTGTTGGCCTCCTGAAGATTACCACGCACATCCGTCCAAACTCTCTCCAAATCACCGGAAAAATTCTCCTCCTCAGGCACGGCAGATCCCAACTTGGAGAACGACCCAAACGACGGATGTCTCCCAGAACAACAAAAAAAAGGCGAACAACCAGCAGAAGAAGATGTATGATTGTTCAGAGGAAATTCAGCAAGTGGCAGAAACTCAGACCACCCCTCTTGATTGTCTGCCACAAAACAACGCAAGAACTGCTCAACATCCTGGTTTTTCCTTTCTGTCTGGCCATTAGATTCAGGATGATATCCGGACGAGAACGATAAATGAACTCCCAACCTGTTACAAAAGGCACGCCAAAAACGAGCCACGAACTGAGGACCCCTATCAGAAACAATGTCAGTAGGAACGCCATGAAGTCTGACAATTTCCTTGACAAAGGCCTTAGCGAGAGTTTTAGCGCAGGGCAGTTTGACAAAGGGAACCAAGTGACACATCTTGCTAAAACGGTCCACGACCACCCAGATGACAGTAAAACCCTCAGAGGGGGGAAGGTCAGTTATAAAGTCCATAGCCAAATGTGTCCAAGGAGCACTGGGAACCTCCAAAGGACAAAGCAACCCCGCAGCAGGAGTATGTGAGGACTTAGATCTAGCACATATAGTACATTGACGCACCCACTTAATGACTTCCTTCTGCCATCCAGGCCACCAAAAACTGCGACCCACCAGTCTCTTGGTCTCAGAGATTCCGGGATGACCTGCCAACCGAGATTCGTGACACTCAACAAACAAATCTCTCCTAAAGGTCCCAGGCACAAACAACCTCCCATGAGGAGTGTTAGAAGGGGCATTCTCCTGTGCTTTAAGAATCTCATTTTCCAAAACGGAGTCCAAAGCAGCTATCACAACACCTTCTTGTAAAATGTTCTCCTCTTTCTCAGCACCGACTATGGGAGAAAAACTGCGAGACAAGGCATCCGCCTTAACATTCTTAGTACCAGGGATGTAAGTAACGGAGAAATTAAACCGCGAGAAAAACAGTGCCCACCTAGCCTGACGGGCATTCAGGCGCTTGGCAGCATCAAGATATATCAGATTTTTATGATCCGTAAGAACCTGAACGGGAAATTCCGCACCTTCCAAGAAGTGGCGCCAGTGTTCAAATGCGAGTTTAATAGCCAATAATTCCCGATTACCAATATCGTAATTCAGTTCAGTCTCCGAAAATTTTTTTGAAAAAAAGGCACAGGGATGTAATCCATCCCCGTTATCCTGAGACAATACTGCGCCAACCCCCACAGAGGAAGCATCAACCTCAACCAAAAACGGCCTAGTAACATCAGGCTGCATAAGGATGGGAGCAGAGGTGAACCTCTCCTTGAGATACACAAAAGCTTCAATGGCCTCAGAAGACCACTGAACCGCATCAGCACCTTTCCTGGTGAGATCAGTCAGAGGTTTGACAATACTAGAAAAATTTTTTATGAATTTTCTGTAGTAATTGGCGAAACCCAAAAACCTCTGTATCGATTTCAAACCAATAGGCCTAGGCCATTCCTGCACAGCCTGAACCTTAACCGGATCCATCTCAAAACCTTTGCTGGAGATAATGTAGCCCAAAAAACGAATTCTCTGTACAGCGAACTCACATTTCTCCAGCTTAGCAAAAAGCGAATTGTCCATTAATAACTGTAATACCTCACACACGCTCCGCCAATGAGACTCCAGATCCGGCGAATAAATCAAAATGTCATCCAAATACACAACCACATTTTTGCCGATCAAAGGTCTAAGGATGTCATTAATCAGATTCTGAAAAAATGCAGGAGCATTAGTAAGACCAAAAGGCATAACCAGATTCTCAAAATGACCCACAGGAGTGTTAAAAGCAGTCTTCCATTCGTCACCCTCCTTCATGCGCAACAGATTGTATGCCCCCTTAAGGTCAATTTTAGAGAACCACTTGGCCCCCATTAACTGGTTAAACAGATCAGGAATCAATGGCAGTGGGTAAGGATTGCGTACAGTAATTTTGTTAATCTCACGAAAATCCAGACAAGGACGTAAACCGCCGTCCTTTTTTTTTACAAAAAAAAATCCAACCGCCACAGGAGACTTAGAGGGCCTAATGTGACCGGCGGCCAAACTTGTCTGTATGTATTCCTCCAAAGCCTTCCTCTCAGGAATAGTAAGGTTAAATAAACGACTTTTAGGAAGAGTCGCTCCAGGGACAAATTCAATAGAACAATCATAGTCTCTATGGGGAGGCAAAACCTGCGATTCCTTCTCAGAAAAAACTCTCCAAAAATCCTGAATAGGAACAGGCAATTCTCCCCTATCCAAAGCTGCAATACGCCCATTACAACACTTGTCATAACATTTATGGCTCCAGGATTTAATTTCACTGGTAGACCAATCCAGTACAGGATTGTGAAATTTTAACCAGGGCAATCCCAATATTACTGGAGAAGGCAAGTTATTCAACACTACCAAATCCAATTTCTCATGGTGAACACCATTAATAGTGAGAGGAAATTCACAGACCTTGAGAGTAATATTCTTCAAAGGGGAACCATCCACAGAAACCACAGCAATGGGGGTTGATAAAGGTTCAGGTTTTAAATTGAGTCTTTCCACGAATCCCCCATCAATTACATTCAGAGTAGACCCGCAATCAACAAACACCCGAAATTCCATTAATTTTTTCTGAGCAATCGTGGAAGCAGCTAAAAATATACCCTTGGAATTTAAACAGGCAATACGGGCGTGACTGACCATTTTTTTTTCTTTCTTCATACGAAGCTCACAACCTTTAATCAAATGACCAGATTTTCCGCAATAGAAACACAAGCCTTCAGAAAATCGACGGTCTTTTTCTTGAGAGCGAGGTGCCACCGATCCAATCTCCATCGGTTCACCACTGTTAGTACACACATTCTCATAACCAGAAACTGACATAGCAGAGGATTTGCTCTCATTAACCCTTGCACGCAGTCTTCTATCCACCCGTATAGCTAATTGCATAGCCTGTTGCAAATCTTCAGGTGTAGGATAAGCAATTAGCAGGCCTTTAACCCTTTCACTGAGCCCAGCAAGAAATAGACTTTTCAGAGCAGAATCGTTCCACCCTGTTTGAGTAGACCAACGATGGAAATGAGTACAATATTTTTCCACATTACCTGATCCCTGTTTTAAACGTCTCAACTCAGTCTCAGCTGATGCGACACGGTCAGGATCATCATATAATAGACCCAAAGCAGAAAAAAAACTATCCACTGATCTGAAGCATGTATCACTAGGTTGCAAAAAAAAGGCCCACTCCTGAGGCTCTTTGCGCAAAAGTGACATTATGAACCCTACGCGCTGGGATTCATCCCCAGAGGACTTAGGTCTCAAACGAAAATACAATAAGCAAGCATTTTTAAATGAAAAAAATTCTCGGTGTTCACCAAAAAATAAATCCGGCAAACATACCTTAGGCTCCAAGAAATGTGCTCCAGGACAGTTACTCACGTGCTGACGGAGCTCGGCCACCTCCAGAGAGAGTCCCTGCAGGCGATGAACCAAATCCTGAACCGACACCATGATGGAACAGAAAAATCTTTCCTTAGAGAATTTGCTGGCTGGACTTACTGTTATGTTCTGCTACCAGAGCTAAGGAAAGAGAGGAGATCTGTCCCTACGATAGAACTCAGCTAAATCCCTACGATGTAACAGGGGACCTGATCCTGCGATCAGACCTGCTAAAGTCCTAAGCTAGTCTGTACGGAGACCTATAGATGTGGGGAAGGAATCCCTACAAGTACTAAGGACTGGGAGGAATATGGGACACCTCCTAACAGAAATAGTAGCAGACAGACGAACAAACAAAATATATAGAACATAGAGGTCAGTAGACCAAGCAAACTAACAGAGCAAGACACAGAGCACAGGCTAGCTAGAAAGTAGATATACAATGAAGTCCAGCAAAGCCAGAAGGGCGGAGCAGGCTTAAATAGGCCAACAAGGTCATGTGACCAGCAAAGGAAAAAAAACCTAAGAGCAAGGTTCTAACAATTATTTCAAAAGAAATCGAATTTGCTACAAATTTGCCAAAAAATTGGTTCACAAATTCAGTTCACAAAAAACTCCACTAAATTGTGACTGGAGATGAGTGGATCAATTCGTGGGAATCTTGGTCACTGATAACTGTCAGCTAGACGGGAGACTCATGAATCTCTTAGCTTTTGGCGACACCGGCACAGCTTTTGATTAGCCTTGGCTGGTAAAATGTTATCTGTGCGTCACATTTCTGAGATATTAATACTTCTTTAAAGGATTTGATTTTGATTGAAATATCAATGTCATCGATATCAGATTTTAGGGGTTCTCATATCCGACACCCTTACTGATAAGTTGATACCTACTGTAGTTCCACAGCTGTCAGAATTGCACAGTTTACTGAGCCATGACTGTTTTTGAGCACAGAAGCTCAGCTCTCATTCACTTCAATAGGAGTTGATCTGCAGTACCTGAGAATGGCCACTACATGGTGTACAGAGCTATGATGTTCTTGCTCTGTATACTGGATGTTTGGGGCCGTCACTAATATTAGATCTGTGCCCGACCAATCTGATATTGATGAGCTCTCATAAGGATAAGAGATGAATATCTCAGTCCTAGACAACCTCATTGAAAAGGACCTATCATCAAGTCAAAAGTGACCAGTTTTTTGGTCATATTTTATTCCCGCTCCACCCTTGAGTATTCAGTTTTTTTCTTTTTTTTAATCATCTATACATTTTAAAAGATATGGGCTTTTTATTGAAGGCTAATGTTTATGGTTCTAAGAAGGTGAGGTGGCTTACTGGATCCTCTGGGGCGTGTCTTCAAACTGCTCTGCATAATTACCCTACAAGTACTGCCCTATTGACCATCAAAATAGAACTAAATGAAAACATTCATATCTCTTGAACTATATGACGCATTGTAAAAAAACAAAAAACAGAATACTCAGGGGAGCAAAGGGAATAAAATAAGAGTAGAAACTGGCCACTTTTGACCAAGTGACAGGTCCTCTTTAAGTAGAATCTTAGGCCCTTGAGAATGGTATATTCTGGCACTGTGTCCCTCAGATCAAAATTCTAAAGTGAGTTAATGTGAAAGATGGATATGTACAATCCCAATGGTTTATTGAGACTAAAATGATCAAGAAAGTTCAATAAGTAGCGGAAGGTTAACGTATTGGAGCTGAATTTCACCTACGACGAGCACCGTGTGTCCCCACATTCATTAATCTGTGACAATATGAACTTATTTCCCCAGATATCAATGCTCATCATTGTTAGATACAGCCCTATAAAACAAAATGATTCCTCCAGGACGACAGCGAAGCCTCGGAAGCTTTTTATGGATATAATTAAATGAGGAATAATGCGGGTTAGAGATCAGCATGAATATGACAAGAAATTTCATGACTTGCAAATATGTTATTCCAAATTATTATACCAATAATCTTTAATGTATAATTACTATGTTAAGATATCAGGAGAGCATGAAATGAAGAGCGGAGAGGACGGTTCTCGTGTTACAGGCTCTGCTAATGGACTTTATGGCTCCTTTTTAATTATTATGTTTTTATTATAGAGAACGACATTAGATCATAATGAAGAGGCGATTTAATAGCAATATTATTGGGGAATAATGAATTTGTATATAAGTGGGTGATACAGATCCTTAAGTGTTTTTATCTGGGTGAGAGAAGAGAGGAAAAAAAGGGTTGTTGAGTGCAGGCTGAGGGGTAAGGGTGATTTTAGTTAATATGAACCCGAATAGTCAGACGCACAGTCTACCCTTATAGTGATTGTACAGTCAATATATGTGTATAAAGGTTGAATATTGTCATTACCACGGAGATGTAATAAAAAAAGACAAATGGATAGACTGAAAGATATAAAAAAGATATATAGACAGCCATGATAGATAATTAGATAAATAACAGATAATAGAGCAGATATAATACAAAGTAAGTGAGGAGATAGATCGACAAAAAGAAAATGAAAGACAGAGAAAGAAAGAAAAATATAGATATACTATATGGATATTATGAAAAGCAAAATGGAAAGAAAGAACGATAAACAGAAACATATAAAATAGATAAACAGATACAGTAGATATGAGCTAAAAAAAGACCTGAAAACTGGATGGGATCTGTAGAATAGGGTCAGAAACTGGCTCGGACTGGACAACAGGAGAACAGGTAAATCTCCAGGTAGGCCCCTGTGCAGGAATTACCCCCCCCCCCTACATGAGCAGTAGTTGGCACACTGCACCTGATTCTCTATGTACAGACAAGGGAAGCATCCAGTTTATTATTATATAGCATTAAATGTGTGAATAAGGGTAATGTAAACTTTGCATGTAGCTGAACAATGGACCTCTAGAGTCATCATTACTGGTGGACCCTAAGCTCCTCGGTATGACATTGGCTAGATATATGTAGGGATCGAAATGAAAGAAGAGCAATGAGATAGATTATATCTAATAAGCTGAGGTTTGGAAAGCACAAATTAAAACCCCTGCCATGACGCGTGCCCCACTCCTGCTGTCCATGGTCCTGATTGATCATCACTGATATCACTCAATTTGCAGTAATGCCGCTCAGTCCACTGCACTGACTGTAGGGATTTTTGAGAGCAGACTGAGGAGTAAGGCTCAGTTTAGTTAATATCCACAATATCGTGGAATGTCAGGGGGATGAATGACCCCATTAAACGGAAAGCAATATTTGATAGCATGAAAACACACCAACCACTAATATTATGTCTCCAAGAAACTCACATGACACTGCATAGGACACACTTATTGTCTCCTACATGGGTTAATCAGAGTTATGTTGGCATCATGAGAGATTCTTCTGCTGGGTTACTTTGCTCTTCATCAGATAGACTTGAAATATTTAGGAACTTAACGCTTCTTTGTACACTTCAAAGACAAAACCCACTGAGGGGGAGCTTGATGGCTTTCTTTCTTCTCTCTCAGGTTCAGATCCCCAGTATCTAGATGGGCCACTTTCTCTGGAGGAACTGGGAGATGCTCTAAGTTCCTAATCAAATAACAAATCCCTGGGAGATGACGGTCTGCCAGTGGAAATATGTAAGAAATATAATGAGGTTCTTCTCCTCCAGCTGTTAGACATATTTAACCATGCATTACCTGAGGGTAGATTGATCATCAATGAACGAGGTTACAATTGTATTAATACCAAAAGAGGGAAAGGGTCCTCTACTACCTGAGTCCTACTGTCCTATCACAGTTGACATTAGGATGCTAGCGAAGCTACTGGCAAATAGGTTCAATAAAGTGGTCACATCGATTATACTCGTCATGAACAGGTTGACTTTATGCCCAATATGTCAATAGCAGTTAACATCCGTAAACTTTTCTTAAACGTACAACTTCCTTCAGACACTGATCCATATAAGGCAATAGCATCTTTAGAGGCAGCCAAAGCCTTCGATAGCATCGAATGGGCCTTCCTACGGAACACATTGTCCCGCACGGTGTTAGGGGAAACATATATTTCTTGGATTAAACTCCTATACTCTGCCTCTCAGGCGAAAGTTCAGCTTAACAGCCTCATGTTAGACTCTTTTCCACTGCAAAGAGGCACAAGGCAAGGATGTCCTTTGTCCCCATTATTATTTGCTATTGCAATAGAATCGTTGGCTGTGGAGATTTGCCTTTCTGTAGGGATTCAAGGATTTGGTTATGGGGGTCATCATGAAAAGATTGCACTACATATGAATGATGTCCTTCTCTTCCTTAGTAACTGGCCAGCCTTGTTGGCATCTTCCATGGAAATTATTAATGAATATGGACGGTTGTCTGGGCTTTCTGTTGACTGGAGCAAATCAGTACTCATGACGGTAGGAAGGAAACCCCTTAATGCACAGGCAGACGCCGGATGGTTGATAGTTCTCTCATTTAACTATCTGGGAATAACTGTGGGTGAGAATGTTTTGGATTATGAGTCTTTCAACATTGTCCCACGCCAAGCTAAATTTCAGCAAAAAATCAGGGCATGGTGTAAACTACCACTATCAGTGGTGGGGAGAGCCAATTTGATTAAGATTACCCTGATGCCGCAGACACTATATTTGCTACATAATGCCCCATTGTGGCTTCCCTTATGACTTTTTTGTAAAAGAAACTGTATCTTTATATGGAAAAAGGGCACACTAAGAATACAATTGGAAAACCTACAAAGTCCTAAGGAGGATGGAGGACTGGCTATTCCTGATCACTTAATGTACTTTATTTCCTTCCATTTGCAACATCTTAGAGGGTGCAGTAACCGAGAGCTTCCTTCCTCTTCAGTAAGAATGATACGGCATGCCCTGGGAAATTAAATTTGGTGGAGGACTTGCCCCATTAACGCAAATAAAGGGCGCTGCATTCCTAGATCATATAGTCCAGAAGGGATCAACTCGGGAGATAATTTCACATCATAATAAGTGTCTGATGGAGCAGGTCCTCATAAAGAGAGCGTGCACATTAAAGTCTAGTTGGGAAGAGAAGATGAGCCCGATCTCTGATGACAAACGGGCAGATATCCTTCAGGTGGTCCCCATGGTATCCATGAGTGAAACACAAAGGCTGTCACAATATTATATGATTCATAGAGCATATTATACTCCCCTCCAGTTATATAATATGACGTACAAACCTAACTCATTATATGACATAGGTTATCTTCCTAACGCTACTTCATGTGATGTGAAGTTGCTCTAGGCTTAGAGACTTCTGGTCGGCAGTGCTGAACCTGATCGTTAAACTATTTGATTGTACTGTTCCCTTGGACACTGCTGTGTGTTTATTAGGGTACATTACCGAACTGCCAACCGAGGAGACTCACTCATCAATTATCCATCCTAAGATTACTTTATCAAACTAAGAAATTAATTGCCTCCCACTAGAAGGATAAAGCTCTTTCTACGCTTACGGAATTTATCCCCAGGGTCAACAACTTGCTTGAGAAATTTGTATTTAAAAAAAGAGGTACCCAGCAATAATTTGAAAAACTGTGGGCCCCACGGCTGGACTCTCCAAGCCTTGCCCCTCTGACCCTGACCTGACCTAGTATTATTACCTTCATTCGCCTGATAAACTCTTATACATGGTCAGTATACTTCCCCTATGCAATAAGGATGTATATGTTCAATCTTGAGACTGGTCCCAGATAAAGAGATTTATAGCTACCTCGGAGGCGGTTGGGGACAGCAATGCTGACCATGTGGTGGAGAGCCCACAGAAGCTGTGACTGCATCCCTTTAGAAGTTTAAGAAATGTAATTGTTAGGCTATATGGTGAATGTTCAACATGCTTATGTATTTCTGTGTCAGGTTTGAATTCTCTTTTCTTTTTTGTATTCCACTGAATAAATGGGGGATGGGAAGTGTAAAAATGGTCGTGACCATGTGTCAACCACACCATCTGCAAAGGACAGGACTTTCACATGGCTTAATTGACTTGATCTTACGCGGGACTATCATTGGGATCCCAGTTGTGGGTTAGGGTGGGGGGTCTTTTTGTTTTTTGTTCATCGTTGGTGTACTTTTTTTTTCATTCTTTTGCTGCTTGTATTATCTCTAAAAATGCTCAATAAATATGTATCTAATCAAAGAAAAAAAATACACAATATGCATTCATATTAATTGTACAGCCCATGTACATATACCATATATATAGTGTATATATATGACAGGTTTGAGATGAGCAGCATAATTGCTGGGGATGTAATAAAAGCTCCGGTGTATTCTGTATGTGTTCACAAGCCATCTTATTGTCACAGCTTCAGCTCCGCGGGGAGCGCTAATTGCAGCACTTGTAGGACTTTCCTTCAATTTACAGACAGAATGCCAATTTCCAACCAGAACTAATTTATCAATGGCTAGAGCTCTAAATGGAAGGTATTCACTGTCATGTACCAGTCTATGACTCAAGTCATTCTCAAGGAGCTGAACTAAGTAATATGCCTTCAAGGAGGTTTTCTGCAGCGAGGTGCAAGCCAGAGAGAGGGCTATTAGTTAGTCCTTGTATAGCAGAAGTCCTTTTTAATGAGAATCGAACCCGCTCTCTGTGATAGCGACTTATTCATCCCATGTGCCAGGTCATTATAAAATAAAAAATATATATATTACTCATTATAGAGACTATTATATTTTATATTATCAGGCAGATTATCTCATACAATACAATATCAGCTTCTGCAGAACCTCTTCCACTTCAAAATGTTAAGGTCAATCACAGACCTCTATGGAATTCTGTTCACTGTGTGTTCTCAAAAATAGCCACTGTCATAATACCCAGCACAGTGCAGCACCAACTATAGTGTGATGCAAATGCATTTAGTGCCAGGTGACCAGTGTCGCGCCACCCTACTCACTGCGATCACCACAGTCTCAGGCTGTCCCGCTGAGCTGCCTCTTGCAGCATTACCAACACTGCTGCATTCTCCTGCTGCTGGTGAGTATTCACCTGGCTATAGAGAGGCGCGGCCAGATTCTGCAAGAATTTAACCCCAATGTGTCCTGCAGAGTTTAGCTACCCTGGCCTATCCCAACAGTTGAGGGTTTATTTATTTATTTTATTTACCGTATTTTTTGGACCATAAGACACACTTTTTCCCTCCCTCCATCAGGAAGGTAGCGGCAGCAGAAGAAGTGGTGAGGCGGGCCGGTATCTGGCTGGGGACTGGGTACTGGGGCCAGTGTCTGGCTGTGAGGCAGAGCTGCGTGAGTGGCTTTCCTGTGGCCGCGGCCATGTTTCTGCAGCTGTGATCTACAGGAAAATGGCCGCCAAAGCTGGCGCATGTGCTCTGCCACGCTAGCGGCCATTCCTTCAGGAAGATGGCTGTGGGCACCGGAAGCCACTCATGCTGCTCTGCCAGGCCACTCACAGCAAGACAATGCCTCGATGCCAGGCTCCAGCCCCCCAGCGCCAGGCCCTCCAGCACCAGGCCCCCCAGCACCAGGCCCTAGGCCCCCAGCCCCATGCACCAGGCCTCCAGGCCTCAGCCCCAGGCACCATGCCCCCAGGCACCAGTCCCCCAGCCCCAGGCACCAATCCCCCAGCCCCAGGCACCAGGACCCAAGCCAGGCCCCAGCCAACAGCCAGACACTGGCCCCCAGCCAGGCACTGACCCCGCAGCATCTCACTTCTTCTCCGGCAACCACCGGGTTCCTGAGGGAGGGAACAGGGGGCCCTGCGATCTTGCTTCACCACCACTGCAACTCCCTGCTGCTGGAGCACCGGCTTCTCGCATCCAGGGTCCACAGCATTCCTCCACTTCTGCAGGCTTCCTGAAGGACCCTGCCTCCTGTGACTCCCGCTCCACCGCCCACCCAGTTAAGATATCTATTCAGACTTTAAGATGGACCCCCATCTTATAAAAAATATTTTTTCCTATTTTCCACCCCAAAATTTGGGGTGCATCTTATGGTATAGTCTTATAGTCCGAAAAATACTGTATATGGCACCATTAATTCCACAGCGCTTTACAGACATTATGGGCATGGTCCTCATTGGAGCTCACAATCTAGATTTCCTATCAGTATGTCTTTGCAGTGTGGGAGGAAACCCATGCAAACACGGAGAGAATATACAGACTCCTTGCAGATGTTGTCCTTGGTGGGATTTGAACACAGGACCCAAGCACTGTAAGGCTGCAGTGCTAACCACTGAGCCAACGTGCTACCATTAGGCAGCTTCTCCCACCACTCCACCTGATTTCAGGTTCTACTTCAGTTCCTGTAAGGTGTTCTCGTGTACTGTCTCTCCTGTTTTCTGACCCGGCTAGCCTAATTGTTTATTCTGACTTCTCCGCTTCTGACCTCAGCTACGTATATCAAACCTGTGCTGCCTACCCATGTGTCTGACCCTCCGGTCAGCTGCTGCAGACCTGGTGACTGACGTGGAGTGGTACCTGGTGACTACCTGCGGCCAAGCCTGTCCTCACCATCAGAGGCTGTAGTGAATACCAGATAGTCACTTAGATACGTCTCTCCAGGGTAAGCCCGGCCTGTGGCACAACATTACAGTTGACAAGATAAAAAGAAAAAGGAATGGAAACAAGGAACATTAGGGAAGAAAAAAAGAAAAGGAAGGAAAGAAAAGGAGGGAAAGAGAAGGAAGCTGAGAAGCAAGGAAGAATTGAAAGAGAAGGAAGTAAAGAAAGAAGGAAGGAGAGAGAAATAAATCTATTGGCTTCGATGGATAGACAAATACTGTAGATAGCTATGGGATTGGTAGAGAGGGGATTGATATATACGATAGATAGAGATAGTGGCATGTAAAAGTTTGGGCACCTCTGGTCAAAATTACTGTTATTGTGAACAGTTAAGCAAGTTGAAGATGAAATGATCTCTAAAAGCCCTAAAGTTAAAAATGACACATTTACTTTGTATTTTAGGCAAAAATATATATATACATATATATTTATATGTGTATACATACACACATATATATGTGTGTGTATATATATATATATATATATATATATATATATATATATATAGTACAGACCAAAAGTTTGGACACACCTTCTCATTTAAAGATTTTTCTGTATTTTCATGACTTTGAAAATTGTACATTCACACTGATGGCATCAAAACTATGAATTAACACATGTGGAATTATATACTTAACAAAAAAGTGTGAGACAACTGAAAATATGTCTTATTTTCTAAGTTCTTCAAAGTAGCCACCTTTTGCTTTGATGACTGCTTTGCACACTCTTGGCATTCTTTTGATGAGCTTCAAGAGGTAGTCATCGGAAATGGTTTTCACTTCACAGGTGTGCCCTGTCATGTTTAATAAGTGGGATTTCTTGCCTTATAAATGGGGTTGGGACCATCAGTTGTGTTGTGCAGAAGTCTGGTGGATGCACAGCTGATTAGAATAGGCTGTTAGCTGCTTTTTTCTTGCCATGATACAAATTCTAAGTAAAGAAAAACAAGTGGCCATCATTACTTTAAGAAATGAAGGTCAGTCAGTCCGAAAAATTGGGAAAACTTTGAAAGTGTCCCCAAGTGCAGTTGCAAAAACCATCAAGTGCTACAAAGAAACTGGCTCACATGAGGACCGCCCCAGGAAAGGAAGACCAAGAGTCACCTCTGCTTATGAGGATAAGTTTATCTGAGTCACCAGCCTCAGAAATCGCAGGTTAACAGCAGCTCAGATTAGAGACCAGGTCAATGTCACACAGAGTTCTAGCAGCAGACACATCTCTTCAACAACTGTTAAGAGGAGACTCTGTGCAGCAGGCCTTCATGGTAAAATAGCTGCTAGGAAAGCACTGCTAAGGACAGGCAACAAGCAGAAGAGACAAGGAATGAACATTAGACCAGTGGAAATCTGTGCTTTGGGCTGATGAAGTGGAAATCTGTGCTTTGGTCTGATGAGTCCAAATTTGAGATCTTTGGTTCTAACCACCATGTCTTTGTGCGACGCAGAAAAGGTGGAAGTGGAAGACGAGGTGGTGGATGATATAGTAACTGACCCAACCTGGCAGGAGGACATGCAGAGCAAGGACAGCAGCACACAGGGGGAGGGAGACAGAACACCCCAACAGGCAGGAAGAAACAGTGTGGTGGCCACAAACAGAAGGCAGGCAACCGTTCCCTGTAACACCAACACGAAGGAAGTTGCTAGTACAACTGTTAGGTCTTCCCGAGTCTGGTTGTTTTTTAAAGACTCTGCCTATAACCCCAAAAATGCCATTTGCACCACAGGCCAGGCCAGCATCAACAGGGGTGGCAAAACTACCAGCCTGACCACCATCAGCATGATCAGGCACATGGCAGCAAAGCACCCCACTATGTGGGCCGAACCCCAGGGTCCAGGAACAGTGTCTGCGGGTGGCACTACTGCTTCTTCCGCTGCTGTGCGTGCAAGCCAATCCCCTGTCCATGGTGCATGCGAAGATGCCTCCTGCCCTGCACCTGTCATTGCACACTCTCAAGTAGCAGCATCAGGAAGCACGTCCTTGTCCCAGCGCAGCGTTCAGTTGTCCATACCTCAGTTCTTGGAGATGGAAGCATTCTGCAACCTGATGGCGGCGGCCGTCCCTCAGTACTCGGTGCCCAGCCACCACTATTTCTCCCGGTGTACCGTCCCCGCATTACACAAGCACGTGTCCAAAAACTTTAGCTATGCCCTCACCAACGCAGTTACCGGAAAAGTCCACCTAACCACGGACACGTGGACAAGTGCTTGTGGGCAAGGACGGCACATCTCACTGACGGCACACTGGGTTAACATAGTGGAAGCCGGGATCCAGTCGGACCTTGGGATGGAACACATCCTCCTGACGCCAAGGATTGCGGGCCCTAGGTCAATCAGGGTTGCCACGACAGTCTAAAGCTCCTGCACCTCATCCTCCTCAGCCTCCCCCTCCTCTTCAGCCTCCATCTCCGAAATGACCACATCAATCACAAGCTGGAAGCACTGCAGCACTGCCTCGGCCAAGCGGCAACAGGCTGTGCTGAAGCTAATATGCTTAGGTGACAAACCGCACAATGCTGAAGAGTTGTGGACAGATCTGAAAGAGCAGGCAGATCTGTGGCGCTCACACCACTGAACCTACAGCCAGGCATGGTCATGTGTGACAATGGCCGGAACCTGGTGGCAGCTCTGAGGCAAGGCGAGCTCACACACGTACCATGCCTGGCCCATGTGCTTAACCTCGTGGTTCAGCGGTTTCTCAAATCCTACCAGGAGCTGCCAGATCTGCTTGTTAAAGTACGCTGCCTGTGTGCCCATTTTAGAAAGTCAGCTACAGCTTCCGCCGCCCTTGCAGCGTTTCAGAAGCATTTGCAGCTTCCGGCTCACAGACTGGTGTGTGATGTCCCCAAGCATCGGAACTCTGCACTGCAGATGTTGGGAAGGATTTGTGAGCAGAAGAGGGCAGTTTTTGACTACCAGCATCAACAAGGCCGTCAGTATTCAGTTCAGACTCCACACATAAGACCTCAGGAGTGGACATGGATGTCAGACATATGTACCATACTCCAAAACCTTGAGGACTCCACCAAGATGGTGAGCGGCGATGACGCCATAATTAGCGTCACCATCCCACTTCTTTGTCTTCTGAAACGCTCTCTGCTCACAATCAAAGAGGATGCATTGCAGGCGGAGCACGATGAGATGGAGCAAGGAACCATACAAGGTGTTTACACACAGCACAGCCTCATCTCATGCCAACGTGGACTGGGTGACAAAGAGGAAGAGGAGGAGGAGGAAGAACAGGAGCTAGTTTCATGCGCTATGGACAGTACTACCTGCACATCTGTCATACCGTCTGTTCAGCGTGGATGGCCTGAGGACAGAGAGGAGGAGGAGAAGAGCATGGTCAGTCGTGCTCTTGGTGAGTACACGGAAGTCTTGCCTGTTAGCAGTCTGGCACACATGGCTGAGTTTGTTACGTTGCCTTTCCCATGACCCTCGTGTTCTCAAAATTTTGGGTGACAGTCATTATTGGTTGGTAACACTTCTAGACCCACGCTACAAGGAGAACTTTATATCTCTTATTCCTGAGGGGGACAGGTCTACAAAAATGGGGCAGTACCAGAAGGCCCTTGTTGCGGAACTATTAAAAAATTCCCATCTGAAAACGCTGGTGGCAGAGGTCACAGTTCATTGGACAACCAAGGACTACAGGCGAGAGAAACACAACTTCAATCCAGCTGAAGCAGAGGAACACTGTCAAAGTTCTGGGAGAATTTTCTCAGCCCCTCCCATCGCACAGGCCCTGAGGCGTAGGGTACTCTCACGAGGAGTGCAAAGTTTGGGAAGATGCTGAGGGAGTACCTTGCCGACCGTACCAACGTCCTCCGTGATTCCGCTGTGCCTTATAGTTATCGGGTATCCAAGCTAGATACGTGGAATGAACTGGCTCTCTACGCCTTGGAGGTCCTGGCCTGCCGCTAGCGTTTTATCAGAGCGGGTTTTTAGTGCCGCTGGTGGAATTATAACTGATAAGCGCATCCTCCTGTCAACTGAAAATGCTGACAGGCTGACTCTTATAAAAATGAACCAGGGCTGGATTCGGCCAGATTTCTCTACACCACCGAATGATAGCAGCGTAACATAAACTCAAATCCAGTGTCTTTTTTTGGGAGGTGTATTCCCATGCACCTTTTCACACCCACACATGGGTATACGCTTCCTGATTTTGTCTATTTGCTCTTGTCCTCCTCCTACTCCTCATCCTCGTCCTCCACCACCATATCAACAGGGTGACCGTGGTCCGTGATGAAACACCCGCATAATTTTTTAAAGGGTGTTTTTGATGCCCGTAAAAAAAAAAATTATACAGTATGTTCATGTATACCCTCCAGGGGTAAATGTTTGTCAGCCCATACAATTAGTGCATGGGCATTACAAGTATAGGAGACCCACTCCTTTCTAATGGGAACATTTTTTCATGAGGCCCTCTACGTCTCTTCCAAGGGGCATTGGAGTGCCTCCCAATTTTTGGCAGCCCTTGCATTCACTGCATAAGCCAACACTATGGGAGACCAACTTCCTAATAATGGGAAAAAAAATTTCATGAGGCCCTCCTCTATGTCTCTTCCAAGGGGCATTGGAGTGCCTCCAAATTTTTGGCAACCCTTGCATTCACTGTATAGGCAAACATAATGGGAGACCCACTTCCTAATAATGGGAACATTGTTTTCAAAAGGCCCACTGACCTCCACATCTCTTCCAAGGGGCATTGGAGTGCCTCCAAAGTTTTGGCAACCCTTGCATTCACTGCATAGGCGAACACAATGGGAGACCCACTTCCTTATAATGGGAAAAAAAATCAGGAGGCCCTCCTCTATGTCTCTTCCAAGGGGCATTGGAGTGCCTCCAAATTTTTGGCAACCCTTGCATTCACTGTATAGGCAAACATAATGGGAGACCCACTTCCTAATAATGGGAACATTGTTTTCAAAAGGCCCACTGACCTCCACGTCTCTTCCAAGGGGCATTGGAGTGCCTCCAAAGTTTTGGCAACCTTTGCATTCACTGCATAGGCCAACACAATGGGAGACCGACTTCCTTATAATGGGAAAAAAAATCAGGAGGCCCTCCTCTATGTTTCTTCCAAGGGGCATTGGAGTACCTCCAAATTTTTGCCAACCCTTGCATTCACTGCATAGCTAAACACAATGGGTGACCCACTTCCTAATAATAGGAACATTTTTTCAAAAGGCCCTCTGACCTCCACATCTCTTCCAAGGGGCATTGGAGTGCCTCCAAATTTTTGGCAACCCTTGCATTCACTGCATAGCTAAACACAATGGGTGACCCACTTCCTAATAATAGGAACATTTTTTCAAAAGGCCCTCTGACCTCCACATCTCTTCCAAGGGGCATTGGAGTGCCTCCAAATTTTTGGCAACCCTTGCATTCACTGCATAAACAAACACAATGGGAGACCAACTTCCTAATAATGTGAACATTTTTTTTCAGGAGGACCTCCTCTACGTCTCTTCCAAGGGGCATTGGAGTAGGTCCAAATTTTTGGTAGCCCTTGCATTCACTGCATAGGCAAACAGTATGGGAGACCCACTTCCTAATAATGGGAACATTGTTTTCAGGAGGCCCTCCTCTAAGTCTCTTCAAAGGGGTATTGGGGTACGTCCAAATTTTCAAAGGGGTATTGGGGTGCGTCCAAAATTCGGGCAGCCCTGCCACTCACTGCATACGCAATAACAGTATAGGAGACTCACTCTTTAGTAATGGGAACAACAAAGCATAGCCGGCTGATGGCTCTCTAAGAATAGTGAGGTCCGACTGCTGGCCCTTTAAGAATAGTAAAGGCCGCCTGATGGCCCTATAAAAATAGGCTTTGTGACTTTCAGAGTCCCTTCAACCATAAATGAAACAGGATGTGTCTGATCATGTCTCACACACCACATGGCCAAATAAGGTTGTAAAATGTTAAAATGACATTTCCCGGTGAATGCATTTGTCTCGGTTGAAAACAATGCAAAAGTGCAAAAACGCATCAAAAACATTACGTATAAACATAGCTCTAGGTGTGGAGGAGTATTTTTGGTTTTGTATATTTATTTTGCCTTAAGTCATTACCCTGGAAAGGATGTTCCTTAACATATTTCCCAGGAAAATCCATTTTGGTTTCATTTTAGTATGTTTTATTGTGAGTCCGTAAAAGTGGCGTAATACCTCTGACAACATTGTTGACAGCAGTGACGTGGGAGTCAGAAATGCTTCCGGGGGTCTTCCCCATGCTGTTCCCCTGCCATTTGAGCACTGTTCCCATCGATTTGGGCAATTTTTAGGCCCTCTGTAGACCGCCGGGGTGAGCCGCCTGAAAACTGCTCGAGTTTCCGATAGACTTACATTGGGCTCATTGCTCATGTCGAGCACCCTAATATTCCAATGTGCTCGACCCGAGCAACGAGCACCCGAGCATTTTAGTGCTCGCCCATCACTAATCATTATCCATTTGTAGAAGTCATCCTCTTTTCATCTTCAGCTTTTTTACAGATGGTGTTATGTTTGCATCAAGAATTTGTTGAAATTTCATTGAATCCATTCTTCCCTCTACCCTTGAAATGTTCCTGGTGCCATTGGCTGCAACACAACCCAAAAGCATGATTGATCCACCCTCATGCTTAATGGTTGGTGAGATGTTCTTTTCCTGAAATTCTGTGCCTTTTTCCTTCACACATACCTTTGATCATTGTGGCCAAAGAGTTCTATTTTATCTCATCGGTCCACATGACTTATTTCCAAAATGCAGCAGGCTTGTTTAGACGTCCTTTTGAATACTTTTGACGCTGAATTTTATGGTGAGGATGCAGGAGAGGTTTTCTTCTGATGACTCTTCCATGATGGCCATATTTGTGCAGGTGTCTCTGAACAGTAGAACAATGTACCACAACTCTAGAGTCTACTAAATCTTTCTGAACTGAAGTACTTTTACAGTTAAGCGGGGGTTCTGATTTGCCTCTCTTGCTATCCTATGAGCACCTCTCACTGAAATTTTGCTTGGTCTTCCAGACCTTATGTTGGCCTCCACTGTTTCTGTTAACTGCCATTTCTTAATTACATTTCAAATTGGGGAAAGGGCAACTTGAAAACGCTTTGCTATCTTCTTATAGCCTTCTCCTGCTTTGTGGCTCTCCACCATTTTCATTTTCAGAGTGCTAGACATTTGCTTAGATTAACCCATGGCTGCTGTTTTTTAGCACAACGTTAGAGGAGGCTGAGTTTTTATAAAGCTGGGAAATTTGCATCACCTCGCCTTTCCTAACGCTGACAGTGAACAAGCCATAACCCTAACAGGTTAATTAGGGTCTGAAACCTTGGTCAAAGTTATCTGAGCACACAAATCATAGAATCATAGAATGTTAGAGTTGGAGGGGACATCCAAGGTCATCTGGTCCAACCCCCTAATCAATGCAGGATTCACTAAACCATTTCAGACAGATGTCTATCCAACCTCTGTTTGATGACTTCCATTAAAGGAGAACTCACCACTAGAGATGAGCGGTGTTCGACAAGAACTGTTCGCCAATCTCAAATTCGAGCTGTTTTGGGCGGTGTTCGAGTTGTTCGACGAACCCGAACGATTTGCAAAAAATTCGGCTGTTCGAGGTTATGTTCGATAACTGTTCGTGCACCAAAAGCTTGTCCTGCATGTCTGGCGCTATTTAGAGCACCAATCATGCAGGGATTGTCTGCCACTCACTGTAATGCCACAGCCATCGTGGTTGTGGCATTACAGTGATTGCCCAAATCGATGGGAACAGTGCCAACAGTGAAACATGAAAAGCCGGCAATTCAGCAGCGGCATACACCGGTACCCGACAATTTAGAACCGAAAGAATAGAGCTTCACACATAGATTAGATAGATAGAAACATGTCAGCCACATATATATGAAGTACAGTGACAGTGTTGCTTACTGTACTTGTCATTTAGTGTAAAGGATTTATTAAAAAAAATAATAGTGTTTTCATGCACTGTCTCTTTAAAAAAGCCGGCCGGCATTTCAGCATCTGTACCCGACAATTTAGAATAGAAGGAATAGAGCATCACACATAGATTAGATAGATAGAAACATGTCAGTCACATATATAAGAAGTACAGTGATAGTGTTGATTACTGTACTTGTCATTTAGTGTTAAAATAAAGGATTTATTTAAAAAAAAATTGGCGTGGGGGTCCCCGTAATTTTAGGCTCTAGCGGAGGTTAAGCAGACGGCTGGGGCAGATGTTTGAAGCCTGGGAAGGGGGTAATACCCACGGAGCTTCCCAGGCTTCTAATATCAGCCCCCAGCGGAATACCTAGCCTTTACTAGCTATTAAAATGGGGGACCCCCCCAAAAAAATGACGTAAGGTCCCCCCTATTTTAATAGCTAGCAAAGGCTAGGCAGACAGCTGGGGGCTGATATTAATAGCCCAGGAAGGGTGCCATGAATATTGGCCCCCTCCCAGGCTAGAAACACCAGCCGTCAGCCGCCCCAGAAATGGCGCATCCATAGGATGCGCCAATTCTGGCACTTAGCCTAGCTCTTCCCACTGCCCTGTAGCGGTGGCAGTGGGGTAATAGGGCTGGGGTTGATGTCAGCTTATAATGCCAGCTGACATCAAGCCCAGGTTAGTAATGGAGAGGCGTCTATAAGACACCTCCATAACTAACCCCATAGTCAAAGTTAAAAGAAAACACAAACACCCAGAATAAAGTCCTTTAATTGAAATAAAGACACAATCCTTTATTGTTCTAAATTAAACCATACTTACCACCACGCCCATTCCAGCTGAAGCCAACGATCTCCTGCAATAAAAGTAAAATAATAAAGCAACCTCATCCTTACCTTTCCATGGTTCCCAGGACAGCTTCAGCTCTGCTACATTGAGATGACAGGCTGGACCGCAGCAGAACGCTGCCATCCAGCCTGTCATCCCGCAGACACTGAGAAGCGCAGGCATGCTTGCGCTCCTCAGTGTCTCGCTGTGATGGCATAAAGTTGAGCCGACAATGAACTCGGCTCACCTCATGCACGTCACTGACAGCGTGGGAGAATTCTCCTGCACTCAGCGCTTCAGCGTGAGAATTTTCCCACGCTGTCAGTGACGTGCATGAGGTGAGCCGAGTTCATTGGACATGAATGAGCTCACCTCATGCACGTCACTGACAGCGTGGGAAAATTCTCACGCTGAAGCGCTGAGTGCAGGAGAATTTTCCCACGCTGTCAGTGACGTGCATGAGGTGAGCTCATTCATGTCCATTGAACTCAGCTGACCTCATGTACGTCACTGACAGCATGGGAGAATTCTCACGCTGAAGCGCTGAGTGCAGGAGAATTCTTCCACGCTGTCAGTGACGTACATGAGGTGAGCTGAGTTCATTGGACATGACCTCGGCTCATCTGGATGCCGTCACAGCGAGACACTGAGGAGCGCAAGCATGCCTGCGCTTCTCAGTGTCTGAGGGATGACAGGCTGGATGGCAGCGTTCTGCTGCGGTCCAGCCTGTCATCTCGATGTAGCAAAGCTGAAGCTGTCTGGGAACCATGGAAAGGTAGGGATGAGGTTGCTTTATTATTTTACTTTTATTTCAGGAGATCGTTGGCTTCAGCTGGAATGGGCGTGACGGTAAGTATGGTTTAATTTAGAACAATAAAGAATTGTGTGTTTATTTCAATTAAAGGACTTTTTTCTGGGTGTTGTGTTTTTTTTAAATACTTTACTAGAAATTCATAGTGGTCATGTCTAATATTGGCGTGACCCCATGAATTTCGGGCTTAGGGCCAGCTGATAATGCCAAGCTGGCCCTAACCCCTTTATTACCCAGTGAGCCACCGCACCAGGGCCCTGGATGAGTTGGGTACAGCGCCAGAAGATGGCGCTTCTATGAACGCGCCATTTTCCGGGGTGGCTGCGGACTGCAATTTGCAGCTGGGGGGACCCAGAAAGCTTGGGCCTCCCTGCGCTGCGGATTCCAGCCCCCAGCTGCCTAGTTGTACCTGGCTGGACACAAAAATAGGGCGAAGCCCCACGTATTTTTTTTTTTTAATTATTTCATGAAATTCATGAAATAATTAAGAAAAAAAGGGCTTCCCTATATTGTTGTGTCCGGCCAGGTACAAATAGGCAGCTGGTGGTTGGGGGCAGCCCGTTCCTGCCTGCTGTACCTGGCTGGACACAAATATAGTGCGAAGCCCCACGTCAATTTTTTTTTTAATTATTTCATGAAACTAGATGGTGGCCCGATTCTAACGCATCGGGTATTCTAGAATATGTATACGGCAGACCCGGCGCAATCAGCAGAGCGGTGTTTAAATTTGGCGCCAAAATCGCTGACTGGTCGCGGCCAGCAACCGCGACCAATCAGCAAAGCGGTGTTGAAATTTGGCGACTATATCACTGATTGGTCACGGCCGGCGGTCGCGACTAATCAGCAGAGCGGGGTTTAAATTTTGCGCCAATAATGCTGATAGGTTGTGGTCGCGACCAATCAGCAAAGCGGTGTTTAAATTTGGCGCCAATAATGGTGATTGGTCACGACCTCGACCATTCAGCAGAGCGGTGTTTAAATTTGGCGGCAACAATGTTGATTAGTCACGGCCGGCGGTCGCGACTAATCAGCAGAGCGGGGTTTAAATTTGGCGCCAATAATGCTGATTGGTCGCAATCGCCGGCCGCGACCAATCAGCAGAGCGGTGTTTAAATTTGGCGTCAAAATCGCTGATTGGTCGCGGAAGGCAACTGTGACCAATCAGCAGAGCGGGGTTTAAATTTGGCGCCAATACTGCTGATTGGTCGTGGCCGGCAACCGTGACCAATCAGCCGAGCAGGGTTTAAATTTGGCGCCAATACTACTGATTGGTCGCGGACGGCAACCGCGATCAATCAGCAGAGCGGTGTTTAAATTTGGCGCCAATAATGCTGATTAGTCGCGGCCGGCATCCGCGACCAATTAGCAGAGCGGGGTTTAAATTTGGCGCCAATCTCGCTGATTGGTCGCGGCTGGAGTCCGCGACCAATCAGCAGAGCGTTGTTTAAATTTGGCGCCAATCTCACTGATTGGACGCGTCTGGCGTCCGCGACCAATCAGCAGAGCGTTGTTTAAATTTGGCGCCAAGCTCGCTGATTGGTCGCGGCCGCTATTTAAATGTGGCGCCCAAATCGGTGATTGGTCGCGCGCAGCGTCCGCGACCAATCAGCAGAGCGGTGTTTAACTTTAGCGCCAAGATCACTGATTGGTCGCGTGCGGAGAGCGCGACCAATCAGCTAATCGTATTGGTGAGGACCGGGGAGCGCCGCTGCCTGGTCGGATACTTCCGTTGCGAGAAGCCGGGAGATGAGCGACTGCTCGCAGCAGAAGTATCCCGACCCGCAGCGCCTCTCCCCGGTCCTCCCTTGACACCCTAGCCGCTGATGTCCCCACAGTATCCGCATGGTGTTACAAAGATCCGGACATTTGTGTTAAAAATCGCTGATTGGTCGCTGGCGCTGCCCTCGACCAATCACCGATTTGGGCACCAAATTTAAATATCGGCCGCAACCAATCACCAATCTTGGCTCCACATTTAAACACCGCTGTGCTGATTGGTCGCCGACGCTGGGCGCGACCAATCACCGATTTTGGCGCCACATTTAAATAGCGTCCGCGACCAATCAGTACAGCGGTGTTTAAATGTGGAGCCAAGATGGGTGATTGGTCGCGGAGGATATTTAAATTTGGCGCCCAAATCGGTGATTGGTCGCGGCTGATATTTAAATTTGGCGCCCAAATCGGTGATTGGTCGCGGGCAGCGCCAGCGACCAATCAGCGATTTTTAACACAAATGTCCGGACCTTTGTAACACCATGCGGATACTGTGGGGACATCAGCGGCTAGGGTGTGAAGGGAGGACCGGGGAGCGGCGCTGCGGGTCGGGATACTTCTGCTGCGAGCGCCCGCTCATGTCCCGGGTTCTCGCAGCGGAAGTATCCGCACAGGCAGCGCCGCTGACATCCATGCGGCTAGGGTGTGAAGGGAGGACCGGGGAGCGGCGCCGACATCCAATTGGTCGCGGCCGCTATTTAAATGTGCGGCACAAATCGGTGATTGGTCGCCGTCTTGACCGCGACCAATCACTGATCTTGCCGCCAAAGTTAAACACTACTGTGCTGATTGGTCGCGGACGCTGCCCGTGACCAATCACAGATTTGTGCGCCAAATTTAAATATCGGCCGCGACCAATCACCGATCTTGGATCCACATTTAAACAACGCTGTGCTGATTGGTCGCGGCCGATATTTAAATGTGGCGCCCAAATCGGTGATTGGTCGCAGTCTTGGCGCGCGACCAATCACTGATCTTGCCGCCAAAGTTAAACACTACCGTGCTGATTGGTCGCGGACGCTGCCCGCGACCAATCACCGATTTGTGCGCCAAATTTAAATATCATCCTCATGCACGTCACTGACAGCGTGGGAAAATTCTCCTGCACTCAGCGCTTCAGCGTGAGAATTCTCCCACGCTGTCAGTGATGTACATGAGGTGAGCTGAGTTCATTGGACATGACCTCGGCTCATCTTTATGCCGTCACAGCCAGACACTGAGGAGCGCAAGCATGCCTGCGCTTCTCAGTGTCTGCGGGATGACAGGCTGGATGGCAGCTTTCGGCTGCGGTCCAGCCTGTCATCTCGATGTAGCAGAGCTGAAGCTGTCGTGGGAACCATGGGAAGGTAAGGATGATGTTGCGTTATTATTTTTCTTTTATTGCAGGAGATCGTTGGCTTCAGCTGGAATGGGCGTGACGGTAAGTATGGTTTAATTTAGAACAATAAAGAATTGTGTGTTTATTTCAATTAAAGGACTTTATTCTGGGTGTTTGTGGTTTTTTTTTTAACTTTGACTATGGGGTTAGTAATGGGGGTGTCTTATAGACGCCTCTCCATTACTAACCTGGGCTTGATGTCAGCTGGCATTATAAGCTGACATCAACCCCAGCCCTATTACCCCACTGCCACCACACCAGGGCAGCGTGGAAGAGCGAGGCTAAATGCCAGAATTGGCGCATCCTATGGATGCGCCATTTCTGGGGCGGCTGACGGCTGGTGTTTCTAGCCTGGGAGGGGGCCAATATTCATGGTACCCTTCCTGGGCTATTAATATCAGCCCCCAGCTGTCTGCCTAGCCTTTGCTAGCTATTAAAATAGGGGGGGACCCCACGTCATTTTTTGGGGGGGGTCCCCCATTTTAATAGCTAGTAAAGGCTAGGTATTCAGCTGGGGGCTGATATTAGTAGCCTGGGAAGGTCCATGAGTATTACCCCCTTCCCAGGCTTCAAACATCTGCCCCAGCCGTCTGCTTAACCTCCGCTAGAGACTAAAATTACGGGGACCCCCACGCCAATTTTTTTTTTAATAAATCCTTTATTTTAACACTAAATGACAAGTACAGTAATCAACACTGTCACTGTACTTCATATATATGTGACTGACATTTTTCTATCTATCTAATCTATGTGTGATGCTCTATTCTTTCTGTTCTAAATTGTCGGGTACAGATGCTGAATTGCCGGCCGGCTTTTTTAAAGAGACGGTGCATGAAAACACTATTATTTTTTTAAATAAATCCTTTACACTAAATGACAAGTACAGTAACCACCACTATCACTGTACTTATTATATATGTGATTGGCATGTTTATATCTATCTATGTGTGATGCTCTATTCTTTCTGTTATAAATTGTCGGGTACCGCTGCTGAATTGCCGGCCGGCTTTTTTAAAGAGACGGTGCATGAAAACACTATTATTTTTTTAAATAAATCCTTTACACTAAATGACAAGTACAGTAAGCAACACTGTCACTGTGCTTCTTATATGTGTGACTGACATGTTTCTATCTATCTAATCTATGTGTGAGGCTCTATTCCTTCTTGTCTAAATTGTCGGGTACCGGTGTATGCCGCTGCTGAATTGCCGGCCGGCTTTTTTAAAGAGAGCGTCTTCTGAGCAGTTTGTCAGCTTTTGGACACCTTTGAAGGTGTTTTCTATGTGTTTCTATGTGTTTTTGTTTGCCTGCCATTGGTTTTAACGGTGTTCGACGGTGTTCTAAGGTGTTCGACGAACAGTTCGACGAACAGTTCCTCGAACATCCCGGTGTTCGACGAACCGAACCGAACCCGAACACTACGGGGGTGGCTCAACACTACTCACCACCTCTCCTGGCAACCTGTTCCACTCATTGATCACTATCACTGTCAAAAAGTTTTTTTTTAATATCATATCTGTATCTTCTCCCATTCAGTTTCATCCCATTGCTTCTAGTCTTTCTTTGTGAAAATGAGAATAAAGCTGATCCCTTTACACTGACAACCCTTGAGATATTTGTAGACAGCTATTAAGTCTCCTCTCAGTCTTCTCTTTTGCAAGCTAAACATTCCAAATCCTCTAACCGTTCCACATAGGACATTGTTTGCAGTCTGGTCACTATTTTGGTTGCTCTTCTCTGAACTTGCTCCAGGTTCTCCATGTTTTTTTTAATATGTGGTGCCCAGAACTGGACACAGTATTCCAGATGATGTCTGACCAAGGAAGAGTAGAGGGGGATAATTATTTCACGTGATCTATGCTCTATGCTTCTGTTAATGCAACCCAGAATTGTGTTTGTCTTTTTTGCTGCTGCATCACACTGTTGACTCATGTTCAGTCTGTGATCTATTAGTATACCCAAATCTTTTTCACATGTGCTGTTACTTAGCTCTACTCCTCCCATTCTGTATATGCTTTTTTCATTTTCCTTGCCCAGATGTAGGACTTTGCATTTCTCCTTGTCAAAAACCTTTCAGTTAGTTGCTGCTCAAGTTCCAGTTTGCTTAGATCTATTTGAATCCTCTCTCTCTCTTCTCTAGTATTAGCTATTCTTCCTAGCTTTGTGTCATCAACAAATTTAATCAGTTTACCCTCAATTCCTTTATTTAAATCATTGATAAAGATGTTGAACAATACAGGTCCCAGGACAGAGCCTTCTGGCCCCCCACTTGAGACATTCTTCCAACTAGATGTGCAACCATTTATGACCAATCTTTGGGTCCGATCACTAAGCCAGTTATGAATCCACCTAACAATTGCCTTGTCCATTCCATAGTTGATCATTTTTTCAATAAGGATGGTATGAGATATTTTGTCAAATTCTTTGCTGAAGTCAAGATATACTATACTGTGTTTCCCCGAAATCTCCAAGGGTGCCCAAACTTTTGCATCAGCCCATTTTTCTTTTTAATATTTTTAAAATCTAAAAAAATGACTATATATTTTTTTTGCCTAAAACACACAAGAAATGTGTCATTTTTAACTTTAACCCTTTTAGAGATCATTTCATCTTCAACTTGCTTAACCCCTTTACCCCCAAGGGTGGTTTGCACGTTAATGACCAGGCCAATTTTTACAATTCTGATGACTGTCACTTTATGAGGTAATTACTCTGGAACGCTTCAACAGATCCCACTGATTCTGAGATTGTTTTTTCATGACATATTGTACTTCATGATAGTGGTAAAATTTCTTCGATAACTCTTGCATTTATTTGTGAAAAAAATGGAAATTTGGCGAAAATTTAGAAAATTTTGAAATGTTCAAAACTTAAATTTTTATGCCCTTCAATCAGAGAGATATGTCACACAAAATAGTTAATAAATAACATTTCCCACATGTCTACTTTACATCAGCATAATTTTGGAACCAACATTTTTTTTGATAGGGAGCTATAAGGGTTAAAAGTTGACCAGAGATTTCTAAATTATCCAACAAAATTTACAAAACCATTTTTTTAGGGACCACATCACATTTGAAGTGACTTTGAGGGGCCTTTATGACAGAAAATACCCAAAAGTGAAACCATTCTAAAACCTGCAACCCTCATGGTGCTCAAAACCACATTTAAGAAGTTTATTAACCCTTCAGGTGCTTCACAGGAATTTTTGAACTGTGGAAGAAAAAAATGAACATTTAACTTTTTTCACAAAAATGTTAATTTAGACCTCAATTTTTTTATTTTTGCAAGGGTAACAGGATAAAATGGACCCTAAAATTTGTTGTTCAATTGCTCCTGAGCACGCCAATACCCCATATGTGGGGGAAAACCACTGTTTGGGCTCACGGCAGGGTTCGGAAGTGAAGGAGCGCCATTTGACTTTTTGAATGTAAAATTTGCTTGAATAATTAGTGGACGCCATGTTGCGTTTGGAGGGCCCCTGATGTGCCTAAACAGTGGAAATCCCCTACTAGTGACACCATTTTGGAAACTAGACCCCTCAGGGAACTTATCTAGATGTGTGGTGAGCACCTTGAACCCCCAGGTGCTTCACAGAAGTTTAGAACATTGAGCCGTAAAAATAAAATTTTCACATTTTTGCAACAAAAATGTTTATCAGCCTCCAATTTTGCATTTTCATAAGGGTAACAGGAAAAATTGCACCATGCAATTTGTTGTGCAATTCCTCCTGAGCACGCCGATATCCCATATGTGGGGGAAAACACTGTTTGGGTGCACGGCAGGGCTCTGAAGGGAAGGCGCGCCATTTGACTTTTTGAATGTAAAATTTACTTGAATAATTAGCGGACGCCATGTCGTGTTTGGAGAGCCCCTGATGTGCCTAAACAGTGGAAACCCCCCACAAGTGACACCATTTTGGAAACTAGCCGCCTCAAGGATTTTATCAGGGGGTATAGTGAACATTTTGAACCCAGAGGTACAACACAGAATTTGATAACATTAGGTCATCATATTGAATAAGTTGTCATTAGTCTTGAGCGCAAGTGCTCGCTACTTGAGTTTGCATCGGATACTCAGGTATGCACCATGTATCGTGGGTGCTCGAGTGACATGCTCGAGTCACTGCCCTCATGTTTCACGGTTATTAGACACCCAACAAAAAACAATATACAGGGATCACTCGTGCATGGCAGGCAATACCCGAAATTTTTTTTGGGCTGTATAACAACTGCAAAACATATGGGGAGGAGACTCGAGCATGTAACTCCAGCACCCGCGATACTCGGTGCATACCCGAGTACCCGATGCAAATTCAAGTAGCGGTGGTGCAGGACTGCTCCCTGCACATAGTACCGGGTGTCAGCTGTGACAATCAGCTGACACCCGGCGGCGATCGCCCCCCACTGCTTGTGTGCAGGTGCGATCGCCATATGACCTAATAGTACATCATTGGTCCAATCGGCCCAGGTCACCATGGTGTACTATGAGGTCACACGTCAGAAAGGGGTTAACTATTCACAATAACAGTAATTTAGAAAAAATGGAAAGTTTGTGGTTTGTATCCGCGCTGCCTTCTGATGAAGAAATGTCAAATGCCAGAGATATTGTAAAATAAAGTTTTATCTTTTTTATTTTTCTACGCGTTTCAAAGTGTAACCCACTTCTTTTTCAGGAAAGAAAAAAACATTGTTTCATCGTTGGATCTATGGCATTTGACATTTCTTCATCAGCTGGCAGCGTGGATATAAGTTTCATCTGTGTGCTGCTTTACTGCTAGGCAGTCGCTCCTCCAGTGAGAGCGATTGTTCATCACTAGGGTTGAGCGAGTATGTTCTGTC
The DNA here is from genome assembly GCF_046119375.1 of Phyllobates terribilis. Lineage (NCBI taxonomy): Eukaryota > Metazoa > Chordata > Amphibia > Anura > Dendrobatidae > Phyllobates > Phyllobates terribilis. The sequence continues at coordinate 53,269,750 of NW_027362767.1, read as the reverse complement.
CGAGTATGCTCAGGCCGAGCTCCGAGTATTTACAGCTGTTCGGTGATAAGGTTAAATCGCTCCCGTGTGCATGATTTGCAACTGTTTGACAGCTTTATTACATGTGAGGAATGTGTAAGAAATAGACATTCCTCCCATGTAATAAAAGTGTCAAACAGTTGCAAATCATGCACACGGGAGCGATTCAACCATATCACCGAGCAGCTGTAACTACTCGGAGCTCGGCCCGAGCATACTCGGCGAAAGAGTTAATAGAACATACTCGCTCAACACTGTTCATCACCATTCTGCACCTGTGTTACCTCCTTCTAACAAAAGGGGGCTGGCTGCGTCCTGGTGTGCATTTTTCTTGAAATCTTGGCTGGTGAGTACCATTGCCTTTTGCTATTTCCCAGAGGGGATATAAACCACAAAATTTCCATTTTTTCTATGTTTTTTTTTTTGGGCGAAATCTCCTGTGAATCGGGAAGTGAATTTTTCCTCAATGATGTAAATTGGCCTATACCGCATGTTTTTTTGTTGCCTTCCCCTGGATCAACGCTGCGGAATAGCTGCAGTGCACAAGAAATAGGCTGAACTGGATGGACGCTTGTCTTTTTTCGGCCTTATAAACTATGTAACTATGTAACTATGTAATCTCTAGCAGCCACACAACTTAGAATCAGGTCAGCATATATTGATACCATCTCTGATAATTATTACCAAATAAGGCCCTATTTTTGCTCCACCCATCTTTTCACCTCAGCTTTATATATCAATAACAGTAATTTTGACCAGGGGTGCCCAAAGTTTAACATGCCAAGATAGATAGATAATATTAGAGTGAGGAAGGGGTTATTGTCTTCAGACCTGTCCAATCTCATAAACTGTGGTAATTCTCAGGAGAACACAATGAAACAATGACTTGCTAAAAAGTGTGACTAAGTTGGGTGGGCCCAGGGCATATCTATTACTTTTTATGCAGCTATGTATTCTGCTATTTTCTATTATGTAAGAAACGCCTATATTTATGTACGAAATGTCCATATTTATGACAGGTATAAAATAAACTAACACTCAGAAAAGCATTGGAGACTATTGGAAATTACAAGATGTGCATTTATTATTCTCACCGGTCATAAACTGAATCCTAGAAACTTATAAATTGGAGTTAGGCTGCTCTAACAATATGGAGTGGACAGATAGATCAATCAATAGATATGGGATAGGGATGGATACATTAGATATATTGAGAGAATCAGTAGGCATTGTGCTCCTCTTTATTTCCTTTATGATCATTACACCTTGGAAACACAGATGTCTTGTTATTTGTTTTGTGATATTTTCCTGGCGTCTCCTCATAGATATTCCGCTGGCATCCTGTTGTGCATTTCTCTTCCTCCGATCCCTTAGTTCTCACTATTATGTAATCATCTCATTTACATAAGTCTCAACCTTTTTTCTTTTCTGCCTTCCCCAGTTAATGTCAGGGTCAATTTTTTGATCCAGCATCTGAGATGTGTTGTTTTTTGTCTTTCCCAGACAGACTTTTTAACAATTCACCTATACACAGTGGGATCCTGCTGCGTGTCTCTTAGTTTACAAAATCATACAAAGGAATTCAAGGACATATTGTAGAGCAAACATGAAATATACAGGTAAAGGCAGATGTAGCAGAGCTGAATGTGTTCTTTCACTCACCCATTTGTCACGATTTGTCCTGTTACCATGAGTTTAGATAATGCAGGAGGTCTAGCTTCTCATAATGGTGCGAAGACCAGATGTCTCCATAGCTCTAATAGAGCTTTATGAAGCGTTAATGATCACCATGTAAACTTCTCACTCTGGATTTGCTGGTAAAAGGAACGGGTGTCTCAGGATACCCGTACAAAGGGACAGTGTGAATCCCAATGGTACAACCACCAAACCCTAAAGAATATTGTTTAAATTCCTTGGTCTCCGACGGACTACAATGCCATCGATAAAGCTGGGTTGTCCCTAGATGGGTGATAAATGCAGGATCACTGGGGATCTGATTGCTTGGACTCTCACTTGGGTTTCAAAATCCCATTTCAAAAAAGCTTCATGGAACATGTGCACCCATTAACGGTAGTGTTCGCACATGCTCAGAAACACTTTGATCACACTGGACGTCTTGTTTTCTAAATCAGTATGGGTTTCAGCTAATAGACCCCCACCAATCATCAACTATCAAGTCTCTCACGCTCTTTATTAATATGAGACGACTCTGATGACCTTGTCTTGATCTGCCCGACAAAGCTGAAAATTAGCTGTGAAAAGAAACTATTGTATTTTTTTTTTCACAAAACACTGTTTAATAAAAACCTTATATATAATATGTCATTTTCAGGTGATGTATACCCTTAGAGAGAATCTGTCAGAAAGTTTTTGTTATGTAATCTGAGGACATCATGAGGTAGGGGCTGAGACACAAAATTCGTTGATGTATCACTTAATAGGCTGGGTGGTCTTTTTTTCATGTTTTATCGCTGCCTGGACTGCAGCTCATGTGTGCTTTGGTCCGACCATGCCGCCTCCCGTGATGAACAGCTTACTGTCAATAGACAATGTACACAGAAAACTGTGGTGAGGGTGGGGTCAGCTTTCTGAGCTTCACACACAGCTGAAACCTTTCATTGGCTAAGTATTTAAGCGTTACACAGTGCAGTTATACAACCAGACCAAAATGACCCAATATAACTCATATAAGACCTCCAAAACCATCATAAAAGAACATCTAAAGCAGATATAGACATATAGACACATAGAGAATAACTATCTCCTGATGGAGTATCACAAAATCAAGTTTTTTTTTATTCAAAACTGGTCATCTTGTGCCACTTATCTCTGGATATGTTGAGCCAAAAGAACGGAAACATCTTTGTGTGTCTCCATGTTATCTGACTACATACAAGTCCTATTTGTAGTTTGATCCTAAAGTAATGTGTTATTTTTTTCATCTTCAGATGTAGGACAAAACTTGATCCTTTGGAATTGCACGTGCTCTACTTCTTTGTTTCATTCATTAGGTAAGGTAGATTTTACAAAGTTAGAGCTCACTATATATTTGTTCCAACGCGTTTTAAGGCTTCTTCATCAGAAGTAACTTTCTGATACATTGTCAGAATTCCTGTTGTCTTTCTACAGTTTAACCACTAGTGGCTGCTATTGTTCACTTTAATAATTGTGCTGCAATTTCACTCCTTACCACTGAAGGCTGCTGTTGTGTTCTGCAATAGCCCTTTACTAAGATGGCGGATTCTGAACCTGTGGAATCCATCTTGTTTCCTGTTTGGGCCTACTTAAAGCCACATGGATCTTTCATACATTGCTTGAGTATTGTGTCTAGCTGTTTAGTCTAGCTCCAGTCTCCAGCTCTGAACTGTCTTACCCAGACTGTTCCAACCTATCTATGGATTGTTTCCTACAACTCCTTTGCTAACTCCAAGAACATCTACTTCCACTTGCTCTTTCTGCTCGTGGTCCTTCGGCCACAGGATTCCAGCAGTGCTAAGCCAGTATCGTGACATACATCCATGATGATTAATCCTATTGTCTCATTAGCTCATTGAATACTGAAGTTGCATACTCAGTCATCAGCATAAAATGACTTAAAAAAAATACAAATTGAACATAGAGCCCCATGATCACAAAATGCAGGGGGTGTCGTGAAGATCTTGCACCTGCTTTTATACAATTGTCCCTGTTGGAAATTCAATAAAAGTAGTTAAAATGGCATAAATGTACTCCGAATCCTCCTCTATGGCACTTGCAGCCAAAAGTCATTAAAAGTAATCGTGACTGCTTTTTACTATGTGTTTTCGTGAGGCCTCATTATACATAAAGAGCAGATTTCCTAGGCTACAAGGTCTAGTTGTATACTGAGCTGTGATATCACATGTGCCTTCGTAATTTTGATGCAGGTGGGACACTTAAATACTCAGCCTAAGGAAGATTACGGCTGTGGGTGAAGAGGGCATGCAGCTGAAAAATAGCAAGTAGCACTGAGGAAATTTGTACAAAAAGTGCTAAATACAAAGTAAAAGCTACAAAAGTAAACGAGATCCTAAATATCACATACAGGTTTGTTTTTGGTGATTAGTTATTTCTTAAGGGAATACATTACCTAAAATTACATATTATGTGATCAGGGTTTCATCATAAACATCTTTTTGTAGTAAACAAAAAATATTAGAAGAAACACGAAAAAAAATATCTTAAAATATTTCAAATTTTAAACTTGCATATACAATAGGCTAGTATTTTCATAGCTGCTTTTTAGCTTTGCTATGTAGATTGAGACAAGATAATCAGAGTCATCTCTCTATTATTAGATGTTTAGAAGATTTGGTAGAGAATGTCAGCCAGAAGCTGTGATAGGTAAGGTTCTGTATGTATTTCCTCTGATACTTTCTGGTCTAAGGAGGGGCTTATTTCCAACTCTTTGAAGAGACTGTATGGCTGTGTGCCCACGATGCGTTTTTAATGCGTTTCTGCAGCTTTTTGCAGTTGCGGAAACGCTGCGGAAACGCATTAAAAACGCATGGTAGAAGACCTGCCATGTTCCCCAATGATAATCCACATGTGCTGTGCACATGCTGCGGAAATTTCCACTGCGGATTATCATTGCGGAAAAAAACGCAGCACTACCAATTATTTTGCGGAAGTGCTGCGGTTTCGCCGCCATTGACTTGCATTGGACCGCACCAATTCCGCAAGACTGCATCTGTACTTGCGCAATTGGCGCGTTCTAATGTGCGGATGGTACCCGGGTGTGGAGGAGAGGAGAGTCTCATCCACACCCAGGTACCATTAAAAAATCTGTAAAAAAAGAATAAAATAATAAATAAATGTATATTTACCTTCCGGCGGCCCGCGCTGCGCTCCTCCTTGCTTCCCGGTGGATTGAAGGACCTGCGCTGATGTCATAGTCATGTGACGGGTCACGCGACGCTGACGTCGGCAGGTTTTTCAATCCACCACTGTCGGCAAGGGAGAACGGAGTGAGCAGGACACCGGGGGCCATCGGAGGGTAAGTATACATTTATTTTTTTATTTTTAACCACTCTCTCGGGTCACACTATATAAATCCATGCCGTTTGGATGGATTTATATAGTGTGACCTAGTTGTCACAAGCACTTTGCAAGTGATGCTAATCGCTTGGAAAGCGCTTGTCAATCCGCATGCGGAAATGTCAGTGAATAACGCTCCATTTCCGCATGTCCCTGGCAGGAAAACGCATCTACAATCCGCATGTACAATCCGCATGTACAATCCGCATGCGTTTTTTTCTGCCAGGGAGATGCAGAAACGCTCAGGAAAAAATCCTGAGCATTTCTGCATCGTGGGCACATAGCCTTAGAGTCACTTTTCTGTCCATTAACCGCAGATGCCACAAAGCACAAATCCTGTTTTACTGGGCTAGGTTTAATCCTAACTCGAACCCTTTATACAGGCAATAATAGTTGTGTGTGTACCTCCAATATGCATGCCCCTTGGGAGGCTTTTTAAAATAAAAACTTACTAACTACATTTAAAAACAATAGTCAATTATTTCTTTACTATATGCTTACATCTAATGAAACAAAAATCAAAGGGGTTTTCCAAACGTTTATCTAAACTGAACTGTGGGAAGTAAGGATGAGCAAATAAATTCAAGTGCAATTAAATTCTACTTGTATTTTACAAAAATTGTCAAAATTTCTAATTTTTTGCAAATTTGCTTCTGCGCACATTCAGCAAATTAGCTGGTCGCCATTTTCCTGAACTGTAAAGGGCCATCGAATGATTTAAAAAATCTTGATGATCTCCTTATCTCTCACCTCGCCGGCCCCTCTGCTCCTCACTATCACCTGTCCAGCCCTCGCCGCAACTTCTGATACTTGCGGATTTCACTAAAATCCATAGACCTTTAACACTGAGCCAGGACTTATGGATCAGATGGGGCCTGACACAGTTCTGCTCCTGCATGAGCAAAGTCATAGTGCATGTCATGACACCATGACCTTTCTTACGCTTGTGAAGAACCTTCTCGGGCCTTATCAAACCCTGAACTCCTGGCTCAGTGTGAGAGGCCTGGAGATTTCAACTTGAATGGCAGGGATCAGAAGATGTGAAAAGGACTGGACAGGTGATGGTGAGGACCAGAGGGGCCAAAGAGGTGAGCTGTCAGGTAGGTATAAGACTTATATTATTTGTTTACATATTACGTTTATTATGCTCTAGGATCTGGAGAGACCTTAGCGCATAATAAGAGAAATCACAATCCTCACTCGCTCCAGCCTTGCAGCTCTAATGATCTCCACTAAGCAGGAAGTGATGTCATCACGACTGCCAGTGACCTGACCACTGATAGGCTGCAGATCAGGCAACTGGTGGTTGGGTTCAACTTGTCATCACTTATGGTCCAGCAGAGATAGTTGGAGTGGCAGCGCTGGAGCAGTGGGTGGAATCTGGTGGTGAGTATGGATTCTTTTTACCTTTTAGAAGAATGGCTGCCCACTTTCAAGTCTGAGAAAAAAGTGGGAAAACCCTTGGATATAGACCGCAAGGATGTATTTTCCACAAATCCATACCATCCAGCTGTTGGAGACAGGGAGGAGTCTTGGTTGGTCAAATCTCCTTTGCTGATGGGTGAGAACAACCAGCGTAGGGCTTCCCGTCGCCGAGAAAACTGAATTTATGGCAAACAAGAGAATAATAATAGTAATAATTTTTATTTAAATTGCGCCAACATATTCCGCAGCACTTTACAATTAAGTAGGGACATATATAGACAATATAAACAATACAATGTATCACATTTCAACAGTTACAGGAGGAGTGAGGGCCCTGCTCGCAAGCTTACAATCTATATGGAAAAGGGGGGGCACAATAAAAAGAACATGGTCATCAGCCAGTATGTCTAAGGGCAATTACCGTGTGATATTTGGTGCATGGAGGATGTGGAGACAGATGTCTGCCACTAATTTTTTTAAATGTGGGGAGTCCTGATTGAGTCTCCATCTATTGGGTTGGCTGTAGTGGAACTCATTTAGGCCTCCTTTGCAATACTTATACTCTAGTGAAATTGATGCCACTTCGGTGGTGTTTATTAGGCCCTCATTTAGGGCAATGTGAACACTCCTGGTTAGGTCTCCATCTCCTTCGTTGGCTGTACTGGAACAGGTGTGGGTCTTATTTACACTATTTCTACAGTAGTGAAATTGATGCTACTTTGCTGCCATCTGTCACTTATTTTTTTAAATGTGGGGAATCCTGATTGGGTCTCCATCTATTAGGTTGGTGTGGCACCCAGCTGCGCTGGGTACCACAGATCCTAGAAGAGTGCATTGATGGAATCCTCCACAAGAGGCCCCCATAAACATTCACACATCTCCACCTTCCACCTCAGACCAGCAGAGGGAGCCCGTTAGGGATATAAATAGGGAAGGTGGAGCTAGGCAGATCAGTCTAGCCAGAACAGAGTTCCTGCTCACAGCCAGAGAGGGACAGAGTTCCAGTTCGGTTTCTGCAGAAGTCTGTCTGCAGAGGTAGGCCAAGCTAGATTCAAGAAGCTCAAGTAAGTGAGCTTAAGGTGTGCCGACGCCTGTAAGAGCCGTGAAGCGCGGCAAGCTGCCGCTAGTGTGAGTAGCCTAGTGAGGGCCCGAGCGTGGCCGAAGGCGAGTGGAAAGTGAGTAGCTGTGGGGGCAGAGGAGCTTACCCAGCTCACCTCGAAACATATACCGGACACCGGGTCCTAGCTTACCGGGATCTCTACGACCCAGTAAGGCATAACCGGAATCCCAGGAGAACTACAGGTCCCAGGATCACCAGAAAGCTGATACGTAACAGTGCCAGGAGACACATAGGCCCTGTAAGCTGGGAGCATGCACTCCAAGGGAAGGCCCTACCACAACGTCAGCCGGTGCAGGACAGAGATAAAGTTAGGCCTAGCTCCAAGCAGGTCAGAAACTTACTACGCAGAGGCAAGAAACAGGAGGCCCTACACCCGCTCTTTGGGGAGGATCCTGATATGCACCCTTCACCCTACAGTGCTCCGGGATGTGCCTGAATTACCACCAGTAAAAGGTACTGAAGTGACTATCGTGTCTGTCCCTGTTCTTGCTCTGACCCGGCTGGGTCTCGCCTGTTCTACATCCCCCTCTCCGTACGCTGCCCTGAGGCCTAGCTCCACCTGTGGGGAGCTATACCATCAAGCTGCCTTATCGGCCTCAGCGGACTGCCGCAGCGCTGGTGATTCTCACCAGAAACCACAGGTGGCGTCACGAACTTTCATAAAATTAACAAACAATCCCTTTTTAAAAAGCTGACCCCAGGGTACGGGCCTGGGAGCCGACCACCGCGACATCCTCAAGGCCAGGCAAAGGCCCGGGTACCGAGTCGTCCCCATCCCCCTGGGCGAGTCATTGGCTGTAGTGGAACCTTCCTTTTCTGCAGTCTAAGTTGTGTAAGGTTGCGTACCAGTCCTTGAAGCACTCCTGATACAGACTGCCTGCTGCACTCTTGATACAGACTCTGCCTGCTGCTCTCTGATACAGACTCTGCCTGCTGCACTTCTGATACAGACTCTGCCTGCTGCACTCCTAATACAGACTCTGCCTGCTGCACTCTGATACAGACTCTGCCTGCGGCACTCCTGGTACAGACTCTGCCTGCGGCACTCCTGATACAGACTCTGCCTGCTGCACCCCTGATACAGACTCTGCCTGCGGCACTCTTGATACAGACTCTGCCTGCGGCACTCCTGATACAGACTCTGCCTGCGGCACTCCTGATACACTCTGCCTGCGGCACTCCTGATACACTCTGCCTGCTGCACTCCTGATACAGACTCTGCCTGCTACACTCCTGATACAGACTCTGCCTGCTGCACTCCTGATACAGACTCTGCCTGCTGTACGCCTGATATAGACTCTGCCTGCTGCACCATCTAGTCTGTCCTACTGGGTTCAGCTGCTGTGCATCCGTTGGTCTGTCCTGGAGTGGCTCCTGGTATTCATCGGGAGCCAAGTCTAACCTCACCATCAGAGGTTCTAGTGAACAGTCCGGTGCTCTCTTAGTCACGCCCCTCCAGGCTCTCTGGGGTCCGTCGCACAGTGGTTCTACCAACCACGTCCATGACAGTGCGCCATCGCAGGCAGGGTCCTCTCTCCTGTTGTACCAGTTGGTGACCCTTTTTGACCTGTAAAGCGCAACTGAATAAATGTCGCTGTCACAGTAATAATAATTATAGTACTTGTACTCTGGGTTAATTTAAGGCACTTCCCTGGTGTCTACACCTAATTTGATGTGTTTTGACAGCATTTGGTCTCCTTTCTAGGTGTTGTATATGCATTTTTTTGGTCCCCCCATTGACTCCTATGGGATTCGGAAATGTTCGACGAATATTCGGCGAGTAAGAAGTAGGTGAGAAAAGGTCGGATTCTGGAGATGTTTTTAAGGTGCAGGTGGCATGAGCGAGTGAGTGATTTAATATGGGGAGTAAAGTAAAGTTGTGTGTCAAATATGACTCCAAGACAGCGAGCTTGCTGCTTGGGAGTTATGGTGGTGCCACCCAAGGAAATTGAAAAGTCAGATATAGGTAGGTTAGTAGAGGGAGGAAAAATAAGCAGTTCAGTTTTGGAGAGATTCAGTATCAGATAGAGGGAGGACATGATGTTAGAGACAGCAGACAGACAATCACTGGTATTTTGTATTAGAGTGGGGGTGATGTCAGGTGAAGAGGTGTATAGTTGGGGTGTCATCAGCATAGAGATGATACTGGAAACCAAATCTGCTGATGGTTTATCAAATAGGGGCAGTATACAAGGAGAAGAGGAGGGAACCTAGGACTGATCCTTGTGGAACCCTGATAGTAAGGGGAAGATTAGAGGAAAAAGAGCAGGCAAAAGATACCGTGAAGGAGCGGTCAGAGAGATAGGAAGAGAACCAGGAGAGAGCAGTGACCTTGAGGCCTATAGAGTGGAGCATATTGAGGAGGAGCTGGTGATCCACAGTGTCAAATGCTGCAGAGAGATCCAGGAGAATCAGCAGGGAGTAGTGACCATTAGATTTAGCTGTTAGTAGATCATTAGAGACTTCAGTGAGGGCCGTTTCAGTAGAGTGTGAGGAGCGGAAACAAGATTGTAAAGAGTGGAGAAGAGAGTTATCTGAGAGATAGCTGATTAGACGGGAGTGGATCAAGCGTTCCAGGAGTTTAGAGATGAAGGGAAGATTAGAGACCGCTCTGTAGTTAGCAGTGCAGTTCTCGTCCAGGCATGGCTTTTTAAGTGAAGGGGTTATGGTGGCATGTTTGAATGAAGAGGGAAAGATACCCGAAGAAAGAGAGAGGTTAAATATTTTAGTTAGGTGGGTAGTGACAGCTGGGGAAAGGGACTGAAGGAGATGTGAGGGAATAGGGTCACTGTTGCAGGTTATAGGGTGAGAAGAAGTGAAGAGTCTGGTCTCTTCATCTGTGACCGGCTCGAAGATGGAAAGTGAACTTGAGGTGCGGGTGGGAAGGGGATCCAGACTCCAAGGGGATTGTGCAAGAATGTCTTGACGGATATGATTGATTTTTTTGTAGGAAATAAGTGGCCAGATCGTCAACACTTAGGTTGGTGACGGAGGTCTGTACTTTAGGGCTCAGGAGGGAGTGGAAGATTTGAAAGAGTTGTTTAGGATTGTTGGCTAGAGATGTGATGAGTGGTAAAATAGTCTTGTTTAGCCAGATGGAGAGCAGAGTTATAAGTTTTGAGCAGGAACTTATAGTGAATGAAGTCTTCTGCTGAACGTGATTTTCTCCACAGACGCTCAGCATACCTTGAGCAACGCTGGAGAAAACGTGTTTGCATCGTGTGCCAGGGCTGCTGACTTGCCCCCTGGGCCGTGGGGTACCCGGAACCGGGCTCCTGTACGATGCTGTGGGTAATAGTGGCAACCTGGTCCCGTGGCTCAGGGTGGTCAGACCAAATTGTGGCAGTCTATTTATCAGTGTTTTGAATGTCCGACTACGCCACCCGTGGATTGCGGTCAGGGATAACTGACGCTGCAAGGCAGACCGCTGAGGCTGGTGTTGGTGTGCAGCACAGGGGTAGGATAACTCCCCATGGGAGGAGCGTAGCCTCAGGGCAGCGTGTAGGGAGGATGGGAGTGATGATACAGGCGCAGCAGTAATCACACAGAGTCCAATGATGCAGTCCAGGGTCTTTTACTCACAGTTGTTATCCAGGTCACTTCTGTCAGCAAGGACTGCCCGAGCCGTGCTGCGCTCGCCAGGTGAGGGGCTCGATCAACCTCCAGGTAATTTAGAAGCGCTTCACAGGACCCCCTTTATGTGTCCTTTCTCTGGCCTCTCATACCCCACCAGTGACCTCACTTCTGTCCGGCTGCCTCGGACCTTGTCGGGATAACGTGCCGGCCGTTTTCCCTGGGCCCTATGTGGTGACTTCCTAGCAGGTTTAGCAGGGGGCTGCACCAATGAATGGTCGCAACCTCCGGTTCTTGGCTGAGTGTAGTTTCTCCTCCACCAATTTAGGGATCCGGTTTCCCTTCTGCGGCCTGACCCCTCCACTCAGGTGAATTCGGGCGTGCAGTGGCTACTGACCGTTCTGCAGCCCTGGGGTCCCTCCTTCCTCGGTGTTCCTGGAGCCTCCCTGCTCCCCTTCTTTCTTCCCTCAGGCTCTGGCCTCTGTGCTAGGCCTGCCCAGGGAGCAGAGCCCATGCAGCAGCTCTGCTCCCTGCCTTCTCCTCTCACAGAACTCCCTCCTAAGATGGCCCCCACCTTTTTATACTCCTCTCTCTGTGCATCCAGGAACTGCTTCCTCTCTGCTCCTGCACTACTGGGTTCCCCCTGTTCTGGGTGTTCCCTCCCTCCCACTCCAGCCAGGGACATGGTCTGTCGTACTCGCTGCTGGGAGCACCGTCGAGCTGTCCCCCGGAAATGTGGTGTAATGCATGCAGGTGTCAGGGTCCTGATCCACACTCCATCCTTACCTGGAAGTGAGATACCACACCTCTAACTGAGATGTGATACCTCTGTAGCAACCGAGCCCTCAGGATGCTACACTGCCATCTATGCTGGGTCATTCTGCGTGTAGCAGGTGCTGCTTCATCCAGGGCACTATGCAATGTGTTGTTCTAGTTTGACAATGCTGAGTCTGGACAGGAGAGGGAGAGGATGGAGGGTAGAGATGACTGTAAATTGTTCATAAGTTGCTGGGTATTAATGGCACGTAGATTTATGTGTGTATGGTAAGTGGGGGTGTCCCGGGTGAGGAGACAATTCTTGACAGAGAAGGAAAGAAGGTTGTGGTCAGAGAGTTGGAGAGGGGAGTTAGTAAAGTCATGCAGCGACAAGAGTCATGAGAATTCCAAGTCCAGAGTATTCCCATCTTCATGTGTAGGAGAGTTAGTAAGCTGTGAGAGGCCGAGTGAGGTGATTAGAGAAAGTAGATGAGAGGCAGGTAAGGAAAGTGGCTTATGAATGGGTATGTTAAAATCCCCCATGATGAGAGTGGGAATATCACAGGATAGGAAGTGTGGAAGCCAGGTGGTAAAGTGATCCAGAAACTGATGGGAGGTGTCTGGATGGTGATATACAACTCACAGGGAGAAGGGTTTGAAGAGTCTAATGGTGTGGACTTCGAAGGAATGAAACATAAGTTAGGGAACCGGGGGGATGACCTGGAAGGCACATTGTGGTGAAAGGAGCAAACCAACACTTCCACCTTGTCTGCTCTCAGGTCTGGGGGTATGTGAAAATTATAGGCCATCATACGAGAGAGCAGTAGCGCCAATTGTGTCAGACTGCTGGATCCAGGTTTCAGTGAGAGCCAGAAGGTTAAGGGAATTTGAAAGGAAGAAATCTTGGATATAGAGGCTTTTATTGCGGGCTGAGCGCAAGTTCCAAAGAGCACAGTTAAGAGACAGGAGAAGGCGAGAAATGAATGTTTATAAGATTGGCAGGGCTTCTGTATGCCTCAGGATGAGAGTTATATATACTAGTGTGTGGAGGCATATGGTTGGGAGAGATGTCGCCAGCGACTATGAGGAGGAGGCAGAAGAGAAAGAGAACAGGTGGTTCAATGATTTGTGTGAGTATTTTGTGCGCTGTATGGTGGTAGTGGATTGTTGGGAGTGATTGAGAAAAGACAGTAAGGCCTCAGTGTTGTACATGGGAGAGGGCAGGAGAGAGGGACTGATGTAGACAGACTGTGTAGAATATGTGAAAGGGCTATAGAAATTAAAGGAAACAGCAGTTAGGACATATATGAAGCAAAGAGATATGGAAATTAGATGTTGTAGTGCAACTGAACAAAGAGCATGTTTGTTTGAATATCTGGCATAGCTGGCCCGTCTCCTGCTCTGTCCTCTTGCCATGTTTATCTGACGAGACACCGTGAATATTTTTGACAACGCATCAATTTCACAAGTTCCTCAGCACCTGGTCAATTTAATCTTTGCCATGTGTCCCACCTTCTCTCCTCATATTTTCTTTATATACAACTGATCGAAAGTGCATGTTTTACATAAAAATATACCAAGTTGATAAAGAAGACCCAATCCCGTTGGGTTCAATGATGGGTTTTGCCTCAGCTATGGGGGATGTCCATCTTAGCATCCACAACAAATATTATGACTTCAGTCTCATTCGACAATGGGGTATGGTTTAATAGAACATGGGCATGGTTTACAGGAAAGGGGATGTGCGTTGAGATGCAACACTGTGCTCCAAAATAGCAAAAACAATTTTTAAGCAAATCTCTGACTCAGAGTAAGCCAACTAGTAGATGGTTTAATGATTGAAGTAGTCTAAAAATGCACCAAATTTTTCTTCCAGCATAAGACATTTTGTAGGTTTGGTGCATTTTAGCACAGTCTAGTCTAAAGGTTACTCTGCAAGATTATCATTTTCGTAGGAATGCACATTTCACAATTATCTTGCGGTCTATTTAGGCTGCCGAACACCGAACAAATGAGCAAACCTCCCGTTTATTAGGTCAAATGATCTTTTGTAAAAAACCTACAGGGCAATGAACAGCGGAGTACTATATATAAAGGTATATATAACTAAGTATACCCATCCTTAGGGGAAACATGCATGCCCCGGACGAAGCCTCAGCGAAACGCATGTCGGGTGTGTTTCCCCTAAGGATGAGTATTATTACATCTTGGATGGCTGCATCTTGGTGTTTATTAACTATTTAATATGACTATGCTTTTACCCTTTAGCTGCTGAGTTAGCTATCACTCCATAAGCTATACCCTATTTGTATCCTTTGGGCTTTTACAGTTTTGCTGATTTCACCACTATATCACATTTATTTATAATCATTATTACCTCTATGTCCTGTACATGGATTGACAAATTGTCTGTTACTTCCTGTACTTTTGATTTTGTTATGGAGTTCTACGCAACTCAGTATCTTCATATTCTGCATTTTTCACCATTATTACGACCATCTTTATTGTAAGTATTTTCCATGTCAGTCTTGCCTGATGTTATTTAAGCATTGTGCCTTTTTGGGTTTTATTGGTATTTTCAATAAATGATATGTTTTTACCTGTAGTTTGTGTCTTGCATCTATCCCTTTTTCGGTTCTACAAATGATATTTTATGCTGCACAAGAGATCATCATTCTCTACAGCACATCATCCTGTGTAAACAGGACTCGTGCTGCCAAGAACAATAGCAGTCTATACAAACTGAACATTCTATTACTGATCATTTAGTGCGCCTCTGAAGTGCGGTCAAAATGAGGAAATAGGCTACTTAGGTGCCCCAAATCAGCCCGTGTGAGTGGACCTTAAAGGGAACCTGTCACCAGTTTTGTCCTATATCAACTAAAACTATGACTTTATATAGCACCTGTGCTGCATTCCATAAATGCTTATATAACCCCGACTCACCCTGTATACCCCCCAAAAACCTTTTAAAGCTGTCCCACATTGTATGGTAATTGGGTAGGTCCGGTCCAATGGGCATGGTTTCAGCTCTCCATCCCTCCCCCCAGCTGCTGCTCACCGTCCTCTTTCTATAATTGATGTGGACGACGCCTCACATCATCCACACTGCCGGGAAAACTCTGGTGCCTGTGCACTGAAATCGTGGCTCGCGCCTGCGCACTATGCTTTGCCCTACTGCGGACACAGCCGAAGACATAAGTGTGCATGTGCCCACAGTAGGGCAAAGCATAGTGCGTGCCGCACAAGGTTACGCCCGGCAGTGTGGATCATGCGAGGAGTCATCCACATAAATTAAAGAAGGAGGACGACGAGCAACAGCTGGGGGGAGGGATGGAGAGACCTGAAACCATGCCCATTGGACTGGACTGACCCGATTACCATACAGCGTGGGATAACTTAAAAAGGTTTTTGGGGGGTATACAAGGGGAGTTAGGAGGTTAAATGAGCATTTATGTAATGCAGTACAGGCACTGCATAAAGTGATAGTTTTAGTTCATATAGGACAACTGTCACAACTCTGTTGTCGAGTATCCCGGGGCTCGGGGCTCCTACCCTGACCCTAATGCTAGCAGCGCCCCAGCTGGCCCTGTTCCCCAGATTACTTCTGAAGGTGAAGATGCCGGGGCCACGTACCTTATCTGAACTCCTCAATCCACCCTCAGTCTCTTCCCTTACCCCACCCAGGGAAGAGGGGAGTAGTAGTGTACACAAACCAGACTAACAAGGTAATACAAACAGGGCTTAAAAAAAATACCAGTCTTACAAATATATGCACACAAACAACAAAGGTTAACACCGGGGAGTGGAAGATGGGAAACAAACCAAAATAGGAGAGGAATAGGATTAACACGCAACCTAAACTACACAATAGTCTAAGCTGAAATCCTCCAAATACCTTCTCAAATAACCACTCTCCACCACACTCCTAGAACCAAGCAGTATAAGCTAGCTCTGGCAATGATAGCCTGCCAAAGCACAGAATATATAGGAGCGGGGAGTGGCTAGCACGGGACAGCTGAGAGCCTAAATGAAGGTAAGCTTCCAGGAGCTCACAACTGAGCAGATTAACCCCTTCACTGCTAAAAGAAACCCGCACCATTTAATATGAAGGTGAAAGGCTTCTAATGAGTGCAGGAGTGGAAGGAAGCAGACGCAACGATCTTTTGGCTTCTGTCTGTCACAGTAAACCCGTGACAACACTGGTGACAGGTTCCCTTTAAGTTTGTCAAAAAAAATTGACAGTTTTTGGAATATTACCCATCTTAATTGGCTATAATTGTGAATGGCATATTGGACTAGAACAAGTCATTACAAAATGTACATGTTGGGATCTTACGTGAACTGGTTCACCTCTGGTTTTATCAAGGCTCATAGTCTAAATGTATGAAGGAGTGGGATCAGTGAGATTAATTGGCAAGCTCCTAGCTGGAATCATATTTTGCCTTTGACTATCAGCACAGCGGGTTCTCATAAAAATTATTGAACTTGATGGAATTTTGTCTTTTTTTTCTGTTTTCAACCGTATAGAATAAATTGCAGGGAGCTTGCTGCTGGGCATTTGTATCTAAGCTCATTAAGCAGAGAACCGTCAACATGATTATAATTTAATTACGTGAATATAAATGGCCCTCCAATATGTATTACATGATAGAAGGAGGATGACTGGAAAAAAGAATTCAGTGGTATAATAATCAGTTTAGTGTTCTGAATTATTTAGATATTATACTATATGTCAATAGATAGATTTAATATATAGGGAAAAATATTGGGACATCAACATATTCCACCTCCAGGAGCTTTTCTGGCCTCCCATTCTACATCCATAGACATTAACTAGGCCTATAAAAGTTTCCTCTCTCCCAGGAAGAATTTTTCTACAAGACTTTGGAGGTGTCTACAGGAATGTTTGCCCATTCATCCAAAAGAACTTTTGGGAGGTCAGATTCCAATGTTGGGGAGAGGCCAAGCGCACAATCTCTGGTTCAGTTCATTCCAGAGTTGTCTTATGGAGTTGAGGTCTGGGCTCATGGATGGAGATGAGGTCCAAACTCCCTTAACCATGTCTGTATGGACCTTATGCATTGGGCACAGTCATGGGGAACAGAAAAGGGTCTTCTCCAAACTGTTCCCACAAAGCTGCAACATATAATTGTCCATTATACTTTGTGCTGAAGTATTAAGATTTCGTTTCCTAAAAAACAAGCCCATAGCATTATCCCTCCGTCATCAAACTGGACAGTGGACACAGTGCAGTCAGGGGGTAAAGTTCTCCTGGAATCACCAAACCCAAACTCCTTATTAGAGAAGTGTGATCCGTCACTGCACAGAACTAGTGATGAGCAAGCATGCTCGCTACAGCTCGGTGTTCGCCCGAGCATCTCACTGCTCGACATGCTCGGCGCTCGCCAAGTATTTCCGGGGCTGCTGGGTGGAAGCTCGGGTCCCCTCCCTGCATGTTTGACGCTCTTTAGAGCGCCAATGAACATGCAGGGATTGCCTGCCACTCACTGTAATGCCGCAGCCATGTTCGTTGTGGCATTACAGTGATTGGCTGGCCGCACAGCATCATAAGGTTTATATCAGACCTGGCGCCGCCATGCTCGTTACTGTCTACTCCGGAATCAGGCAGTGTAGGTAGAGGTACTGCTGATCTAGGGAGAGATATGCTTGTTTCTTAGTGTAAGTATACCACAACATATTCAACACATATCCATCTCAACTAACAGTCCTTCTGAGGACTAATCCAGCTGCAGAGATATCAGTGCTATACAGTCAAGCCGTGTATGTGGCAGACTGCAGTGCATATAGCAAGAGGGTCCATTCCAGTTCTGTCTGCTGGTGCTTTTACAGATATTTCTATAAATAGTCCCAGGTATCAGTGGCCAGGAATAATTTTTCTTGGATCTTAATCCCGATTATTTGCTTAAAAAGCAACAGAGAACACTGTTTTTTCTGCTCCATTTGCTTGTTGGCACTGCAGAATACAGCCACATCCTTTCCATATTACAACTCTAAAAATCCATCTATTTAAAACTGTGGTTTGTCCGTCACAAGGATCACATATAATTGCGCTGAAAATTCTGCCATTTCTTGCCTCCATTGAAATATTGTTGCAATGTGTCAGCAAAGTTATTGACATGAGGTCGCTGTTACAAATAGTTACCTACAGGCCAGCTATTTAAAACTGTTTTTTCCGTCACACATATCACATATCACTGCGGTTCAAATCCAGCCATTTGTACTGAACGTGGAATATATTGTCCTCCATTTAAAATGGGCAAGGCGCGTGGCAAGGGACAGGGAAGTGGACGTGACGGTGATGATGGTGCATGCAGAGGATGAGGCCGAGGCCGTGGGCTAGCTGAAATTGTGCCACAACAAACACTCACATCTTCTCGCTCAACCTTCCTGTCCCAATTAATAGGGGACCGCAGAACACCACTATTGAACACAGAGCAGTGTGAAAAGGTTATTGGTTGGATAGCAGATAATGCTTCCAATCACTTATCCACCACCACCACCACCATGTCTTCCACACGGTCAAGTCTCAGTAGCTGTGAGTCTGGACCGCATATTCCTCACCCTGATCCTCCTTCCTCCCCCCATGCCGAGTACCCAGAGACAACTGATCCCACACTTGGACACTCTGAAGAGCTGTTCACTTTTCCATTTATAGATTCGGGCCTCTCGCCCGGTCCACTTGAAGCGGGGCAAGAGGAGATTGCGTGTAGCGATGCCCAAATATTTGAGCAGCCACGATCACATGAAGGCAATGGTGGGAAACTGTCACAAGAGGTGGACGATGATGAGATACAATTGTCAGAAAGTCAGGAGGAGGACCAGGGTGCAGACGTGGAAGACGAGGTGGTGGATGATATAGTAACTGACCAAAGCTGGCAGGGGTACATACAGAGCAAGGACAGCAACACACAGGGGGAGGGAGGTGTAGCACCACAAGAGGCAGGAAGAAACATTGTGGTGGTCGTAGATAGAAGGCGGGAAACCATTCCCAGTAACACCAACACGAAGGTCCACCTAACCACGGACACGTGGACAAATGCTTGTGGGTAGGGGTGGTACATCTCACTGACGGCACACTGGATTAACATAGTGGAAGCCGGGACCCAGTCGGACCTTGGGATGGAACATGTCCTTCCGACGCTGAGGATTGCGGGCCCTGAGTCAATCAGGGTTGCCCCGACATTCTACAGCTCCAGCACCTCCTCCTCCTCTTCCCCTTCAGCATCCATCTCCGAAATGACCACATTAGTCGCAAGCTGGAAGCACTGCAGAAATGCCTCGGCCAAGAGGCAACAGGCTGTGCTGAAGCTAATATGCTTAGGTGACAAACCACACAACGTTGAAGAGTTGTGGACAGCTCTGAAAGAGCAGGCAGATCTGTGGCCCACAACACTGAACCTACAGCCAGGCATGGTCGTGTGTGACAATGGCCGCAACCTGGTGGCGGCTCTGAGGCGAGCTCACACACGTACCATGCCTGGACCATGTGCTTAACCTCGTAGTTCAGCGGTTTCTCAAAACCTACCCGAAGCTACTGGATCTGCTTGTCAAAGTATGCCGCCTGTGTGCCCATTTTAGAAAGTCACCTACAGCTTCCGCCGACCTTGCTGTGTTTCAGCAGCATTTGCAGCTTCCGGCTCACAGACTGATGTGTGATGTCTCCACGCGTTGGAATTCTATGTTGAAGATGTTGGGAAGGATTTGTGAGCAGAAGAGGGCAATTGTTAACTACCAGCATCAACAAGGCCGTCGGTATTGCGTTCAGACTCCACACATAAGACCTCAGGAGTGGACATGGACGTCAGACATGTGTACCATCCTCCAAAACTTTGAGGACTCCACCAAGATAGTGAGCGGCGATGACGCCATGATTAGCATCACCATCCCTCTTCTCTTTCTTCTGAAATGCTCTCTGCTCGCAATCAAAGAGGATGTATTGCAGGCGGAGCACGATGAGATGAAGCAAGGAACCATACAGGGTGATTACACACAGCCCAGCCTCATCTCATCCCAATGTGGATTGGGTGACAATGAGGAGGAGCTAGTTTTATGTGCTATAGATGGTACTACCTGCACAACTGTCATACCGTCTGTTCAGCTTGGATGGCCTGAGGACAGGGAGGAGGAGGAGGAGGAGAGCATGGTCAGTCGTCCTCTTGGTGAGGACACGGAAGTCTTGCCTGTTAGCAGTCTGGCACGCATGGCTGAGTTTGTTATTCTTCCTTTCCAGTCACAATCGCATTCTCAAAATTTTGGGTGACAGTCCTTACTGGTTGGTGACACTTCTAGACCTACGCTACAAGTAGAACTTTCTATCTCTTATTCCAGAGGAGGACAGGTCTACTAAAATGGGGCAGTACCAGAAGGCCCTTGTTGCAGAATTATTTTAAAAATTCCCATCTGAAAACGCTGTTGGCAGAGGTCACAGTTTGTTGGACAATCAAGTTGTACAGGCGAGAGAGACACAACGCCAATCCAGCAGAGGCAGGGGAACACTGTCAAAGTTCTGGGACAGATTTCTCAGACCCTCCCATCTTACAGGCCCTGAGGCATGGGGTACTCTCACAAGGAGTGCAAAGTTTGGGAAGATGCTGAGGGAGTACATTGCCGACCTTAAAAACATCCTCAGTGATTCCTCTGTGTCTTATAATTACTGGGTATCCAAGCTGGACACATGGAATGAACTGACTCTTTACGCCTTGGAGGTCCTGGCCTGCCTTGCCACTAGCGTTTTATCAGAGCGGGTTTTTAGTGCCGCTGGTGAAATTATAAACGATAGGCGCATCCGTCTGGCAACTGAAAATGCTGACAGGCTGACTCTTATAAAAATGAACAAGGGCTGGATTAAGCCAGACTTCTCAACACCACCGAATGATAGTGTAGCGCCCCGAGGGTTCGGCCGCTGCAGGGGTATTGCACCTCAGACCAGAGGTGTGATATTCCACTCCCAGGTAAGGATGGAGTATGGACCAGGGCTCAGTTAGCTGCATACAGCACACACACCCCATTTCCGATGGACAGCTCAACGGTGCTCCCACTAGACAGAAGTGCAGGCACGACCGACTATGTCCCTGCCTGGAGTGGGAAGGGGGGTGGAACACCCAGTGCTGTAGGGGCAGATAGGGGTTGGTTCCTGAGCGTAGGAAGGAGCCCATTGGTTGCTGGTCACCTGGGCTCATGGTCAGAGGGAGGTATAAAAGGTGGGCACCATCTTAGCTCTAGGAGAGAAGAGAAATTCGTTCAGTCAGAGGAGAAGACCGGGAGTGGAGGCTCTGTAGGAGCTCCACTCAGGAGCGGGCCTAGAGAGAGGCCGAGGAAGAGAGAGAGAGGAGGTGAAAGGGAGCTGTGATTAAGTCTCATCCCAGCTCCACGAGAAAGGAACAGAAAGGAACAGAGAAAGAGAAGGAGAGACAGAGAAACAGAAGGGCTCAGGAACAAGAAGGTGGAAGGGACCCTAAGAACCCACGAGAATCCAGGGTGAAGGGTCAGGCAGATTAAGGGTACCGGATCCCAAGTTGGTGGAGGAGAAACTACCCTCAGCCAAAGACCGGTCGTCGTGATCATCTATTGGTGCGACATCTTATCAAACCTGCTAGGAAGGCGCCATATAGGACAGCGGAGGACGGGGCCCACGTTTAACCGCACAAGTCCGCGGCAGCTGGACAAAAGTGGGTCACTGGTGAGGCAGGCCAGAGAAAGGATTAAAGGGAGTCCTGTGCCATGCTCCTGAACTGCCTGGGAGGTGACAGAGCCCCACACCTGGTGGACGCAGCACGGCTCGGGCGGTCACTGCTGACAGAAGTGACCCGGAACAAATGAACTGTGAGTAAAGACCCTGGACTGTAACTTGTTTTCTGTGTGCTCCTTCGCGCCTCCAGCACTACCGGTACTGGGACTCTCACCACCATCACTCCCAACATCCACTACACTGCCCTGGGGCCGCACTCTTCCCGTGGGGAGTCACACCATCCCAGCTGCACACATCATTGGCCCCAGCGGACTGCCTTGCAGCGGCGGTTCCTTATAGCCGCAATCCACGGGTGACGTAGTCGGACACTATCTGAAGCACGTAGCAGACTACCATTGGTCTGACCACCCTGAGCCGCGGGACCGGGCCGCCACTACTACTCCCAGCATCTCCCTATCGCCCGGATCCACGTGCCCCACGGCCCAGGGGGCGAGTCAGCTTTGGCGTAGTCGGCAGGATTTCGTGCCCGCTAACCACGGGTACTGCGCGCCTTAAAAGAGACTGTTTCATTGTACTAAATATGGCGCCCGCCCTAGAAGAACGAGCGCCATAATGTGCGAGCCAAAAGACCACAGGAGGCCGCCTCCCATCGTGGGCCGAGTCCCAGAATGGCGCCAAAGAGGAAGCCCGCCCCCAACAACCATGAGCACTGCTGTGGAAATGTCCGTCAACGTGGGGGGGCTGCCCCTGAGAGTGATTGTCAGCAGAATGCCCCAGGACCACCCCCCATGGGGGCGGAAAGAGAAGAAAACTGCGGGGCAGGGGGTGGTCTGGATCAGTCCAGACAGACCGCACCCGGGGATGGACGCCCTCAGCAGCACCAGCCTCCTGGCCCGAAGCCTGCTGCAGGCCGAACCGCTCTGCAGCCTAGCAGAAGTCCTAGCGCAGCTTCCCAGAGACCCGGAGCGTGCGCAAGCTGCACTGGAGGACCTGGAGCGGAGGATGGTCCGGGCGCAGAGGGGTGCACTCACTGAGTGGAGAGAGGAACTGGCCCGGCAGGCCGAGACCCACCAGCGACAGGCCTCAACCGCACCCTGGAGTTTGCCTGCCTCTGAGGACGGCGCAGGAGGAGAGAGGACCGGAGGCGACGCCGCGGAGGGAGCCACGAGGACTGAGGCAAGTGAAGGGGACGTCACCACCCCAAGCCCAGCAACCGCAAGCCTGCCCCAGCCTCCCGTCGCAGCACCCGAAGCCCCACTCACCGCACCTGTTGCCGCGCCGCCACTGCTCCCAGCTAGGCCTCAAGCGGCGAGCGCCGCGGCCACGCCCCGCCCGGCGCCACGCCCCTTGACCCCGGGCGCCGTAAAGCAGGAAGCATCATCGGCCCGGTCGCAAGGCCTGGATGACCCGGGCGCCATCGCTAAGCCTGCGCCCCTGTCCCGGATGGGACTGCCACCTAGCGCAGCCAAAAGACCCCCGGCCTGGTCGCAAGGCCGAGTGCCCCCGGGCGCTGCTCCCAGATCAGGTCCCCCCACTATACCATCGCTGGGCGTGGACCTATTGGCACATCATACCGGTCCGGATGGACTGCCGCTGGAGTGGCCGGCGGAAGTGACCGGCAGTCAGCCATGGAAGGCCCAGCCCCCGCGCGAGCCTCTGATACCAGCTCCAGAACCCGTAGAGGTCACCCTACCCCCACTGGAGGATGTCCAATTTGCGTGGGACCCCACCAGCGAGAACTTAATGAGATTCTCTCAAGAGACCCGGGCAGACGCGGTCTGTCGTCTGGAGGCCTGTCATCAGCAACTGGCGACCTTTGAGCGGGAGCGACGAGAGAGGCGCGTCAGAGAGGAACGGCTCCAGGCCCAGAGTGTTGAACAAAAACGCAAGGCCCGCCAAGACCCCCGAGCAGCCCGTGGTCCCCGAATCACCGGGACCATAGTCAAATTCCACATGGAGAACGGCTGGGGGTTCATCAGGGGCCCAGAAACCACAGGCGACGTCTTTGTGACCCGCAGGGACGTTGAGAGTCATCTACCTGAGGGACATCGTGGCCGTGACCTATACCCTGGTGATGTGGTCGCCTTTACCCGCCACGTAGGTGCAAAAGGACCGTACGCCCTACATGTTCATCGGCTCACTGAGGAGGAGCTACAACACCGCGGCTATAAGGAGAGCCAAGAGGACCCGGACGGGTCTGAAGAACCATATGAGGAGGAAGAAGGAGCATATGGAGGACACCGCTACTAGTAAGTAGCAAAGTACCTGTGTGCATAGTTACCCGTCAGGGTACAGAGAACTGATTACTGTTAAGAGACTGTTACCTGTGTGCCCCTCATCCCCTACCAGGCTGAGGACTGTGAGCAGCCATTCCCTTCCCAAAACTGGCCGAGGACTGAAAGCGGTCAATCCCTTGTATATAGTTGCGCTTCCTAAAGCGCCCCCTACTGGTTTTATAAAAAGACTACCACGTCTACCTCGGGACAGCAAGTCCCTCGTGTTTACAAGTTTGCCAAAGTTCCTGCACTTACAAGAAGAGTGCACACCTGGTCGCAAGTTGCACCGCCGCCAGGATCCAAGAATGTGTTGTAAAAATGTTTTCCTGCAAATGTTTTATATGAAAAGTTTTTATATGCTGCTAGATAGTAATGTGAATGTTTTCTAATCGTGTTTATATGTCAAAAGAGTTCCAGAAGTATTAGTAAGCGTTTTATAATAGTGTGACAAGAAAAGAAAAGCGTTTCCCATAAAGGGAATTGAACCATGTTGCCTGTTTTCTGATGTGAAAAGTTTTAAAAAGTTTTTGCATGTCCTGTACTTAACTGTTTTTGCTCTTTTCCAGCCCGAGGACGTGTTGTGCTTTACCAGGGGGGAATGTAGCGCCCCGAGGGTTCGGCCGCTACAGGGGTATTGCACCTCAGACCAGAGGTGTGATATTCCACTCCCAGGTAAGGATGGAGTATGGACCAGGGCTCAGTTAGCTGCATACAGCACACACACCCCATTTCCGATGGACAGCTCAACGGTGCTCCCACTAGACAGAAGTGCAGGCACGACCGACTATGTCCCTGCCTGGAGTGGGGAGGGGGGTGGAACACCCAGTGCTGTAGGGGCAGATAGGGGTTGGTTCCTGAGCGTAGGAAGGAGCCCATTGGTTGCTGGTCACCTGGGCTCATGGTCAGAGGGAGGTATAAAAGGTGGGCACCATCTTAGCTCTAGGAGAGAAGAGAAATTTGTTCAGTCAGAGGAGAAGACCGGGAGTGGAGGCTCTGTAGGAGCTCCACTCAGGAGCGGGCCTAGATAGAGGCCGAGGAAGAGAGAGAGAGGAGGTGAAAGGGAGCTGTGATTAAGTCTCATCCCAGCTCCACGAGAAAGGAACAGAAAGGAACAGAGAAAGAGAAGGAGAGACAGAGAAACAGAAGGGCTCAGGAACAAGAAGGTGGAAGGGACCCTAAGAACCCACGAGAATCCAGGGTGAAGGGTCAGGCAGATTAAGGGTACCGGATCCCAAGTTGGTGGAGGAGAAACTACCCTCAGCCAAAGACCGGTCGTCGTGATCATCTATTGGTGCGACATCTTATCAAACCTGCTAGGAAGGCGCCATATAGGACAGCGGAGGACGGGGCCCACGTTTAACCGCACAAGTCCGCGGCAGCTGGACAAAAGTGGGTCACTGGTGAGGCAGGCCAGAGAAAGGATTAAAGGGAGTCCTGTGCCATGCTCCTGAACTGCCTGGGAGGTGACAGAGCCCCACACCTGGTGGACGCAGCACGGCTCGGGCGGTCACTGCTGACAGAAGTGACCCGGAACAAATGAACTGTGAGTAAAGACCCTGGACTGTAACTTGTTTTCTGTGTGCTCCTTCGCGCCTCCAGCACTACCGGTACTGGGACTCTCACCACCATCACTCCCAACATCCACTACACTGCCCTGGGGCCGCACTCTTCCCGTGGGGAGTCACACCATACCAGCTGCACACATCATCGGCCCCAGCGGACTGCCTTGCAGCGGCGGTTCCTTATAGCCGCAATCCACGGGTGGCGTAGTCGGACACTATCTGAAGCACGTAGCAGACTACCATTGGTCTGACCACCCTGAGCCGCGGGACCGGGTTGCCACCACTACCCCCATCATTTCCCTATTGCCCGGATCCGCGTGCCCCACGGCCCAGGGGGCGAGTCAATAGCAGCGTAACATAAACTCAAATCCAGTGTCTTTTTTTGGGAGGTGTATTCCCATGCACCTCTTCACACCTACACATGGGTATATGCTTCCTGATTTTGTCTATTTGCTCTTGTCCTCCTCCTTCTCCTCATCCTCCATCACCATATCATTCACTACCATATCTACCATATCACCTCCTCTACGTGTCTTGCAAGGGGCATTGGAGTTCCTCCCAATTTTTGGCAACTTTTGCATTCACTCCATAGGCAAACACTATGGGAGACCAAGTTCCTAATAGTGGGAACATTGTTTTTAGGCGGCTCTCCGACCTCTACGTCTCTTCCAAGGGGTATTGGAGTGCCTCCAAATTTTGGCAGCTTTTGCATTCACTGCATAGGCAAACACTATCTATGGGAGACCTGTTAGAACCTTGCTCTTAGGTTTTTTCCTTTGCTGGTCACATGACCTTGTTGGCCTATTTAATCCTGCTCCGCCTTTCTGGCTTTGCTGGACTTCATTGTATAACTACTTTCTAGCTAGCCTGTGCTCTGTATCTAACTCTGTTAGTTTGCTTGGTCTACGGACCTCTATGTTCTATATATTTTGTTTGTTCGTCTGTCTGCTACTATTTCTGTTAGGAGGTGTCCCATATTCCTCCCAGTCCTTAGTACTTGTAGGGATTCCTTCCCCACATCTATAGGTCTCCGTACAGACTAGCTTAGGACTTTAGCAGGTCTGATCGCAGGATCAGGTCCCCTGTTACATCGTAGGGATTTAGCTGAGTTCTATTGTAGGGACAGATCTCCTCTCTTTCCTTAGCTCTGGTAGCAGAACATAACAGTAAGTCCAGCCTGCAAATTCTCTAAGGAAAGATTTTTCTGTTCCATCATGGTGTTGGTTCAGGATTTGGCTCATCGCCTGCAGGGACTCTCTCTGGAGGTGGCCGAGCTCCGTCAGCACGTGAGTAACTGTCCTGGAGCACATTTTTTGGAGCCTAAGGTATGTTTGCCGGATTTATTTTTTGGTGAACACCGAGAATTTTTTTCATTTAAAAATGCTTGCTTATTGTATTTTCGTTTGAGACCCAAGTCCTCTGGGGATGAATCCCAGCGCATAGGGTTCATAATGTCACTTTTGCGCAAAGAGCCTCAGGAGTGGGCCTTTTCTTTGCAACCTAGTGATATATGCTTCAGATCAGTGGATAGTTTTTTTTCTGCTTTGGGACTATTATATGATGATCCTGACCGTGTCTCATCAGCTGAGACTGAGTTGAGACGTTTGAAACAGGGATCAGGTAATGTGGAAAAATATTGTACTCATTTCCGTCGTTGGTCTACTCAAACAGGGTGGAACGATTCTGCTCTGAAAAGTCTGTTTCTTGCTGGGCTCAATGAAAGGGTTAAAGACCTGCTAATTGCTTATCCTACACCTGAAGATTTGCAACAGGCTATGCAATTAGCTATACGGGTGGATAGGAGACTGCGTGCAAGGGTTAATGAGAGCAAATCCTCTGCTATGTCAGTTTCTGGTTATGAGAATGTGTGTACTAACAGTGGTGAACCGATGGAGATTGGATCGGTGGCACCTCGCTCTCAAGAAAAAGACCGTAGATTTTCTGAAGGCTTGTGTTTCTATTGCGGAAAATCTGGTCATTTGATTAAAGGCTGTGAGCTTCGTATGAAGAAAGAAAAAAAAATGGTCAGTCATGCCCGTATTGCCTGTTTAAATTCCAAGGGTGTATTTTTTAGCTGCTTCCACTATTGCTCAGGAAAAATTAATGGAATTTCGGGTGTTTGTCGATTGTGGGTCTACTCTGAATGTAATTGATGGGGGATTCTTGAAAAAACTCAATTTAAAACCCGAACCTTTGTCATCCCCCATTGCTGTGGTTTCTGTGGATGGTTCCCCTTTGAAGAATGTTACTCTCAAGGTCTGTGAATTTCCCCTCACTATTAATGGTGTTCACCATGAGAAATTGGATTTGGTAGTTTTGAATAACTTGCCTTCTCCAGTAATATTGGGATTGCCCTGGTTAAAATTTCACAATCCTGTACTGGATTGGTCTACCAGTGAAATTAAATCCTGGAGCCATAAATGTTATGACAAGTGTTGTAACGGGCGTATTGCAGCTTTGGATAGGGGAGAATTGCCTGTTCCTATTCAGGATTTTTGGAGAGTTTTTTCTGAGAAGGAATCGCAGGTTTTGCCTCCCCATAGAGACTATGATTATTCTATTGAATTTGTCCCTGGAGCGACTCTTCCTAAAAGTCGTTTATTTAACCTTACTATTCCTGAGAGGAAGGCTTTGGAGGAATACATACAGACAAGTTTGGCCGCCGGTCACATTAGGCCCTCTAAGTCTCCTGTGGCGGTTGGATTTTTTTTTGTAAAAAAAAAGGACGGCGGTTTACGTCCTTGTCTGGATTTTCGTGAGATTAACAAAATTACTGTACGCAATCCTTACCCACTGCCATTGATTCCTGATCTGTTTAACCAGTTAATGGGGGCCAAGTGGTTCTCTAAAATTGACCGTAAGGGGGCATACAATCTGTTGCGCATGAAGGAGGGTGACGAATGGAAGACTGCTTTTAACACTCCTGTGGGTCATTTTGAGAATCTGGTTATGCCTTTTGGTCTTACTAATGCTCCTGCATTTTTTCAGAATCTTATTAATGACATCCTTAGACCTTTGATCGGCAAAAATGTGGTTGTGTATTTGGATGACATTTTGATTTATTCGCCGGATCTGGAGTCTCATTGGCGGAGCGTACGTGAGGTATTACAGTTATTAATGGACAATTCGCTTTTTGCTAAGCTGGAGAAATGTGAGTTCGCTGTACAGAGAATTAGTTTTTTGGGTTACATTATCTCCAGCGAAGGTTTTGAGATGGACCCGGTTAAAGTTCAAGCTGTACAGGAATGACCTAGGCCTATTGGTTTGAAATCGATACAGAGGTTTTTAGGTTTCACCAATTATTACAGAAAATTCATAAAAAATTTTTCTACTATTTTCAAACCTCTGACCGATCTCACCAGGAAAGGTGCTGATGCGGTTCAGTGGTCTTCTGAGGCCATTGAAGCTTTTGTGTATCTCAAGGAGAGGTTCACCTCTGCTCCCATCCTTATGCAGCCTGATGTGACTAAGCCGTTTTTGGTTGAGGTTGATGCTTCCTCTGTGGGGGTTGGCGCAGTATTGTCTCAGGATAACGGGGATGGATTACATCCCTGTGCCTTTTTTTCAAAAATTTTTTCGGAGACTGAACTGAATTACGATATTGGTAATCGGGAATTATTGGCTATTAAACTCGCATTTGAACACTGGCGCCACTTCTTGGAAGGTGCGGAATTTCCCGTTCAGGTTCTTACGGATCATAAAAATCTGATATATCTTGATGCTGCCAAGCGCCTGAATGCCCGTCAGGCTAGGTGGGCACTGTTTTTCTCGCGGTTTAATTTCTCCGTTACTTACATCCCTGGTACTAAGAATGTTAAGGCGGATGCCTTGTCTCGCAGTTTTTCTCCCATAGTCGGTGCTGAGAAAGAGGAGAACATTTTACAAGAAGGTGTTGTGATAGCTGCTTTGGACTCCGTTTTGGAAGATGAGATTCTTAAAGCACAGGAGAATGCCCCATCTAACACTCCTCATGGGAGGTTGTTTGTGCCTGGGACCTTTAGGAGAGATTTGTTTGTTGAGTGTCACGAATCTCGGTTGGCAGGTCATCCCGGAATCTCTGAGACCAAGAGACTGGTGGGTCGCAGTTTTTGGTGGCCTGGATGGCAGAAGGAAGTCATTAAGTGGGTGCGTCAATGTACTATATGTGCTAGATCTAAGTCCTCACATACTCCTGCTGCGGGGTTGCTTTGTCCTTTGGAGGTTCCCAGTGCTCCTTGGACACATTTGGCTATGGACTTTATAACTGACCTTCCCCCCTCTGAGGGTTTTACTGTCATCTGGGTGGTCGTGGACCGTTTTAGCAAGATGTGTCACTTGGTTCCCTTCGTCAAACTGCCCTGCGCTAAAACTCTCGCTAAGGCCTTTGTCAAGGAAATTGTCAGACTTCATGGCGTTCCTACTGACATTGTTTCTGATAGGGGTCCTCAGTTCGTGGCTCGTTTTTGGCGTGCCTTTTGTGACAGGTTGGGAGTTCATTTGTCGTTCTCGTCCGGATATCATCCTGAATCTAATGGCCAGACAGAAAGGAAAAACCAGGATGTTGAGCAGTTCTTGCGTTGTTTTGTGGCAGACAATCAAGAGGGGTGGCCTGAGTTTCTGCCACTTGCTGAATTTGCTCTGAACAATCATACATCTTCTTCTGCTGGTTGTTCGCCTTTTTTTTGTTGTTCTGGGAGACATCCGTCGTTTGGGTCGTTCTCCAAGTTGGGATCTGCCGTGCCTGAGGAGGAGAATTTTTCCGGTGATTTGGAGAGAGTTTGGACGGATGTGCGTGGTAATCTTCAGGAGGCCAACAGAAAATCTAAGGACTACTTTGATAGGAAATGACAGGAGGTTTTGTTCGCTGTTGGTGACATGGTTTGGTTGTCCTCTAGGAATCTGCGGTTGAGGATTCCTTCTAAGAAATTGGGTCCCAAGTTTGTAGGGCCCTTTAAGGTGCTTCAGGTTGTCAACCAATCTGCTGTTAGGTTGGAGGTTCCTACCTCCTGGAGAATTAATCCGGTATTTCATGTCTCTCTGTTGAAAAAAGCTGTTGTATCGGATTGTGACGCCTCTGCCTCTGTTCCTCCGGTGGTGGAGGACGGGGAATATGAAATTTCTCGCATCCTTAACTCTAGACGGTATAGAGGTAGTTTGCAGTATCTTGTGGCCTGGAAAGGTTTCGGACCCGAGAATAACTCTTGGGTGAGGTCGGATGATGTTTCCGCGTCCAGACTTATCAGAGCGTTTCACAGGAGATTTCCTGATAAGCCTGGTCCTAGGGGATCCGGAGGATCCTCTTAGAAGGGGGGGTACTGTTAGAACCTTGCTCTTAGGTTTTTTCCTTTGCTGGTCACATGACCTTGTTGGCCTATTTAATCCTGCTCCGCCCTTCTGGTTTGCTGGACTTCATTGTATAACTACTTTCTAGCTAGCCTGTGCTCTGTATCTAACTCTGTTAGTTTGCTTGGTCTACGGACCTCTATGTTCTATATATTTTGTTTGTTCGTCTGTCTGCTACTATTTCTGTTAGGAGGTGTCCCATATTCCTCCCAGTCCTTAGTACTTGTAGGGATTCCTTCCCCACATCTATAGGTCTCCGTACAGACTAGCTTAGGACTTTAGCAGGTCTGATCGCAGGATCAGGTCCCCTGTTACATCGTAGGGATTTAGCTGAGTTCTATTGTAGGGACAGATCTCCTCTCTTTCCTTAGCTCTGGTAGCAGAACATAACAAGACCCACTTCCTAATAATGGGAACATTGATTTTAGGAGGCTCTCTGACCTCTATGTCTCTTGCAAGGGCCATTGGAGTGCCTCCAAATTTTTGGCAGCCCTTGCATTCACTGCATAGGCAAACAGTATGGGAGACCCACTTCCTAATAATGGGAACATTGTTTTCAGGAGGCCCTCCTCTAAGTCTCTTCCAAGGGGTATTGGGGTGTGTCCAAATTTTCAAAGGGGTATTGGGGTATTGGGGTGCGTCCAAATTTTGGGCAGCCCTGCCACTCACTGCATACGCAATAACAGTATAGGAGACCCACTCTTTAGTAATGGGAACAACAAAGCATAGCCGGCTGATGCCTCTCTAAGAATAGTGAGGGCCGACTGCTGGCCCTTTAAGAATTGTAAAGGCCACCTGATGGCCTATAAAAATAGGCTTGTGACTTTCAGAGTTCCTCCTTCATAAATGAAACAGGATGTGTCTGATTATGTCTCACACCACATGGCCAGATAAGGTTGTAAAATGTTAAAATGACATTTCCCAGTAGTGAATGCATTTGTCACAGTTGAAAGCAATGCAAAAGTGCAAAAATCACATCAAAAACACTACGTGTGAACATAGCCCAAGGTGTGGAAGAGTATTTTTGGTTTTGGTTATTTATTTTGCCTTATATACAAGTCATTACCCTGGAAAGGATGTTCCTTAATATATTTCCCAGGAAAATAAATTTTGGTTTAGTTTTTGTATGTTTTATTGTGAGTCAGTGAAAGTGATGTAATACTCTGACAACGTTGTTGACAGCAGTGACCTGGGAGTCAGAAATGCTTACAGTGGTCTTCCTCATGCTGTTCCCATGTCATTTGAGCACTGTTCCCATCAATTTGGGCAATTTTTAGGCCCTCTGCAGACCGCCGGGGGTAGTCGCCTGAAAAATGCTCGAGTTTCCCATAGACTTACATTGGGCTCGTTACTCGGGTAGAGCACCCGAGCATTCCAATTTGCTTGACCCGAGAATCGAGCACCCGAGCATTTTAGTGCTTGCAAGTGATGAGTGAACGTGCTCGCCACTACTCGGTACTCGCCCGAGCATCATGGTGCTCGACAAGCTCGGCGAGTGTTTCCGGGTTGCTCGGGCGGGAACTCGGGTCCCCTCCCTGCATGTTTGGCGCTCTTTAGAGAGCCAATGAACATGCAGGGATTGCCTGCCATGCACTGTAATGCCGTAGCCATGGTAGTTATGGCATTACAGTGATTGGCTGACCGCACAGCATCATCAGGTCTATATCAGACCTGGCGCCGCCATGTTCGTCACAGTCACTCTGGATCAGACTCCGGATCAGACAGTGTAGGGAGAGCTGCTGCTGTGTCAGGGAGAGATTTGATCGTGTATTAGGTAGTGTAGGGAGAAAAACCGTACATTACACATATCCATCTTAACAAACAGTCCTTCTGAGGACTAATCCATCTGCAAAGATATCAGGCAGGCAGGGTGCATAGGCAGGCAGTGTATATAGCAGACTGCAGTGCATATAGCACAAGAGGCTCCATTCCAGTTCTGTCTGCTGCTCCTCTTAATATTTCTGGAAATAGGCCCAAGGTCTCAGGGGCCAGGAATATTTTTTTTGCATCTTAATCCTCATTATTTGCTTAAAAAGCAATCAAGAGAACACTGTTTTTCTGCGCCATTTGCTTGTTGGCAGTGCAGCATACAGCCAGGTCCTTTCCATATTACAGCGCTAAAAATCCATCTATCTAAAACTGTTTTCACTGTCACACGGATCACATATACATTTTCAGAAAATACTGCCATTTCTGGCCTCCATTAAAAAAAAATTTCAGTGTGTCAGTGAAGCAATTGACACCAGATTGCTGTTCAAAATAGTTACCTAAGGGCCAGGTATTCAAAACTCTGCTTTCTCCATCACACGGATGACATATACGTTGTCAGAAAATACTGCCATTTCTGGCTTCCATTAAAAAAAAATTTCAGTGTGTCAGCAGAGTTTTTGACACTGGTTTGCTGTTCAAAATAGTTACCTACAGGCCAGGTATTTAAAACTTTGTTTTCTCCGTCACACGGATCACATATAAATTTGCTCCAAACTCAGTCATTTGTAGTGAGCGTGGAAGATACTGTCCTCCATTTAAAATGGGCAAGTCACGTGTCAAGGTATGGGGAACTGGACGTGATGGTAATGGTGCATGCAGAGGCCGAGGACAAGGCCGTGGGCAAGCCGAAATTGTGCCACAACAAACACCCACATCTTCTCGCCTGACCTTCCTGTCCCAATTTCTAGGGGACCGCAGCACACCACTATTGAACCCAGAGCAGTGTCAAAAGGTTGTTGGCTGGATAGCAGATAATGCTTCCAGTCACTTAGCCAACATCACCACCACCCTGTCTTCCACATGGTCAAGTCTCAGTAGCTGTGAGTCTGGACCGCATATTCCTCACCCTGATCCTCCTTCCTCCCACCATGCCGAGTACCCAGAGACAACTGATCCCACACTTGGACACTCTGAAGAGCTGTTCACTTTTCCATTTATAGATTCGGGCCTCTCGCCCGGTCCACTTGAAGCGGGGCAAGAGGAGATCGCGTGTAGCGATGCCCAAATATTTGAGCAGCCACGGTCACACGAAGGCGATGGTGGGAAAGTGTCACAAGAGGTGGACGATGAAGAGACACAATTGCCAGAAAGTCAGGAGGAGGACCAGGGGTGCGGAAGTGGAAGACGAGGTGGTGGATGATATAGTAACTGACCCAACCTGGCAGGAGGACATGCAGAGCGAGGACAGCAGCACACAGAGGGAGGGAGGCAGAGCACCCCAAGAGGCAGGAAGAAGCAGTGTGGTGGCCGCAGACAGAAGGCAGGCAACCGTTCCCTGTTACACCAGCACGAAGGAAGTTGCCAGTACAACTGTTAGGACACAACTTAAATCCAGCAGAGGCAGGGGAACACTGTCAAAGTTCTGGGAGAGTTTTCTCAGACCCTCCCATCTGACAGGCACTGAGGCGCGGGGTCCTCTCACATGGAGTGCAAAGTTTGGGAAAATGCTGAGGGTGTACCTTGCCGACCGTACCAACGTCCTCCGTGATTCCGCTGTGCCTTAAAATTATTGGGTATCCAAGCTGGATATGTGGAATGAACTGGCTCTTCATGCCTTGGAGGTCCTGGCCTGCCCTGCCACCAGCGTTTTATCAGAGCGGGTTTTTAGTGCTGCTGGTGGAGTTATAACTGATAAGCGCATCCGCCGGTCAACTGAAAATGCTGACAGGCTGACTCTTATAAAAATGAACAAGGGCTGGATTGGGCTAGACTTCTCAAAACCACCGAATGATAGCAGCGTAACATAAACTCCAATCCAGTGTCTTTTCTTGGGAGGTGTATTTCCATGCACCTTTTCACACTGACACATGGGTATACGCTTCCTGATTTTGTCTATTTGCTCTTGTCCTCCTCCTTCTCCTCATCCTCCACCACCATATCACCAGCGTGACCGTGGTCCATGATGCAACACCCACCTAATTTTTTTAAAGGGTGTTTATGATGCCCGTAAAAAAAAATTTTTATACAGTATGTTCACGTATTCCCCCCCAGGGGTAAATGTTTGTCAGCCCATACACTTAGTGCATGGGCATTACAAGTATAGGAGGCCCGCTCCTTTCTAATGGGAACATTTTTTATGAGGCCCTCCTCCACGTCTCTTCCAAGGGGCATTGAAGTGCCTCCAAATTTTTGGCAGCGCTTGCATTCACTGTATAGGCCAACACTATGGGAGACTCTTCTTTCTAATGGGAATTTGTCGTTACTGTGGCCCTGCTCTGTGTGTCTTTAAATTCTTAGTGGGGTTTTTCCTAAAATTGTCAGCAGTTGGACTCACTGCATACCCTATAACTGTATAGCAGACTCTCTCCTTTCTAATGGGAACATGTCATACCTTGTTACTGTGGCCCTGCTCTGTGTGTCTTTAAATTCTTACTGGGGTTTTTCCCAAATTTTGGCAGCCCTTGCAGTCACGGCATGGGCATTACCACTATAGGAGACCCACTCCTTTATAATGGGAACATTTTTTTTACTGAGACCCTCCTCTATGTCTCTTCAAAGGGGTATTGGGTTGCGTCCAAATTTTTGTCAGCCCTTGCAGTCACTGGATGCGCAATAACAGTATAGGAGACCCACTTGTTAATAATGGGAGCAACAAAGCATAGCCGGCTGATGGCTCTCTAATAATAGCTAGGGCCGACTGCTGGCCTTTTAAGAATAGTAAGGGCCGTCTGATGTCCCTATAAAAATAGGCTTTATGACTTTCACAGTCCCTCCATCATAAATAAAACAGGATGTGTCTGATGATGTGTCACACCCCACCTTGCCAGATAAGGTTGTAAAATGTTAAAATGACATTTCCCGGTGAATGCATTTGTCTTAAAAAATAACGTAAAAAAAACAAAACAATAGGATCTTTCTTTAGTATAAAAAGCAGCGTCACCAATTTAACCTCAATGTAATCACATTGTTCAGCTCATGCACCTCCTCCTCCATCTCCGAAATGACCACATCAGTCACAAGCTGACAGCACTGCCTTGGCCAAGTGGCAACAGGCTGTGCTGAAGATAACAACATGCTTAGTGCTTAATTGACAAACCGCCCAGCGCTGCAGAGTTGTTGAAAGCTGTAACACAGCAGCCTGATCTGTGGCTCTCACCGCTGAACATACAGCCAGGCATGGTCGTGTGTGACAATGGGCGGAAGCTGGTGACGGAGAAATGACAGCTGGAGTAGATACGGTTTCCCTCTATGCCAGTCCTTAGCACCTAGCTAAAGAATATGGCTGTGGTGAAATACAACTCCCACTGAGAAGCTGTTTCAGATTGTAAAACATTGTGCCCACCAGGATTTGATTCTGAGGGCTAACCTTTCTCCCCCGCTCAAGAGCCCCGTAGCAGCTGCAAAGTTAGCGCTATCATGAACTCTCCTGAGGTAGGAGCCAAGGCACACCAGAGGACCGTCCAACCCTGCCAAGAAGCAGTCCTGGCTAAGAAAAGTGTGTGGAAAGGTTCCTGGACACTCTATGGCTGCTTTTTTACTGAGGAGGAAACACACGCAAACACGGGGAGAACATACAAAGTCCTTGCAGATGTTGTCCTTGATGG
The DNA here is from genome assembly GCF_046119375.1 of Phyllobates terribilis. Lineage (NCBI taxonomy): Eukaryota > Metazoa > Chordata > Amphibia > Anura > Dendrobatidae > Phyllobates > Phyllobates terribilis. The sequence continues at coordinate 53,233,397 of NW_027362767.1, read as the reverse complement.
GATTTGAACTCAGGATCCCAGCGCTGCAAGTCTTCAGTGCTAACCACTGATCCAATGTGCTGCCGTTCACCCTCTAATATCTAACAGGCTGGAGAAACTTGCACCTACTGCCACTCTATCTTCCGCTCCTTTGTGAGAAAATGAATTTGGGCAGCCACTCAGTCTACCAAATAAAATTCCTGAGAAGGAAATTGGGGATGGCTTCCCTAATGGTACTGGGGGCAGTGCTAATACCATGGCGTCGTACCATAGTTTGCTGGAAATATTCCAGGAGGCAAGCAAATTCCCACAGAAAAGTACCAGCGGTAATGTTCAGGGTCCCGCGCTTGTAGAAGACGGAGACAACACCGGGAGAAATAGTGACGGCTGGGGACCAAGTATGGACACGAGGCATAAGTGGCTGTGAAAAGCTTCCGCCTCCACGAGCCTAAAAGGCCACATTTCAAGTGAAAGCAGCTTTACAGAACTTCCTGTGATAAATGACACGCAGGGTAGATAGGGTTTCCCTCTATGCCAGTCCTTTCACCGGGCTAAATACAACTGTCAGCAAAAAAAGTTGTGGACTGGTTCCGTACTGTCCCTGGCCACATTCACCTGTCCACGTGTTTGTGGTTAGGCGGTGCTTCCCAGTAAGTGCACTGGGGAGGGCACGGGTAATGTTGTGGGACCCGTGATTGTGGAAGGCGGAGGCAATACCGGGAAATATAGTGGCGGCTGGGAACCGAGTATGGACACCTGGCCGCCACCGGCATGAGGTTGTGAAAAGCTTCCGCCTCCACGAGCTTAAAAGGCCATATTTCAAGTGCAAAGAGCTGCCCAGAAATCTGGCAGTTTAGTGTTGTGGCCTGTGGGTGGGTGGGTGGCTGGCTGCATACTTGCATGCATGTTATTTCTCAAACCACATTACAGATCAGGCCATTGTCCAATTCAGTATTCAAGAAATTAAATGCGCAAAGAAAGATGTGTGTGTGTCAAAGCATCACCGACAAGGGCGAGTTGATGTTGGACGGGCTGCCATTGCTTCTGCAACAAGCTGCAATACAGGACTTCCTGTGAGAAACGACACGCAGGGTAGATACGGTTTCCCTCTATGCCATTCCTTTCACCGAGCTAAATACAGCTGTCAGCAAAAAAAGTTGAGGACTGGCTCCGTACCTTCCCTGGCCACATTCACCTGTCCACATGTTTGTGGTTAGGCGCTCCTTCCCAGTAAGTGCACTGGGGAGGGCACAGGTAATGTTGTGGGACCCATGCTTGTGGAAGGCGGACGCGATACTGGGAAATATAGTGGCGGCTGGGGACCGAGTATGGACACCCGGTTATGAAAAGCTTCCGCCTCCACGAGCCTAAAAGGCCACATTTCAAGTGCAAGCAGCTGTCAAAAATTTGGCAGTATAGTATTGCAGCCTGTGGGTGGGTGGCTGGCTGCATACTTGCGCTTGCATTCCAAGGAATGGGGTAGGGACAACTGAACACTGCACTGGGACAAGGACGTGGACTTTGATTGTTGCAAGTCTGCAACGACAGGTGCATGGCGGGAGGCATCTTTGCATGCGCCAAGGATCACTTATGACTGGCACACTTTTAGGCAGTGACCTGGAAGTCAGAGATGCTTCCAGAGATCTTCCCCATGCTGTTCCCATGTCTTTTCAGCACTGTATGCACGTGTCTGATGATGTGTCACACACCACATGGCCAAATAAGGTTGTAGAATGTTAAAATGAAATTTCCTGGTGAATGCATTTGTCTTGGTTGAAAGCAATGCAAAAGTGCAAAAACGCATCAATAACACTACGTGTGAACATAGCCCAAGGTATGGAGGAGTATTTTTGTTTTTGTTTATTTATTTTGCTTTATATACATTGTACATGTCATGGAAAGGATGTCCCTCAACATATTTCCCAGGAAAATCCATTTTGGTTTTGTTTTTGTATGTTTTATTGTGAGTCCGTAAAAGAGGCGTAATACCTCTGACAATGTTGTTGACATCAGTGACCTGGGAGTCAGAAATGCTTGCAGGGGTCTTCCCCATGCTGTCCCCATGTCATTTGAGCACTGTTCCCATCGATTTGGGCAATTTTTAGGCCCTCTGCAGACCGCCAGGGGGAGCCACCTGAAAAATGCTCGAGTTTCCCATAGACTTACATTGGGCTCGTTGCTTGGGTCGAGCACCCGAGTATTCCAATTTGCTCAAACCGAGCAACGAGTACCCAAGCATTTTAGTGCTCGCTCATCACTAGTGCTTGCCCATCACTACACAGAACACATTTCCTCCAGAGTCCAGTGGTGGCGGCTTTAAAGTCCATCCTACACCTGGCATTGTGCTTGGTGATGTATGGCTGCATGCAGCTGTTCGGCCATGAAGCTCCTAGAGGGGGTGCAGTGTTTGTGCTGATGTTGATACCAGAAGAGGTTTGGATTCTGAAGTTACGGAGTCAGCAGAGAATCTGTGACTTTTATGCACTGTTACTGGTGCATATGTGACCTGACCAATGACTCACAATCTTCCCATGTGAAATGAACCTCATCCATTAATGAAATGCACTCCGGGAAAGTTCATACTATATACGACCTGCATTTTATCCCGGTACAGATCTTGAAGGATAATCGCAGTGGAATTGCCATATCTCTAGTCTCTGAAAACATCTGAAGCATAGTTCGGAATAGCTGTAAAATCAGCTGAAACCAAAGTTTTCGCAGTCAAATAAAGAATCTCCCACAGGTAGCTGTTAAGCAGGAAAACCAATATTGCAAGGATTTGCTAAGATTCTGCAGTTACTTAACACAGAAAGACAATTTCTTCAAGAAAATCCATCAAGTCAGCTTGAGCGCTTCTCTGTTCAGCATTTGAATGAAGGGCTTATCAAAAGTGTGCCAGGAATGTATTGAGCAAGGTGAATGTGAATCTGTGCCAATAGCTTTTTTTGCATGTGTTTAAGGTGATGAAAGTCTCGAAGCAATGACTTACACTCAAAGTTGAAGAATAATCTGTTTGAGGTCATTTTTTTTAATACATAATATTTCACAAGCGATTCAAATTTCTTTTGTCTTGATCTCAAACTGTATTCAGATTGCCATATTTCAAGTCTGGAAGGAATTTTCCACTAATTTGAAGCTACCGGCAACTAGTTCATAGCGGGGGATTTATCTTAAAAATCTAAAATTATGCTCCATTCCCGAAGTTGGTTGATCCGCATCCTCGGGTATGAGGTCCTTTTGTTGTTCTTCCCCTTTGTGATTACTAATATGGGAGATTCCACCCATGAGAAGTGGAAATCAGATCAGCCTAAAATCAACCTTGGTCTTAAAATAAGCTCCTACAGGCCCATTACAACTACAAGAAAAGGTGGACACAAATATTGGGCTAACCCACAGATTTTACAAACACAGGTTGACAATCTAATGTGTTTGAGGGGCCAATAGTCTAAAATGGTAGAAAATGGCTGAGAAAAGAAAGATTGGACAGGTTGGTTTTCAACATGTCCAATCATTTTACTAATACCAGGATAACTTGTCGTCTAATGTGTTTAAGGCTGTGTGCCCACTATGCGTTTTTCAAGCGCTTTTGATGCGGAATTTCCGCGGCGTAAACGCTTGCAAAACGCTTGGTAATCCGTGCCCCATGATCCCCAATGTAAATCTGCATGTTCTGTGCCCATGCTGCGGATTTTTCCGCAGCGGATTTTCCTTGCAGAAAAATCCGCAGCATGTCCATTATTTGTGTGTTTCTGCATGCGGATTTGAGGTCCCAATGCATTTGAAAAACGCAAGTCAAATCCGCATGTAAAAACGCTGCAAAAACGCGTCAAAAACGCGTGTAAAATCTGCAAGCTTTTTTGACGGCCAAGAACATGCAGAAACGCTGCAGAAATTTTCTGCTTCATTTCTGCATCGTGGGCACATAGCCTAAGGGTTCCAACTGTCTAATATGGTAGCAATGTCGGGGAAAATAATAGTCAGGAAGGTTGGTTTTAGCACACCTGATTCTTTTAGCTTACAGTTGTCACGGAAGGCGTGGGAAAGACTTAGTGCAACACAAAGGGAAAAGGGAAAGGGAGCTCAGACTCTAGGAAAAGGGGGAAAGTGGAGACCTCCTAGGTTGATCTAGCATTACCCTGTCTCCCCTAATGTCACTGTATTGGCTCTTCACCAATCGCCGCACGCGTGCCTCGCCTTGTCTTTCCCTGGCGTATGGCTAAGGCTAGGGAAAGGAGGAGATGAGCACTAGTCAATCTCCATTAAACACTATAGACAACAGGGGTGGACAAACAGGGGGAAATTGCTTAGCTTTAGACGAACTCCAGACAAATGCACACACGTCCTCAAGCTTCAGAGAGGACGAAGTACTGCTCTTGCTAAAGCTTTCATAAGTAGTAATGAATATCGCCAGCACCTCCCTCTGAAACACAGCAGGTATTTATACACCTAGGCAGGGTGTTAATCAGCCAGAGGGAGGTAGCCGCTCGGTCTTAGAGACAGCCTCTAAGATGATGTCTGTAATGCCAAACGTAGAGATCTCCTGCAACCAACGGCAGGGCGACTGCCTGTCACCTGTGATACACCCGTGACAACAGATTTAAGCAGGACTAGCCAACCATCTGATGTGTTTGGGGATCAACTATATAATGTGTTGGCAAATATCTAATGAAGAAATTTGTTAGTAGGGTTGGTTTCTAACATATTTTTGACTAACATTGTGTTTGAGGGGCCAACCAATTAATGTGATAACAAATGTCAGGAAAAAGAATGATTGGGCAGGTGGTTTTCAACATGCCTGATCCTTTTGACTAACATCAGGTTAACTCTCAGATTTCTGCTAGTCTGGTCAACCATCTAATGTGTTTCATTGGCCTACAATTTGATGTGATAGCAAATGTCAGGAAAAAGAAAGATCAGACAGGATGGTTTTCAACATGGCTGATCCTTTTGACTAATATTGGGTAAACTGGCAAATTTCAGCAGGACTGGGCAATGATCTTATGTGCTTCGTGGACAAACATAAAAATGATACATCAGAAAGGAAAGTTTGGGCAAGTTGGTTTTCAACCTGCCCAATCCTTTTCAGTGGAGATATTCTGTCACCAGAAGTGTCTGGCAGTGACTTATTCTCTCCATGTTGAAAATACTTTTTTGGCACAGTGAAAAATCTGTCATTTATGAACCTACCCGCAAAGTTTATTGTATCAGTGTATTTGATGCGCCCCCTGGGCCGCGTGTGTGTGGGGATACCCGGAACCGGACCCGTTGCGGATGCTGGGGGTTGTAGCCCTCGTGTGGCGGGGACCCGGTCCCGTGGCTCAGGGTGGTCAACCCAAATGGCAGTCTATTTATGTGGTTTTTATGATTATTTAAATGTCCGACTACGCCACCCGTGGATTGCGGTCAGAGTGTACCGCCACTGCAGGGCAGACCGCTGAGGCTGGTGTTGGGAATGCAGCAGAGGATAGTATAACTCCCCACAGGAGGAGTATAGCCTCAGGGCAGCAAGTGTGGATGTTGGGGGTGATGGTGCGTGGGAGCAGCAGTAACGACACAGAGTCCTGTAATGCAGTCCAGGGTATTTACTCACAGTTCTTTATCCACGTTACTACAGCTGGTCATAACGTCCCTCTTCGCACTGTGTTCACCAGGTGAGGGGCTCGGCCTACTCCCAGATAACTTTGGAGCGCTTCACAGGGCCCCCTTTGTGTGTCCTTTCTCTGGCCTGTCATACCCCGCCAGTGACCTCGCCAGTGACCTCGCTTCTGTCCGGCTGCCTCGGGCCTTCTCTGGTAAAACTTGGCGCCAGTTTCCCTGCCCCTATGTGGTGCCTTCCTAGCGGGTGTAGCGAGGGGCTGCGCCACGTGAAATGTCACAGCCTCCGGTTTGTAGCTGAGGGTAGTTCCCCGCCTCCACTAGTTTCAGGGACCGGTGTCCCCCTTTGGCCTGACCCTTCTACGCAGGTAGATTCGGGCGTGCGGTGGCGACTCGCCGGTCCACACCCCTGGGGTCTCTTCGTTCCTTGTTCCTGGAGCCTTCTCCGCTCCTCTTTCTTCCTTCTCCCTCCTCCAGGCCCCGGCCTCCCTCTCAGGCCTGCCTGCGGAGCAGAGCCCATGCAGAGCCTCTGCTCCCTACTACTGACCTGAACTTCTCCTCTGTCTCTAAGATGGTGCCCACCTTTTATACCTCCCTCTAAGTGCACCCAGGAACTGTTCTCTCCCTTCTATGCACTACAGGGTTCCCCTTCCTCGGTGTTCCCTCCCCCCACTCCAGCCAGGGACAGGGACTGTCGTGCTCTACTTGGAGCATATCGGTCGCCCTGCCCCCCGGAAATGTGGTGAAATGCATGCAGGTATCGGGGTCCTGATCCACACTCCATCCTTACCTGAGAGTGGGATATCACACCTCTGGGTGAGGTGCAATACCTCTGTAGCAACCGAGCCCTCGGGGTGCTACATTCCCCCCTGGTAAACCACAGCACGTCCGCGGACTGAAACAGAGCAAAAGACAATGCAAATTAGGACATGCAAAGACATTTTTTTTTTTTTTTATACTGTCAACTACATATCACTTCCCTTTGTGGGAACCTTTTTCTCTTTTCAACATTATAAGTGGACTTTTAATTTCACGGGAACTCTTTTATCAAACATCATGTAAAGCATCATATAAAGCATTTCGGTATATAAAACTTTTCATATAAAACATTTTCAAGTGGACTCTCTTGTACTGGCCGCGGTGCAACTTGCGACCAGGTGTCCATTTTTCACTAAGGTGCAAACTTGCAAACAGGTAACAGACAAACATAAGGGACCCGTCCCAAACCCTCAACGGAGGCCCTGGGGTGGCTGCAGGGCGTAGATGATCCAGATGCTTGAGCTCGTCTTTGGCCACCTCCAACAGGTTTTTGTTCTGAGGTCAATTGTTGTAGTTCCATATAAAACCAGTAGGGGGCACTTTAAGAAGTGCAACTATTTACAAAGTTGACCGCTCCCAGTCCTCGGCCGGACACAAACAAAGAGTTGGCTGCTCCTAGTCCTCAGCCGGATATTACTAACCCGTCTCCGGGTAACTTTCAGCAAAACAAACAGGCAACAGTCCCCAACTGGGGTGAACTTTTCTTCCTGTACCCTGACGGGCAACTATTTACAGTTCACTCACATTTTCCTTCAATAGCGGCATCCTCCTTGTGCACGCTCCTCCTCCTCATAGTCCTCAGACCCGTCCGGGTCTTCTGGGCAGTAGTGTTCAGGGTAGTGTTCTTCCTCTACCCGCTGGACATTGAGGGTGTACCACCCCCGCAGACCTCAGTGTCGGGTGTATGTTACCCGATCCCTCGGGAACAGATCTGGGGCGCGAGCTCCCGGGATAAGCAGTTCTGGCAGGGGAACCAGGGACGGTGCAGCGCCAGCTGCGTCCGGGACAGGGACATCACTCCTACCTGCTCCTGCGACCGCTTCAGCTCGGCCTATCACCTCCCGATCCATGAGAAGCCTCGCCGGGGCTTGGGCGCCGCCGATCGCTTGCAGCGCCGCCCCCGGTGTACACGGCATGGAGAACGGCATTACCGTGGCAGCGGCTGCGCCTGCGGCTGAAGTTCCCTCCATCTTGGGCGTCTTCCTCCCCCTTGGTGAACCGCGGCCTACCTTCTCTTCTTTCTCCTCCGTAGGCCGCAGCTCCGCAGGCGATGGTCTGCGTTGAGGACCTGGCGTCACGCTCTGCTGATGTCAGCGCTCGCTGGGCTCCTTCCAGGACCTTGCGCAGCGTCAGTGCGTGGGGCGGGGCTTCAGATCTCGCACGCTTTCGGCGTCCACGCCCCTCTTCTTCCCGTGCGGCGTCCCGAAGATGGCACCCAATGGCGGGAAAACGGCTGCGGATGGCGGGAAAACTTCACCACGGTAAGTATCTCAGTCTCTGAAGGCACGCAGTACCAGGTGGTAGCGGGCACGAAATCCTGCCGACTACGCCAAAAGTTGACGCGCCCCTGGGCCGCGTGTGTGTGGGAATACCCGGAACAGGACCCGTTGCGGATGCTGGGGGTTGTAGACCTCGTGTGGCGGGGACCCGGTCCCGTGGCTCAGGGTGGTCAACCCAAATGGCAGTCTATTTATGTGGTTTTTATGATTATTTAAATGTCCGACTACGCCACCCGTGGATTGCGGTCAGAGTGTACCGCCGCTGCAGGGCAGACCGCTGAGGCTGGTATTGGGAATGCAGCAGAGGATAGTTTAATTCCCCACGGGAGGAGTATAGCCTCAGGGCAGCAAGTGTGGATGTTGGGGGTGATGGTGCGCGGGAGCAGCAGTAACGACACAGAGTCCTGTAATGCAGTCCAGGGTATTTACTCACAGTTCTTTATCCACGTTACTACAGCTGGTCATAACGTCCCTCGTCGCACTGTGTTCACCAGGTGAGGGGCTCAGCCTACTCCCAGATTACTTTGGAGCGTTTCACAGGACCCCCTTTGTGTGTCCTTTCTCTGGCCTGTCATACCCCGCCAGTGACCTCGCCAGTGACCTCGCTTCTGTCCGGCTGCCTCGGGCCTTCTCTGGTAAAACTTGGCGCCAGTTTCCCTGCCCCTATGTGGTGCCTTCCTAGCGGGTGTAGCGAGGGGCTGCGCCACGTGAAATGTCACAGCCTCCGGTTTGTAGCTGAGGGTAGTTCCCCGCCTCCACTAGTTTCAGGGACCGGTCTCCCCCTTTGGCCTGACCCTTCTACGCAGGGAGATTCGGGCGTGCGGTGGCGACTCGCCGGTCCACACCCCTGGGGTCTCTTCGTTCCTTGTTCCTGGAGCCTTCTCCGCTCCTCTTTCTTCCTTCTCCCTCCTCCAGGCCCTGGCCTCCCTCTCAGGCCTGCCTGCGGAGCAGAGCCCATGCAGAGCCTCTGCTCCCTACTACTGACCTGAACTTCTCCTCTGTCTCTAAGATGGTGCCCACCTTTTATACCTCCCTCTAAGTGCACCCAGGAACTGTTCTCTCCCTTCTATGCACTACAGGGTTCCCCTTCCTCGGTGTTCCCTCCCCCCACTCCAGCCAGGGACAGGGACTGTCGTGCTCTACTTGGAGCATATCGGTCGCCCTGCCGCCCGGAAATGTGGTGAAATGCATGCAGGTATCGGGGTCCTGATCCACACTCCATCCTTACCTGAGAGTGGGATATCACACCTCTGGGTGAGGTGCAATACCTCTGTAGCAACCGAGCCCTCGGGGTGCTACATATTTTTTAACCTGTTTATGTGCAATTATTAATTTATCTTGTATGCCTAAATTTTACTCTTGTATTATTTATTGTGTTTCATTTATATTTTATATAATAAATGTCTTCCAAAAACATGTCTGGATTTTGGAACAAATCTTATGCTTACTTTCTATTTTTTTAGGCATTTTAATTGTTATCTTTGCGAGGATGAAAGTAGAGCACAAAGTAAAGAGTCTTGGAGAAGTTGGGGTATCAGGTGTATCTAATTTATTCTTACTTTAGGCCTTTTTTGTTCTTGTAGCTCAGACTTCGCCTGCCAGTGGCTCTCAAACTGTTGTTGAAGTACAATTCTCAGCATTGGTGTTATAACGCCAGAGCAGCTGGAGTGGCATACAGTACGTTGTCTGCCTACTGTTTGGCCATGCTTACGAAATTGGATAAAAAAATGGTCATAAAAAAGTCAAAAAGCCAATGAATTTTTATATTGTACTGGGAAATAAGATCCAGTTTTTGTTTGCATTCATTCATGATAAAAGTTAGGCCCCAGAAATAATCTGAGGAAGCTTCACGCAACAATTTATCGATTGGCTCCACAATCAGCTCCACATGGGTTTGTCTGCTCTTGGTTCCTTCAGGATCCAATCAAGGCTATACTTCTGACCCTTCCAGTTTATAGTTGCCAACATTTCTGTAGTTGTTTAAGTACCCTTCCAAACTTGTACCCTCCACACCCAAAATCATCCCCATTCCTCCTTGGTAATGTCTTTGACCCACCTCAGAATGTTCAGTTTTGGGTGCAGTTTCCATAAACCCTACTCCTTTTGGCTCTGCAATATCGTGAAATCGTGTACATTTGGCAAATATGCCATCCATAAATGTTTAGAAAAATTGTTAGAAATTTGGTTAAAGACTTAAATTAGAGGTGGTGTTAGTTCCATTTTAATCCAGACATAGGCTTTCCCTCCTAGGGAAGTCCTTCACCGGCTAACACTTGTACGGCAAAATGGAAGTGATCTTTTAGAGGGATGTGGCCTTATAAAATGGCAAGATGAAATGTATTCAACGCTCCTATATTAATATCAGACCCCTTAAACTAATTTCAGTCCCCAGACCAGACCCTGTAAATAAATTCAGACTCCACAACATCTCAATTAAGTTTAGACGCCTTAATATATCCAGATTCCAAACCAGACCCCCTATATTTATATCAGACCCTGTAAAATAATTTCAGACCAAATATATTAAATTCCATAGATTCCATTCATTATGGGGGGTATCTGTCATTGTCAGTCTCATCATAGGGGTTTCCATAGCTGACACTCAAATTTTGGGTGGTTATTGTCACTGATATTGTCAAAAAAATATGTGATTCTTCCAATAAAGTTCTCCATACCTGGCACTCTCATTTGTGGAGGGTCTCTTTAGCTAGTACCTTAGATCATATGGGGTCCCTTCAGCTGGTACCCTTAAACATATGGGGTCTCTTCAGCTGACATCCTCAGTCATCGGGGATCTCTTTAGCTGGTACCCTAAATCATATGAGGTCCCTTCAGCTGACATCCTCAGTCATAGGGGATCTCTTTAGCTGGTACCCTCAATCATATGAGGTCCCTTCAGCTGGTACCCTCAGTCATAGGGGATCTTTTTAGCTGGTACCCTCAATCATATGAGGTCCCTTCAGCTGACATCCTCAGTTGTAGGGGATCTCTTTAGCTGGTACCCTCAATCATATGGGGTCCCTTCAGCTGACACTCCTGGTCATAGGGAATCTCTTTAGCTGGTGCCCTCAATCACATGCAGTCCCTTCAGCTGACATTCCTGGTCATAGGGGATCTCTTTAGCTGGTACCCTCAATCATATGGGGTCCCTTCAGCTGACATCCTCAGTCATCGGGGATCTCTTTAGCTGGTACCCTCAATCATATGAGGTCCCTTCAGCTGACATCCTCAGTCGTAGGGGATCTCTTTAGCTGGTACCCTCAATCATATTGGGTCCCTTCAGCTGACACTCCTGGTCATAGGGAATCTCTTTAGCTGGTACCCTCAATCACATGGGGTCCCTTCAGCTGACATTCCTGGTCATAGGGGATCTCTTTAGCTGGTACCCTCAATCATATGGGGTCCCTTCAGCTGATATTCCTGGTCATAGGGGATCTCTTTAGCTGGCACCCTCAATCATAGGGGTCCCTTCAGCTGGTACCCTCAGTCATAGGGGATCTCTTTAGCTGTGGTACCTTTACAGTTAGCATTTCTTGTAGCACGCAGAGGGCACTTACCACGGCACCAATCTTTTCCTGCTTACAGAACCCAGGCTGCCTATTACGGAAATGGTTTTAATTGAGTCTGGACCTCTGTGTGCCAATGTAGAGCTGCCATCTCCACAGCTCACACATAACCTCTGGCAAGAAAATCCTCCATATGTCTCTTAAGTAAATTGGGGACCTGTAGATGCACAAGTGGACCTCTTTGAGAACCCTTTTGTGGTCCCATACAAAATTCATGCCATGTAGATGGATTACCTGAAAAGATGAGATAGAAGCCAACGCTCATCGCAACGTTCAACGGCAATTGTAACTGAGTCTTGTATCTTTGTGCAATTCAAAGCAGCTCCTGGGTACGAAAATTAACTTGTGTTCATCCCTGCCTAGAATGATAAAATCACGGCAAAGCAATGATATTCAACAATTCATAAAATATCGCTTCAACTACGTATTGTCCTCTAGGAGCCAAAAAAAAAAGAAAGTGTTGTGGGATTTTGTGAGAACTCGTCAGATTATCTAAACTCTCTCCGAATCCTTTCTGTGTTTGATGTACCTCGGGGCCTTCTGAGTGCACTATTTTTCCATCACATACGAATCAATACCACCCGGCACACTTGGGCTTTTAGTCTAAAATAGAATTCATTCAATACTGCTTTTTATGCCTCCATAGACGTGATAGGAAGAAAATGATCTGACTAATCCTTTACTGGAAAATAAAAGTGGAAAGTCTCTTCTCTACAGGTGCCTCAGTGTTGAAACCTTCGAAACGCGTCAATAATATTAAAGGCTGATAGTAATCGTTACCAAGAACCTGTCTCTTCGGCGCTCATTGATGTAATCCAACGTGCTTGATATTTTCTATTGCTATTGAAGGTGAACCAATTAAAGGTAATTGATTGCTTTATCAACCTTCTCCTCCTTCCGGCCTATGTCAAACATGACAATAATTGCATGAAGCAGGAACCAACTAAAATGCCATTGCAGATTGCAGAACTGTTACAATTGCAACTTCCCAATCATCCCTACTGATATATGCCACCAAAGGGTTAGAAATTGGGAGGATAAAGTTGCTTTCTTCCACTACCCATCCAACCCTCACCACATCTTCTGATCCCTCGCTTCTCGGTTGGAATATTTGGGTCTATAACACTGTGACGGACTTCCGATTGTCATAGCCCCCGGAAGAACATGGGAGATCATCAATGTCATGACTTTGCGACGTTCAAGTAGAATTCAGTGCCACTCGAATGTATTTGCTTACCTCTAGTAAAAGGGTATTATTTAAGAGGGTGCATGGGGCATGTTATTCTCTGAGCTTTAGTACAAGGAATGCCGGGCAGGTACACCTTGTAGCTAACAAATGCATTAAGTGGGCAGTCCTTAAAGGGAAACTGTCATCCGACTATGGCACTTTATTTAAATCTGGTTCTTGTGTTACATGTCTTAAAATACTAGCAATGTTTATAATCATATCACAGACCTTTTTCAGCAGGTTCCTTATCATTAGAAGCAGGATTACAATTACAGGTAACAGTTCCATACACAGCTGATAATCGCAATAGGCGATGTCACAGCTCACCTCGTCTCCCTTCCTTCACAATGACCTTTGCACACGCTCATTTGATGCCTCATTACAAAAGATGGGGTCGGATTCTGTTCATTGCTGCTAATGTACATGTGAATTTCCTGAAACAGCAGGAAGTAGAAGTCTAAAAAAGCCCTGGTGGTCAATGTAGAAATTGCAAGATTTCTATATTTTTCTTTTTAATACAGATGGTGATATGGGAAAAAAAAAACAACCATTGCCAAAATATTAAAAAGGTACATTTAACACTATAACCTGATTTAAACAATAGATATTTTTTTTTATTGCTCCCCTTTAAAGAAAACTAGAAAACACCCCAAACTGAAAGTTTGGAAAAAATATAAAGGTGCTTGGCTGGATCATTAGGGGTGAAAAAAATTCAGGTGTCTGTTGTGCTGCATTCGGCGCTATTTTTTCCTTCAAATTTGAAGGAATTTGCAAACAAGTCTATTATTAAAGTCAGGCCAATCCAAATATGAAGACATAAGCCACTATGTATTCTAGCCGAAATGATAATAAAAAACGAATAAAATATTAATACTAAGGCATGCAAATTCACAATTTCAATATTTTATTTCCATGTTTTTTTTCCTGACTTTATATTATATTTGGTTCTCATTTATTGAGTGGTTATTTCAGCCTTCTGAGGTTTTTTTTCTCTCCCTGCAGCATTTATCCCTTATATTAAATGTTTTTTTTTCCTGTTGTTGTTACTGTAATTGTCATGCATGATCCATTATCCCTTTTGACGTTATCTCTACATGAAATAATTTGAATTTCAAAGTAATTTTGTACCAGTCAATCAATGTATAAAAGTATTTGCTTCAAATTACAATTTTCAGGCGTTTTGACAGATATTATTTTTTTTTTAGATTTGATTGTCATATTCTTTTTTTTTTACATACTACTATCCATGTAAACCAGCTAAGACACCCTAAAAATAGATGTTTTCCCCTTAACATTTTCCATTTGTGGTTGATAATTTATTATTATTTTTAGACATTTTGTATATATTTTTGGGTTATAGATGATATGGCCTTCATTGCGGCTTCCTCTTAAGTTCTAAAGCAATGCTTTGTGACATGCAGAAGTAGTGCTGTTGCTTTAAAAGCATCCAGGAATTATAAGAGTTAACACAGTCACAAGAGACAGGGAGTTGTTAGCAGTGCCCCATGGGGATTGTGGGGAACTTGTTTACTATTCTGGCTGCAGCCAAAGGGAGAAGTGGTGTGTGTGATCTGTATCTCACAGAACTACAGGAAAGAGAACAGGATTCAAGTCAAGGGTGCAGCTCAACACAGGTCAGATACCCTGCACTGTTAGTTCAGGAAGTCTATCATCGGACAGGAAGATAAGGACTGGAAGGAATTGTGTCACAGAGATCATCTCCCTCATCAAACCCTCCCCCCTCCATTTCCATACAGGATAAAGAATGCTGTGTACTAGTGAGTCCTTGTGAAGGAAAAGCCTGCTGTTTATACATAGAAGTGTGCTGCCAAGAGATATAATCTGTGCTGAATTATGCTACTGAAGAGACTGACGTAACTGTGCCTGCTTTATGAGACTGTACTGTAATGAAGATTGTTACTGTAATATCCCTGAATTGCACTCTCCGTGCTTCAGATTAAATTCCACTGTTAAACTGCTGAAAAAGACTCGTCAAATGTATCTGGTCAGCAACTGAATCTATTGTATGCCTGAGAGCAGCTGCAGTCTATTGTCGCCCAGAGTAACGGTTCCCCCAGGATTCCAACGAATTCATGAAACCTGTCTCGCCCTATCTGAACCTAGCGGCGTGAGTGTAACATTGGTGGCCCATACGGGGAGTCCTGAGCGGGAATTAGCATGTAGAGGGAGAAGAGGAAAAGTGTCTGGAAAAACACAGCTGCACAGCACCTCAATTCAATTCTGCTACGCTGCTTGAGGCCGTGTGCACATTTGGAGTTCATATAAAGCTAAGCCATTTTCCCCTCTTTTGTCTACCCTTGTTGTCTTTAGAGTTTTAGTGAAGGTTGACTAGTGCTCATCTCCTTCCATCCCTAGCCGTAGCCTTACGCCAGGGAAAGTAGGGTGAGGCACGTGATTGGCAATAGCTGAGGTGGCTATATAGGGACGTTAGTTGAGACAGAGTGATTCTAGACCAGACTAGGAGGTTTCCACTTCCCCCTTTCCCTAGTGTCTGGGCTCCCTCTCTCTTTTCCCTCTGTGTTGCACTTACACCTGGTGTGACATTATAACCGGCCGAGCACGTTTAGGGAAAAAAAAAAATACTGACATTTTTTTTTTCTTTGTGTGTTTTTGGGCGTGCACCATTTTTTCCTTTCTCCCTTGGTATGGGATCAGTTGCAGAGCTCGCAGAGCAGTTCCTCTGTCTCTGGAGGTGAATGACCTCTGCTGTGAGGTTCAGCAACAGCATCAGCGGTTACAGGCCGCAAATGTAGGGGTCTCTGCAGGTAGGCCTGTCCAGCCTGAACCCAAGGTTGCCCTCCCGGACAGGTTTTCAGGAGGTAGGGACAGTTTTTTTGTATTTAAGGAGGCATGCAAATTGGATTTCAAACTTCGTCACTACTCCTCTGGTAATGAGGAGCAACGGGTTGGTATTGTGATCTCTCTAGTGCAGGGAGATCCTCAGTCATGGGCGTTTTCGTTACTGCAGGACTCGGTTTGTCTCCAATCTGTGGGCGGGTTTTTGGAGCTCTGGCGCTCATCTATGATGACCCTGACCGAGTCGCCTTGGCTGAGTCTAGGCTATGTTGCCTTCCGCAGGGGTTTCGGTCAGTGGAAACGTACAGTTTGGAATTCCGTATATGTGCAATGGATTCCAAATGGAATGACTCAGCCCTTAGAAGTCAATTTTGTGAGGGGCTTACTGAAAGGTTGAAAGATGCCTTGGCTGTATATGAAACCCCTCAGTCCTTGGAGGCTGCCATGTCTTTGGCAATACGTCTGGATAGGCGCCTTCGGGATAGACGGGTGCAACAACCTTCTCCGGGACCTTCTGGTCTGGGTTGTGTACCTTTGCCAGGGGAGCGGTCTGGGGGTGAACCAGTACTGGAGTAGGTGGAGGAACCCATGCAGTTAAGGGATGTCTTTACATCATACATCTCCCCGGAGATTCACAGGAAAAAAGGCGTATGTTTTTTTTGTGGGAAAAAGGGACACTTTGTTGGGACCTGTCCTTCAATTCCTAGACAAAAGGAGACTCGATTAACTCTCAGTAGTCTGGACTTGCATAAACAAGGGGTGCATTTGTGGCCAAACTGCAATTCCCGCTTTGTCCTGATAGCAGAAGTGGCGCTAGCGAGCAAAACCGAAAAAATTTCTGTTTGTTGACAGTGGAGCCGGAGTCAGCATGGTTGATGCTGAGTTTGTGAAAACTCATGGTCTTGCTTGCTGTGCTTTAGCTGAGCCTATTCCCATCTTTGCCTTTGACTTGGCACCACTTGCACAGAAAGCATTTACTCAGATTGTAAATAATGTAAAACTGAGGGTGGGGTCAGTTGATTGTGAAATCATCCCTTGCTATGTTCTGGACATTCTTCCTACTTTGATTGCTTTGGGTACCCCTTGGCTTGTTAAACATAATCTGTTGGTGGATTGGCAAGTGTGGCGCCCTGCTGCGCATTGGTGCCACAGATCCTAGAGGGGTGCATGGACGGATTCCTCCACAAGAGGCCCTCATAGCATTCACACACCTCCACCTTCCACCTCCGACCACCAGAGGGAGCCCATTAGGGATATAAATAGGAAAGGTCGAGCTAGGCAGTTCAGTCTGGTCTGAAGTCTGAAGTCTGTAAGGAGTCCAGTTACAGTCTAGCCTGGAATCTACAGTCAGTCTGCTGCACCCAGAGAGGTTGGCAGTCCAGCCCAGACTCAGGGAGCTCAGGTTAGTGAGCCCAAGGCGTGCCGACGCCATAAGAGCGGTGAAGAGTAGTGTGGCCTACTGCCAGTGTGAAGCCAAGTAGGGCCCCGAGCGTGGCCGAAGGCGAGTGGAGTAAGCTAGCTACATAGGGGGCAGAGGAGCTTAACCAGCTCACACCATAAGCATTTACCAGACACCGGGTCCGCATCTGCAGGGATCTCTACGACCAGCAGAAACAACCGGAACCCCTGGCGAACTACATGTCCCAGGAATACCAAAAGCTGACCATTATACCAGGGTCAGGGGTCACTCTGAGGCCCAAGAGACCGGGGGGTGTGAACTCCAACAGAAGGCCCTACAACCAGGTCAGCCGGTGCAAGACAGAGACCAAGTTAGGCCTAGCTCCAGGCAGGTCATAAACTTATCAGGAAAAGGCAAGAAGCAGGAGGCCCCAGACCCGCTCACTGGGGAGAGTCCTGAAATGCACCCTTCACCCTACAGTGCCCTGGATCGTGCCTGAAACACCACCAGCAAAGGTACTGAAGTGAACTGTTGTGAGTGTGCCTATTCTTCATCTGACCCGACCACCAACTAATCTGCCTGATCACCGGCCTCAGAGGACTGTAGCAGCACTGGTGAGTCTCATCAGACACCACGGGTGGCGTCACGAACTTTCCCCTTTCCCATTCACCTTTTCCCCAATTTCTTCTGACGCGCCCCTGGGCCTGTGTCGCGCTGCGTTGCGCACGCGGGAGCTTACCCGGAGCCGGATCTCTTGAGGGTTGTAGTCTTGTGGCGGTGATCCGGTCCGTGCCCAGGGAGTCAGACTAAGTGGCGCTGTATCAGCGGTAGATGATGGACGACTACGCCACCCGTTGAATGCAGCTATGGAGCTGCCGCTGCAGAGCAGACCGCTGAGGCCGGTGGAAGGATGGTGCAGCGTGGATGGTATAACCCCCAACGGGAGGGGTATGGCCTCAGGGCAGCCGACGTGGAAGATGGGGGTAGCAGGAACCACTCAGAGACGGTGCGGTGTAATTCAGGGTCTTTACTGGTAACAACGATAGACCCTCCCGGAGTACTTGCTAGCGCACGGGGCCTGGTCAGTCCTTGAGCAGATGGGATCTCCCCTGGCCAGGCGGAGTTGTAGGCCTCCCAAACTGACTGTACTCTTCTGGCTACCTTGCTAGAAGCGGATATAAGTAGCCCACGTCCCTGAGTGTACCGTGTGGTGCTCACCCGTATGGCCGGTGACTCGGGGCCTTCTAATGGCTTCCGCTCCACGATGGCGGTACTGGTCCCACGCGTGTGACCGTGCCTTCGGGTTTCTGGGCCTGAGGACCTGAAATCCCCTGCCGGTCGGCTTCTGCTGCTGGGTAAGAGTTAGTCCCCACAGCCTCGGACGCCGGGTCCGGTAAGAAAGCTTCTCAGTCAGGGCGAGCTCTGCAGCTGCCAGCCCCTGACTCGTAGTAGTATTGCTCCCACTGAGCTTCTGCTGTTTCTTCCTATGACTGTTTCTCGTCTCTACTTCTTCTCTACTTCCTAACCCTGCCTCAGCCCTAGGTTTATCTAGGGGAAGTTCTTCCCCTCCCAAGACTGGGCAGGAGGTGTGGCATGCACAGGATCCCTGACCAAAGGACCTCCCACCTGCTCTCAGACATAACATTACATTACTGTGGAAAACCAGACCCCTGGGGTGCCACATTCCCCCCTAGTGAAATTTAGTACTCCGGGACTAAACATTTTTTTTTTTTTTTTTTGAAAAACATAACAAGATATAACAATAACAATAAAGAAACACATAAAGGTGGTCACGGCATGTCCGTAACCGGGTGCAGTCTTTGAAGAAAGCAAGGTGTCCATTTCACCAAAACAGGGAGACGTAACCAGGTAGGGGTTTGTCCTGCCCCGAGTCCTTAACAGTCTTTAGTCCGTCCTGGGTTACGCTCCAACTATGTACAAGGATTCCCGGTAAATCCACCAAGGACTCCTACAAATAACTAGAAACACAAAATTATACACAAGCAACAATACACAGGTAAACATAAATAAAACAATTTATACACTTCAAATCCTCCAACGTGCGGGTAACTGGCCCCTAGTGGCCCTAGTGGACCTACGGAGCTGACTGCCTAGCCCTGAACTACAGGGTGTAGGAGCTGTCAAGGGTAAACTGGGCAGCTGTCTACCGGCTCTTTGGCTCACTAGGGATATGGCAGGCTCACTGCAAGCAGAGGGTTGATCCTCCTGGTCTGCGGGTGTGGGGTCTTCTGCCTCCTGGACCGGCTGTTCTTCCAGCTCTACCTGTTGCTCCGTAGGTGCTTGGGATGCTGGTTGGAGGAAGGTGAGTACGGGTACCACAACTGCACCATTGACTTGAGTCCAAGACCGAGGGAAGTCCCCGAGCACAGTACTAACCATTAGTGTTGAGCCACCCCCGTAGTGTTCGAGTTCGGTTCGGTTCGTCGAACACCCGTGTGTTCGCCGAACTGTTCGTCGAACTGTTCGTCGAACACCTTCGAACACCGTTAAAACCAATGGCAGGCAAACAAAAACACATAGAAACACATAGAAAACACCTTCAAAGGTGTCCAAAAGCTGACAAACTGCTCAGAAGACATAACTAACACATGGAAAAGTGACAAGTACATATAGTCATGCGAAAATAAAAGAGGTGGAGGAGTAAAAAGAGGGGGAGACACAGATATAGGCATGTCATGCCCTTCTAAAATCCAAAAAGTGAGAAGCCGACACGGCCAGTCCGCTCCTGCCCGTGCCACCTCCGTGTCGCCGGGTTTGTGCCAGAGCCGCGGTGAACCCTGACGGCCAGCCCCCTCTCCCAATACTGGTGCCTGTCCGCTGGTGGGTCGAGCGAGCCCCCCTGTGGTGGAGGCAGCTCTAAGCTTTTTAATTTAAATTGTCTCTCTAATTTGAATGAATACACTTTAAATCCATTTACAAGGATCTATTGGAGGGCAAGTCTCATGCCAGCAGCCACGGTAGCAGGAAGTGGAGGAGGTGTGGCCTGTGTTCCTAGCTGAGTGAGAGCTGTGTGGAGGAGCTCCTGGGAAGCTCCAACTAGGATTTTTTTCTAAGCCCGACCCTTGCCTCTTCGTTTTCCCAGGACCGAGGCAGGGGTGTCGGGGGGTATCCCCGGGCTCCGGCCCTCCCGGTCTGGGCCGGGTGGGGTCGGAGGACTGAATATGGATCCATCGGAGGACTCTGTGAGGAGGTCTGGGAGGCTGTCCCAGCGTGAAACGGCTACGGTGAGCATGCCGGCATCGGCTAACAAGGTGACTGGCAAGCCCAAGGGAAGCAAGGGGAGTGCCCCATGGGCCGAGAGGGGCCCGGACGAGTCAGCGGAGGCTTTCTCCCAGCGGGTGGTGGAGATGTTGCGGTGCCACGAAAAGGGGAAGGTGGCACTGGCGAAACTCCTGCTGGACTTGCGGCAGGCCAAGGCGCTATATAATGCAGCAGCCCAGAGGAAGCGCCCGGCGATCGCCACGCAAATCCAGAGGGTCAAGGATAGGATCGCCGAGGTGGAGCAGAGGCAGGCAGAAATAGAGAGGGCTGCGGGTCCCTTTCTGGAGAAATTCTCTAATGATCGGCGGTTCTCGGGCCAGGAGGGGTTAACCACGCAGCAAGGAAGGGGGGCGTGTGAAGGGGGCCTGCCGGCCAGTGAAGGCACTCCCAGGACTACACATGGCAGCCAGGAGCCTGGAAAGGAACGTTTGTCTGGAGCCCCGCCCCCTGTCCCACCCACCACAGCTCTGGGTGCTGCCCCGGGGGTTACCCCAGCCATGGAGGAGGAGAAGGTGGGGTGGTGGAGGAAGTGGCGCGCTGTTAGTGCGAGCAGAGGATAGTGTGGGTGCGGGCACAAAGGCCGGGGGATCGCGGTCCGGGGCTCCGCCCCTTGCCCCACCCACCTCAGCGCTCGGCGTGGCCACCATGAGAGACACACGTAGAACTGCAGAGCCCAGCGGCACCCGGTCTGCCGGCCCACCCCTAGCCCCGCCCACCTTGGCAATCGGCGTGGCCACCATGCGAGACACACGTGGAACTGCAGAGCCCAGCGGCACCCGGTCTGCCAGCCCGCCCCTAGCCCCGCCCACCTCGGCGCTCAGCGCGGCCACCATGAGAGGCACACGTGGAACTACCG
Organism: Phyllobates terribilis; assembly: GCF_046119375.1. Taxonomy (NCBI): domain Eukaryota; kingdom Metazoa; phylum Chordata; class Amphibia; order Anura; family Dendrobatidae; genus Phyllobates; species Phyllobates terribilis. The sequence goes on along the minus strand of NW_027362767.1, from coordinate 53,212,357 downwards.
AGCCCAGCGGGCCCCAATCTGCCAACCCGCCCCAAGCCCCGCCCACCTCGACATTCGGCGTGGCCACCATGAGAGAGACACGTGGAACTGCAGAGCCCAGCGGCACCCGGTCTACCAGTCCGCCCCTAGCCCCGCCCACCTCGGCACTCAGCGCGGCCACCATGAGAGGCACACATGGAACTACCGAGCCCAGCGGCCCCCAGTCTGCCAACCTGCCCCAAGCCCCGCCCACCTCAGCGCTCGGCGCAGCTACCATGAGAGCCGCGAGTGGAACTGCAGAGCCCAGCAGTTCCCGGTCTGCTGGTCCGCCTCTAGTCCTGCCCACCGCAGCTCTCTGCACTGCCTCTGTACAGTCTGTGGGCGGAGGGAAGGAGGGAGGCAGGAGGGACATGAAAGAAAAAGCAGCAAGCAATGCTTATAGTACCAGAAGGCTCAGCAAGCCTTGCGCCAGTGCCCCGCCCCTCGTCCTGCCCACCACAGCACCTGGAGTTACCCAGAAGAAACCTGCGGCTGGGAGGGAGGCAGCAGGGAAAACAGCAGGGAAGACAGAGACGGATCCAGGAACAGTGTCCCAGGAGGTGGCAGTAACCCCGGTCGAGCAGCCTGCCGGCGTTACTGGGGAGCCTCCTAAATCTTCCGGTCTGCGTCCTGAGCAGGTGGCGCTGCCTGCCTCCAGCACATCAGAGGAGGAGGACATGGAGGCGTCTTCGGGGTCCGGGGGGCTCATGGCGGCCATCCGGTTGCTGGAGTCCCCGGTGAACCTCCAGCATTTTTGTTTCGGGGACGAAGATCCGGGACCTGGAAAGAAGAAGGGGCGCAAGAAGAAGGCACAGGAGACGGTGAGTATGCGTTACGTGTTTAATGATGATACTGATGCTGCTGCTGTCTCCTGTGTAACCCCCACCGGTCAAGGGCGCCCGAATCATGAAGTTGGTCCTCGGCGCAGGTCCGGTGGGGAGAGTAAAGGCAAATGTAAGGCGAGTGGTGATGGTGTGGCGATCCCTACGGAGGACAGTAGGGATGGCAAAGGGTCATCGCTGGCAGTGGCGCCAGACATATTCAGTGTGGTGGAGTTCCCGTCTCTGTCTCCCATGGCCTCTGGGTCTCGGGCAGAGGAAGGTGGGGGTTGTGGCGGTGGAGCCGGAGCAGCTTTTTCAGAGATCTTGGCTGAGGTCCGGAGGATGGTGGGGGAGGAGAGAGACACTGCTTCCATATCTGGCCAGAGGGTTGAGGGGCCGCATGCTGGGGACAAGGCTGCCGGGGGTAAACCGGCTGGGGTGTCTGCACCTGTGAGGTTGGTAAAACCCGGCGCCCAAAATCCCGGCCCCTGTGATACCCAGCGCATGAATATTAGAGGGTCCAAGGTGGCAGAGGGGGAGAAGGGGAGTAAGGACAATGCTGCGGATGTGGTGAGTGTCCTGAAACCCCCCCCCAGTGATGCCAGGACCTTGGGTAAAGCGGTTAGTACCCCACCTGTTCTGGCTAGCATGGATGGGGTGCATGAGGTGGGGATGAATGGGGTACATGAAGGAGGTGAGGATGGAGGTGAGGATGCAGGTATGGAAGTGGTGAGTGGTACGGCTGGTGGTGATGGTAGTGGTGCAGGGGCGGTAGGTGAGGCTGTGAGGCAGAGTGTGAGTGTGAATGAGGGGCCAAGTGTGAGGCCAAGGAATCCCAGTTCGTTGGCGGCCTCGTTAGAGGGCGGTTCACATGTCCGCACCTTTGCGGCGGCCGCTGCCGCGGGTAGTGGAGGGTCCTTGTCAGGGGACACTGGGCAGGGTTACTTGCAATGGCGTCTCCTGGACGCCCTGAAGAGGGGAGAGCAGTCCATTACAGTGGAGGGTAGGGAGGTAGATTTATCGTTCTGGATAGACCGACATGGTCTGTCCGCCTTCCGAGAGTTAGGGGCAGAGAACGTTACGTGGTCTCTGCCGACAGCAGGGCAGGGTGGCGTCCGTAGGAATGTGGTCCGTCTCCGGTGGGAAGGCAATGAAACTTGCCCCTCTAGGGACAAGGTGGTGGAGCTTTTCCTGGGGATGGGCTTCAGGGCTGATGACATCTATGCCCTGATTCATCCCTATGGTGCCACCTTTTTCGACGTCAGCTTTGTGAGATCGGAGGGCCTAGAGCTCTTCTGGTCTCAGTATGAGCTGGCTCGGATTTGCCCTGAATGGCGAGGGTTTATAGTCCAGGCTATCTCTCGCCAAAACTCAGTGAAGAAAGTGACCGTGCTCACCAGTAACGAGTCACTTTCTGAGATGGACATCATGACCTGGCTGAGCAGGTATGGGGAGGTGGTCCAGATTCCCAAAAAGAATCTGGACAAGCATGGCATCTGGTCAGGGGCCTGGACCTTTATGGTAAAACTGAAGGTCTCGGGTTACTCGGTTACCCACATTCCCACTTCAACATTCTTGGGAAGGGACCGAATCCTGATCTTTTACCAGGGGCAGCCGAAGTTGTGCCACAGGTGCGGCAGCCCCTCTCACTTCAGCGCGGGGTGTAAGGTGGAGAAGTGCGCAATGTGTGGAGGGGTGGGTCATCTGGCCGCAACCTGTAGGGACATTCGGTGTAACCTGTGTGGTGTCTTGGGACACCCGTTTAGTCGCTGTCCGCGCTCCTATGCCAATGTTGGCCTGAATCCGGGAGGTGCTGGTAGGGAGGAGGCGAGGACCAGACCAGCCGGTGAAGGGACTAGCGGCGGCGTAGGAAGTAAGGGACCGGTGAGGAGCAGAACTCCCCCTGAGGCGGGAGGGAAAGAGCAGCGTCCGAGGAGAGTGGTGGAGAGGGACCAGGGGATTATGTCCCTGCCTCTGGTCCCTAGTTCGGGGGAGCTTGCAGCTGAGGTCCCGGACAGTGAGATAGACGAAGAGGTCAGGAGGATGGTCAGGGAGGATGGGGCCACCTCTCCCTTATCCTCATCCAGGTGTGGATGAGGGGGGGAATGAAGAGTGGCAACAGCAAAAGAAAAGGGAGAAGAAAAGGGTGAGGAAGAAGGGTAACTCGAAGGAGAAGGCAACCCGGGGCCAGGTGCCAAAGGAAGGCTCTTCCTCCCTTCCTCCGGTGGAGCTCTCCAACCAGTACCAGGCCCTAAGCGAGTCTCCCTTGTCTTCAGATAGGGGGGAGGAGGGGGGTCTGGTGCTGGGGGTTGCGGACAAGGATGTAGGGGCTAAAGGGGGCGCCAGGCCCTCAACATCGGGGGTTGGGGAAACCGGGCCTCTGGTGGGGGGGGTCGACCCAGGGCCTCCTGACAAGGGCAAGGGTGCGCCTGAAACAGTTGTGCCCGTTAAAGTTGTGTGTGGAACAGCAGGTATGGATGTGTCGGTGTGCCTGAAACGTGCTATATCGTCCTCTGAGGAGGAAAATGGAGCACATGTAAAGGGTAAGGTGGGTGGGAAGAAGGTCGCTGTCCAACCTGATCACTCATGATGGCGGCACTCACCCCGTTGACGCTGGCGACCATTAATGTTGCCAGCATAAAGTCTGATGCGGCTAGGTTCACGGCCTTCCATTTTCTCGGCCAGCTTGATGCCGACATTTTGTTTTTGCAGGAGACCAGGTTGGTCGATCTCACGTCCCTTAAAAAAGCTAAGAGGGAGTGGGTACACGGGCCTTCCTATTGGTCTCTTGCGGCTGAGCCATATAGCGGTGTGGCGGTCCTTTTCAAGACCGCAGATGTAGTATGCCGACGGGTTATTGAGTTGGAAATGGGGAGGTGCTTGATCTTGGATGTGTTCATAAGGGGACAAGAGCTTCGGCTCATAAACATCTATGGTCCCCAGACTAAGTGGGACCGCAAGTGTCTCTTTATGAGTATTAAACCCTTTTTGTTTTGTAGCCGACTGGTGGTCTTTGGAGGGGACTTCAACAATGTCTCGAGGCCCCAAGACAGAGGAGGTTCCAGAGACCGGTTGGCCTACGACAGCGTCGCCTTGAATAGCATAGTTAGTGAGGCTCGCCTAGTGGATGTCCACATCCGGAACACCACGGGCCACGCGGGTTACACTTATTTCAGAGGTAGTCAGACTAGGTCTAGAATAGACAGGTTTTATTTGAAGGAGGAGGCAGTCTCTTCACCTTTATCGGTGGTAGAGGTTGAATTCTCCGACCACTGCCTGATTATGTTTTCTCTGAATGTTACAGAGACTCCTCGGATGGGAAGAGGTTTTTGGAAGCTGAATTCGTCACTCCTGAAGGAAGCAGCTGTAAGACAGTCCTTTGAGGATTTCTTTCAAAGTCAGGTACCGCTACTGGGCCTTGGTAACACTAAGTCAGAGTGGTGGGAGATCTTCAAACATCGGGTGGCGAGATTCTTCCGCCAGCTTTCTAACCTCAGAAGCCTGAACAGGGATCTCCTGTATCGGGGCCTGAGGAGGAAACTCGAGGAACTTGTCTCGACTGGGGGTGGCCGTGAGGACATCACCAGGGTGAAAGCCTTACTCAAGAGATGTCAGTATGATAGGCACACATCTTTGGTTTTTGAGAGGGACTTCGGGAAGTATCGCTCACCCGACCCCTACAGAAACTGCAAGATGTCAGTGAGTAGTAAGATAGTGGCGGGTCTGAGGGACAGTACAGGATCCCTGACCAGGTCCAGGTCAGGGATCTTGGAGGTCGTCAGATCCTTTTACTCACATCTCTTGGGGAGGAGGGAGCTGGATCGAGATGAGACGTCGGCTTTCCTGGCTGAGGCCATTCCTGAATCAGGGGTAGACCCCTCGCTCGATGTCTTGGTGGATGAGATCAAAGAAGAGGAAGTTAGACTGGCGATTGACGGGCTCCAGCTCAAAAAATCACCAGGTCCGGACGGCTTAACGTCGGAGTTCTACAAGACCTTTAAGGACCTTTTGGTCCCCTTATTGACTCAGGTTTTTAATGAGTGTCTCTCCTCGGGCACTCTTCCGAGATCAATGAGGAGGTCAGCTTTGATCCTTCTTTCTAAGGGAAAGGATCCGTCGCACATTGAGAACTGGAGGCCCATAGCGCTTCTCAATGTGGACAGGAAGGTTTTGGCTAAAGTACTCTTTAATAGGTTGGTGAAGTTTGCGCCACGGCTCCTTTCTGAGTCCCAGCACTGCTGTGTTCCTGGCCGTAGCACTTTTAGTGCTGTTCTCGGTGTCCGGGAGGCTGTGGAACAGGGTAGGGCTGGCCTCTGGAAGGGGTATCTGCTGTCCTTGGATCAGGCCAAAGCCTTTGACCGGGTTGATCACGAGTACCTGTGGTCCACTCTTCTGAGGTATGGTCTGCCAGGGAGGTTCGTGGACTGGCTGAAGACATTGTACAGAGGGGCGGAGAGTTTCCCACTTGTGAATGGTTGGATTGGACAGGCCTTTGCGGTGGGCTCCGGCGTTCGTCAGGGATGTCCTCTCAGTCCCCTGCTGTATGTGTTCGCGATTGATCCCTTCATAAGGAGGGTGGATCGTGGACCAATAGCGGGGGTGAGGATGGACCAGGCGGGCGAACGGGAGGCCGCCCTGAAGGTAGTGGCCTATGCTGATGATGTTTCTGTTTTTGTCTCCTCAAAAGAGGAGGTGCGGGCAGTGATGTCTGAGGTGGAGGGCTACTCCAGGGCCTCTGGTTCCATTGTCAATCGGAGCAAGTGTGGGAGTCTTTGGCTGGGGGGAGGAGATCCCAGGTTTGATCTCCCGGACACCCTCCCAGAGCCCCAAGAGTATGCCAAGATCCTAGGCGTTGAATTTGGCCAGGGTGATTACCCAACCAAAAACTGGGAAAGTAGACTTAAAATTGCCGCCCAGAGAGTGGACCAGTGGAAGGGTTGGTCTTTGACCCTGAGGGAAAGGGTGAGCTTGTGCAAAGGTTTCCTGCTCCCATTGTTAATGTATCTAGGCAGCATTTGCATTTTGCCAGAGCCTCTCTGGACGCGGGTCTATGGCCTGTTTTTCCAACTGTTATGGGGAAACAGGCTGAACCTAGTCAAGCGGGAGGTTACTTACCGTACGAGGAGACTAGGGGGGTTGAATATGGTCAACCCCGTGGTGTTCTTGGTTTGCACCTTTCTTAAGCTAAATATATCAAACCTCTGGAAAGAGAGGGCTCCTCTGTGGGTATTCTCCTGTAGGGGATGGTTGCAGTCCTTCTTCCAGGATTGGGAGACAGGAGGGCGTGTGAAGGATCTTCGCACACCGCACGGGCATCTCCCGGCTTATGTTACCCCGGTTTTGAAAGTAATACGCCGGTGGGGTTTGGGAGTGTGGGAGGTGAGGACTCTCACGAGGAAACTTCTCGAGGGGAGGATCTTATCGACCCATTTTCAAAAGCCACTGGCACTCAGGGACTGCCCAAGTCGGGATCTGGAGGTGGGGTTGCGTCTTTTAAATTCAAAACGGATCCCCGCGAAGTATTGGGACTTGACTTGGCGCTGCTTTCAGGGTAAGCTGTATGTGAGGGACAACTTGAAGTACAGGAACTCCGAGGATAGGAATTGTCCTCGTGAGAGTTGTGCTGACATGCTTGAGAGCATGGAGCACTTCCTGCTTCAGTGTCCCTTTAATGCAGAGGTATGCAACAGGGTGGGCGCTTCCATTGACTGGCCTAGGCTGGCGGGCCTCTCCTACGCTGAGTGGGCCTATGGAGCGTTCAGAGACCTTGGTGGACGGGACCAGTGCACTCTTTTTCTAGTTAGCCTAGTGGTTAGGTTTTTCACATGGAATGCACGGTGTTTAGTGTCGACGGGCAGTAAAATCCTCCCAGTGGGTGAGGTATGTAGCAACATCCTTGGTGACCTGGTGAAGATGCGCTCCTTGGAGTATGAAAGGCTGGGTGCATCGGGGGCCTCCCGTCTCTGGAGGGGTTTCTCCTTCCAGGTGCCTTAGTTCTGGATTGCTCCAAGCCTCCTGGTGGTGGGCTAAGTTCTCACCGTAGCTTTTTGTTTTGAGAATGGTATCATGAAAAGGGTTTACAAGCACCGAACCGGTGCGGATGGTATTTTTGTTATTGTTCTTGTTGTTATTATTATTGTTGTCTTATTGTTCTTTTACTTTGGGGGTTAGTTAGGTGGGGTGGGGGTTTTGAGGGGGGTTAAGCATGAACTTGGACTGGCCCGGGCCCAAAACTGTCGGGGTTCGCCCTAAGTCCGGAAGGACTTTTTCGGAACTTAGAGGCCGGTTCGGGTTGGGGGTATAGTGAGAGTTGGGGTAGTGTATGTGTTATTATGTGTTACTCATGATTTAAGTGTTGTGTGTTATTTCATATGGTTTATGTGGTTTATATTTTGTTATATGTATTTTGCTTCTGCATCTCTGGTTTTTGTTACGGCAGAATCAGGTGTAAGTGTGGAGGAAGTTTGAGGTATGTTTGGATAGGCTGTGGTTGTATGGTGGTTGTCAGGCAGGTGGGGTCCCTTGTATATACATTGTTTATGTATCGGTTATATTGCTGGAAATTGTTTTCGTTACTTGTACTAGTTTGTGTTCTTACATTTATAATAAAATAGAGTTCCAGCTCCAGTAGCGTCCACTAAAGCTGCTGCAGTTAAAAAGCTTTTATAAGGATCGAGCTCGGCTGTCCACCGCAAGGCATCCTACTGCCAGTCCCAGCCCCTATGCCTTGGGGTGCCTCCTGATGCTCTTCACTAATTATCCCATGGTCCCGAAGCATTTCCTTTGAAAAAATTAAGTGTCTAAACTACAGGTGGTGCAGCTTGCTTAACAGCCGGGATAATCCGCTCACTAGCAGACACTGCTACTAGGCACAAAGTATTTCCTGGGCTAGATGCAGTTAAAAATTTGTAATTAGATACTCTCGTTGGATGCTGAGAAAGCATTCCATAGAGTCTCCTGGCACGCCATATATGATTCTCTTAAAAAGCTTGGGGTAGGGGTCTAGGGGACCCTTTTATAGCCAAAATCACGGCCCTGTATCGCAATACGTCACCTAGGCTGAAGATAAATGGAACTGTAGCACCCTGAGGGCTCGGTTGCTACAGACGTATTGCACCTCACCCAGAGGTGTGATATCTCACTCTCAGGTAAGGATGGAGTGTGGATCAGGACCGGACACCTGCATGCATTACACCACATTGCCGTGGGGCAGGGCGACCAATATGCCCCTGAGATGGGCACGACAGTCCCTGTCCCTGGCTGGAGTGGGGGGAGGGAACACTGAGGAAGGGGAACCCTGTAGTGCAGGAGCAGGGAGGAAGCAGTTCCTGGGTGCATTGAGAAGGGAGTATAAAAGGTGGGCACCATCTTAGTTCAGTGCAGAGAAGTCTGAGCAGAAGTGGCAGGGAGCAGGGGCTCTGCATGAGCTCTGCTCCGGAGGCGGGCCTAGTAACAGAGGCCCAGGCCTGGAAGAGGGAGAAGGAAGGAAGAGGAGCGGAGAAGGCTCCAGGAACGAGGAATGAAGGGATCCCAGGGGTGCGGACGGGCGAGTCGCCACCGCACGCCCGAATCCACCTGCGTGGAGGGGTCAGGCCAAAGGGGGAGACCGGTCCCCGAACTAGTGGAGGCAGGAAACGACCCTCAGCTAGAAACCGGAGGCTCTGACATTTTATGTGGCGCAGCCCCTCGCTACACCCACTAGGAAGGCACCACATAGGGTCAGGGAAACTGGCGCCAAGTTTACCAAGAGGAGGCCCGAGGCAGCCGGACAGAAGTGTTGGTAAGAAAGGCCAGACAAAGGACACACAAAGGGGGTCCTGTGAAGTGCTCCAAAGTTATCTGGGAGTTGTCTGAGCCCCTCACCTGGTGAGCACAGTACGACGTGGGCAGCCGTTACCTGCAGACGTGGTCTGGATAATAAGAACTGTGAGTAAAGGCCCTGAACTGCATCACTGACTCCGTGTCGTTACTGCTGCTGCCCTGCACCATCACCCCCATCCTCCGCATACACTGCCCTGAGGCTATACTCCTCCCGTGGGGAGTTATGCTACGCTCTGCTGCACCCACAACACCAGCCTCAGTGGTCTGCCCTGTAGCGGCGGTTCACTCTGACCGCAATCCACGGGTGGCGTAGTCGGACATTTAAACATGAAAACCACATAAATAGTTCCGCCACTGGTTTGACCGCCCTGAGCCACGGAACTGGGTCGCCGCCACGAAGACTACAACCACCAGCATCCACCAAAAAGGGTCCGGCTCCGGGTGTCCCAAGGCCCAGGGGGTGCGTCAGAACATTTTCATCACCTTTCACAATCACCAATGGGACAAGGCAGTGATGTCCTCTGTCCCCTCTCTTATACATCCTAGTGACGGAGCACCTGCTCTCATCAATTCGCCATAACCCCAATATTAGGTGGATTGAGGTGGGAGGCACCGAGTACAAGTGCTCTCTATTTGCTGATGATGTCCTAGTATATATCACTCAATCACATATATCCATCCATGCTGTTATGGCTGAAATAGATCACTTTGTTACATTGTAAAATTTTAAAATCAATGCAGCGAAGTCTGAGGCCCTCGATGTCTCCCTCCCCAAATCCATATAGGATTCCATCCAGTCCAACTTTCCCTTTGCTTGGCCCTCACAGGGTATCAAATACTTAGGAATTCCTATTCATAGAGACCTCTCCCATCTATGTTATCTTAATTTTGGGCCCTTTATTGAACAATTCCATACAGACCACGGTTGGCAAGTTAGAACTGTAAGATTCACTACGTGAACCACTGGTGTTTTGTGGAAAAGCACATGTACACTGCGTTCCAAATTATTATACAAAAAGTGTTTAGGAGTGATAAGGGAAGAATTTGTTTGTTTGTCAGTTAAACTCATTGATGGTGATGTGTGTCAGGGCTCTTTATATCACTGTAAGCAATTGCAGACACCTGTGCTAATTAGTTTGGCAGGTGTGTCCAATGAAAGGCAAGACTACTTAAGAAGGCTCTCTCACATTATTAAGCAGCCTACATTTTCTGCCAAAATGGGAAAGAAAAAGGATGTGTCGGCTGCTGAGAAGCAACAAATTGTGGAGTGTTTAGGTCAAGGCATGACTACAATCAACATTGTGCGATGATCAGGATGAAGTGTCTTGGCAATCAAGAAGTATGTAGCTGATTCACAGTACACACGTGTGCGTGCTGATAAGGGCAAATTGAGGACTCTTTCCTACAGGCAATTACGTCAGGTTGAAAGAGCAGCGGCAAAAAAGCCTTGTCATAGCAGCAGACAAGTTTTTGAAGCTGCTTGTGCCTCCAACGTCCCCCGAACAACAAGATGCAGGGTCCTTCAGAGGTTTGCAGCTGTGCATGCGCCATCCTGTCGACCTCCTCTATCCACTTCACACAAGCAGAAACGGCTCCAGTGGGCCAAACATTACATGAAGACTGATTTCAAAACTGTTTTGTTCACGGATGAGTGCCGTGCAGCGCTCGATGGTCCAGATGGATGGAGTGGAGGATGGCTGGTTGATGGACACCCCACGCAAACACGGCTACAGCGCCAACAAGGAGGAGGTGGAGTAATGTTTTGGGCTGGAATCATGGGGAGAGAGATTGTCGGCCCCTTTAGGATCCCTGAAGGCGCTAAAGATGAACTCCATAATGTATGTGGATTTTCTCAAACAGCACTTCCTGCGATGGTTCAAGAAGAAGAACCGTGTATTTCACAGCAAGATCATTTTTCTGCATGATAATGCACCATCTCATGCTGCACATAAAACATCTGCATCTCTGGCTGATATGGGCATAAAAGGGGACAAACTTATGGTGTGACCCCCATGCTCCCCTGACCTCTACCCCATTCAGAACCTTTGGAGCATCATTAAAAGGAGTGTCTATGATGGCGGGAGGCAGTTCACATCTAAGCAACAGCTCTGGGAGGGTATTCTGTCCTCATGCAAAACAATTGAAGCAGAAACCATCCAAAACCTGACAAATTCAATGGACGAGAGAGTTCAGAAGCTCCTTTCGAACAAGGGGTCCTATGTGAAAATGTAACATCACCTAGAATAAAGTTTTGAGTTGAAAACTGTTTGATTTCAGTTTCTAACAACCTGCTAATGCTTATAATTTCAAAAATGACCATTTTTTTGTTCTTTATTAAAATGAAAAGGTTGATCGAAAAGTTTGGGGGATCTAAGAGTGTGGCAACCCAGTAGTCATGATTACTTCGAATTCTGACAATATGAGGGTCATGCTGCAGGTAGTGCAGCAAGAAGGCACTTATGTGCCTTGCGCATCTCGGAGCCCCAAAATTATTTTCCGGGCTAGATGCAGCTAAAAATTATTTTTAATTTTTAATCTGGTGAAGCTTTAGTATAGATGGCCTAATAGGATCAGTGCTGCACCCAAATTATTTTCCAGTCAAGATACAGATAAACATGATTAGTAATTTGAAAGTGTTATGCACACGCCCGGGCTGAGCGGCGTGTGCGTGTGATTGTAGTGATTCCACTGGACCGTGCCGGAGAGTGAATGCCTGGAGGGGCTTAACTAGGTATTCACCCGATCCGACCAGGGTCGCACGACGGCATACGACGCCAGTGCACCAAGGAGGAACCGAGCAGAGGGACCAGGTGCTACTCCAGGACAGACCCCGGACACGGCTGTTGACCCACACAGGGGAATACAGGAACAAACTGGTAGGCTGGCACACAGACTGGTGGGTATAGGCAGGCACGACTGGTATGCAGGCAGGCGGGTATGCAGGCAGGGGGGTACAGGCAAGCACAGCTAGAGTGCAGACAGGGAGGCACTAGCAGGTAGGAACACAGGCGGGATAGGACCCAGTACACACTGGGACTCAGGAACAATACAGGCAGAGGGGTACAGGCAAGCACAGCTAGAGTGCAGACAGGGAGGCACTAGCAGGTAGGGACACTGGCGGGATAGGACCCAGTACACACTGGGACTCAGGAACAGAACCACAGATGTGGCGGACAAAGACAGCAGAGTGAGGCCGCCCAGAGAGGTGAGCGAGAACAGGGCAGGACAAGGCCGCCTGGAGCGGTGAGCAAGAGTAGAGCAGGACAAGGCCGCCAGGAGCGGTGAACAAAGGATCAGAGCTGAGCGAGACTGCTGGAGCAGTGAGCAAGAGTAAAGCAGGACGAGGCCGCCTGGAGCGGTGAGCAAGAGTGGAGCGAGACTGCCGGAGCAGCGAGCAAAAGGGTCAGAGCGGAGCAAGGCTGCCGGAGCAGCGAGCAAAGGAGTCAGAGCAGGCTAGAACCGCCGGAGCGGTAAGCAAAGGAGTCAGAGCAGACTAGAACCGCCGGAGCGGTGAGCAAAGGAGTCAGAGCAGACTAGAACCGCCGGAGCGGTGAGCAGAGGAGTCAGAGCAGGCTAGAACCGCCGGAGCGGTGAGCAAAGGAGTCAGAGCAGGCTAGAACCGCCGGAGCGGTGAGCAAAGGAGTCAGAGCAGGCTAGAACCGCCGGAGCGGTGAGCAAAGGAGTCAGAGCAGGCAAGGCTGAGTAGGGGGGACAGGGCTCTGTTCACACGGAACAGACAGGAAGGGAAAGGCAGAGCCAGACACCCACAGGGTACTTGCAGTGAAGTAGCGAGTGGACCACAAACTCACAAACGGGAGTACAGAGACAACAGGCAGGAGTTAGGTACGAGTTCAGACTCTGCAGAAAAAGGAAAGGAACAGACATAGAGAAAAGACAGATGAAAGATAGGAGAGAGTACAGACTGGAACTGAGTGTACGGACGAGACCGACACAGGAGCGGGACACAGGAGCGGGTCTGGGAATACGGCCCCCAGAGAGGCGGGACGAACAGGCAAGGAGCGTGTTCAGACAGGACAGACAAGATACAGGAGCAGGTCTGGGTAATCGGCCCCCAGAGAGGCGGGACGAACAGGCAAGGAGCGTGTTCAGACAGGACAGACAAGATACAGGAACGGATCTAGGTAATCGGCCCCTAGAAGGCGGGAGGAACAGGCTAGGAGCGTGTTCAGACAGGACTGGAAATACAGCCTCCAGGAAAGGCAGCAGGCAAGAGTACACAGACAGGACTCAGTTCAGACACGGGAACTGATACCGCAAGGCAGGAGACATAGACAGGACTCAGTTCAGACACGGGAACTGATACCGCAAGGCAGGAGACATAGACAGGACTCAGTTCAGACACGGGAACTGATACCGCAAGACAGGAGACAAAGAATGGGACCTGGCACCTTCAGAGTGAAAGCACACACTGAATGAAACACTATGCTCAGGCAGGGATAGATGGGAGCAGCTGAGCTATATACCAGGTGACAGACAGCAATAGGCTGAGGACGCACAAGGGGTGTGACCCACAGCAGGTACAAAAAGCAGGAAGTGATCGGGCGCCGCCCTTAAGCAGCAGAAACAGACACAAACAGACAGCATGGAGGGAAGCCAGAGAGACATTCTGGACTGGAGATCAAGTGCGCGCTCTTGCACAGTGGGAGATGGACCACCATGCAAGGACGCCGCCAGGTATGTTACAGAAAGCTTAAAACGGTTGGTAGGGTGATTTTAACCAATCATCAAGCTTTTACTCTACCCAGGATGACACAGGGGTAGAAAAGTCGTTTCGGATCCATGATTTGTTCATCTTTATGAACGTGAGTCTGTCTACATTATCAGTGGAGAGCCGCGTGCGCTTATCTGTCAGCACACCACCAGCAGCGCTGAACACACGTTCAGACAGAACGCTGGCTGCGGGGCATGACAAGATCTCCAAGGCGTAAGTGGCTAGCTCCGGCCATTTATCCAGATTGTAAGCCCAAAAAGAGCAAGGGTCCAGTGACACAGTCGTGGCTTCAATGTTTACTTGGAGATACTCCTGTACCATCGTCTCTAGGCGTTGACTATGTGTCAGACTTCTTGTCTCCTGTGGCCTTGCAAAGGATGGGCTAAAAAAGTGGTGAAATGATTCCGCAAAATTGATGTTACCAGCAGATACTGTGGTTCTGTTACGGTTTGAGTGCTGAACACTTGACGGTCCCACGGTTGGCAAGTTGGAACTGTGAGATTCACTACGTGCACCACTGGTATTTTGTGGAAAAGCACATGTAAGATTCTGCAACAGTCTCTGCTGATACTCCTGCATGCGTGCATCCCTTTCTATGGCAGGAATAATTTCTGCAAATTTACTTTTGTACCGGGGATCTAACAGTGTGGCAACCCAGTAGTCAGGATTATTTCTAATTCTCACAATTCGAGGGTCATGTTGCAGGTAGTGCAGCAAGAAGGCACTCATGTGTGTTGCGCATCCAGGAGCACCAAGTCCCTGTTGTGTTGGTGGCGAGGTAACAATCATGCTTCCTTCCTCTGTCCTCTCCCCCCAACCTCGCACAACAGAAATGTGATCAAGGTCTCCCTCATCTGATGAGTCTTCCATCAGTTCGTCCTCCACTTCTTCCTGGGCTCCTGCACCTTCCTCACTAGTTTGGCTGCTACCATGCGCCCTGGTAAAACCATCTCCCCCACCCTCACATGCCTGCCGCCTTGGTGCTGCCGACCGTCTGGACCTTGCAGATGTTAGCCCTTCCGCATACAACTCCTCCTCCTCTACTTCCTCCACCTCCTCTTGTGCCACCACCTGACTCCGAATTCTGTTTAACATGTGCTCCAGCATGTAAATCACCGGAATAGTCATGCTGATAATGGCATCGTCAGCACTAAACATCTTTGTCGCCATTTCAAAACTGTGCAGAAGGGTGCATAGGTCCCTGATCTGAGACCACTCCTCCAGCGTGATTTGCCCCACCTCTGAATCTCGTTGGCCCAGGCTATACGTCAGAACGTATTGCACCAGGGCTTGTCGGTGCTGCCACAGTCGCTGCAACATGTGCAGAGTTGAATTCCACCGGGTAGGCACATCGCATTTTAGCCGGTGAAGTGGCAGGCCCAACGACTTCTGTAGAGATGTAAGTCGCTGAGCTGCGGGATGCGAACGGCGGAAGTGAGCACACAGCGACCGTGCCCTCTGCAGAAGGCCATCTAGTCTGGGATAGTGGGCCAAAAATTGCTGGACAACCAGGTTCAACACGTGAGCCATACAAGGCACGTGTGTGACATTGCCCCGGCGAAGGGCCGCACCCAGGTTTGCAGCATTGTCGCACACGGCCTTCCCTGGTTTCAGGTCCAGTGGAGACAACCATTCATGAAATTGGTTCTCCAGAGCTGACCACAACTCCTCAGCTGTGTGACTCACATTTCCCAGACATTTCAATGTAAAAACCGCCTGATGACGTTGAGCCCTACTGCCAGCATAGTAAGGAGGTGTGCAGGATCCCTTCTGCGCAGTTAGAAAGCTTATGGCATGACCAGACAGGCTTTGGGTGCAGGTGGAAGACCGAGAGGAGGTTGAGGAGGCAGAAGCAGTGGAGGAACTTTGACATAAAGAGGATTGACGCACAACTCGTGGGGACGGCAAGACTTGGACAGCAGCCCCTTGTCCTGCTGTCACCATAGTTAC
Source organism: Phyllobates terribilis (assembly GCF_046119375.1). Taxonomy (NCBI): domain Eukaryota; kingdom Metazoa; phylum Chordata; class Amphibia; order Anura; family Dendrobatidae; genus Phyllobates; species Phyllobates terribilis. The sequence goes on along the minus strand of NW_027362767.1, from coordinate 53,197,015 downwards.
CCAGTGCCCAGTCAGCGACATGTAACGCCCCTGTCCATGCCTACTCGTCCAAGTGTCTGTGGTGAAATGCACCCTGTCACACACAGAGTTTCTCAAAGAAGCGGTGATGTTGTGTGCGACATGCTGGTGGAGCGCAGGCACACCTTTCTTTGAGAAGTAGTGCCGACTGGGCATCTGGTACTGGGGCACTGCGACGGACATAAGGTCTCGAAAATCCTCTGTGTCCACCAGGCGGAAAGGCAGCATTTCTGTAGCCAAGAGCTTGCAGATGGTGAAATTCAACCTCTTAGCTTTCTCATGGCTAGGAGGAAATGGTCTTTTACTTGTCCACATCTGAGGGACCGAGGGCTGGCTATTGTGCTTAGACGGGGTTGATAAGGGTGTCCCCGGCAAACTGCCGGTCTGTGAGGAAGATGCAGGCGGACATGTTAGGTTGCCTTGATCCAAAGGTGGTGCTATCGATGTCGGACAGCGCTCAACACCAGCTGGTGTTACCACCTCCAAAGAAAATGATGACCTGCCAATCACGCTGGCTGTTGCGGGAAAAGAGGTGGCAGGTCTGCGCCCCAAAACAGGTGTGACTGCTGTCACCCCAGTCACAGAGGATGAAGAGGCCGCGGATGCACAAGATATGGCAGACGGTGATTGGCCCGGCCGGCTAGGCCGCATTGTAGCACACTGAGCTTCCCACTGCAACTTATGCTTCATGTCCATGTGCCGGTTCATGCATGAAGTACTCAAACTATGTATTTTTTGGCCTCTACTTAGCTTTTGCTGACAAATGTTACAGATAACACGAGTTGGGTCATCTTTATCGATCTGAAAAAATGCCCAGGCTATGCAAGGCTTAGCACCCATGCGACCTGAAGAGCCACCACGACTTGTGGTGAGAGGCAGAGTTGTGTTTGAGGATGCAGTTGTTGACGTGCTTCCAGTACTACGTCTCTGTCCAGGAAGGCGCAACCTGACCTCGTCGTCACTAGCATCTTCCTCCACCTCCTCTGCTGACCTCATCTCTTGGCTGACTGTGGGTTGACAGTAAGTGGGATCTCCGACCTCATCATCATCACCCTGTGCGTTATCACACCCGTCGTCCTCAGAGCCAACCTGTTCCTGCCCTGACAAAAAACTAAAGTTGTCGCTCCAATCAGGTATTTGAGTCTTATCATCGTCTTCCTCATTGTCTCCACCAACAGGAGTTACAGTTTGGGAATGAGGGTCTACATTATGGTCAGAACCTTCTGCGTCTGGTCCTGGATCCGACTCATAAAGATTCTGGGCATCAGTGCAGATCATTTCCTCGTCTGGATTCACAGAAGCGCTGGAGTCGACCTCTGATTCCCAGGCTATAGTATGAGTAAACAGCTCTGCAGACTCAACCATCTGTTCTACCTCATACTCAGACGGGCAGCTGGAGATTTGGGAGCTGTGAGGAAGCAAGTGCGATTTGGGTGACACCTTTGAGGACTGGAGTATTTGTGATGTTGAAGTTGATGTGGAGGAGAGCCCACTTAAAGGAGCACTTGATATCCGTTGAAGCACCTGCTGTTTTTGTGCCTCATCTGGAATTTGTAGCGATTGGCGTGACCGTAAGAAAGGGATCTTATCACATTGTCCGCTAAAAGAAGTAGACATTTTAGTTTGGCTGGAAGATGGTCTTTCTTCTGCAGATGTTACTGTTGCTTTAACACCTACCCCACGGACACAACCTTTTTTCCCCTTCCCAACACGCCTATTCCCCTTTCCACCAGCAGCAGGCCTTTTTCCACTCATTTTGGTGGTTAACTAATTCACAACTCTGGAGTTGTTTGCACAAAAAAACAATGGATGGTAACCGAGCAGAGCTGAGTGGCCAAACTGTGGTATTAGGCCAAAACTATTGGCTGGGTTAGATGCAGAAAAAAATTATTTTGAATTTGCAACCTGATGGAGGTCAGTATAGATGGACTAATAGAGAAAGTCACACACACTGCTAGAAGCCCAAATATTTTTTCAGAGGTACTGTAGATGCAGATAAAAATTATTTTTAATTTGCAACCTGATGGAGGTCAGTATAGATGGACTAATAGACCAAGTCCCACACACTGCTAGAAGCCCAAATATTTTTTCAGAGCTAGATGCAGAAAAAAATTATTTTTAATTTGCAACCTGATGGAGGTCAGTATAGATGGACTAATAGACCAAGTCCCACACACCGCTAGAAGCCCAACTATTTTTTCAGAGCTAGATGCAGAAAAAAATTATATTCAATTTGCAACCTGCTGGAGGTCAGTATAGAAGGACTAATAGAACAAGTCCCACACACTGCTAGAAGCCCAAATATTTTTTCAGAGCTAAATGAAGAAACAAATTATTTTTAAATTGCAACCTGATGGAGGTCAGTATAGATGGACTAATAGACCAAGTCCCACACACTGCTAGAAGCCCAAATATTTTTTCAGAGCTAGATGCAGAAAAAAATTATTTTTAATTTGCAACCTGATGGAGGTCAGTATACATGGACTAATAGACCAAGTCCCACACACTGCTAGAAGCCCAAATATTTTTTCAGAGCTAGATGCAGAAAAAAATTATTTTTAATTTGCAACCTGATGGAGGTCAGTATAGATGGACTAATAAACCAAGTCCCACACACTGCTAGAAGCCCAAATATTTTTTCAGAGCTAGATGCAGAAAAAAATTATTTTTAATTTGCAACCTGATGGAGGTCAGTATAGATGGACTATTAGACCAAGTCCCACACACTGCTAGAAGCCCAAATATTTTTTCAGAGCTAGATGCAGAAAAAAATTATTTTTAATTTGCAACCTGATGGAGGTCAGTATAGATGGACTAATAGACCAAGTCCCACACACCGCTAGAAGCCCAAATATTTTTTCAGAGCTAGATGCAGAAAAAAATTATATTCAGTTTGCAACCTGATGGAGGTCAGTATAGATGGACTAATAGAATGATGCTATGCCCAAAAGATTTTACTTCACTAGGTGCAGTAAAAAAATTGGTATTCTATACACAGGTGTTATATCTTGCAACACAGATAGGCTACTCCACTGACTAACACACTCTGCAATAGGCCAAAAAGGATTAGCTTTGCTAGATTCAGCCAAATGCTGTGAAAAAAACTTGCACAGCACTGGCACAGACCTGCCTGGCAAAAACTGATAGGAACTCATGTAACCTAGTCCTGAAAAGGACTCCAATTACAATTAGTCTTTACTCCCACAACCTATCTATTTAAGAGCACAGACCTCCCTGATAAAAGTCGTAGGAAATGCTGTAACCTAGTCCTTAAAAGGACTGCAATCACAACTATTCCCTACTCCCAAGCTATCTGTATATTTGTGCGAAAATTGGCTTGAAATTAACAAGGTATAGCGCACACAGCAACAGCGGTGCCGTCTAACACGCAGCTGCAGCAGTGAGAAAATGGTGGCGAAGGGGAAAATGGCTTGGTCTTATAGGGCAAGGACATGTGACATACACTGCCAATGACACATGCCCTTGCTTGTGTGAAAAAAAGCACTTCGCTCCGTGTGTGCGCTGCTGATAGGCTGACAGATTGCACCTCCCCACTGCAAATGCGGGAAAGAGAAAAAAAAATGGAGATCTTCATTGTTCCTGCAGAGATCCATCCCCTGCCCCTCCCCCCACCCCGCTGTACACTCAAACTGCGTATTAACATTAATTTTCATCATTACTGAGAAAAAATCCAGTTATGATTTTGGTGCACGAACAGTTATCGAACATATCCTCGAACAGCCGAATTTTTCTCAAATTGTTCGTGTTCGCCGAACGGCTCGAACACCGCCCAAAACAGCTCGAATTTGAGATTGGCGAACAGTTCGAGTAGAACAACGCTCATCTCTACTAACCATATCTTCCCTTTCCTCTACGGGTCGATGGTCTTCTTGTTCCTCTTCAGGGTTCCTCAGTTGTTCGGGACACTTCTTCAGGTGGTCCCGGGATACAATGGCTGTGGTTTCCCCTCCGTCTTTACTGATGGTACAAACCTTCGGGTTCTCGTGGCTTGAGGGCAGTACGGTGTACGGGTCCTTCTCCCACTGGTCGTCCAACTTGTGGAGCCGTCTCTTCCTCTTCAAGACCTGCTCTCCGGGTACCAGGGGAACAGCGGGAGCATACTGGTTGTAAGTTTTCTCTTGTCTTTCCCTAGCCTGACAGAGACTTCGCTCCACGCTCTCCTGTACTCTCCGGTACTGCTGCTGCCTCTCTGTGTCCCAGTCTGCTTCTGGTGAAGTGTCCTCGGGTGTCAGGACTCCCATTTCCAGGTCAACAGGTAACTTACCAGGTCTTGCCCTCATTAGGTAAGCCGGGGTACAGTTGGTGGAACCTACCGGGATGTGGTTGTATAGGTCCACCAGATCGGGCAACTTCTCAGGCCACAGCCTGCGTTCTTCCAGGGGCAACGTTTTTAGAAGATCCATTACCACCTGGTTCATTTTCTCACAAAGTCCATTAGTTTGCGGATGGTAGGGTGTCGTCCTTATCTTCCGGCAGCCATACAGATTGCAGAATTCCTGGAAGACCTCCGCTTCAAAGGCAGGTCCCTGGTCCGTCAGCACTTGGTCCGGGTACCCGTGTGGACGGCAGAAGTGCTGCTGGAAGGCTCTAGCTGCTGTTTGAGCCGTTAAGTCCTTGACGGGGACGACAACCAAGAACCGGGAGTAATGATCCACGATGGTTAACGCGTAGACGTAGCCACTTCTACTTGGGGTCAGTTTTACATGATCCAAGGCTACCAGTTCCAACGGTTGCCGGGTGACGATGGACTGCAGGGGAGTCTTCTGGCTGGCACGGTCCTTCCTTCTCAGGTTGCACGGGCCACAGTCTCTGCACCACTTCTCAATGGTTCCCCTCATGCCTACCCAGTGGAATCGCTCGCGCAGCAGGAACTCCAGCTTCTTCCACCCGAAGTGTCCAGCTCCGTCGTGGTATGCCTCCATCACCATGGCTGCGTCTCTTCGTGGCACCACTACTTGCCAGAGTAGTTCATGCGTCCGGGAGTTAACCATTCTGCGGCACAACTTCCCCTTGTAAAGGAACAGTCGACTCTTCTCTGCCCATAGTTGTTTGGCTTCCTCCGGAGCGTCTGGTTCAAGGCAAGCCTCCGGGCGAGTCAGCATCTCCTTCACCAGTCGGACGGCAGGGTCGCTGTCTTGCGTTTCCGCCCAGTTGTAGTGAGGTAAGGGGTTCAACGTAGCAGCCTGCTTACTCCTTACCCGGTGGGAACACTGGATAGTCCCATGACGGTGGAACGCAGGGAGTTCAACTTCTTCCAGTCCCTCCGGATCTTCTCCTTCGTCCGGCAGGTTGGGCATCCTGGACAGGCCGTCCGCGTTGGTATTGGAGCGTCCGGCCCGGTATTTGGTTGTGAACTCGTAGTTGGACAGACGGGCCATCCACCTCTGTTCCAGGGCACCGAGTCTTGCCGTGTCCAGGTGTGTCAACGGGTTGTTATCCGTGTACACGGTGAACCGGGAAGAAGCGAGGTAATGTTTAAAGCGCTCGGTGACTGCCCATACTACGGCCAGGAACTCTAGCTTAAATGAGCTGTAATTCTCGGGGTTCCTTTCGGTGGGTCGCAGCTTTCGGCTGGCGTAGGCGATTACTCGTTCCTTCCCCTGCTGGATCTGGGACAGTACGGCTCCTAGCCCGATGTTACTGGCGTCGGTGTAGAGGATAAAGGGCTGGCTATAATCCGGGTACGCCAGGATTTCGTCCCCCGTGAGGGCCATCTTCAGCTGGCGGAAGGACTCTTCTTCCAGCTCCTCCCATTTGAAGGGCGGCTTCTGGTTCTTGGCCTTCCGGGACTGGCCTATCAGGAGGTCCTGCATAGGTGCTGCCTTTTTGGTGAAACCGGGAATAAACCTTCGGTAGTAGCCTACCAACCCGAGGAACTGCCGCACTTCTTTTACGCTGGAGGGGCTTGGCCATTCCTTAATTGCGGTGATCTTATCAGGGTCGGGAGCCACTCCGTCAGCGCTCACCACGTGTCCCAGGTACTGCACCTTTGGTTTCAGGAGGTGACACTTGGAGGGTTTCACCTTTAGGCCGTAACTCGCCAGAGCTTCGAACACTTCCGCCAGGTGTTTCAGGTGGTCCTCATACGTCTTGGAATATACGATGACATCGTCCAGGTACAACAGGACCGTCTCGAAGTTTCTGTGGCCCAGACAACACTCCATTAGTCGTTGGAAGGTTCCTGGTGCGTTGCAGAGTCCGAACGGCATGCAGGTGAACTCGCTAAGTCCCATCGGGGTGGTGAATGCGGTCTTCTCCCGGTCCGCCTCTGCTACAGGAACCTGCCAGTACCCGCTAGTGAGATCCAAGGTAGAGAAGAAGTTAGCAGATCTTAAAGCAGCCAATGACTCCTCTATCCTTGGTAAGGGGTACGCATCCTTGTGTGTGATACGGTTGATTTTCCGGTAATCTACACACATCCTCATGGTGTTGTCTTTTTTTCTGACTAAGACTAGTGGAGCTGCCCAGGGGCTACAGCTATCCCTGATCACCCCAGCCTCCTTCATGTCTCTAAGCATCCCCTTGGCGTGTTGGTAGTGGGCAGGGGGTACGGGTCGATACCTCTCTTTTATAGGAGGATGGTCTCCCGTGGGGATGTGGTGTTCTACCCCCTTGACTCGCCAGAAGTCTAACGGGTGTTTACTGAACACTCTCTCGTACTCTTGAACCACCCGATAGACTCCTTGTTTCTGGTGTGCGGGAGTGGAGTCAGTACCCAGATGTAGTTGCTGACACCAGTCCTCCATGTTTTTCTTAGAGCCGTTACCTTCCTCCGGGTGAGATGGAGGCAAGGGTTCCACAGATTGTATAGAATTTTCATAGAATCATAGAATCATAGAATGGTAGAGTTGGAAGGGACCTCCTGGGTCATCTGGTCCAACCATTTCGGTTAATGGTATATAATTTGGCTAGCGTGGCATACCGGGGCAGGTACACTTCCCTCTCCCCGATATTTATTATGCGAATGGGCACCCTCCCATGGCGTACATCAACCACCCCCCGTGCTGTCAAAATGGTGGGCCTACTGTCCGAGTAAACTGGTTCTACCATTGCCTGGTAATCCCTACCTCTCAGACCAATAGCTGCCCGGCACCAAATCATCATTTCACTTTTTGGGGGCATGGCAATAGGAAAAGGGTCACACATTCTTACGCTACCAATCTCACCGCCGGAAAGTTCCACCTGTTGCCGTCGCATCAGTGCCCGGATCTCTTTCTGGAGCACCCGCTGCTCGCCGGAGCTGGCGTTCTTGGCAACCTGCTGTAAAAGGAAAATCACCTCTGCAAGACAATTTTCAATTACATTAGTTCCTAGAGTTATTTTTGGGTGACTCTCATGTTTGTCAATATCTACAATGATCAGTCCCTGTGCTGCCAGTTCGACTCTACCGATTTTGATGGTCACCTCTTTAAATCCGATCTGTGGCACGGGCTGGCCATTGCTGGCGATGATACTCAAGTCGTCGTCAGGGTAGCGGGTAATATCCGAGTCATTCCAGTACTGCTTAAAGAGCACGTACGGGATGGTGGTGACCTGTGACCCGGTGTCCAGTAGGGCACTCATGGGAATGCCATCCAGTACCACAGGCAAGACTGGACGTCCTCCCACATATCTGTCGCGCCAGTTCGATGGGCCTGGTGATCTTTTTCCTGGGGGTTGGCCCTCTACCCCAGGTTGTGCCCGTTTAAAGAACAATACCTTGCCATATGTCCGGGTTGATTGCAGCGGCGGCAGATGGGTCGTCCGTCTTCGCTGTATCGGTCACTGGGTCTTCCTCTGGCCGGTGGGGTCCTCCTTGGTCGACGCCACGGGATGTCCTCCGGTCCGGATGCCAGCTGGATCTTCCCTGGGGTGGAAACCTGTAAAGACTGCACAGTTCGGGTTAGCGCAGCAACGCTCTTAGCTAGCTCTTGGACCTGATGGTGTAGGTCTGGAGCCGGGTCATTGTCCAAAGCCTGCGCATCAGCTCCCACAGGCCCTGCCGACAAGGGCGCCGCCTCCTGGTGGTAAGTGATAGCTGGGCGCCTGTGGGTCACAACGCCACCCGGTGCCGGTTCTCGGAGCACCCGGATGGCTCTGTCCTTGAACTGTGCAAAGCCCAGATGGGGATCCTGTAAGGCCATCGCCCGCAACTGGGTTCGGTGGGCATTACAATATAGTCCCTCTATAAATTGTTCGGTCAACAGCCTGTCCTCGTTTCCCACTCCATCAGGGTCGGTCTGCTTAATGACCCTCAGGGCCTCTTGTAGGTTTAGTGCATAGTCCCTTATACTCTCCGTAGAATCTAAGCTTAATCTCGGCTGAGGTGCGGGTATCAAAGGTATCCTTCAGCCGGGATAGTATCCCTGCGACAGTCTTCCTCCCAGGTGGCCAGGATTTTACTTCCCTTTTGGCTGCCCCGGTTAGTTGGGCCACCAGGATGCTCACTTTTTGCTCTTCTGTGAGGGGGTACACCTGGAAGAGGCTATCCAGCTTTTCTCTAAAGTCATGCAGGGTATGTGACTCCCCTGAGTACTGGGGTAGCCAAGCTGCTCCCGGGATATAGGGCATGGTGAAGGGCATAACTGCAGCAGCGGTGGCGCTGGCGGGGGTTGAGGCAGTGAAGCTCTCCTCCGCATCCGACATCTTCCTCCCCCCTAGTGGACCTTGGCCTACCTTGCGATGATCCTGTTCCGTAGGCCGCGGCTCCGCAGTAGATCGTCAGGGTTGAGGACCTTCCGTCGCGCTCCGGTGACGTCGGCGTCTGCTGGGCTCCTTCCAGGACCTTACGCAACGTCCGGACGTGAGGCGGGGCTTCAGTTCTCGCGCGCTTTCGGAGTCCACGCCCCTCTTCTTCCCGCGCGGCGTCCTCAAGATGGCGTCCAATGGCGGGAAAACTCCACGGATGGCGGGAAGAAGGCCGAAGATGGCGCCGGATGGCGGGAAACCTCACCACTGGTAAGTTTGAACAGTCTTTGCTTTTCAGGCACGCAGTACCCGGTGGTTGCGGGCACGAAATCCTGCCGACTACGCCAAAAGTTGACGCGTCCCTGGGCCTGTGTCGCGCTGCGTTGCGCACGCGGGAGCTTACCCGGAGCCGGATCTCTTGAGGGTTGTAGTCTTGTGGCGGTGATCCGGTCCGTGCCCAGGGAGTCAGACTAAGTGGCGCTGTATCAGCGGTAGATGATGGACGACTACGCCACCCGTTGAATGCAGCTATGGAGCTGCCGCTGCAGGGCAGACCGCTGAGGCCGGTGGAAGGATGGTGCAGCGTGGATGGTATAACCCCCAACGGGAGGGGTATGGCCTCAGGGCAGCCGACGTGGAAGATGGGGGTAGCAGGAACCACTCAGAGACGGTGCGGTGTAATTCAGGGTCTTTACTGGTAACAACGATAGACCCTCCCGGAGTACTTGCTAGCGCACGGGGCCTGGTCAGTCCTTGAGCAGATGGGATCTCCCCTGGCCAGGCGGAGTTGTAGGCCTCCCAAACTGACTGTTCTCTTCTGGCTACCTTGCTAGAAGCGGATATAAGTAGCCCACGTCCCTGAGTGTACCGTGTGGTGCTCACCCGTATGGCCGGTGACTCGGGGCCTTCTAATGGCTTCCGCTCCACGATGGCGGTGCTGGTCCCACGCGTGTGACCGTGCCTTCGGGTTTCTGGGCCTGAGGACCTGAAATCCCCTGCCGGTCGGCTTCTGCTGCTGGGTAAGAGTTAGTCCCCACAGCCTCGGACGCCGGGTCCGGTAAGAAAGCTTCTCAGTCAGGGCGAGCTCTGCAGCTGCCAGCCCCTGACTCGTAGTAGTATTGCTCCCACTGAGCTTCTGCTGTTTCTTCCTATGACTGTTTCTCGTCTCTACTTCTTCTCTACTTCCTAACCCTGCCTCAGCCCTAGGTTTATCTAGGGGAAGTTCTTCCCCTCCCAAGACTGGGCAGGAGGTGTGGCATGCACAGGATCCCTGACCAAAGGACCTCCCACCTGCTCTCAGACATAACATTACATTACTGTGGAAAACCAGACCCCTGGGGTGCCACACTTCCCTTGCTTTTAAGAGTGACCCCAGGGTACGGCCCCGGGAGCCGGCCACCGCGGCATCCCCAAAAACAACAACAAGGCCCGGGCGCCGAGTCGACACCATCCCCTGGGCGCGTCACAAGCCGGGGAGATTATTGAATGGGGAGATTACTGCCATGAGAACTGTCCGGATGTTTCCATTGCTGCTATCTGTATAGAAATATTACCTGCTTTTCTGTCTGGTTTTGAGGAGGTTTTTTTCTGAGAAGGGGTGTCACGATTTGCCTCCTCATCGAGCTTATGACTGTCCTATTAACCTGACCCATGGTGCTAAACTACCGAAGTCCAGACTGTATAATCTTTCTGGCCCTGAGAGACAAGCCATGAAGGATTTCTTTGCTGAAAGTCTGAAGAAGGGACATATCAGACCCTCATCTTCATCCATGGCGGCAGGGTTCTTCTTTGTGAAGAAAAAAGATGGCTGTCTACGTCCCTGTTTAGATTTCTGGGAATTAAATCAAATTACCATACGTTATCCATACCCTCTTCCTCTGATTCCAGATTTGTTCAGCCAGGTTGTGGGAGCTAAGGTATTCTCCAAGTTGGATTTAAGGGGAGCCTACAATCTGGTTAGAATCAGAGAAGGAGACGAATGGAAGACAGCGTTCAATACCCTGGAAGGACATTTCGAGAGTCTGGCTATGCATTTTGGTTTGACCAATGCACCTGCAATATTCCAGCATTTCATAAATTATATTTTCCATCATTTGGTGCGGAGGTTTAGGTGGTCTATCTGGACGATATTTTGGTTTATTCACCTGATTTTGAGACACATCTGGGGGATGTTAAGCAGGTGCTCCAGATTTTAAGGGATAACAAACTTTATGCCAAACTTGAAAAATGTGTTTTCACTGTTCAAGAGGTGCCGTTTTTGGGATACTTGTTGTCATCTTCAGGATTTTGGATGGATCTGGAGAAGATCCGTGTAGTCCTTGACTGGGAACGTCCCGAGAACCTGACAGCCTTACAACTTTTTCTGGGCTTTACTAATTTTTACAGGAAATTCATCCAAAATGACTCTGTTATTGTGAAACCCCTTACTGACATGACTAAGAAGGGGTCTGATTTTACCAAATGATCAGATGCTTCCCTCCAGGCTTTTTCTTCCCTAAAGAATCATTTTGCCACTGCACCTATACTCAGTCAACCCGATGTTTCTCAACCCTTTATTGTGGAGGTCGATGCTTCGGATGTTGGGGTTGGGGCTGTGTTGTCTCAGGGTTCGTCCCCTGGTAAATGGTGTCCATGCGCTTTCTTTTCTAAAAAATTTTCTTCGGATGAGAGAAATTATGACGTGGGTATTAGGGAACTTTTGGTGATCAAATTGGTGTTCGAGGAATGGCGACACTGGTTTGAGGGGGCTGTCCATACTATTACTGTTATTACTGACCATAAGAACCTGTCATATCTCCAGTCAGCTAAACGTCTCAACCCTAGGCAAGCCAGATGGTCCCTGTTTTTTACTAGGTTCAATTTTGTCACTTTTCATTCAGGGGTCAAAAATGTCAAGGCTGATGCTTTGTCCTGGAGCTTCCCTGGTGGTGGTGACCATGAGAACCCTGCCCCGATATTGCAGAAAGGGGTAGTCATTTTGGCTTTTTACCCTGAACTGGAGGGTGAGGTGTTGGAGGCTCAGGGGGACACCCCTGCCTCCTGCCCTTCAGGAAAGTTATTTGTACCATCTGATCTGTGCCGCAAAGTAATCCAGGAACATCATAACTCTGTGCTTGCTGGGCATCCAGGTGGTAAGGCAACCATTGACCTCTCTCATCGTTTTTGGTGGCCGGGGTTGGATCGGGATGTAATTGAACATGCAGCTGCAGTAGTATCACATGCCCATCCGCCTGGTACTCTTTTTCCGCTACCTATCCCTAGTAGACCATGAACACACTTGTCCATGGATTTTATTACTTACCTACCAGTTTCTGCAGGAAAAACGGTGGTTTTGTTTGTAGTAGATAGGTTCAGTAAAATGGTTCACTCTGTTGCATTACCTGCACTCCCCAATGCCAAGACACTTGCTCAGGTGTTCATAAATGAGATTGTGAAGTTTCATGGGGTTCCCTCCAATGTGGTGTCTGATCGGGGGACCCAGTTTGTTTGCAAGTTCTGGAAGGCATTCTGTTCTCGACTGGCGGTGCAGCTGTCCTTATCCTCTGCCTTCCACCCTCAGTCGAATGGTCAGATCGAGCGTGTCAATCAGAACTTGGAGACATACCTCAGGTGATTTGTCTCCGAAAATCAGGAGGATTGGGCATCCTACTTACCTTTGGCAGAATTTGCCATCAATAATCATCGTCAAGAATCCACTGCTTGATCACCGTACTTCTGTGCATACGGTTATCATCCACAGTTTGGTACCTTCAGTGGGGGAGGAGCTTCAGGAGTTCCTGAGGAGGAACGGTTTGCTTTGTCGCTCTTCTTGGTATGGCTGGGTGTTCTGTGTAATTTAAAGACCATGGGAGACAGATATAAACATATGGCTGACAGAAAACACTTGCCAGGTCCGGACCTGAATGTGAATGACTTTGTGTGGTTGTCTACTAGGAATATAAGATTGAAATTTGCTTCTTGTAAGCTGGAACCTAGGTTTATTGGTCCCTATACCCATCATTAACCCAGCAGCGGTTCGTCTTAAACTTCCTCAGGCCCTTAAGCTCCGCAATGTGTTCAACAGGTCCTTACTTAAAAGGCATGTGGAACCTCTTGAGCCCTCACCTCTACCACCGCCCACAGTAATGGTTGATGGTAATCTGGAGTTCCAGATTTCGAGGATTGTAGATTCTCATCTCCAACGTCGTTCTCTACAATACTTGGTGCACTGGAAAGGCTATGGTCCAGAGGAGAGGATATGGGTTTCAGCATCAGAGGTGAATGCTCCCAGATTGGTTCGCTCATTCCACACCTCTTTTCCTGAGAAACCTGAGTGTCCTGAGTGTCCGGAGGCCACTCGTAGAGGGGGGTACTGTCACGGGTGTGTCGGAGGTGACAGACAGTCACCCTGCAGTGGGTTGCAGGAGATCTCCACGTTTGGCATTGCAGACAGCTGCTTAGATAAGAAGCTGTCTTTAGGACCAAGTGACTGCCTCTCTCTTGCTAATTTGCTCTTTGGCCTGGGTGTATATATACCTGGTGTGTCTGAGAGGGCATTGCCTGTTTTATTCATTTCTACTTGTGAAGCTTAGCAGGAGATGTACCTCGTCCTCTCTGGAGGTTGAGGCCGTGTGCACATTTGGAGTTCATCTAAAGCTAAACCATTTTCCCCTGTTTTGTCTACCCTTGTTGTCTTTAGAGTTTTAGTGGAGGTTGACTAGTGCTCATCTTGTTTCATCCCTAGCCGTAGCCTTACTCCAGGGAAAGTAGGGTGAGGCACGCGATCGGCGATAGCTGAGGGGGCTATATAGGGACGTTAGTTGAGACAGGGTGACGCTAGACCAGACTAGGTCTTCACTTCCCCCTTTCCCTAGTGTCTGGGCTCCCTCTCCCTTTTCCCTCTGTGTTGCACTTACACCTGGTGTGACATAGATGGACTCCTGGTAAAAGCACTGTGGGACACAGGAGCCCAAGCGAGCCTTTTAAATGAAAAAAGGAGAAGGCGCTATCTGCCACATACCTGCCTTCAGGCACTAAAAGAACTCTTAGGACCAGTGGAACTCCACGGCAAAGCTGTTAACCAGACCGAAATCCCTTTCATAAGCTGGGTGGAAGTGACTTTCCAACTGAGGACCACGAAGTACAGCAACACCATTGAGCTTTTGGTAACTTTTCTCGTGACCAGTGATCAGAACGTGGCAGAGGATCCTATCCTGGGTTATAATCTAATCAGTGAGGTCATCATGAAACACAAGTCAGGGACGCTGGTGGTGGATGCAATTGCCACATTCAGGTCAGGAAAATGCAATGATGGATTGTCGAGAATGTCACTAGAGCCTGAGGAGTTCATGCAAGAATGCTCAGAGGAAGTCGTTCTGGAAGCAATTGAAAGCACTACCCAAGCAGTACAAGCTTATCAAGAGAAAGACACACCATTGTGGTGTCCATTGACGGTGGAAATGACCATAAAAGTGGGACAGCAATATCACCCCCTGTCTATTCAACAACTACCAAAAGGAAAAATCCGTAGCGCACAACGAGAAGATCACATAATTGGTAGAATACTACTTTATATGGACCAAAATCGGTTTCCAAGTAAACGGGAGAGAGACAATGAGTCACCAGCAGTATCTGTTTTAGTTAAAAGAATGGACGAAGCTCTACCTTAGTGAAGATGGTATCCTGTTTCGTAAAGGAGGTCAAAACTGACAGTTGGTACTACCCAGAGTATTCCGTAGGTTGGTCTTCAAAGAACTCCATGAAAACATGGGACACCTGGAAGTGGAAAGGACAAGAAACTTGATCAGTGAATGTTTCTTCTGGCCGTAAATGCAAAGAGATTAGAGAGGTACGTGACCAGGGAGTGTGGGTGTCTGAAAGATAAAAGTCCCAACACATCAACTCTGGCACCTCTGGGCAACATCCAAACTACGTATCCGTTTGAGATGGTATCAATAGACTTTCTACATCTCGAGGCGTGCAAGGGTGGATACGAATACATCTTGGTGGTGAAGGACCATTTTACTCGATTTGCTCAAGCATATGCCACCACCAATAAATCAGGTCGAACAGCGGCAGAGAAGATCTTCAATGATTTTGCTTTGAGGTTTGGGTTCCCTGCGACTATGAACTGCTGTGCTGCTAAGGAAACTGTACTGTTTGTCACTGGAGCCTGTTGCTCATAAGACCTAACTTGCACTGGCAGTGCGGCTTCTTATTAAATGCTACTGTTCTACCGTATATGAAGACTCTTGTCAAGTGTATCTGGTTAGCAAGTGAAACAACCTACGTGTCTGTGCCTGAGGGTCAATACCACTGTGTGCCTGAGAGAAGCTGCAGCACATGGTCTATGGTCGCCCTGAGTAACGGTTCACCCAGGATTCCAAAGAATTCATGTAACCTGTCTCGCCCCTATCTGAACCTAGCGGCGTGCGTGTAACACCTCCCCAAAAAAAGACACTGTATTTGAGTTTGTTACGTTGCTATCATTCGGTGGTAATGAGCAGTCTGGCCCAATCCAGACCTTGTTAATTTTTATAAGAGTCAGCCTGTCAGCATTTTCAGTTGACAGGCAAATGCGCCTATTGGTTATAATTCCACCGGAAGCACTAAAAACCCGCTCTGACAAAACGCTAGCGTCAGGGCAGGCCAGGACCTCCAAGGTTTAGAGAGCCAGTTCATGCCACGTGTCCAGCTTGGATACCCAATAATTATAAGGCACAGAGTAATCACGGAGGACATTGGTACGGTCGGCAAGGTACTCCCTCACCATCTTCCAAAACTTTGCACTCCTTATGAGAGTACCTCCCTCCTCAGGGCCTGTGCGATGGCAGGGTCTGAGAAAACTGTTCCAGAACTTTGACAGTGTTCCCCTGCTTCTGCTGGATTGCATTTGTGGCTCTCTCGCCTGTACTCCTTGATTGTCCAACGAACTGTGACCTCTGCCGCCAGCGTTTTTAGATGGGAATTTTTTCACTAATTCAGCAACAAGGGCCTTCTCGTACTGCCCCATTTTATTAGGCCTGTCCTGCAAAGGAATAAGAGACATAAAGTTCTCCCTGTAGCGTGGGTCTAGAAGCGTCATCAACCATTAATGACTGTCACCCAAATTTTGGGTGACAATGCGAGGGTCACGGGAAAGGCAGAGTACCATAAACTCAGCCTTGTGTGCCAGACTGCAAAGAGGCAATACTTCCTTGTCCTCACCAAGAGGACGACTGAACATGCTCTCATCCGCCTCCTCTTCCTCTTCCTCCCTGTCCTCAGGCCATCCACGCTAAACAGACGGTATGGCAGTTGTGCAGGTAGTACCGTCTATAGTGCAAGAAACTAGCTTCTGTACTTCTTCCTCCTCCTCCTCTTCCTCATTGTCACCCAATCCACGTTGGGATGAGATGAGGCTGGGTTGTGTAGAATCACCCTGTATGGTTGATTGCGCCATCTCATCGTGCTCCGTCTGCAATGTATCCTCTTTAATTGAGAGCAGAGAGCATTTCAGAAGACAGAGAAGCGGGATGGTGATGCTAATTATGACATCATCGCCGCTCACCATCTTGGTGGAGTCCTCAAAGTTTTGGAGGATAATACAAATGTCTGACATCCATGTCCACTCCTGAGGTTTTATGTGTGGAGTGTGACCTGAATACCGACAGCCTTGTTGAAGCGGGTAGTCAACAACTGCCCTCTTCTGCTCTCAAGTCCTTCCCAACATCTGCAATGTAGAGTTCCAATGCGTGGGGATATTGCAGATCAGTCGGTGAGCCGGAAGCTGCAAACGCTGCTGAAGCATGGCAAGAGCGGCGGAAGCTGTAGCAGACTTTCTAAAATTGGCACACAGGCGACGTACTTTGACAAGCAAATCCGACAGATCCAGGTAGGTTTTGAGAAACTTCTGAACCACGAGGTTAAGCACATGGGCCAGGCATGGTACGTGTGTGAGCTCGCCTCGCCTCGCCTCAGAGCCGCCACCAGGTTCCGGCCATTGTCACACACGACCATGCCTGGCTGTAGGTTCAGCGGTATCAGCCACAGATCTGCCTGCTCTTTCAGAGCTGTCCACAACTATTCAGCATTGTGTGGTTTGTCACCTAAGCATATTAGTTTCAGCACAGCCTGTTGCTACTTGGCCAAGGCAGTGCTGCATTGCTTCCAGCTTGAGACTGATGGGGTCATTTCGGAGATGGATGCTGAAGAGGAGGTGCAGGAGCTGTAGAATGTAGGGGCAACCCTGATTGACCCAGGACCCGCAATCCTCAGCGTCGGGAGGACGTGTTCCGTCCCAAGGTCCGACTGGGTCCTGGCTTCCACTATGTTAACCCAGATGTACCGTTCATGCACACAAGCACTTGTCCACGTGTCCATGTTTAGGTGGTCTTTCCCAGTAACTGCATTGTTGAGCGCATGGCTAATGTTGTGGGATACGTGCTTGTGTAATGCAGAGAAAGCACACAGGGAGAAATAGTGGCGGCTGAGGACTGAGTACCGAGGCACGGCCGCCGCCATAAGGTTGTGAAAGTTTCCGTCTCCACAAGCCTAAAAGGCACCATTTCGAGCGCAAGCGAAATGTGTGAATTTAGTAGTGTGGCCTGTGGGGCGTTGGCTGCATATTTGCGCTTGCGTTCCAAGGACTGGGGTAGGGGTAACTGAAAGCTTCGCTAGGAAAAGAACGTGGACATGCTTGCTGATGGTGCTAGTTGAGAGTATTCAATGACAGGTGCAGGGTGGGAGGCATCTTTGCATGCGCCATGGACAGAGGATTGGCGTGCACGCACAACAGCGGAGCAAGCAGTGGTTTCGCCCGTAGACACTGTTGCTGGACCCTGGGGTTCAGCCCAATTAGTCGAGTGCTTTGCTGCCATGTGCCTGATCATGCTGGTGGTGGTCAGGCTGCTAGTTTTGCTACCCCTGCTGATGCTGGCCTGGCAGGTGGTGCAAATGGCCTCTTTGGGGTTATTGACAGAATCTTTAAAATACAACCAGATTCGGGAAGACCTAACAGTTGTACTGGCAACTTCCGTCATGTTGATGTTACGGGGAACGGTTGCCAGTCTTCTGTCTGTGGCCACCATACTGCTTGTTCTTGCCTGTTGTGGTGCTACGCCTCCCTCCCCCTGTGTGCTGCTGTCCTCGCTCTGCATGTCACCTTGCCAAGTTAGGTCAGTGACTTCATCATCCAAGACCTCATTTTCCACTTCCGCACCCTGGTCCTCCTCCTGACTTTCTGGAAATTGTGTCTCATCATCATCCACCTCTTGTGACAGTTTCGCACCGTCGCCTTCGTGTGACCATGGCTGCTCAAATATTTGGGTATCGCTACATCGATCTCCTCTTGGACCGCTTCAAGTGGACCAGGCGAGAGGCCCGAATCTATAAATGGAAAGGTGAACAGCTCTTCAGAGTGTCCAAGTGTGGGATCAGTTGTCTCTGGGCACTCAGCATAGTGGGAGGAAGGAGGATCCAGGTGAGGAATATGCAGTCCAGATTCACAGCTCCTGAGACTTGTGGAAGACAGGGTTGTAGTGGTGGTAGCTAAGTGACTGGAAGCATTATCTGCTATCCAACCAATAACCTTTTCACACTGCTCTATGTTCAATAGTGGTGTGCTGCAGTCCCCTATTAATTGGGACAGGAAGGTAGTGCGAGAAGATGTGGGTGTTTGGCACAATTTCAGCTTGCCAACATCCTCGGCCTCGTCCTCTGCATTCACTATCATCACCATCACGTCCAGTTCCCCATCCCTTGCCATGTGTCTTGCTCATTTTAAATGCAGGACAATATTTTCCACGTTCACTACAAATGGCTGGATTTGAACCGCAGTGATATGTGATATGGGTGATGGAAAACCACAGTTTTAAATAGCTGGCCTGTAGGTAACTATTTTTCACAGCGACCTCGTGTCAATAACTTCACTAACACACTGCCACAAAATTGAAATGGAGGCCAGAAATGCCTGAATTTGAAGCACACTTATAAGTGATACGTGTGATGGACAAACTACAGTTTAAATACCTGGCCTGTAGGTTACTATTTTTCACAGCGATCTTGTGTCAATAACTTCACTGACACACTGCAACAAAATTTCAATGGAGGCCAATATTTTCCATGTTCACTACAAATGTCTGGATTTTTATCGCTGTAATATGGAAAGAATCTGGCTGTATTCTGCTGGATTGCTTTTTAGCCAAATAATCAGGATTAAGATCAAAAAAATAATTATCCCTGGCACCTGCTACCTGGGGCTATTTGTAGAAATATCTGTAACAGAAGCAGCAGACAGAACTGGAATGGAGCCTCTTGTGATATATGCACTGCAGTCTGCTATATACCCTGCCTGCCTAGCTCTGATGTATACACTGCTCAAAAAAAAAGGGAACACTTAAACAACAGAATATAACTCCAAGTAAATCAAACTTCTGTGAAATCAAACTGTCCACTTAGGAAGCAACACTGATTGACAATCAATTTCACATGCTGTTGTGCAAATGGAATAGACAATAGATGGAAATTATTGGCAATTATCAAGACACACTCAATGAAGGAGTGGTTCTGCAGGTGGGGACCACAGACCACATCTCAGTACCAATGCTTTCTGGCTGATGTTTTGGTCACTTTTGAATGTTGGTTGTGCTTTCACACTCCTGGTATCATGAGACGGACTCTACAACCCACAGAAGTTGCTCAGGTAGTGCAGCTCAACCAGGATGGCACATCAATGTGAGCTGTGGCAAGAAGGTTTGCTGTGTCTGTCAGTGTAGTGTCCAGAGGCTGGAGGCGCTACCAGGAGACAGGCCAGTACACCAGGAGATGTGGAGGGGGCCGTAGGAGGGCAACAACCCAGCAGCAGGACCGCTAACTCCGTCTTTGTGCAAGGAGGAACAGGAGGAGCACTGCCAGAGCCCTGAAAAATGACCTCCAGCAGGCCACAAATGTGCATGTGTCTGCACAAACAATTAGAAACCAAGGGTGGTATGAGGGCCCGACATCCACAGATGGGGGTTGTGCTCCCAGCCCAACACCATGCAGGACGCTTAGCATTTGCCACAGAACACCAGGATTGGCAAAGTCGCCACTGGCGCCCTGTCCTCTTCACAGATGAAAGCAGGTTCACACTGAGCACATGTGACAGACGTGACAGAGTCTGGAGACGCCGTAGAGAGTGATCTGCTGCCTGCAACATCCTTCAGCATGACCGGTTTGGCAGTGTGTCAGTAATGGTGTGGGGTGGCATTTCTTTGGAGGGACGCACAGCCCTCCATGTGCTCGCCAGAGGTAGCCTGACTGCCATTACGTACCGAGATGAGATCCTCAGACCCCTTGTGAGACCATATGCTGGTGCGGTTGGCCCTGGGTTCCTACTAATGCAGGACAATGCCAGACCTCATGTGGCTGGAGTGTGTCAGCAGTTCCTGCAAGATGAAGGCATTGAAGCTATGGACTGACCCGCCTGTTCCCCAGACCTGAATCCGATTGAGCACATCTGGGACATCATGTCTCGCTCCATCCACCAACGTCACGTTGCACCACAGACTGTCCAGGAGTGGCGGATGCTTTAGTCCAGGTCTGGGAGGAGATCCCACAGGAGACCATCCGCAACCTCGTCAGGAGCATGCCCAGGCATTGTAGGGAGGTCATACAGGCACGTGGAGGCCACACACAATACTGAGCCTCATTTTGACTTCTTTAAAGGACATTACATCAAAGTTGGATCAGCTTGTAGTGTGTTTTCCACTTTAATTTTGGGGGTGACTCCAAATTCAGGCCTCCATTGCTTAAAAAGTTTGATTTCCATTGATGATTTTTGTGTGATTTTGTTGGATATAGGGATTTTATGAGGTAGATGTTGTTGGTGAGGTGTGATGCAAGGCTGGTGATGGGGCAGCAATAATTCCAGGACACAGTGGGGTGCAGTCTTCAATGTTTACTCACAGTTGTTCAAGACTCCAGTTTACCAAGGCCAGTGTGTAACCTCTCATGTTGTCCTGTGTTCACCAGGGAAGGGGTTCAGCAACTCTCAAGTTTCTCAGGAGTACTTAAACGGGACCCCGTTCTATGTTCCTTTCCCGGTCGTCTTCCCTGCGCTGGCTCTCGCCCTCCTGCCCTGCGCCTCACAATCAGTGTCCCAAGCCGGTAGCCTCGGGCGACTTGCAATCCCCTGGACCCTATGCGGCCACCTTTTCGGTGATGTAATTGTGGTGGTTGGCTGCTGCACCTTGCAAATACAGCAGCCTCCAGTTATCTAGCTGAGCCTGGTTATTCTCCACTAGTTTAGGGGCCGGTCCCCTCTGTGGCCTGATCCCTCCACGTCCGTGTAGATTCGGGTGCACGGGTGGCTTCCTGCACTCAGCGTGCCCCTGGGATCCCCTCTGTCTCTGGAGCCTTCCGTCTGCTCCCGTCCTGTCTCACTTTCTCTCCTGGGCCTCTCTTACTAGGCCCGCTCTTCTCTCTCCTGAGCGGAGCTCCTCCTGAGCTCCCACTCCCAACTGTCTCTCCTCTGTACTGACCTGACTGCTTCTAGATGGTTCCCCTTCTTCTTATACTCTTCCTGAGGGTCCTCCCCTGATCTACTTCCTCCACCCACACCTACTACATGGTTCCACCCTCCAGCTAGGGACCAGGGACTGTGCTCTCCCTTAGGAGCAGTCTCGCCCTACTGGAGTGGAGTGTGTTGGATGCGGGTGTGTGGACCCAGGGTAGTACTCCCTCCTTACGCGAGAGTGGGGTACCACACCTCTGGATGAGATGTAGTACCTCCGTGGCGGCTGAACCCGCAGGGGCGCAGAAATATTTAATTCATTCAGATCTAGGATGTGTTATTTGAGTGTTCCCTTTATTTTTTTGAGCAGTGTGTATGTGTATATATATATATATATATATATATATATATATATATATATATGTATATGTGTGTTGTGGAATACCTATACTAACAGGACGTTCAATGGACCCTCTTGCTATATGCACTGCAGTCTTCCACGTACACTGCCTGCCTGCCTAATTCCTGCTATCACCACTGATTATATGCAGCTGGATTAGTCTTCAGATGGACTGTTAGTTCAGATGGATATTATAGATATATGTTGTAGAATACCTACACTAACTATAAACAAGAAAATCTCTCCCTGACGCAGTAGCACCTCTCCCTACTCTGCCTGATTCCGGAGTGACTGTGACGAGCATGGCGGCGCCCGGTCTTATATACACCTGATGATGCTGTGCAGCCAGCCAATCACTGTAATGTCACAACCAACATAGCTATGGCATTACAGTGTGTGGAAGGCAATCCCTGCATGTTCATTGGCTCTCTAAAGAGCGGCAAACATGCAGGGAGGGGACCAGAGCTCCCGCCTGAGCAACCAAGAAATACTCGGCGAGCGCCGAGCATCTCAAGCAGTGAGATGCTCGGGCTAGTACCGCGCAATGGCGAGCACGTTTGGTCATCACTAATGAAGTCCAATTCACATCTGATGATCGAACACCAGTCACCTGACCTCAACTCAACCACCTCATTTATGCAGTCAGGAAAGTCCTCCTTTTTCTGGGAGCTTAAGAAGGTTAGCAACAAGTTGACTGATGGCATAAAACCTAGTCAGATTTCATGGTCCATGTATGGGCTGAGATGTCTTCCCCGGACAAGGGTCTCCTAACCCTAACTCAACCACCTCATTTATGTTTACAGTGTTGATTTCAGGGCAGTACACCTGTGGCCAGTCCAGCCTTTGCAAGTCAGATGGGTGAAGCCGGTCTTAGAGAATGAGTAGTCAAGGGGGACTTGACATAATACTACATCTAAACTACATGTCTCATATACTGTATATTTAAAATAAAATAAGAAAATCTAACAAAATATTTCACGTATTTGCACTTCATACTCTCATAAAGGCTTCCCATAAGTCACAGCACTTGAAAGCCAAATACTACTTTTTTAATAATCCCAAAACCATAAATTCCCCTTGATGCTCCATTAATAATGATCGAAGTAACCATAATAGGCTGTCATAAAGGATTTCAGTAATATATGGCAAACAATTACTCATGGTTTTCGTCCTCCATTAACATATTGAGTCAGAGTTATTGTTGGCTCGTTTTTCTGAAACATGTACATCTTTTCATGGTTAACCCCATTGTAATCGTATTAAATGTCAGGTTTATAAACTGGGACAAATGCTTCATTTTCTGTTTAGATTTTATTTTAAAGCTGAAGCCTGTCAACCTGTCCGAATGGGTTGTTAGGAGCTGACAGATTGAAAGTCTCTCGGTGGATGAAATTGCATCTAATTAAAGAAGTTAAGCGGTGACAAATACATTTAAATTGTCAAGGAGCAGTCTTTTTATTTTTTGCGCATGCAGCAAGATGCTTGTCAAGAATTTTTATTTTCAAGCGAAGGTTTGTTTAGTTCTGAAGTGGAAAACAGTCGGCCTTTTCAGGAAGTTAAACAAAAACATTTTACGTAGAAATAAAATAAAAAAAATCACCTATCAATATAAATCTTGGGTTGTTTTCTACAGTAGAGTTACTAAAAGTGAACTTGTCATATTAAAAATTAAATCTAATTTGGGGGCATTATGTTATAGAGCAGAAGGAGCAGAGCAGATTGATATATAGCTTTGTGGGAAAAGAGTCAGTGGAACTAGTAATATATTCATTTAAGAATTGATCATTCTGGATTTAAGAGTCCAGTGGGTGGATTTTCTCATGATAGTGCTCAGTCAGAAGGCCTATACATATAAACAAAAAAGACTGGCCGCCACTTCTATGTATGGAGATGGCTGCTTCTAGTAAGCACCTGTACACACCTAGCACCGGGTGATGGAACTTCTGTGCTTCGGCGCAAGGAGGGACCAGAGGGGCGTGACTAAGTGCCTACTCGGCCCGACCCAGGTCACACGGCGGCTTAGTCGACTCCATGGACCAGGGAGGGACCGGACAGGTGAACCAGGTGCCACTCTGGGACTGACCTTGTGTGAGAGCAGGTGACTCCCACGGGTCAGATGACAGGAGCTGACCAGTACAGCGGATGAGCACCGCAGGAAGGCTGGCGGGTGATCCAGGTAGATAAGCAGGCTGGTATGGCTGATAGCCAGACAGGTGCTCCGGATAGGCAAGCTGGCGGGCATGGCAGGTAACTGGCAGGTGCTCCAGGTAGGCAGGCTGGCGCGCACGACAGGTAATTGGCAGGTGTTCCTGGTAGGCAGGCTGGCGGGCACGGCAGGTGACTGGCAGGTGCTCCTGGTAGGCAGGCTGGCGGGCACGGCAGGTGACTGGCAGGTGCTCCTGGTAGGCAGGCTGGTGGGCACGGCAGGTAACTGGTAGGTGCTCCGGGTAGGCAGGCTGGTGGGCACGGCAGGTGACTGGCAGGTGCTCCGGGTAGGCAGACTGACAGGCTGGACTTTAGACAGACTGGCGGCAAGGCTGACAGGCAGTGGGACTTGAGGGCTGAGGGAAGTGTTAGCATACAAAACAACAACCTTGCACAGGCACCTCTATTTTGGAGGAGGTGCCTTATATAGGGGAAGTCCTCCGGCCATTGGCCGGGGACTCTTTAGGACAGCGTGCGCGGCCCCTTTAAGAGGGAGGGAGCGCGCGCGCCCTAAGCACAGTGCCTGGGAAGCTGCGCGCGTTGCGCGCCACAGCAGCAGCAGGTGGGGAGCAGGAAGATGCCGGACCAGGACCGCGGCTGTGAGGGGAACGGCGTCTCTACCCGCCAGGAGGCAGAGACGCCGATGCTACATATTTCTTGTTTTGGAAGTGACAGTCAGTCTTTTTTGTTTCTATGTATAGGTTTTCTGACTGAGCACTACGCCTCTATGCCACAGGCGGTTTTAATTACTGCAGGATCTTACCTTCCCATACACATGCAGACTTTAGTCTCTAAGAGAGGATACACATTGGTAGGTTCCCGGTAATGAAAAACGCCTTACAGTGGCTACCAGGTAAACATGAATTGGCGAATTTCTGCGCTAAGATTTCTCATTTATTTCTATTTTTCTACAGCAGTAATGCTATTCAAATTTCATATATTTCATGTTCGCATACTTAGCGTTGTAGAGTGCTGTTTTATTTGTTAGTTGTATATGGAGTTGGCTGCTCCTAGTAAGCACCTGTACACACTTATTTTATTGTTTTGGAAGTGACGGTCAGTCTTTTTTATTTAGACAATCTAATTAATTAGAATCTTTTTTTTTTTTTTTTTTCATTTTGCTTCTTTTGAAACCCATATTGTTATTCACCTCTCCTGGAGATCAACTACAGCCAATTGCTAAATTCCCTCTTTCTCTGCTCTCATCTTTAGTCATGGCTTTGCTGGATCCATATGTGGTCCTCTTCTTCTCCACAGCTGGAGGTATGGGGTTGATGGGGCCGCCAACACTCGCCAATGATACCGCTAATGATACCTGGCAGCATGCCTGCCATGGAATCAGAAGGCTATGTGCTGCCTGTAGATTGTGGTTCAAACACTTAGTCGATTCCTGTGGGTTGTGATCTTGATCTCAACTCCTGATTTTGACCTGGCTTTGTTTTTAGATATCACTTCTGCCTTTGCCCTTGGTATGGCTCGCCAAAATCTATTGTTCTTACTCTTAATCCGATCATACACAATACAAGGCTATTAGCTGAATAATGTTTCTGCTGATCGTTTGGCCTTCAGTCATCTCTACCGTTTCTTCCGTACACAATAGAGCTTTTTCCTCAAAGTGCTCCTACGTTCTCTATCTCCTGGAGAACAAAATAATCATCAGTCCAAAATCAGACATGCCAGATCCTTAACTGTCCCCAACAGTCAGCTGTTGGCCGTACCCATCGATATCAGGGTGGTTCGACTGACATTAGTCCAATATGTCTGGGGGTCCTTACTCTTTAGCCTGTGGCAATCTCCTGAGTGCACTCCTGTCTCATCCTCTGGTCTGTGGCCTCCTAAACTCTCCTTGTGATGACCTTGGACTCCCTTCTGAAATACACACTACATAATTAGCACTACTCCAACCAAACAGTGGGAACCATGACTTGGAAAGTTCAAAACTTCTTCCGAGCTTTAAGATTGAAGAACGGGGAAGTTCCTTAGACTTTATACACCAGTCCAACCCATTATAGCTCAGAGACTCCTCATCTCAGGGAGAATCATAACACATTTAGTAAGTTAGTAACTAGAGAATTCACGAGTCTGAGACTGAATCTTCCCTCTCTCTCTCTTTTCCACGCTGTACTTTTTTTTCCTGTCCTTGATATTGATTTCCATTCATGTGTGTAGGAAAAATAACTTTTTTATGTGAACATATGAATTATCGTTTTAAAGCCAATAGATACAGTCCATTAAGAATCACATTGGAGCTTAGTGGTTAATGGACGTTCATTAAGATACAGTTGACAAGGAATATTTTAATATCCATCTATTCCTTATTCAGCGCATGACTCCGGCTATCACAGAGATTTATCACAGATGCTAATAAAAGATATTGTACTCGTTAATTACTTAATAACGGTTATAGGCAGCACAAACTGGAAGTGACAGCACATAATTTGACCATGGTATGGTGGTGATCCTGATTGGGTTGTTTTTACCTTATAAATTTATATAGGAAATTTATTTATAGTGTTAACTGTGAATCTCTTTACCTTCTTCTATCATGACTAGTTAAAGGGAACCTGTTAGAGTCCCCGTCCACCCTGGACTTACACCAGTCTCACTCACGGCCATATTCCTACATTTTAATCACGTGTGTGATGTTCCAAATCTTGTTTAAATTAGCGGAATAAACACTTTAATATTACTGATCATGATTTGCTAATTAGCCCGGACTAGTCTGACAGGGCATCTATTTCCTCGGCCTAGTTTGGCCTCAGATCCTGTAATCATGCCCCCTCGATGTAACTGACATCTCTCACTGTCCCCCATTATAGCTTTGATACATATGACACGCCCCCTGGGCTGTGGGGCACTCGGCAGCCGGATCTCTGCGGATGCCTGTGGGGGATATCACGGTGGCTGGCCTGGTCCGTGACCTAGGGCGGTCAGTAAAAAGGGGGGTATTTATAAGGGATTTAAAGTGCTCGTGACACCACCTTTGGAATGCGGCTAAGGGGTGCGGCCACTGCGGAGCAGTCTTCTGGAGCTGGTGTTACAGCAGCAGGGATGGTGTGGCTCTCCACAGGTAGAGCTAGCTCCAGGGCAGCGTGGGGTGTAATGTATGGTGGTGCAGGGGAGAGACGGCAGGACTGTCCCAGAGGAAAGACGGACACTCACACGGGGGTAAGCTTCAGTACCTTTACCGGTGATGGTGCAGGCATGGTCCAGGGTACTCCGGGCGAAGGGCGCACTTTTGGACTCTCTCCAGTGAGCGGGTATAGGGCCTCCTGATCCGTTGCTTTACTCGCTAAGCTTCTGACCTGCCTGGAGCTAGTCCTAGCTTGGTTACTGTCTCTCTTTGCACCTGCTGACCTTGTGGTAGGGCCTTTTCTTGGAGATAACTCTCCCTGGACGCTGAGGCCTCTGTGACTCCTAGCCCTGGTACTGCAATCAGCATTTGGTGAACCTGGGACCTGTAGTCCTCCAGGGGTTCCAGTGGTTCCTACTGGGTGTAAAGGGTTCCTGTAGGCGCAGACCCGGTGTCCGGTATATATCTCGGGGTGAGCCTGGTATGCTCCTCTGCCCCCTCGCTATTCTTCCTTCTCCTCTCGCCTTCGGCCCACTCAGGGCCCTCACTAGGCCTTCACACGTGCTGTAGGCCTTGGCTTGCCTAAGCACAGCAGCCAGCTTGCTGCCTCTTCGCTGCTCTCTGAGCGTCAGCACGCTCTCTGCTCAACTCTGAGCTAAATTCTCACAACTAACTCTAAACTGAAACTGAGCTGCCTGGCTCCACCCTCCCTTTATATATCCCTTAAAGGGCTCCCTCTGCTGGTCTGAGGTGGTAGGGTGGAAGTGTGTGAATGAGTGAGGGCCTCTTGTGGAGAAGTCCATCCATGCACCCTTCTGGGTTCTGTGGCACCAATGCGCAGCAGGGCGCCACACATACAGTATCTTACACTGAAGCTATGGCGGGTGACAGTGAAGAGGTCAATCACGCCGAGGGAGCGTGATTATAGCACGTGAGCCCAAACTAATTGGGGGGATAGATGCCCTGTTTCACTAGTTTGGGCTAATTAGAATATCACAAGCGGTAATATAATAAATGTTTCTCCTCTCATATCAGCAGAGGTTGGAACATCACACACTTAATTATATTGCAGGAACATGGACCTTAATGATACTGGTTGTAGTTTGGTGTCTTAGAGGAAAATGTCAGATTCCTTTTAAAAGGTCTTTGTACTTTCAGACAACTTGATCTCATTTGATAGATGATCTGGTAAATAGACAATCTTCAAATCATTTTATTAAAATTTTATGTTGTCAAGTTCAATCTGTCTCGAACAGTGTTGGGACAGGTCTTTGTCTTTCTACATGAAGTGGGGACAGGTCTTTGCCTTCTACAGGAAGTAAATGTAGGTCTTTTTCTTTCTTCAGGAAGTCGATGTAGTTTTTTGTCTCTACAGGAAGTGAGAGCGGGTTTTTGTCTCTCTATAGAAAGTGGGAGTGTATCTTTGTTTTTGTACAGGAAGTGAGAATGGATCTTTATCTTTCTGCAGGAAGTAAGGGCGGATCTTTCTGTCTCCATAGGAAATAGGGGCAGGTCTTTGTCTTTCTACAGGAAGTGGGGTGGGTCTTTGTCTCTCTACTAGAGATGAGCGTTGTTCTACTCAAACTGTTCGCCAATCTCAAGTTCGAGCTGTTTTGGGCGGTGTTCGAGCCGTTCGGCGAACACGAACAATTTGAGAAAAATTCGGCTGTTCGAGGTTATGTTCGATAACTGTTCGTGCACCAAAATCATAACTGGATTTTTTCTCAGTAATGATGAAAATTAATGTTAATACGCAGTTTGAGTGTACAGCGGGGTGGGGGGAGGGGCAGGGGATGGATCTCTGCAGGAACAATGAAGATCTCCATTTTTTTTTTCTCTTTCCCGCATTTACAGTGGGGAGGTGCAATCTGTCAGCCTATCAGCAGCGCACACACGGAGCGAAGTGCTTTTTTTCACACAAGCAAGGGCATGTGTCATTGGCAGTGTATGTCACATGTCCTTGCCCTATAAGACCAAGCCATTTTCCCCGTCGCCACCATTTTCTCACTGCTGCAGCTGCGTGTTAGACGGCACCGCTGTTGCTGTGTGCGCTATACCTTGTTAATTTCAAGCCAATTTTCGCACAAATCTACAGATAGCTTGGGAGTAGGGAATAGTTGTGATTGCAGTCCTTTTAAGGACTAGGTTACAGCATTTCCTACGACTTTTATCAGGCAGGTCTGTGCTCTTAAATAGATAGATTGTGGGAGTAAAGACTAATTGTAATTGGAGTCCTTTTCAGGACTAGGTTACATCAGTTCCTATCAATTTTTGCCAGGCAGGTCTGTGCCAGTGCTGTGCAAGTTTTTTTCACAGCATTTGGCTGAATCTAGCAAAGCTAATCCTTTTTGGCCTATTGCAGAGTGTGTTAGTCAGTGGTGTAGCCTATCTGTGTTGCAAGATATACCACCTGTGTATAGAATACCAATTTTTTTATTGCACCTAGTGAAGTAAAATCTTTTGGGCATAGCATCATTCTATTAGTCCATCTATACTGACCTCCATCAGGTTGCAAATTGAATATATTTTTTTTCTGCATCTAGCTCTGAAAAAATATTGGGCTTCTAGCTGTGTGTGGGACTTGTTGTATTAGTCCATCTATACTGACCTCCATCAGGTTGCAAACTGCAAATATTTTTTTCTTCATCTACCTCTGAAAAAATATTGGGCTTCTAGCTGTGTGTGGGACTTGTTCTATTAATCCATCTATACAGACCTCCATCAGGTTGCAAACTGAATATATTTTATTCTGCATCTACCTCTGAAAAAATATTGGGCTTCTAGCTGTGTGTGGGACTTGTTGTATTAGTCCATCTATACTGACCTCCATCAGGTTGCAAACTGAATATATTTTTTTCTGCATCTACCTCTGAAAAAATATTGGGCTTCTAGCTATGTGTGGGACTTGTTGTATTAGTCCATCTATACAGACCTCCATCAGGTTGCAAACTGAATATATTTTTTTCTGCATATACCTCTGAAAAAATATTGGGCTTCTAGCTGTGTGTGGGACTTGTTGTATTAGTTCATCTATACTGACCTCCATCAGGTTGCAAACTGAATATATTTTTTTCTGCATCTACCTCTGAAAAAATATTGGGCTTCTAGCTGTGTGTGGGACTTGTTCTATTAATCCATCTATACAGACCTCCATCAGGTTGCAAACTGAATATATTTTTTTCTGCATCTACCTCTGAAAACATATTGGGCTTCTAGCTGTGTGTGGGACTTGTTGTATTAGTCCATCTATACTGACCTCCATCAGGTTGCAAACTGAATATATTTTTTTCTGCATCTACCTCTGAAAAAATATTGGGCTTCTAGCTGTGTGTGGGACTTGTTCTATTAATCCATCTATACTGACCTCCATCAGGTTGCAAACTGAATATATTTTTTTCTGCATCTAGCTCTGAAAAAATATTTGGCCTTCTAGCAGTGTGTGGGACTTTCTCTATTAGTCCATCTATACTGACCTCCATCAGGTTGCAAATTGAATATAATTTTTTTCTGCATCTAACCCAGCCAATAGTTTTGGCCTAATACCACAGTTTGGCCACTCAGCTCTGCTCGGTTCCCATCCATTGTTTTTTTGTGCAAACAACTCCAAAGTTGTTAATTAGTTAACCACCAAAATGAGTGGAAAAAGGCCTGCTGCTGGTGGAAAGGGGAATAGGCGTGTTGGGAAGGGGAAAAAAGGTTGTGTCCGTGGGGTAGGTGTTAAAGCAACAGTAACATCTGCAGAAGAAAGACCATCTTCCAGCCAAACTAAAATGTCTACTTCTTTTAGCGGACAATGTGATAAGATCCCTTTCTTACGGCCACGCCAATCGCTACAAATTCCAGATGAGGCACAAAAACAGCAGGTGCTTCAACGGATATCAAGTGCTCCTTTAAGTGGGCTCTCCTCCACATCAACTTCAACATCACAAATACTCCAGTCCTCAAAGGTGTCACCCCAATCGCACTTGCTTCCTCACAGCTCCCAAATCTCCAGCTGCCCGTCTGAGTATGAGGTAGAACAGATGGTTGAGTCTGCAGAGCTGTTTACTCATACTATAGCCTGGGAATCAGAGGTCGACTCCAGCGCTTCTGTGAATCCAGACAAGGAAATGATCTGCAATGATGCCCAGAATCTTTATGAGTCGGATCCAGGACCAGACGCAGAAGGTTCTGACCATAATGTAGACCCTCATTCCCAAACTGTAACTCCTGTTGGTGGAGACAATGAGGAAGACGATGATAAGACTCCAATACCTGATTGGAGCGACAACTTTAGTTTTTTGTCAGGGCAGGAACAGGTTGGCTCTGAGGACGACGGGTGTGATAACGCACAGGGTGATGATGATGAGGTTGGAGATCCCACTTACTGTCAACCCACAGTCAGCCAAGAGATGAGGTCAGCAGAGGAGGTGGAGGAAGATGCTAGTGACGACGAGGTCAGGTTGCGCCTTCCTGGACAGAGACGTAGTACTGGAAGCACGTCAACAACTGCATCCTCAAACACAACTCTGCCTCTCACCACAAGTCGTGGTGGCTCTTCAGGTCGCATGGGTGCTAAGCCTTGCATAGCCTGGGCATTTTTTCAGATCGATAAAGATGACCCAACTCGTGTTATCTGTAACATTTGTCAGCAAAAGCTAAGTAGAGGCCAAAAAATACATAGTTTGAGTACTTCATGCATGAACCGGCACATGGACATGAAGCATAAGTTGCAGTGGGAAGCTCAGTGTGCTACAATGCGGCCTAGCCGGCCGGGCCAACCACCGTCTGCCATATCTTGTGCATCCGCGGCCTCTTCATCCTCTGTGACTGGGGGGACAGCAGTCACACCTGTTTTGGGGCGCAGACCTGCCACCTCTTTACCCGCAACAGCCAGCGTGATTGGCAGGTCATGATTTTCTTTGGAGGTGGTAACACCAGCTGGTGTTGAGCGCTGTCCGACATCGATAGCACCACCTTTGGATCAAGGCAACCTAACATGTCCGCCTGCATCTTCCTCACAGACCGGCAGTTTGCCGGGGACACCCTTATCAACCCCGTCTAAGCACAATAGCCAGCCCTCGGTCCCTCAGATGTGGACAAGTAAAAGACCATTTCCTCCTAGCCATGAGAAAGCTAAGAGGTTGAATTTCACCATCTGCAAGTTCTTGGCTACAGAAATGCTGCCTTTCCGCCTGGTGGACACAGAGGATTTTCGAGACCTTATGTCCGTCGCAGTGCCCCAGTACCAGATGCCCAGTCGGCACTACTTCTCAAAGAAAGGTGTGCCTGCGCTCCACCAGCATGTCGCACACAACATCACCGCTTCTTTGAGAAACTCTGTGTGTGACAGGGTGCATTTCACCACAGACACTTGGACGAGTAGGCATGGACAGGGGCGTTACATGTCGCTGACTGGGCACTGGGTAACTATGGTGACAGCAGGACAAGGGGCTGCTGTCCAAGTCTTGCCGTCCCCACGAGTTGCGCGTCAATCCTCTTTATGTCAAAGTTCCTCCACTGCTTCTGCCTCCTCAACCTCCTCTCGGTCTTCCACCTGCACCCAAAGCCTGAAGGGATCCTGCACACCTCCTTACTATGCTGGCAGTAGGTCTCAACGTCATCAGGCGGTTTTTACATTGAAATGTCTGGGAAATGTGAGTCACACAGCTGAGGAGTTGTGGTCAGCTCTGGAGAACCAATTTCATGAATGGTTATCTCCACTGGACCTGAAACCAGGGAAGGCCGTGTGCGACAATGCAGCAAACCTGGGTGCGGCCCTTCGCCGGGGCAATGTCACACACGTGCCTTGTATGGCTCACGTGTTGAACCTGGTTGTCCAGCAATTTTTAGCCCACTATCCCAGACTAGATGGCCTTCTGCAGAGGGCACGGTCGCTGTGTGCTAACTTTCGCCGTTCGCATCCCGCAGCTCAGCGACTTACATCTCTACAGAAGTCGTTGGGCCTGCCACTTCACCGGCTAAAATGCGATGTGCCTACCCGGTGGAATTCAACTCTGCACATGTTGCAGCGACTGTGGCAGCACCGACAAGCCCTGGTGCAATACGTTCTGACGTATAGCCTGGGCCAACGAGATCCAGAGGTGGGGCAAATCACGCTGGAGGAGTGGTCTCAGATCAGGGACCTATGCACCCTTCTGCACAGTTTTGAAATGGCGACGAAGATGTTTAGTGCTGACGATGCCATTATCAGCATGACTATTCCGGTGATTTACATGCTGGAGCACATGTTAAACAGAATTCGGAGTCAGGTGGTGGCACAAGAGGAGGTGGAGGAAGTAGAAGAGGAGGAGTTGTATGCGGAAGGGCTAACATCTGCAAGGTCCAGACGGTCGGCAGCACCAAGGCGGCAGGCATGTGAGGGTGGGGGAGATGGTTTTACCAGGGCGCATGGTAGCAGCCAAACTAGTGAGGAAGGTGCAGGAGCCCAGGAAGAAGTGGAGGACGAACTGATGGAAGACTCATCAGATGAGGGAGACCTTGATCACATTTCTGTTGTGCGAGGTTGGGGGGAGAGGACAGAGGAAGGAAGCATGATTGTTACCTCGCCACCAACACAACAGGGACTTGGTGCTCCTGGATGCGCAACACACATGAGTGCCTTCTTGCTGCACTACCTGCAACATGACCCTCGAATTGTGAGAATTAGAAATAATCCTGACTACTGGGTTGCCACACTGTTAGATCCCCGGTACAAAAGTAAATTTGCAGAAATTATTCCTGCCATAGAAAGGGATGCACGCATGCAGGAGTATCAGCAGAGACTGTTGCAGAATCTTACATGTGCTTTTCCACAAAATACCAGTGGTGCACGTAGTGAATCTCACAGTTCCAACTTGCCAACCGTGGGACCGTCAAGTGTTCAGCACTCAAACCGTAACAGAACCACAGTATCTGCTGGTAACATCAATTTTGCGGAATCATTTCACCACTTTTTTAGCCCATCCTTTGCAAGGCCACAGGAGACAAGAAGTCTGACACATAGTCAACGCCTAGAGACGATGGTACAGGAGTATCTCCAAGTAAACATTGAAGCCACGACTGTGTCACTGGACCCTTGCTCTTTTTGGGCTTCCAATCTGGATAAATGGCCGGAGCTAGCCACTTACGCCTTGGAGATCTTGTCATGCCCCGCAGCCAGCGTTCTGTCTGAACGTGTGTTCAGCGCTGCTGGTGGTGTGCTGACAGATAAGCGCACGCGGCTCTCCACTGATAATGTAGACAGACTCACGTTCATAAAGATGAACAAATCATGGATCCGAAACGACTTTTCTACCCCTGTGTCATCCTGGGGAGAGTAAAAGCTTGATGATTGGTTAAAATCACCCTACCAACCGTTTTAAGCTTTCAAATTACTAATCATGTTTATCTGTATCTTGGCTGGAAAATAATTTGGGCTTTGTAGCAGTGTGCAGCACTGATTCTATTAGGCCATCTATAATAAGCTCCACCAGATTTAAAATTACTAATCATGTTTATCTGTATCTTGACTGGAAAATAATTTGGGCTTTGTAGCAGTGTGCAGCACTGATCCTATTAGGCCATCTATACTAAAGCTTCACCAGATTTAAAATTAATAATAATTTTTAGCTGCATCTAGCCCGGAAAATAATTTTGGGGCTCTGAGATGCGCAAGACACATAAGTGCCTTCTTGCTGCACTACCTGCAGCATGACCCTCATATTGTCAGAATTCGAAGTAATCATGACTACTGGGTTGCCACACTCTTAGATCCCCCAAACTTTTCGATCAACCTTTTCATTTTAATAAAGACCAAAAAAATGGTCATTTTTGAAATTATAAGCATTAGCAGGTTGTTAGAAACTGAAATCAAACAGTTTTCAACTCAAAACTTTATTCTAGGTGATGTTACATTTTCACATAGGACCCCTTGTTCGAAAGGAGCTTCTGAACTCTCTCGTCCATTGAATTTGTCAGGTTTTGGATGGTTTCTGCTTCAATTGTTTTGCATGAGGACAGAATACCCTCCCAGAGCTGTTGCTTAGATGTGAACTGCCTCCCGCCATCATAGACACTCCTTTTAATGATGCTCCAAAGGTTCTGAATGGGGTAGAGGTCAGGGGAGCATGGGGGTCACACCATAAGTTTGTCCCCTTTTATGCCCATATCAGCCAGAGATGCAGATGTTTTATGTGCAGCATGAGATGGTGCATTATCATGCAGAAAAATGATCTTGCTGTGAAATACACGGTTCTTCTTCTTGAACCATGGCAGGAAGTGCTGTTTGAGAAAATCCACATACATTATGGAGTTCATCTTTAGCGCCTTCAGGGATCCTAAAGGGGCCGACAATCTCTCTCCCCATGATTCCAGCCCAAAACATTACTCCACCTCCTCCTTGTTGGCGCTGTAGCCGTGTTTGCGTGGGGTGTCCATCAACCAGTCATCCTCCACTCCATCCATCTGGACCATCGAGCGCTGCACGGCACTCATCCGTGAACAGAACAGTTTTGAAATCAGTCTTCATGTAATGTTTGGCCCACTGGAGCCGTTTCTGCTTGTGTGAAGTGGATAGAGGAGGTCGACAGGATGGCGTATGCACAGCTGCAAACCTCTGAAGGACCCTGCATCTTGTTGTTCTGGGGACGTTGGAGGCACAAGCAGCTTCAAAAACTTGTCTGCTGCTATGACAAGGCTTTTTTGCCGCTGCTCTTTCAACCTGACGTAATTGCCTGTAGGAAAGAGTCCTCAATTTGCCCTTATCAGCACGCACACGTGTGTACTGTGAATCAGCTACATACTTCTTGATTGCCAAGACACTTCATCCTGATCATCGCACAATGTTGACTGTAGTCATGCCTTGACCTAAACACTCCACAATTTGTTGCTTCTCAGCAGCCGACACATCCTTTTTCTTTCCCATTTTGGCAGAAAATGTAGGCTGCTTAATAATGTGAGACAGCCTTCTTAAGTAGTCTTGCCTTTCATTGGACACACCTGCCAAACTAATTAGCACAGGTGTCTGCAATTGCTTACAGTGATATAAAGAGCCCTGACACACATCACCATCAATGAGTTTAACTGACAAACAAACAAATTCTTCCCTTATCACTCCTAAACACTTTTTGCATAATAATTTGGAACACAGTGTACATGTGCTTTTCCACAAAACACCAGTGGTTCACGTAGTGAATCTTACAGTTCTAACTTGCCAACCGTGGTCTGTATGGAGTTGTTCAATAAAGTGCCCAAAATTAAGATAACATAGATGGGAGAGGTCTCTATGAATAGGAATTCCTAAGTATTTGATACCCTGTGAGGGCCAGGCAAAGGGGAAGTTGGACTGGATGGAATCCTATATGGATTTGGGGAGGGAGACATCGAGGGCCTCAGACTTCGCTGCATTGATTTTAAAATTTGACCATGTAACAAAGTGATCTATTTCAGCCATAACAGCATGGATGGATATATGTGATTGAGTGATATATACTAGGACATCATCAGCAAATAGAGAGCACTTGTACTCGGTGCCTCCCACCTCAATCCACCTAATATTGGGGTTATGGCGAATTGATGAGAGCAGGTGCTCCGTCACTAGGATGTATAAGAGAGGGGACAGAGAACATCCCTGCCTTGTCCCATTGGTGATTGTGAAAGGTGATGAAAATGTTCTGACGCGCCCCCTGGGCCTTGGGACACCCGGAGCCGGACCCTTTTTGGTGGATGCTGGTGGTTGTAGTCTCCGTGGCGGCAACCCGGTTCCGTGGCTCAGGGCGGTCAAACCAGTGGCGGAACTATTTATGTGGTTTTGATGTTTAAATGTCCGACTACGCCACCCGTGGATTGCGGTCAGAGTGAACCGCCGCTTCAGGGCAGACCGTTGAGGCTGGTGTTGTGGGTGCAGCAGAGCGTAGCATAACTCCCCACAGGAGGAGTATAGCCTCAGGGCAGTGTATGCGGAGGATGGGGGTGATGGTGCAGGGCAGCAGCAGTAATGACACGGAGTCAGTGATGCAGTCCAGGGCCTTTACTCAAAGTTCTTATTATCCAGACCACGTCTGCAGGTAACGGCTGCCCACGTCGTACTGTGCTCACCAGGTGAGGGGCTCAGACAACTCCCAGATAACTTTGGAGTGCTTCACAGGACCCCCTTTGTGTGTCCTTTGTCTGGCCTTTCTTACCAAACCTTCTGTCCGGCTGCCTCGGGCCTCCTCTTGGTAAACTTGGCGCCAGTTTCCCTGACCCTATGTGGTGCCTTCCTAGCGGGTGTAGCGAGGGGCTGCGCCACATAAAATGTCACAGCCTCCTGTTTCTAGCTGAAGGTCGTTTCCTGCCTCCACTAGTTTCGGGGACCGGTCTCCCCCTTTGGCCTGACCCCTCCACGCAGGTGGATTCGGGCGTGCGGTGGCGACTCGCCCGTCCGCACCCCTGAGATCCCTTCATTCCTCGTTCCTGGAGCCTTCTCCGCTCCTCTTCCTTCCTTCTCCCTCTTCCAGGCCTGGGCCTCTGTTACTAGGCCCGCCTCCGGAGCAGAGCTCATGCAGAGCCCCTGCTCCCTGCCACTTCTGCTCAGACTTCTCTGCACTGAACTAAGATGGTGCCCACCTTTTATACTCCCTTCTCAATGCACCCAGGAACTGCTTCCTCCCTGCTCCTGCACTACAGGGTTCCCCTTCCTCAGTGTTCCCTCCCCCCACTCCAGCCAGGGACAGGGA
Source organism: Phyllobates terribilis (assembly GCF_046119375.1). Lineage (NCBI taxonomy): Eukaryota > Metazoa > Chordata > Amphibia > Anura > Dendrobatidae > Phyllobates > Phyllobates terribilis. The sequence goes on along the minus strand of NW_027362767.1, from coordinate 53,159,504 downwards.
CTGTCGTGCCCATCTCAGGGGCATATTGGTCGCCCTGCCCCACGGCAATGTGGTGTAATGCATGCAGGTGTCGGGTCCTGATCCACACTACATCCTTACCTGAGAGTGAGATATCACACCTCTGGGTGAGGTGCAATACGTCTGTAGCAACCGAGCCCTCAGGGTGCTACAGTTCCATTTATCTTCAGCCTAGGTGACGTATTGCGATACAGGGCCGTGATTTTGGCTATAAAAGGGTCCCCTAGACCCCTACCCCAAGCTTTTTAAGAGAATCATATATGGCGTGCCAGGAGACTCTATGGAATGCTTTCTCAGCATCCAACGAGAGTATCTAATTACAAATTTTTAACTGCATCTAGCCCAGGAAATACTTTGTGCCTAGTAGCAGGGTCTGCTAGTCAGCGGATTATCCCGGCTGTTAAGCAAGCTACACCACCTGTAGTTTGGACACTTAATTTTTTCAAAGGAAATGCTTCGGGACCACGGGATACTCAGTGAAGAGCATCAGGAGGCACCCCAAGGCATAGGGGCTGGGACTGGCAGTAGGATGCCTTGCGGTGGACAGCCGAGCTCGATCCTTATAAAAGCTTTTTAACTGCAGCAGCTTTAGTGGACGCTACTGGAGCTGGAATTACGCGGCTGCTGGCATGAGACTTGCCCTCCAATAGATCCTTGTAAATGGATTTAAAGTGTATTTATTCAAATTAGAGAGACAATTTAAATTAAAAAGCTTAGAGCTGCCTCCACCACAGGGGGGCTCGCTCGACCCACCAGCGGACAGGCACCAGTATTGGGAGAGGGGGGCTGGCCGTCAGGGTTCACCGCGGCTCTGGCACAAACCCGGCGACACGGAGGTGGCACGGGCAGGAGCGGACTGAACGTGTCGGCTTCTCACTTTTTGGATTTTAGAAGGGCATGACATGCCTATATCTGTGTCTCCCCCTCCTTTTACTCCTCCACCTCTTTTCTTTTCGCATGACTATATGTACTTGTCACTTTTCCATGTGTTAGTTGTGTCTTCTGAGCAGTTTGTCAGCTTTTGGACACCTTTAAAGGTGTTTTCTATGTGTTTCTATGTGTTTTTGTTTGCCTGCCATTGGTTTTAACGGTGTTCGAAGGTGTTCGACTTCGACGACCTGTTCGGCGAACACACGGGTGTTCGACGAACCGAACCGAACTCGAACACTACGGGGGTGGCTCAACACTACTCTCTACAAGAAGTGGGGTGGGTCTTTGTCTCTCTACAAGAAGTGGGGTGGGTCTTTGTCTCTCTACAGGAAGTGGGATGGATCTTTGTCTCTCTACAGAAAGTAGGGTGGGTCTTTGTCTCTCTACAGGAAGTAGGGGCGGGTCTTTGTCTCTGTACAAGAAGTGGGGTGGGTCTTTGTCTCTCTATAGGAAGTGGGGTAGGTCTTTGTCTCTCTACAGAAAGTGGGGTGGGTCTTTGTCTCTCTACAGGAAGTGCGGTGGGTTTTTGTCTCTCTACAGGAAGTAGGGGCGGGTCTTTGTCTCTCTACAGGAAGTGGGGTGGGTCTTTGTCTCTCTACAGGAAGTGGGGTGGATCTTTGTCTCTCTATAGGAAGTGGGGTGGGTCTTTGTCTCTCTACAGAAAGTGGGGTGGGTCTTTGTCTCTCTACAGAAAGTGGGGTGGGTCTTTGTCTCTACAAGAAGTGAGGGCGGGTCTTTGTCTCTCTACAGGAAGTGGGGTGGGTCTTTGTCTCTCTACAGGAAGTGGGGTGGGTCTTTGTCTCTCTACAGGAAGTGGGGTGGATCTTTGTCTCTCTATAGGAAGTGGAGGCAGGTCTCTGTCTCTCTATGGAAAGTGGGAGCGGGTCTTTGTTTCTCTACAGGAAGTGAGGGCAGGTCTTTGTTTTTACAGGAAGCAGGAGTTAGTCTTTGACTCTCTGCACCTGCTCTCCCGTCTGTCAAACTGCATAAAGAGCGGTGGTCTTTCAGTACAGGGCAGGCACACTATTGATGAATGGACAGAAGTTACAGACTTTACAAATTAAGTTCTAGACTTTTTAAATTAACATAATACCAGTTATAGGCATTCTCTGGTTAGAACAATCCCTACTTATCAGAAGGTTCCCTTAACAATAGGCTGATCACAAAGTGTGCATCTGCTTGGGTCTTCAGTGATCAGTTGCAATCTGTAGGAAACCCTGGTTCACATGGGTATTTTTAGGCTAAGTGCCCACGATGCAGAAATGCTGCATATTTTTTCCGCCTCTCCCTGGCAGGAAAAACGCATGCAGATTTTACATATGTTTTTCCTGCCATGTAGAAGCGTTTGTCAAGCATTTTTGCATGCATTTCTGCATGCGGGTGGTCAAACGCTTTTCCAAGCGATTTTAGCATCACTTGGAAAAGTACTTGACAACTTGGTCACACTATATAAATCCATGCAACCGGCATGGATTTATATAGTGTGACCAAGTTAGTAGTTGAAAAAAAGAATAATAATGGTAAAAAATAAAAAAAAAACATTATACTCACCTTCCGATGCTCCCCGGTCTTTTCTCGGCTGCGTCCGGTCTCTTGTACGGCTCGCGGTGGTGTGAAAGGACCTTTCATGATGTCATTTAGTCATGTGACAGGTCACGCGACTGCTGACGTCAGTGGTCGCGTGACTTGTCACATGACTAAATGATGTCATGGAAGGTCCTTTCACACCACCGCGAGCCATACAAGAGACCAGACGCAGAGGAGAAAAGACCGGGGGACATCAGAAGGTGAGTATAATGTTTATTTTTTATTTTAAATTCTTTTTTTAACAGGTACCATGCTACCCGGGTCTGGAGGAGAGTTTCCTCTTCTCCAGATCCGGGTACCATCCGCACATTGAATCGCTTAATATCCTCATGTGCACATGCAGTAATATTAAGCGATTCAATGCAAGTCAATGGCGGCAATTACGCTGCGTGTCCACAAAATTAATGGACATGCTGTGGATTTTTCCGCAATGATAATCCGCAGCGGAAATTTCCGCAGCATGTGCACAGCACATGCGGATTATCATTGGGGACCATGGGGCACATATTAGCAAGCGTTTTTTAAGCCTTTTCGCTGCGGAAATTGCACGGCAAAAACGTTTGTAAAATGCATAGTGGGCATGCAGGTATAGTCCATTTTCAGTGCAGATTCAACTAAAAAATCCACCCATCCTGCTTACATCAAGCTTCCTATTCAGGTGAAAGAGGATAAGCGCCAATAGTGCACAACTCGTGTTTTTACTCTTATTTTTCAATGTGTGTACAAAAAAGCATTTCAAAAGTGTCAGGTCAATTCTTTGGTGTTGGTATTTTCAAAAAAACCTCTTGCTACACCTCATACAATAAATGCATAAAAAACCTTAACAAAACGGGTGTTCTTACAGAACTGTTCCAAAACTACGTCTTTTAGAAGTGCTTTTTAGATGTGGATTTTTGAGCTGCAAAATGAGCATGTGTATGCCGACCTTCAAAAATGAAAAAAAATACCCCTGTGGTGCTACACGTTCTGGCACACATCGGGTTACCATGTAGTAGAATAAAATAAATTGTCAGTGATGCAAATGTTTCGGCCCCTAGCAGACAGTAAATCATTTGTGGAAACCGCAGCTGACATTTTTTAATCAGAATAATCCTTATGGGAACGTGAGTGATTAAATGGAAGAGATCATATAAAAAGTAGAAAAAATACCACAGGTGAGCTGGGCCCTTTCATCCCATCCTAGCATTATCTTAATGGTAATTTCAACTGGCGGTTTAATTAGTTCCAAGTCCTCCTTTTCATAAACTTTCTGCTTTTGTTTTTTTTTAAGATAGATATGAAACATAATGCTAATATGATGCAGGATTTTTCATGCTGCGAAAAGTATAGTAAAGATGGTTATGTAAAAAAATTAACTATGAGAGACCAAATAAACTGCATAATAAAATCCAAGTTGGCACCAATTTATGGACCCCATTGTTGACCCTTACCTGATTGGCCCTTGTAAAATGGATCTACCACCAGATTTTAAAATACAAATTTTAATACATTATTAAATAGATATTTCAGACTAGATGATGCTGGTATAGTTAGTTTGAAAATCTATGATAGAATGGCAATATAATCCTGATGTTGAATTGAGCCTTTTATGAGTCCAGTTATAAAGTTACAGAGGTCATGTGTCCAAGTATATTTAGTCTGCACTAGTGTTGAGCGAGCATGCTCGACACTGCTCGGTACTCGCCCGAGCATTACGCTACTCGGGATGTTCGGTGAGCACCGAGCATTTCCGGGTTACTCAGGTGGGAGCTCGGGTCTCCGCCCTGCATGTTTAGCGCTCTTTACAGAGCCACTGAACATGCAGGGATTGCCAGCCAGTCACTGTAATGGCGCAGCCATGTTGTTTGTGGGCATTACAGTGATTAGCTGGCCGCACAGCGTCACCTCGAGTATTTAAAACCGGGCGCCGCCATCTTGGACACAGTCGCTCCGGATCAGACAGTGTAGGGACAGCGCTGCTGAGCTAGGGAGAGATATATCCTGCGAAATAGTTAGTGTAGGGTCTGTAAAGGCTGCCAAATCAAACAAACAGTCCTTCTCAGGACTAATATCCATCCCAGATATCAGGCAGGCAGGCAGGCTGTATAGGAGACGCAGTGGTTATACCAGCAAATGCTGCATTACAGTCCTGTGTGCTCCTGTTGCTGAAATTGCTGGACTTAGCTCCAGGTCTCGGGGGCCAGGAAAAATCCTTTTTTTTTCATCTAAATCCTCTTTTTTTTTTCTTCCCTCACACTGTACAAATACCCGTCTTTTTAACCTTTTGGTGTCCCGTCCCCCCCCCCCCCTCCCAAAAAAAGTGTGTCTCTGATTTTTCAGACACCAATATATTTGTTGTAAATAGTCTGGTGTAGGTCAGAGAAATAGAAGTGTGGTTTTGCAGTTCCATGGGCCATTTGTATCTAAAAAAAACAGTTTGAGTGTGTCGCTCACTGATCAGCCGCAAATATATATATATTTAAAAAACTCTGGTATACACCAATAAATTGTAACTGTGGTTTTGCTGTTCCATGGTAAAAAACCTCTATTATCCTGTTTTTGGCATTTTTTGCGGTAAAAAAAAAATAATACTGTCTCCCTGATTTTTCAGACACAAATATATCTGTTGAAAATAGTCTGGTTTAGGCCAGAGAGACAGAAGTGTGCTTTTGCTGTTCCACGGTAAAAAAAATCTCAATTATCCTGCTTTTGGCATTTTTTTGCCGTAAAAAAAAAATAATAGTGTCTCCTGATTGTTCAGACACAAATATATCTGTTGAAAATAGTCTGGTGTAGGCCCGAGAAATACAAGTGTGGTTTTGCAGTTCCATGGTTCAAACCTCTGTATTATCCACTTTTGGGCCATTTGTATCTAAAAAAACAGTTTAAGTGTGTCGCTCACTGTTCAGCCGCAAATATATATATTTAAAAAAGTCTGGTATACACCAGTCAATAACAAACTGAATATCAGGCTGACTTATAAATACAGTCAGTCTCATATTGACTTTCTCGACTTATCTATTAATAGAATGGAAGACGGGAGGATCGGCACAGATATCTACCGTAAGGAGACTTCTACCAACTCCTTACTACATTTTACCTCGTCACACCCTCCAAAATTAAAAAGCTCAATCCCCATCGGCCAATATCTCAGAGCTCGTCGGATTTGTTCAAGGATTTAATAACCAGGCCCGTGACCTCTCTAAAAGATTTCTAAATAGGGGCTACAAAATCCGAGATATTAACAAAGCAAACATCAGAGCCAAAAACTCTGACAGACAAAATCTTCTTGCGATAAATTGAAAGCCAAGAGATAAGGAGCTTCTGGAAAATTCGTATCCTAGATTCATAACGACCTTCAATAATAATTGGGTAGATATAAAGAAAATTTTGACCAGACATTGGCCAGTATTACTGACCGTCAAAGATTTAAAAGGCCAGCTCCCCAACCGACCAGCGCTGACTTGGCGTAAATCAAACACATTGAGCGACCTATTAACCAACAGCCATTACATCCCACCAAAAAGCTCGTTTATTTTTGGAAGTAAAGGCCCTCCCTGGGGTAGTTCCTCTTGTGGTAAGTGTTCGATATGCAGATTCCTCCCAAAAGTGTCACATTTCTGCAATTCCAATGGAGAAAAGTCTTTTCGCATTGTCCACCACATTGCGTGTAACACTGAAGCAGTTGTTTACCACCTCACCTGCCCATGTGGATTAATTTTTATAGGCATGACTACTAGGGCCTTAAAAGTACGGATACAAGAACATATAAGAGACATTAACAATGCCTCCTTATGTACTGATCCGGAATCCCTCAAAACGATACCCAAGCATTTTCTAGAAAACCATAGAGGCAACCCACGTGGCCTAACAGTTCGGGGTATCGATCATGTATACATGGGCATAAGAGGTGGAAACATCAAAAAGAAGCTGCTTCAGAAAGAAACACGGTGGATCGTGCTATCGGACACGATTTCTCCAAAGGAGCTTAATGATGTAGTTAGTTTCAAGTCTTTCTTGTTAAAAATTAAGTGCTGCGCTGTTTTAATAGTTGACACCTTGTGTTTCCTTTTTTATCTTTAGACATCTTAGTTTTCTATTCGCATAGATTTTATCTCATTTTCTTTGTCTGACTCCATCCGGTTTAGATTTATAATGTCATGGCATGTGGAGGCATGGGCTGTCCGAAAGAGTTCCATCTACGTTTCAACTCATTAGAAGAGACGATTCATGGACTACAACTACGCAACTGAATTTGGCCAACATACCCCTGGACAGATGATCTCGATAATATCAGTACTATGACAAGTTTCATGTTTAAAATATAAACTTTTAGGATTTTTCCAATAGAAAAAACTTCTTTCTGAATGACTGTTGTATCTAACAACAGATGTGAAAATTCCGCCTATTATGGGGGAATCATCAGCCTTTTTGCAGGGAGAAATTATTGGTGATATTTGGTCATGTATCTGTCTATTTGTGTTTTATATCCTACAATAGTGATTTATGACCCTTAACTCTGATTTACTCCTATGGTCATTTTTTATGATATATATCTCCTGTAACTCCCTAGTCCTCACCTAGGTGGTTGCTTGGCTTGCCCTGAATAATGGCAGTTATGAACTTTACAGTTAATGGACCTCATGCCCACCCTTTGATTAATTACCATATTGTTTATATATGGGGGATATATCCTATATAGAACTATCTCTCCCCTTTTTTTGAAGGGTATACAGTATACTCAAACTTCCTCTACATATGGCACTCCTCCACAATACCCCCATGCTGATGGAAGCGCAGCGCTTTGCGACGCAGTGAAATGGCCATTCCGTGCATTCGCATGGTTCTGCATCTTCCATAGCTTCCAACCCCCCCCACGACGGCCCCCTGACATTTCATATATCGCAGCGCTAATTACCTCCGCGTGTGGGCGTCCTCGCTCCGGCGGGGTCCTGAGTACACCGCGTTGCCACGGAGATGGAGGAGATTCCCCCTCCTTGGCTGCAGGCGGTGCGTGTGTGTGCCTGCGTCATTGTTGGGGGCGGAGCCCTATCACGCGGAGGAATTTGATTGCTGGACTTGCATACTGTTATGTACACGCCCGGACTGACTGGCGTGTGTGGGAGAAGTGGTTCCACTGGACCATGAACCGGAGAGTGCCTGGAGGGGCGTGACTAAGTATCTGGCCGATCCGACCAAGATGGCACGACGGCATACGACGCCAGTGCACCAGGGAGAAACCGGGCAGAGGGACCAGGTGCTACTCCAGGTCAAACTCCGGACACGGGGGTTGACCCACACAGGGATTACTGGAACAGGCAGGTTAGGCTGGCACAGACTGGTGGATATAAGCGAACACGGCAGGTATGCAGACGGGTGGATACAGGCGAATATGCAGGCAGGGAGGTACTGGCCGAAAGGACGGGCTGGAGCACAGAGAGGACAAGACCCAGTACAGACTGGGTCACAGAAACAGAACCGCAGATGCGGTAGCCAAACACAGCAGAGAGGGAACGCCCGAAGCGGTGGGCAAGAGCAGAGCAGGACGGGACTGCCGGAGCAGCGAGCACAAGCAGAGCAGGACAGGAGTGCCGGAGCAGCGAGCAGATGCAGAGCAGAAACCGCAGGAGCGGCAAGCAAGGCAAGAGCAGAGTGGAAACCGCAAGAGCGGTAAACAAGGCAGGAGCAGAGCGGAAACCGCAGAGCGGCTAAGAAGGCTGCAGCAGAGCGGAAACCGCAGAGCGGCAAACAAGGCAGGAGCAGAGCGGCTAAGAAGGCCGCAGCAGAGCGGAAACCGCAGAGCGGCAAACAAGGCAGGAGCAGAGCGGAAACCGCAGAGCGGTAAACAAGGCAGGAGCAGAGCGGAAACCGCAGAGCGGTAAACAAGGCAGGAGCAGAGCGGAAACCGCAGAGCGGCTAAGAAGGCAGGAGCAGAGCGGAAACCGCAGAGCGGCAAACAAGGCAGGAGCAGAGCAGAAACCGCAAGAGCGGCAAACAAGGCAGGAGCAGAGCAGAAACCGCAAGAGCGGCAAGCTAAGCAGGAGCAGAGCGGAAACCGCAGAGCGGTAAACAAGGCAGGAGCAGAGCGGAAACCGCAGAGCGGTAGGCGAGGCAGAAGCAGAGCGGAAACCGCAGAGCGGCTAGAACCGCCAGAGCGGCGAACGAGACAAGGCAAGGGGATAGGACTCTGTTCACAAAGAACAGACGGAGAAGGAAAGGCAGAACCAGAAGCACACAAAGTACTTACAAAGAAGTAGCGAGCGTACACTAAATTCACAACAGAGGTACAGAGACGACGAGAAGGAATTTAGGAGCAAGTTCAGACTCTGCAGAAAGACGCAGAAAACAGACATAGAGGGAAAAGAGAGAAAAGGCTAAAGTAGAAACGAGGCACAGACAACTGGGAACAGAGGAACGGGAACAAATACAGCAAGGCTGGAACACAAACAGGACACTGTTCAGACAGGAACAGATACCGCAAGGCACAGACAGGCAGATCTAGGAATACGGCCCCTAGAAGGCGAAAGAACAGGCTGGAAGCGTGTTCACAAGAACAGACCACAGTTCAGACACAGAACTGGAAAACAGGCAGGAAAACAGGATAGGACCTGGCACGTCAGAGACAAAAAGCCAACTGACAGGACACAATGCTCAGGCGCCATCTTGAGGAAGAAGGTGGAATAAATACCCAAAGATGGACAGCAATAGGCTGAAGATGCAATAGGGGCGTGTCCGCAGCAGCTACAAGAAACAGGAAGTTCAGCGGGCGTCGCCCTATGCAGCCAAAGTAGAGCACAAGGAAAGAAGCCAGACCAGGAAGCGGGGCGGGAGATGAAGTTTGCGATCTTGCATGATGAGAGATGGAACACCATGCAAGAACGCCGCCAGGTATGCTACAGTACCCCCCCCCCCTTACGCCCCCTCTTCTTCAGGCCTGCAAGGATCTTCCGCAGGGAATTTGGGGGCCAATCCCTCTCTTAAAGGAGATTACTTCTATTGTCCACAGGAGGAGACAAAACTGGTCTCATAATCTGGATGGCTAGGATGCGACTTCCCATCCAGCCATCTTCAGCAACAGATGAAACGGGTGAAGTACCAGAAACAGCACACAAAAAAGTCTCTCTACATTTATTTTTAGGCAGCACCCCAAAAAGTTCAGGAGACAACTGGAGGTCCTCCGCCGGGATGGAGGGGTGCAGAGACTCGGGGGTAGCCTCTGCTTCGGGGTACATCTTGTCAAGCTCACAGGATGAAATGGGCAAAGTATCAGGTACAAGGTGTAGAGAAGTCACTGCCTCTTTGTTATGTGGTGGTACCCCGGAGGATTCAGGAAACAACTGGGGGTCCTCCGCCAGGTTGGAGGGGTACCGAGACTCGAGGGTAACCTCTGCTTCGGAGTACACTAGGTCAGACTCACTGGAAGAAGCGGGCGAGGTATCAGGTACCGAGTAAAGGAGAGTCTCTGTCCATTCGTTATCAGGTAGCACCCCGAAGGGTTCAGGAGACGACTGGAGGTCCTCCGCCTGGTCGGAGGGGTGTAGAGACTCGGGGGTAACCTCTGCTTCGGAGTACACTAGGTCGGACTCACTGAAAGAAGCGGGCGAGGGATCAGGTACCGAGAAAAGGAGAGTCTCTGTCCATTCGCTATCAGGTAGCACCCCGAAGGGTTCTGGAGACGACTGGAGGTCCTCCGCCTGGTCGGAGGGGTGTAGAGACTCGGGGGTAACATCTGCTTCGGAGTACACTAAGTTGGACTCACTGGACGAAGCGAGCGAGGTATCAGGTACAGAGAATAGGAGAGTCTCTGTCCTTTCGCTACCAGGTAGCACCCCGAAGGGTTCTGGAGACAACTGGAGGTCCTCCGCCTGGTCAGAGGGGTGTAGAGACTCGGGAGTAACTACCACTTTGAGGCACCCATTGTCAGGCCCACAGGACTGAGCAGACGAAGTATCGGGTACCGGGTGTAGGGAAGTCTCTCTCCTATTGTCATCGAGTGGTATCCCGGAGGATTCAGGAGGCAACAGGGGGTCCTCCGCCAGGTAGTAGAGGTGTACAGACTCGGAGGTAATCACAGCTTCGGAGCATCCTTGGACATGCACACTGGTTAAAGTGGGAGTAGTATCTGATGCCAGGTGCAGGAAGCTCTCCTGTGTGGACTCTGGATGGGTAGCAGTCTCTTCTGGCAGGAGAACTGGTGTACCACCCACGCACATCACCCGCTGGGGCTTCTCCGGGATACAGGGAGATGAAGCTTCAGTAGGGACTTCAAGGTAGGGGTCAGGAGGTCTCTGGGAGGACAGACACTGGCGTGACGGCTTGCCTCTACGTCTAGCACGTCTGGACTGCCTCTTGAGGTTGGGAGAAGTATTCCGGAGAGTGTAGTCATCCTGAGTGGATTCTGGGCAAGCAACAGTCTTTTCGGGCAGGAGAACTTGTGCGCTACCTATGCACATTACCCGTCGGGGCTGCTCCGGGATACAGGGAAGTGAAGCTTCAGCAGGGGCTTCAGGGTTAGGATCATCGAAAGCCAAAAGGAAGGCCACCAGGAAGGCCTGTAGGTCAAGAACGATAGGATCCTGTGCTTCCCATAGGGGGTTGATCCATTCCAAGGCATCACCCGCTAGGTTGGACATTATAAATCCCACCTTAACCCGATCGGAAGAATAAGCATTGGCATAGAACCGGAACTGCAGCAAGCATTGCCACACAAACGCACGGCATTGTTTTGGATCCCCGTAGTACCGTGGTGGATCCGCGGGAGCAGGTGCAGCTTCAGCAGGGACTCCAGGATTGGGGTCATCGAAGACCATTAGGAAAGCCACCAGGAAGGCCTGCAGGTCAAGGACGATAGGATCCCAAGCTTCCCATAGGGGGGTGACCCACTTCAAGGCATCACCCGCTAGGTAGTCAATTATAAATGCCACTTTAGACCAATCAGAAGGAAAAGAAAGAGGGTAGAACTTGAAGTGTAGCATGCATTGCTCCACAAATGTACGACTTAGTTTTGGATCCCCATAGTACTGGGGCGGATCCGCAGGAACGGGTGCAGAAAGCTCCATCTGGACGGGTGCATAATTCGCCTGGAACTCAGCTAGAGAAAAAAAAAAATTATTTATTTATTTTTAATGCACGTATTTAGCTGGAAAACGCCTCAGAGACCGAAGGCCGTGGGGCTCAACGGGAACCATGGCCTGAGCATGCTGTTATGCACACGCCCGGACTGACTGGCGTGTGCGGGAGAAGTGGTTCCACTGGACCATGAACCGGAGAGTGCCTGGAGGGGCGTGACTAAGTATCTGGCCGATCCGACCAAGATGGCACGACGGCATACGACGCCAGTGCACCAGGGAGAAACCGGGCAGAGGGACCAGGTGCTACTCCAGGTCAAACTCCGGACACGGGGGTTGATCCACACAGGGATTACTGGAACAGGCAGGTTAGGCTGGCACAGACTGGAGGATATAAGCGAACACGGCAGGTTTGCAGACGGGTGGATGCAGGCGAATATGCAGGCAGGGAGGTACTGGCCGAAAGGACGGGCTGGAGCACAGAGAGGACAAGACCCAGTACAGACTGGATCACAGAAACAGAACCGCAGATGCGGTAGCCAAACACAGCAGAGAGGGAACGCCCGAAGCGGTGGGCAAGAGCAGAGCAGGACGGGACTGCCGGAGCAGCGAGCACAAGCAGAGCAGGACAGGACTGCCGGAGCAGCGAGCAGATGCAGAGCAGAAACCGCAGGAGCGGCAAGCAAGGCAAGAGCAGAGTGGAAACCGCAAGAGCGGTAAACAAGGCAGGAGCAGAGCGGAAACCGCAGAGCGGCTAAGAAGGCCGCAGCAGAGCGGAAACCGCAGAGCGGCAAACAAGGCAGGAGCAGAGCGGAAACCGCAGAGCGGTAAACAAGGCAGGAGCAGAGCGGAAACCGCAGAGCGGCTAAGAAGGCCGCAGCAGAGCGGAAACCGCAGAGCGGCAAACAAGGCAGGAGCAGAGCGGAAACCGCAGAGCGGTAAACAAGGCAGGAGCAGAGCGGAAACCGCAGAGCGGTAAACAAGGCAGGAGCAGAGCGGAAACCGCAGAGCGGCTAAGAAGGCAGGAGCAGAGCGGAAACCGCAGAGCGGCAAACAAGGCAGGAGCAGAGCAGAAACCGCAAGAGCGGCAAACAAGGCAGGAGCAGAGCAGAAACCGCAAGAGCGGCAAGCTAAGCAGGAGCAGAGCGGAAACCGCAGAGCGGAAACCGCAGAGCGGTAAACAAGGCAGGAGCAGAGCGGAAACCGCAAAGCGGTAGGCGAGGCATAAGCAGAGCGGAAACCGCAGAGCGGCTAGAACCGCCGGAGCGGCGAACGAGACAAGGCAAGGGGATAGGACTCTGTTCACAAAGAACAGACGGAGAAGGAAAGGCAGAACCAGAAGCACACAAAGTACTTACAAAGAAGTAGCGAGCGTACACTAAATTCACAACAGAGGTACAGAGACGACGAGAAGGAATTTAGGAGCAAGTTCAGACTCTGCAGAAAGACGCAGAAAACAGACAGAGGGAAAAGGGAGAAAAGGCTAAAGTAGAAACGAGGCACAGACAACTGGGAACAGAGGAACGGGAACAAATACAGCAAGGCTGGAACACAAACAGGACACTGTTCAGACAGGAACAGATACCGCAAGGCACAGACAGGCAGATCTAGGAATACGGCCCCTAGAAGGCGAAAGAACAGGCTGGAAGCGTGTTCACAAGAACAGACCACAGTTCAGACACAGAACTGGAAAACAGGCAGGAAAACAGGATAGGACCTGGCACGTCAGAGACAAAAAGCCAACTGACAGGACACAATGCTCAGGCGCCATCTTGAGGAAGAAGGTGGAATAAATACCCAAAGATGGACAGCAATAGGCTGAAGATGCAATAGGGGCGTGTCCGCAGCAGCTACAAGAAACAGGAAGTTCAGCGGGCGTCGCCCTATGCAGCCAAAGTAGAGCACAAGGAAAGAAGCCAGACCAGGAAGCTGGGCGGGAGATGAAGTTTGCGATCTTGCATGATGAGAGATGGAACACTATGCAAGAACGCCGCCAGGTATGCTACACATACATAAGGTGTCTCCCCTTCCGTGACAGCCACGCCTCCTGACGAAGCCATTTCCGGGCGAAACGCGCGTCGAGGCAACTGCACATCCCCAGCATCTCGCTCCAAGCTGCCCCAGACTCTGCCAACATGACCCAAGGTAATGTTGACCTTCTGATGCCACTCTCCCTGCTCCGTTGATGTGGGTGTTGTTACAACACAACAATAAAGCATTACTTAGTGTTATGCATTTAACCCTTTCAACACCTGACATCCTATACAGGGGGAACTGTTATTTGCTATATGTTCCTTTGCCATAGTCTGGTGTAGGCCCGAGAAATACAAATGTGGTTTTGCAGTTCCACGGTTCAAACCTCTGTATTATCCACTTTTGGGCCATTTGTATCTAAAAAAACAGTTTGAGTGTGTCGCTCACTGTTCAGCCGCAAATATATATATTTAAAAAAGTCTGGTATACACCAGTCAATTATAACTGTGGTTTTGCTGTTCCACGGTAAAAAATCTTTATTATCCTGCTTTTGGCATTTTTTGCCGTAAAAAATAAATAATAGTGTCTCCTGATTGTTCAGACACAAATATATCTATTGAAAATAGTCTGGTGTAGGCCCGAGAAATACAAGTGTGCTTTTGCAGTTCCACGGGTCAAATCTCTGTATTATCCTGCTTTTCGCAATTTTTGCCGTAAAAAAAAAATAATAGTGTCTCCTGATTGTTCAGACACAAATATATCGGCTGAAAATAGTCTGGTGTAGGCCCGAGAAATACAAGTGTGATTTTGCAGTTCCACGGTTCAAACCTCTGTATTATCCACTTTTGGGCCATTTGTATCTAAAAAAAACAGTTTGAGTGTGTCGCTCACTGTTCAGCCGCAAATATATATATATATTTAAAAAAGTCTGGTATACACCAGTAAATTATAACTGTGGTTTTGCTGTTCCACGGTAAAAAAATTCTCTATTATCCTGCTTTCGGCATTTGTTGCCATAAAAACATACAGTGCTAACATATTCTGCAGCGCTTTACATACATTATTGTTGCTGGAGTGTGGGAGGAAACCGCTGCAAACATGGGGAGAGCATACAAAATCCTTGCAGATGTTGTCCTTGGTGGGATTTGAACCCAGGACCTTAGCGCTGCAAGGCTGCAGTGCAAACCACTGCGCCACCGTGCCGCCCTCTACAATGGGCAAGGCGCGTGGCAAGGGACGTGGAAGTGGACGTTCTGGTGATGGTGCGTGCAGAGGACGGGGCCGTGGCCAAGGTGAAAATGTGCCACAACCAACAGCCACATCTTCTCGCTCCCACTTCTTGAACGAATTACTAGGGAAATACAGAACAACACCAGTATTGCGAACAGATCAGTGTGAACAGGTTATTAATTGGATAGCAGATAATACTTCCAGTTATCTGGGCACCACCACCTCCGGCCTGTCTTCCACACGGTCGACTCTTAGTAGCCATGAGTCTCGACCGCATACTCCTCCTCACCCTGATGCTCCTTCCTCCCACCATGCCGAGTGTCGTCAGACAGCAACTAATCCCACACTTGGACACTCTGAAGAGCTGTTCACTGGTCCATTTCCAGATTTGTGCCCCTCGCCTGCTCCGCTTGAAGTGGTGGAAGAGGAGATCCCATGTAGCGATGCCCAAATATTTGAACAGCCACGGCCACAGGAAGTTGACGCTGGCAATTTTTCACAAGAGGTGGACGATGACGAGACACAATTGCCAGGAAGTGAGGAGGAGGATCGTGGTGCGCAAGTGGAAAAGGAGGAGGTGGTGGATGATCTAGTAACTGACCCAACATGGCAGGAGGACATGCAGAGCGAGGCCAGCAGCACACAGAGGGAGGGAGGCAGAGTACCCCAACAGGCAGGAAGAAGCAGTGTGGTGGCCGCAGACAGAAGGCGGGCAACCAACCGTTCCCCGTAACACCAACACGGGGGACGCTGCCTGTACAACCGGTAGGCCTTCCAGAGTCTGGATTTTTTTTAAAGACTCTGCTGATAACCCCAAAAAGGCCATTTGTACCACCTGCCATGCCAGCATCAGCAGGGGTGACAAAACTACCAGCCTGACCACCACCAGCATGATCAGGCACATGGCAGCAAAGCACCCGAGTTTGTGGGGCGAACCCCAGGGTCCACGACCAGTGTCAGCGGGTGTCACCACTGCTTCTTCTCCTGTTGTGCATGCAATAGAACCCCCTGTTGTGTGTGCAAGGCAATCCCCTGTCCATACTGCATGCAAAGATGCCCCCTCCTCTCAGTCTTCACTTGTTATGGCAGTTTCTCAAGAAACAGCATCAACGTCCACGTCCACGTCCCACCGTAGCGTTCAATTGTCCATCTCCCAGACCTTTGAACGAAAGCGGAAATTCGCAGCTAATGCCCCACAGGCCACAGTCCTAAATTCGCACATTTCACGACTGCTTGCGTTGGAAATGCTGCCTTTTAGGCTGGTGGAGACGGAATCCTTCCGCAACCTTATGGCGGTTGCCGTCCCTCGGTACTTGGTCCCCAGCCGACACTATTTTGCTCGGTGTGCCATCCCCGCCCTACACAAGCACGTGTCCCAAAACATCTGCCGTGCCCTCAACAACGCAGTTACTGGGAAGTCCACCTGACAACGGACACGTGGACAAGTGCTTGTGGCTAGGGATGGTACATCTCCCTGACGGCACACTGGGTAAACATAGTGGAAGCTGAGACCCAGTCGGACCTTGGGACGGAACACATCCTTCCCACACCGAGGATTGCGGGCCCTATGTCAGTCAGAGTTGCCCCCACAGTGTACAGCTCCTGCGCATCATCCTCCTCCTCCTCCTCATGTTCAGCCTCCATCTCAGATATCAACACATCAGTTACAAGCTGGAAACACTGCAGTACTGCCTCCGCCAAGCGGCAACAGGCTGTGCTGAAACTCCTAAGCTTAGGTGATAAACCTCACACTGCTTGTGAGTTGTGGACAGCTGTGAAAGAGCAGGCAGATCTGTGGCTGAGACCGCTGAACCTACATCCAGGCATGGTCGTGTGTGACAATGGCTGTAACCTGGTGGCGGCTCTGAGGCGAGGCGAGATCACACACGTACCATGTCTGGCTCATGTGCTTAACCTCGTGGTTCAGTGGTTTCTTAAATCATACCCCGAGTTGCCAGATCTGCTCATCAAAGTACGCCGCCTGTCAGCTCATTTTCGCTAGTCGGCTACAGCTTCCGCTGCCCTTGCTGTGTTGCAGCAGCGTTTGCAGCTTCCGTAACACCGACTGGTGTGTGATGTCCCCACACGTTGAAACTCTACCCTCCACATGTTGCAAAGGATTTGTGAGCAGAAGAGAGCAGTTGTGGAGTACCAGCTGCAACAAGGCCGTCGATATTCAGGTCAGACTCCACACATAAGACCTCAGGAGTGGACCTGGATGTCTGACATCTGTACCATCTTGACAAACTTTGAGGAGTCCACCCAGATGGTGAGTAGCGATGACGCCATCATTAGCGTCAGCATTCCACTTGTATGTCTTTTGCAACGCTCTCTGCAGAGAATTAAAGAGGAGGCATTGCAGCCAGAGTATGATGAGATGGATCAAGAAGCCGTAGCGGTCGATTACACGCAGCCGAGCCTCATCTCATCCCAACGTGCATTGGGGGACAATGAGGGAGAGGAGGAGGAGGAGGAAGAACAGGAGCTTGTATCATGCGCTGTAGACGGTAGTACCTGTACAACTGTCATACCGTCGGTTCAGCGTGGGTGGCCTGAGGACAGGGGGGAGGAGGAGGAGGAGAGCATGGTCAGTCATCATCTTGGTGAGGACATGGAAGTCTTGTCCATTACCAGTCTGGCACGCATAGCTGACTTTATGTTACGCTGCCTTAACCGTGACCCACCCGTTGTCAAAATGTTGGGTGACAGTCATTACTGGTTGGTGACACTTTTAGACCCCCGCTACAAGGAGAACTTTCACTCTCTTATTCCTGAGGTGGAGAGCTCTACAAAAATGGGGTAGTACCAGAAGGCCCTTGCTGCAGAACTGTTAAAAAAGTTCCCATCTGAACACTCTAGCGGCAGAGGTCACAGTTCGTTGACCAACCAAGGCGTACAGGCGAGAGAGACGCAACTCCACTCCAGCAGAGGCAGGGGAACACTGTCAACGTTCTGAGACAGTTTTCTCAGACCCGCCCAGCTTACAGGCCCTGAGGCGCGGGGTACTCTCATAAGGAGGAAAGTTTCAAAAGATGGTGAAGGGAGTACCTTGCCGACCGTACCAGCGTCCTCCATGATTCCTCTGTGCCTTTTAATTATTGGGTATCCAAGCTGGACACTTGGAATGAACTCACTCTGTATGCCTTGGAGGTCCTGGCCTGCCCTGCCGCTAGCGTGTTATCGGAGCGTGTTTTTAGTGCCGCTGGGGGAATTATAACTGATAAGCGCACTCGCCTGTCAACTGACAATGCTGACAAGCTGACCCTTATCAAAATGAACAAGGGCTGGATTTGTCCAGACTTCTCATCACCACCAAATGACAGCAGAGTAACATAAAGTCAAATCCACTGTGTTTTTTCGGGAGGTGTATTCACATGCACCGCTTCAAACCCACACACGGGTATACGCTTCCTCATTTCGGCTGTTTTATGTTCTTCTCCTTATCCTCAGCCTCCACCACTACTATACCACCAGGGTGACCGTGGTCCGTGTTGTCATTATTGAAAGTTCCTCCATCCTTATTTTTGTCAGCTTTTGCTTGGAAGGCATAAGTAAAGACTGTGGGAGACCCACTCCCCAATAATGGGAATAATATTTTTAAGATACTGTACTGTATGGCTTTGTAAGGGGCATTGCAAGTTCCTCCATCCTAATTTTTGGCAGCTTTTGCTTGGAAGGCATAAGCAAATACTATGGGAGACCCACTCCCCAATCATGGGAATAATGTTTGTAATATGCTGTACTGCATGGCTCTTGTAAGGGGCATTGCAAGTTCCTCCATCCTAATTTTTGGCAGCTTTTGCTTGGAAGGCATAAGCAAATACTATGGGAGACCCACTCCCCAATCATGGGAATAATGTTTGTAATATGCTGTACTGTATGGCTCTTGTAAGGGGCATTAAAACTGTCTTGTTAAGCTACTGCGACCTCCACCACTTTTCCGAGGTGCAGTAAAATCGTCTTGTTAAGCTACTATGACCTCCATGTCTGTTCCAAGGGGCATTCAAACTGTCTTGTTAAGCTACTGGGACCTCCACGTCTTTTCCGAGGGGCATTAAAACTGTCTTGTTAAGTTACAGTGACCTCCACATCTCTTCAAAGGGGCATTAAAAGCGTCTTCTTAAGCCACTCTGAACTCCACAGCTCTTCCAAGGGGCATTGAAATGTTGTTTTTAATTACCTCTAACCTCCACGACTCTTCCAACGGGCATTGCATTTCCTCCTAATTTTAGTCAGCTTTTGCTTTTCAATGAAAAGGCGAAAATTAAGGGAGACCCACTCCCCAATAATGGGTAGAAGGTTTTTAGTACGCTGTAATCCACGTCTGTTTCAAGGGGCATTGCAGTTCCTCATAATTTTTGGAAAGCCTTCTATTCACTGCTTAGGCCAACAGTGTACAGGAGACCCAGTTGCTATAAATGGAAAAAACGGTTTAGTTAAGGCCCTCTGACCTCCATGTCATTTCCAATGGGCATTGGAGTGCCTCAAAACTTTTGGTAGGCATTGCACTCACTGTATACTAGTGTTGAGCCACCCCCGTAGTGTTCGAGTTCGGTTCGGTTCGTCGAACACCCGTGTGTTCGCCGAACTGTTCGTCGAACTGTTCGTCGAACACCTTCGAACACCGTTAAAACCAATGGCAGGCAAACAAAAACACATAGAAACACATAGAAAACACCTTCAAAGGTGTCCAAAAGCTGACAAACTGCTCAGAAGACACAACTAACACATGGAAAAGTGACAAGTACATATAGTCATGCGAAAAGAAAAGAGGTGGAGGAGTAAAAGGAGGGGGAGACACAGATATAGGCATGTCATGCCCTTCTAAAATCCAAAAAGTGAGAAGCCGAGACGGCCAGTCCGCTCCTGCCCGTGCCACCTCCGTGTCGCCGGGTTTGTGCCAGAGCCGCGGTGAACCCTGACGGCCAGCCCCCCTCTCCCAATACTGGTGCCTGTCCGCTGGTGGGTCGAGAGAGCCCCCCTGTGGTGGAGGCAGCTCTAAGCTTTTTAATTTAAATTGTCCCTCTAATTTGAATGAATACACTTTAAATCCATTTACAAGGATCTATTGGAGGGCAAGTCTCATGCCAGCAGCCGCGTAATTCCAGCTCCAGTAGCGTCCACTAAAGCTGCTGCAGTTAAAAAGCTTTTATAAGGATCGAGCTCGGCTGTCCACCGCAAGGCATCCTAGTGCCAGTCCCAGCCCCTATGCCTTGGGGTGCCTCCTGATGCTCTTCACTAAGTATCCCGTGGTCCCGAAGCATTTCCTTTGAAAAAATTAAGTGTCCAAACTACAGGTGGTGTAGCTTGCTTAACAGCCGGGATAATCCGCTGACTAGCAGACACTGCTACTAGGCACAAAGTATTTCCTGGGCTAGATGCAGTTAAAAATTTGTAAGTAGATACTCTCGTTGGATGCTGAGAAAGCATTCCATAGAGTCTCCTGGCACGCCATATATGATTCTCTTAAAAAGCTTGGGGTAGGGGTCTAGGGTACCCTTTTATAGCCAAAATCACGGCCCTGTATCACAATACGTCACCTAGGCTGAAGATAAATGGAACTGTAGCACCGAGGGCTCGGTTGCTACAGACGTATTGCACCTCACCCAGAGGTGTGATATCTCACTCTCAGATAAGGATGGAGTGTGGATCAGGACCCGACACCTGCATGCATTACACCACATTGCCGTGGGGCAGGGCGACCAATATGCCCCTGAGATGGGCACGACAGTCCCTGTCCCTGGCTGGAGTGGGGGGAGGGAACACTGAGGAAGGGGAACCCTGCAGTGCAGGAGCAGGGAGGAAGCAGTTCCTGGGTGCATTGAGAAGGGAGTATAAAAGGTGGGCACCATCTTAGTTCAGTGCAGAGAAGTCTGAGCAGAAGTGGCAGGGAGCAGGGGCTCTGCATGAGCTCTGCTCCGGAGGCGGGCCTAGTAACAGAGGCCCAGGCCTGCAAGAGGGAGAAGGAAGGAAGAGGAGCGGAGAAGGCTCCAGGAACGAGGAATGAAGGGATCCCAGGGGTGCGGATGGGCGAGTCGCCACCGCACGCCCGAATCCACCTGCGTGGAGGGGTCAGGCCAAAGGGGGAGACCGGTCCCCGAACTAGTGGAGGCAGGAAACGACCCTCAGCTAGAAACCGGAGGCTCTGACATTTTATGTGGCGCAGCCCCTTGCTCCACCCGCTAGGAAGGCACCACATAGGGTCAGGGAAACTGGCGCCAAGTTTACCAAGAGGAGGCCCGAGGCAGCCGGACAGAAGTGTTGGTAAGAAAGGCCAGACAAAGGACACACAAAGGGGGTCCTGTGAAGCGCTCCAAAGTTATCTGGGAGTTGTCTGAGCCCCTCACCTGGTGAGCACAGTACGACGTGGGCAGCCGTTACCTGCAGACGTGGTCTGGATAATAAGAACTGTGAGTAAAGGCCCTGAACTGCATCACTGACTCCGTGTCGTTACTGCTGCTGCCCTGCACCATCACCCCCATCCTCCGCATACACTGCCCTGAGGCTATACTCCTCCCGTGGGGAGTTATGCTACGCTCTGCTGCACCCACAACATCAGCCTTAGCGGTCTGCCCTGTAGCGGCGGTTCACTCTGACCGCAATCCACGGGTGGCGTAGTCGGACATTTAAACATCAAAACCACATAAATAGTTCCGCCACTGGTTTGACCGCCCTGAGCCACGGAACCGGATCGCCGCCACGAAGACTACAACCACCAGCATCCACCAAAAAGGGTCCGGCTCCGGGTGTCCCAAGGCCCAGGGGGTGCGTCAGAACATTTTCATCACCTTTCACAATCACCAATGGGACAAGGCAGGGATGTCCTCTGTCCCCTCTCTTATACATCCTAGTGACGGAGCACCTGCTCTCATCAATTCGCCATAACCCCAATATTAGGTGGATTGAGGTGGGAGGCACCGAGTACAAGTGCTCTCTATTTGCTGATGATGTCCTAGTATATATCACTCAATCACATATATCCATCCCTGCTGTTATGGCTGAAATAGATCACTTTGTTACATGGTAAAATTTTAAAATCAATGCAGCGAAGTCTGAGGCCCTCGATGTCTCCCTCCCTAAATCCATATAGGATTCCATCCAGTCCAACTTTCCCTTTGCCTGGCCCTCACAGGGTATCAAATACTTAGGAATTCCTATTCATAGAGACTTCTCCCATCTATGTTATCTTAATTTTGGGCCCTTTATTGAACAATTCCATACAGACCACGGTTGGCAAGTTGGAACTGTGAGATTCACTACGTGCACCACTGGTATTTTGTGGAAAAGCACATGTAAGATTCTGCAACAGTCTCTGCTGATACTCCTGCATGCGTGCATCCCTTTCTATGGCAGGAATAATTTCTGCAAATTTACTTTTGTACCGGGGATCTAACAGTGTGGCAACCCAGTAGTCAGGATTATTTCTAATTCTCACAATTCGAGGGTCATGTTGCAGGTAGTGCAGCAAGAAGGCACTCATGTGTGTTGCGCATCCAGGAGCACCAAGTCCCTGTTGTGTTGGTGGCGAGGTAACAATCATGCTTCCTTCCTCTGTCCTCTCCTCCCAACCTCGCACAACAGAAATGTGATCAAGGTCTCCCTCATCTGATGAGTCTTCCATCAGTTCGTCCTCCACTTCTTCCTGGGCTCCTGCACCTTCCTCACTAGTTTGGCTGCTACCATGCGCCCTGGTAAAATCATCTCCCCCACCCTCACATGCCTGCCGCCCTGGTGCTGCCGACCGTCTGGACCTTGCAGATGTTAGCCCTTCCGCATACAACTCCTCCTCCTCTACTTCCTCCACCTCCTCTTGTGCCACCACCTGACTCCGAATTCTGTTTAACATGTGCTCCAGCATGTAAATCACCGGAATAGTCATGCTGATAATGGCATCGTCAGCACTAAACATCTTCGTCGCCATTTCAAAACTGTGCAGAAGGGTGCATAGGTCCCTGATCTGAGACCACTCCTCCAGCGTGATTTGCCCCACCTCTGAATCTCGTTGGCCCAGGCTATACGTCAGAACGTATTGCACCAGGGCTTGTCGGTGCTGCCACAGTCGCTGCAACATGTGCAGAGTTGAATTCCACCGGGTAGGCACATCGCATTTTAGCCGGTGAAGTGGCAGGCCCAACGACTTCTGTAGAGATGTAAGTCGCTGAGCTGCGGGATGCGAACGGCGGAAGTGAGCACACAGCGACCGTGCCCTCTGCAGAAGGCCATCTAGTCTGGGATAGTGGGCTAAAAATTGCTGGACAACCAGGTTCAACACGTGAGCCATACAAGGCACGTGTGTGACATTGCCCCGGCGAAGGGCGCACCCAGGTTTGCAGCATTGTCGCACACGGCCTTCCCTGGTTTCAGGTCCAGTGGAGACAACCATTCATGAAATTGGTTCTCCAGAGCTGACCACAACTCCTCAGCTGTGTGACTCACATTTCCCAGACATTTCAATGTAAAAACCGCCTGATGACGTTGAGCCCTACTGCCAGCATAGTAAGGAGGTGTGCAGGATCCCTTCTGCGCAGTTAGAAAGCTTGTGGCATGACCAGACAGGCTTTGGGTGCAGGTGGAAGACCGAGAGGAGGTTGAGGAGGCAGAAGCAGTGGAGGAAAAATGACATAAAGAGGATTGACGCACAACTCGTGGGGACGGCAAGACTTGGACAGCAGCCCCTTGTCCTGCTGTCACCATAGTTACCCAGTGCCCAGTCAGCGACATGTAACGCCCCTGTCCATGCCTACTCGTCCAAGTGTCTGTGGTGAAATGCACCCTGTCACACACAGAGTTTCTCAAAGAAGCGGTGATGTTGTGTGCGACATGCTGGTGGAGCGCAGGCACACCTTTCTTTGAGAAGTAGTGCCGACTGGGCATCTGGTACTGGGGCACTGCGACGGACATAAGGTCTCGAAAATCCTCTGTGTCCACCAGGCGGAAAGGCAGCATTTCTGTAGCCAAGAGCTTGCAGATGGTGAAATTCAACCTCTTAGCTTTCTCATGGCTAGGAGGAAATGGTCTTTTACTTGTCCACATCTGAGGGACCGAGGGCTGGCTATTGTGCTTAGACGGGGTTGATAAGGGTGTCCCCGGCAAACTGCCGGTCTGTGAGGAAGATGCAGGCGGACATGTTAGGTTGCCTTGATCCAAAGGTGGTGCTATCGATGTCGGACAGCGCTCAAGACCAGCTGGTGTTACCACCTCCAAAGAAAATGATGACCTGCCAATCACGCTGGCTGTTGCGGGTAAAGAGGTGGCAGGTCTGCGCCCCAAAACAGGTGTGACTGCTGTCCCCCCAGTCACAGAGGATGAAGAGGCCGCGGATGCACAAGATATGGCAGACGGTGGTTGGCCCGGCCGGCTAGACCGCATTGTAGCACACTGAGCTTCCCACTGCAACTTATGCTTCATGTCCATGTGCCGGTTCATGCATGAAGTACTCAAACTATGTATTTTTTGGCCTCTACTTAGCTTTTGCTGACAAATGTTACAGATAACACGAGTTGGGTCATCTTTATCGATCTGAAAAAATGCCCAGGCTATGCAAGGCTTAGCACCCATGCGACCTGAAGAGCCACCACGACTTGTGGTGAGAGGCAGAGTTGTGTTTGAGGATGCAGTTGTTGACGTGCTTCCAGTACTACGTCTCTGTCCAGGAAGGCGCAACCTGACCTCTTCGTCACTAGCATCTTCCTCCACCTCCTCTGCTGACCTCATCTCTTGGCTGACTGTGGGTTGACAGTAAGTGGGATCTCCGACCTCATCATCATCACCCTGTGC
Organism: Phyllobates terribilis; assembly: GCF_046119375.1. Taxonomy (NCBI): domain Eukaryota; kingdom Metazoa; phylum Chordata; class Amphibia; order Anura; family Dendrobatidae; genus Phyllobates; species Phyllobates terribilis. The sequence continues at coordinate 53,134,941 of NW_027362767.1, read as the reverse complement.
GTTATCACACCCGTCGTCCTCAGAGCCAACCTGTTCCTGCCCTGACAAAAAACTAAAGTTGTCGCTCCAATCAGGTATTTGAGTCTTATCATCGTCTTCCTCATTGTCTCCACCAACAGGAGTTACAGTTTGGGAATGAGGGTCTACATTATGGTCAGAACCTTCTGCGTCTGGTCCTGGATCCGACTCATAAAGATTCTGGGCATCAGTGCAGATCATTTCCTCGTCTGGATTCACAGAAGCGCTGGAGTCGACCTCTGATTCCCAGGCTATAGTATGAGTAAACAGCTATGCAGACTCAACCATCTGTTCTACCTCATACTCAGACGGGCAGCTGGAGATTTGGGAGCTGTGAGGAAGCAAGTGCGATTTGGGTGACACCTTTGAGGACTGGAGTATTTGTGATGTTGAAGTTGATGTGGAGGAGAGCCCACTTAAAGGAGCACTTGATATCCGTTGAAGCACCTGCTGTTGTTGTGCCTCATCTGGAATTTGTAGCGATTGGCGTGGCCGTAAGAAAGGGATCTTATCACATTGTCCGCTAAAAGAAGTAGACATTTTAGTTTGGCTGGAAGATGGTCTTTCTTCTGCACCTACCCCACGGACACAACCTTTTTTCCCCTTCCCAACACGCCTATTCCCCTTTCCACCAGCAGCAGGCCTTTTTCCACTCATTTTGGTGGTTAACTAATTCACAACTCTGGAGTTGTTTGCACAAAAAAACAATGGATGGTAACCGAGCAGAGCTGAGTGGCCAAACTGTGGTATTAGGCCAAAACTATTGGCTGGGTTAGATGCAGAAAAAAATTATTTTTAATTTGCAACCTGATGGAGGTCAGTATAGATGGACTAATAGACCAAGTCCCACACACAGCTAGAAGCCCAAATATTTTTTCAGAGCTAGATGCAGAAATTTTTTTTATTCAATTTGCAACCTGATGGAGGTCAGTATAGATGGACTAATAGACCAAGTCCCACACACTGCTAGAAGCCCAAATATTTTTTCAGAGCTAGATGCAGATAAAAATTATTTTTAATTTGCAACCTGATGGAGGTCAGTATAGATGGACTAATAGAACAAGTCCCACACACTGCTAGAAGCCCAAATATTTTTTCAGAGCTAGATGCAGAAAAAAATTATTTTTAATTTGCAACCTGATGGAGGTCAGTATAGATGGACTAATAGAACAAGTCCCACACGCTGCTAGAAGCCCAAATATTTTTTCAGAGATAAATGAAGAAAAAAATTATTTTTAATTTGCAACCTGATGGAGGTCAGTATAGATGGACTAATAGACCAAGTCCCACACACTGCTAGAAGCCCAAATATTTTTTCAGAGCTAGATGCAGAAAAAAATTATTTTTAATTTGCAACCTGATGGAGGTCAGTATAGATGGACTAATAGACCAAGTCCCACACACTGCTAGAAGCCCAAATATTTTTTCAGAGCTAGATGCAGAAAAAAATTATTTTTAATTTGCAACCTGATGGAGGTCAGTATAGATGGACTAATAGAACAAGTCCCACACGCTGCTAGAAGCCCAAATATTTTTTCAGAGATAAATGAAGAAAAAAATTATTTTTAATTTGCAACCTGATGGAGGTCAGTATAGATGGACTAATAGACCAAGTCCCACACACTGCTAGAAGCCCAAATATTTTTTCAGAGCTAGATGCAGAAAAAAATTATTTTTAATTTGCAACCTGATGGAGGTCAGTATAGATGGACTAATAGACCAAGTCCCACACACCGCTAGAAGCCCAAATATTTTTTCAGAGCTAGATGCAGAAAAAAATTATATTCAATTTGCAACCTGCTGGAGGTCAGTATAGAAGGACTAATAGAACAGGTCCCACACACTGCTAGAAGCCCAAATATTTTTTCAGAGCTAAATGAAGAAAAAAATTATTTTTAATTTGCAACCTGATGGAGGTCAGTATAGATGGACTAATAGACCAAGTCCCACACACTGCTAGAAGCCCAAATATTTTTTCAGAGCTAGATGCAGAAAAAAATTATATTCAGTTTGCAACCTGATGGAGGTCAGTATAGATGGACTAATAGAATGATGCTATGCCCAAAAGATTTTACTTCACTAGGTGCAGTAAAAAAATTGGTATTCTATACACAGGTGGTATATCTTGCAACACAGATAGGCTACTCCACTGACTAACACACTCTGCAATAGGCCAAAAAGGATTAGCTTTGCTAGATTCAGCCAAATGCTGTGAAAAAAACTTGCACAGCACTGGCACAGACCTGCCTGGCAAAAACTGATAGGAACTCATGTAACCTAGTCCTGAAAAGGACTCCAATTACAATTAGTCTTTACTCCCACAATCTATCTATTTAAGAGCACAGACCTGCCTGATAAAAGTCGTAGGAAATGCTGTAACCTAGTCCTTAAAAGGACTGCAATCACAACTATTCCCTACTCCCAAGCTATCTGTATATTTGTGCGAAAATTGGCTTGAAATTAACAAGGTATAGCGCACACAGCAACAGCGGTGCCGTCTAACACGCAGCTGCAGCAGTGAGAAAATGGTGGCGACGGGGAAAATGGCTTGGTCTTATAGGGCAAGGACATGTGACATACACTGCCAATGACACATGCCCTTGCTTGTGTGAAAAAAAGCACTTCGCTCCGTGTGTGCGCTGCTGATAGGCTGACAGATTGCACCTCCCCACTGCAAATGCGGGAAAGAGAAAAAAAAATGGAGATCTTCATTGTTCCTGCAGAGATCCATCCCCTGCCCCTCCCCCCGCCCCGCTGTACACTCAAACTGCGTATTAACATTAATTTTCATCATTACTGAGAAAAAATCCAGTTATGATTTTGGTGCACGAACAGTTATCGAACATAACCTCGAACAGCCGAATTTTTCTCAAATTGTTCGTGTTCGCCGACCGGCTCGAACACCGCCCAAAACAGCTCGAATTTGAGATTGGCGAACAGTTCGAGTAGAACAACGCTCATCTCTACTGTATACCCTATAACTGTGTTGCCGAACCGCTCATTTTGTTACAGAAACATATCCTACAAGACATGTGGTTGACTGGCCTGATATTGATGTGAATGGTCACTGTTCCTCCTGCTCTTTCTCCTTTGCCACTACCTCATCCATCATTTATCACCTGAATCTGTGTTTTAACGGGAGTTATAGAACTGGGATAGTAGCAGGAAAACATCCAGCAATCCTCGGAGGAGGTAGGATATGCGCCAAAACGCTGACCACCTCAGGCCTAGCCGCTACTACATACATGCCCTTGCATTCCAAGAAAACAAAGCAGATGCTAACTTCTATCATCATCATCATCATCATGGTCCTCACCTTGGCACTCTCAACTCCCCTGATGGAGAAGCCAGGGCCCACCGGAGGAGTCTGGTTCTCTGGTGGGCTCGTCCAAGGCTGCCCTAAAGCAGACCGGGCTAAGAAAAGTGTTTAGGGGGATGTTCCCATGAGAAATGGGGGCGGCTGGGGACTGTTTATGGACACCCGGCTGCCCCCAGGAGGCTGGGGACCGAGTGTGGACACCCGGCCACTGGGCGGCTGGGGACTGAGTATGGATACCAGGCCGCCAATGCAGCCATGATGTGGTGGCCAGATTCCGCCTCCACATGCCTAAAAGGCCCAATTACAAGTGCAAGCAAGCAAGCAGTATGGTATTGCAGCCTGGGGGTGGGTGGGTGGGTGGCAGGCTGCATACTTGCGCTTGCATTGCAAGGAATGGGAGAGGTACAATTGAACACTGCCCTGGGACAAGGACTTGAATGGGGATAGTTACAAGTCTGCAATGACAGGTGCAGGGTGGGAGGCATCTTTGTATGTACCATGAACAGGGGTTTGGCATGCACACACTACAGCGGAATAGGCTGTCCTTCCCACTAAATGCACTGGGGAGGGCACAGGTAATGTTTTGGTATGCGCGCTTAATCTTATGTATAAGGCACACCGGGACAAATAGGGTCAGCTGGGGGCTGAGTATGGATACCTCGCTGCCGAAGCAGCCATGAGGTAGTGGCCAGCTTCGGCTTCCTCCAAACTAAAAGGCCCCGTTTCAAGTGCAAGCTAGCAGTATGGCATTGCAGCCTAGGGGTGGGTGGGTGGCAGGCTGCACCCTTACGCTTTCATTCCAAGAAAACAAAGCAGATGCTAACTTCTATCATCATCATCATCATGGTCCTCACCTTGGCACTCTCAACTCCCCTGATGGAGAAGCCAGGGCCCACCGGAGGAGTCTTGTTCTTCGGTGGGCTCGTCCAATGCTGCCCTAAAGCAGACCGGGCTAAGAAAAGTGTGTGGGGGGATGTTCCAAGGAGAAATAGGGGTGGCTGGGGACCGTTTATGGACACCCGGCTGCCCCCAGGCGGCTGGGGACCGAGTGTGGACACCCGGCCGCCGGGCGGCTGGGGACTGAGTATGGATACCAGGCCGCCAACGCAGCCATGACGTGGTGGCCAGATTCCGCCTCCACATGCCTAAAAGGCCCAATTTCAAATGCAAGCAAGCAGTATGGTATTGCAGCCTGGGGGTGGGTGGGTGGCAGGCTGCATACTTACGCTTGCATTGCAAGGAATGGGGGAGGTACAATTGAAAACTGCCCTGGGACAAGAACTTGCACGGGGAAAGTTGCAAGTCTGCATCTTCTGATGTGGCAAGGATGACTTCTGATGGGCACACTTTTAGGCAGTGAGCTGGGTGTCAGAGATGCTTCAAGGGGTCTTCCCCATGCTGTTCCCATGTCTTTTCAGCACGGTATGCATGTGTCACACAGCACATGGCCAGATAAGGTTGTAAAATGTTAAAATGACATTTCCCGGTGAATGCATTTGTCACTGTTGAAAGCAATACAAACGTGCAAAAACGCATAAAAAATGCTACTTGTGAACATAGCCCAAGGTGTGGAGGAGTATTTTTTGGGGGAGTTATTTATTTTACCTTATACACAAGTCTTTACCCTGGAAAGGAACTTCCTTAACATATTTCACAGGAAAACAGTTTGTTTAGTTTTTGAACGTTTTATTGTGAGCCCTTAAAAGTGGCTTAACACTAGGACTACTGGACTCGTGACCCCGCCTAGAACTACTGAAAGGAGTCATTTTGACTCCTTGCTTGTTTTCGTTTATTTTTAGAGTTTCATTTGTGGTTATTTATTAATAATTATATTTTTTGTAATGTATTATTATTGTGAGATCCAACAGTAATGCTTTTGATTGTTTTTTTTCTGCTTTTCTTATTTTTCTACAGAAAATAACAATAATTATAATAGACGTTTTTCAAACATTTTTTTTTATTCAAGTGCACACATATAAACAACAACTGAAGAACAAAAGGCAGAGAAAATGTAGGTGGAGGAGCATAAAAATGAAAATATGGCGCAGAATTCACCTTCTAAACATTTGGTGTTTCGCATTTTAGGCATTGCCTTTGATTTATGGCAGTACATTGCCCACACAAAGACTTACCACAAGTCTTACAATTTTCGACAGATCTATTTTTCTTGCACTTTTCTTTGATCTGGCAAAATTTTGTTTGAACCATCACTTCTGAGCATGTAGAAACTTGGGACGTGGAACCCTTTTCCCTATCTGTGACATAAGGACCACTCAACTCTCTCACAAGCGTTTGCAAAAATGCCTTGCGTGACATTTTTTGGTGGGTAATCTCCTCGAATATTATCCATGCATTTATACCCGCAAAGTCTAAGGCACTTTCAAATGCATGAACAGGCCATCTCCTTGTGCATGTTCGTGTGGTATATTTTCGTGCCATCTGATCCACTACATCCACTCCATATTTTGTTTCATTGTAAAACTTTACCGTTTCTGGAGTTTTTTTAGCGGAATCAGACGCAACAACAACATCTGGATGGACGGAACTCAAAATGACAACATTTTTGTTGGGCTTTCCTTGATATACTGTAAGTGTAAAATTGTCTTCATTTCTAAACACTTTAGTGTTGTACAATTCCTCTTTCATGGATTCTTTAGGCACTTCTCGCCTTATCTTGTTCAGTGTTCCCACGATGGTTGTTCCTTTGCTTTTTAGCTGTTTAGCTAATTTTACTGAAGTAAAATAATTATCGGTTGTAACATTGCGACCTTTTTTCAAAAACGGGTCCAATAACTTCATTACCACATGGTCAGCTAAACGGTCCTCAGCACGGCGTGTGTCATCTTTGCCTAGATAAGGGAAGCCATTTGCCAGATATTTGCTCCTCTTATCAACAGCTAGCCAATATTTGTGGCCATATTTATCTGGTTTGGAAGGCATGTACTGCGTGAATGGACACCTAGTTTTGCTTGGGAAAAGTTGCTCATCCACCGTTATGTATGGGCCAGGTTTGTAACACGCAATACAATTTTTAATAAACCTGTCCCACACAGTAGAAAATAGAGCAAACTTGTCCGTTTGCAGTCTCTCCGATCGAGTAGATTTCTCATCAAATGTGAGAAACCTCATAATTTCAACAAAGCGGTCCCTAGACATTGTCGCTTTGCAAAACGGTATTCCCCAGTCATTACACCAAATACTGCTAATCGAGTGACGGTTCGTGCCAGATATTCCACGAGCATAGAATATCGCAATGAATGCATCTAGCTCCTCATCAGATAGAGTAAACTGTAAATTATTGTTCCTGCATGCTTCTGCAAGCGTACAGTTCTTTATATGTGTCAATATATATGAATCAAAAAATAAAAAAAATAAACGCCATGCGCTCAAAGGACTATCGATTACACAGTAATACAAGCAGGTAAAACACAAGGAAAATGTGAAAAGTTGACATGTAAATTGAACTACATCTATATGAACATCAGGGTAAATAAGACAGAGTGAAAAAATTATGCACAAAACTTTATAGCAACATTTAGTGACAAAAGGACCTCAAAATATAGTAGGGAGTCAAAATGACTCCCTTCAGTAGTTCTTGGTAAATTTTGAAAAAAACGCGCAAATTTTTCACCAAAATTATTTATTCTCACAAAATCTTTTTTCACATCATATTTGAGGAAAAGTCACCGAGTTTCAAGCCGGAATTCTGAAAAATGTAGTCACAGAAGAGAAATAAAAAACGAAAGGAGTCAAAATGACTCCATCAGTAGTTCTAGTGTTAATACCTCTGACCACGTTGTTAACAGCTGTGACCTGGGGGTCAGAAATGCTTCCTGGGGCGATCCCCATGCTGTCCCCATGTCATTTGAGCACTGTCACTATCGTTTTGGGCACTTGTTAGGCTTTTAGAAGACTGCCGGGGGTGCCGCCGCAAAAATGGTCGGGTCTCCCATAGACTAACATAGGGCTCATTGCTCGGGTCGAGCACCCAAGTATCACGGCGAGTTCGGCCCGAGCTTCGAGCACCCGAGCATTTTAGTGCTCGCTCAACACTAGTCTGCACCCATCAAGGCTGAATAACAGCTACAGCTTGTACTGAGCAGGTTGAAATTTTAGCAGCTGCAGGGCAGAGGGACCCTAAGGAGCGATTAATCAGGCTAGGTGGGTAGATATTCTGCAGCAAAGAGAAGGGTCACTGAGAATCACTCAGTCAGGCTAGGTGGGCAGAGATGCTGCAGCAGGGAGTAGGACCACTGAGGATTAGTCAGTTAGGCTAGGTGGGCCGAGATTCTGCAGAAGGGAGGAGGGTCACTGAGAATCAGTAAATTAGTCTAGGTGGGCAGAGATTTTGCAGCAGGGAGAAGGCCCACTAAGTGTCAGTCAATCAGGCTAGGCGTGCAGAGATTCTGCAGTAGGGAGGATGGTCACTGAGGATCAGTCAATCAGGCTATGTGGGTTGAGATGTTGAAGAAGGAAGCAGGGCCACTGAGAATTGGTCAATTAGGCTAGGTGGGCAGAGATTCTGCAGCAAGGCGGAACGTCACTGAGGATGAGTCAATCAGGCTAGGTCGGCAGAGATTCAGCAGCAGGAAGGAGGGCAACTGAGAATCAATCATGCTAGGTAGCAGTAAAGGTGAACACTGAGGAACTGTCACCCAAACTGGGTGGTCAGAAAATCAGCAGCAACAGGAAAGAGGGACACTGAGGAGATGTCAGTTAAGATAGGTTGGCAGAGGTGAGTATAAACTGTCAAAAAGGATTATGCAGCTATTCTGACATTAAATTATCAAGGTACGTACACCAGCCCCATAAGGTCTAAAACTATTATATTTTGTAAACAGTACTTATTGTGAAATTTGGTAACAGATCCGCTTTCTGGGAGATTACGTGACAGAAGTCCTACTAACTATATATAATGAAGACAAAATAGCTGTTTCTACTGATGGAAACTTTTATTTTAGGAGGGTGGTGGCATCAGATTGAAGATTGAAATCCCCTTTTGAAATTTCACAAAATTATTCTAGAGCAGATGGCTGCGTTGGGCCAGCAGAATACATGGTGGGCAGAGATTCTTACAAACTAGTCGGCTCCGATGGTTCAGAAGAAGACAACCCCATTACAACTAACTTGGCACCAAGGGCTTAATTCACATGGGGTGAATACGCAAATAACTGATGGGACCTTACTGACGTCCTGCAATTTTTTATTTTGAAGAGCGAAGGATCCTTTTGTGGACTCAAAGAATTCCAGTCTTACGCTGATTCTGCATGTTCATGTCACAGTCCATTAAAAAAGTTGTCCACTACTTGTCATACCCCACGCTTGGCCCCGATAAAATAAAAAAGTTTATACTCACCAGTGGTGACAGCACTCTGGGCTCCCGTGCGGTTGTTGTGACGCGCGACCCCGGCGCCCACTCAGCGCTGGCGTCACTGCCTCCGGCTTTGTACGGATTGAACATGAAGAGGGAGTCAGAGATCAGCTGCAGCCCGGGCGTCCTCTTCATGTTCAAAACGTACGAAGACGTGGAAAGTGACGCCAGCGCTGATTGGGCGCCGGGGTCATGTGTCATAATAACCGCACGAGAGCCCCTGGACTGCGAGTGCCAACACTCATTGGAACGAGGCCGGCACTGGAGGAGAGTATAAGCTTTTTTTATTTTATCAGGACCAAACATTTACATCAAGAAGGGGTTGTCCTAGTAGTGTACAACCCCTTTAAACTCTTCCCAATTGGGCGATTTTCTGGCTTTGCACTTTTGTTTTCCTCTTCTTCTGCCAAGCGCTATAACTTTATTATTTTTCCATCCACATAGTTGAGTTTTTGTGGGACGAGTATTACGAATATTCATTTTACCACTCAGTGTACTGGAAAACTGGAAAAAAAAAAGTACAAGGGGCAGTGAAATTGCAAATAAAAAAAAATTACAATTCTACAATTGTTTTTTTGGGGGTTTGTTATGTGTCTATTTTATTTTTATTTTTTTACATTTATTTCTTTATTTTTAATGGGTGAAAAAGGGGGTGATTTAAAAAAATTCTACATTTTTAAAAACATTTTTGTTTTTTAGTCCCCTTAGGGGACTTGAACCTGAGATCATTTGATCTCTTATACTATACACTGCAATGCCATCCTGCATAACCCACTGTCGTCATCAAGGCTTGCTCCGCTGCACCATCATCTCTGTTCCACGTTGCTCACAGTGACCTACGGCTGAGAGAATCAGTCTCAATATGTGACACTGGGCTGTCCTACAACACCATTATTAATTTATTGCTTGGAGATGTTTAATGGTTTCAGGAAAAATTGAAATTTTGTCAAATTAACCCCTTCACTACATGTGCCGTATATGTACAGTAGTACCTAGTAGTCGGCGTTCATAGCAGATGAGCATTTTTTGCTACACACAGCAGGGCTGAAGCTGAAGCCTTGCTGTGTGTAGCACAAGCGATCAAATGATCGCAGCTTCAAGTCTCCCATGGAAACTATTGAATCAAGTGAAAAGTAAAAAAAAAAAATGCTTTTAAAAATATTAAAAAAGCTAAAAAAATGTAAAAGTTCAAATCACCCCCTTTCACCCCATTCAAAATAAAACAATCAAAAATACAGAATCGCCCCATCTATCAATATAAAAAAATAATTAATCCGATCAGTAAACGGCATAACGAGAAAAGAAATCAAAACACTAGAATTAAATTTTTTTCGTTGTCGCAACATTAAAATAAAATGCAATAACGGGCGATCAAAAGATTGTGTCTACCCCAAAAAGGTATCAATAAAAACATCAGTAAAAAATAATCCCTCACGCAGCCCCAGATCATGAAAAACGGAATATTGCGCCATTTTTTTTTTTTTTTTTTAACAAACTTTTGGATTTTTTTTCTCTGCCTAAATAAAAAATTAACCTATACATGTTTGGTATCTACAAACTCGTAATGACCTGGAGAATAATGATGACAGGTCAGTTTTAGCATTTAGTGAACATGGTAAAAATTTTTTTTTATGGAATTGCACTTTTTTTTTCTTTGCATTTTTTTCCCATTTTCCAGTACACGATATGGTAAAACCCATGGTGTCATTCAAAAGTACAACTTGTCCCACAAAAATCAAGTCCTCACACGGCCATATTGAGCGAAAATTAACAAAGTTATGGCTCTTGGAACAAGGGGAGCAAAAAACGAAAGCGCAAAAATGGAAAATGGCCGCGGCGTGAAGGAGTTAAACCACATATAATACAAATACACAATGGAAACATAGTGTGACAAACTTATTAATATTAAAGTAACGATAATTAGTTTATTGTGGAGTTGTATATAGACATTCACTGCAGCTCTGGATGTGGCTGAAGTATAAGAAATGATGTAACAGCAGAATACTGAGCGCAGCTCCGGATGTGGCTGGAGTAGAAGACATGATGTAACAGCAGAATACTAAGTGCAGCTCCGGATGTGGCTGGAGTAAAAGACCTGATGTAACAGCAGAATACTGAGTGCAGCTCCGGATGTGGCTGGAGTAGAAGACATGATGTAACAGCAGAATACTGAGTGCAGCTCCTGATGTGACTGGCGTATAAGACATGATGTAACAGCAGAATACTGAGTGCAGCTCCGGATGTGGCTGGAATATAAGACATGATGTAACAGCAGAATACTGAGTGCAGCTCCGGATGTGGCTGGAGTATAAGACATGATGTAACAGCAGAATACTGAGTGCAGCTCCGGATGTGGCTGGAGTATAAGACATGATGTAACAGCAGAATACTGAGTGCAGCTCCGGATGTGGCTGGAGTAGAAGACATGATGTAACAGCAGAATACTGAGTGCAGCTCCGGATGTGGCTGGAGTAGAAGACCTGATGTAACCGCAGAATACTGAGTGCAGCTCCGGATGTGGCTGGAGTAGAAGACATGATGTAACAGCAGAATACTGAGTGCAGCTCCGGATGTGGCTGGAGTATAAGACATGATGTAACAGCAGAATACTGAGTGCAGCTCCGGATATAGCTGGAGTATAAGACATGATGTAACAGCAGACTACTGAGCGCAGCTCCGGATGTGGCTGGAGTATAAGACATGATGTAACAGCAGAATACTGAGCGCAGCTCCGGATGTGGCTGGAGTAGAAGACATGATGTAACAGCAGAATATTGAGTGCAGCTCCGGATGTGGCTGGAGTAGAAGACATGATGTAACAGCAGAATACTGAGTGCAGCTCCGGATGTGGCTGGAGTAAAAGACATGATGTAACAGCAGAATACTGAGTGCAGCTGCGGATGTGGCTGAAGTATAAGACATGATGTAACAGCAGAATACTGAGTGCAGCTCCGGATGTGGCTGGAGTAGAAGACCTGATGTAACAGCAGAATACTGAGTGCAGCTCCGGATGTGGCTGGAGTATAAGACATGATGTAACAGCAGAATACTGAGTGCAGCTCCGGATGTGGCTGGAGTATAAGACATGATGTAACAGCAGAATACTGAGTGCAGCTCCGGATATGGCTGGAGTATAAGACATGATGTAACAGCAGACTACTGAGCGCAGCTCCGGATGTGGCTGGAGTATAACACATGATGTAACAGCAGAATAGTGAGCGCAGCTCCGGATGTGGCTGGAGTATAAGACATGATGTAACAGCAGAATACTGAGCGCTGCTCCGGATGTGGCTGGAGTAGAAGACATGATGTAACAGCAGAATATTGAGTGCAGCTCCGGATGTGGCTGGAGTAAAAGACATGATGTAACAGCAGAATACTGAGTGCAGCTGCGGATGTGGCTGGAGTAGAAGACATGATGTAACAGCAGAATACTGAGTGCAGCTCTGGATGTGGCTGGAGTAGAAGACATGATGTAACAGCAGAATATTGAGTGCAGCTCCGGATGTGGCTGGAGTATAACACATGATGTAACAGCAGAATACTGAGCGCAGCTCCGGATGTGGCTGGAGTAGAAGACATGATGTAACAGCAGAATACTGAGCGCTGCTCTGGATGTGGCTGGCGTAGAAGACATGATGTAACAGCAGAATACTGAGCGCTGCTCTGGATGTGGCTGGCGTAGAAGACATGATGTAACAGCAGAATACTGAGTGCAGCTCCGGATGTGGCTGGAGTATAAGACATGATGTAACAGCAGAATACTGAGTGCAGCTCCGGATATGGCTGGAGTATAAGACATGATGTAACAGCAGACTACTGAGCGCAGCTCCGGATGTGGCTGGAGTATAACACATGATGTAACAGCAGAATACTGAGCGCAGCTCCGGATGTGGCTGGAGTAGAAGACATGATGTAACAGCAGAATATTGAGTGCAGCTCCGGATGTGGCTGGAGTAAAAGACATGATGTAACAGCAGAATACTGAGTGCAGCTGCGGATGTGGCTGGAGTAGAAGACATGATGTAACAGCAGAATACTGAGTGCAGCTCTGGATCTGGCTGGAGTAGAAGACATGATGTAACAGCAGAATATTGAGTGCAGCTCCGGATGTGGCTGGAGTATAACACATGATGTAACAGCAGAATACTGAGCGCAGCTCCGGATGTGGCTGGAGTAGAAGACATGATGTAACAGCAGAATACTGAGCGCTGCTCTGGATGTGGCTGGCGTAGAAGACATGATGTAACAGCAGAATACTGAGTGCAGCTCCAGATGTGGCTGGAGTATAAGACATTATTGGTAATGTGGAGTTGATCAGCGAGGATCTAGAGAATGCAGAATTGCTTAATAAGTTCTTCAGCTCCTAATAAACCAAAGAAGAGAGCGCGGCGGAGGTTGTGGATCCCAGCGCTATTAATGCATCATCTACTACACTCGGTTGTCCAAATGTAGATTTGATCCAAGCAAAGTTACATAAAATCAATGTGAACAAGGAGGGAACAGATCAGCTGCTTCCACAGGTCCTTAAAGAGAAACCATCATTTTATTTTTTTCCCCCCACAAATTAATAGTACGCGTTAAAATGAGCAACTTTGTAATATATCTAATCTGAGAAATCTGCTTCTTTCTCCTGAACTGAACATTCATTCTAAAAATTCTCAATTTACAGGTAAAATTTGTCTTCAGTGAATACAGACTTTCCCATTGCTGAGATAGGAGATAACAGTTGGTGCTCATAAAGTTCTATGGAGAACTGTAAATGTCACTTTAAGATGACTTACCACAGAATGTTCGTCTGCCTCTACCTCCCCCTTCCTCCATAGAACTTTATAAGCACCAACTGTCATCTCCTTTCTCAGTAATGGCAAAATCTGATTTCACTGAATACAGATTTTACCCATGAAATTATCAATCCAGGAGGAGGTTGCTGAGGATTTGTGCACTGAGTAACATTATTTGCCAAATCTCTTATTTAGGGGGATCCGGAGATTTCGGAGTGACTGTGGAGCCGGGTGGGGTGGGTGGTCCCTGCCGTACAGCACTCCAGGCTTTAGACCTGCTGAGCTAAGGCTCCAGGTGCGGCTCTAGAGGTGATTAAAGGGGGAAGTGCCTGTAAGAAAGACAGGAGATGAGAAGGTGAGCGCTGCTGAACAGTGACGAGCTCCATGGGACCTCTACAGGGGTGAGCTCCTCCGTCATATCCAGTGTGTGTGAACACTGGCCTGTTCATAGGAAAAGGTCTTATATCCATTGATTGTTGCTGATGATGTCTGTTTTCATAAAGGGCTCTAGGTCTTTCCCAGATAATTATAGACCAGCAACCTTCAAGTGCTGTCCAGTAAAGCAAGTTATCACCTATTCACAGGATGTGATATCTTACTGATTGGAGGGGTCCGATCACAGGGACCCCGACCGATCAGCAGAATGCAGCACTCAGCGGCCCCATAGGGAATGAATAGAGCGGTAGTCGAGCATTTGCACTGCTGCTCGATCCTACCGGGGATAAAAGTGCTCTGTTCTGCGAATTGTGTGTTGTAATACTGTCCAGGGCACTAATTAAAGCACTCTATATTTTGTGTAGAGCTGGGGAATGTGAGGAGGGTCCTGGAAAAGCAGTAAGCCAATGTTGTTTCTGTGTTAAATTTTGCAGGAATGAGCTATAGATGGAAGAAGAGGTCATGGCGGTCTGGGCCACATGGAGAAGAAATAACTACGATCATCAAAAAACATCACTGGTGAGTAACTCTACAGTACACACTCTGGTGCAGAGCTGATATTGCCAGTATATGGTCACTGTATGGTGGTAATATCTATCCTAGTAGAGTGGTTTTGATTAATGATCAGTATGGTGGTATTATCACTGGTGATATTTTGTAATGGTTTGGTGGTATTTGTTATATTGTAATTATTATTATTTATAAAGCGGTAATATTGGAAATATTGGTCTTGTAGTAAATCTTGATTTCTGTCAGGCAGGGTAATATAAGTAAGAGAGACCCCAATCTGGGGAAGGGCACGAAGCTGTCATGGGCCTGTGTGCTTTCAAATGCCAGGGGTTGAATTTTAGTCCTAGTTCGTACTTGATCCTAGATACTCAATAATATGTTCACTTTATCCCGTAGCTGTTACATCGTACGTAAATCCGTGCCGAGTGGTTCAATTGGGGTCCAAAACACCCTCAGTACCTTCTGAGAACTTGTAGAAACAGGAGGTCAATTTTCCCTGTATGAGTCATGAGTCACTGCAATAGTCCTTGACGGGGTGGAGGAGGGAACAGCTGGTTCAGGAATAGAAGAGGGGAGTGATTTATGCAGGGATTATAGACTTCCTGTTTCTACATAGAGCAAGAAAAAGAGAAGAATTAGCTGAGTAGAAAGGCAAAATGAGCAATTGTAGGTACACAGTGCTGTATAATATGAGGATTGCAATATATTTAGAGGAGAAAAACTTTGATGGCAGTGCTTCTTTAAGTGCAGTTATCATTTTAGGATTTTGCTATGCAGACAAATATTGGCACTTACATATAATGAGTAGTGTTGAGCGAGCACTAAAATGCTCGGGTGCTCGAAGCTCGGGCCAAGCTCACTGTGATACTCGGGTACTCGACCCGAGCGACGAGCCCAATGTTAGTCTATGGGAGACCCGAGCATTTTTGCGGCGGCACCCCCGGCAGTCTGTAGACAGCCTAAAAAGTGCCCAAAACGATAGTGACAGTGCTCAAATGACATGGGGACAGCATGGGGATCGCCCCTGGAAGCATTTCTGTCCCCCAGGTCACTGCTGTCAACAACGTGGTCAGAGGTATTAAGCCATTTTTACAGGCTCACAATAAAACGTTCAAAAACGAAGGTGAAAGTGCTTTCCTGTGAAATATGTTAACCCCTTAACGACCATGGGTCTTTCTGTTTTTGTGTTTTCCTTTTTTGCTCCCCTTCTTCCCAAAGCCAGAACTTTTTTAATTTTCGTTCAATATGGCCATGTGAGGGCTTATTTTTTGCGGGACGAGTTGTACTTTTAAACACCATCACTGGTTTTACCATATCGTGTGCTGGAAAATGGGAAAAAAATTCCAAGTGCAGTGAAACTGCAAAAAAAATGCCATTCCACAGTTGTTTTTTGGGTCCTTTTTTTACCATATTCACAGATTGCTAAAACTGACCTGCCATCATTATTTTCCAGGTCGTTACGAGTTCATAGACACCAAACATGTATAGGTTATTTGTTATTTAAGTGGTGAAAAAAAACCCCAAAGCTTGCTAAAAAAACAAAAAAAAATGACGCCATTTTCCGAGACCCTTAGCTTCTCCATTTTTCGGGATCTGGGGCCAGGTGAGGGCTTATTTTTTGCGTGCCAGGCTGACGTTTTTATTGATACCATTTTGGGGTAGATCCGATGTTTTGATCGCCCGTTATTGCATTTTATTGCAAAGTTGTAGCGACCAAAAAACTTAATTCTGGGGTTTAAAATTTTTTTCGCGTTACGCCGTTTACTGATTGTATTAATTCTTCTTTTATATTGATAGATCGGGCGATTCTGAACGCGGCGATACCAAATATGTGTATGTGTTTTTCTTTTTATATTTATATATATATATTATTATTATTATTTTGAATGGGGCGAAAGGGGGGTGACTTAAACCTTTATATATTTTTTATTTTTTTAAAAACTTTTTTTTACACTTTCTGCTTGCTTCTATAGTCTACAGAGGAGACTAGAAGCAGCAGTTGTCTGATTGCTTCTACTGCATACAAGCTATGAGCAGATCGCTTGTATGCAGGAGAAATGCTCACTTGCTATGAGCGCTGACCACTAGGTGGCGCTCATAGCAATTGAGACATGACAACCACAGGCGTCTGCTGCAGACCCTGAGTTGTCATGCCCACCCATTGGTGACCCGCGATCACGTGACGGGGTCACTGATGGGCGGGGCTTAGGACTCCCGGAAGCGCGAGTTAAATGCCACTGTCAGAGATTTAACATGTTAACAGCCGCGGGTGGATTGCGATTCCAATAATCAGCTGACATGTGCTCGCTTCAGTGCGGCCTCAACGCAGGAGCCCCCGCTGAACCGGCCTTCCCGACCTGGTGCGTACTATTACTGACCAGGTCGGAAAGGGGTTAAGGAACATCCTTTCCAGGGTAAAGACTTGTGTATAAGGTAAAATAAATAGCCAAAAACAAAAATACTCCTCCACACCTTGGGCTATGTTCACAAGTAGCATTTTTTATGTGTTTTTGCACTTTTGTATTGCTTTCAACTGTGACAAATGCATTCACCGGGAAATGTCATTTTAACATTTTACAACCTTATCTGGCCATGTGCTGTGTGACACATGCATACAGTGCTGAAAAGACATGGGAACAGCATGGGGAAGACCCCTGGAAGCATCTCTGACACCCAGGTCACTGCCTAAAAGTGTGCCCATCAGAAGTGATCCTTGCCGCATCAGAAGATGCAGACTTGCAACTATCCCTGTGCAAGTCCTTGTCCCAGGGCAGTGTTCAATTGTACCTCCCCCATAACTTGCAATACAAGCGCAAGTATGCAGCCTGCCACCCACCCAGCCCCAGGCTGCAATACCATACTGCTAGCTTGCTTGCACTTGAAATTGGGCCTTTTAGGCATGTGGAGGTGGAATCTGGCCACCACGTCATGGCTGCGTCGGTAGCCTGGTATTCATACTCAGTCCCCAGCCGCCCAGCGGCCGGGTGTCCACGCTTGGTCCCCAGCCGCGTGGGGGTGGCCGGGTGTCCATAAACGGTCCCCAGCCGCCCCTATTTGTCCCGGTGCGCCTTATACACAAGCGCGCATACCAAACCATTACCTGTGCCCTCCCCAGTGCATTTAGTGGGAAGGACAGCCTAACCACAAACACGTGGACAAGTGAATGTGGCCAGGAATGGTCCATCTCATCGACGCCTTCACACTGGGTTAATATTGTGGAAGCCGGGACACAGTTGGACACTGGGATGCAACACGTCCTCCAGACATAGAGGATTGCGGGTCCTGGGTCAATCAGGCTTCAACACAAAGTTCAGAAGGTAGACAGCAGCAGTGGTCGGCCTCCTACACAACGAGTAAATTATTCATGATCATGAGGCCATCCACCTCCTTAGCTTTCTGTTCCTTGGAATGCAAGCGCATGTATGTAGTAGCAGCTAGGCCTGAGGTGGTCAGCGTTTTGTCGCATATTCTACCTCCTTCGAGGATTGCTGGATGTTTTCCTGCTACTATCCCAGTTCTATGACTCCCGTTAAAACAAAGCTTCAGGTGATGAATGATGGATGAGGTGGTGGCAAAGGAGAAAGAGCAGGAGGAACAGGGACCATTCACATCAATATCAGGCCAGCCAACCACACATGTCTTGTAGGATATGTTTCTGTACCAAAAGGAGCGGTTCAGCTACACAGTTATAAGGCATACAGTGAATGCAATGCCTACCAAAAATTTCGAGGCACTCCAATGCCCCTTGGAAGTGACATGGAGGTCAGAGGGCCTTAACTAAACCGTTTTTTCCATTTATAGCAACTGGGTCTCCTGTACACTGTTGGCCTAAGAAGGGAATGGAAGGCTTTCCAAAAATTATTAGGCACTGCAATGCCCCTTGAAACAGACGTGGATTACAGCGTATTAAAAACCTTCTACCCATTATTGGGGAGTGGGTCTCCCTTAGTGTTCGCCTATGCATTGAAAAGCAAAAGCTGACAAAAATTAGGAGGAAATGCAATGCCCGTTGCAAGAGTCGTGGAGGTTAGAGGTAATTAAAAACAACATGTCAATGCCCCTTGGAAGAGCTGTGGAGTTCAGAGTGGTTTAACAAGACGGTTTTAATGCCCCTTGGAAGAGATGTGGAGATCACAGTAGCTTAACAAGATGGTTTTAATGCCCCTTGGAAGAGACGTGGAGTTCAGAGTGGTTTAACAAGACAGTTTTAATGCCCCTTGGAAGAGACATGGAGGTCACAGTAGCTTAACAAGACGGTTTTAATGCCCCTTGGAAGAGTGGTGGAGGTTACAGTGGAATAAAAAGACAATATCAACGCCCTGTGGAAGAGACGTGGAGGTCACAGTAGCTTAACAAGACGCTTTTAATGCCCCTTGGAAGAGTGGTGGAGGTCGCAGTGGAATAAAAAGACAATATTAACGACCCTTGGAAGAGATGTGGAGGTCACAGTAGCTTAACAAGATGATTTTAATGCCCCTTACAAGAGCCATGCAGTACAGCATATTAAAAACATTATTCCCATTATTGGGGAGTGGGTCTCCCATAGTCTTTGCCTATGCCTTCCAAGCAAAAGCTGCCAAAAATTAGGACAGAGGAACTTGCAATGCTGGCAACATGGACCATGGTCACCCTGGTGGTATAGTGGTCGTGGAGGCTGAGGATAAGGAGAAGAGCAAAAAACAGCCGAAATGAGGAAGCGTATACCAATGTGTGGGTGTGAAGCGATGCATGGGAATACACCTCCCGAAATAACACAGTGGATTTGACTTTGTTACTCTACTGTCATTTGGTAGTGATGAGAAGTCTGGCCCAATCCAGCCCTTGTTCATTTTGATAAGGGTCAGCTAGCGGCAGGGCAGGCCAGGACCTCCAAGGCATACAGAGTGAGTTCATTCCAAGTGTCCAGCTTGGATACCCAATAATTAAAAGGCACAGAGGAATCACGGAGGACGCTGGTACGATCGGCAAGGTACTCCCTCACCATCTTTTGAAACTTTCCACTCCTTGTGAGAGTACCCCGCGCCTCAGAGCCTGTAAGCTGGGCGGGTGTCAGAAAACTGTCCCAGAACGTTGACAGTGTTCCCCTGCCTCTGCTGGATTGGAGTTGCATCTCTCTCGCCTGTACGCTTTGGTTGGGCAATGAACTGTGACCTCTGCCGCTAGCGTGTTCAGATGGGAATTTTTTTAACAGTTCTGCAGCAAGGGCCTTCTGGTATTGCCCCATTTTTGTAGACCTCTCCACCTCAGGAATAAGAGAGTGAAAGTTCTCCTTGTAGCGGGGGTCTACAAGTGTCACCAACCAGTAATGACTGTCACCCAACATTTTGACAACGCGAGGGTCACGGTTAAGGCAGCGTGACATAAAGTCAGCCATGCGTGCCAGACTGGTAACGGGCAAGATTTCCGTGTCCTCACCAAGATGACGACTGACCATGCTCTCCTCCTCCTCCTCCTCTCCCTCATTGTCCCCCAATGCACATTGGGATGAGATGAGGCTGGGCTGTGTGTAATCGCCCGCTACGGCTTCTTGATCCATCTCATCATACTCTGGCTGCAATGCCTCCTCTTTAATTCTCTGCAGAGAGCGTTGCAAAAGACAGACAAGTGGTGGGATGCTGACACTAATGATGGCGTCATCGCCACTCACCATCTTGGTGGCCTCCTCAAAGTTTGTCAGGATGGTACATATGTCAGACATCCAGGTCCACTCCTGAGGTCTTATGTGTGGAGTCTGACCTGAATATCGACTGCCTTGTTGCAGCTGGTACTCCACAACTGCACTCTTCTGCTCACAAATCCTTTGCAACATGTGGAGGGTAGAGTTCCAACGTGTGGGAACATCACACACCAGTCGGTGTGCCGGAAGCTACAAACGCTGCTGCAACACAGCAAGGGCGGCGGAAGCTGTAGCCGACTTGCGAAAATGAGCTGACAGGCGGCGTACTTTCACGAGCAGATCTGGCAACTCGGGGTACGATTTAAGAAACCGCTGAACCACGAGGTTAAGCACATGAGCCAGGCATGGTACGTGTGTGATCTCACCTCGCCTCAGAGCCGCCACCAGGTTACGGCCATTGTCACACACGACCATGCCGGGATGTAGGTTCAGCGGTCTCAGCCACAGATCTGCCTGCTCTTTCACAGCTGTCCACAACTCACAAGCAGTGTGAGGTTTATCACCTAAGCTTATGAGTTACAGCACAGTCTGTTGCCGCTTGGCGGAGGCAGTACTGCAATGCTTCCAGCTTGTAACTGATGTGGTGATATCTGAGATGGAGGCTGAACATGAGAAGGAGGAGGATGCGCAGGAGCTGTACACTGTGGGGGCAACTCTGACTGACATAGTTCCCGCAATCCTCGGTGTGGGGAGGATGTGTTCCGTCCCAAGATCCGACTGGGTCCCGGCTTCCACTATGTTTACCCAGTGTGCCGTCAGAGAGATGTACCGTCCCTGGCCACAAGCACTTGTCCACGTGTCCGTTGTCAGGTGGACTCTCCCAGTAACTGCGTTGTTGAGGGCACGGCAGATGCTTTGGGACACGTGCTTGTGTAGTGCGGGGATGGCACACGGGGCAAAATAGTGTCGGCTGGGGACCGAGTACCGAGGGACGGCCACCGCCATAAGATTGCGGAAGGATTCCGTCTCCACCAGCCTAAAAGGCAGCATTTCCAATGCAAGCAGTCGTGAAATGTGCGAAGTTAGGACTGTGGCCTGTGGGGCGTTAGCTGCGAATTTCCGCTTTCGTTCAAAGGTCTGGGATATGGACAATTGAACGCTGCGGTGGGACGTGGACGTTGATGCTGTTTCTTGAGAAACTGCCATAACAGGTGAAGACTGAGAGGAGGGGGCATCTTTACATGCAGTATGGACAGGGGATTGCCTTGCACACACAACAGGGGGTTCTATTGCACGCACAACAGTGGAAGAAGCAGTGGTGACACCCGCTGACACTGGTCATGGACCCTGGGTTTCGCCCCACAAAGTCGGGTGCTTTGCTGCCATGTGCCTCATCCTGCTGGTAGTTTTGTCACCCCTGCTGATGCTGGCATGGCAGGAGGAACATATGGCCTTTTTGGGGTTATCAGCAGAGTCTTTAAAAAAAATTCCAGACTCTGGAAGACCTACCGCTTGTACTGGCAACGTCCCTCGTGTGTCACGCTGTCTCTGTATACTGGAGGTAGGGGGCCTAAGCTGACCCTAAGCTGGGGCCCTGACTAATCCCTCAACCTGGAGGTACTGTTAAAGGTACAGAGGTCCAGGCCGCCAGCGTAACCCCTACCTCCTGAGGATCCCTGCACCTCAGTAATCTAGTCCTGAGAAGGACCCCGATCACAACAAAAGGGGACAAGTAGTAATATGTCCACAAACAGTACTTAGACGAACGAGACAGTACAAGGGAAAAACCAAAACCACCTTGCATACAAAAACTACACAACTACAACAGAGGGAACACCAACGGGAAAGGAGATAAATGATAAAGCGAGGAAGGGAAAAAACACTCCAAATACACTTATCTCTGAAACTCCAAATACCACGATCCGCTCTGTTAGTCTGCATGAAATGCTTTCACCGACACTTCCCTAACAGACCAGCAGGCATTTGAAGGAGTCTCACTACAGCAGCATTGATTGCAGCTGGGCGAGGCAGGACCTGTCTAGCACAGAGAGAGAGAGAGAGAATTAACTCCCTCACTGCCGAAAAACACAAAGCACCAAAAAGTCAGCTGCGAGAAGTCAGGCTGTGTAATCGTGACGATCTTCGTGGCGACACACCCGTGACAGTACCCCCCCTTCTACGAGGGGCCTCCGGACCCTCAGGGCCAGGTTTATCCGGGTGAGTCGTGTGGAAGGCCCGAACTAATCGGTCTGCGTTAATATCCGACGCAGGAACCCACATCCTCTCCTCAGGACCATACCCTTTCCAATGAACCAGGTACTGAAGGGACCGGCGATTAAAGCGTGAATCGATGACCCTCGATACCTGGAACTCCAAGTTACCATTGACCACCACTGGAGGGGGAGGTAAAGGTGACGGTACCACCGGCGCCACATACCTCTTAAGCAATGATCTGTGGAACACGTTGTGAATTTTAAACGTAGGGGGGAGGTCAAGACGGAATGCCACCGGATTAATAATAGAACTGATTCTGTACGGCCCGATGAACCTGGGACCCAGTTTCCAGGAGGGAACCTTAAGTTTAATATTCCTGGTAGACAACCATACCCGATCGTTCACACTTAGGTCCGGACCAGACACTCTCCTCCTATCAGCCATACGTTTGTATCGGTTCCCCATAGTATTCAGATTCTTCAGCACCCCTCTCCATACTGAAGCGAGTGATGAGGAAAATCGTTCCTCCTCAGGAACCCCCGAAGAGCCCCCCCCTACTGAAAGTACAAAACTGGGGGTGAAAACCATATGCCCCAAAAAACGGGGACTTACCAGTGGACTCGCTCCGCCTATTATTAATAGCAAACTCTGCCAGAGGTAAGAAAGAAGCCCAGTCCTCCTGGTTCTCTGACACAAAACACCGGAGATATGTCTCCAAGCTCTGGTTCATACGTTCCGTCTGACCATTGGTCTGAGGATGAAAAGCCGATGAGAACGACAAATGCATCCCCCGCCGTGCACAAAACGCCTTCCAGAACTTGGACACAAACTGAGACCCCCGATCAGACACCACCTCGGAGGGTACCCCGTGAAGCCTCACAATCTCGCCAATGAACACCTGCGCAAGAGTTTTAGCATTAGGGAGAGCCGGAAGAGCGATAAAATGTGCCATCTTGCTGAACCTGTCCACTACAACGAGTATGACCGTTTTACCCGAAGACGGAGGGAGGTCCGTAATAAAGTCCATAGACAGATGAGTCCAAGGACGCTCCGGGATCTTCAAAGGTAAGAGGGCCCCAGACGGACGGGTATGTGAGGTCTTAGAGCGCACACAAACCCCACAGGACGCGACAAAAGTTACCACCTCCTTATGTAAGTTAGGCCACCAAAACCGACGCGAGAGGAGATCCACAGTTGCTCCACTCCCCGGGTGTCCTGCGAAAACTGAGTTATGGTGTGCCTCGATCACCTTTTGTCGCAACTGATCTGGAACAAACAGTCTCCCCGGAGGTCCAACAGGGGCGTCCCCCTGAGCCTCCAATACCTCCTCCTCCAGCTCAGAGCATACTGCCGAAACCACCACCCCCTCCTGAAGGATAGGAATCGGGTCGTCCGTATTCCCGGCCCCAGGGAAACTACGAGATAAGGCATCCGCCTTTACATTTTTTGACCCAGGACGATATGTAACGACAAAATTAAACCTGGTAAAAAACAATGACCACCTAGCTTGTCTGGGATTCAGACGTTTCGCGGACTCCAGATATAGCAGGTTCTTGTGATCGGTGATGACGGTGACCGGATGGACTGCCCCCTCCAAAAAATGGCGCCACTCCTCAAAAGCTAACTTAATGGCCAAGAGTTCCCTATTGCCGACATCGTAATTCCTCTCAGCGGACGACAATTTTTAGAGAAAAAGGCGCACGGATGCCACTTACCAGGGGACGAACCTTGTGACAATACTGCTCCCACCCCTACCTCGGAAGCGTCTGCCTCTACAATAAATGGCTGTGACGCATCAGGTTGAATGAGTATGGGTGCCGAGGCAAAACATTTTTTCAAGGAGGAGAATGCTTGACAAGCCTTGTCAGACCACCTAGAAAAATCCGTCCCCTTTTTAGTCATGTCTGTGAGAGGCTTAACCATGGACGAGAAATTACGAATGAACTTCCGGTAATAATTAGCAAACCCCAGGAAACGTTGTAGTGCCTTAAGATTCTCTGGCCGATCCCACTCAAGAACTGCCCGCACTTTCCCAGGGTCCATACGAAAACCGGACGCTGAAACCAGGAAGCCTAAAAACTGGAGTTCCTGTACGGCGAACACACACTTTTCCCATTTGGCATACAGTTTATTATCCCGCAAGATCTGTAACACCTGCCTAACGTGCTCCTGATGAGACACCAGATCCGGCGAGTAAATTAAGATATCATCCAGATATATGACAACAAACTGTCCCACCAGGCGGCGAAAAATGTCATTAACAAAGTGTTGGAACACCGCCGGGGCTTTAGTCAGACCGAATGGCATGACAAGGTTCTCATAATGCCCCTCCGGAGTGTTAAACGCCGTCTTCCACTCATCCCCCTCCTTCATCCTAATCAGATTGTACGCCCCCCTGAGATCCAACTTAGAGAACCATTTGGCGCCCACGATCTGATTAAAGAGATCGGGAATAAGTGGGAGCGGATACGGATCTCGGACCGTAATCCGATTAAGTTCACGGAAATCCAGGCAAGGGCGTAGGCCTCCATCTTTCTTCTTAACAAAGAAGAACCCCGCAGCCACCGGTGAAGATGAAGGTCTAATATGCCCCTTAGCCAGACTTTCTGAAATCTAATCCTTCATGGCCTGCCTCTCAGGACCAGAAAGGTTATACAACCTAGCTTTAGGTAACTTGGCCTCAGGGAGCAGTTTTACAGAACAGTCATACTCGCGATGAGGAGGTAGTTCCTGACACCCTTTCTCCGAGAATACATCCTCAAAGTCCGCCAGAAATGGAGGTAAGACCCAAGGAGTAACCGCACCGATGACCGTGTTCATGCAGTTTTTATTACAGAATTTACTCCATTGGCTTATCTCTCTGGTTTGCCAATTAATAACCGGGTTATGCTTAGTTAACCAAGGAAGGCCCAACACTATAGGAGTGGGAAGACCCTCCAACACGTAGCAAGACAACAGTTCTTTATGTATCACCCCCACTTGAAGTTTTACGTCATGCACAGCTTGCAAAAAACTTCCCTGACCGAGAGGCCTGGCATCGATCGAGAATATGGGGATGGGTTTAGCCAACTCACTCAATCGCATACCTTGAACCCGGGCAAACCGAGCATCAACCAGATTAGCCCCGGCCCCACTATCCAGAAGAACAGATATCCTCTCAGTTCTCGTGCCCACCACCACCTCCGCCGGTACGAGAAACTGAGACGAACCTAGGGACAAAATACCTACTCCCAGATTGCCGTCCACCACACAACCTGGGATCAACAGTTTTCCGACGACTCTTCACTCTGCAAGGGACGGGATGGACACCCCCCAATAAAATGTCCCTTTCTCCCGCAGAAAAAACACCTTCCTGTCTTATGGCGCACCACCGGTCCCCTCCCCCGAAATGATGTCCCTCCTAATTGCATAGGCTCCTCTGGACTGACCAGGGGAACCACCATATGAGGGGACCTTGTAGGAGGTGGAGTCATCACAGGGGGTAGAGTTATCCCGCACCTCTCCCGAAGCCGTCTGTCAACGCGAATAGCAAGGGCCATAGCGGCTTCCAGTGACGCGGGAGAGTCATACTGTGCCAACACATCCTGTAATTTGTCAGATAAACCTTGACAAAACTGGCTCCTAAGAGCCGGGTCATTCCACTGGGTGTCCGTGGCCCACCTACGGAACTCCGAACAGAATTCCTCCGCCGGACGATCTCCCTGCTGGATCCTACGTAACTTAGACTCAGCAAGGGAGATCCGATCTGGGTCATCATATACGAGTCCCAGAGCAGCGAAAAACCTATCCACTGAATGGAGAGCCGGGGAGCCCGGGGGAAGAGAGAACGCCCAAGATTGTGGGTCCCCTTGTAGGAGCGAGATGACAATTCCCACCCTTTGTTCTTCACTCCCCGATGACCGAGGCCGCAGCCGAAAGTACAAGTTGCATGCCTCCCGGTAAACAAAAAACTTGTCCCGCCCCCCAGTGAACCTGTCAGGGAGAGCTACTTTAGGTTCTGGTCCGGCTTGCTCCTGAGGATACAAAACCTTGGACCTAACGTCCGCCAGCTCCATGGACAAACTCTGCAACTGCCGAGCTAGACCGGCTACTGGATCCATGGTAGCTGGAGAAAAACTAAGTGGTCGGTGAAAATGTCACGCTGTCTCTGTATACTGGAGGTAGGGGCCTAAGCTGACCCTAAGCTGGGGCCCTGACTAATCCCTCAACCTGGAGGTACTGTTAAAGGTACAGAGGTCCAGGCTGCCAGCGTAACCCCTACCTCCTGAGGATCCCTGCACCTCAGTAATCTAGTCCTGAGAAGGACCCCGATCACAACAAAAGGGGACAAGTAATAATATGCCCACACACAGTACTTAGACAAACGAGACAGTACAAGGGAAAAACCAAAACCACCTTGCATACAAAAACTACACAACTACAACAGAGGGAACACCAACGGGAAAGGAGATAAATGATAAAGCGAGGAAGGGAAAAAACACTCCAAATACACTTATCTCTGAAACTCCAAATACCACGATCCGCTCTGTTAGTCTGCATGAAATGCTTTCACCGACACTTCCCTAACAGACCAGCAAGCATTTGAAGGAGTCTCACTACAGCAGCATTGATTGCAGCTGGGCGAGGCAGGACCTGTCTAGCACAGAGAGAGAGAGAATTAACTCCCTCACTGCCGAAAAACACAAAGCACCAAAAAGTCAGCTGCGAGAAGTCAGGCTGTGTAATCGTGTCGATCTTCGTGGCGACACACCCGTGACATCGTGTTGGTGTTACGGGGAACGGTTGCCTGCCTTCTGTCTGCGGCCACCACACTGCTTCTTCCTGCCTGTTGGGGTACTCTGCCTCCCTCCCCCTGTGTGCTGCTGGCCTCACTCTGCATGTCCTCCTTCCACGTTGGGTCAGTTACTAGATCATCCACCACCTCCTCCTCTTCCACTTGCGCACCACGATCCTCCTCCTCACTTCCTGGCAATTGTGTCTCGTCATCGTCCACCTCTTGTGACAGATTGCCAACGTCGACTTCCTGTGGCCGTGGCAGTTCAAATATTTGGGCATCGCAACATGGGATCTCCTCTTCCACCACTTTAAGCGTATCAGGCGAGGGGCCCAAATATGGAAATGGACCAGTGAACAGCTCTTCATAGTGTCCAAGTGTGGGATCACTTGCTGTCTGACGACACTCGGCATGGTGGGAGGAAGGAGCATCAGGGTGAGGAGGAGTATGCGGTCGAGACTCACGGCTACTAAGAGTTGACCGTGGGAAGACAGACCGGAGGTGGTGGTGCCCAGGTAACTGGAAGTATTGTCTGCTATCCAATTAATAACCTGTTCACACTGATCAGTTCTCAATACTGGTGGTGTTCTGTGCTTCCCTAGTAATTCGGTCAAGAAGTGGGAGCGAGAAGATGTGGCTGTTGGTTGTGGCACATTTTCACCTTTGCCACGGCCCCGTCCTCTGCACGAACCATCACCAGAACGTCCACTTCCACGTCCCTTGCCACGCGCCTTGCCCATTGTAAATGAAGTAAAATAGCTTACACTTACACTATCAATGGAAAAAGGGTAATAAAGAGTAGATTAGAACCGTGGAAGAGGAAAACCACAGTTATTGTTTACTGGGGTATACCACACTTTTTTAAATAGAGATATTTGCGGCTGAACAGTGAGCGACACACTCAAACTGCTTTTTTTTTTTTAGATACCAAAGGCCCAAAACTGGATAGTACAGCGATTTGACCCGTGGAACTGCGAAACCACACTGGGATGTCGGGCCTACACAAGACTATTTTCAACAGATATATTTTTGTGTCACAACAGTCAGGAGACACTACTGTTTTTCTTTACGGAAAAAACTACCAAAACTTGAATAATAGAGATTTTTTACCGTGTAACAGCAAAACCACAGGAATAATTTACTGGTGTATACCAGGCTTTTTAAAATATATATATATTTGCGGCTGAACAGTGAGCGACATACTCAAACTGTTTTTTTTAGATACAAATAGCCCAAAAGTGGATAATACAGAGGTTTGTACCGTGGAACTGCAAAACCACACTTGTATTTTTCGGGCCTACACCAGACTATTTTCAACAGATATATTTGTGTCTGAAAAATCAGGGAGACACTATTATTATTTTTATACAGCAAAAAATGCCAAAACAGGATAATAGAGATGTTTTACCGTGGAACATCAAAACCACAGTAATAATTTATTGGTGTATACCAGGCTTTTTAAAATACATATATATTTGCGGCTGAACAGTGAGCGACACACTCAAACTGTTTTTTTTAGATACAAATGGCCCATAGAACTGCAAAACCACACTTCTATTTCTCTGGCCTACACCAGACTATTTTCAACAGATATATTTGTGTCTGAAAAATCAGAGGCACACTTTTTTTGGGGGGGGGTGGGGGGCACCAAAAGGTTAATAAGATGGGTATTTGTACATTGTGAAGGAGGAAAAAAAAGAGGATTTAGATAAAAAAAAAGGATTTTTCCTGGCCCCCGGGACCTGGAACTAAGTCCAGCAATTTCAGCAACAGGAGCTCACAGGACTGTAATGCAGCGTTTGCTGGTATAACCACTGCGTCTCCTATACAGCCTGCCTGCCTGCCTGATATCTGGGATGGATATTAGTCCTGAGAAGGACTGTTTGTTTGATCTGGCAGCCTTTACAGACCCTACACTAACTATTTCACACTATATATCTCTCCCTAAATCAGCAGCGCTGTCCCTACACTGTCTGATCCGGAGCGACTGTGTCCAAGATGGCGGCGCCCGGTTTTAAATACTCGAGGTGACGCTGTGCGGCCAGCCAATCACTGTAATGCCCACAAACAACATGGCTGCCGCATTACAGTGACTGGATGGCAATCCCTGCACGTTCATTGGCTCTGTAAAGAGCGCTAAACATGCAGGGCGGAGACCCGAGCTCCCGCCCGAGTAACCCGGAAATGCTCGGTGCTCGCCGAACATCCCGAGTAGCGTGATGCTCGGGCGAGTACCGAGCAGTGTCGAGCATGTTCGCTCAACACTAATAATGAGACATTTCGGTTGATGAATCATTTAATGAGGCCGAAGCGAAAACAAACAAAGCAAACACTGAAATAGAAGTAGAATTAAATACATTTTCTTAAATGCTATAAATTCAGCTTTCAGACATTTTGGATACAGTGGTGTAGAAAGAAAAGTGAAGATTCGCTTAATTAAAATTATCCCCCTTTTATTACTGCTTTGTAACCACAACATTCCCTTCTTGCCAAAAAGGGAAAACTCCTTGTTATGCCAAACAGCACCTGCAATTCCAGCAGAAGAATAAGCTGGTGAGGGCCACACTGCGACTTCAGTCTCTGGTCACAAAGATCGCAATAAATGATTGTTAATGTTGATATATTTGGACAAATGACTTAATGAGACGGTGACGCTCCTGATGTATTGTAGCCTCATAATAACTGCTCACCTGCAGCTACTGCATTTTTCACTCACTTGAGTGTAATTTTTTTTTTAATTTTGCAAATCATAAATTGTATGCGACACGCTGAGAAATTGCACCCTTAGGCCATGACCCCAATATCAGTATTTGGTCAGTATTTTTTCTCAGGAGTGGGAGCTAAAACCAGGTGAAGTGACTCACCCCTGGGCCTGTGTCGCACAGCGTTGCGCACGCGGGAGCTTACCCGGAGCCGGATCTGTTGAGGGTTGTAGTCTCGTGGCGGTGACCCGGTCCGTGCCCAGGGAGTCAGACTAAGTGGCGCTGTATATTAGCAGTAGATGTTGGACGACTACGCCACCCGTTGAGTACAACTAAGGAGCTGCTGCTGCAGGGCAGACCGCTGAGGCCGGTGGTAGGATTGTGCAGCGTGATAGTATAACCCCCAACGGGAGGGGTATGGCCTCAGGGCAGCCGACGTGGATGATGGGGGTAGCAGGAACCACTCGGAGACGGTACGGTGTAGTTCAGGGTCTTTACTGGTGACAAAGATAGACCCTCCCGGAGTACTGGCTAGCGATTAGGGCCTGGTCAGTCCTTGAGCAGATGGGATCTCCCCTGGCCAGGCGGAGTTGTAGGCCTCCCAAACTAACTGTACTCTTCTGGCTACCTTGCTAGAGGCGGGTATAAGTAGCCCACGTCCCTGAGTGTACCGTGTGGTGCTCACCCGTATGGCCGGTGACTCGGGGCCTTCTAGTAGCTTCCGCTCCACGACGGCGGTGCTGGTCCCATGCGTGTGACCGTGCCTTCGGGTTTCTTGGCCAGAGGACCTGAAATCCCCTGCCTGATGGATTCTGCTGCTGGGTAGGAGTTAGTCCCCACAGCCTCGGACTCCGGGTCCGGTAAGAAATCTTCTCAGTCAGGGCGAGCTCTGCAGCTGCCAGCCCCTGACTCCTTGTAACACTGCTCCCACAGAGCTCCTGTTGTTTCTTCCCATAGCTGCTTCTCTTCTCTGTCTCTACTTCTGGCATGGACCAGGAGCTGGGCCCAGCCGGAGCCACAGCTCCCTGTCAGCCCTCCTGGCTGAACTCTCCCTCTGAACTCCCTAACCCTGCCTCAGCCCCAGGTTTATATAGGGGAAGTTCTTCCCCTCCCAGGACTGGGCAGGAGGTGTGGCATGCACAGGATCCCTGACCAAGAGACCTCCCACCTGCTCTCAGACATAACATTGCCGTTACTGTGGAAACCAGACCCCTGGGGTGCCACAGAAGAACAATCAGAGAAAAGGTATAATACAAACAAGTCACCAATTCTGCAGTTATCACCCACTCCTGGTTTTGGCTCCCACTCCTGAGAAAAAATACTGACCGAATACTGACCAAATACTGATAGTGGGGCCGTGGCCTTAAATAGTTGCTGAACATAAAGTTGTAGAGAAATCGCACGTATTAATTTGATCACATGGCTTGTTTGCAAAATGTTGCTGTACAACGAAAGTCGCCCTGTACATCTAAGCTAAATCTACTTTAAAAATGAATTTCAAACTTTTCATTGACTTTTGCACAATGATAACTTATTATTACTTATCCTATATTGATTCAGAGTTACATCCTGTATTATACTCCAGCGCTGCACTCACTATTCTGCTGGTGCAGTCACTGTGTACATACATTACATTACTGATCCCGTACTGATCCTGAGTTACATCTTGTATTATACTCCAGAGCTTCACTCACTATTCTGCTGGTGCAGTCACTGTGTACATACATTGCATTACTGATCCTGAGTTACATCCTGTATTATACTCCAGAGCTGCACTCACTATTCAGCTGGTACAGTCACTGTGTACATACATTACATTACTGATCCTGTATTGATCCTGACTTACATCCTGTATTATACTCCAGAGCAGAACTCACTATTTTTCTAGTGGAACGAATATGTACATACTACACATACTACAAAAAACATTACATTACTTATAGTATCTTGATCCCAAATTGTAGCCTGTATTTTATTCCAGAGCTGCATTCATAATTCTGCATGCTTCAAAACAGAAATCTCCCTGCATACTTTGCTTATTCCATGTCTACATTGAAGACTTGCTTTCTAGAAAATAAAACGCAACATAAAAACATAATTAGATTCCACTCATTTTTGACCTCTCAAAGTTCTCCGTTGGTAAGGGAAGCCATACAAAGAGAGATTCCTTCTGGATTTGTCGTTATCTGATCTCCGGGATTCCGGATTCTCCTGTGATTGGTCTGACCACATTTTGCAGTATAGTAACTTGCAATATGCTAAAATGCAACATTACAGGGAATGATGGTCATCCATAGAATGCATGATGGGCTGTGTACGCTAAAGCTGCAAAATCAGTTCTCACAAATCGGGAGGTCCCAAGCGTGGACCTCTGGATGTTGATCTGCGGCATGGACAGAGGTCGCCTGCATTGCTTTTTACTGAATGCCGGTATGAAGTTGAGCGGATGGAGAAGATCGGTGC
Source organism: Phyllobates terribilis (assembly GCF_046119375.1). Lineage (NCBI taxonomy): Eukaryota > Metazoa > Chordata > Amphibia > Anura > Dendrobatidae > Phyllobates > Phyllobates terribilis. The sequence goes on along the minus strand of NW_027362767.1, from coordinate 53,102,734 downwards.
TCTATGGCAGAATTCCAGAATTGAATAACAGCCATTCTTTCCAGTTAGGGGTAATTTTTCGACCCATTCCCACCATAAAACAGATGCTTGGCGGTAATGTTGCTTTATTTACTGCAAAATTTACCAGCGTGAAAAATGATTTCAGAAACTCGTCTCCATCATTGTACTTTTTTAACCTTGGCATGTCAGCTAAATGGAGAGAATATTTTTGTTCCTCTGTTAAATACATGAGAATTTATTGTCGTCGAGCGGCATCGAGGACAATTGTGAAAATGATTGTCTTTCTTATCTCAAAAACAAACTGACTTTAAAGTGTACAGACTGTGCCATAACTCTGCATGACAAGCTCGGAGCCTATTCATCAAATACTGCTACGGTAAAAGTTTTCAGCTGCGATGATATCGGCACAGAACAATGCATCAGAGGTGCTCTTTCAGGAGGGGGGATGTTTACATTGTTTGCAGAAGGTTGTCAGTTACCGGAGAGTGAATTATCACAGTTGTCAATGCAATGTCTATTGCTCAGAGGCGATGTTCATGAACTGGTCAACTAGTTTAGCGCACTGTTGTGTGGCTATATAGATCCTTTAAAAAGAAATTGAATCCGCTGTGCAAGTATTCCTTTGTGTTTGTGCTGTGTTCATGGAAGATTGTTTTATAGTTCTCAAAAACTTCACCATTTGCGTGCACCACTTTAGTGAATTTCGGGGATCACAGCATGGCAGTGGCGGACACAGACTGAAAGGTCCCTGTGCAGTAACACAGTAAACTTTGTGGGCCCCTGTGGTAGATCGTCTCTCTCGGCTGCACATAGAGGTAGACACAGGAACATTGCCTCTTTAAATCTTCCACTAGTTTATTATGGATACTGCATAAACCAGTGCAGGGCTAGCAAAATAAACACGGCCTAACGAGAAAACAAAACATAGCGTATGGCACAATCCCCCTCTCTTTGCCAACCCTAGTGTAAGTGGCATTCGTGTATTACAACTGCTAAACTATGACTTCAACGGGCGAAAGGTCCTGGAGGTGCTCTAATGAGGCTTCTCTTATTACAGTGGCTACATAAATTGATGGGTAAAGGAGCCAAGGGTAAAATGTAGATAAAAGAAAAGGCCTAATACAAAATTTTTACCAAACATGGGGTTTTTAAATATATATACTTATTGGCACAAAGGTTTTGGTTATGGTCACTGAAATTTTTTTCTGGAGATGAGATACAAAATCAACATGTGCACCCTCACCTCCTCTTTAAATGTAATACCTCAACATTAAGCTCTTTATGTAGTAAGATGAGTCCGAGAAAAACATCAGCTGCAATGGAACACGATTAGTTGTAACATCATTGAATAGAAATGTTCTTGAGGCAGAGATTTTAGCAGGATCAGCTGAAGGTGATAAGGTATTTATACCAAGAATTGATTTAAGTCCATCAGAAACAGGACTACCATTTAAAGTGAAGAGACGACAATTTTCAGTAAAACTGGCTTTTGCAATGACAATTAATAAGTCTCAAGGACATACACTTGAACGAGTTGGCATTTATTTGCTTGAGCCTGTGTTTGGACATGGCCAATTATATGTGGTGTTATTAATTATGACATTTTTGTGGTTTATCGTGTAAAGAGGCTGAAAGTAAATAGACATGGGTAATTTGAGTTAGTTTTTATTATGTAGAGCACACTTTTCTAGCTTCCGAAATTTATTTGTTTCGGAACTCGGGCTGCTAGTTCCAACATAAATAACCAGAACATACAATTTTGACCACCTATTCCACCCAGTTATCTATCCTTCAAGATAATACAACACCGCTTCCAGAGCGTTGTGAGAAAGGAAGATGGGCAGACACCACTCAGACGTCCCTCCCTCAAGGAATTTGGGCTGTGTTTCTACTGTTTGTTTTTTTTTAACAACTTGATTTTTTGCTATTTATTTATTTTTCTCACTTATATAGTGCCATTAATTCCACAGCGCTTTATAGACATTATCCTCACTGTCCCCATTGGGGCTCACAATCTACATTCAGTATATCTTTGGAGTGTAGGAGGAAATCAGAGAACCCGGAGGAAACCCACACAAACACGGGGAGAAGATACAAAGTCCTTGCAGATGTCGTCCTTGCTGGGATTTGAACCCAGGACCTCAGCGCTGCAAGGCTGCAGTGCTAACCACTGAGCCACCATGCTGCACTGCTAAAGGGGTATCCCCCATCTACAAAACTGTTGAGCATCAGTCCCATAGGCAATGAATGGAATGGATACCGCACATGTGCACCTTCACTCACTGAAGTGGGCCAATCTTTGGGTCACAAGGGGGTCTTAACGATCATCATCAAGATATTCCCTAAGTTGTTAATAGAGAATAACTTGATTTTTTTTTGTGAATAACCCTTTAAATCTGTACCCTCATGCCCCCCATTTTTTTCTATTTCTCTCCTCTCTGACAGTCTGTGTGAGGTACATACACTTGTCACAATAGTAGTTATATTGCCTCTAGGTATGACGTTACCAGTGAAAAGTCCTGGAAATACTCTAGCTTCTCCTTTTACGGTCCTGCAGAAATAAAGGGTCCCTCCAATACAGCCAATACAGTGCAGATAAGAAAAAACGTTTTGTTGCAAAGTTTTTGCTAACAATGGAATTATTATATGCTCTGCTGTAAAAATGATTATTAATCCATTAATTCTACAGAAAGAGAAATGGCAAAATCAATCTTCAACATAAATACACTCACATATACCTCTTGCAATCCGTTTCATGCAATAACTCATCCATCAAGATCAAAAGAGTAACGTTACTCATCTTCCACAGTATTTTAAGTAAGGAAGATGGGTAACTATCAAAAGTCCTTCCCCCGAGGACCCATGTTGGAGTTTGGTCTGTGCTTCAGAAAGGAGGTGGTCTGTTTTATAGCTGATTTTTTTCTTTTTTTCTTTTCTTGGGTGCATGTTATTGATATGATCTATCTGAATGGCTGATAGTACAATATGGGGCACAATGGTCAATTCGGTCACACGTGCCATGTTTTTACTAAAATTGACATCAATTTCTAAATTAGCTTGCCTATTCCTAGCCCTTCCATATTCTTGTTACTCTCCATCAACTTATACTGAAGTGTCAAGGGCTATAGAATAGGGACTAAAAGTCACAATTTTTGAACAAAATTGCCTAATGCAAAAAAACATTAAACTTTTAAAAAAAAAAAATAAATTGCCTAAGAGATCCCATCATTAATGTAAGCATGCACTTGCCTCAGATATTATGACTTAGAGTTATGGATAATAAACCTACAATAGGTTTTATTCTCTTTTTAAGCAAGACACCCGCACCCCGAATTGAGGACTTAAAGGGAAAATCAATGTAAAAACATGATATTGTCAGATTATACAGTCGAACAGTTTTATGATGATTTACTGCAGAATTGGCATAACTTTTATAATGGAAATCTACGCCAGTGAATAAGCCTCTAATACCAGTGTTTCCCGTGATCTCACTATCGTAGCGGTAGTATGGAGTGTCTATGATTTGCTGAAGCTGCAGCTTTGTTTTGTCTGGTACAATATGTCTCCTCTCGGTGATTTATATTCTGCGGCAGCTGCTTTACTTCGCTTTGCAGGGTTAAGCGTTCATCAGTTTGCATTTTGCTTTGCACACAGACAATGGCGCATTACCCGCTGTACATTTCTACTCTAATTATTAACTAACTACAGGGAAACGTTCATGTCGGGTAACTTGCTGGAGCCATTGTGATGTCGGGTAACTTGCTGGAGCCATTGTGATGTCGGGTAACTTGCTGGAGCCATTGTGATGTCGGGTAACTTGCTGGAGCCATTGTGATGTCGGGTAACTTGCTGGAGCCATTGTGGAATTAATTTTATTTTTTCTGTTTTGTGTAGGGAAAAAAATTAATTTAAAGGAGTATCCACTAGAGATGAGCAAATATTCTGAAAAAAAATTGATAAAGCAAATTTGCTCAAAATCATCCAAGAAATTAGATTTGGATCAAATGTATTTGAAGTGAATCGAATAAGCTCCAATTGTGGTAGTGGCAGGAAGGCGTGCAGGGCTCAAACTCTCTAGGAGTCTTACAAGCCGTTGAGCATTACTTAAAATATGTATATCAATATATTTTTTGGACAGGATGGCCAGACTATTAAGGAATTGTGATGCGGAACTATTTGAGCATTGTAAGGAAGCATAGGATGACACCATTATATCAACATAGTATAGCTGCATGATATTTCAGGAGATTATTTCGGCCTCTGTAACACCGCAAAACAATGCAAAAATGTTGTATCTACCCAAAAATATCAATAAAAATGTGCACTTTCCAGGCAAAAAAAATACCCTTCTACAGCTCCATCAACCAAAATATGAAAAATGTTACGTGTCTCTGAAAATGACGACACAAGCAAAACATTTTTTGGAGAATTTCTTCTTTTTTTTTTTTTTCACCACTCGAATACGGTATAAATTAAAGCTATGCATGTTTGGTATCTCAGTAATTGTACTGAGCTGGAGAATCATATTTCTAAGTTATTTTTATAACAATGGAGGTCATAAAAACAAAACACAATAGCGGAATTATGGTTTTGTTTTTTGTTTGGTGGGGGTGCAGTTTGGGGATCTTAGCTTCACTTGGATTTTTATTCCTGTTTTCCAGTATGGTAAAAAAAAAAATTTGTGTCATTAAAAAATACAACTGGTCATGCAAAAAAGTAAGCCGTCACATGGCTATGTTGACAGAAAAATACAAAAGTGATAGCTCTAGGAAGAAAGAGGAAAAAACAAAGTGCGGAAAAAAAAAAACGGAAAATGTCCACTAGCTGTGGGTCTGAATTTCTGCAGGATGTACATTGGAAACTTTAGCAACTTCCATATAGTAACACCATTTACTGAACACTGTATATTCTATATACTAGAATCCAAGGAAAGCATCCAGAAAGCATTATCTGTTATGTGACATTACTTTCCGAAAGAGAATTCTTCAGCATCTATGAGAAAAAAATGACAGAACCAAAAAATACTTTCCATCAGTCAGATAAGTTGCAATAGAGATGGGATAATGGTTTCTAACATCCAATAATTGTCAATCTTCTGTCTTTATCTAGTATCCGAGGCGCCAAAAATGTATTTTTTGCAGTATAATCTTTCTGGGGCATCAAACTGTCAAGATGTCCGTGTTGGCTTGTAAATGACACTGTGATTGCTAAAACAAAGTATTCCTACCTCCCAAGCTAGGAGCGGAAACAATATTGCAGCCTGGAGTCAGTCATCGACCCCAAAATGGTTAATTGCAGTTTCATGTTCCAATAATTATAATTTCTTTGTATTCATTTTCTACAAGTTTATTTTTTTTATAAAAAGATAAGATAAAAAACTATTTCCTTTTCAGTCAGCCATTGTGATGTCTTCTTTAGAAGACCTCATCAGTTGGATCGATGACCTTCCGTGACACATCCTTTGTAAAACTTGTACACATATATGAAGGAAGTTGGTATCCTTTATTATATCTATAAATGTTTTGAAGACAAAAACTGGGACATTTAAGACCCTTTTATTGATCACTCCATTAGGTCCCAAAGTAAGAGATGAGCGAATCTTTTTGAAATTGGAATCTTAAAATCGTCCGGGAAATTAAATTTGCATTGTTGCAAGTCGAAGGAGCCCAAATTGTCATTACAAAAAAGGCAGTTATTGCACTCTGAGGTCTCCTGACCCCAAAGCTTAATAATCGGATGGGCCTGAAATGGGTTGAAAAAAATCATACTCTCCTAGCTCCTCGCCTGTCCCTGCCACCACAGCTCCCCACCAGTGTGCCGTTAGCTCCCTAAAAGTCTCCGCAATGGTTTCCCCTTCACTGGTCCTTCGAGAGCCAGCTAGGCTTCATCATTTGTTCTGTCTTGCATCATCCCATGTGTGGGGCATTGCCAGTTATGACCTCAAGACGTCAAAAATTACATAGATGTCAAGCTCCACCAAGGAGCCAGACGGTGCATGGCGAGACTGATGGGAAGGGGAGCGCTACCACTTGGGAAAAATTATAGGGGCAACCCCTGAAACTTGTTCATGCGCAAAACTGACATCCCTAGATAGGTTCTTCCACCCCGTGTGGTGATCGCATTCCTATCCCTGTCTTGCTCTAAGCAGAGCCCTGGCTAGTACGTGGGGCAGCTGGAATGCTAGTCCTGACTATAATATAGACACAAGGGGAAATAGACGAAGATAAAATAAAACTGCAATCACTTCTAAGCGCACCCAGACTATGGAATGGTATATAGTGCTTGTCACCATTATTGGCACACCTTAATTTTTTTCATAGACTGCACAATATCTTCAGAATTAAATGGAAATGTACCAAAGCTATATCCTCAAGGTTTTTTAATTAGTGGTCCAAAGTAGTACAATTAATACAACAATAAAACATTGTTTTTCAACTTCCATGTTGCAATTTCAAAGAAGAAACAAAATAAACAGCATGTGCAGAAATAAAGGCACCCCTAATTAATACTTGGTTGCACACCCTTTGGCATTGCTGACAGCCTCCAAACGTTTCTTGTAGCCATCTATAAGCTTCTTGCACTTCTCAACTGGAATTTTCTCCCACTCTTCCTTTGCAGTTTGTTTTAGCTCTTGAATGTTTGCAGGGTTCTTTTTCCCAATGGCAGATTTCAGCTCACCCCAAAGAATTTCAATGGGATTGAGGTCAGGACTCATTGCTGGCAATTTTAAAACAGTCCATTTTTTCTTTTTCAACGATTCCTGTGTACTTTTGGATTTGTGCTTTGGGTCATTGCCTTGCTGGAGGACCCATGATATTCGACTCAAATCAAGTTTTCTTACACTGGGTAGGACATTTCACTCTAAAATCTCTTGATAACTCCCTAATTTCATGATTCCTGTGATACAGTCAAGGCCTTCCGTACCAGAGGCAGCAAAGCAACCCCACAGCATTCTGAATCTTTCACCATGCTTAACTGTTGGTAAGGTGTTCTTTTCCTTCTAAGATTCATTGCGCCGTCTGTAAACAAACTGTTGCTTTGCATTGCTCTATTTTTGTTTCATCTGTCCACAGAACATTTTCCCAGAAGGATTGTGGTTTGTCAAGGTACTCTTTGGCAAAGATCGGTAGTTCCTTTTTATGTCTTTTCTTCAGCAATGGTTTGTTCCTTGGCCTTCGCCCATAAAGCTCTGCTTGGTTTAGTGTGCAACGTATGGTATTTGTTGAAACCATGACCCCAGACTGTTCGAGGTTGACTTTCAGGTCTTTGGATGTTTAACGTGGTGTTTTTTCCATCATTCGCACCAACCTTCGAATACATCTCTTTCTAACTCCTTCCCCCACGTCCAGAGAGATTCTTGACGGTTCCATGCTTGGCAAACTTCTTGATAGCATAGCGCAGTGTTGAAACTGGGATACCAAGGTCTTTGAAGATGGCCTTACACCATTTGTAAGTCTTGTGTTTGCTAACAATAGTAGTTCTGATGTCCTCAGACAGCTCATTTGTCTTCACCATTGTGACAAAGGAAAAGGGCCTACCATGTGGCTTTTAAAAAAATTGAAGCCATTATTTATTGGCTAATTCATGTCACAAGGACAGCGACAATTAATCACAGGTGAATCTCTCTTGTGATTTACCACAGGCGAGTCAAAATGTGTTTCCATACTAAATTAATGTAAAGGATGCTAATACCAGTGACACAGCAGCTTTATATTTTTCTATTTTCCCTCCCATTGTTTTTTGTTTTAAATTATTGTTTTTCATTTGCTCTTTTGTATTTAACACGAGTCTCTAAACAAAAAAACTGTTTCATTTGATTCATTTTTTTCAGGAGATATTCCACATTATGTACTTAAACTTCATGGGTTTCAATAACGATGAGCAGGACTGTATAAAGGGAAAGTAAGGGGGAGGCTAACAAAAAAAGGAGATAAGGACAAGCAAGACCAACCTCCAAACAGCAATCTCCGGGGATGACTCTAAATGACTTTTCTTTCCATGGTTCACAGCTCCCAACAAATTCCAAGAAATACTAATCTATCACTGGCAACTACCAAAGCTGAGAGGTGAGTACTTATACAAGAGGGGAGTGGAGAAAATCAGAACAGCTGAGATAACTCAGGACTAGTGATGAGCGAGTATGTTCTGTTAACCCTTTCGGCGAGCATTCTCGAATGCTCGCCGAGTATCTTCAGTGGTTGCTAGGTGTTATGTTTTCGTCACTCAGTGCTCATGATTTGCGACTGTTTGACAGCTTTAATACATGTGAGGAATGCCTAAGAAACTGGCATTCCTCACATGTATTAAAGCTGTCAAGCAGTCGCAAATCATGAGCACTGAGTGACGAAAACAGAACACCGAGCACCGCTGAAGATACTCGGAAAACACCTGAGCATGCTCCTAAATCTCGAGTAACTAGCATGCTCGCTCATCACTACTCAGGAAGGAAAGCCTAAGGAAACAACTTGGAATGTTTAACCCTTGCAACAAACAAACAAGGGAAATATGCACGGCTAACTGGAAAACAAATCTGATCCAATCAGTGCAGGCGTACGTGTAGCCAAATGCTGCGATCTTCTGACCCCTGAAATAGAAGAGGCCACTCTCTATCGCGGTATCCCCGTGACAGAGGCCTAGCCGGCACCGGCAAAAAAGTGAAGGGGAAACCTGAGCAGAAGCTTAGGAAGCCTAAATGTGGCAGGTACAAGTGAAGGGCTAGGTGAATGTTTTTTTTTGTTTTGTTTTTTTCCACCCCTTTCTGGCCCATATGAGTTTAGCAAAATGGTAGCTGTTTGGACACTATATTTCTGGGTTGGCACAAATCTGATTCCCAGAAATTCATACTTGCTAAAATCCATGATTTTGGGGAAAGTTTAAATTAATTTGATTTGTTTTGAGTCGATCCGCTCATCCTTATAAATCAGAATTCATGGTACCACAGTAATGCCCAATGTTAAATATAAAAATGTTTAAAATGTATGCGGTAAGATAATAAAATGGAAAGAAGATGGGTTATGCTGCATTTTATGTACAAGTTGGCAGTGAATTCTAAACCTCAATGCTATAAATTGTATCTACGAGGTATGTGGGCACTTAAAAACTGGCACGGAAAGAAGCAGTAACCGAGTCGTCTTGATTGAGAACATAGTTATTTACTTACAGTCTGGCTCGTGGTGTTATTAGTCTCTGCGGATGATACTATCAATCCGCGCGTTCTGTGAAATTTATTATGTCTTCACATTGATGACAGACAGTGCCAGGCGTTGTATCGCTGACATTCTGTACTTTATAGCTCCATGAACTTGAAACGCTCCCGTCAAAAGCAAAATAGAAATTTCCATTTTTATGCTAAAGCCGTAATGATGGACATTTTACGTCAGTAATGTTGGGTTGATGAATATGGATCATAGTTGCTGTATTTTTTCATAAAACCAGTTAACTAGCTGATGAATACCAGTTGATCCTGAAAGTTGAGGAATATTCAGTCTTTATGTAAATTAAGCCAATAAAGAAGTATGATGCATTTACCACACCACGCCCTTTGCTGTTCAGCATGCTCCCACTGCACGGCCCACGTGCTATGCGCACAATCATCTGTTTGTGTACTTGTCTGCTCATTCAAGCAAAAAACAAAAAACCTGGCTGGTTCATCAAAAAGGCAATACATTTGTTTGGCCAATCAGAGCACTGAGATCTATATTACTATAGAATATACATTACAGACCAAAAGTTTGGACACACCTTCTCATTTAATTTCTGTATTTTCATGACTTTGAAAATTGTACATTCACAATGAAGGCATCAAAACTATGAATTAACACGTGGAATTATATACTTAACAAAAAAGTGTGAAACAACTGAAAATATGTCTTATATTCTTGGTTCTTCAAAGTAGCCACCTTTTGCTTTGATGACTGCTTTGCACACTCTTGGCATTCTCTTGATGAGCTTCAAGAGGTAGTCACTGGAAATGGTCCTCCAAAAATCTTGAAGGAGTTCCCAGAGATGCTTAGCACTTGTTGGCCCTTTTGCCTTCACTCTGCGGTCCAGCTCACCCCAAACCATCTCAATTGGGTTCAGGTCTGGTGACTGTGGAGGCCAGGTCATCTGGCGTAGCACCCCATCACTCTCCCTCTTGGTCAAATAGCCCTTACACTGCCTGGAGGTGTGTTTGGGGTCATTGTCCTGTTGAAAAATAAATGATGGTCCAACTAAATGCAAACCGGATGGAATAGCATGCCGCTGCAAGATGCTGTGGTAGCCATGCTGGTTCAGTATGCCTTCAATTTTGAATAAATCCCCAACAGTGTCACCAGCAAAGCACCCCCACACCATCACACCTCCTCCTCCATGCTTCACGGTGGGAACCAGGCATGTAGAGTCCATCCGTTCATCTTTTCTGCGTCGCACAAAGACACGGTGGTTGGAACCAAAGATCTCAAATTTGGACTCATCAGACCAAAGCACAGATTTCCACTGGTCTAATGTCCATTCCTTGTGTTCTTTAGCCCAAAAAAGTCTCTTCTGCTTGTTGCCTGTCCATAGCAGTGGTTTCCTAGCAGCTATTTTACCATGAAGGCCTGCCGCACAAAGTCTCCTCTTAACAGTTGTTGAAGAGATGTGTCTGCTTCTAGAACTCTGTGTGGCATTGACCTGGTCTCTAATCTGAGCTGCTGTTATCCTGTGATTTCTGAGGCTGGTGACTCGGATAAACTTAACCTCAGAAGCAGAGGTGACTCTTGGTCTTCCTTTCCTGGGGCGGTCCTCATGTGAGCCAGTTTCTTTGTAGCGCTTGATGGTTTTTGCATCTGCACTTGGGGACACATTCAAAGTTTGCCCAATTTTTCAGACTGACTGACCTTCATTTCTTAAAGTAATGATGGCCACTCGTTTTTCTTTACTTGGCTGCTTTTTTCTTGCCATAATACAAATTCTAACAGTCTATTCAGTAGGACTATCAGCTGTGTATCCACCAGACTTCTGCACAACACAAGTGATGGTCCCAACCCCATTTATAAGGCAAGAAATCCCACTTATTAAACCTGACAGGGCACACCTGTGAAGTGAAAACCATTTCCGGTGACTACCTCTTGAAGCTCATCAAGAGAATGCCAAGAGTGCGCAAAGCAGTCATCAAAGCAAAAGGTGGGTACTTTGAAGAACCAAGAATATAAGATATATTTTCAGTTGTTTCACACTTTTTTGTTAAGTATATAATTCCACATGTGTTAATTCATAGTTTTGATGCCCCTCTGGGCCAGAATATACCCCGGGTATAAATTGGCCTATGCCAGATTATAGTCTTCCTGGTCAGAATATACCCCAGCTGCTGTAGATCAGATTTTTCAGGCTTTTGAGAACCATTGAGTGGTATACTCAATAACGGGGCCCCAGTCAGCGCACACGGGGCAACAAACAGCGCGCCAGGGGGGAAGAGACACCGCGCAAGGGGGGGGAAGAGACAGCACGCAGGGCCCCTGTGCGCTGTCTCTGCCCCCTGTGTGATGTCTGGGGCCCCTGTGCGATGTGTGATGTCTGGGGCCCCGTTCTTGAGTATATTAAAGATCAGATTGTTCACGTTTATGAGCACCATTGAGTGATATAATCAAGAATTACAGAATTTTTCAACATTTTATTGTTTCAAACTCTAAACACACAAGACTTTTTTTACTTAAACCAGAAAACCTTGACGGTTCATAAAAAATTTGACTGTTTAGGATTAGTGTTGAGCGAGCACTAAAGTGCTCGGGTGCTCGAAGCTCGAGCCGAGCTCGCCGTGATACTCGGGTGCTCGACCCGAGCAACAAGCCCAATGTTAGTCTATGGGAGACTCGAGCATTTTTGCGGTGGCACCCCCGGCAGTCTTTTAAAAGCCTAACAAGTGCCCAAAACGATAGTGACAGTGCTCAAATGACATGGGGACAGCATGGGGATCGCCCCAGGAAGCATTTATGACCCCCAGGTCACTGCTGTCAACAACGTGGTCAAAGGTATTAAGCCACTTTTACGGGCTCACAATAAAACATTCAAAAACGAAACTGAAACTTTTTTCCTGTGAAATATGTTAAGGAACATCCTTTCCAGGGAAAAGACTTGTGTATAAGTTAAAATAAATGACCAAAAAACAAAAATACTCCTCCACACCTTGGGCTATGTTCACAAGTAGCATTTTTTATGCGTTTTTGCACTTTTGTATTGCTTTCAACTATGACAAATGCATTCACCGGGAAATGTCATTTTAACATTTTACAACCTTATCTGGCCATGTGCTGTGTGACACATGCATAAAGTGCTGAAAAGACATGGGAACAGCATGGGGAAGACCCCTGGAAGCATCTCTGACTCCCAGGTCACTGTCTAAAAGTGTGCCCATCATAAGTGATCCTTGCCGCATCAGAAGATGCAGACTTGCAACTATCCCCATGCAAGTTCTAGTCCCAGGGCAGTGTTCAATTGTACCTCCCCCATTCCTTGCAATACAAGCGCAAGTATGCAGCCTGCCACCGACCCACCCCCAAACTGCAATTCCATACTGCTAGCTTGCACTTGAAATGGGGCCTTTTAGTTTGGAGGAGGCCAAAGCTGGCCACTACCTCATGGCTGCTTCGGCAGCGAGGTATCCATACTCAGTCCCCAGCCACCCCTATTTGTCCTGGTGTGCCTTTATACATAAGATTAAGCGCGTATACCAAAACATTACCTGTGCCCTCCCCAGTGCATTTAGCGGGAAGGAGAGCCTATTCCGCTGTAGTGTGTGCATGCCAAACCCCTGTTCATGGTACATGCGAAGATGCCTCCCACCTTGCACCTGTCATTGCAGACTTGCAACTATCCCCATTCAAGTCCTTGTCCCAGGGCAGTGTTCAATTGTACCTCTCCCATTCCTTGCAATGCAAGCGCAAGTATGCAGCCTGCCACCCACCCACCCCCAGGCTGCAATACCATACTGCTTGCTTGCACTTTAAATTGGGCCTTTTAGGCATGTGGAGGCGGAATCTGGCCATCACGCCATGGCTGTGTCGGCGGCCTGGTATCCATACGCAGTCCCCAGCCGCCTGGTGGCCGGGTGTCCCCGCTTGCTCCCCAGCCTCCAAGGGGTGGCCGGGTGTCCATACTCGGTCCCCAGCCACCCCTATTTGTCCCAGTAACCTTTCCCACACTTTTCTTAGCCTGGCCTGCTTTAGGGCAGCATTGGCCGAGCCCACCGGACTATCAGACTCCTCCGGTGGGCCCTGGCTTCTCCATCAGGGGAGTTGAGAGTGCCAAGGTGAGGAGCATGATGAGGATGATAGAAGTTAGCATCTGCTTTGTTTTGTTGTAATGCAAGCGCATGTATGTAGTAGCGGCTAGGCCTGAGGTGGTCAGCGTTTTGGCGCATATCCTACCTCCTCCGAGGATTGCTGGATGTTTTCCTGCTACTATCCAAGTTCTATGACTCCCGTTAAAACAAAGCTTCAGGTGATAAATGATGGATGAGGTAGTGGCAAAGGAGAAAGAGCAGGAGGAACAGGGAACATTCACATCAATATCAGGCCAGTCAACCAGATATGTCTTGTAAGATATGTTTCTGTAACAAAAGGAGCGGTTCGGCTACACAGTTATAGGGCATACAGTGAGTGCAATGCCTACCAAAAATTTCCAGGCACTCCAATGCCCCTTGGAAATGACATGGAGGTCAGAGGGCGTTAACTAAACCTTTTTTTCCATTTATACCAACTGGGTCTCCTGTGCACTGTTGGCCTAAGCAGTGAATGGAAGGCTTTCCAAAAATTATGAGGAACTGCAATGCCCCTTACAAGAGCCATGTGTGGCACCCCAGGGCTCTGGTCACCACAGTAATAGAGATATTACGTCGGAGAGCAAGTGGGAGGTTTCCTGGTCAGGATCCCTTAAATATGCAACATCCTCCTGCCCCAGTCCTGGGAGGGGAGAATTCTGCCCTTATAAACTGGATCTGGGGCGGGGTTGAGTGAGTCAGAGAACAGAGAACAGTCAGAGTCAGAGTGAGAGCAAGGGAAAGTAACAGCAAGGAGCTCTGTAGGAGCTAGGAGCTAAAGACCAGGGGCTGGAAGCTGAGCAGAGCTCGCCCTGGCAGAAGACAATAGGAACCGGACACAGGAGTCCGAGGCTGTGAGGACTTATATATCCAGCAGCAGAAACCAGCCGGCAGGGGATTTCAGGTCCTCTGGCCATTGAAGCCCAGAGGCTCAGTCACAAGCAAGGGACCAGCACCGCCATCGTGGAGCGGAGGCTAACAGAAGGCCCCAAGTCACCAGCCATACGGGTGAGCACTACACGGTACACTCAGGGACGTGGGCTACTTCTACCCGCTTACAGCAAGGTAGCCAGGAAGAGTGCAGACAGACGGGGAGGCCTACAACTCCACCTGGCCAGGGGAACTCCTGCTTGCTCACAGACTGACCAGGCCTCTTATGCTAGCCAGTACTCCTGGGAGGGTCTACCTTATAATCATCAGTAAAGACCCTGAACTGCACTGCAAAGACTCTGAGTCATTCCTGCTGCGCTCATGCACCATCACCCCAATCATCCACACTCACTGCCCTGAGGCTATACTCCTCCCGTGGGGAGTTATCCCATTCTCTGCTGCGCACACACCACCAGCCTCAGCGGTCTGCCTCGCAGCGGTTGTACTCCCTGACCGCAATCCATGGGTGGCGCAGTCGGACAATTAACCTCAAAACCTAAGAAAGACTGCCACTGGTTTGACCAGCCTGAGCCACGGGACCGGGTCACCGCCACGGAGACTACAGACCCCAGAGACCAGACACCGGGTATCCCACACACGTGTACACACTGCCCAGGGGGCGCGTCACATGCAGTACAGCATATTACAAACATAAGTCCCATTATTGGGGAGTGGGTCTCCCATAGTATTTGCTTATGCTTTCCAAGCAAAAGCTGCCAAAAATTAGGACGGAGCAACTTGCAATTCCCCTTACAAGAGCCATGCAGTACAGCATATTACAAACATAAGTCCCATTATTGGGGAGTGGGTGTCCCATAGTATTTGCTTATGCCTTGCAAGCAAAAGCTGCCAAAAATAAGGACGGAGGAACTTGCAATGCTGGCAGCCTGGTGGTATAGTGGTGGTCGAGGCTGAGGATAAGGAGAAGAAGATAAAACAGCCGAAACGAGGAAGCGTATACCCATGTGTGGGTGTGAAGCGGTGCATGTGAATACACCTCCTGAAATAACACAGTGGATTTGACTTTGTTACTCTGCTGTCATTTGGTAGTGATGAGAAGTCTGGCCCAATCCAGCCCTTGTTCATTTTGATAAGGGTCAGCTTGTCAGCATTGTCAGTTGACAGGCGAGTGCGCTTATCAGTTATAATTCCCCCAGCGGCACTAAAAACACGCTCCGATAACACGCTAGCGGCAGGGCAGGCAAGGACCTCCAAGGCGTACAGAGCGAGTTCATTCCAAGTGTCCAGCTTGGATACCCAATAATTAAAAGGCACACAGGAATCACGGAGGACGCTTGTACAGTCGGCAAGGTACTCCCTCACCATCTTTTGAAACTTTCCACTCCTTGTGAGAGTACCCCGCACCTCAGGGCCTGTAAGCTGGGCGGGTGTCAGAAAACTGTCCCAGAACGTTGACAGTGTTCCCCTGCCTCTGCTGGATTGGAGTTGCATCTCTCTCGCCTGTATGCCTTGGTTGGGCAACGAACTGTGACCTCTGCCGCTAGCGTGTTCAGATGGGAATTTTTTTAAGAGTTCTGCAGCAAGGGCCTTCTGGTATTGCCCCATTTTTGTAGACCTCTCCACCTCAGGAATAAGAGAGTGAAAGTTCTCCTTGTAGCGGGGGTCTACAAGTGTCACCAACCAGTAATGACTGTCACCCAACATTTTGACAACGCGAGGGTCACGGTTAAGGCAGCATAACATAAAGTCAGCCATGCGTGTCAGACTGGTAACGGGCAAGATTTCCGTGTCCTCACCAAGATGACGACTGACCATGCTCTCCTCCTCCTCCTCCTCCTCCTCCTCCTCCTCCTCCTCCTCCTCCTCCTCCTCCTCCTCCTCCTCCTCCTCTTCCTCTTCCTCTTCCTCTTCCTCCTCCCCCCTGTCCTCAGGCCACCCACGCTGAACCGACGGTATGACAATTGTACAGGTACTACCGTCTACAACGCATGATAGCAGCTCCTGTTCTTCCTCCTCCTCCTCCTCCTCCTCCTCCTCCTCCTCCTCCTCTCCCTCATTGTCCCCCAATGCACATTGGGATGAGATGAGGCTGGGCTGTGTGTAATCTCCCGCTACGGCTTCTTGATCCATCTCATCATACTCTGGCTGCAATGCCTCCTCTTTAATTCTCTGCAGAGAGCGTTGCAAAAGACAGACAAGTGGGATGCTGACACTAATGATGGCGTCATCGCCACTCACCATCTTGGTGGCCTCCTCAAAGTTTGTCAGGATGGTACATATGTCAGACATCCAGGTCCACTCCTGAGGTCTTGTGTGGAGTCTGACCTGAATATCGACTGCCTTGTTGCAGCTGGTACTCCACAACTGCTCTCTTCTGCTCACAAATCCTTTGCAACATGTGGAGGGTAGAGTTCCAACGTGTGGGAACATCACACACCAGTCGGTGTGCCGGAAGCTGCAAACGCTGCTGCAACACAGCAAGGGCGGCGGAAGCTGTAGCCGACTTGCGAAAATGAGCTGACAGGCGGCGTACTTTCACGAGCAGATCTGGCAACTCGGGGTACGATTTAAGAAACCCCTGAACCACGAGGTTAAGCACATGAGCCAGGCATGGTACGTGTGTGATCTCACCTCGCCTCAGAGCCGCCACCAGGTTACGGCCATTGTCACACACGACCATGCCGGGATGTAGGTTCAGCAGTCTCAGCCACAGATCTGCCTGCTCTTTCACAGCTGTCCACAACTCACAAGCAGTGTGAGGTTTATCACCTAAGCTTATGAGTTTCAGCACAGCCTGTTGTCGCTTGGCGAAGGCAGTACTGCAATGCTTCCAGCTTGTAACTGATGTGGTGATATGAGATGGAGGCTGAACATGAGGAGGAGGAGGAGGAGGAGGAGGAGGAGGATGCGCAGGAGCTGTACACTGTGGGGGCAACTCTGACTGACATAGGGCCCGCAATCCTCGGTGTGGGGAGGATGTGTTCCGTCCCAAGGTCCGACTGGGTCCCGACTTCCACTATGTTTACCCAGTGTGCCGTCAGAGAGATGTACCGTCCCTGGCCACAAGCACTTGTCCACGTGTCCGTTGTCAGGTGGACTCTCCCAGTAACTGCGTTGTTGAGGGCACGGCAGATGCTTTGGGACATGTGCTTGTGTAGTGCGGGGATGGCACACCGGGCAAAATAGTGTCGGCTGGGGACAGAGTACCGAGGGACGGCCACCGCCATAAGATTGCGGAAGGATTCCGTCTCCACCAGCCTAAAAGGCAGCATTTCCAACGCAAGCAGTCGTGAAATGTGCGAATTTAGGACTGTGGCCTGTGGGGCGTTAGCCGCGAATTTCCGCTTTCGTTCAAAGGTCTGGGATATGGACAATTGAACGCTGCGGTGGGACGTGGACATGGACGTTGATGCTGTTTCTTGAGAAACTGCCATAACAAGTGAAGACTGAGAGGAGGGGGCATCTTTACATGCAGTATGGACAGGGGATTGCCTTGCACACACAACAGGGGGTTCTATTGCATGCACAACAGTGGAAGCAGCAGTGGTGACACCCGCTGACACTGGTCGTGGACCCTGGGTTTCGCCCCACAAAGTCGGGTGCTTTGCTGCCATGTGCCTGATCATGCTGGTGGTGGTCAGGCTGGTAGTTTTGTCACCCCTGCTGATGCTGGCATGGCAGGTGGAACATATGGCCTTTTTGGGGGTTATCAGCAGAGTCTTTAAAAAAAATTCCAGACTCTGGAAGACCTACCGCTTGTACTGGCATCGTCCCTCGTGTTGGTGTTACGGGGAACGGTTGCCTGCCTTCTGTCTGCGGCCACCACACTGCTTCTTCCTGCCTGTTGGGGTACTCTGCCTCCCTCCCCCTGTGTGCTGCTGGCCTCACTCTGCATGTCCTCCTTCCACGTTGGGTCAGTTACTAGATCATCCACCACCTCCTCCTCTTCCACTTGTGCACCACGATCCTCCTCCTCACTTCCTGGCAATTGTTTCTCGTCATCGTCCACCTCTTGTGACAGATTGCCAACGTCGACTTCCTGTGGCCGTGGCTGTTCAAATATTTGGGCATCGCAACATGGGATCTCCTCTTCCACCACTTGAAGCGTATCAGGCGAGGGGCCCAAATATGGAAATGGACCAGTGAACAGCTCTTCAGAGTGTCCAAGTGTGGGATCACTTGCTGTCTGACGACACTCGGCATGGTGGGAGGAAGGAGCATCAGGGTGAGGAGGAGTATGCGGTCGAGACTCACGGCTACTAAGAGTTGACCGTGGGAAGACAGACCGGAGGTGGTGGTGCCCAGGTAACTGGAAGTATTGTCTGCTATCCAATTAATAACCTGTTCACACTGATCAGTTCTCAATACTGGTGGTGTTCTGTGCTTCTCTAGTAATTCGGTCAAGAAGTGGGAGGGAGAAGATGTGGCTGTTGGTTGTGGCACATTTTCACCTTTACCACGGCCCCGTCCTCTGCACGAACCATCACCAGAACGTCCACTTCCACGTCCCTTGCCACGCGCCTTGCCCATTGTAAATGAAGTAAAATAGCTTACACTTACACTATCAATGGAAAAAGGGTAATAAAGAGTAGATTAGAACCGTGGAAGAGGAAAGCCACAGTTATTGTTTACTGGGGTATACCACACTTTTTTAAATATATAGATTTGCGGCTGAACAGTGAGCGACACACTCAAACTGTTTTTTTTTTTTTTAGATACAAATGGCCCAAAATGGATAATACAGAGGTTTGAACCGTGGAAGTGCCAAACAACACTTCTGTTTCTCTAGCCTACACCAGACTATTTTCAACAGTTATATTTGTGTCTGAAAAATCAGAGACACGCTTTTTTTTGGGGGGGGGGGGGCACACCAAAAGGTTAATAAGACTGGTATTTGTACAGTGTGAAGGAGGAGAAAAAAAGGAGGATTTAGATGAAAAAAAAGGATTTTTCCTGGCCCCCGACACCTGGTGCTAAGTCCAGCAATTTCAGGAACAGGAGCACACAGGACTGTAATGCAGCGTTTGCTGGTATAACCACTGTGTCTCCTATACAGCCTGCCTGCCTGGTATCTGGGATGGATATTAGTCCTGAAAAGGACTGTTTGTTTGTTCTGGCAGCCTTTACAGACCCTACACTAACTATTTCGCAGTTTATATCTCTCCCTAAATCAGCAGCGCTGTCCCTACACTGTCTAATCCGGAGCGACTGTGTCCAAGATGGCGGCGCCCGGTTTTAAATACTCGAGGTGACGCTGTGCAGCCAGCCAATCACTGTAATGCCCACAACCAACATGGCTGCAGCATTACAGTGACTGGCTGGAAATCCCAGCATGTTCATTGGCTCTGTAAAGAGTGCCAAACATGCAGGGCGGAGACCCGAGCTCCCGCCCGAGTAACCCGGAAATGCTCGGTGCTCGCCGAACATCCCGAGAAGCGTGATGCTCGGGCGAGTACTGAGCAGTGTCGAGCATGTTCGCTCAACACTATTTAGGATATAATAAACGTTATAACATTCTGAAACTTCAGCTTATAAATGTACCTTTACATGGGGCGATTATTGGTTCCAGAGAGTTTTTCGGCCGATAATCGTACACATGGCTGGTGACAGGACACTACAATATAAATGTTCAAAGGTAAACACTGATAACAACATTAAAATGATCATGCTTGTTTTCAAGATAAAGTGCATGTTCTGTTGTTGACTGCAGATTGAATCTTGCGGGATAGGTCAACCAATCCATGGTGTCACCGACTTTTGTGTGGATGACGATGTCACAACTCAACAGATTTGCTGTGGCCATGATTTCTGCATCAGTTGCCCAGACTCCATCACGAGAGATGCCAGAGGTGTTCAAATGTTCATTCACATCTTGATTAAAGTAGCCCTGTAGTTTTTTTGGACAAGTCTGTTTTCATGTGGTGGATGACTTTAGCTCTGAGAAGGGAGTAGTTTCCTCTGTTCCTGTCAGGATATAGCTGATGGCCCGAAAGTAGCAGTTCCCATCACCTTTGGTTTTATATGTACGCCGTGGTTGTCCAAGATCTCTTGTGCATCCAAAGTACACAACCCTACCAAACGTAAGGTCAAGAGTGGTGATAGAATACTTCCTTCCTGAACTTGGTAGTGGGTTGAAAGTCTTGCTTTGCTTGTGTTTCTGTGTGGCAGAGTCACTGGGACAGTCATCAGGGGACTGGGGTGGTAGAGAAGTCTCTTCATTCTGGTAAATCTTAAGGTTGCTGGCATGGTAGGTGTTGTTTAGTATCTTGCCAGTCTTATTGTTCTTAAGTTTTACTCGTCCCTTGGTTAAGGATTCCACAACTAAGTAGGATCCAACCCAGCATGGTTCCATCTTTGAAACCATGTGATGAATACGACATTGATTCTTGATATAAACAATGGTGCCAGCAGTGTTTTCATTGTTGCTGTTGTGTCGGCGATCAAAGGCACACTTTTGGTGTTCCTGAGCAGAATGGATGTTGGTACTTACAGTTGAGTGGATCCTGTTAGGAACAGTTGTGAGTGTATTTAGCACATCAGGGTTGGCATCATCTGAAAGAGACATGACATCCAGAGTGTCATTTGCTGATGGATTGAGGTCAATAGAAAGCTTAGCCTTTCGTCCATACATGACCTCAAATGGAGTGCACTTCGTTGAGGCATGCACAGATGTGTGATAGGCAAGCAAAACACCAGGGATGAACTGGTCCCAGTTGGTTCCTTGGTCATTGACAAGCTTGCTAAGAGATTTTTTGAGTGTTCGATTGTCACGTTCCCGCTGGCCATTTGTTTGTGGGTGGTAGGCAGATGAAATGCGGTGATCTGTTTGAAAATGATCCATCAGATTGTCGATGATAGAGTTCACAAACTCTCTTCCCTGGTTACTAATCAAAGTGTCCATACAGCCTAAGCGGCAAAAAACGGTGTACAAATATTTTGCTATTGACATCGCACTCTTGTCTGGAACAGCTGTTGCTTCAGTTCACTTGGAGAAATGATCAGTGACAGCAACTATATTTTTGTTGCAGATTCCTGAAGAGGACCGATCTTATCAATCCCAACTAAGCTCCCTACTTTTTCATTCACTGGTATACTGTTGAGTGGTGGAGCTTCTTTGCTGATTTTGGGACTTGTGACAAAACATTTTTGACAGACTTTGACATGTTGGTGAACATCGTTCTTCATTCCCTCCCAGTAATAATGGTCAGAAATTTTGGCAAATGTTTTATCTCTGCCAAAATGGCCACCAGAAGTTGGGTTGTCGTGACAGGCCTTCAGGATATTCGGCAGTTGGCTTTCTCTGCTCGATATGGCTTAGATGTTTGTCTAAACTCGGACTTGGCATTTGAACCTTTATCTGGACGTAGATCGTAGATCCACTGACGGGACTTTTGTTCTGTTGCAGTGTAGAATCTCAAAAGCTGATCATACAGTTGGTCTTCCATTGTTGTCAAAATTGGAAAACTTATTTTTTTGTTGGTGTTCCAAGTTCACTTTATATACCTTATCAGGATAGAATAGGAACTTACACTGGAGAACTTAAAGTGCATATCATAGAGAGCAGGGAGAAACATACATAACAAGTTACAACACATAACATTAACTATGCACTTGTAATAGTGGGGAAGGACGTAGCCTTCCTTTGGCACTGAAGTAGTTAAAGAAAGTGTTCCCGTAGTTAAACCTCTCTGAACTGTTGGTAGGCCAAGCTAAGGGGTTAGCTTCAGTGGTCCAGTCAGTAGATTAGAGGGGGAGCTTAGTGCCCTGATCAAGCCTTGAGTGTTGTAGAGCTTGTTCCTGGCATAATTCCTTGTGGGCTGCAGTACCTGTAACCAGCCACAAGATGCCACTGTCACGGGTGCAGATGTCAGGTTGAGTCTGCTAGCAGTGTTACAGACAGTGATGGGGTTAATGCTGTGTGATGGCAGCCCACAGAGAGTGGGCACTTTAGGAAAATCCCTGCTTAGCTTCCAGAAGCAGGAAGTGATGAGGTAGTAAGAGATAGGACAGTGAACTGTACGGGCAGCCTGATTATATGGTGGCTGCTAGGGTAGACGGGAGCTCCATACCCTCAGACAGTGGGATCACCAGTGCAAAGGTCTCCCTACGCAAGAGTCCTGTTAGCCAGCCGGAGAAACTCAACAGAGGTATTGAGGACCCGGGGCACTTCTAGTCTGCAGGAAGCAGAGGAAGATAAATAGGACTCCAGGCTAAGACGTGGGGGAGATATCGGATCCGGAACACTGTTGGTATTGCAGAAAAGTCTCTTGGGCTAGAAATTAGAGTCACAGAGATGCTTCACTTAAAGAAGAAACCAGGGCTGAAGATGTTGCCAGCGCCTGTGAGGGAGATGATAACCTGTCGGGCCTTATCCATTATGTCTGCCTGTAAATACTGTACATATTCCTCTTCCCCAAGTAAAGTCCAAGTTCTGGTTAAGAACCTCGTGTCCTCTCAATTTATTGCTGCCCTGGTCCCAGAAGAGAAATACCTGGAGACAGCCGCGATCGGATGGCTTGAAGTAAGTGGAGAGCGTCACATACACAGCTACACTTCAGAGGGAGGACACGTATTGTCTGTAGGTTGCCAGAGCGAGCAGGGGCTACAGCTCGCCCACGGCTACCTCGCTGAGGCACCTTACACACTGATGGAACTGCACCATCTACTGCCAGTTCAATGTAATGCCTCCAACACATGCTGTAAGTCTAGTCCACCCTTTCCCATGCACTAGATTTGCTGCTGATTTTCCACAGGGAAAAAATCAGCAGCCAATCTGCATCAAAATCCGCATCCCAATGATGTGGATTTTTTGTGCAGAATCCCAGCAGATTTCTCCGTGTCACGTGGAAGAGGGAAATCTGCTGCAGACCGCATCAAAATCTGACAAAAGCCGCATGAAATGGTATATGGTTTGTGTATGTGCATCTATATATTCTGTAGCACTACAGCAGCAAAAACACACTAATATTCTGCCCTAGAGGAGTATAAACCATGGGTATATTACAGCCTAGGCTAAACTATACCCCGGGGTATAAATTGGCCTAGGCCAGATTATACTCCTCCGGGTCAGAATATACCCCAGCTGCTGTAGATCAGATTTTTCATGCTTATGAGAACCATTGAGTGATATACTCAAGAACGGGGCCCCAGACGTTGCACAGGGGCCCAAGATGTCGCACAGGGGCCCCAGACGTCGCACATGGGCCCCAGACATCGCACAGGATTGAGTGATATACTCAAGAACGGGGCCCAAGACATTGGACAGGGGGTCCCAGACAGCACACAGGGGGTCCCAGATAGCGCACAGGGGGGCAGAGACAGCGCACTGGAGGGCAAAGAAAGCTCACAGGGGCCCTGCACGCTGTCCCCCCCCCCCCCCCTTGCGCGCTGTCTCTGCCCCCCTGTGCACTGCCTGGGGCCCCTGTGTGCTGCCTGGGGCCCCTGTGCACTGACTGGGGCCCCGTTATTAAGTATATCACTCAATGGTTCTCAAAAGCGTGAAAAATCTGATCTACAGCAGCTGGGGTATAGTCTGGCCCAGAGGGGTATAAACTGGCCTAGGCCAATTTATACCCCAGGGTATAGTTTGGCCTAGGCCAGAATATACCCAGGGTATAATCTGGCCTAGACCACTTTAACCCCGGGTATATTCTGGGCGGGGGGTTAATCTGGCCTGTTACATCGGGAGAGGAGAGAGAATTTTATGACCATTTTACAGCACCAAAGTTCAAGTCCCCATTGACTACTATTGGGTTTGGGTACAATACTGGTACCTGAACCAAACTTTGGACAAAAGTTTGGTCAAACCCGAACATCCACGGATCCCCTCATCCCTACCCGGAACGGCTGCCCGGGCATGATTGCACAGCTTAAACGCTGCTTTCAGTGATTGACAGCAACAATTAACAGATGATTATTAGAAGTGTTGAAGTTCAGTTTTTCCAATTCGCTGTCAAGGGACCGCATGTGCAGGATATATCTCAAAGTTTTCCTTACAGCAATGGTGCTTCACCAGTGCCACCTTTCTAGTTATATGACCGCTGTAGCCAATCATAGTCTCAGAGATCAGATGATCATAGAACAAAGAGTCATCACTTTTTGCAGATGATCATATATCATTCTATTATTTTTTACTCATTCATCTCTAGCTGCTGTAAGTTTTTTTTTAAATCAGACAACTCTGATAGCAAAGTTGAAGGTAAAGGTTTATAAGGAATCAGTCAGTACAAAATAACTAGTCAAACCAAGCACATGATCTTGGTGCACCCTTGGCATGACGGGTTAGTTAAGGTGGTGCTCAAAAGTTTACATACCCCAGCAGAATTTTTCCTTTCTTGGCCTTGCTTCAGAGAATATGAATGATAACAAAAAACATTTTCTCCACTCACGGTTATTGGTTGGGTGAAGCCATTTATTGCCAAACTACTGTGTTCTCTCTTTTTAAATCTTAATGACAACCGAAAACATCCAAATGACCCTCATCAAAAGTTCACATACCCTGGTGATTTTGGCCTGATAACATGCACAGAATTTGACACAAATAGCTACTAAAGGTAACATCCTCATCTGTGACCTGTTTGCTTGTAATCAGTGTGTGTGCATAAAAGCTGAGTGAGTTTCTGGGATCCAGACAGACTCTTGCGTCTTTCATCCAGCCACTGACATTTCTGGATTGTGAGTCATGGGGAAAGCAAAAGAATTGTCAACGGATCTACGGGAAAAGGTAGTTGAACTGTATAACACAGGAAAGGGATACAAAAAAATATCCAAGGAATTGATAATGCCAGTCAGCAGCGTTCAAACTGTGATTAGCAAATCAGGGGCTCTGTAAAAACAAAACCACGGTGAGGTAAACCAACAAGAATTTTGGCCATAACTGCCAGGAAAATTGTTCGGGATGCAAAGAAAAACCCACAAATAACATCAGCTGAAATTCAGGACTCTCTGAAAACTAGCGGTGTGGCTGTTTCAAGATGCACAATAAGGAGGCACTTGAAGAAAAATGGGCTGCATGGTCGAGTCACCAGAAGAAAGACATTACTGCGCAAATGCCTCAAAGTATCTCGCCTACAATACGCCAAACAGCACCGAGACCAGCATCAAAACTTCTGGAACAAGGTAAATTGGAGTGATTAGACCAAAATTGAACTTTTTGGCCACAACCATAAACGTTACATGTGGAGAGAGGTCAACAAGGCCTATGATGAAAGGAACAACATTCCTACAGTAAAGCACGGAGGTGGATCGCTGATGTTTTGGGTATGTGTGAGCTACAAAGGCACAGGAAACTTGGTAAAAGTTGAAGGAAAGATGAATGCTGCACGTTATCAGCAAATACTGGAGGCAAATTTGCACTCATCAGCCCGGAAGCTGCGCATGGGACGTACTTGGATGTTCCAACATGACAGTGATCCAAATCACAAGGCCAAGTCGACCTGTCATTGGCTACAGCAGAACAAAGTGAAGGTTCTGGAGTGGCCATCTCAGTCTCCTGACCTCAATATCATTGAGCCACTCTCGGGAGATCTCAAGCGCGCAGTTCATACTAGACAGCCTAGGAATTTACAGGAACTGGAGGATTTTTCCCAAGAAGAATGGGGAGCTTTACCATCTGAGAAAATAAAGAACCTCATCCACAACTACCACAAAAGACTTCAAGCTGTCATTGATGTTAGAGGGGGCAACACACGGTATTAAGAACTGGGGTATGTGAACTTTTGATCAGGGTCATTTGGATGTTTTTGGTTGTCATTAAGATTTAAAAAGAGAAAACACAGTAGTTTGACAATAAATGGCTTTACCCAACCAATAACCATGAGTTTAGAAAAAGTTTTTCGTTATCATTCATATTCTCTGAAACAAGGCCAAGAAAGGAAAAATTCTGCCGGGGTGTGTAAACTTTTGAGCACAACTGTAAGTGCAGCGTCCCACCTACTTGTTTTTCATCTATCTCCGTCCTCTTCTTCAATTGATAGCTTTGATTTTACAAGATACAGAGATCAATGGAAAACTGGGTGGAAAGGGGCACTGAACTCCATGGCCACACCAAGGGTTCCCTGATTGAATATGCTCAGTTTAACAAGTCATTTTGCGCTTATACACTTTACCTTTTAGTTCTTACATACATAAAACTTAGAGGTTGTCCTCTACTTTAATGGCCTATCCCTAGGATAGGTCATCCGTGTCTGATGGTTCGGGGCCTGACAACCGGCACCCCCACCTATCAGCTGTTCTCGGTGTTGACGGCGGCAAGAACTGACCAAGGACAGGCTTGTCCACTACTTTAACAAAGATAGACCATCAATGTCAAAGTAGTGGACAACCTTTTTAAATTCTCCCCAACCATCATTTTTCAGTAGAGTGTTGCCTAATTACATAAGAAAGAAAAGAATAAAAAAATCATCAAATTTAATTTTGTAACAAAAATCGATCAGTATTTGGTTCAAGAGCATTATATTGAGCAAACATCAGCATTGAAGCAGCTTAAGCCTTTTAACCCAGGTTATTATGTCTTAAAAGAAATAGTTCAGTGGTTGATGAATTTTTAATATTTCGCAAACATCCCTCTTGCAGAGTACCAGGATCAGCACCATTGAAACGAGGGAGAGAATTGCTTGTGAGAGAGGGAAAATCTTGGCTTGTCCTGTTAATTCCTGGTGACACTACAAAAGAAGTGCTTTTACTTTGAGATCTTTAGTACGACTCTTCATACGCTGAACTGCAGAATTTTTAAACCTAGTTTATCTCTCGGAAAAAAAATGCTTTTTTTGTATCTTTTAATTATGTCAAGCACAAGCTGAGACCAAAAGTAAGGAATTTCCCTTTGACTTTGCTGATGGCTCCCTTTCCCATCCAAATGATGAGCTAATCAGAAGGTTTTCTATTTCTAGGACCCTGAGCAATCAGCAGTCAGTGTTCAGTTACCCCACAGTGCCTCCACAGGGTAAAATAAGTATTACACAGTTTCTAATTAAATCCATAGGCTGCCAATCCTCCAAACAAACTAACTCTTCGTAGCTCTTCTGTTGTAGCTTGATAGCTGAAGGCCCTTTCCAGGGGATCTTTATATACTTTTTCTAAGTCTTGAAACAGTTTTCTAAAGCAGACAACCCTTTGCAACCCGGATAAGGCACAGGCAAGTGGGTACATGTCATAAAAACTTGGGTTGGGCATGTAGTTGCTATCTAAGTAATAATTGTCTGATAATTGGGTACATTAAGGACTAGCATTGGCAAATCTGCTGAAATACAAATTCGGCAGCTCACTCGAATTTTGCCATGAAATTCTATTCACATCAAACTTAGTTAATGTGAATTGAATATGCCTTATTATGCTCTGTCCTGAGCGACATGGTTTGCCAATGTCACTCAGGCTCCTTCTTTATTGCTCCACCACATGCATTGTCCTCTTCTCCATCTTCACAGTGACGTCATGCCGTTCATCGCCCAAGGCACCGCCAAGGCAATCATTGATATCCAAAGCCCTGTTGGCACTGGAAGTCCCAGTGAAGATGGAAGAAGGGAACATCTTGTTTAATAGAGCAGTAATGAATAGTCCACGGGGAGCTGCATAGAGGACTGGGACTGAGAGCTATGGTTGCGGAACACGTGAGTGACGAGGTGAGTATTCTTTAAAAAAATAATAATAATTCACCCTTTTTTGCCTTCTACAAATCAATATAGGATAGTGAAACAGTAGAAAAGATTTTTGGCAAGCTCAGTCCAATTAGAGAACCACAAGGATAGGTTTTCATAGATACAGGTTTGGAAACTGAGCACATACTTAATGAACTTGCATCTATTGTTTTTTTGGTTTTAGGATATCTTTCCACTTTCCGAATCCACTTTTCCTATATTTTCATCTATCGTCAGCTAAACGGGCCCTGCTGGGCTTTCCCGCTGTGTTGTTTGTTTGATCAGAAATGGAGAACAGAATTTGGCTTGATGATAAAAATTAGGAAAGGTTTCTTATATCTATAAAGAAAAAAACTAAAATTTATTTCAAAAGGTTTAATTCCGTAAGCTTTTTTGTAAACATTTAATGAGATTTTGTAAAGGTGTATATATGTATGTATGTATGTATATAAAATAAATATCCCTGCATATGCAGGGAACTATGCCCCTTTAAAGGGATTGTCTAGGACTTTAACATTGATTGCCTTAATATTGATTGCCAATCCTTAGGATAGGTCATCAATGTCTGATCAGTGGGGGTGCAACACCCAGCACCCCGCCAATTAGCTGTTCTCGGTGACGATCAGAGCTGTTCGGTTACAGAGCTGCACAGCTCCTTCGACAGAATAGTGGATGTGTCCGGGTGCTACACATCCGCCACATATTTAAATTCAATAGGGGTGTATGTGTAGTACCCGGCCACTGCCACTATTCCGTTGATGGAGCTGTGCTGTGCAGCTCTGTCATGTCCCACGACTTGGGAATCGTATTGTATTGTATTGTAGCTGTTGTTTGCTTTTTAGAGTTTGCCCTCCCTTCTTCCTCATTCTGTGTATGTCAGCCATGTTAGAAGCTCATGTCTTTGCATTTCTAGTTCAGAATAGTCTTTTTTTACCTACTGTAATTGTGCACAACTACAAGAATTCAGCTTTAAAATAAACGTCCTTCTGGAATCTTCATACGTCCCTCTGCAGTCGAGTCAAGCCATCTGATGAAATCTCCTCGTGTGAGTACTGCTACATAAAGACAGCTAAGAAATGATGTTTCAAGAGCCCCACATGCACAGCCTAATTATGGAGTCAGAAGAAGCTCCGTAACTGAACAGTTATGGCAGACACTAGGAACAGCTGCGGGATGTCACACCCTCACCGATCAGACATTGATGACCTATCCTAGTTAGGCCATCAACAGAAACAGAGTCAGACTGACTCACCGGGGGACCGGAAGATCCTCTGGTAGGCCCATGTGCTGGCACTGTTAGCTGTCTACAGCTACAGGCACAGCAGTGATAAAATGCTGGCTGATTGGAGCAGTGTTCCGTTCATTACACATGAGCTGCAGTCTGCAGGAGAAGAGAGAGATTCACTGACTGCTGCACCGCTCTCCCTGGTTGTTCCAGGTACGGTAGAGCAGTGATTAGAATCCAGCAGGAATGATCAGCATTCTCGTCAGTATGAGGAGTGAGCTGCTGTATGCAGCAGAAGAGATTCAGTGACCCATGAGCTCTGCTGGGATGTCTAATGCTGCTTGGAGGAGCCGCCAGCAGCATTTAGCGGCACTAGCACATGACCTTCTGCAAGCAAGGCAGCTCACACGTGTCAGTGATACTGATTACTATTCACCACTATTCCCAGCATTAGACATCTCGGGAGAGCGAAGCACGAGTCACTGAATCAACTCTGCGGCAGACAGCAGCTTGTACTGACCAGAACGCTGATCAATCCTTCTGGATCCTGATAACTGCGATACCACACCTGGAACAACCAGGGAGAGCGATGCTGCTGTTGGTAAGGCTAACACTGATTGGCAGCAGTGCAGCCAATCAGTGTGTGTTCTGTTTGTGGCCTCTTCCCAGCTCTGACAGCAGAGCTGAGGTAATGAGCCATGATGTGCTGAGTAACAGTGCTCCTTCCCCACTATGTCACCGGCTGACAGCAGGAAGCTCAAGGAGAAGGATCATGGCTCCTGCTACATTACTCACCAAAGGTTAGAATTATGTAGCTGAGCAGGATTAGCACCCATAACTAACTGAGCTCCTGCCAGCACCAACAGTGAGTGTCAGTGAGGGCTTTACTCATTGGTGATATAGGGTGAGAGGGCTCAGTCATTAAGGGATGAGTAAGGACCTTCTTCCCTCCCTTCTTGGTTCACCCCTGACTGACTTAGCCCCCTTTGTATCTCCCCTGACTGAATGTCCCCCATCCTGGTATAATGTCCGCCGTCCTGGTATATTGTCCCCCACCCTGGTATAATGTTCCTCCACCTTGGTATAATGTTCCCCCACCCTGGTATAATGTCCACCATCCTGGTATAATGTCCCCATTTTGTAATAAATTTGACATCCTGGGCCCCTTCTGTTCTTCTCCATCACATTTTAAAAAGAAAAAAAACTATTATTCTTACCGTCCTCCGCTCCCACAACATGCGACTTCCTTCACTAACCGGTGCAGGAGCCGGGAGCTGACTAATGCATGCCAGCTAGGGCAGCGCATGAAGTCACTGCCAAGTGCAACCCACCATTGGCAAGCCAATATCTGCTGCCAGACTCTGATTGGCCGACAGCACCATATTGCAGTGCAGGGAGCGGTGGGTCTCTGAGTCACAATACGTTTCAGCAGAATGTGCATCAGTGGATGCACATCCAGGTGAAATTGATGTCGGTGGGCCACACTCCAGCACCAGCCTGGTTGTGGTTTCACCCTCCATGACCGCGATCATTACGTCGATGCTTGTTTTGTATGTTTCGATATAACAGTATTGCAGTATATAGAGGAAATAATGATCTCAAGTATCAAGATGGGGTAGCCCAGCTGCATAGTAACCATACGGGCTCATGCCCGTTGTATAACGCAGTTGCCATATGTTGTGTGTGAAGCGGGCTCTGCCCCTGAGCAAACTCCACACCTGCGGATCCTGCTGTGGACCTACTGGTACTGTATGTTCATCTGTGCCAAGGGATTAATATTTTGAATTGATTTTATGTATATGCACTGGGAGAGGAGCATCCTTATCCTGGCACTGGCTGTCTTAAAAAAAAAAAAAAAAAAAAAAGGCACGGAACAAATTTATTGATATTATAACCTTTTCTACATGCATAAGAAGACGCAATTTGTGCAAAATTATATAACTATGCAACATTTGACACAATGAACGCCAGCACTTTTTTATCATCGAGAAGTTTACTACCATGCTTGAAATGTTGTGCTTAAATAATTTGCACCAAATTTATCATTAGGGGCAAAATTTTATAAATATGGAATAGTGGAGTTGAAGTGAGTACTAGTGATGAGCGAGTATGTTTTGTTAACCCTTTCGCCGAATATGCTCGGACAAGCACCGAGTATTTACAGCTGCTCGGTGTTATGTTTGAATCACTCACGTGTGCATGATTTACAACTGTTTGACAGTTTTAATACATGTGAGGAATGTGTAAGTGGCGCGCCCAGGGGATGGGGACGACTCGGCGCCCGGGCCTTGTTGTGGCCTGATCTCGGGGGATGTCGCGGTGGCCGGCTCCCAGGCCCGTACCCTGGGGTCACTCTTAAAAGAAGGGGGAAAGTTCAATGGGATAGGGGAATGTTCGTGACGCCACCTGCGGTGTCTGGTGAGGATCACCAGCCCTGCGACAGTCCTCTGAGGCCGGTGTTTAGGCAGCTTAGTTGGTACGACTCCCCACAGGTGGAGCGGGGCCTCAGGGCAGTGTAGGTGAAGGATGCAGGACAGAGGGGACCCAGCCGGGTCAGAGGAAGAATAGGCACACACACAACAGTTCACTTAAGTACCTTTACTGGTGGCGTTTCAGGCACGATCCAGGGCACTTTAGGGTGAAGGGTGCATATCAGGACTCTCCCCAGTGAGCGGGTGTGTGGCCTCCTGTTCCTTGCCTTTCCTTGATAAGTTTCTGACCTGCCTGGAGCTAGGCCTAACTTGGTCTCTGACTTGCACCTGCTGACCTGGTGGTAGGGCCTTCTGTTGGAGATCACGCTCCCTGGTCTCTTGGGCCTCCGTGACTCCTGACCCTCGTACTTAATCAGCTTTTGGTGTTCCTGGTACATATAGTTCGCCAAGGGTTCCGGTTGTTTCTGCTGGATGTAAGGAATCCCTGCAGACGCGGACCCGGTGTCCGGTAAATGGTCTTGGGGTGAGCTGGTTAAGCTCCTCTGCCCCCTATGTTGCTTGCTTACTCCACGCGCGGGGACCTCACTAGGCTTCACATGGGCAGTAGGCCTCGCTACTCTTCACCACTCTTTTGGCGTCGGCACGCCCTAGGCTCACTAACTCGAGCTCTCTGAGTCTGGACTGAACTAGCTTCTGCATGAGCTCCTCTCAGCAGACCGAACTTCTCACAGACTGGAGACCAGACTGCATACTTCAGACTGAGCTGCCTAGCTCCACCTTCCCTTTTTATATCCCTAACAGGCTCCCTCTGGTGGTCTGAGGAGGAAGGTGAAGGTGTGTGAATGCTATGAGGACCTCTTGTGGAGAAGTCCATCCATGCACCCCCCTGGGATCTGTGGCACCAATGCGCAGCAGGGCGCCACATAAGAAATAGACATTCCTCACATGTATTAAAGCTGTCAAACAGTCGCAAATCATGCACACGGGAGTGATTCAAACATAACACCGATCAGCTGTAAATCCTTGATGCTCGCCCAAGCATCCTCGGTGAAAGGGTTAACAGAACATACTCACTCATCACTAGTGAGTACACAAGATTAGGCTCAAATTACGCCATTTTTGATAAATGGGAACCATTGTGTTTTTATGTTACACCACAATATTAGCACTAGTGTTGAGCTAGCATGCTCGACACTGCTCGGTACTCGCCCGAGCATCTCACTGCTCGGGATGTTCGGCGAGCACCGAGCATTTCCGGGTTACTCGGGCGGGAGCCAATGAACATGATGGAATTGCCAGCCAGTCACTGTAATGCCGCAGCCATGTTGGTTGTGGGCATTACAGTGATTGGCTGGCCGCACAGCGTCACCCCGAGTATTTAAAACCGGGCGCCGCCATCTTGGACACAGTCGCTCCGGATCAGACAGTGTAGGGTCAGCGCTGCTGAGCTAGGGAGAGATTTATACTGCGAAATAGTTAGTGTAGGATCTCTAAAGCCTGCCAAATCAAGCAAACAGTCCTTCTCAGGACTAATATCCATCCCAGATATCAGGCAGGCAGGCAGGCAGGCTTTATAGGAGATGCAGTGTTTATACCAGCAAACGCTGCATTACAGTCCTGTGTGCTCCTGTTGGTCAAATTGCTAGACTTATCCCCCGGTCTCAGGGGCCAGGAAAAATCTTTTTTTTTTCATCTGAATCCTGTATTTTCTTTTCCTCAGTCAGACAGTACAAATACACGTCTTATTAACATTTTGGTATCCCCCCCCCCCCCCCAAAAAAAAAAAAATTGAGTGTGTCTGTGACTGTTCAAACACCAATATATCTGTTTAAAAAAGTCTGGTGTAGGCCACATAACTATAACTGTGGTTTTACAGTTCCAGGGCTCAAATCTCTGTATTCTCTAACTTTTTGCCTTTTTTACATAAAAAATAAAAAAATTGATTGTCTCGCTCAGTGTTCAGACACAAATATATCTGTTTAAAAGATTCTGGTGTAGGCCAGAGAAATAGAACTGTGGTTTTCCTCTTCCACGGTTCTAATCTACTTTTTATTACGCTTTTGCCATTGATAGTGCGAGTGTAAGCTATTTTACTTAATTTACAATGGGCAAGGCGCGTGGCAAGGGACGTTGAACTGGACGTTTTGGTGATCGTGCGTGTAGAGGATGGGGCCGTGGCCAAGGTGAAAATGTGCCACAACCAACAGCCACATCTTGTCGCTCCCACTTCTTGACCGAATTACTAGGGAAGCACAGAACACCACCAGTATTGAGAACTGATCAGTGTGAACAGGTTATTAATTGGATAGCAGATAATGCTTCCAGTTACCTGGGCACCACCACCTCCGGTCTGTCTTCCACACGGTCAAGTTTTAGTAGCCGTGAGTCTCGACCGCATACTCCTCCTCACCCTGATGCTCCTTCCTCCCACCATGCCGAGTGTCGTCAGACAGCAAGTGATCCCACACTTGGACACTCTGAAGAGCTGTTCACTGGTCCATTTCCATATTTGGGCCCCTCGACTGCTCCGCTTGAAGTGGTGGAAGAGGAGATCCCATGTAGCGATGCCCAAATATTTGAACAGCCACGGCCACAGGAAGTCGACGCTGGCAATTTGTCACAAGAGGTGGATGATAATGAGACACAATTGCCAGGAAGTGAGGAGGAGGATCGTGGTGCGCAAGTGGAAGAAGAGGAGGTGGTGGATGATCTAGTAACTGACCCAACGTGGCAGGAGGACACGCAGAGCGAGGCCAGCAGCACACAGGGGGAGGGAGGCAGAGTACCCCAACAGGCAGGAAGAAGCAGTGTAGTGGCCGCACACAGAAGGCGGGCAACAGTTCCCCGTAACACCAACACGAGGGACGATGCCAGTACAACCGGTAGGTCTTCCAGAGTCTGGAATGTTTTTAAAAACTCTGCTGATAACCCCAAAAAGGCCATTTGTACCAACTGCCATGCCAGCATCAGCAGAGGTGACAAACCTACCAGCCTGACCACCACCAGCATGATCAGGCACATGGCAGCAAAGCACCCGAGTTTGTGGGGCGAACCCCAGGGTCCACGACCAGTGTCAGCGGGTGTCACCACTGCTTCTTCCGCTGTTGTGCGTGTAATAGAACCCCTGTTGTGCGTGCAAGGCAATCCCTTGTCCATACTGCATGCAAAGATGCCCCCTTCTCTGTCTTCACTTGGCCCCACAGGCCACAGACCTAAATTCGCACATTTCACGACCGCTTGCGTTGGAAATGCTGCCTTTTAGGCTGGTGGAGACGGAATCCTTCCGCAACCTTATGGCGGTGGCCGTCCCTCGCTACTCGGTCCCCAGCCGACATTATTTTGCCCCGTGTGCCATCCCCGCACTACACAAGCACGTGTCCCAAAACATCTGCCGTGCCCTCAACAATGCAGTTACTGGGAGAGTCCACCTGACAACGGACACGTGGACAAGTGCTTGTGGCCAGGGACGGTACATCTCTCTGACGGCACACTGGGTAAACATAGTGGAAGCCGGGACCCAGTCGGACCTTGGGACGGAACACGTACTCCTCACACCGAGGATTGCGGGCCCTATGTCAGTCAGAGTTGCCCCCACAGTGAATAGCTCCTGCGAATCATCCTCCTCCTCCTCATGTTCAGCCTCCATCTCAGATACTACCACATCAGTTACAAGCTGGAAGCACTGCAGTACTGCCTCAGCAAAGCGGCAACAGGCTGTGCTGAAACTCATAAGCTTGGGTGATAAACCTCACACTGCTTGTGAGTTGTGGACAGCTGTGAAAGAGCAGGCAGATCTGTGGCTGAGACCGCTGAACCTACATCCAGGCATGGTCGTGTGTGACAATGGCCGTTACCTGGTGGCGGCTCTGAGGCGAGGCGAGATCACACACGTACCATGCCTGGCTCATGTGCTTAACCTCCTGGTTCAGCGGTTTCTTAAATCATACCCCGAGTTGCCAGATCTGCTCGTCAAAGTACGCCGCCTATCAGCTCATTTTCCGAAGTCAGCTACAGCTTCCGCCGCCCTTGCTGTGTTGCAGCAGCGTTTGCAGCTTCTATCACACCGACTGGTGTGTGATGTCCCCACACGTTGGAACTCTACCCTCCACATGTTGCAAAGGATTTGTGAGCAGAAGAGAGCAGTTGTGGAGTACCAGCTGCAACAAGGCAGTCGATATTCAGGTCAGGCTCCACACATAAGACCTCAGGAGTGGACCTAGATTTCTGACATATGTACCATCCTGACAAACTTTGAGGAGTCCACCAAGATGGTGAGTGGCGATGACGCCATCATTAGCGTCAGCATCCCACTTGTCTGTCTTTTGCAACGCTCTCTGCATAGAATTAAAGAGGAGGCATTGCAGCCAGAGTATGATGAGATGGATCAAGAAGCCGTAATGGGCGATTACACACAGACCAGCCTCATCTCATCCCAACATGCATTGGGGGACAATGAGGGAGAGGAGGAGGAAGAACAGGAGCTGGTATCATGCGCTGTAGACAGTAGTACCTGTACAACTGTCATACAGTCGGTTCAGCGTGGGTGGCCTGAGGACAGGAGGGAGGAGGAGAGCATGGTCAGTCATCATCTTGGTGAGGACACGGAAGTCTTGCCCTTTACCAGTCTGGCACGCATGGCTGACTTTGTTACGCTTGCTTAACCGTGACCATCGCGTTGTCAAAATGTTGGATGACAGTCATTACTGGTTGGTGACACTTTTAGACCCCCGCTACAAGGAGAACTTTCACTCTCTTATTCCTGAGGTGGAGAGGTCTACAAAAATGGGGCAGTACCAGGAGGCCCTTGCTGCAGAACTGTTAAAAAAAATTCCCATCTGAACACGCTAGCGGCAGACGTCACAGTTCGTTGACCAACCAAGGCGTACAGGCGAGAGAGACGCAACTCCAATCCAGCAGAAAGCAGGGGAAGACTGTCAACATTCTGGGACAGTTTTCTGAGACCTGCCCAGCTTACAGGCCCTGAGGCGCGGGGTACTCTCACAAGGAGTGGAAAGTTTCAAAAGATGGTGAAGGAGTACCTTGCCGACCGTTCCAGCGTCCTCCGTGATTCCTCTTTGCCTTTTAATTATTGGGTATCCAAGCTGGACACTTGGAATGAACTCGCTCTGTACGCCTTGGAGGTCCTGGCCTGCCCTGCCGCTAGCATGTTATCGGAGCATGTTTTTAGTGCCGCTGGGGTGGGGGAATTATAACTGATAAGCGCACTCACCTGTCAACTGACAATGTTGACAAGCTGACCCTTATCAAAATGAACAAGGGCTGGATTGGGCCAGACTTCTCATCACCACCAAATGACAGCAGAGTAACATAAAGTCAAATCCACTGTGTTTTTTTGGGAGGTGTATTCCCATGCACCACTTCACACCCACACATGAGTATACGCTTCCTCATTTCAGCGTTTCTTTGCTCATCTCCTTATCCTCAGTCTCCACCACCACTATACCACCAGGGTGACCATGGTCCGTGTTGCCAGCATTGCAAGTTCCCCCTTCCTAATTTTTGGCAGCTTTTTGCTTGGAAGGCATAGGCAAAGACTATGGGAGACCCACTCCCCAATAATGGGAATAATGTTTTTAATATGCTGTACTGCATGGCTCTTGTAAGGGGCATTAAAATCTTCTTGTTAAGCTACTGCAACCTCCACCATTCTTCCAAGGGGCATTAAAACCATCTTGTTAAGCTACTGTGATCTCCACGTCTCTTCCAAGGGGCATTAAAACCGTCTTGTTAAGCTACTGCAACCTCCACCACTTTTCCAAGGGGCATTCAAACCGTCTTGTTAAGCTACTGCGACCTCCACGTCTCTTCCAAGGGGCATTAAAATCGTCTTGTTAAGCTACTGCGATCTCCACGTCTCTTCCAAGGGGCATTAAAACAGTCTTGCTAAGCTACCGCGACCTCCACCACTTTTCCAAGGGGTATTGATATTGTCTTTTTATTCCACTGCGACCTCCACGTCTCTTCAAAGGGACATTAAAACCGTCTTGTTAAACCACTCTGAACTCCACAGCTCTTCCAAGGGGCATTGACATGTTGTTTTTAATTACCTCTAACCTCCACGACTCTTGCAACGGGCATTGCATTTCCTCCTAATTTTTGTCAGCTTTTGCTTTTCAATGCATAGGCGAACACTAAGGGAGACCCACTCCCCAATAATGGGTAGAAGGTTTTTAGTACGCTGTGATCCACGTCTGTTTCAAGGGGCATTGCAGTTCCTCATAATTTTTGGAAAACCTTCCATTCACTGCTTAGGCCAACAGTGTACAGGAGACCCAGTTGCTATAAATGGAAAAAACGGTTTAGTTAAGGCCCTCTGACCTCCATGTCACTTCTAAGGGGCATTGGAGTGCCTCAAAATTTTTGGTAGGCATTGCACTCACTGTATGCCCTATAACTGTGTAGCCGAACCACTCCTTTTGGCACAGAAACATATCCTACAAGACGTGTGGTTGACTGGCCTGATATTGATGTGAATGGTCCCTGTTCTTCCTGCTCTTTCTCCTTTGCCACCATCTCATCCATCATTCATCACCTGAAGGTTTGTTTTAACGGGAGTCATAGAACTGGGATAGTAGCAGGAAAACATCCAGCAATCCTTGGAGGAGGTAGGATATGCGCCAAAACGCTGACCACCTCAGGCCTAGCCGCTACTACATACATGCGCTTGCATTCCAAGGAAAAGAAAGCTAAGGAGATGGATGGCCTCATGATCATGAATAATTTACTCATTGTGTAGGAGGCCGACCACTGCTGCTGTCTACCTTCTGAACTTTGTGTTGAAGCCTGATTGACCCAGGACCCCCAATCCTCTATGTCTGGAGGACGTGTTGCATCCCAGTGTCCAACTTTGTCCCAGCTTCCACAATATTAACCCAGTGTGAAGGCGTCAGTCAGATGGACCTTCCCTGCCACATTCACTTGTCCACGTGTTTGTGGTTAGGCTGTCCTTCCCACTAAATGCACTGGGGAGGGCACAGGTAATGTTTTGGTATGCGCGCTTGTGTATAAGGTGCACCGGGACAAATAGGGGCGGCTGGGGACCGTTTATGGACACCCGGCCGCCCCCAGGCGGCTGGGGACCGTGTGTGGGCACGCGGCCGTGGGGCGGCTGGGGACCGAGTATGGACACCCGGCCGCCCCCTGGCGGCTGGGGACCAAGCTCGGACACGCGGCCGCCGGGCGGCAGGGGACTGAGTATGGATACCAGGCCGACGACGCAGCCATGACATGGTGGCCGGCGTCTGCCTCCACAAGCCTAAAAGGCCTCATTTCAAGTGCAAGCAAGCTAGCAGTATGGTATTGCAGCCTGGGGGTGGGTGGGTGGCAGGTTGCACACTTACGCTTGCATTCCAAGAAAACAAAGCAGATGGTAACTTCTATCATCATCATCATCGTGCTCCTCACCTTGGCACTCTCAACTCCCCTGATGGAGAAGCCAGGGCCCGCCGGAGGATTCTGTTTCTCTGTTTGGCTCGTCCAATGCTGCCCTAAAGCAGGCCAGGATAAGAAAAGTGTGGGGGAAGTTCCCAGGAGAAATTGGCGCGGCTGGGGACAGAGTATGGACACCTGGCCGACCCCTGGCGGCTGGGGACCAAGCGTGGACTCCCGGCCACCGGGCGACTCGGGACTGAGTATGGATACCAGGTCGCCGACGCAGCCATGATGTGGTGGCCAGATTCCGCCTCCACATGCCTAAAAGGCCCAATTTCAAGTGCAAGCAAGCAAGCAGTATGGTATTGCAGCCTGTGGGTGGGTGGCAGGCTGCATACTTGCGCTTGCATTGCAAGGAATGGGGAGGTACAATTGAACACTGCCCTGGGACAAGGACTTGCACGGGGATAGTTGCAAGTCTGCATCTTCTGATGCAGCAAGGATCACTTGTGATGGGCACACTTTTAGGCAGTGACCTGGGAGTCAGAGATGCTTCCAGGGGTCTTCCCATGCTGTTCCCATGTCTTTTCAGCACTGTATGCATGTGTTACACAGCACATGGCCAGATAAAGTTGTAAAATGTTAAAATGACATTTCCCGGTGAATGCATTTGTCACGGTTGAAAGCAATACAAAAGTGCAAAAACGCATAAAAAATGCTACTTGTGAACATAGCCCAAGGTGTGGAGGAGTATTTTTGTTTTTGGTTATTTATTTTACCTTATAAACAAGTCTTTACCCTGGAAAGGAAGTTCCTTAACATATTTCACAGGAAAGCAGTTTCAGTTTAGTTTTTGAACGTTTTATTTTGAGCCCGTAAAAGTGGCTTAATACCTCTGACCACGTTGTTGACAGCAGTGACCTGGGGGTCAGAAATGCTTCCTGGGGCGATCTCCATGCTGTCCCCATATCACTTGAGCACTGTCACTATCGTTTTGGGCACTTTTTAGGCTTTCTACAGACTGCCGGGGGTGCCTCCGCAAAAATGCTCGGATCTCCCATAGAAAAACATTGGGCTCGTTTCTCGGGTCGAGCAACCGAGTATCATTGCGAGCTCGGCCCGAGCTTCGAGCACCCGAGCATTTTAGTGCTCGCTCAACACTAATTAGCACGTTTTACCACACAATTGGTGGGCTTGTATTATTTCTATGTAGCTACATAGTGGGCCCCAGGAATGATTTTCTCTGGTGAGCCCAAGGTACTCCAGTCCGACGTTAAATGGTAAAATCCTGGACGACATGCTTAAATAAAGCAGCCTACTCTTCAAGGCTAGAGCGGTATATGATGAGCATACAATTTGAAGATGATGTATTTTTGTTTTTTGGAATAAAGTAGTTGATTTGTAGATTAATTTTGCTGTTCTAATTATTTGGATACTTTCTCCTTTGGGTTTTGAGCTTGTTCTGTATTGATTGGCACAGTTACTTTTGAATACATTCAGGTAGTTCCTTCTTTGAGTTGATTGTGACTTGAGCTGTATAATTTGGAGGTGCTAACCTACCTAGGGTCATATGGGGCATTGTAAAATTTAGCATTTTGTCATGTGCTCTTGTATTAGTATGAAATGACTATTTTTGCTTCATTTTGTATTTTTTTTTTTGGATTTTGTAATAAGGTAACTGTATTCAACATAGATTAAATGCCCAGTAAGGCATGGATTTAATTATGAAGAAAGATCTCCATCAGGCTTAACAACATTAGTAGCCAACTTCAATCCAACAATACATTTGTTTGAGATCTCCCCGGGGGTGCCTGTAGCATTTACCATATACATTGACGTTTGCTGTTTGCAGAAGGGTTTCTGGTCAAACACTCAAAGCAAGCGCAACATGATGAACACATTAATCACCAATGGTGCTGGGACTTCAAGTTGGGTACAATTGACTTTCACTCCTAGATTGTAATCAAAATCTATTCATCTGGGATTATTAGTCACCGAGAACGGGCTAAATACGCTTTGTACTTAATGGTATTACAGTAACCAAAGTAATCCCTTAAAGGTTAAGCCACCTTTATAATGAGATGTCATGTTCTCGTTTATTTTTCGATACATTTAACAGTTGTAAGGCTCGCTGTGATTGAAATGAGGCTCTTGGCTAATATGGCAATCAGAATTGTCGAGAATGCAAATGTATGCATATGTAGAAAATAGATATATGCATAGGACTGCGTGTTTGTGCTCAGAGAAAAAAGTCTAGTTTTTTTTTTAAGAAACAGTGCCACCCTTGTCTATGGTTGTGTCGGGTATTACAGCCTATTTCCATTATAGATGAGGCTGAGTTGCATTATGAGGCACGAACATGAAAGAGTGGCAGTGTTTTTACTAAATGGTCAAGTTTATTTTCTTACTTTATGCAACCACTTTAAAATATTATTGCATTATTGTTGAATCATGGGAATTTCACTCACCTGCAACTTTTCTTCTTATTTGTTTTATTTACTTTGTGACCTCTCATTTTTCACTTCAAAACTCAGTCCCCACAGAATTTTTCCTCACTTAATGAATATAGTGAACATAAAGTCACTGCCTTCCAAAAATCAGCACACTCCTCTCCTTCTGCTGCCATTATTTGATTGGCTATAAAGTATTCACCTTCTGCTATTTTATCACTGTTGTGCATCCCTGTTCTCAATAACAAAAGCACATGAATGGACATCACTATGTCCCACAAAATCAGTACACTCCTCACCTTCGGCTGTTGTCATCAGAACTGTTACCTGAGTATCAGCAGAGTATTATCCTGCTATTTTATGACGAGTCACTGTCTACCACAACATCAACACATTCCTCTCCTGCTGCTGCAATCACAAGTTCCACAATATGAATAACAACAGCACATTTTTCTTCTGCAAGTTTCATGACTCTGCTGTGTAAATATCCTTACTTTAATTAAATACCATAAACTCATGCAAGGACAGGTCACTGCCTTCCACAAGATCAGCACACTCCTATCCTGATGCTTCATACTGAATATAAATCAGATCAAACATAAAAGTTACATCCTCCAACCTTTGGAGAGCATGGATATTAACTGAATAGGCAAATGAACATCATGAATTACTACAGTACGTGCTTTGGAAACGAGGATTATAGGGTTATTCCCACATTGTTTAATGAATAAAATAGCAAAGTGCTTGTAAATGCATGCAGCATTGCAATTTACTTATTAAAAATCATCTCCGCTCAAGAAAATTTAAGAATTTTTAGTTTTGTGAAACACTCGTTGCCAAGGTTCCCGGCCTCCTTTGCAATCTAGCAGTGGTAGTTGGTCTTCTAGATATGTAGCAAGACTATAAGTAAGGCTCTAGTTGAGTATGTAGGTGCTGCTCTGAAGCTTGGCCAGATCTCTGGGTCCATCTGGCTCCAGTGCTACTGCGCTTCTCCAATGCTGTAGAGGTAAAGTACCTTTGCTCACAGCATTGAAGAGGGCCCAGTTCAGGCTAGTGGTACAACCATGCTGATGGTCCGAACTGTCAATCAATCAGAAACCTACAGCCATCCAGGAAGAAGAAAGCCAGGCGGCTGGGGAGCTTTGCGCTCCGGATTGCATACTTGGGAAAAAAACTCTTTAAGATAATCATTGTTTACAAATCCACCACTGAAGTATTTCAAATGAACAATTGTTCCCCTCTCTGATGTTCATAGGACATATGGACGGCCATATATTCTTCTACAACAGTGTATGCTAGCTTTGCTTCAGATCTACTACAGCGAATTGGAAATTCCAATGTACAGTACAATATTGCATAGTGACTTTCCTCATCAATAGTTTTCTCTCCATCTTTTGTAAGTTCTAGTTGACTGTTCTATGCAAAACCCATATGAACCTATCAAATTCCATTGTATTTCCAGCACCTTTAGGAATTTGGAAAAAGCCCAGAATTCTTTTTGTAAGTGAAAAACTTTAATAGTAGTTTCCAGAATGTCACCAAATAGAGCAGATAGTTTTTGAAAGCTTCACACTTTTGGTAATCCTTTCCACTAAAGGCCCCACATGCCCATACAAATTAGACTGTCAGCTGAACCCATCAATATTGACTGGTTTGGCCAACACTCTAAAATGTATAGGGTTGCCGGCTGACTGAAAGGGGAGATGTCTATCGGGCATGTCCGATTTCAGACAGCAGATTTCATTGTTCTCTTTGTGTTACGAATCGTGGTTCTGTGCTCCCACCTACGAATGGAGCAGGTCCAGTGCTGAGCTGCTCCGGTTGCAAGCACCACCATTGTCCTGACGCCGGAGGTGGAGCTACTACGGGTGCAGGGAAACTGTCCCAATCTTGTTCTGGTGTTGTGGGATGTGTGAGGACGCAGGACACCTGGTCTCTCACTGATTTCTCTTCACGGGGAAGATGGGACGCTGTCTTCCCCAGTTGCCAGGAAACGCAGGGTGCTGCGTTCCCGTGCAGTTACGGCTGGGCTTACTTAGAGTGTGTCTTGACTCAGTCACAGTGAGTCACCCGGGCATTAAGGGGTCCTGTCACCTGTTGAGCAGAAAGTATTGGTGGCCGTTCTTGGGTAAGGATGTTGAAGCTTATGTTAAGGCATGTGATACCTGTGCCAGGAACAAGGTGCCTTGCGTTGCCCTCACAGGGAAACTTCTCCCTTTGCCCATTTCTGTATGCCCTTGGTCTCACATACCCATGGACTTCATTATGGATCTCCCTGACTCCAAGGGTGTGACTATGGTGTGGGTTATTGTGGACCGATTTTCTAAACAATGCCATTTGGTTCCTTT
Source organism: Phyllobates terribilis (assembly GCF_046119375.1). NCBI lineage: Eukaryota > Metazoa > Chordata > Amphibia > Anura > Dendrobatidae > Phyllobates > Phyllobates terribilis. Next base: position 53,059,086 of record NW_027362767.1, on the reverse strand, counting down.
GGCTCAGTTGCTCAGTGCGCAGGACTTGGTAGATTTGTTCCTTGTTCAGGTGGTAAGATTACATGGGGTTTTCTCCGATCGTGGGTGCCAGTTTATCTTCAGATTCTGGAGGGCTTTCTGTAAACGCCTCAGGTCAGAACTCTAATTTTCATCTGCATACCATCCTCAAAATAATGGTCAAATGAAGCGAACCAACCAGTGTCTTGAGTCCTATCTAAGAAATTTTCGCTCCCATACTCAGCATGATTGGGGATCATACTTAGCCTTGGCAGAATTCACCCTAAACAACAGACACCACGAGGGTTTGGGGATGTCTTCCTTCTTCTGTAATCTAGGATTCCATCCTAGGTCCCCTTGTTTTGAGGGAGAGGACGATGTCCTTGCGGCTATCTTTGCTACTATCCACCTCGGAAAGATTTGGGTGGAATCCCGTATCTATCTCAAGAAAGCATGGGAGAGCATGAAGAGGCAGGCTGATAAGTGTCGTCAGCAACGTTGTAAACTCAGAGTGGGGGACAGAGTTTGGGTGTCTACTAAGAATCTCAAGATTAAGGTACCTTCTCTTAAGCTCGCACTCAGGTTTATAGGACCATTTCCCATTATTGAGGTTGTCAATAAAGTGGCTTTTCCGGTAGGTCTGTCTTCCTCTATGCAGGTTCCCAATGTTTTTCACAAGATATTATTATAAAAGGTCGTTACTCTGCTTGTGACCCAGGATCCTCCTCCTCCTATTTTGGTTGATAATACAGAGGAATTTGAGATAGAAAGTATTGTGGACTCTCTTAGAGTTTGAAACTCCATTCAGTATTTGATTCATTGGAAGGGGTACGGTCCTAAGGAGAGGTCCTGGGTCTTGAGAGGTAATATACATGCCAATCATCTCATCGCTGAGTTCCATAAGAGATTTCCGGACAAGGTGGGTGCTGAGAGCCCGGAGGTCTCTCCTAAGGAGAAGGGTAGTGTTACGAATCGTGGTTCTGTGCTCCCATCTGGGAATGGAGCAGGTCCGGTGTTGTGCTGCTCCGGTCGCAAGCGCTGTCATTGTCCTGACCCTGGAGGTGGGGCTACTACGCATGCAGGAAAACTGTACCAATCTTGTGGAGCGTTACGTTCTGGTGTTGTGGGATGTGTGAGGGTGTGGGACGCCATGTCTCTCACTGATTTCTCTGCCCGGGGAAGATGGGACACTGTCTTCCTCAGTTCCCAGGAAACGCAGGGCGCTGTTGCATCTGACACTAAGCAGTGGTGGGATTATGTCTAGTCTGCTGCTGAAGCTAGCAGGAAGTGGTTGTCTGGGGATGATTGGGAGGTAATCAACACCTGATCATTAGGCGGACTATTTAACCCTGCTCAGTCTTTTGCCTTTTATTGCAGTTCCTATGTGCTTGGTGGTGAGTGGTGCTAGCAAAAGTTTTGCTATCTTTTCAGGGGTTTTCTCAATTTCTCTTCTGGTTACATTCTCTGGGGTTATTGCAGAGGTACTCACCTGGTTCTTGACTAGGCACCAGCCGCGTCACCAGACACCAGCTGTTCGGCGACAGTGGGCCTGAGAAGTGCTCTGCCAAAGTCCCCCTTCCATTTACTGGGAGCTGGGTGAAGAGCATTCCCGGCCATCAAGGGCTCTTGAGCTGGGCAGCTTGTGCCAAGTGCGTCTGTTGCTGCGCCTTTGCTGGTTTGGTGCCAGTCTTGCTGGGTTCCTCTGCGAAGCGCATAACATTTTGAAGATAAACCACCTGGTGGCTTTCTCATAGAGAAGATGGGAGTCCTCAGCTGAACAAACGCTCATGTGTATGGGAGAGTAAGCTGAGATGGCTGTTGGCCGAAGCATTGTTCGGTCAACAGCCATTTCATGTGTATGGCTGGCTTAATAGTTTTCTGGCCTCCAACATTTACAGAAATATATTCCCTCTAATGAAAGATGTGAAAAAAAAATACTTCCATGAATCAATTAGTCACAATACTTCCAATAAACCCCAAGAAAATCCTTTTCTATCATTAACCTTGATACAAATTCTTATCACACAAGCACCTACACAATGAATCATAATTAATCACACAATGATTCTTTGTTCTTACACAATATACAAAAGAGATGTGATGCTTATTTCATCAAATTAACATTTTCTTGATATCTTTTCAAAATTGCATTCCTTGGCACATTTCAGTTTAATAATTAACCTGAACCCTTTCACAATTCTTACAGCCGTATTCTATTCCAAGTGAGAGAAAAGTTTAACATTTTAGTCACTCATTCTATTTTCAATTATTTCACTTGTATAATTTTAAAATTTCACTTGAGAAAATATGCATCCAAAATTCTGTGACACAAATTAAAAATCGCATTCCAAATAGGAGAAAAATATGTTGAATGGCTCCTCGTGGGCGGGTCTATTGATAGATTTTCCCCTTCTACTGTCTGAAGATTAGCACCAAAATGTAGCAGAATGAGTGTCCCTTAATATTGTGCCTCAAAATTGTGAAACTGCAATCCATTGAAAATAATTTTCAATGGTAATTTTGGAAACCTGTGGTAATTTTTGAAATCTTAACCAGAGAAGTTCTCACATGTGAGAACTTTACACTGGTGAAGATTTCAAAACTTACCACAGGTTTTTAAAATTGAAAAGTGCTATAGGAAGAGCAATGCTCTTTGGTAAAGTTTTCCATTTAAGCTATAACTTTGCTTGACTTTTTATGACGCAATCTCAAGGGGCGATTGGTCAACAATCCCAAGAATTCCAAATCTTCTTGAAATGTTATGTATTTTTTCCCCATAGACCAACACTGAGGTTACACAATGAGTATGATGCCTCATTAATTACTAGTAATGAAGTCCTCATGGAGGCTTAGGACATGTTCAGTGTTTGGTCAGTATTTTACATAAGTATTTGTAAGCCAAAACCAGGAGCAGGTGAAAAATGCAGAAGTGGTTCACATGTTTCTATTGTACTTTTCTAATGATTGTTCCATTCTTGATTTTTGCTTACAAATACTGATGTGAAATACTGATTCTGTGAACGTCGCCTCAGGCTGACTCAGTAATAAATGCAACTGTATATGACGTGCCCCCTGGGCCGCGTGGGGAACCCGGAACCGGGCCTTTTGTGGGATGCTGGGGGCTGTAGTCACCGTGGCCATGGCCCGATCCCATGGCTCAGGGTGGTAAAATCAGTGGCAGTCTATTTATGGGGTTTTTATGGTTTAATGTCTGACTACGCCACCCGTGGATTGCGGTCAGGATGAACCGCCGCTGCAGGGCAGACCACTGAGGCTGGTGTTGAGGGTGCAGCAGAGTGTAGTACAACTCCCCTCGGGAGGAGTATAGCCTCAGGGCAGTGTAGAGTGATGATGGTGGTTGTGGTGCGGGGGCGTCCCGGTACTAGTAGTGCTGACGCGGTGAGAAAACACAGAGACAAGGTGTTGCAGTTCAGGTTCTTTACTCACAGTTCTCATCCAGGTCACTTGTGCACAGGTAGGACCGCCTGAGCTGTGCTGCGTCCACCAGGCAGGGGGCTCGATCAACCCCCAGGCAATTCCGGAGTGTGGCACAGGACTCCCTTCTATCCCTTCGTCAGCCGTGCCCCACCAGTGACACTACTTCTGTCCAGCTGCCTCGAGTCTTCTCCTGGGAGGACTCAGTGTCCACTTCCCTGACCCTGTGTGGTGTGCCTTCCTAGTAGGTGTAGTGAGGGGTCGCACCAGTAAATGATCACGACCTCCGGTTCTTGGTTAAGGATTAGTCACCTCCACCAACTTGGGATCCGGTACCCTGTTCTGCCAACCCGTCACCCATAATCTCCTGGGTCCTTAGGGTTCCTTCTGCCTTCGTGTCTCTGGGCCTCTCTTGGTGTTCTGTTCCTTCTTACTTTCCTTTCTGTTCTCCTCTCTTCTCTCGGGCCCTGGCCTCTACTCTAGGCCTGGCCCTGGAGCAGAGCTGCTGCAGAGCCTCTCCTCACAGACTGCACTTCTTCTCTCAACAACTCAACACTGTTCTAAGATGGTGCCACCTTTTATACCTCCCTCTCTGTGTATGAGCCCAGGTGACTTGCAACCAATGGGCTCCTATCTATGCCCAGAAACCATCCCCTCCTGCTCCTACATCACTGGGTTTTCCTCCCCCCTCCCCACTCCAGCCAGGGACATGATCTGTTGTGCCTGCATTACTGTACTAATGGGAGCACCGTTGAGCTGTCCCCCGGAAATGGGGTGTGTGTGATGCATGCAGCTAACTGAGTCCTGGTCCACACACCATCCTTACCCGGGAGTGGGATATCACACCTCTGGTGGAGGTGCAATACCCCTGTAGCGACCGAACCCTCGGGGCGCTACATATACATATCTTGATCCAGTACATTCTAAAAAATGTATGTTTTTTTTCACATGCTTCTACCTTTGACTCATTTGCCAAGGTCAACAGCTGAATGCATAGCAGCACCGTACAATCAGAATTGTTTTCTAAATGGAGGAAAAATAAGTTGAATGGCTCCTCAGGGGTGGGTCTATTGACATCTGTTGGCACAATAATTGGTACAACTGAATATTTTGCGTCAAAATCGTCAGACCGCAGCATAAAGCGGTCAATCCAGTGACTATTTCATTGGTCATAGATGCATGTAATTACTTCTCATTGGTGAACACTTCAAGGACCACCACAAGTTTCCAGAATTGAAGAGCTTCAAGAAAAAGATTAATTCTCTTTGACAGAGTTTTCTGGTTTAGCTACAATTTTACGTGACATTTTATGGCAAAATCGTAACCTAACCATGGCACAATCACAATTTGTGAATGGGCAACAATTCTAACAATTTAAATAATTTTGAAATGTTATGCTTTGACTTGTTCCCCTCATAGACCAACAATGAGGTTGCACACTGAGGGCGATAAGTATTACTTTACTATAACCAAGTCACCATGGAGAGATGGAGGGCTTGTCTGAGTACTAAATGAATCTATTTACACATCTAGATCAAGAAAGTGTACAGAATTTCTTGTAATTTTTTTTTACAAGTTTTTACCCTTCACTCACTTGTCAAACAGTTGGATGCATGGCAGTACAATCAAAATGAGCTGCCAGGCACTAAGAATAGACCTGTTGGCGAGTTTAAGAGCTGTTGAAAATGATTGTCTTTAAAATTTTTATGATTTGCATAATATTGTCCAGAATGCTTTGCCATAAACTTTTCCTTCCAACTGGAAATCTAAATGAATCACTTTTCTGACTGTGATATGTGCAAGCGAAAGAGACATTACTTTTCCGGCTATTTCTCTCCAACGGAAGCCTTGCATTTTATACTCAACACAATTCACCCTGATGGATCGGAGACATAGTCATATTCTGATTCAAATTGGCCAACTAATCAAATTTGTAAATGAATCCTTGAAATAAATTGAATGTTAATGATGTGAAAATGTATGCATTAACTCTTTAGTAATATTTCTTCTTTTGGAAAATGGAGTTTGTATGTTGTGTTTTGTGACTCGATTTATGACTGTCTAGTGTCTACACTACAAGTAAAATTAACAACAGAATCTTGGTTATTTTTAAACCTCTCAAATAAGTGTTTAGAGAAAAACATGCATGCACAGCCACCTTTATCTTCAAAGTGCGAAAAATGCGCTTGCATTAAACGGGTTGTCCATCACTTGGACAACCCTTTCTCATTCCTCATGTTTGGCCCTGTTAAAATAAAAACACCTATACTAACCTCCCTTGCAGGTGCCGTTCCAGCAGTGGCAGCGCTCGTGTTTCTGGGGCTCACGTGAGGTTATTTTTTCCGATGAGTGCTGGCTTCACTTGGACTACTTGAACATCAAGAGGAAATTGGAGCGCAACAATGGCTTCCTGTTGTTCAATACTTCCCAAGGTGGCAACAAAGACGCCAGAGCTGATTGGGCACAGGGCTCATGTTACATAATAACTTAATGCGAGTGCCGATGCACCTGTAGCGCCCCGAGGGTTCGGCCGCTACAGGGGTATTGCACCTCAGACCAGAGGTGTGATATTCCACTCCCGGGTAAGGATGGAGTGTGGACCAGGACTCGGTAGGCTGCATACAGCACACACACCCCATTTCCGAGGGACAGCTCAACGGTGCTCCCACTAGACAGAAGTGCAGGCACGACCGACTATGTCCCTGTCTGGAGTGGGGAGGGGGGTGGAACACCCAGTGCTGTGGGGGCAGATAGGGGTTGGTTCCTGAGCATAGGAAGGAGCCCATTGGTTGCTGGTCACCTGGGCTCATGGTCAGAGGGAGGTATAAAAGGTGGGCACCATCTTAGATCTAGGTTCTGTCCAGAGAGGAGAAGACAGGGAGTAGAGGCTCCGGAGGAGCTCTACTCCAGGAGGGCCTAGTGAGAGGCCGAGGAGGAGGTGAAAGGGAGCTGTGGTGCCACCTGAGCTCCACGAGAAGGGAGGATAAGAAGGAACAGAAAAGACTGAGGAGAGACCGAGAAACCGAAGGGCTCAGGAACAAGAAGGTGGAAGGGACCCTAAGAACCCACGAGAATCCAGGGTGAAGGGTCGGGCAGATTAAGGGTACCGGATCCCAAGTTGGTGGAGGAGAAACTACCCTCAGCCAAAGACCGGACGTCGTGATCATTTATTGGTGCGACACCTCATCAAACCTGCTAGGAAGGCACCATATAGGACAGCGGAGGACGGGGCCCACGTTTAACCGCACAAGTCCGCGGCAGCTGGATAAAAGTAGGTCACTGGTGAGGCAGGCCAGAGAAAGGACAAAAGGGGGTCCTGAGCCATACTCCTGAACTGCCTAGGAGTTGACCGAGCCCCACACCTGGTGGACGCAGCACGGCTTGGGCGGTCACTACGTGTACAGAAGTGACCCGGAGTACCTGAACTGTGAGTAAAAGACATTGGACTGCAGTACGTTGTCTGTGTGCTCTTTCGCTCCTCCAGCACTAACGGTACTGGGACTCTCACCACCATCACTCCCACCATCCACTACACTGCCCTGGGGCCGCACTCTTCCCGTGGGGAGTCACACCACCCCAGCTGCACATATCATCGGCCCCAGCGGTCTGCCCTGCAGCGGCGGTTCCTAATAATCGCAATCCACGGGTGGCGTAGTCGGACATTATCTGAAACATCTAAAAGACTGCCACTGGTCTGACCACCCTGAGCCACGGAACCGGGTTGCCACTACTACCCCCACCGTCTCCCTGTCACCCGGTTCCGAGTGCCCCAAGGCCCAGGGGGCGAGTCAAACCGACCCCCTTACCTCCGCAGCCCAGGTCCTGTATTCGCCGCTCCTCTTCCTGCTTCCAATGCTGGGCCTGCCTGGGGTGCTCGCAGATCCCCAGGCACTGTGCTTGGGGTGCGCGCACTCCCTGTTTCTTAAAGGCGCCGCGCGCGCCTCCCTAAGATGTCCCCGGCCAATAGCCGGAGGACATCCACTACTTAAGGCACCTCCCCTTAGATGGAGCAATATTGTCTGTTAGTGTCTAACACTCTGGTCAGTCCTCAGATCCCAGTGCTACCTGCCTTCCTGTCTACCAGCCGTGCCTGCCTGCCTATCTACCAGCCGTAACTGCCTGCCTGTCTACCAGCCGTGCCTGCCTACTTACCAGCCATGCTTGCCTACCCGCCGTGCCTGCCTACTAACTGTGCCTATCTGTCATGCCAGTCAGCGCCTGTCATCAGTCCCATGGGAGTCACCTGCTCTCACACTAAGTCGGCCCCAGAGTAGCACCTGGTCCACCTTCCCGGTCCTTACTTAGTTCACGGAGTTGACTAAGCCACTGTTTAGCCAAGGTTGGTCCAGGTGTGCTCCTAGTTACGCCCCTCCGGTCCCTCCTTGTACCATGGCACAGTGGTTCCACCACCCGGCACTGTAACACAAGGGAGGTGTTTTTATTTTAACGGGGCCAAATGTGAGGGATGAGCAGGGGTATTCCTAGTAGTTCACAGCCCCTTAAAGGATGTCATTGGGTGTAACAAGGGCAGCACAACTTTTTCCTCACCTTCCTCCTGAAGTGGCACTCTTGAAGAACAAGGTGTATCTCTAATCAAAATTTGCATGTAAAGACAGTAGATTTAACATGTCAGTCCTGTTGCAAATTCTGTAAAGCACGTATTGAGGGGTGTCCGGTTGCGGGGACCCTCACTGATAAACTTTACAGGATGCTGCACTACATATTGTGAGGCAGTGACTGGGATCGTATACGAGGGATGTTGTATATCCCCCAGAATGTGTACAGAGACCTATTAAATCCATTGGAGTGCATTGCAGTCACAAACTCACTTGCAGCTGCAATGCAGAAATGAAGGTGAGCATTGACCTGGTCAGGCTATCTGGCTAAGGCAGATTAAGTAAAACCCAGCAGGGCCTTCATTTCTTGGGGGAGGCTACAGGAAGGTAGTGGGGCGGCCTCCTCCCTCCAACCCGGGTTTTCCTGTGGCTCTTGCCACAGGTCCTTTAAAAACCCTGCACTAAGGATTAGTGTTGCTCTGTATTGGAACCTGCTAGGAGCACAGCAGGAAAGCTCAGCAGGATTGAGTGTGGCTGAATCCACGCCTGGGAAGCCTCTGCACCCATCAGGCTCTGAGAAGTCCGGCGCGGCCGTTGGCCACAGCAACCGTTGTTTAAGGACTCGTGTTAACCCGGCTGTGAACCGGAGGACTTTTCTGTTTACCTGTGAATTGCTGAATAAAGCTGTTTATGTTGGACTTGCTTGTGTCACTGCCACAGTTACTGCACGGTGTGAACACTGCCGCCTTACAGCTTGGTGGAGAATGCTGGCATAGTGACTGAGGCATACCCCACCGGCAGCTGCATGACCACAATCCGGCCGGCCACCTTTCAGCCTAACCCCGTGGACAAAATGGAGGAGCTGTTAAAGCAGCTGGTACTTACCCAGCAGCAGCAGCTGCAGTCTTAGCGGCAACAGCAGGAGCAGCACCAGAGTCTCCAACTGCAAAAGCAGGAGTCGGAACAGCAGCATAATCAGCAGCAGCAGCAGCTACTGTACCAGCAGAAAAAAAACAAATGAACTGTTGCTGCAACAGATTGCTGCCCTGCGGAAGACGCCGACAGCACCAGCCTCAGAATGTCGCGAGGCCTGTGACAAGGTTCGCTCAGCGTTGAGGAAGATGGGACCGGAGGACGATGTGGAAACCTTCCTGACCATTTATGAGCGCACAGCAGAGCGGGAAAACCTACCGGCCGGCCAGTTGGCATAAGTGGTGGCTCCGTTTCTAGTCGGCGATTCCCAAAAGGCCTAATTCGACCTCAGTCGAGAGGATACCCAGGACTACCAGAGGCTCAAAGGTGAGAGCCTTGCGTGACTGGGGTCAATACATAAGTGAGAGCTCAGCGTGTATTTTCATGGGCCTTTGTGGAGACCCGACCTGCCCGGTCTCAGGCTTATGATGTCCTGCAGCTGGTAAAGAGGTGGCTCCAGCCTGAGACTTTGTCTCCAGCCCAGATGGTGGAGAGGGTAGTGGTTGACCGGCTGGTGAGGACTCTGTCAGCCGCTATCCAACGTTGGGTGGGGCAAGGGGACCCCGGCATACTCGACCAGGTGGTCAGCCTGATCGAGCACTACTCGGCCACTCAGGACTTTATCCGGTACTCTGCCCCCTCGCGACTCTCACGCCGATCCCTGCCAACCCAGGAAACGGGAAAGGGGTCACGTCCCTCTGCTGAGGACAGTCAGCACCGTACCCGGAATGAGAGGTGGAGGAGACCCCATCGATCCCAGAGCTGGAAGTGTCCCGGGGCACGTTTGGGACAGCTCAGCTACAGGATCCCAGTCTGACTTGGGCGCGGGAAAGGGTGTTAGAGGTAAATGGCGTAGCTCAACAGCCAGGTGCAGATACTGTATTTCCACACATGGTAGTCAACGGTGAGTTGCTCTATAGGGTACACAAAATCAGGGACGAGGTCGTGGAACAGTTAATGGTACCTCAGTCGTACCGTCGGGCGGTTCTGGAGTTGGCAGACACACACCTGCTGGGTTAAAAAGACGCAAGAGCAGATCTTGCAGCGGTTCTTTTGGCCGGGGATTTACGAGGAGGTCCAAAAGTACTGTGAATCCTGCCCCGAATGTCAGTTGACCACACCCACCGCAAGTTTCTGTAGCCCATTGGTACACCTGCCAGTGATAGAGGTACTTTTTGAACGGATTGCAATGGACTTGGAAGGGCCCATTGTAAAATCCGCTCGTGGCCACCAACTATATACTGTTGGTCATCGACTATGCCACCCGATACCCGGAGGCTATACCGCTACACCACACCTCGGCGAAACTGATTGCACGTGAGCTGTTTGCCAGGTTCTGTCGCCTTGTACTACCTAAGGAGATCCTGACAGATCAGGGGACCCCTTTTAGGTCCAAAGTGACAAGGGAACTGTGCAAACTGCTAAAAATAAAACGATTGTGCCCCTCGGTGTACCACCCTCAAACCGATGGGCTAGTAGAACATTTCAATAAAACCCTCAAAGCCATGTTAAAAAAGGTGGTTTCTAAGGACAGGAAGGGATTGGGACATGTTGCTACCCTATTTGATGTTTGCCGTCTGTGAGGTACCCCAGGCTTCCACAGGGTTCTCTCCCTTTGAGTTATTGTATGGCAGACACCATAGGGGTCTGTTGGACATAGCCAAAAAGACGTGGGAACAAGAGCCGACTCCAGATAGGAGTATAATTGAACACGTGGCAAGTATGCAGGACCGGATCGCGGCGGTCATGCCCATCGTGAAAGAACATCTGTTAGATACCCAAACAGCCCAGAGGCGCACATATAACAAAAGAGCCAGAGTCAGGTCTTTTAACAAGGGCGATCGGTTGTTAGTACTGATACCCACAGCCGAGAGTAAGCTCATGGCCGAGTGGCAAGGGCCATATGAGGTTCGAGAAAAGGTGGGGGAGGTAAATTACCGGGTGTATCAGTCCGGAAGGAGGAAATATGAGCAGCTTTATCATGTAAACCTGCTAAAACCTTGGAAAGATCGAGAGTGTTTAGTTACAGACGTCACTCCAGGCATATCACCAGAGAGTTCTCTACCTTCAGCCAGGGATGCGTCCGGGGGACAGGTCAGGATAAGTGATGCTCTCACTAAGCAGCAGCGATGGGAGGCTCGCTCACTGGTGCAGCAGAATACCGACGAGTTCTCAGAGCTACCGGGTAGGACTACAGCTCTCCAACATGACATTGTCACCGAACCTGGGGTAAAGGTGCAAATGAGACCGCACCGGGTACCTGAAGCCTGGAGGCAAGCCAACACGGCTGAGGTAAAACAAATGCTTCAGTTAGGCGTCATCGAGGAATCACGGAGTGAGTGGGCTATCCCCATCTTACTGATTCCGAAACCAGACGGATCGTTACACTTCTGTAACGATTTCCGAAAACTAAATGAAGTGTCGAAGTTTGACCTTTATCCAATGCCCAGGGTGGATGAGCTGATTGAGAGACTGGGGCAGGCCCAGTACTTTACCACGCTCGATCTCACCAAGGGTTACTGGCAGGTACCTCTCACCAAATCGGTGAAGGAAAAGACAGTCTTCATAACTACGGAGGGTCTATATCACTATGTGATCTTGCCTTTTGGGTTACATGGGGCCCCGGCTACATTCCAGAGGTTGATGGACATAGTGCTCAAGCATCATCAGGAGTACGTGTCCGCGTATCTAGATGATATTATCATCTTTAGCACTGACTGGCATATCTATCCCAGGTGCAAGCAGTGCTGGATTCTCTCAGAGCGCGGGGTTAACGTCAAACCCCAAAAAATGTGCCATAGGGCTAGAGGAAGCCCAATATTTGGAGTATGTGATTGGCCGAGGAGTTTTCAAGCCCCAAATCAATAAAGTTGAGGCCGTAAAAAATTTGCCTAAACCGTCAAGTACAAAGCAGGTGAAGGCGTTCCTTGGCACCCTTGGGTATTACCACCAGTTTATACCTAATTCTGCTGGGAGAACGGCAGCCCTGACCGATCTCTTGAAAAATTGGTAATAGTTCGGTGGAACCCTCAGGCAGAAGAAGCCTTTCAGTCCATGAAGTTGGCCCTGTGTGGACAGCCGGTCCTCATCAGCCCCAACTTCAAGGAAACCTTCATTGTACAGACAGATGCCTCGGAGGTAGGCCTAGGGGCGGTATTGTCACAAAAAGTGAAAGGTGAAGAGCACCCGGTCATCTACTTCAGTAGAAAACTTGTCCCGGCAGAGAAAAACTATAGCGTGGTAGAGAATGAGTGTTTGACTATTAAGTGGGTCTTGGAATCGCTACGTTATTATTTACTTGGGCGTTGGTTCCGCTTGGTGACGGACCACTCACCCTTGGAATGGATGAGAAATGCCAAGGACAGAAATGCGCGAGTCACCAGGTGATTCCTGTCACTGCAAAATTTCATTTTCTCTGTACAACATCGCCCTGGGAAGTTGCAGCCAAATGCGGATGCCCTGTCCCGGGCACCGTGTATGGTGTCAAATGTTCAACCCCACAAGTTTGAACAGAGGGGGAGGATATGTGAGGCAGTGACCAGGATCGTATATGAGGGACGTTATATATCCCCCAGAATGTGTACAGAGACCTATTAAATCCATTGGAGTGCATTGCAGTCACAGACACAGGTGCGGCTGCAATGCAGGAATGAAGATGAGCAGTGACCTGGTAAGGCTATCTGGCTAAGGCAGATTAGTAAAACCCGACAGGGCCTTCATTTCTGTGGGGTGGCCTCCTCCCTCCAACCCGGGTTTTCCAGTGGCTCTTGCCACAGGTCCTTTAAAAACCCTGCACTAAGGATTAGTGTTGTTCTGTATTGGAACCTGCTAGGAGCACAGCAGGAAAGCTCAGCAGGATTGAGTGTAGCTGAACCACCGCCAGGGAAGGCTCTGCACCCATCAGGCTCTGAGCGGCCCGGCCCAGCCGTTGCCCACGGCAACCGTTGTTTAAGGACTCGTGTTAACCCGGCTGCGAACCAGAGGACTTTTCTGTTTACCCGTGAGTTGCTGAATAAAGCTGTTTATGTTGGACTTGCTTGTGTCACTGCCTCAGTTACCGCACGGTGTGAACACCGCCATCTTACAATTTATATTGATGACCTATCCTGAAGATGGGTCTAGCACCCGGCACCTCACCGATAAACTGTTGTTGGTGCTGGCGACAATAGGATATTGGCAGTTGCGGAGCTGCACAGTACAGCTCCATAAACTGTGTAGGTTGCTGTGTGTCTCTTTCCATTTTGTCTATGCTTGTTCACCTGTTTTCTTAACTTCCAAATAAGTTAAAGGGAGTCTGTCAGAGCAAAATGAGTGTTCAAACAATGCACAGACATACCCTTAGCGCATTCAAAAAGTTCAGTGCATCTTCTCTGCCTTCTTATTTTCTATCTATCTCCGCAAATTGGGAAAATAAAAGGGAACAGAGAGAGAATGAAAAACAAGGTGGAAGGTGCACGGAACTGTTTGGATGTGCCAAGAGCGCACGGAGTATCTGTATATTGTTTGAACAGTCATTTTGTGTGACACTCGTTTTAATAATGAGACACTCATATCCACTCATTTCTCTAATCATTGTAATACAAGATGGTGCCTCATTTTGTCCAAGGTGTGTTCAACATCTATCCACATCGTATGCCATAAATGTGGAATGGGGAAGATGCCGGCATGTTCCTTTAACAGCAGCCAGGGACAGATTTCATGCGGAGGGGGGCAGGCCACAGAAATTGACATATTGCATAGGTGCCATCATTCATGGGTGAGGTGCATGTACAGATGGATAATCCAGATATCGCAACGTTATCAGGATATTACTGTATGTGCCACGCCCAGAAATGATGGCACCGGGATGAGATGTCCCAAAATGAAGAACTTGGCACTCACACAGGAATAAGGTGAAAATAAAGTTCCTTATTTTATTTGCATTCAGTGAATGTTTTTGGTCTTAACTCAGACCTTCATCAGAACTGAATGCCTGGAGGAGGAACTGCAAGTAGCTGCGCATGTAAATGAGACCTGCCTAGCTGGAGAAAGCGCTTTCTCCAGTGACGCAGGTCGCCTTTACATGCGCAGCTACTTGCAGTTCCTCCTCCAGGCATTCAGTTCTAATGAAAGTCTGAGCTAAGACCGAAAACGTTCAACGTATTCTGAATACAAATAAAATAAGGAACTTTATTTTCACCTTATTCCTGTGTGAGTGCCAAGTTCTTCATTTTGTTACGTATGTGACGTGCCCCCTGGGGCCTTGGGGTACTCAGAAGCAGGGCCAGTCGGTTCTATTGGGGTAGTCACGGTGGCGTGACCCGGTCCGTGGCCCAGGGTGGTCAATAAATAAATAAAGATAAGAGGGAAATAAAGTTTTGGGGATAACGTTTTGTGACCCCACCCGTGGTATGCGGCTATAGGTGGCCGCCACTGCTGTTCAGATCCACTGGGGCAGTTGGTGATGCAGAGATGGTTCAGCTCCCCACGGGTAGAGCTAGGCCCCTGGGCAGTTAAATAGAAATTTTCGATGTTTGTGGTGTAGTGCAAGGCAGGTGACGCAGCAATTAAGTCTAGGATACAGCGGGGTGCAGTCTTCAAGTTTTTACTTACAGTTTTTACAGTGCTCCAGGTTACAACTGCTAGCCATGTTATAACAGCCCACCGAGTCCTGTGTCCTCCGAAGAAATGATCCAGCCAACTCTCAGATAACTTTGGTGCACTTGAACGGGACCCCTTTCTTGTGTACCTTCCCGGGTCGTCTCTCTGCACTGGCTCTTGCCCTCCTGCCCTGCGCCTCACACACAGTGTCCCGAGCCAGTGGCCACGGGCCTTGTCGGGCGACGTCTTCTCTGTCTCCTTGGTCCTATATGGCTACCTTTTCAGCAAATGTGTGTGGTTTTGGGCTACGTCACTTAGAGATACCGCAACCTCCGGTTTGCTAGCTGAGTCCTGCAGTCCTCCACTAGTCTGGAGCCGGTCCCCTACTGCGACCTGATCACTTCACGGTCGGCGTGAACTCGGGCGCACGGGTGAACTACGCACTTCCCGTGCCCCTAGGATCCCTTCTCTGTCTCTGGAGTCCTTCTCTGACTCCCTCGCTCCTCTCATCCTTTCTCTTACTGGGCCCCTCTGACTGGACCCCACTCCTCAACGGTCCTCACTCACTGGGCTCTTGCTCCTAGGACCCCTTCTCTCTTCACTCCCTGTGACAGACTCCTGTCACCAACTGCTCTGACTAACTCACTCTTCGACTGTCCTCACTCACTGCGCTCTTGCTCCTATGACCCCTTCTAGATCTTTCTACCTTTCCTTTTATACTACCTGTCATGTGACCCACGTCACCAACTGTCACTCTACGTGGTCCCCTTTACCTTCAGTCCTTCTTTCAGTCTCCCCTAAACTACTTCCTCCACCCACCTCCTCTACTTAGTTCCATCCTCCAGACAGGGACAGGGACTGTGCTCTCCCTCAGGAGCAATCTCGCCCTTCCCTACAGGAGTGGTGTAGTGTTGGATGTGGGTGTGTGGGTCCCGGGTAGTGCTCTCTCTTTACCCGAGAGTGGGGTACCACACCTCAGGCTGAGATGCAGTACCTCTGTGGCTACTGGACCCGCAGGGGCGCCACATTCCCCCTCCCCCCGTTAAACACAGCACGTCCGCGGGCTGGAACAGAGTACAAAACAAGAATGCAAAATTTTAAAATGCTTTAACAGATAAAAACAGTAAATAAATAACTTTTCTTCCCTTTATGGGAGGCACTCTTTCTTAAACGTTACATATAACTACCGAGTATATAAAACAATATTAGATTACTTTAAATAACATTCTTTCAAATATAAAACACTAAATTACTTCAAATAACACTTTATCAAGCAAGACTTTTCAAGCAAGTTCAGAAGGCTCCAGTGAGATTCGTATCAGGGTGTCCATCTCACTGGTTCAAGTGCAATATGGGGGACCTGTGTCACCCAGGGGGAATATAGGGGACTCGATACCCAGGCCTTTTACCTTGTTTAGGAGGTCACGGCAGTCAGATCCCTGGCCCGTACTCTGGGTCTCTCTTTAAAAAAAGGGGTTTTTGTGCATAGTTTGTCTCGTGACGCCACCTGTGGTTTCCGGTAATGGTTACCGGCGCTGCTGCAGACCTCCGGGGGGTGATGGGATGGCAGCTGGGATGTTTCTGCTCCCCACAGGTGGAGCGGGCCCCCGGGGAAATGTAGGTGCAAATGGTGGTGATGCTGGGGCTTGTGGTGCAGGAGAGATGGCGCAGCAGGAGTAACTGACAGACAGGGGATTCACTTCAGTACCTTTACTGGTGCGGATGTCCGGTACGGTCCAGGTTACTCGGTAGGAAGGGTGCACTTCAGGACTTCTCCACAGTGAGCGGGTATAAGGTCTCCTGGTCCGTGTCTCCCTCTCTCTAAGCTCCTGGCCAGCCTGCAACTGGGCCTAGCTTCTGTGTCGTGCTGTTCCTTCACCTGTCGCTTGGTAGTAGGACCTTTTTCTGGCAACCACTATCCCTGGACGCCGGGGCCTTCGTGTTTCCTAGTCCTGTCAAGGGTTTAGCTTCAGGTCGACCAGGGACTTGTAGTCCTCCTGGTATGCCAGTGATCCCTACAGGGTATAAAGGACCCTGTAGGCACGGACCCGGTGTCCGGGTTGTGTCTTGGGGTGAGCCTATGATGCTCCTCTGCCCCCTCAACTCCTCTCCTCCTTGCCTCCTGCCACACTCGGGGCCCTCAATTCAGCAGCAGACATGCTGCGTCTTCACTGCTCTCAGTTGCAGCACACTTTCTGACTAAACAACCAACTGACTGCCTCCAGTATATATATCCCTATCCGGGCTCCCTCTGGTGGTATGAGGTGGAAGGGTGGAGGTGTTTGTTTGTAGTGAGGGCCTCTTGTGGAGAAGTCCATCCATGCACCCTTTTGGGTCCTGTGGTACCTGTGAACAGCAGGGTGCCACAGACCTGTCCTAAAACCCCCAACATAGGCCCTGGGCGTGGCTGCAGGGCATAGCTGATCGACTCGCTGGACCACGTGTTCCGCCACGCCAATCGGGTTTTTGTTCAGTGGCCTATAAAACCAACAAGAAGCACATTAAGAAGTGCCAACTTTTTACAGTAAAAGTTCTGGCTGTTCACTGTCCACAACCATAGTGTCTTTTTCTAACCGGGTACTAATTTATTTCTTTTAAAATACCTATCTGGATTACTTTCCAACTATTTACATCAGTTCACTCTGTGGTTCCTCAGCTCTATTGCTCCTGCCGCTTACTGGGTGGAACTTGTGGCTTCTTCCATGGCAAAAGCTGAGGGTGAGCTCTTTCTCCCTGTCCGGGTGATTCATCTGCTTGCCTACCACTAGACGGCAGAACCGGTTACTTTGCTGCAGCCTGAGCAGAAGCTGCTGCTTGTTGTCGGCCAGGGTCAGCGACACCGGAAGTCAGGGGCATGTCCTCTGTGCTCGCCTTCTGCACATCAAGCGCGAACCACCCCCTCGATGCCGGGTGTAAGTGACTCGGTCACCGGGATATAGCTCGCGGTCTGGATTACCTTGCTGGAGGTGCGACTCTACATCCCTCCTGGTCACAAATACGTCCTGGGCTCTATTGGGCTCCCGGATAAAACCCCAGCCCTTGTCCAGGTTGAACTTAACAACCATGCCTACCACTCTCTGACCCCGATCGGCGAGTTTGGCTTTGTGGGCCTGGGCCTTGGCTCTCATGTTTCTCTCCTCCATGGCCTGCCATCGGGTCTGCTGCTCCTTTTCCTTCGCCTCCCACTTCTGAATTTTTTGCCGGCAGAACTCTTCTCTTTTCAGGGCTTCCTGCCGGGTCTCTCTTACTAGGGCCTCCCCAGGGAATCCCATCAGGTCTCCTCCTGGGTTCTCCCATCTGCACTCTACTCTTCCTGTACAGATGGCCCTGGGCATTGGTGCAGGTATTAATGGGTTCGCCAGCCTACCCTCCTCTTGTGCCGACCAGTCCCATACAACGTTGCAATTTACCCAGCCGGGCGTAGGGACGGTTGGGGGATCTAGGGGCCCAATTGGCGTGTTTTCAGCTACCAGGGCAGGGGTGTTACCTGCTGCAGCTGCCTCTCCGGTGCCGCACGTCTCCTTCTCATCTCCCTCCGGGGCTGGAGTTGAAGAAGCAGGCCGTAACTCTGACCACTGCCAGGAGACCTTCTCCAACAGCGCGTCCTTCCATCTTTCCACTGCATCCATCTGGGCCTGCTTCATCTGCTGACCCAGCTCTTGTATCTCGGTGTGCAGAAACTTGGGAATCCTTGGGGTATTTGCTCCAAAGCTCCCTCCGGGCTACTGGGAGAGTCCTCCACATCCACTCCACGCACCGGAGCCTTTCCATTCTCTTTCTCCATCACGCGTACCGGGTTTGCTTTGACTCCTCCACAGCCGCCCGTGTATCTGCCCTTTTCTCAGGGCTTCTTCCTCCCTCTCCCCTTTCGTGGGTGGATTTTTTCATTCCGCTGTCGGCCACACCAGGAGGCGGATCCCCCTGGCTAATGGAAAAGTCTATTCGGTAACCCAGCCAACGATAGGAGGCTGTTTAACTTCCTTGGACATACACATGGCGCCTGCTCTTTCTGGGCGGGCGTCACTATTCAGTCTCAAACACAGTCTCTGGGTGCACGAGACCCAGTGTAATGGGTTGGTACATCTTGTTTGTGATGCCAAGTTGACTCGCCCCCCGGGGCCATGGGGTACTCGGAAGCCGCGCCGGTTGGTTCTATTGGGGTAGTCATAGTGGCGTGACCCGGTCCGTGGCCCAGGATGGTAAATAAAGAAAAGAGGGGAATAACGTTTTTGGGAATAAAGTTTCATGATGCCACCCGTGGTATGTGGCTATAGGTAGCTGCCGCTGCTGTTCAGATCCACTGGAGCCGTTGGTGATGGAGCAGGGATGGTTCAGCTCTCCACGGGTAGAGCTAGGCCCCAGGGCAGTTAGAGTTAATTTTCGATGTTGGTGGTGTAGTGCAAGGCAGGTGGCGCAGCAATAATGTCTAGGACACATCGGGGTGCAGTCTTCAAGTTTTTACTCACAGTTTTTACGGTGCTCCAGGTTACAACTGCTAGCCATGTTATAACAGCCCACCGAGTCCTGTGTCCTCCGAGGAAGTGATCCAGCCAACTCTCAGATAACTTGGGTGCACTTGATCAGGACCCCTTTCTTGTGTACCTTCCCTGGTCGTCTCTCTGCGCTGGCTCTCGCCCTCCTGCCCTGCGCCTCACACAGTGTCGCGCGGGCCTTGTCGGGCGATGTCTTCTCTGTCCCCTTGGTCATAGATGGCCATCTTTTCAGCAAATGCGTGTGGTTTTGGGCTACGGCACTTAGAGATACCACAACCTCCGGTTTGCTAGCTGAGTCCTGCAGTCCTCCATTAGTCTGGGGCCGGTCCCCTACTGCGACCTGATCCCTTCACGGTCGGCGTGAACTCGGGTGCACGAGTGGACTCCGCACTTCCTGTGCGGAATCCTTTCTCTGTCTCTGGAGCCCTTCTCTGACTCCCTCGCTCCTCTCATTCTTTCTCTCACTGGACCCCACTCCTCAACGGTCCTCACTCACTGGGCTCTTGCTCCTAGGACCCCTTCTCTCTTCACTCCCTGTGACAGACTCCTGTCACCAACTGCTCTGACTAACTCACTCTTCGACTGTCCTCACTCACTGCGCTCTTGCTCCTAGAACCCCTTCTAGATCTTTCTACCTTTCTTTTTATACTACCTGTCATGTGACCCATGTCACCAACTGTCACTCTAAATGGTCCCCTCTACCTTCAGTCCTTCTTTCAGTCTCTCCTAAACTACTTCCTCCACCCACCTCCTCTACTTAGTTCCATCCTCCAGACAGGGACAGGGGCTGTGCTCTCCCTCAGGAGCAATCTTGCCCTTCCCTACAGGAGTGTAGTGTTGGATGTGGGTGTGTGGGTCCCGGGTAGTACTCTCTCCTTACCCGAGAGTGGGGTACCACACCTCTGGCTTAGATGCAGTACATCTGTGGCGACTGGACCCGCAGAGGCGCCACATACGGGCTGGATGCCCTACTTGTGCACCATTCTCACCAGTCATAAGAGTGAAGTACATGACTTTACTTTGGATGAGATGTCAGCCGGGAGAGCAGATCACAGATAAGAGTGACCTGTCAATCACTGGTAGGAGGCCAGCGCTGGGAGGAGAAGGAGGGAGAAAAAAAATCAGAAAAGCTGTAAGTCCAGGCCAAGCCTCTGCACTTGAGAGGTCACTTGCATAAGCATTCACTGAGGGATTACGAGACAACAGAGACACAGACGTATAATACAAAGACAAAGAAACAATCATCATTACAGGTACTTTACTGTGATGAAGTTACTTGGGGTCTAAAAACCTATTGACAGGTTCCCTTTAAAGATGTTGTCCACCTTTCGGGTTAATTATTATTTTTTTTTTACTTAAACGCGTGTAATAATTTTTACTACTTATTTTCTCTCATTCTTTTTTGTTTGGAGGCTCTGGATTCATAAAGCCAGAGAAGGGTGTAGATAGAGAGAAAACAAGTAGGCAGGAAGAGGCACTTAAATGTTTAGCCACTCTGTAAGGAATTTCACTGGCCGAGGATAACTCTGCCACCACTGACTAACAGGAACTGTAGTCTCCAGGAGGATAAAAACATGCAATACAATACATTTTGCACACATTAAAACAGGGGTCTTCAGAGGCTATGTTAGCTATCTTCTCCACCAACATTACAACGCCATGGTTCGCCAAGTGCCTGTACTTGGTTTGTACAGTCCCTTTAACTGAGAATTTGTCAGTCAGCCTACTATGACAGTCTGATGGAGACTTTTTAAAAGAGGTTGTCCTGTCTTCTAATAAGTCTGCATTCATTCTATGTGAATCTATAGACTACTCTTCTGCTAGCCTTTTTTTTTTCTTGTCCTCATGCTACTTCACTAACAAGCCATGAGGGGAGTATATTCCTAACCATGTGCCCACCACTACGGCATCAGAAGCACAAGGCATCAGGTATGGCCCCCACATGAGACAATAGGAGCCGACCCATGCCCGTTGTGCTTGTACATACTGGTAAGTGCACCACTGTGAACCAGAGCTGTCCTGGCAGACATGTGTCGTCTATGTACTATATGGACAGCCATGTATATGAATGTCTGCCATGTAATACTACATTTCACCTATGGCAAAGTGTCTAACCAGAAAAGGCTTCTAAAATCCGCTGCTTACGAGTGAACTGGATCTGCAGCAATCAACTTGTTGCTCTGACGCCTGCAAATTAATTACCACTATCAATTCATAGCCAAGATAGTCGCATAGAGCACTGAGCTACTGAACAAAGAAACCTGCAGCGAGCAGATGAGAGACGCCGCTGCTGCGCGCAGTAAAAATAGAATCCAACACAAAAATGTGTAATACATATTATGCCCATAGATTTACGAGATGCTCGTCCAAAGTGCTCAGAGTTTACTCAAAATATACACAATTGAATTCTTCTCCATACCGGTTCCCTGCCAATAGCTCGGGAGCAGCCATTTCCCTAACTATCAATGTGTCAGCAACTGCTACGCCGCCATCAATAATTTGTGCTAAACAAACATTTGTGGTGCCAGTTATGATAATAAACCATCCTACCATACTATAATCGCGTGAAAACTGAGAGATAACCTTGAAATTCCAACCAGAATGCAGAAATTAAACTCAACCGTTAATTTATTTTTGCATCTGCTTGTGACATGCAGAAGTAGTGCTGTAGCTCAAAAGCATCCAGCAACTAGAGGGGTTAACGGTCACTGGAGACAGGGAGTGTTTTAGCAGAGCCCCAGGGGGATTGTGGGGATCTTGTTGTTGTAGTTTGGCTGAAGCCGAAGCGAAAGGTGGTGTGTTATATGGATCTGACAGAAGGCAACTGAACAGAATTTAGGTCAGGAGGGAAGCTAAACACGGGTCAGATAGACTCCCTGAACTAACAGAGCAGAGTATTATCGGGCAGGAAGATAAGGACTGGAAGGAATCGTGCCACAGGGATCATCTTCCTCCTCAAACCCTCCGCCCTCCATCTCCATGCAGGATAAAGAATGCTGTGTATTATTGAGTCCTTGTGAAGGAAAAGCCTGTGGCTGTGTTTGCATAGAAGTGTGCTGCTAAGAGATCTAATCTGTGCTGAATTAAGCTACTGAAGAGACTGACGTTACTGTGCCTGCTTTATTAGACTGTACTGTAATAAACATTGTTGCTGTAATTTCCCTGAATTGCACTGGCCATGCTTCAGATTAAATTCCACTGTTGAAAAAGACTCTTGTCAGATGTATCTAGTCAGCAACTGAATCTATTGTGTGTCTGAGAGAAGCTGCAGCCTATGGTCGCCCTGAGTAACTGTTCCCCCAGGATTCCAACGAATTCATGAAACCCGTCTCGCCCTATCTGAACCTAGCGGCGTACGTGTAACATTGGTGGCCTGTACGGGGAATCCTAAGCGGGAATTAGCCTGTAGAGGGAGAAGAGGAAAAGTGTCTGGAAAAACACAGCAGCACAGCACCTCAATTGAACTCTGCTACACCAATTAAAGGGGACCAGCCCTAAAAGGAAACTTACTAGCAGCAATGGATGTGGAAATACAAATAGACAGAATTAGTGAGCTGCTTCTTCAGTTATCCTATGAAGAATTGAGGACAGTAGCAGAACATATAAAGATATCAGAAGAACAGATTTCTAAAGCACACAACCGCAGGCAACTGTTAGCTGCGATTAATGCAAAAATGGATGAGCTGTGGGAGAAAGAAGCTGAAGACATCATGGGGACGTTCCTCCAGGAGCAAACACAGTATTTAACCAGGTTGAAGTTGGAGGATGGCGGGGCGGCACCAATTACCGAAAGCGGGAATCTCCTTTCGCAGACAGAACTACAGGAATTGAAAGAACAATTCAAAGCCCTAACAGCCCTGCAGAAATCGACCAAAACCTCTGAACGGGTGACAAACTCAGACAGAACCTTTACCCTGCTCAGGTTAGATAAATCAGGAAGACAGTCCTCTCTAACACCACAAATCACCATAAGGAAAGAATTCAAGATCCTGGGACAGATTGGAGCGTGTGAACAGAAAGAGAAACTGTCTTATATGAACTTGTTGCACCAGATCGATGCAGGCTTACAGAAGGGCTACCAGCCAGATGAGATCGTCGAGGGGAAGGTGAAAGCCATCATCCCAGGACTGAACCTCTGTAGTATGCTAGAAATGAAGATTTAATTGACCTTGCCACAGCTGAAGATGATTTTAAAAGGACACTATAAAGAAGAGAGTACTTCAGAATTGTTCTACCAACTCCTTAACATCTCACAGAAAAATAATGAATCACCCCAAAGTTTCTTGTTCAGAGCAATTGAACTGAAGGATAGACTGTTGTTTGCATCCAGAGATGTAGAAGTGGAAGAGAAGTTTGATGCTGGACTAGTCCAGAAGAAGTTCTTGAGATCATTGAGAACGGGGTTAATCAGCAAAGACATTAAGTTGCAGCTGAAACAGTAACTAGAAGATCCTGGCATTCTGGACGAAGTCCTAATTGAAAAAATGAATGAGGCAGCTAGTTTGGAGTCATAGAGTGAAGAGAAGTAAAAGAAATGCTCTGTTTCTAAAATCACCAAAATGAGCCAGCTGAAGTTGGAGACCCCCGGTGGCCAGTCCGAAGATCATCATGGAGACCCTCCAGTGCCACCTCCGAGAGGGAATCTTAAATAACCAACAAAAGAGAGGACTGCCAGCGCTGACTGGGAGAAAGTAATAGGAGAACTGCAAGCCGAGTTGATTGAGGTGAAAAAGTTGATTCGTTCCAGGCTAGAACCTGTATCCCTCAGACCAAGGAGTGAGTTCCAAAACAGAAGATGCCTGGCTTGTGAAGCATGATGTTCATCAAATCAGAGTACGGTGTGTGTCCACTGTCTAAGATGTGGTGAGGAAGGACATTATGCCAAGGAATGCCAATGGTCACGGTCGTTTGGGTTAAAAGACAGGAGGTTGCCAGTGCGGGGCAACTGGTAACCGCGACACGGAGGAGGCCCCAGAAGCAAATCCAAATCTCACCAAACCCCAGAACGGCGCATGAGGTAAAACCGCAGTACTATCCCCAAGTGTGTTCCCGGCTACAACAGCTGCAAAAGAGACAGGGGCATCAGTTACTTAATGCCCAATGCGGAGGTCAATTGATGTACTCCTAGGATGAGGATTCTTCGGTCAGTAAAGATAACCTCTTCAGCCTGATCAGTGAAAGGTGGTTTATACATTGTATTAGAATCTATGTTGTTTTACTATCGGCCATCTTGTTGTGGTTTGCTGGCTTCTAGTCTTTTCCTCTGGTGCTGGGTGTCATGGTCACATGATCTCTTCACTCTTTTACTCAGCACCTGTCTCCCATTCCCCGCTGGACATCTGTGTTGTTTCGCTTGTGCTCTGGCTAAGTTGCCTTGTTAGTTCTTTGTGCTTTGGACAATTGATATCCTGGGACTTCTTGTTCCACCAGTTTTGTTTCCTTTTATCTTCATTTTTGCAACTTACTTTTCTTTGAGGAGGTCTCCTTGTTTTTGCTCCCAGTCCTTAGATCTTTTAGAGACAACCTTTCCCCTTCCTTCAGGTCTTCATTTTAGTTCAGTGCAGGAGTTTTGGTGGGGCTATTCACAAGGAATAGGGAACCCACCCCAGCATAGGGTTAAGCTGAGTCTCAGTACAGGGACAGCTTTTCCTTCCTATTCCTTAGTTCTAAGTTGCAGAACATAACAGTATGTCCAGCCCCGTTTTAAAAAAAAAAAAAATGTTTTTTCTTTTTTTTTTCTCCTCTCCTCTTCCTGCGTTTTCTTCAGTATGAATACCATTCAGGAGCTTGCTCAACGCTTGCAAGGATTGACTCTGGAGGTTGCCGGGCTTCAGTAGTACGTGAGTAAATACCCTGCAGAACGCTATGAAGAACCTAAGGTGGGATTAGCTGAGTATTTCTCGGGGAAACGACAGGATTTTTTTTCATTTAAAAATGCTTGTTTGTTGTATTCTGATCTTCTGGGAGTGAACTACAGCATGTAGGGATTATTATGTCTCTATTGCGTAAAGAACCTCAAATCTGGGCGTTTTCCTTGTCTCCTGATGATCATTGTTTGAGGTCTCTGGAGGCATTTTTTGATGCCATGGGTTTGCTGTATGATGATCCTAATTGGATTACATCAGCTGAGGCAGAGCTCAGTCATCTCAAACAGGGTTCTCTTGATGCTGAGCGTTATTGCACCCTGTTCAGACGATGGTCTGCAGAGGTCAGGTGGAACGACCCTGCACTCAAGTTTCAGTTTCTGGCAGGCTTGAGTGAAAAGGTTAACTATTTGCTCATTGCATTCCCTTCACCTGATACTTTGCAAGTTGCCATGCAGTTAGCTATCTGTGTGGATAGAAGGTTGAGGGCCAGACAGAATGAGGAGAAGTTTCGTGTATTGCTGGATTCTGTTTCTCACGATATCCCTGCTGACACTGGGGAACCTATGCAGGTGGGGGCAATGTCATCCCGTTCCAAGGAGATGGACAGGAGGTTCTCTGAGGGACTTTGCTTGTATTGCGGTAAGGCTGATCATTTTTTAAAGCAATGCGAGGTTCGCTTAAGGAAAGAAAAAAAAAGGTCAGTAGAAATAACACTCCCGTTCGCATTGTATTTTTACGTTCTGCTGGGGTGTTTTTTCCTGGTAATACCACCTGTCAGGGTCATTTGATTGAGTTTCAGGTAATGGTGGATTGTGGTTCTGCACTTAATTTGATTGATCAACAATTTCTTGAAAAGTATAAGTTCGGTTCTGAACCTTTGTCGTCTCCTTTTCCTGTGGTGGCGGTTGATAATACTCCCTTGGAGCATGGGAGCATTCTTTGAAAGGTCACTGGGTTTCCGCTTACTATGAACATGGAACATCAGATTGACTTATTTGTACTTGCTAAGTTGCCTTCCCTGGTCTCCCTGGGGTTGCCCTGGTTAAAAGTGCATAATCCTTTGCTGGACTGGTCATCTGGTTCCATAAAATCCTGGGGTCAGGGGTGTTATGGAAAGTGTTGTAATGTTCACATTGCGGCTGTTGTGAAGGGGGAGTTACCTGAACCCATTCAGGATTTTTGGAGGGTTTCTTCGGAGGTGGAGTCTAAAGCTTTACCACCTCATAGAGATTACAATTGCGCTATTGAGTTCATCCCTGATGCTAAGCTCTCTAAGAGTCTGTTGTTTAATCTGGCAATTCCCAAGAGGGAGGCTTTGAAAGAATACCTTCAGACTAGTTTAGCTGCAGGTCACATAAGACCCTCTAAGTCTCCTGTGGCGGTTGTTTTTTTTTTTTGCAAAAGAAGGATGGGGGTCTTAGGCCATCTCTGGATTTTCGGGAGATTAACAAAATCACTGTGCTCAATCCTTACTTGTTAACACTTATTCCGGATTTGTTTAACCAATTGACCGGAGATAAATGGTTTTCTAAGATTGACCTTCGTGGGGCATATAATTTGCTGCGGGTGAAGGACGGAGATAAATGGAAGACAGCTTTTAACACCCCGGAAGGTCATTTTGAGTGTTTGGTGATGCCTTTTTGGCTTACTAACGCTCCTGCATTTTTTTCAAAATTTCATCAATGACATTCTGAGACCCTTGATCGGTAGGAGTGTTATTGTTTATCTGGATGACATTTTGATTTATTCATCTGATCTTGAGTCTCATTGGCAGAGAGTCCGCGAAGTTCTTCAGATACTGAGAGATAACACACTCTTTGCTAAATTGGAGAAGTGTAAGTTTGTTGTCCAGAAAATTAGTTTTTTGGGTTACTTTGTCTCTTGTGATAGCTTTGAGATGGACCCGGTGAAAGTTCAGGCTGTGCTGGAGTGGCCGAGGCCTGAGGGTTTGAAGTGTCCATACAAAGGTTTTTCGGGATTGCCAATTATTACAGGAAATTCATAAAGAATTTCTGTCAACGCTAAACCCATTACTGATCTCACCAAGAAGGGTGCTAATACAGTCCAATGGTCCACTGAGGCTATTGAAGCTTTTGAGCATTTCAAGGAGAGGTTCAGCTCTGCTCCTGTTCTTATCCAGACGGATGAGACCAAGCTATTTCAGGTTGAGGTGGATGCCTCATCTATAGGCGTAGGGGCTGTTCTGTCCCAGGAGGGTGAGGATGGGGTGCATCCCTGTGCTTTCTTTTCAAAAAAATTTTCTGAGACAGCTCAACTGTGATGTTGGGAATTGTGAGTTGTTGGCTATTAAACTCGCGTTCGAGCATTGGCGACATTTTTTGGAGGGGGCTCGACACCCTATACAGGTTTTCACTGCTCATAAGAATTTGATTTATCTGAACGCAGCTAAACGTTTGAATGCCCGTCAGGCTAGGTGGGCACTGTTTCTTGCCTGGTTCAATTTTTCCGTAACCTTTGTCCCAGGGACAAAGAATGTTAAGGCTGACGCTTTGTCCTGTAGTTTCTCTCCAGTGGTGAAAGCTATAAGGCAGCGGTATTCACACCGTGCAGTAACTGAGGCAGTGACCCAAGCAAGTCAAACATAAACAGCTTTATTCAGCAACTCATGGGTAAACAGAAAAGTCCTCCAGTTCGCAGCCGGGTTAACACGAGTCCTTAAACAACGGTTGCCGTGGGCAACAGCCATGCCGGGTCGCTCAGAGCCTGATGGGTGCAGAGCCTTCTCAGACGTGGGTTCAGATACACTAAATCCTGCTGAGCTTTCTTGCTATGCTCCTAGCAGGTTCCAACACTGAACAACACTAATCCTTAGTGCAGGGTTTTTAAAGGACCTGTAGCAAGAGCCACTGGAAAACACTGGTTGGAGAGAGGATGCCGCCCCACTGCCTTCCTGTAGCCTCCCGCAAGAAATGAAAGCCATGCCGGGTTTTACTAATCTGCCTTAGCCAGATAGCCTGACCAGGTCACTGCTCATCTTCATTCCTGCATTGCAGCCGCAGGTGAGTTTGTGACTGCAATGCACTCCAATGGATTTAATAGGTCTCTGTACACATTCTGGGGGATATAGAACGTCCTTCGTTTATGATCCCGGTCACTGCCCCACATATCCCCCCCTCTGTTCAAACTTGTGGGGTTGAACATTTGACACCATACATGGTACCCGGGACAGGGCATCCACGTTTGCCTGCGACTTCCCAGGGCGATGTTCTACAGAGAAACTGAAATTTTGCAGTGACAGGAACCACCTGGTGACACTCGCATTCCTCTCCTTGGCATTTCTCATCCATACCAAGGGTGAGTGGTCCGTCACCAAGCGGAGCTGACGCCCAAGTAAATAATAACGTAGCGATTCCAAGGCCCACTTAATAGCCAAACACTCCTTCTCTACCATGCTATAGTTTTTCTCTGCCAGGACAAGTTTTCTACTCAAGTAGGTGACCGGGTGCTCTTCACAATTCACTTTTTGTGATAATACCGCCCCTAGGCCTACCTCCCAGGCATCTGTCTGTACAATGAAGGTTTCCTTGAAGTTGGGGCTGATGAGGACCGGCTGTCCACACAGGGCCAACTTCATGGACTGAAAGGCTTCTTCTGCCTGAGGGTTCCACAGAACCATTACAGATTTTTTTCCTTTCAAGAGATCGGTCAGAGCCGCCGTTCTCCCAGCAAAATTAGGTAGAAACCGGTGGTAATACCCAAGGATGCCAAGGAATGCCCTCACCTGCTTTGTACTTGACGGTTTAGGCCAATTTTTTATGGCCTCAACTTTATTGATTTGGGGCTTGATAACTCCTCGGCCAATCACATACCCCAAATATTGGGCTTCCTCTAGCCCTATCGCACATTTTGGGGGGTTTGCCATTAACCCCGCGGCTCTGAGAGAATCCAGCACTGCTTTTACATGGGATAGATGCGTATGTCAGTCGGTAAATATAATAATATCATCTAGATACGCGGACACGTACTCTTGATGAGGCTTGAGCACTATGTCCATCAACTCTGGAATGTAGCCGGGGCCCCATGTAACCCAAAAGGTTGTTATGAAGGCGGTCTTTTCCTTTGCCGATTTCGTGAGAGGTACCTGCCAGTAACCTTTGTGAGATCGAGCGTGGTAAAGTACTGGGCCTGCCCCAGTCTCTCAATCAGCTCATCCACCCTGGGCATTGGATAAAGGTCAAACTTTGACACTTCATTTAGTTTTTGGAAATCATTACAGAAGCGTAACGATCCATCTGGTTTCAGAATCCGTACGATGGAGCTAGCCCACTCACTCCGTGATTCCTCCTTTTCTTTTAGGAGGTCTCCTGTTTTTGCTCCCAGTCCTTAGATATTTTAGGGACACACATTCCCCTTCCTTCAGGTCTTCGTTTTAGTTCAGCGCAGGAGTTTTGGTGGGGCTATTCACAAGGAATAGGGCACCCACCCCAGCGTAGGGTTAAGCTGAGTCTCAGTGCAGGGACAGCTTTTCCCTCCTATTCCTTAGTTCTAAGTTGCAGAACATAACACAGTGCCAGCTAGATGGATTCCGGGTAAAAGTATTGTGGGACACAGGAGCCCAAGCGAGCCTTTTAAATGAAGAATGGAGAAGGCGCTACCTGACACATACCTGCCTTCGGTCGCTAAAAGAACTCTTAGGACCAGTGGAACTCTACTGCAAAGCTGTCAACCAGACCGAAATCCCTTTCATAGGCTGGGTGGAAGTAACTTTCCAACTGAAGGCCACGAAGATCAGCAACACCAGAGCTTTTGGTACCTTTTCTTGTAACCAGTGATCAGAAAGTGGCAGAGGATCCTATCCTGGCTTATAATGTAATCAGTGAGGTCATCACAAAACACAAGTCAGGGATGCTGGTGGTGGATGCAATTGCCACATCACTTGCCATACCCAATGCCATGGCGGAAAATGTGATTCACAGAGTAAAGAAAGCACAGAATGCAATGTACCTAAGTCAAGGTAGGTTGGCGCCCAACCATCATCCCTGCAAACCAAATGGTGGGGGTGAGGTGTGGAGTCCGGGTAGAACCGGGAATAAAAGTCCGGAAAAGACTGTTCGTGCCAAAATACTCCTTAGAACTTCCGGAAGGCCTAGTTCAAGGTGAGACTGTGCTTAAGATTCCTACTGGTGGGTTTGCTCAAATGACAGTACCGGTGATGAATACTATGAAACACAAAATTAGACTGGATCCAAAGACTGTGTTAGGTCTCATTGAAACCATTAAAACTGTATATCCAGCCAGTGAGAGACCTGCTAAGGGGTCTACCGTGAATTCAGTCTCCCCATCAAGGAACAGGAGTTGCCCAGGGGAGGAAATTTCACTACCCACCGCAGGGTCCGGGGATCCCCCAGTATCCCTGAAACACTTGTGTGCTGAAGATATAGCGATAGCAAAACAGATATTGAGAGAAGAGTGTCATGCATTCTGCAGTCTCTAAAGATGACTCTGATATAGGCTGTATCCCGTCGTTGCAATTGAAAATCAATTCGAAAGACACGACCCCAGTAACCAGAAGTTACATGTCTCTGCCGAAACAATTACACCGTGAAGTGAAAGAGTATTTACAAGACCTAATCAACAGAGGTTGGGTCCAAAAGTCGAAGATGTCTTATTCCTCTCCTATTGTTTGTGTTAGGAAGAAGGACGGTACGTTGAGATTCTGCTGTGATTACTGGGAACTAAACCAAAAGTCAGTACCTGATCGGCACCCGATACCAAAGATTCAAGATATGCTGGATAGCCTATCTGGAAGTACCTGGTTCTCTGTCGTCGATCAGGGTAAAGCATACCATCAAGGGTTTGTTGAAGAGTCCAGTAGACCCTTGACAGCATTCATCACACCATGGGGGTTATATGAGTGGATCCGCATACCATTTGGGCTCAGTTCAGCTCCAGCAGAATTTCAGAGGAGCATGGAGACCGGTTTGGAAGGATTGCGGGATGATATCTGCCAGCCGTACTTGGATGACAATGTGGTACACAGCAAAACCTTCCAGGAGCACGTTGAACACGTGAGGACCGTATTACAGCGGTATCAACAACACGGAGTTAAGTTGACCCCAAAGAAGTGTGAACTGTTCAAAAGACAAGTCTGATTTCTAGGGAAAATAGTGTCCAATGAAGGATATACCATGGACGCAGCAGAAATCGCTCTGGTACTGGCCTTAAAAGACAAGTGGCCCTCTGCTGTCAGGGAGTTGAGGCAGATATTAGGATTCCTCTCCTACTATTGTACTTGCGTTCAGAACTTCTCCAGGATTGCCGCCTTCTATACCACCTCTTGGGGACGACGACAGAGACAATAATACCCATGGAGAAAAAGAAGAACACAGATAGGACCGGGCTTAAAAGAAACAACGCCGTTTTGTCCCAACAGCCCATTCTCTGGACAGCAGACCACCAGGAGGTATTGGAATAACTAGTAGACTACCTGGTAAAACCACCCATCTTGGCATATGCTGATTTCAACTTACCATTTTTTCTTTATTGTGATGCTTCTCAAGTTGGACTGAGAGCTGCCCTGTATCAGCATCAAGATGGAAAATTGAGAGTCATTGGTTACAGTTCTAGAACGTTGACAGACGCTGAGAAGAATTACCATCTACATTTTGGAAAATTGGAGCTCCTGGCATTGAAATGGGCTATCTGTGAACGATTTAGCGATGATCTCTACTACAGCAAAGAGTTTGAGGTATACACTGACAACAACCCTTTGATCTATGTCCTCACTACAGCCAAACTGAATGCAACGGGTCAGAGATGGGTCACTGAACTAGCTGACTTCAATTTCAGCATCAAGTACAGGCCAGGAAAATGCAATGCGGATGCTGACGGTATTGTCAAGAATGCCACTAGAGCCTGTGGAGTTCATGCAAGAATACTCGGAGGAAGTCAGTCTGGAAGCAATTGAGACACTACCCAAGCAGTACAAGAGGAAGAGACACCATTGTGGTGTCCATTGACGGTGGAAACCACCATAAAAGCGAGAGAACAAGATCACCCCCTGTCCATTCAACAACTACCAAAAGGAAACATCCGTAGAGCACAACGGGAAGATCAGATAATTGGTAGAATACTATTTTATGTGGAGCAAAATCTGTTTCCAAGTAAATTGGAGAGAGAGATAATGAGTCACCAGCAGTATCTGTATTAGTTAAAGAATGGATGAAGCT
Source organism: Phyllobates terribilis (assembly GCF_046119375.1). Lineage (NCBI taxonomy): Eukaryota > Metazoa > Chordata > Amphibia > Anura > Dendrobatidae > Phyllobates > Phyllobates terribilis. The sequence continues at coordinate 53,026,996 of NW_027362767.1, read as the reverse complement.
CTACCTCAGTGAAGACTGCATCCTGTATCGTAAAGGAGGACAAAATTGGCAGTTGGTACTACCCAGAGTATTCCGTAGGTTGGTCTTCAAAGAATTCCATGAAAGCATGGGACACCTGGGAATGGAAAGGACAAAAAACGTGATCTGTGTGTAACGGGTCTGGGAGGCGGAACCTCTGAGCAACTATACAAGGGGGCGGTCCTTTTAAGGAAGCGGGTGGCTCCCAGGGAAGACGGGCAGGTAGTCACGGCAAGTGACAGGGACAGTCTCTGGGTAGAAGGGCAGGTAGTCACGGCAAGTGACAGGGACAGTCTCTGGGTAGAAGGACTGGTACTCACGGCAAGTGACAGGGACAGTCTCTGGGTAGAAGGACAGCAGGCAGGAGACTGGTGAGCGCTCCCAGGTGAGCGGGCGAGAGTCTCTGGACAGGCAGGTGGTCACGGCAAGTGACGGCAGAACCTCCAGGTAGGCTAGCAGGCAGGTAGCAGGTGAGCGCTCCCAGGTGAGCAGGCAAGAGTCTCTGGACAGGCAGGTGGTCACGGCAAGTGACGGCGGAGCCTCCAGGCAGGCTAGCAGGCAGGTAGCAGATGAGCGCTCCCAGGTGAGCGGACAAGAGTCTCTGGACAGGCAGGTGGTCACGGCAAGTGACGGCGGAGCCTCCAGGCAGGCTAGCAGGCAGGCAGCAGATGAGCGCTCCCAGGTGAGCGGGCAGGCTGGTCCATAGACAGACTGACAGGTGTCAGAAGGCAGACCATCGGACCGCAGGCTTGCAAGCAGGTAAACGGATATCAGGCAGGTATCAAGCAGGAATCTGACAGGTGACTGGCAGGTAACTGGTAACGGGACCTGAGGGCTGAAGCAGAGTGAAGGCTTTGCAACAACATTGCTCGGGCACCTCCATTTTGGAGGAGGTGCCTTATATATGGTGAGATCCTCCGGCCATTGGCCGGGGACTCCTTAGGACGGCGCGCGTGGCCCCTTTAAGAGAGGGGGAGCGCGCGCCCTAAGCACAGTGGCCGGGAAGCAGCGCGCGCTGCCAGCAGAGCGGGAGGAGGACGCCGGGCACGGAGTGGAGAGGTGAGGGGAACAGCGTCCCTGCCTAGCAGGAGGCAGGGACGCCGACGCTACAGTACCCCCCTTTAGGCCCCCCCTTTTTTAGGCCAGACAGAAATTTATCAAGGATGAGAGGGGCATGGATGTTCTCCCGGGGCTCCCACGTTCTCTCCTCAGGACCAAACCCCTTCCAATCTACCAGAAAAAAGGTTTTTCCTCTTACCCTTTTGGTGGCCAGAATGTTCTCTACCTCAAACTCGTTTTCAGCGGAAACCGGAGCAGGAGGCGTACCTGTAGACTTGGAAAAAGAGTTAAGTACCACGGGTTTGAGGAGAGATACATGGAAGGAGTTAGGGATCCGCAAGTTGGCCGGGAGTTTCAATTTATAGGCCACCGGGTTGATTTGTTTGATAACTTCTAGTGGGCCGATGAACCGAGGCCCTATCTTGTAGGAAGGAATCTTGAGCCGGACATACTTGGACGAGAGCCAGACTTTATCTCCAGGACGGAATTGTGGAGGATCCAGGCGTTTTTTGTCAGCGTGTTTTTTCATCCGCTCGGACGACTGAAGGAGTGCGGATCGGGTACTCTCCCAAATGGAGGAAAATTTGCTAACGAGAGATTCTGCAGCCGGATTGTCCACCGAGGTGGAGACGGGAAATGGGATCCGAGGATGCTGACCGAAGACTACAAAAAACGGGGATTTGGAGGAAGATTCGCTCTCGTGATTATTGTAAGAGAATTCGGCCCATGGCAGGAGATCCACCCGGTCTGAATGGCGGGCATTAACGAAGTGCCGGAGGTAACTGGTCAGGATCTGATTGATCCGCTCCACTTGACCATTGGACTGTGGATGGTATGCGGAGGAAAAGTCCAGGGTGACGTCTAGCAGCTTACATGTGGCTCTCCAGAAGCGTGAGGTGAACTGAACCCCACGATCCGACACGATGTGGAGGGGCAGGCCATGGAGACGGAAGATGTGGCGGATAAAGTCTTTAGCCAGCTCGGGTGCAGACGTGAGGCCTGGCAGGGGAATGAAATGAGCCATTTTGGAAAAGCGGTCAGCGACCACCCAAATGACCGTACAACCGGCAGAGACAGGGAGATCTGTTATGAAGTCCATAGCTATATGCTGCCATTGGGCAGCAGGTACTGGAAGAGGTAGGAGGCGACCGGCTGGCAGGTGTCTCGGAACCTTGTTGCGGGCGCAGGACACACAGGCAGAAACAAAGTCTATTACGTCCTTGTGCAGGGTAGGCCACCAGTAGTGCCGGGTGATAAGCTGGAGGGTCTTTCTCTGACCGGCATGGCCAGCAAGCTTAGACGAGTGACCCCAGTGTAGGATCTTCTCCCGATCAGGTACCGTTACGAACGTCTTACCGGGAGGGAGACGATTTAGACTCACGGGGGCCACCTGCATTACTCTGGCGGGATCGATGATGTGTTTAGGTTCCTCCTCAAGATCAGACACCAGGAAGGATCGGGACAAGGCGTCAGCTTTGATGTTTTTGTCAGCCGGGTGAAAATGAAGAACAAAATCAAAGCGAGCAAAAAACAAGGACCACCGGGCTTGGCGCGGGTTAAGTCTCTGGGCACTCTGGAGGTAAGCCAAGTTCTTGTGGTCCGTGTAAATTATTACTGGGTGAAGAGCCCCCTCGAGCAGGTAACGCCACTCCTCCAATGCCAGCTTAATGGCCAATAATTCTCGGTCTCCTATAGAATAGTTGCGCTCGGAAGAGGAGAAGAGTTTGGAGAAGAAGCCGCAAGTTACCATTCTCCCGGAAGACGATTTTTGGGTAAGTACCGCTCCGGCTCCAGAGGAGGAGGCGTCAACTTCCAGGAAGAATTGCTTGTTGCCGTCCGGGCGATGCAGCACCGGGGCGGAAGAGAGAGCCTGTTTTAAGGAAAGAAAGGCCTCCTCAGCTTCGGGCGGCCATTCTCTGGGATTAGTGCCCTTACGGGTGAGCGCAGAGATTGGGGCAGTCCGGGAAGAGAAGTGCGGTATGAAGAGGCGGTAGTAGTTGGCGAAGCCCAGGAACCGCTGAATAGCCTTCAACCCCTCTGGTCGAGGCCACTTCTCGATGGCAGACAGTTTCTCAGGATCCATTCGTAGGCCGGTCTGAGAAATTATGTAGCCCAAAAACGGAAGCGAGGTCTGCTCAAAGAGGCACTTCTCATATTTAGCGTAGAGGTGATTCTGCCTGAGCCTGAGCAGAACCTGACGAACATCCCTCTGGTGTGTGGGGAGATCCGGAGAGAAGACCAAGATGTCGTCCAGGTACACCACTACGCAGGAATAGAGAAGGTCCCGAAAGATGTCATTGACCAACTCTTGAAAGACGGCGTGAGCATTACAGAGACCGAAGGGCATTACCAGGTATTCATAGTGGCCGTCCCGGGTGTTGAATGCCGTCTTCCATTCATCCCCCTGACGGATACGGACCAGGTTATACGCCCCACGGAGGTCCAGCTTGGTGAAGATTCTAGCCCCCCTCAGACGGTCAAATAATTCCGGAATGAACGGAAGGGGGTATTTATTCTTCACCGTGATCTGGTTAAGGCCTCTATAGTCTATACAGGGACGGAGTGAGCCATCCTTCTTTTTGACGAAGAAGAAGCCTGCTCCCGCCGGGGAAGTAGATTTCCGGATGAATCCCCGGGCCAGATTCTCCTCAATATATTCTGATATGGATCGGGTCTCAGCAGCGGACAAAGGGTAAATGCGCCCACGGGGAGGAGTAGCGCCGGGCATCAGGTCGATTGGGCAGTCGTATGGTCTATGAGGGGGTAATGTCTCTGCCTCCTTTTTATTAAAGACGTCCGCATACGACCAATAAGGAGCCGGAAGACCAGGTAGATTGGCTGGAGTAGGAGAAGGACGGACAGGATGGACGGGAACTAAACAAGTCTTATGGCAGTCCTGTCCCCAGCGAAGGACTTCTCCGGTCTGCCAATCAAGCACGGGTGCATGTTTCTGAAGCCAAGGTAGGCCTAGCAATAGACCGTGAGAGAGTTCAGGCAGAACATGAAAGAAGATGCTCTCAGAGTGCAGGATTCCTACCTGCAGGGTTATGGATTCGGTGATGAGTTGGATGGGATGTGGTAAGAGGCCCCCATCCACGGCAGCGACAGATAAGGGTACGGCTAGAGGTTTGGTGGGAATGCTGTATTTCTCTACCAGAGACTGAGAAATGAGATTTCCGGCAGCTCCAGAGTCAAGTTGGGCTAGTTCAAAATAACGGTTCTCCCCGCAGATGATAGAGACCGACAGCAACAGGGATGGAGAGGGTTTACTCTTGTCTAGGACGACCTCTCTGAGCGATCCTAGACACAGGCGTTTCCCGACCTCTCCGGGCAGGAACGGATCCGGTGCTCCTTACTGCTAGAGATGAGCGTTGTTCGACTCGAACTGTTCGCCAATCTCAAATTCGAGCTGTTTTGGGCGGTGTTCGAGCCGTTCGGCGAACACGAACAATTTGAGAAAAATTTGGCTGTTCGAGGTTATGTTCGATAACTGTTCGTGCACCAAAATCATAACTGGATTTTTTCTCAGTAATGTTGAAAATTAATGTTAATACGCAGTTTGAGTGTACAGCGGGGTGGGGGGAGGGGCAGGGGATGGATCTCTGCAGGAATAATGAAGATCTCCATTTTTTTTTCTCTTTCCCGCATTTACAGTGGGGAGGTACAATCTGTCAGCCTATCAGCAGCGCACACACGGAGCGAAGTGCTTTTTTTCACACAAGCAAGGGCATGTGTCATTGGCAGTGTATGTCACATGTCCTTGCCCTATAAGACCAAGCCATTTTCCCCGTCGCCACCATTTTCTCACTGCTGCAGCTGCGTGTTAGACGGCACCGCTGTTGCTGTGTGCGCTATACCTTGTTAATTTCAAGCCAATTTTCGCACAAATCTACAGATAGCTTTGGAGTAGGGAATAGTTGTGATTGCAGTCCTTTTAAGGACTAGGTTACAGCATTTCCTACGACTTTTATCAGGCAGGTCTGTGCTCTTAAATAGATAGATTGTGGGAGTAAAGACTAATTGTAATTGCAGTCCTTTTCAGGACTAGGTTACATCAGTTCCTATCAGTTTTTGCCAGGCAGGTATGTGCCAGTGCTGTGCAAGTTTTTTTCTCAGCATTTGGCTGAATCTAGCAAAGCTAATCCTTTTTGGCCTATTGCAGAGTGTGTTAGTCAGTGGAGTAGCCTATCTGTGTTGCAAGATATACCACCTGTGTATAGAATACCAATTTTTTTACTGCACCTAGTGAAGTAAAATCTTTTGGGCATAGCATCATTCTATTAGTCCATCTATACTGACCTCCATCAGGTTGCAAATTAAAATTAATTTTTTGTCTGCATCTAGCTCTGAAAAAATATTTGGCCTTCTAGCAGTGTGTGGGACTTGTTCTATTAGTCCACCTATACTGACCTCCATCAGGTTGCTAATTGAATATAATTTTTTTCTGCATCTAACCCAGCCAATAGTTTTGGCCTAATACCACAGTTTGGCCACTCAGCTCTGCTCGGTTCCCATCCATTGTTTTTTTGTGCAAACAACTCCAGAGTTGTGAATTAGTTAACCACCAAAGTAAGTGGAAAAAGGCCTGCTGCTGGTGGAAAGGGGAATTGGCGTGTTGGGAAGGGGAAAAAAGGTTGTGTCCGTGGGGTAGGTGTTAAAGCAACAGTAACATCTGCAGAAGAAAGACCATCTTCCAGCCAAACTAAAATGTCTACTTCTTTTAGCGGACAATGTGATAAGATCCCTTTCTTACGGCCACGCCAATCGCTACAAATTCCAGATGAGGCACAAAAACAGCAGGTGCTTCAACGGATATCAAGTGCTCCTTTAAGTGGGCTCTCCTCCACATCAACTTCAACATCACAAATACTCCAGTCCTCAAAGGTGTCACCCCAATCGCACTTGCTTCCTCACAGCTCCCAAATCTCCAGCTGCCCGTCTGAGTATGAGGTAGAACAGATGGTTGAGTCTGCAGAGCTGTTTACTCATACTATAGCCTGGGAATCAGAGGTCGACTCCAGCGCTTCTGTGAATCCAGACGAGGAAATGATCTGCACTGATGCCCAGAATCTTTATGAGTCGGATCCAGGACCAGACGCAGAAGGTTCTGACCATAATGTAGACCCTCATTCCCAAACTGTAACTCCTGTTGGTGGAGACAATGAGGAAGACGATGATGAGACTCAAATACCTGATTGGAGCGACAACTTTAGTTTTTTGTCAGGGCAGGAACAGGTTGGCTCTGAGGACGACGGGTGTGATAACGCACAGGGTGATGATGATGAGGTTGGAGATCCCACTTACTGTCAACCCACAGTCAGCCAAGAGATGAGGTCAGCAGAGGAGGTGGAGGAAGATGCTAGTGACGACGAGGTCAGGTTGCGCCTTCCTGGACAGAGACGTAGTACTGGAAGCACGTCAACAACTGCATCCTCAAACACAACTCTGCCTCTCACCACAAGTCGTGGTGGCTCTTCAGGTCGCATGGGTGCTAAGCCTTGCATAGCCTGGGCATTTTTTCAGATCGATATAGATGACCCAACTCGTGTTATCTGTAACATTTGTCAGCAAAAGCTAAGTAGAGGCCAAAAAATACATAGTTTGAGTACTTCATGCATGAACCGGCACATGGACATGAAGCATAAGTTGCAGTGGGAAGCTCAGTGTGCTACAATGCGGCCTAGCCGGCCGGGCCAACCACCGTCTGCCATATCTTGAGCATCCGCGGCCTCTTCATCCTCTGTGACTGGGGGGACAGCAGTCACACCTGTTTTGGGGCGCAGACCTGCCACCTCTTTACCCGCAACAGCCAGCGTGATTGGCAGGTCATCATTTTCTTTGGAGGTGGTAACACCAGCTGGTGTTGAGCGCTGTCCGACATCAATAGCACCACCTTTGGATCAAGGCAACCTAACATGTCCGCCTGCATCTTCCTCACAGACCGGCAGTTTGCCGGGGACACCCTTATCAACCCCGTCTAAGCACAGTAGCCAGCCCTCGGTCCCTCAGATGTGGACATGTAAAAGACCATTTCCTCCTAGCCATGAGAAAGCTAAGAGGTTGAATTTCACCATCTGCAAGCTCTTGGCTACAGAAATGCTGCCTTTCCGCCTGGTGGACACAGAGGATTTTCGAGACCTTATGTCCGTCGCAGTGCCCCAGTACCAGATGCCCAGTCGGCACTACTTCTCAAAGAAAGGTGTGCCTGCGCTCCACCAGCATGTCGCACACAACATCACCGCTTCTTTGAGAAACTCTGTGTGTGACAGGGTGCATTTCACCACAGACACTTGGACGAGTAGGCATGGACAGGGGCGTTACATGTCGCTGACTGGGCACTGGGTAACTATGGTGACAGCAGAACAAGGGGCTGCTGTCCAAGTCTTGCCGTCCCCACGAGTTGTGCGTCAATCCTCTTTATGTCAAAGTTCCTCCACTGCTTCTGCCTCCTCAACCTCCTCTCGGTCTTCCACCTGCACCCAAAGCCTGTCTGGTCATGCCACAAGCTTTCTAACTGCGCAGAAGGGATCCTGCACACCTCCTTACTATGCTGGCAGTAGGGCTCAACGTCATCAGGCGGTTTTTACATTGAAATGTCTGGGAAATGTGAGTCACACAGCTGAGGAGTTGTGGTCAGCTCTGGAGAACCAATTTCATGAATGGTTGTCTCCACTGGACCTGAAACCAGGGAAGGCCGTGTGCGACAATGCTGCAAACCTGGGTGCGGCCCTTCGCCGGGGCAATGTCACACACGTGCCTTGTATGGCTCACGTGTTGAACCTGGTTGTCCAGCAATTTTTAGCCCACTATCCCAGACTAGATGGCCTTCTGCAGAGGGCACGGTCGCTGTGTGCTCACTTCCGCCGTTCGCATCCCGCAGCTCAGTGACTTACATCTCTACAGAAGTCGTTGGGCCTGCCACTTCACCGGCTAAAATGCGATGTGCCTACCCGGTGGAATTCAACTCTGCACATGTTGCAGCGACTGTGGCAGCACCGACAAGCCCTGGTGCAATACGTTCTGACGTATAGCCTGGGCCAACGAGATCCAGAGGTGGGGCAAATCACGCTGGAGGAGTGGTCTCAGATCAGGGACCTATGCACCCTTCTGCACAGTTTTGAAATGGCGACGAAGATGTTAAGTGCTGACGATGCCATTATCAGCATGACTATTCCGGTGATTTACATGCTGGAGCACATGTTAAACAGAATTCGGAGTCAGGTGGTGGCACAAGAGGAGGTGGAGGAAGTAGAGGAGGAGGAGTTGTATGCGGAAGGGCTAACATCTGCAAGGTCCAGACGGTCGGCAGCACCAAGGCGGCAGGCATGTGAGGGTGGGGGAGATGGTTTTACCAGGGCGCATGGTAGCAGCCAAACTAGTGAGGAAGGTGCAGGAGCCCAGGAAGAAGTGGAGGACGAACTGATGGAAGACTCATCAGATGAGGGAGACCTTGATCACATTTCTGTTGTGCGAGGTTGGGGGGAGAGGACAGAGGAAGGAAGCATGATTGTTACCTCGCCACCAACACAACAGGGACTTGGTGCTCCTGGATGCGCAACACACGAGTGCCTTCTTGCTGCACTACCTGCAACATGACCCTCGAATTGTGAGAATTAGAAATAATCCTGACTACTGGGTTGCCACACTGTTAGATCCCCGGTACAAAAGTAAATTTGCAGAAATTATTCCTGCCATAGAAAGGGATGCACGCATGCAGGAGTATCAGCAGAGACTGTTGCAGAATCTTACATGTGCTTTTCCACAAAACACCAGTGGTGCACGTAGTGAATCTCACAGTTCCAACTTGCCAACCGTGGGACCGTCAAGTGTTCAGCACTCAAACCGTAACAGAACCACAGTATCTGCTGGTAACATCAATTTTGCGGAATCATTTCACCACTTTTTTAGCCCATCCTTTGCAAGGCCACAGGAGACAAGAAGTCTGACACACAGTCAACGCCTAGAGACGATGGTACAGGAGTATCTCCAAGTAAACATTGAAGCCATGACTGTGTCACTGGACCCTTGCTCTTTTTGGGCTTCCAATCTAGATAAATGGCCGGAGCTAGCCACTTACGCCTAGGAGATCTTGTCATGCCCCGCAGCCAGCGTTCTGTCTGAACGTGTGTTCAGCGCTGCTGGTGGTGTGCTGACAGATAAGCGCACGCGGCTCTCCACTGATAATGTAGACAGACTCGCGTTCATAAAGATGAACAAATCATGGATCCGAAACGACTTTTCTACCCCTGTGTCATCCTGGGGAGAGTAAAAGCTTGATGATTGGTTAAAATCACCCTACCAATCGTTTTAAGCTTTCAAATTACTAATCATGTTTATCTGTATCTTGACTGGAAAATAATTTGGGCTTTGTAGCAGTGTGCAGCACTGATCCTATTAGGCCATCTATACTAAGCTCCACCAGATTTAAAATTAATAATAATTTTTAGCTGCATCTAGCCCGGAAAATAATTTTGGGGCTCCGAGATGCGCAAGACACATAAGTGCCTTCTTGCTGCACTACCTGCAACATGACCCTCATATTGTCAGAATTCGAAGTAATCATGACTACTGGGTTGCCACACTCTTAGATCCCCCAAACTTTTCGATCAACCTTTTCATTTTAATAAAGACCAAAAAAATGGTCATTTTTGAAATTATAAGCATTAGCAGGTTATTAGAAACTGAAATCAAACAGTTTTCAACTCAAAACTTTATTCTAGGTGATGTTACATTTTCACATAGGACCCCTTGTTCGAAAGGAGCTTCTGAACTCTCTCGTCCATTGAATTTGTCAGGTTTTGGATGGTTTCTGCTTCAATTGTTTTGCATGAGAACAGAATACCCTCCCAGAGCTGTTGCTTAGATGTGAACTGCCTCCCGCCATCATAGACACTCCTTTTAATGATGCTCCAAATGTTCTGAATGGGGTAGAGGTCAGGGGAGCATGGGGGTCACACCATAAGTTTGTCCCCTTTTATGCCCATATCAGCCAGAGATGCAGATGTTTTATGTGCAGCATGAGATGGTGCATTATCATGCAGAAAAATGATCTTGCTGTGAAATACACGGTTCTTCTTCTTGAACCATGGCAGGAAGTGCTGTTTGAGAAAATCCACATACATTATGGAGTTCATCTTTAGCGCCTTCAGGGATCCTAAAGGGGCCGACAATCTCTCTCCCCATGATTCCAGCCCAAAACATTACTCCACCTCCTCCTTGTTGGCGCTGTAGCCATGTTTGCGTGGGGTGTCCATCAACCAGCCATCCTCCACTCTATCCATCTGGACCATCGAGCGCTGCACGGCACTCATCCGTGAACAAAACAGTTTTGAAATCAGTCTTCATGTAATGTTTGGCCCACTGGAGCCGTTTCTGCTTGTGTGAAGTGGATAGAGGAGGTCGACAGGATGGCGTATGCACAGCTGCAAACCTCTGAAGGACCCTGCATCTTGTTGTTCGGGGGACATTGGAGGCACCAGCAGCTTCAAAAACTTGTCTGCTGCTATGACAAGGCTTTTTTGCCGCTGCTCTTTCAACCTGACGTAATTGCCTGTAGGAAAGAGTCCTCAATTTGCCCTTATCAGCACGCACACGTGTGTACTGTGAATCAGCTACATACTTCTTGATTGCCAAGACACTTCATCCTGATCATCGCACAATGTTGATTGTAGTCATGCCTTGACCTAAACACTCCACAATTTGTTGCTTCTCAGCAGCCGACACATCCTTTTTCTTTCCCATTTTGGCAGAAAATGTAGGCTGCTTAATAATGTGAGACAGCTTTCTTAAGTAGTCTTGCCTTTCATTGGACACACCTGCCAAACTAATTAGCACAGGTGTCTGCAATTGCTTACAGTGATATAAAGAGCCCTGACACACACCACCATCAATGAGTTTAACTGACAAACAAACAAATTCTTCCCTTATCACTCCTAAACACTTTTTGCATAATAATTTGGAACACAGTGTACATGTGCTTTTCCACAAAACACCAGTGGTTCACGTAGTGAATCTTACAGTTCTAACTTGCCAACCGTGGTCTGTATGGAATTGTTCAATAAAGGGCCCAAAATTAAGATAACATAGATGGGAGAGGTCTCTATGAATAGGAATTCCTAAGTATTTGATACCCTGTGAGGGCCAGGCAAAGGGAAAGTTGGACTGGATGGAATCCTATATGGATTTGGGGAGGGAGACATCGAGGGCCTCAGACTTCGCTGCATTGATTTTAAAATTTGACCATGTAACAAAGTGATCTATTTCAGCCATAACAGCATGGATGGATATATGTGATTGAGTGATATATACTAGGACATCATCAGCAAATAGAGAGCACTTGTACTCGGTGCCTCCCACCTCAATCCACCTAATATTGGGGTTATGGCGAATTGATGAGAGCAGGTGCTCCGTCACTAGGATGTATAAGAGAGGGGACAGAGAACATCCCTGCCTTGTCCCATTGGTGATTGTGAAAGGTGATGAAAATGTTCTGACGCGCCCCCTGGGCCTTGGGACACCCGGAGCCGGACCCTTTTTGGTGGATGCTGGTGGTTGTAGTCTCCGTGGCGGCGACCCGGTTCCGTGGCTCAGGGCGGTCAAACCAGTGGCGGAACTATTTGTGGTTTTGATGTTTAAATGTCCGACTACGCCACCCGTGGATTGCGATCAGAGTGAACCGCCGCTCCAGGGCAGACCGCTGAGGCTGGTGTTGTGGGTGCAGCAGAGCGTAGCATAACTCCCCACGGGAGGAGTATAGCCTCAGGGCAGTGTATGCGGAGGATGGGGGTGATGGTGCAGGGCAGCAGCAGTAACGACACGGAGTCAGTGATGCAGTCCAGGGCCTTTACTCACCGTTCTTATTATCCAGACCACGTCTGCAGGTAACGGCTGCCCACGTCGTACTGTGCTCACCAGATGAGGGGCTCAGACAACTCCCAGATAACTTTGGAGCGCTTCACAGGACCCCCTTTGTGTGTCCTTTGTCTGGCCTTTCTTACCAACCCTTCTGTCCGGCTGCCTCGGGCCTCCTCTTGGTAAACTTGGCGCCAGTTTCCCTGACCCTATGTGGTGCCTTCCTAGCAGGTGTAGCGAGGGGCTGCGCCACATAAAATGTCACAGCCTCCTGTTTCTAGCTGAGGGTCGTTTCCTGCCTCCACTAGTTTCGGGGACCGGTCTCCCCCTTTGGCCTGACCCCTCCACGCAGGTGGATTCGGGCGTGCGGTGGCGACTCGCCTGTCCGCACCCCTGGGATCCCTTCGTTCCTCGTTCCTGGAGCCTTCTCCGCTTCTCTTCCTTCCTTCTCCCTCTTCCAAGCCTGGGCCTCTGTTACTAGGCCCGCCTCCGGAGCAGAGCTCATGCAGAGCCCCTGCTCCCTGCCACTTCTGCTCAGACTTCTCTGCACTGAACTAAGATGGTGCCCAACTTTTATACTCCCTTCCCAATGCACCCAGGAACTGCTTCCTCCCTGCTCCTGCACTACAGGGTTCCCCTTCCTCAGTGTTCCCTCCCCCCACTCCAGCCAGGGACAGGGACTGTCGTGCCCATCTCAGGGGCATATTGGTCGCCCTGCCCCACGGCAATGTGGTGTAATGCATGCAGGTGTCAGGTCCTGATCCACACTACATCCTTACCTGAGAGTGAGATATCACACCTCTGGGTGAGGTGCAATACCTCTGTAGCAACCGAGCCCTCAGGGTGCTACAGTTCCATTTATCTTTAGCCTAGGTGACGTATTGTGATACAGGGCCGTGATTTTGGCTATAAAAGGGTCCCCTAGACCCCTACCCCAAGCTTTTTAAGAGAATCATATATGGCGTGCCAGGAGACTCTATGGAATGCTTTCTCAGCATCCAACGAGAGTATCTAATTACAAATTTTTAACTGCATCTAGCCCAGGAAATACTTTGTGCCTAGTAGCAGTGTCTGCTAGTCAGCGGATTATCCCGGCTGTTAAGCAAGCTACACCACCTGTAGTTTGGACACTTAATTTTTTCAAAGGAAATGCTTCGGGACCACGGAATACTCAGTGAAGAGCATCAGGAGGCACCCCAAGGCATAGGGGCTGGGACTGGCAGTAGGATGCCTTGCGGTGGACAGCCGAGCTCGATCCTTTTAAAAGCTTTTTAACTGCAGCAGCTTTAGTGGACGCTACTGGAGCTGGAATTACGCGGCTGCTGGCATGAGACTTGCCCTCCAATAGATCCTTGTAAATGGATTTAAAGTGTATTCATTCAAATTAGAGAGACCATTTAAATTAAAAAGCTTAGAGCTGCCTCCACCACAGGGGGGCTCGCTCGACCCACCAGCGGACAGGCACCAGTATTGGGAGAGGGGGGCTGGCCGTAAGGGTTCACCGCGGCTCTGGCACAAACCCGGCGACGCGGAAGTGGCACGGGCAGGAGCGGACTGAACGTGTCGGCTTCTCACTTTTTGGATTTTAGAAGGGCATGACATGCCTATATCTGTGTCTCCCCCTCCTTTTACTCCTCCACCTCTTTTCTTTTCGCATGACTATATGTACTTGTCACTTTTCCATGTGTTAGTTGTGTCTTCTGAGCAGTTTGTCAGCTTTTGGACACCTTTGAAGGTGTTTTCTATGTGTTTCTATGTGTTTTTGTTTGCCTGCCATTGGTTTTAACGGTGTTCGAAGGTGTTCGACGAACAGTTCGGCGAACACACGGGTGTTCGACGAACCGAACCGAACTCGAACACTACGGGGGTGGCTCAACACTACTTACTGCCACAGTAGAAGCAGGTCCCCTCGGCACGGCGTAACTCTTGACGGGTTTTGACCATCTTGGTCTTGTCGACCTGCATAGGCTCGGGTGAGTGCGCCTGGGGAGTAGCAGGAGAAGGGACAGGTTTCTGAAAGTTAGGGGCTAGATGTGGAAACCTCCTCTCACGGGTGACCTCTTTGGCGCGTTCCTGGAACCGGATGTCAATCCGGGTGGCAAGAGTTATTAAGTCGTCGAGAGTGGTAGGTATGTCTCGACCGGCGAGTTCATCTTTAATATGGCCGGACAGACCCTCCCAAAAGACAGACACCAGGGCGTCGTTATCCCAGGCCAGCACCGAAGCAAGGGTACGGAACCGTATGGCATATTGGCCCACGGTGAGATTTCCTTGATGGAGATGTAGCAGAGATGATGCGGATGAGGTCTTCCGTCCGGGTTCGTCGAAGACTTTCCGGAAATCCGTGAGAAAGGCTGGCAGGTTGGACACCAGGGGGTCTCCTCTCTCCCATAGAGGATTTAGCCAAGCCAGTGCCTCCCCCGTGAGATGGGACATGATGAAGGCTACTTTGGCCCGGTCGGAGATAAACTGGTGGGACAGGAGTTCAAAATGCAGGGTGCATTGGTTTATGAAGCCCCGAGCTTGAGCGGGGTCACCTCCGAAGCGAGGAGGTGCAGAAAGCCGGGGTCCGGGCCAGGATGCCATGGTATTGGTGGGCAGCGGCGCTGCCGGGCTGCGAGTCATGACACTAGCGGTGGTTGCTGGTGGAGCAGTCAGAGTGTCCAGGCGAGAGTTGACATTCCGCAGATGACTCAGGATGGACTCCTGTTGGGACCTCTGACGGGACAGTTCATAACATAGGTCCGAGAGCGAGGGAGCTTGGGTGCCACCGGGTTCCATGGCCCGAGCAAACTGTAACGGGTCTGGGAGGCGGAACCTCTGAGCAACTATACAAGGGGGCGGTCCTTGTAAGGAAGCCGGTGGCTCCCAGGGAAGACGGGCAGGTAGTCACGGCAAGTGACAGGGACAGTCTCTGGGTAAAAGGGCAGGTAGTCACGGCAAGTGACAGGGACAGTCTCTGGGTAGAAGGGCAGGTAGTCACGGCAAGTGACAGGGACAGTCTCTGGCTAGAAGGACGGGTACTCACGGCAAGTGACAGGGACAGTCTCTGGGTAGAAGGACAGCAGGCAGGTGACTGGTGAGCGCTCCCAGGTGAGCGGGCAAGAGTCTCTGGACAGGCAGGTGGTCACGGCAAGTGACGGCAGAACCTGCAGGCAGGTAGCAGGTGAGCGCTCCCAGGTGAGCAGGCAAGAGTCTCTGGACAGGCAGGTGGTCACGGCAAGTGACAGCGGAGCCTCCAGGCAGGCTAGCAGGCAGGTAGCAGATGAGCGCTCCCAGGTGAGCGGACAAGAGTCTCTGGACAGGCAGGTGGTCACGGCAAGTGACGGCGGAGCCTCCAGGCAGGCTAGCAGGCAGGCAGCAGATGAGCGCTCCCAGGTGAGCGGGCAGGCTGGTCCATAGACAGACTGACAGGTGTCGGAAGGCAGACCGTCGGACCGCAGGCTTGCAAGCAGGTAAACGGATATCAGGCAGGTATCAAGCAGGAATCTGACAGGTGACTGGCAGGTAACTGGTAACGGGACCTGAGAGCTGAAGCAGAGTGAAGGCTTTGCAACAACATTGCTCGGGCACCTCCATTTTGGAGGAGGTGCCTTATATATGGTGAGGTCCTCCGGCCATTGGCCGGGGACTCCTTAGGACGGCGCGCGCGACCCCTTTAAGAGAGGGGGAGCGTGCGCGCCCTAAGCACAGTGGCCAGGAAGCAGCGCGCGCTGCCAGCAGAGCGGGAGGAGGATGCCGGGCACGGAGTAGAGAGGTGAGGGGAACAGCGTCCCTGCCTAGCAGGAGGCAGGGACGCCGACGCTACACTGTGAAAGTTTCTTCTGGCCATACATGCAGAGAGATATTGAGAGGTACGTGACCAGAGAGTGTGGGTGTCTGAAGTTATTGACTATTTCTGTATCTATCAGCATAAGATGCATACCAGTAGACGGCAACAACGGGAGCCCCAGAAATGACTGAACACCACCCAATAATAAATACTATCCTGGTTATGCTGCTGGACACCCACCTAAATCAATGGGACTGTAATATGCGTGTCCTTGAGTTGGGACTAGTGATGAGCGAACGTGCTCGCCACTGCTTGGTACTCTCCCGAGCATCACCGTGCTCGACAAGCTCGGCGAGTATTTCCGGGGTTGCTCAGGCGGGAACTCGGGTCCCCTCCCTGCAAGTTTGGCGGTCTTTAGAGAGCCAATGAACATGAAGGATTGCTTGCCATGCACTATAATGCCATAGCCATGTTGGTTGTGGGCATTACAGTGATTGGCTGGCCGCACAGCGTCATCAGGTTTATATAAGACCTGGCGCAGCTATGCTTGTCAAATTCTACTCCGGAACCAGGCAGAGTAGGGAGAGCTGCTGCTGTGTCAGGGAGAGATTTGCTTCTTCATAGTTAGTATAGGTATTCCACAACATATATACAGTGCCTACAAGTAGTATTCAACCCCCTGCAGATTTAGCTGGTTTGATAAGATGCAAATAAGTTAGAGCCTTCAAACTGCAAACGAGAGTAGGTTTTATGAACAGAAGCATAAATCTTACAAACCAAAAAGTTATGTTGCTCAGTTGAATTTTATTAAATTTTAATCATAAAAGTGTGGGTCAATTATTATACAACCCCTATGTTTAATATTTTGTGGAATAACCCTTGTTTGCAATTACAGCTAATAATCGTCTTTTATAAGACCTGATCAGGCCGGCACAGGTCTGTGGAGTTATCTTGGCCCACTCCTCCATGCAGATCTTCTCCAAGTTATCTAGGTTCTTTGGGTGTCTCATGTGGACTTTATTCTTGAGCTCCTTCCACAAGTTTTCAATTGGGTTAAGGTCAGGAGACTGACTAGGCCAATCCAACACCTTGACTTTTTCCCTATTGAACCAGGCCTTGGTTTTCTTGGCTGTGTGCTTTGGGTCGTTGTCTTGTTGGAAGATGAAATTACGACCCATCTTAAGATCCTTGATGGAGGAGCGGAGGTTCTTGGCCAAAATCTCCAGGTAGGCCGTGCTATCCATCTTCCCATGGATGCGGACCAGATGGCCAGGCCCCTTGGCAGAGAAACAGCCCCACAGCATGATGCTGCCACCACCATGCTTGACTGTAGGGATGGTATTCTTGGGGTCGTATGCAGTGCCATCCAGTCTCCAAACGTCACGTGTGTGGTTGGCACCAAAGATCTCGATCTTGGTCTCATCAGACCATAGAACCTTGAACCAGTCTGTCTCAGAGTCCTCCAAGTGATCATGAGCAAACTGTAGACGAGCCTTGACATGACGCTTTGAAAGTAAAGGTACCTTACGGGCTCGTCTGGAACGGAGACCATTGCGGTGGAGTACGTTACTTATGGTATTGACTGAAACCAATGTCCCCACTGCCATGAGATCTTCCTGGAGCTCCTTCCTTGTTGTCCTTGGGTTAGCGTTGACTCTTCGGACAAGCCTGGCCTCGGCACGGGAGGACACTTTCAAAGGCTGTCCTGGCCGTGGAAGGCTAACAGTAGTTCCATAAGCCTTCCACTTACGGATGATGCTCCCAGCAGTGGAGACAGGTAGGCCCAACTCCTTGGAAAGGGTTTTGTACCCCTTGCCAGCCTTGTGACCCTCCACGATCTTGTCTCTGATGGCCTTGGAATGCTCCTTTGTCTTTCCCATGTTGACCATGTCTGAGTGCTGTTCACAAGTTTGGGGAGGGTCTTAAATAGTCAGAAAAGGCTGGCAAAAGAGATCTTTAATCCATACATGTGAAGCTCATTATTCTTGGTGCCTGAACTACTTCTTAATACTTTAGGGGGACCAAACAGAATTCTTGTGGTTTGAGGGGTTGAATAATAAATGACACTCTGAATTAACTTTTTACGTTTTAAAAAAAAAAAAAACTGCAGCAAATTTTTTTTTTTTTTTTTTTAAATTTCCCACTTCCAGGCTGATCTACAGTACAAATGTCACAATGCCAAGTTAATTCCGCATGTGTCAACCAGCTAAATCTGCAGGGGGTTGAATACTACTTGTAGGCACTGTATATACACTGCTCAAAAAATAAAGAGAACACTCAAATGACACATCCTAGATCTGAATGACTGAAATATTCTCATTGAATACTTTGTTCTGTACAAAGTTGAATGTGCTGACAACAAAATCACACAAAAATCATCAATGGAAATCAAATTTATGAACCAATGGAGGCCTGGATTTGGAGTCACCCCCAAAATTAAAGTGGAAAAACACACTAAAGGCTGTTCCAACTTTGATGTAATGTCCTTATGTGACACCCCAGGGGTCTGGTTGTCACAGTGATAGAGATATTACGTCTGAGAGCAGGTGGGAGGTCCTTTGGTCAGGGATCCTGTGCATGCCACACCTCCTGCCCAGCCTTGGGAGGGGAAGGACTTCCCCTGTATAAACCCGGGGCTGAGGCAGGGTTAGGGAGTCCAGGAAGAGTAGAGACAAGAGCAGCATAGGAAGCAGCAGAGTCACAAGGAGTCAGGGGCTGGCAGCTAAAGAGCTCGCCCTGACTAAGAAGATTCTTTACCGGACCCGGAGTCCGAGGCTGTGGGGACTAACTTCTACCCAGCAGCAGAATCCGTCAGGCAGGGGATTTCAGGTCCCCTGGCCCAGAAGCCCGAAGGCCCGGTCACACGCGTGGGACCAGCACCGCCATCGTGGAGCGGAAGCCATTAGAAGGCCCCGAGTCACCGGCCATACGGGTGAGCACCACACGGTACACTCAGGGACGTGGGCTACTTACATCAGCTTCTAGCAAGGTAGCCAGAAGAGTACAGTCAGCTTGGGAGGCCTACAACTACGCCTGGCCAGGGGAGATCCCATCTGCTCAAGGACTGACCAGGCCCCGTTCGCTAGCAAGTACTCCGGGAGGGTCTATCGTTGTTACCAGTAAAGACCCTGAACGCTACCATACCGTCTCTGAGTGGTTCCTGCTACCCCCATCATCCACGTCGGCTGCCCTGAGGCCATACCCCTCCCGTTGGGGGTTATACTATCACGCTGCACCATCCTTCCACCGGCCTCAGCGGTCTGCCCTGCAGCAGCAGCCCCCTGGCTGCATTCAACGGGTGGCGTAGTCATCAACCATTTTCTACCGCTAACAGACTGCCGTCCAGTTTGACTCCCTGGGCACGGACCGGGTCACCGCCACGAGACTACAACCCTAAACAGATCCGGCTCCGGGTAAGCTCCCGCGTGCGCAACGCAGCGCGACACAGGCCCAGGGGCGCGTCACTTACATCAAGTCAAAATGAGCCTCAGTATTGTGTGTGGCCTCCACGTGCCTGTATGACCTCCCTACAATGCCTGGGCATGCTACTGATGAGGTTGCGGATGGTCTCCTGTGGGATCTCCTCCCAGACCTGGACTAAAGCATCCGCCAACTCCTGGACAGTCTGTGGTGCAACGTGACGTTGGTGGATGGAGCGAGACATGATGTCCCAGATGTGCTCAATCGGATTCAGGTCTGGGGAACGGGCGGGCCAGTCCATAGCTTCAATGCCTTCATCTTGCAGGAACTGCTGACACTCCAGCCACATGAGGTCTGGCATTGTCCTGCTTTAGGAGGAACCCAGGGCCAACCGCACCAGCTTATGGTCTCACAAGGGGTCTGAGGATCTCATCTCGGTACCTAATGCCAGTCTGGCTGCCTCTGGCGAGCACATGGAGGGCTTTGCGGTCCTCCAAAGAAATGCCACCCCACACCATTACTGACCCACTGCCAAACCGGTCATGCTGAAGGATGTTGCAGGCAACAGATCGCTCTCCACGGCGTCTCCAGACTGTGTCATGTCTGTCACATGTGCTCAGTGTGAACCTGCTTTCATCTGTGAAGAGTTTGCCAATCCTGGTGTTCTGTGGCAAATGCCAAGCGTCCTGCACGGTGTAGGGCTGGGAGCACAACCCCCGTCTGTGGACGTCGGGCCCTCATACCACCCTCATGAAATCGGTTTCTAACCGTTTGTGCAGACACATGCACATTTGTGGCCTGCTCGAAGTCATTTTGCCGTGCTCTGGCAGTGCTCCTCCTGTTCCTCCTTGCACAAAGACGGAGGTAGCGGTCTTGCTGCTGGGTTGTTGCCCTCCTATGGCCCCCTCCACGTCTCCTGGTGTACAGGCCTGTCTCCTGGTAGCGCCTCCAGCCTCTGGACACTACGCTGTCAGACACAGCAAACCTTCTTGCCACAGCTCGCATTGATGTGCCATCCTGGATTAGCTGCACTAACTGAGCAACTTCTGTGGGTTGTAGAGTCCGTCTCATGCTACCACGAGTGTGAAAGCACAACCAACATTCAAAAGTGACCAAAACATCAGCCAGAAAGCATTGGTACTGAGATGTGGTCTGTGGTCCTCACCTGCAGAACCACTCCTTTATTGAGGGTGTCTTGATAATTGCCAATAATTTCCATCTATTGTCTATTCCATTTGCACAACAGCATGTGAAATTGATTGTCAATCAGTGTTGCTTCCTAAATGGACAGTTAGATTTCACAGAAGTTTGATTTACTTGGAGTTATATTCTGTTTAAGTGTTCCCTTTATTTTTTTGAGCAGTATATATATATATATATATATATATATATATATATATATATATATATATATATATATATATATATATATATATATATATATATATATATATATATATCCATCTGAACTAACAGTCCTTCTGAGGACTAATCCAGCTGCATATAATCAGTGCTAGGCAGGAGTTAGGCAGACTGCAGTGTATGATACCGCACAAGAGGGTCCATTGAACATCCTGTCTGCTGCTGCTGTAATAATTACAGATATTTGTAGACATAGCCCCAGATATCAGGGGTCAGGGAAAAAAAATGTTATATCTTAATCCTGGTTATTTGCTTAAAAAACAATCCAGAGTACACAATTTTTCTGCTCCATTTGCTTGTTCTCACTGTAGAATAAAGCCAGATCTGTTCAATATTTCAGCGATAAAAATCCTGAAATTTAAACTGAACGTGGAAAATATTGGCCTCCTTTTCCATTCTGGTGCAGTGTGTCGGTCAAGCTATTCACACTAGGTGTCTGTGAAGGATAGTATTGGCAAATTACAGGCCTGCTATTTAAAGAAGTTGTACACAACTTTATATTACCCCCCAATGTATCCCCTGGGGCCCCTAAGACTTTTTGTAAATACCTTATGTTGCTGATACATGTGAGCAGCGCTATCGGTGGCCACTCACAGGCATCATGTGACCCCGCGCTAACGTCACAACAAGTGAGGCGTGACTCAGCACTGGGGTACCCGTGGTGGCTGCTGGGTTGTGGGCGGGGTTACCACCCGCATCACACCCAGCATCCACCGCGCGCTTTCCCAATGAATGGGGAGAGGCAGAGCGTGCGGTGGAAGCCGGGTGTGACTCGGGGGAATTAACCCCGCCCACAGCCTGGCATCCACCTGGAACGCGGAAGACAAAGACCCCTGGCTGCTGCTAGCACTTGTCGTGACATCAGCGGATGTCAGAGCTGGCGGCAGCCGGGGGTCACGTGATGCCTGTGAACGGCCAGTGATAGAGCTGCTCACAGACATTATCTGCAACATAAAGTATTTACAAAAAGTCTTAGGGGCCCTGGGGGGATACATTAAGGGGGTAATATAAAGTAGTGTGCAACCCCTTGTGAGGCAGTGACCGGGATCGTATACGAGGGATGTTATATATATATTCCCCAGAATGTGTACAGAAACCTATTAAACCCATTGGAGTGCATTGCAGTCACAGACACGGCTGCGGCTGCAATGCAGGAATGAACGTGAGCATTGACCTGGTCAGGCTATCTGGCTAAGACCGATTACGTAAAACCCGGCAGGGCCTTCATTTCTTGGGGGAGGCTACAGGAAGGCAGTGGGGCGGACTCCTCCCTCCAATCCGGGTTTTCAAGTGGCACTTGCCACAGGTCCTTTAAAAACCCTGCATTAAGGATTAATGTTGTTCAGTGTTGGGACCTGCTAGGAGTGTTATGATCTGCTACAAGCACTAAGGAAAGAAAGGAGATCTGTCCCTACAATAGAACTAAGCTAGATCCCTACGATGTAACGGGGAACCTGATCCTGCGATCAGACCCGCTAAAGTCCTCGGCTAGTCTGTACGAAGACCTATAGATGCAAGGGAGAGATCCCTATAAGAACTAGGGACTGGGATAAAGTTGGACACCTACTAGCAGAAATTGTAGCAGTAAAAGACAAACACACAACATAGAACATAAAGGTCCGAAGACCTAGCTAAACTGACTGAGAAAGGTAACTAAGCACCAGGCTAACTTAACAATACAAATTACAATGAAGTCCAGCAAGGCCAGGAGGGCGGAGCAGGATTAAATAGGCAAAAAAGGTCATGTGACCAGCAAGATAGGAAAAAACCTAACAGGAGAGTTCTAACAGTACCCCCTCTTCTATGAGGATCCTCCGGATCCCCTAGGCCCAGGCTTATCAGGAAACCTCTTGTGAAACGCTCTGACAAGTCTGGAAGCAGAAACATCATCCGCCCTCACCCATGAGTTATCCTCGGATCCGAAACCCTTCCAAGCGACGAGATACTGCAAACTCCCTCTATACCGTCTAGAATTTAGGATGCGGGAAATTTCGTATTCCCCATCCTCCACCACCGGAGGAACAGTGGCAGTGGCATCTCCATCCGACACATCAGCTCTTTTCAACAGAGAAACATGAAACACCGGATTAATCTTCCAGGAGGTAGGAACCTCCAACCTAACAGCAGATTGGTTAACTACCTGAAGCACCTTTAAAGGGCCCTACAAACTTGGGACCCAATATTTTAGAAGGAATCCTCAACCGCAGATTCTTAGAGGACAACCAAACCATGTCACCAATAGCAAACAAAACCTCTTGCCGTTTCCTATCAAAGTACCTCTTAGATTTTTTGTTAGCCTCCTGAAGATTACCACGCACATCCGTCCAAACTCTCTCCAAATCACCGGAAAAACTCTCCTCCTCAGGCACAGCCGATACCAATTTGGAGAATGACCCAAAAGACGGATGTCTCCCAGAACAACAAAAAAAAGGCGAACAACCAGCAGAAGAGGATGTATGGTTGTTAAGAGCAAACTCAGCAAGTGGCAGAAACTCAGACCACCCCTACTGATTGTCTGCCACAAAACAACGCAAGAACTGCTCAACATCCTGATTCTTCCTTTCTGTCTGGCCATTAGACTCAGGATGATATCCGGATGAAAACGACAAATGAAATCCCAACCTGTCACAAAAAGCACGCCAACAACGAGCCACGAACTGAGGTCCCCTATCCGAAACAATGTCAGTAGGAACGCCATGTAGTCTGACAATTTCCTTGACAAAGGCCTTAGCGAGTGTCTTAGCGCAGGGCAGTTTAATGAAAGGAACCAAGTGACACATCTTGCTAAAACGGTCCACGACCACCCAGATGACAGTGAAACCCTCAGAAGGGGTAAGGTCAGTAATAAAGTCCATAGCCAGATGTGTCCAAGGTGCACTAGGAACCTCCAGAGGGCAAAGCAACCCCGCTGCAGGAGTATGTGAAGACTTAGATCTAGCACACACCGTACATTGACGCACCCACTTAATGACTTCCTTCTGCCATCCAGGCCACCAAAAACTGCGAACCACAAGTCTCTTGGTCTCAGAAATTCCTGGATGACCTGCCAACCGAGACTCATGACACTCAACAAACAAATCTCTCCTAAAGGTCCTAGGCACAAACAACCTCCCATGGGGAGTGTTAGATGGGGCATTCTCCTGAGCTTTAAGAATCTCATCCTCCAAAACGGAGTCCAAAGCAGCAATCACAACACCTACTTGTAAAATGCTCCCCTCCTCCTCAGCACCGACCATGGGAGAAAAGCTGCGAGACAAAGCATCAGCTTTAACATTCTTGGTACCCGGGATGTAAGTAACGGAAAAATTAAACCGTGAGAAAAAAAGTGCCCACCTAGCCTGACGGGCATTCAAGCGCTTGGCAGCATCAAGATAGATCAGATTTTTATGATCAGTGAAAACCTGAATGGGAAATTCAGCACCTTCCAAGAGATGACGCCAGTGTTCAAAAGCGAGTTTAATACCCAGCAATTCCCGATTACCAATATCGTAATTAAGTTCAGTCTCAGAAATTTTTTTTGAAAAAAAAGCACAGGGATGTACTCCATCCTTGTTTTTCTGAGACAACACCGCACCGACCCCCACCGAAGAAGCATCAACCTCAACCAAAAACGGCTTAGTCACATCTGGCTGCATAAGGATGGGGGCAGAGCTGAACCTCTCCTTTAGAAACACAAAAGCTTCAATGGCCTCAGTAGTCCACTGAACCGCATTAGCACCTTTCCTGGTGAGATCGGTCAGTGGTTTGACAATAATAGAAAAAATTTTAATGAATTTTCTGTAATAATTGGCGAAACCCAAAAACCTCTGTATCGATTTCAAACCAATAGGCCTAGGCCATTCCTGAACAGCCTGAACCTTCACAGGGTCCATCTCAAAGCCCTCGCTGGAGATAATGTAGCCCAAAAAACAAATTCTCTGTACAGCGAACTCACATTTCTCCAGCTTAGCAAAAAGCGAATTGTCATTTAATAACTGTAATACCTCACGTACACTCCGCCAATGAGACTCCAGATCCGGTGAATAAATCAAAATGTCATCCAAATACACAACCACATTTTTGCCGATCAAAGGTCTAAGGATGTCATTAATAAGATTCTGAAAAAATGCTGGAGCATTGGTAAGACCAAAAGGCATAACCAGGTTCTCAAAATGACCCACAGGAGTGTTAAAAGCAGTCTTCTATTCATCACCCTCCTTCATGCGCAACAAATTGTATGCCCCCCGGAGATCAATTTTAGAGAACCACTTGGCCCCCACTAACTGGTTAAACAAATCAGGAATCAATGGCAGTGGGTAAGGATTGCGTACAGTAATTTTATTAATCTCACGAAAATCCAGACAAGGACATAAACTGCCGTCCTTTTTTTAACAAAAAAAAATCCAATAGCCACAGGAGACTTGGAAGGCCTAATGTGACCGGCGGCCAAGCTTGTCTGTATGTGTACCTCCAAAGCCTTTCTCTCAGGAATAGTAAGATTAAATAAATGACTTTTAGGAAGAGTCTCTCCAGGGACAAATTCAATGGTACAATCATAGTCTCTATGGGGAGGCAACATTTGTGACTCCTCCTCAGAAAAAACTCTCCAAAAATCCTGAATAAGTACAGGTAATTCCCCTTTTTCCACCGCAGCAATATATCCGTTACAACACTTGTCATAACACTTAGGGCTCCAGGACTTAATTTCATTGGTAGACCAATCCAGTACAGGATTGTGCAATTTTAACCAGGGTAACCCCAAAATTACTGGAGAAGGCAAATTATTTAATACCACCAAATCCAAATTTTCTTGGTGAATACCATTAATAGTGAGGGGAAATTCACAGACCTTGTGAGTAACACTCTTCAAGGGGGAGCCATCGACAGAAACCACAGCAATAGGGGATGAAAAAGGTTTGGGTTTTAATTTAAGTTTTTCCAAGAATCCCCCATCAATCACATTCAGAGTAGAACCACAATCCACAAATATCCGAAATTCAATTAATTCTTCCTGAGCAGCAGTAGTAGCAGAAAGAAATACCCCCTTAGTATTTAAACAGGCAATACGGGCGTAATTGACCTTTTTTTTTTCTTTGTTCATACGAAGCACACAGTTCTTAATAAAATGGTCAGATTTCCCGCAATAAAAGCACAAACCTTCAGAAGATCTGTGGTCTTTTTCCTGAGAGCGGGGTGCCATTGCCCCAATCTCCATCGGCTCTCCAATGTCAGTACAGACCCTCTCAAGACTCGGAGCTGACATGGCAGAGGATTTACTCTCATTAACCCTTGCACGCAGTCTCCTGTCCACCCGTATAGCTAATTGCATTGCCTCCTGCAAGTTTCCAGGTGTGGGATAAGCAATCAGCAAATCCTTAACCCTTTCACCTAGCCCCGCAAGAAACAAACTTTTCAAAGCTGAATCGTTCCACCCCACCTGGGCAGACCACCGACTGAAGTGAGAACAATATTTTTCCACATTACCTGATCCCTGCCTCAAACGTCTCAATTCAGTCTCAGCTGATGAGACACGATCAGGATCATCATACAACAAACCCAAAGCAGAAAAAAAACTATCCACTGATCTAAAGCATGGATCACTAGGTTGGAGAGAAAAGGCCCATCCCTGAGGTTCTTTGCGCAAAAGTGACATTATGAACCCCATGCGCTGTGATTCATCACCAGAGGATCTGGGTCTCAAACGAAAATACAACAAACAAGCATTTTTAAAGGAAAAAAATTCTTGTTGATCGCCAAAAACTAAATCAGGCAAACGTACCTTTGGCTCCACAAAATGTGCTCCAGAACAGCTACTCACGTGTTGTTGGAGCTCGGCCACCTCCAGAGAGAGTCCCTGAACCGACACCATGATGGAAACTGGAAGTCTTTCCTTAGAGATATTTTAGGGCTGGACTTACTGTTATGATCTGCTACCAGCACTAAGGAAAGAAAGGAGATCTGTCCCTACAATAGAACTAAGCTAGATCCCTACGATGTAACGGGGAACCTGATCCTGCGATCAGACCCGCTAAAGTCCTCGGCTAGTCTGTACGAAGACCTATAGATGCAAGGGAGCGATCCCTACAAGAACTAGTGACTGGGATAAAGTTGGACACCTCCTAGCAGAAATTGTAGCAGTAAAAGACACACACACAACATAGAACATAAAGGTCCGAAGACCTAGCTAAACTGACTGAGAAAGGTAACTAAGCACCAGGCTAATTTAAGAGTAGAAATTACAATGAAGTCCAGCAAGGCCAGGAGGGCGGAGCAGGATTAAATAGGCAAAAAAGGTCATGTGACCAGCAAGATAGAACTCTCCTGTTAGGTTTTTTCTAACACGGAGTATAGCAGGAAAGCTCGGCGAGCCTGTGAGTGACTGAACCCACGCCTGGGAAGGCTCTGCACCCGTGAGGCTCTGAGCGGCCCGGCACGGCCGTTGCCCCCGGCAACCGTTGTTACTGGACTGGTGTTAACCCGGCTGCGAACCGGAGGACCTTATACACTGCTCAAAAAAATAAAGGGAACACTCAAATAACACATCTTAGATCTGAATGAATGAAATATTCTCATTGAATACTTTGTTCAGTACAAAGTTGAATGTGCTGACAACAAAATCACAATAAATCATCAATAGAAATCAAATTTATTAACCAATGGAGGCCTGGATTTGGAGTCACCCCCAAAATTAAAGTGGAAAAACACAGTACAGGCTGATGCAACTTTGATGTAATGTCCTTAAAACAAGTCAAAATGAGGCTCAGTATTGTGTGTGGCCTCCACGTGCCTGTATGACCTCCCTACAATGCCTGGGCATGCTACTGATGAGGTTGCGGATGGTCTCCTGTGGGATCTCTTCCCAGACCGGGATTAAAGCATCCGCCAACTCCTGGACAGTCTGTGGTGCAACGTGACGTTGGTGGATGGAGCGAGACATGATGTCCCAGATGTGCTCAATCGGATTCAGGTCTGGGGAACGGGTGGGCCAGTCCATAGCTTCAATGCCTTCATCTTGCAGGAACTGCTGACACCCTCCAGCCACATGAGGTCTGGCATTGTCCTGCATTAGGAGGAACCCAGGGCCAACCGCACCAGCATATGGTCTCACAAGGGGTCTGAGGATCTCATCTCGGTACCTAATGCCAGTCAGGCTGCCTCTGGCGAGTACATGGAGTGCTATGCGGCCCTCCAAAGAAATGCCACCCTACACCATTACTGACCCACTGCAAACTGGTCATGCTGAAGGATGTTGCAGTCAGCAGAGCGCTCTCCACGGCGTCTCCAGACTGTGTCACATCTGACACATGTGCTCAGTGTGAACCTGCTTTCATCTGTGAAGAGCACAGGGCGCCAGTGGCGACTTTGCCAATCCTGGTGTTCTGTGGCAAATGCCAAGCGTCCTGCACGGTGTTAGGCTGTGAGCACAACCCCCATCTGCGGACGTCGGGCCCTCCTACCACCCTCATGGAGTCGGTTTCTAACCGTTTGTGCAGACACATGCACATTTGTGGCCTACTGGAGGTCATTTTGCAGGGCTCTGGCAGTGCTCCTCCTGTTCCTCCTTGCACAAAGGTGGAGGTAGCGGTCCTGATGCTGGGTTGTTGCCCTCCTACGGCCCCCTCCACGTCTCCTGGTGTAGACGCCTGTCTCCTGGTTGCGCCTCCAGACTCTGGACACTATGCTGACAGACACAGCAAACTTTTTTTAGCAGTGTATTTTACCTGTGAGTACTGAATAAATGCTGCTTATGTTGGACTTGCTTGGGTCACTGCCTTAGTTACTGCACGGTGTGAACTCCGACGCCCTACAGCTTGGTAGAGAATGCGGGCATTGTGACTGAGGCATATGTGGCGCCCCTGAGGGTTCAGTCACCACAGAGGTACTGCATCTCACCCAGAGGTATGGTATCCCACTCTCAGGTAAGAATGGAGTGCTGCCCGGGATCCTAACACCTGCATCCAACACACCACTCCAGGCCAGCAGGGGGGGCAAGATGCCTCTGGTCCTGCTGAGCCCCTTTCCGGCTGGAGTGGAGGGGAACCAAGTGGGTGTAGTGGGTGTGGGTGGAGGACGTAGATCAGGGAACACATGAAAGGAAGCTGTATAAAAAGGGGTGCCATCTTAGAAGGACAAGCCAGTCAGAGGAGGAAAGGGAGGGGAGCAGAGGCTCTGCAGGATCTCTGCTCTGGAGGCAGGCCTAATGAGAGGCCCAGAACTGAGAGAGAGAAAAGGAGAGGGAGCAGGAGAAAGGCTTCAGGAGCAGAAGGGATCCCAGGGGTACGGGCAGTGCCGGAGGCCACCCGTACCCTCGAATCTGCCAGGCGGTGGAGGGATCAAGCCGCAGAGGGGACCGGCCCCTTAACTAGTGGAGAACTGCAAGGCTCAGCTAGGAACCGAAGGCTGATGTACTTGCAGGGTGCAGTGGCCACATCCGCAACTATATCGCCTAGAAGGTGGCCACAGAGGGTCCAGGGGACTGCAGATGGCCCGACAAGACCCGAGGCTACCGGATTGGGACACTGGTTGCGAGGCGCAGGGCAGGAGGGTGAGAGCTAGGGCAGGAAGACGACTGAGAAAGACACACAGAAAGGGGTCCCATTAAGTGCTCCTGAATTATCTGGGCAATTGCTGAACCCCTGCTTGGTGAACGCAGCGCGACGTGGGAGGCTGTAAGCTGGACAGTGCAACCTGAGCAACTTAACAACTGTGAGTAAACTTAGAAGACTGTACCCCATTGTCTCTGTGATTATTGCCTGCACCATCACCCCCTGCACTACAACGCCCAGCACAACCTATTACATCTACACTGCCCTGGAGCTAAGCTCTACCTGTGGAGAGCCACACCATCCCTGCTGCAGTAACATCAGCTCCAGAGGACCTGCTCCGCAGCGGCGGCTCCCTTTAGCCGCATACCACAGATGACGTCACGAACTTTGTATATAATTCCCCTGTAAATAAACCCCCTGTTATTGACCGCCCTGGGTCATGGACTGGGTCACCGCCACTGTGACATCCCCCAGCATCTACCAGCCCGGCAACGGGTACCCCACGACCCAGGGGGCGCGTCACATACCACACCGGCAGCTGCATAACCACAATCCAGCCTGCCGCCTTTCAGCCCAACCCCGTGGACAAAATGGAGGAGCTGGTAAGGCAATTGGTCCTCACGCAGCGGCAGCAGCAGGAACAGTTCAAGCAGCAGCAGCACACCAATGAACTGATCTTGCAGCAGCTCACACCGGCCCCAGAACGTCAAAAGGCCTGGGACAAGGTTTGCTCAGCTTCGAGGAAGATGGGACCGGAGGACGACGTGAAAGCCTTCCTGACCATCTATGAGCGCACAACAGAGCGGGAAAACCTACCAGCCGGCCAGTGGGTGGAAGTGGTGGCTCCGTTTTTGGTTGGCGATGCCCAGAATGCCTACTTTGACCTCAGTCAGGAGGACGGACCAGGACTACCAGAGGCTCAAAGGTGAGCGCCTTGCCCGACTGGGGTCAATACATACGTGAGAGCTCTGCGTGTATTTTCATGGGCCTTTGTGGAGACCCGACCTGCCCGGTCTCAGGCTTATGACCTTCTGCAGCTGGTAAAGAGGTGGCTCCAGCCTGAGACATTGACTCCAGCCCAGATGGTGGAGAGGGTGGTGGTTGACCGGCTGGTGAGGACTCTGCCGGCCGCTATCCAACGTTGGGTGAGGCAAGGGCACTCAGGACTTTATACGGGACTCTGCCCCCTCGCGACTGTCACGCCCCACCATGCCAACCCAGGAACCGGGAAAGGGGTCACGTGCCTCTGCTGAGGACAGTCAACACCGTAGCGGTGCTGAAGGGGTACCCCGGAGTGAGAGTGCAGGAGACCGGTTCCCTCCCAAACGGTCAGAAGAACTAATAGTACCTCCACCGTTAGGTGCTGGCGGTGTCAGGGGCTGGGACATGTGGTTACTAACTGCCCCCTGACTACGGAACCCATGGACTGCGAGTATAACCGCCAGGTCTCAATGTGCGCTCAGACTATATGCACTGCGAGTGCCGACTCCCCCAGACAGTGAACCCCAGCTGTATCAGGTACTGATTAATGGATACCCCACGGAGGCCCTCCTAGACTCGGGGAGCCTAGTGACTTTGATACATGGGTCGCTGGTAGCAGGAGACAACCCCAGTGGATGGACAGCCAGGGTTGTGTGTATCCATGGAGACCTCCGAGAGTACCCAACCTCGGAGGGAGTTTTGTCCACGCCATATGGCGACATGAAACATGTGGTGGGGGTGGTAAAAACTTTTCCCTATGGGACTGTGCTGGGAAGAGACTTGCCCCTGTTCTGGACTCTGTGGAAAAACAAAATCCACTCTCCCCCGGTAAATTTATGGCACTATACCCGAAGAACCCGAGTCAGGGGTACCTGCCGTAGGGGTGTCCAACCTAGGGACAGAGTGTGACCCTGATAGGTTTCCTCTAGAGGTGCTGGCAGGAGAGGTCGAGTAGACCCCATCGATCCCCGAGCTGGAATTGTCCCGGGGCACATTTGGGACAGTTCAGCTACAGGATCCCACCCTCACGCGGGCGCAGGAAAGGGTGTTAGAGGTAAATGGCGTAGCTCAACAGCTCGGTGCAGATACTGTGTTTCCACGCATGGTGGTCAACGGTGAGTTGCTCTATAGGGTAGACAAAATCAGGGGCGAACAGTGGAACAGTTAGTGGTACCTCAGTCGTACCGTCGGGCGGTTCTAGAGATGGCACACACACACCTGCTGGGTGGACACTTGGGGGTGAAAAAGACGCAAGAGCGTATCTCACAGTGGTTCTTTTTGCCTGGGATTTACGCGGAGGTCCAGAGGTACTGCGAATCCTGCCCCGAATGTCAGCTGACCACACCTACCGCAAGTTTCCAGAGCCCTTTGGTACATCTGCCAGTGACAGAGGTACCTTTTGAACGGATTGCAATGGATTTGGTAGGGGCCATTGTAAAATCCACTCGTGGCCACCAACATATACTTGTGGTCTTCGACTATGCCACCCGGTACTCGGAGGCTATACCGCTACCCCACACCTCAGCCAAACTGATTGCACGGGAGCTGTTTGCCATGTTCTGTCGCCTTGGGCTACCTAAGGAGATCCTGACGGATCAAGAGACCCCTTTTATGTCCAAGGTAACGAGGGTACTGTGCAAACTGCTAAAAATAAAACAATTGCGCACCTCGGTGTACCACCCTCAAACCGAGGGGCTAGTAGAATGGTTCAATAAGACCCACAAGTCCATGCTAAAAAAGGTGGTTCTAAGGACGGAAGGGATTGGGACATGTTGCTACCCTATTTGATGTTTGCCGTCTGTTAGGTACCCCAGGCTTCCACAGGGTTCTCTCCCTTTGAGTTATTGTACGGCAGACACCCTAGGGGTCTGTTGGACGTAGCCAAAGAGACCTGGTAACAAGAGCCGACTCCACATAGGAGTATAATTTAACCGGCAGGACCGGATCGCGGCGGTCATGCCCATCGTGAAAGAACATCTGTTAGATGCCCAGGCAGCACAGAGGCGCACATATAATAAAAGAGCCACGGTCAGGTCTTTTAACAAAGGCGATCGGGTGTTAGTACTGGTACCCACAGCCAAGAGTAAGCTCATGGCCAAGTGGCAAGGGTCACATGAAGTTCGAGAAAAGGTGGGTGAGGTAAATTACCGGGTGTATCAACCCGGAAAGAGGAAACTTGAGCAGCTTTATCATGTAAACCTGCTAAAACCTTGGAAAGATCGAGAGTGTTTAGTAACAGACGTCATTCTGGGCATGTCGCCAGAGAGTTCTCTACCTTCAGCCAGGCATGTGTCCGGGGGAGAGGTCAGGATAAGTGATGCTCTCACTAAACAGCAGTGACGGGAGGCTCGCTCGCTGGTGCACCAGAATACCGACGTGTTCTCAGAGCTACTGGGTAGGACTAGGGTTCTCCAAAATGACTTGTAAGTGGACGTGATGGTGATGGTGCATGCAGATGCCAAGGACGTGGCCGTGGGCAAGCTGAAATTGTGCCACAACAAACACCCACATCTTGTCGCTCGGCCTTCTTGTCCCAATTACTAGGGGACCGCAGAACACCACTATTGAATTCAGAGTAGTGTCAAAAGGTTGTTGGTTGGATAGCAGATAATGCTTCCAGTTACTTTGCCACCACCACCACCCTGTCATCCACATGGTCAAGTCTCAGTAGCCGTGAGTCTGAATCGCATATTCCTCACCCTGATCCTCCTTCATCCCACCATGCCGAGTGTCCAGAGACAACTGATCCCACACTTGGACACTCCGAAGAGCTGTTCACTTATCCATTTGTAGATTCAGGCCTCTCGCCCGGCCAGCTTCAAGCGAGTCAAGAGGAGAACACATGTAGCAATGCCCAAATATTGGAGCAGCCACGGCCAATGAAGGCAATGGTGGGAAAGTGCAATTACTATTGCAAGAGGTGGATGATGATGATGAGACACAATTGCCAGAAAGTTAGGAGGATGATCAGGCTTCGGAAGTGGAAGACGAGATGGTGGATGATATAGTAACTGACTCAACCTGGCAGGGGGACATACAGAGCAAGGACAGAAGCACAAAGGGGGAGGTAGGCATAGCATGACAACAGAAAGGAAGAAGCAGTGTGGTGGCCGCAGACACAAGGCGGGAAAGCGTTCCTCGTAATGCCAACACGACAGAAGTTGCCAGTACAACTGTTAGGTGTTCCAGAGTCTGGTTATTTTTGAAAGATAACCCAAAAACGGCCATTTGCACCACCTGCCAGGCCAACATAAGCAGGGGTAGCAAAACTAGCAGCCTGACCACCACCAGCATGATCAGGCACATGGCAGCACAGCACCCGACTAAGTGGACCGAACCCCAGGGTCCAGCAAGAGTGTCTGCGGGTGACACCACTGCTTGTTCCACTGTTTTGCACGTCAATCCCCTGTCATGGCGCATGCCAAGATGCCTCCCACCCTGCACCTCTCGTTGAACACTCTCAACTAGCACCATCAGCAAGCATGTCCACGTCCTTGTCCCAGCGCAGCGTTCAGTTGTCCCTTCCCCAGTCCTTGGAACGCAAGAGCAAATACGCAGCCAACACCCCACAGGCCATCCTACTAAATTCACATATTTCACTAATGCGCTCAAAATTTTGCCTTTTAGGCTTGTGGAGATGGAAGCTTTCCACAACCTGATTGCGGCCGTCCCTCAGTACTCTGTCCCCAGCTGCCACTATTTCTCCCGGTGTGCCATCCCCGCATTATACGAGCAAATGTCCCACAACATTAGACTTGTCCTCAACAACACAGTTACTGGGAAAATCCACCTAATCACGGACATCTGGAAAAGTACTTGTGGGTAGGGACGGTACACGGTACATCTTGCTGATGGCACACTGGGTTAATATAGTGGAAGCCGGGACCCAATCGGACTTTGGGACAGAACACATCCTCCCAACGTCGAGGATTGCGGGCCCCGGATAATTCTGGATTTTCCCCCACATTCTACAGCTCCTGCACCTCCTCCTCTTCAGCCTCCATCTCCGCAATTACCACATCAGTCGCTAGCTGGAAGCACTGCAGCACTGCCTCGGCCAAGCGGCAACAGGCTGTGCTGAAGCTAATATGCTTAGGTCACAAACCGCACAACGCTGAAGAGTTGTGGACAGCTCTCAAAGATCAGGCAAATCTGTGGCTCACACTGCTGACCCTACTGCCAGGCATGGTCGTGTGTGACAATGGTCGGAACTTGGTGGCGGCTCTGAGGCGAGGCGAGCTCACACACGTACCATGCCTGGCCCATGTGCTTAACCTCGTGGTTCAGCTGTTTCTGAAAACCTACCTGGATCTGTCGGATCTGCTTGGCAAAGTACGCCGCCTGTGTGCCCATTTTAGAAAGTCAGCTACAGCTTCTGCCGCCCTTGCCGTGCTTCAGCAGCGTTTGAAGCTTCCAGCTCAACGACTGATCTGCTATGTCCCCACACGTTTGAACTCTACATTGCAGATGTTGGGAAGGATTTGTGAGCAGAAGAGGGCAGTTGTTGACTACCAGCATCATCAAGGCCGTCTGTATTCAGGTCAGACTCCACACATAAAGCTGCAGAAGTGGACATGGATGTCAGACATTTGTACCATCCTCCAAAAGTTTGAGGACTCCTCCAAGATGGTGAGCGTCAATGATGCCATAATTCGCGTCACCATCCCTCTTCTCTGTCTTCTGAAAGCTCTCTGCTCACAATTAAAGAGGATGCATTGCAGGCAGAGCACGATGAGATGGAGCAAGGAACTATACTGGGTGATTACTCACAGCCCAGCATCATCTCATCCCAACGTGGAAGAACAGGAGCTAGTTTCATGCGCTATAGATGGTACTACCTGCACAACTGTCATACTTGTTCAGCGTGGATACCCTGAGGACAGGGAGGAGGAGGAGGAGGAGAGCATGGTCAGTTGTCCTCTTGGTGAGGACACGGAAGTCTTGACTCTTTGCAGTCTGGCATACATGGCTGAGTTTATGTTACGCTGCCTTTCCCGTGACCCTCGCGTTGTCCAAATTTTGGGTGACAGTCATTACTGGTTGGTGACACTTCTAGACTCATGCTACAAGGAGAACTTTCTGTCTCTTATTCCCTTGCAGGACAGGCCTAATAAAATGGGGCAGTACGAGAAAGTCCTTGTTGCAGAATTATTTTAAAAATTCCCATCTGAAAACGCCGGTGGCAGAGGTCACAGTTCGTTGGACAACCAAGGAGTACAGGCAAGAGAGACACAAATACAATCCAGCAGAGGCAAGGGAACACTGTCAAATTTCTGGGACCGTTTTCTCAGGCCACCCCATCGCACAGGCCCTGAGGCGCAGGGTATTCTCCCAAGGAAGGAAAAGCTTTGGAAGATGGTGAGGGAGTACCTTGCTGACCATACCAACATCCTCCGTGATTCCTCTGTGCCTTATAATTATTGGGTATCCAATCTGGACACGTGGCATGACCTGGCTCTCTATGCCTTGGAGGTCCTGGCCTGCCCTGCCGCTAGCGTTTTGTCACAGCGGGTTTTTAGTGCAGCTGGTGAAATTATAACCGATAGGCACATCCGCCTGTCAACTGAAAATGCTGACAGACTGACTCTTATAAAAATGAACAAGGGCTGGATTGGGCAAGACTTCTCAACACCACTGAATGATAGCGGCATAACATGAACTCAAATACTGTGTCTTTTTTTTGGGAGGTCTAACTCTATTCCCATGCACCTCTGTCTTCACACCCAGACATGGGTATATGCTTTCTGATTTTGTCTATTTTTTCTTGTTCTCTTCCTTCTCTGCATTCTCATCCTCCACCACCATATCACCACCATATGTACGTCTCTTGCAAAGGGCATTGGAGTTCCTCCAAATTTTTGGCAGCCGTTGCTTCACTGCATAGACAAACTGTATGGGAGACACACTTCATGATAATGGGAGCATTTTTTGCAGGAGGCCCTCCAACTTCTACGTCTCTAGCAAGGGGCATTGGAGTTCCTCCAAATTTTTGGCAGCCATTGCAGTCACTGCATAGGCAAACAGTATGGGAGACCCTCTCCTTTTTAATGGGAATATGTCGTTACTGAGGCCCACCTCTGTGTGTCTTTAAATTGTTAGTGGGGTTTTTCCTAAATTTTGGCAGCTGTTGTACTCACTGAATACCTTCTAACTGAATAGCAGACCCTCTCCTTTCTAATGGGAACATGTCGTACTCGTTACTGTGACCCAGCTGTATGTGTTTTTAAACTGTTAGTGGGGTTTTTCCTAAATTTTGGCAGCCGTTGGACTCGCTGCATACCTTATAACTGAATAGCAGACATTCTCCTTTCTAATGGGAACATGTCGTACTCGTTACTGTGACCCAGCTGTATGTGTTTTTAAACTGTTAGTGGGGTTTTTCCTAAATTTTGGCAGCCGTTGGACTCACTGCATACCCTATAACTGAATAGCAGACATTCTCCTTTCTAATGGGAACATGTTGTTACTGTGGCCCAGCTGTGTGTGTCTTTAAATTGTTAGTGGGGTTTTTCCCAAATTTTGGCAGCCCTTGCAGTCACAACATGGGCATTACAACTATAGGAGACCCGCTCCTTTATAATGGGAACCTTTTTTTACTGAGACCCTCCTCTGTCTCTTCAAAGGGGTATTGGATTGCGTACACATTTTTGACAGCCCTTGCAGTCACTGCATACACAATAACAGTATAGGAGACCCACTCATTAATAATGGGAACAACAAAGCCTAGCCGACTGCTCGCCCTTTAAGAATAGTAAGGGCTGCCTAATAGCCCTATAAAAATAGTCTGTGACTTTCAGAATCCCTCTATCATAAATGAAACAGGATGTGTCTGATGATGTGTCACACACCACATGGCTAGATAAAGTTGTAAGATGTTAAAATGACATTTCCCGGTGAATGCATTTGTCTTGGTTGAAAGCAATGCAAAAGTGCAAAAATGCATCAAAAACGCTATGAGTTTCCCATAGACTTACATTGGGCTCATTATTTGGACCGAACTCTCGAGCATTCCAATTTGCTCGACTCGAACAACGAGCACCCGAGCATTTTAGTGCTCGCTCATTACTAGTTGGGACTGCTACTGCTCTGATGACCTATCATAAGATATTATTGGAGCAGATGTGGTTTGATTGTCCTTAGGATCTTGGTGTAATTTTATGTCTCACCTGGAGAGATCAATCATTGTAGCCCTTGGTCTGGATGAGCTGTTCTAATGCAGCACAGACAGGTGGTGCTGGTGCAGCAAGGCAATCTTGTTGGAACAACAGTACCATAGTTGAGAAAGCTGGAATAGTGGAAACCGAGGAGTTGGAACAGCAGCACCCGTGGCAGGAACAGCGATGTAGCAGTGTTAATCCAGCATTGAGGAACAGGTGTGGCAGATCATAGCTCAATGCAGCAGGGCTGATAAAGCGATGAAGCATAGTACACTCAACGTTGAAGATCCGATGTAACAGATTTGAGTTTCCAAAGAAAGCTTTTTTAGCACAGCAATGTAGGAGAGTTGCACAGCAGATTTGATGTAGCAGGGCTTCAACCGTGATGGTTGGAATACCAAAGTTGTCTACAGTGGTGGTGGAGTATAGTGGCAAGAGCTGCTGCTGGACACCTCTGACAGCCGCTCATCTCCCCTGAAAATGAAAATATCCGCATATGAAATTCTATATCATCTGTCAGAGAAGGGTAAAGAGGTCCTCAGATGGTTGGCCAGTGCTGTTGAGTTCAGCTGACTTTCATCTAATGTGTATAGGAGCCTGTAAGGAATCGCACTCTCTGGTAGTCATTAGCTATCATTCACACAGGCAATGTAGTTTGGGCCAAATGTGCAGTTTTATTGCTGTCATAAAACGCCAAGCGATTCAAAACCCAACAGTGTCTTCTGAGCACAAAGGTATCACAGCAAATTAACAGATTATTCAGCAGGCACATATGCAGGCTCTCCCGAACAGACTACTCCTTTCTCCCGAAGGAAACTTTACACATTGAAGAGGTATGGTCCAACCATGTCTTGGTATCTCCTTCAGCCTGAGCTCCAGAAGCTTCCAGCACCAAACAGAAGTGTTCAACTCCATGCTCAGTTTACACTGAACAGGCTGTAGTTTCCACACGTTTCTCTGCAGCTCCAACACGCAGACTGCTCAACTTTCCTAGCTGACCCGTGCAGTCTCCATTCAGAGAGAGATTCTGGCTTGTCTCTCTCCCAAATACAGCTCACATTTTGGCTGGTCACTCACCAACTTCAACACACTTCGCACTGTTCAACATTCAGCAGACTGACACAAAGTTAATCCATTTCCTAGTTCTTAGTCAAAGCAAGTCATGCGCATCTAATTAAGACCTGCCTTGCTAGGATTTAACCCACTCCTACCTGGCTTTTTTTACAGGGCCTTAAAGGAGAAGCCTAATATGTGAAGAACCGAGACTATAAAAAGATGTTATTGGACAGCCACAGAAATAACCATTGATTGATCTGAACAATTTTTTTCTTGATCTAAATTGGTCATTTTTAACATCTTCATGTTCTCTCTATGTGGGAAAGAGTCATAGGAGGTATTTCTCCAAATAGTGGAGGGCAGATTTGAAGATTCTCCCTCTGCTATCAGGAAGTCTGTAAAAAAAAAAATAAAAAAAATCATAATGTCATAATGGATAGTCGAGTTGTCTGTGCTTTGAATGACTCAGACATCTTTGATAGAGGATGTATTATGCTAGTATTAACCTTTAGCAAATTAATGTTTTTTAGTTCTAAAAAAGATTTGATAGAGTACCATATGTTAATTTCATTTTCCAATATGCAAAAATATACTATGAAAATGAAATAGTGCATTTATTTTATGGAACACCGGTCATCATTGAAGGGTTATTGTGGCTCCATTCAGAGGCGTATCCGGGGGGAGGGGAACCAGGGCATGTGCCCCGGGTGCAGCCAGCAGGAGGGGAGCCGTCGGGCCACCTAATTCAGTGGTTTGAAGTGTCTTCACCGGCGGCTGCTTAGTGCCACCGTCTGAATGTGGAGTTGGCCGTTCTCTGAACTGGCTGTCAAGCTGACAGCCATCTCATAGAACGTACAGCGCGCCGGCTCCCTGTAATCAATTATACTCGCGTCTGAAATTGAAGCTCTGATCACAGGGTCAGACACCAGCAGCGTGATCAGGTCATGTGATCACGCTGCTGACGTCACTCGTCGACGCTGCAGAGACAGAGGCAGCCATTGGCGGGTAAGTGCTCCATACTGGTGCTGAAGACACCGAAGATTCAGTGTAATGTGGGGGGTTTAGGCTGGGGTGTTTAGTGTGTGGGGGGAGATTTAGTGTAACGGGGAGGTTTGAGGACACTAGTTTGGGGAGCAAGGAAGGAACAGGTGCAGACACAATATGACGAGTGGAAGAAATTTGAAGACCCTGTATGAGGAGCCGGTGGTGATGGGGGGCATGTATGAGGAAATGGTATGGGGGATGGATGTGGACACAGTATAGTGAGTGGGGGGATGGTGCAGACACAGTATGGTGAGTCTGGGGATGGTGTGGACACAGTATGGTTAGTGGGGTGTGGACAAAGTATGAGGAGCGAGGGGGGAATGTGTGAAGGGGGATAGGTGCAGACACAGTATGGTGAGTGGGGGGGATTGATGCAGACACAGAATGGGGAGGATGTGTGTGAATGCAGTATGGGGAGCGAAGGGGGAGAATGTATGCGGTCACAGTATAGGGAGCTAGTGGGAGTATGGGTGCAGACACAGTATGGTGAGTAGGGGAATGGGTGAAGACACAGTATGGGGAGCGAGGGTGATGGAATGTGGGCAGACACAGTGTGGGGAGTCGGCTGGATGTGTTAGGAGGCAGTATGGAGAGCGAGGGGATAAATATTTGAGGAGACAATATGGTCAGCAGGGGAAAATGAGAGGAGACAGTATGAGAAGGGAGGGGGAATAGTGTGAGGAGACAGTATAGGGGGAGAAAGTGTGAATGGGCACAGAATAGAGACTGAGAAGTGTGGAGGGGGAGGTAACATAGGGGTAGAGTGTAAGGGCACATCCAGGAGGGGACAGTATGCCAAGGAGGGGGAGTGTGATGAGGGGTAACAGTATTGAGACAGGGCCCTATAGGGGGGACACAGTGTGAGAGGACAATGTGCAGAGGGGGCCCAGTATGGAAAGGAGAGGGCAGTGTGGAGGATATGTACCAAAGAGGGACAGTGTGTGGGTCATACTTTGTGCAGGTAATATAGTGAGGGGCAATTGTTTATTCAGGGGCTCAGTCTAGGGCAGATATTTTTATTCAGAAGCATTATAATGGCACTACACTGATATTTTTAAGAGCATCGTGGGGGGATGTGCTGCAGAAGACCAGAGAAAATGGAAGTCTACAGAGACGAGCTGTGGATGTGAAAACTCATCATGGAGTCTGGACAAGATGAAGAAGAAAAGAAAGAGAACGACTCAAATCAGAGACAACATCATCTGTAAGGTACCTGGATGTAAATGTTTTTTGAGATACTGACTAATTCTTATTTTTTTCTGAATTCTCACAGTGCGCAGTGCATGCTGTCTCTGGTGCCAGCGATTTGCATACACATGGTGACATGCTGACTAGACGTGCGGCCTCACTCAATGAAAATGAATTGAGAGAGGCCGGACACGTCTAGTTGGAATGTGGCTAAAAGTATGCAAATCGCATACTTGTGCTGACATGACCGTCCACTCTTGTCACCGGCAAGGGAGAATCTTAAAAGTGTGCAGTGCATTCACTGTGAGAATTTAGAGTCACATAGAATGACTGCAGACTTTCATTTCAAACCTGGACAAGCCCTTTAGTATGCCAGTATGATCAGCGTGTAACATACTCACTGTCAGGATTCAGTTCTGCTTGCTGGTTTCAGCAGTCATCACATAGCCACTTCACTCATATGTGATTTTCATACTTCCGGTCGCGTAACAACTAGATTCTCTTTTGGCTTCTCTCAGTTTTTCATTGAACATTGAATTAGGGAGAACAGCTTCTCCACATGTGACTAAGTGTGGAAATCGCATATGTGCTCGGGGATGGAGCGCCAAACTGAATTCTTGCCCCAGGTGCCAGAAAACCTAGCTACTCCTCTGGCTCCACTCACTTCCACCTCAGAAGGTCAGTAGGGTTGGGGACTTCATGTCTACAGATACCTACCAGGATGAATGCTCAATTGGCAGGTATAGTGCACCTGTCGTATTTATTAAAATTGGGCAGGTTCATGACACCAGCTGATAACGCACGCATTCCAACAGGTAGCAGTAGACATGACCTCACCGGCCTTGCTGACCTCCTGATGCAAAAGTGAGTGAAGCCAGAAAACTCATTCAATTAAATCCATAGAGACCAATTTGCACCAGTATACTTTCATATTGCAAAAAGTGAGCAGTCGGAATATCTTTTTAAAATAAAGTAAGACATTAATGCATTTTTTAGAATCTCTTTATTTATTATTTTTTTTAATTGGTGTAGGGAGAAAGCGGAATACTGGTGCTACAGTATCTTACCCCATTTTATTTTTCTCTGTCCCATTGGCCAATATGATCTGGTTTGCAGTTTATCAAAGCTAGTAAATAAAGTATAAACTGCTGGAATCACAACGTATTACTTACACAGAAGGGCATTGTTGGCCCCTATGGTTCGGCTAAGCAAGTGCATTTCCATTTTTTATGTCTTTTTAAAGTGTATGTAATATATCATTGGAGAAATGCACATACTCACTCGACACTCGTTAGATCTTTTCCACATTTGCTGAATTTTTTGTTTGCTCTGTACTCACAAGCACCTGGATATCGCTGGATTGCAGCCATTTGCCTTTTCTCATCATCTTTCTGGGTAGTACTTTCGCTTGACTTTTCCAATTTTGCAGCTCTACGGTACATTTATTGAAGTCATAGACACGGGGCAAAATGAGCGAGACCATCATTTAAGACAAGTAAACGTGTTTCTCATTGAGATCTCTCCAAGAAGGCAGAGCTAAGTCTCAGGAACACTTGAACGAGGTGATGAAATGAGCGCTGCCTGCTGTGGATTAACCCTTTATGCTATCATTCTCTTCATTAAGTGAGGCGTTAAGAAGAACGTCACCACAACACATCCCATTTGGAGTTGGGCTCGTGTATGGTTTACTTTTACAGTAGATCTATGTGGGCAATCAAGAAAAATAAGGACTCAATGCTCTGACTTATTTATTTTGCTTGCTGATATAGCGCCAATATATTCTGCAACGCTTTACAGACATAAATATTACTGAACCCGTTGGGGTTCACAATCTACGTAAATTCCTTATCAGTATGGCTTTGGAGTGTGGGAGGAAACTGGAGAACTGGAGGAAACCCACGTAAACATGGGGAGAACATACAAACTCCTTGCAAATGTTGTATGTTGCCCTTGGTGGAATTTGAACCCTGGAGCCTGACATTGGAAAGAATAACTGAGCCAATGTGCTGATTTTTTACTTTCTTGACCTTTTTTTTCAGGATGTGGCATTAAACTGGTTGTCTGAGATTCAAAAAGGTGTTTTTTGTTTTTTCAAAAAACCGCACCCCTTTTCTTCTTTGTCTGTTTCCATGTATGGTAGCTAAGACTCCTTCATTTAAATGTGGGTGAATTGTAATACAAAGCCCAACCTGTAGACCTCACTACAGTCTGGGTTGGTGTGCAGCAAGACCTGACTGCAATTTGCAAAGCTACTGCCCCTTCCTCCTCCCCTACTATCAGCATTGCCTAACCAGCATTAAAAGTGGTACTATCATCAGTTTTCTCTACTCTCAAATTCTTAACATCTTCACACCTTCTCCATAAGGAAAGAATTCAAGATCCTGGGACAGATTGGAGAGTGTGAACAGAAAGAAAGGCTGTCTTATAGGAACTTGTTGCACCAGATTGATGTAGACTTACAGAAAGTCTACCAGCCAGATGAGATCGTTGAGGGGGTGGTGAAAGCAATCAGCTCAGGACTAAACCTCCGTAATATGCTAGAAATGAAAAGTCAATTGACCTTGCAACAGTTGAAGACGAAGGGCATTATAAAGAAGAAAGTACTTCAGAATTGTTCCACCGACTCATTAACCTCTCACAGAAAAATAATGAATTGCTCCAAAGTTTCTTGTTCAGAGCAATTGAACTGAAGGATAGACTGTTGTTTGCATCCAGAGATGTAGAAGCAGAAGAGAAGTTTGATGCTGGACTAGTCCTGAAGAAGTTCTTGAGATCATTGGGAATGGGATTAATCAGCAAAGATATCAAGTTACAGCTGAAACAGTACCTAGAAGATCCTGGCATTTTGGACAAAGTCCTAATTGAAAAAATAAATGAGGCAGCTAGTTTGGAGTCAGAGAGCGAACAGAAGTTCAAGAGAGGCTCTGCTCCTAAAATCACCAAAATGAGTCAGCTGAAGTTGGAGACCCCGGTGGTCAGTCCGAAGATCATCATATAGACCCTCCAGTGCCACCTCCGAGAGGGAACCTTAAATCACCAACAAAAGAGAGGACCATCAGCGCTGACTGGGGGGAATTAATAGGAGAACTGTGAGCCTAGTTGATTGAGGTGAAAAAGTTGATTCGTTCCAGGCCAGAATCGGTATCCCTCAGACCCAGAAGTGGGTATCAACACAGAAGATACCCGGCTTGTGAAGCGTGCCATTCATCAAATCAGAGTACTGTGTGTGTCCACTCTCTAAGATGTGGTAAGGAAGGACATTATGCCAAGGAATGCCAATGGTCACGGTCGTTTGGGTTAAAAGACAGGAAGTTACCAGTGCGGGGCGTCTGGTAACCGTGATACGGAGGAGGCCCCAGAAGCAAATCCAAATCTCGCCAAACCCCAAAACGGTGCATGAGGTAAAACGTCTGCGTCAGTACTATCCCCAAGTGTGTTCCCATCTGCACAGCTGTAAGGGAGAGAGGGACATCAGCTACTTAATGCCCAGTGTGGAGGTCAATGATGTACTCCTGGGAGGAGGATTCCTCGGTCAGTAAAGATAGCCTCATCAGCCTAATTGGTGAAAGGTGCTTTATACAGTGCCAGCTAGATGGACTCCTAGTAAAAGCACTGTGGGACACAGGAGCCCAAGCAAGCCTTTTAAATGAAGAATGGAGAAGGTGCTACCTGCCACACACTTCCCTAAGGTCACTAAAAGAATTCTTGGGCCCAGTGGAACTCCACGGCAAAGCCGTCAACCAGACTGAGATCCCTTTCATAGGCTGGGTAGAAGTGACTTTCCAACTCAGGGCCACTAAGAACAGCAACACCATCGAGATTTTGGTATCTTTTCTCGTGGCCTGTGATCAGAATGTGGCAGAAGATCCTATCCTGGCTTATAATGTAATCAGTGAGGTCATCACAAAACACAAGGCAGGGGCACTGGTGGTGGATGCAATCGCCACATCTCTCGACATACCCAACTCTGTGGCGGAAAATGTGATTCATAGAGTAAAGAAAGCACAGAATACAATGGACCTAAAAGAAGTCAAGGTAGGCTTGCGCCCAACCATCATCCCTGCAAACCAAATGGTGGAGGTGAGGTGTGGAGTCCAGGTAGAACTGGGAATAAAAGTCCAGAAAAGACTTTATGCCAAAAGACTCCTCAGAACTTCCAGAAGGCCTAGTTCAAGGTGAGACTGTGCTTACGATTCCTACTGGTGGGTTTGCTTGAGTGACCGTACCGGTGAAGAATACTACGAAACACAAAATTAGACTAGATCCAAAGACTGTGTTAGGTCACATCGAAACCGTTAAAACAGTATATCCAGCCAGTGTGAGACCAGCCCAGGGGTCTACAGTGAATTCAGTCTCCCCACCAAGGAACAGGAGCTGCCCAGGGGAGGAAATTGAGCAACCCACCTCAGGGTC
Source organism: Phyllobates terribilis (assembly GCF_046119375.1). Taxonomy (NCBI): domain Eukaryota; kingdom Metazoa; phylum Chordata; class Amphibia; order Anura; family Dendrobatidae; genus Phyllobates; species Phyllobates terribilis. Next base: position 52,982,090 of record NW_027362767.1, on the reverse strand, counting down.
CTAGGATCCCCCAGTACCCCTGGAACACTTGTGTGCTGAAGATCTAGCGGTAGCAAAACAGATGCTGAGAGAAGAGTGTCATGTGTTCTCCAATGATGACTCTGATATAGGCTGTATCCCGTCGTTGCATTTGAAAATAAATATGTAAGACACAACCCCAGTAACCAGAAGTTACATGTCTGGGCCAAAACTATTACATTTTGAAGCGAAAAATTATTTACAAGATCTCATCAACAGAGGTTGGGTCCAAATGTCGAAGTCGTCTTATTCCTCTCCTATTGTCTGTGTTAGGAAGAAGGACGGTACGTTGAGACTCTGTTGCGATTACCGGGAATTAAACCGAAAGTCAGTACCTGATCAACACCCGATACCAAAGATCCAAGATATGCTGGATAGCCTATCAGGAAGCACCTGGTTCTCTGTCCTCGATCAGGGTAAGGCATACCATCAAGGGTTTGTTGAAGAGTCCAGTAGACCCTTGACAGCATTCATCACACCGTGGGGATTATATGAGTGGATCCGCTCAGTTAAGCTCCAGCAGAATTCCAGAGGAGCATGGAGACATGTTTGGAAGGATTGAGGGACGATATCTGCCAGCCGTACTTGGATGACAATGTGGTACACCGCAAAACCTTCCGGGAGCATGTTGAACACGTAAGGACCATATTACAGCGGTATCAACAACACTGAGTTAAGTTGACCCCAAAGAAGTGTGAACTGTTCAAAAGACAAGTCTGATTTCTAGGTAAAATTGTGTCCGGAGAAGGATATAGCGTGGACACAGCAGAAATCGCTCCGGTACTGGCCGTAAAACACAAGCGGCCCTCTACCGTCGGGGAGTTAAGGCAGATATTAGGATTCCTCTCCTACTATCGTATTTGCGTTCGGAACTTCTCCAGGATTGCTGCCCCACTATACCTCCTCTTGGGGAGGACGACAGAGACAACAACACCCACGGAGAAAAAGAAGAATGCGGGTAGGACCGGGCTTAAAAGAAACAACGCGGTTTCGTCCCAACAGCCCATTCTCTGGACAGCAGAACACCAGGAGGTATTGGATGAACTAGTAGACTACCTGGTAAAACCACCCATCTTGAGATATCCTGATTTCAATTTACCATTTGTTCTTCATTGTGACGCTTCTCAAGTTGGACTGGGAGCTGCCCTGTCCAACATCAAGATGGAAAAATGAGTCATCCGTTACGGTTCTAGAACCTTGACAGATGCAGAGAACAATTACCATCTACATTGGCATTGAAATGGGCTGTCTGTGAACGATTTAGAAATTATCTCTACTACAGCAAAGAGTTTGAGGTATACACTGTCAACAATCCTTTGACCTATGTCCTTACTACCATACAGAGTGCAACGGGTCAGAGATGGGTCGCTGAAATAGTACAGGCCAGGAAAATGCAATGCGGATTCTAACGGATTGTCAAGAATTCCACTAGAGCCTGAGGAGTTGATGCAAGAATGCTCGGAGGAAGTCATTCTGGAAGCAATTGAGACCACTACCCAAGCAGTACAAGCTTATCAGAAGGAAGACACACCATTGTGGAGTCCGTTGATGGTGGAAACAACCATAAAGGCGAGAGAACAAGATCACCCCCGGTCTATTCAACAACTACTAGTGATGAGCGAGCATGGCCACTACTGCTCTGTGCTCGTCCGAGCATCTCACTGCTCGAGATGCTCGGCGCTCGCCAAATATTTCAGGGGTTGCTCTTCGGGAGCATGCAGGGAGTGTCCGCCATACACTGTAATGCCGCAGTCATGTTGGTTGTGGCATTACAGTAATTGGTTGGCCGCACAGCGTCATCAGGTCTATATCAGACCTGGCGCCGCCATGCTCATCACAGTCACTCCAGAATCAGACAGTATAGGGAGAGGTGCTGCTGAGCTAGAGAGATTTGTCCGTTTCTAGTTAGTGTAGGTATACCAGACTATATTAGAGACACATATCCATCTCAACTAACAGTCCTTCTGAGTACTAATCCAGCAGCAGAGATATCAGTGCTAGGCAGGCAGGCAGGCAGGCTATATAGAGCAGACTGCAGAGCACACAGCAAGAGTTCCAGTTCTGTCTGCTGGTGCTTTTACAGATATTTGTGGAAATAGCCACAGGTATGAGGGGCCAGTAATAATTTTTTTATCTTAATCCTGATTATTTGCTTAACAAGCAATCCAGAGAACACCGTTTCTTTTGCAGCATTTGCTTGTTGACACTGCAGAATACAGCCAGTTAATTTCCATATTTCAGCGCTAAAAATCCAAAAATTTAAAACTGTGGTTTATCCGTCACACGGATCACATATAATTGTGCTGTAAATATTGCCATTTCTGGCCTCCATTAAAATTTTGTTTCAGTGTGTCAGCGAAGTTATTGACACCAGTTTGCTGTTAAAAATAGTTACCTACCGGGCAGCTATTTAAAACTGTGGTTTGTCCGTCACACGGATCACATATAAATTCGCTCCAAATTCAGTTATTTGTAGTGAGCATGGAAGATATTATCCATTTAAAATGGACAAGGCACGTGGCAAGGGATGGAGAACTGGACGTGATGGTGTATGCAGAGGATGAGGCCATGGGCAAGCTGAAATTGTGCCACAACAAACACCCACATCTTCTCGCTCGACCTTCCTGTCCCAATTACTAGGGGACAGCAGAACACCACTATTGAACACAGAGCAGTGTGGTGTGAAAAGGTTATTGGTTAGATAGCAGATAATGCTTCCAGTCACGTAGCCACCACCCTGTCTTCCACACGGTCAAGTCTCAGTAGCCGTGAGTCTGGACTGCATATTCCTCACCCTGATCCTCCTTCTTCCCACCATGGCGAGAGCCCAGAGACAATTGATCCCACACTTGGACACTCTGAAGAGCTGTTCACTTTTCCATTTATAGATTCGGGCCTCTCACCTGGTCCACTTGAAGCGGGGCAAGAGGAGATCGCTTGCAGCGATGCCCAAATATTTGAGCAGCCATGATCATACGAAGGTGACGGTGGGAAAGTGTCACAAGAGGTGGACGATGATTAGACACAATTGCCAGAAAGTCAGGGGGAGGACCAAAGTGCAGAAGTGGAAGACGAGGTGATGGATGATATAGTACCTGACCCAACCTAGCAGGAGGACATCCAGAGCAAGGACAGCAGCACACAGGGGGAGGGAGGCAGAGCATCCTAACAGGCAGGAAGAAGCAGTGTGGTGGCCACAGACAGAAGGCAGGCAACCATTCCCCGTAACACCATCCTCCCGACGCTGAGGATTGCGGGCCCAATGTCAATCAGGGTTGCCCCCATAGTCTACAACTCCTGCACCTTATCCTCTTCAGCCTCCTCTTCAGCCTTCATCTCTGAAATGACCACATCAGTCACAAGCTGGAAGCACTGTAGCACTGCCTCAGCCAAGTGACAACAGGCTGTGCTGAAGCTAATATGCTTAGTTGACAAACCGCACAATGCTGAAGAGTTGTGGACAGCTCTAAAAGAGCAGGCAGATCTGTGGCTCACACCGCTGAACCTACAGCCAGGCATGTTTGTGTGTGACAATGGCCGGAACCTGGTGGCGGCTCTAAGGCGAGGTGAGCTCACACATGTACCATGCCTGGCCCATGTGCTTAACCTCGTGGTTCCGCGGTTTCTAAAATCCTACCCGGAGCTGCCTGATCTGCTTATCAAAGTACGCCACCTGTGTGCCCATTGTAGAAAATCACCTACAGCTTCCGCCGCCCTTGCCGTGCTTCAGCAGCGTTTGCAGCTTCCGGCTCACCTACTGGTGTGTGATGTCCCCACACGTTTGAACTCTACATTGCAGATGTTGGGAAGGATTTGTGAGCAGAAGAGGGCAGTTGTTGACTACCAGCATCAACAAGGCCATCTGTATTCAGTTCAGACTCCACACATAAGACCTCAGGGGTGGACATGGATGTCAGACATCTGTACCATCCTCCAAAACTTTGAGGACTCTACCAAGATGGTGAGCGGCGATGACGCCATTATTAGTGTCATCATCCCGCTTCTCTGTCTTCTGAAACACTCTCTGCTCACAATCAAAGAGTATGCATTGCAGGCAGAGCATGATGAGATGGAGCAAGGAACCATACAGGATGATTACACACAACCCAGCCTCATCTCATCCCAACGTGGATTAGGTGACAATGAGGTAGAGGAGGAGGAAGAACAGGAACTAGTTTCATGCGCTATAGATGGTACTACCTGCACAACTGTCATACATGTTCAGCGTGGATGCCCTGAGGACAGGGGGGAGGAGGAGGAGGAGGAGGAGGAGAAGAGCATGGTCAGTCGTGCTCTTGGTGAGGACACGGAAGTCTTGCCTGTTAGCAGTCTGGCACGCATGTCTGAGTTTGTTACACTGCCTTTCCCAGGACCCTCGCGTTCTCAAAATTTTGGGTGACAGTCATTACTGGTTGGTGACACTTCTAGACCCCCGCCCTTGTTGCGGAACTATTAAAAAAATTCCCATCTGAAAACGCCGGCGGCAGAGGTCACAGTTCGTTGGACAACCAAGGAGTACAGGCGAGAGAGACACAACTCCAATCCAGCAGAGGCAGGGGAACACTGTCAAAGTTCTGGGAGAGTTTTCTCAGACCCTCTCATCGCACAGGCCCTGAGGCGTGGGGTAATTTCACAAGGAGTACAATGTTTGGGAAGATGCTGAGGGAGTACCTTGCCAACCTTACCAACATCCTCCATGATTCCTCTGTGCCTTATAATTATTGGGTATCCAAGCTGGACACATGGAATGAACTGGCTCTCTACGCCTTGGAGGTCCTGGCCTGCCCTGCCGCTAGCGTTTTATCAGAGCGGGTTTTTAGTGCCGATGGTGGAATTAAAACTGATAAGCACAACCGCTTGTCAACTGAAAATGCTGACAGGGGCTGGATTGGGCCAGACTTCTCAACACCACCGAATGATAGCAGCGTAACATAAACTCAAATCCAGTGTCTTTTCTTGGGAGGTGTATTCCCATGCACCTTTTCACACCCACACATGAGTATACACTTCCTGATTTTGACTATTTGCTCTTGTCCTCCTCCTTCTCCTCATCCTCATTCTCCACCAACATATCACCAGGGTGACCATGGTCCGTGATGCAACACCCATATAATATTTTTAAAGGGTGTTTATGATGCCCGTAAAACCATTTTTTTTATACAATATGTTCATGTATACCCCCCAGGGGTAAATGTTTGTTAGCCCATACACTTAGTGCATGGGCATTACAAGTATAGGAGACCCGCTCCTTTCTAATGGGAACATTTTTTCATGAGTCCCTCTACGTCTCTTCCAAGGGGCATTGGAGTGCCTCCCAATTTTTATCAGCCATTGCATTCACTGCATAGGCCAACACTATGGGAGACCCACTTCCTAATAGTGGGAACATTGTTTTTAGGAGACCCTCTGACCTCCACATCTCTTCTAATGGGCATTGGTGTGCCTCCAAATTTTTGGAAACCCTTGCATTCACTGCATATGCAGACACAATGGGAGACCCACTTCCTAATAATGGGAACATTGTTTTCAGGAGGCCCTCCTCTAAGTCTCTTCAAGGGGGTATTGGGGTGCGTCCAAATTTTCAATGGGATATTGGGGTGCGTCCAAATTTTGGGCAGACCTGCGACTCACTGCATATGCAATAACAGTATAGGAGACACACTCTTTAGTAATGGGAACAACAAAGCATAGCCGGCTGATGGCTCTCTGAGAATAGCGAGGGCCGACTTCTGGCCCTTTAAGAATAGTAAAGGCCTCCTGATGGCCCTATAAAAATAGGCTTTGTGACTTATTATGAAGTCCCTCCTTCATAAATGAAACAGGATGTGTCTGATCATGTCTCACACACCACATGGCCAGATAAGGTTGTAAAATGTTAAAATGACATTTCCCAGTGAATGCATTTGTCATGGTTAAAAGCAATGCAAAAGTGCAAAAACGCATCAAAAATGCTACGTGTGAACATAGCCCAAGGTGTGGAGGAGTATTTTTGTTTTTGGTTATTTATTTTGCCTTCTATATAAGTCATTACCCTGAGAAGGATGTTCCTGAACATATTTGCCAGGAAAATCCATTTTGTTTTTGTTTTTGTATGTTTTGTCAGTCCGTAAAAGTGGTATAATACCTCTGACTACATTGTTGACAGCAGTGATCTGTGAGTCAGAAATGCTTCCAGGGGTCTTCCCCATGCTGTTCCCATGTCATTTGAGCACTGTTCCCATCGATTTGGGCAATTTTTAGGCCCTCTGCAGACAGTCGGGGGGAGCCGCCTGAAAAATGCTAGTTTCCCTTAGATTTACATTGGGCTCGTTGCTCGGGTCGAGCACCGGAGTATTCCAATTTGCTCGACTCGCGCATCGAGCACTCGAGCATTTTAGTGCTTGCCCATCACTAACAACTACCAAAAGGGAAAATCCGTAGAGCACAACAGGAAGATCAGATAATTGGTAGAATACTACTTTATGTGGACCAAAATCGGTTTCCAAGTAAACGGGATGGAGACAGTGAGTCACCAGCAGTATCTGTTTTAATTAAAGAATGGATGAATCTCTACATCAGTGAAGACAGTATTCTGTATCGTAAAGGAGGACAAAACCGGCAGTTGTTACTATCCAGAGTATTCCGTAGGTTGGTCTTCAAAGAACTCCATCAAAACAGGGGACACCTGGGAGTGGAAAGGACAACAAATTTGATTCATGAACGTTTCTTCTGGCCGTACGTGCAGAGAGATCTTGAGAGGTACGTGACCAGGGAGTGTGGGTGTCTGAAAGATAAACGTCCCAACACATAAACCCGGGCACCCATGGGCAACATCCAAACTACGTATCCATTTGAGATGGTCTCAATAGACTGTCTACATCTCGAGAAGTGCAAGGGTGGTTACCAATAAATCTTGGTAGTGATGGACCATTTCATTCGATTTGCTCAAGCATATGCCACCACCAATGAGAAGTAAGACTGAAAGAGTTCTCTGTCAAAAGTGGTACATGCGTATAACTGTACAAAGTGCGATGCAACGGGCTACTCACCTTTTTTCCTATTGTATGGACGATCGCCAAGACTGCCAATCGAGATCATGTTCGATACTCCGGTGTCAGAGACTTATAGAATGTATCTGGAGTACGTTCAGAAATGGAAGGAACGGATGGCAGAGGCATACAGCATAGCGTCCAAAGTGGTTTTGCAAGGACAGAGCAAGAGTAATAAGTACTATGATCGAAAATGTTATGGAGCAGAATTGGCACCGAGAAGCCGGGTGTTAGTGAAGACCGTACATGAGAAAGGTGGTCCGGGAAAACTTTGTTCGTACTGGGAAGACAAGGTGTATGTGGTCGTCAGGAGGAAAGCTGATGACAGCCCAGTGTATGAAATCCAATTGGAAACGGGAGCCAAGAAAACCAGGATAATCCATCAGAATTTACTACTACCCGGTGATTATTTCCCTCCACAAGAAGACTTCCCAGAAGCAGACCGACATCGTCCAAGATCAACTAAGGAACCACCACAGACTGAAGCTCCAGAGGTGGATAGTGACCTTGACCATGAGAGGCATGTACCATCCTCAGGAGAGGGAACTAAGTCCTGAGGCTCTCGAGTTCGTACCAAGGAGTACAGATGAAGTTCAATTCAGATCTGATGATCGAACACAGGCCCCTGAATAGATCGATCAACACTCAGGAGGAGCGGAATTACCAGACCGTATGGAGACGAGCGACTCAGGAGAAGTACAGAAACTTAGAGGCAGTGCAAGAGCATTTGAGGAAGCACGGGAAATGAGTGCGGTGGAAGAAACTTCTGTGACCGAAGAACCCGTGGTGTCTGAGGAACAACCCACCAGGAGGATGTCGACTCGAGAAGTGAGGAGGCCTGTGATGCTGACGTATGAGACACTTGGTGAAGTAAGTCAAGTGCCAAGGACTGTCGACTAGAAACAGGTAAGCCCACTTGAGTGGTATTCACCAACAAGAGGCAGTATGGAAGATGTTGCCTGGTGGAAAGTGTTATGTTCTGCTACCAGAGCTAAGGAAAGAGAGGAGATCTGTCCCTACGATAGAACTCAGCTGAATCCCTACGATGTAACAGGGGACCTGATCCTGCGATCAGACCTGCTAAAGTCCTAAGCTAGTCTGTACGGAGACCTATAGATGTGGGGAAGGAATCCCTACAAGTACTAAGGACTGGGAGGAAAATGGACACCTCCTAACAGAAATAGTAGCAGACAGACGAACAAACAAAATATATAGAACATAGAGGTCCGTAGACCAAGCAAACTAACAGAGTTAGATACAGAGCACAGGCTAGCTAGAAAGTAGATATACAATGAAGTCCAGCAAAGCCAGAAGGGCGGAGCAGGATTAAATAGGCCAACAAGGTCATGTGACCAGCAAAGGAAAAAAAAACCTAAGAGCAAGGTTCTAACAGTACCCCCCCTTCTAAGAGGATCCTCCGGATCCCCTAGGACCAGGCTTATCAGGAAATCTCCTGTGAAACGCTCTGATAAGTCTGGACGCGGAAACATCATCCGACCTCACCCAAGAGTTATCCTCGGGACCGAAACCTTTCCAGGCCACAAGATACTGCAAACTACCTCTATACCGTCTAGAGTTAAGGATGCGAGAAATTTCATATTCCCCGTCCTCCACCACCGGAGGAACAGAGGCAGAGGCGTCACAATCCGATACAACAGCTTTTTTCAACAGAGAGACATGAAATACCGGATTAATTCTCCAGGAGGTAGGAACCTCCAACCTAACAGCAGATTGGTTGACAACCTGAAGCACCTTAAAGGGCCCTACAAACTTGGGACCCAATTTCTTTGAAGGAATCCTCAACCGCAGATTCCTAGAGGACAACAAAACCATGTCACCAACAGCGAACAAAACCTCCTGTCGTTTCCTATCAAAGTAGTCTTTAGATTTTCTGTTGGCCTCCTGAAGATTACCACGCACATCCGTCCAAACTCTCTCCAAATCACCGGAAAAATTCTCCTCCTCAGGCACAGCAGATCCCAACTTGGAGAACGACCCAAACGACGGATGTCTCCCAGAACAACAAAAAAAAAGGCGAACAACCAGCAGAAGAAGATGTATGATTGTTCAGAGCAAATTCAGCAAGTGGCAGAAACTCAGACCACCCCTCTTGATTGTCTGCCACAAAACAACGCAAGAACTGCTCAACATCCTGGTTTTTCCTTTCTGTCTGGCCATTAGATTCAGGATGATATCCGGACGAGAACGACAAATGAACTCCCAACCTATCACAAAAGGCACGCCAAAAACGAGCCACGAACTGAGGACCCCTATCAGAAACAATGTCAGTAGGAACGCCATGAAGTCTGACAATTTCCTTGACAAAGGCCTTAGCGAGAGTTTTAGCGCAGGGCAGTTTGACGAAAGGAACCAAGTGACACATCTTACTGAAACGGTCCACGACCACCCAGATGACAGTAAAACCCTCAGAGGGGGGAAGGTCAGTTATAAAGTCCATAGCCAAATGTGTCCAAGGAGCACTGGGAACCTCCAAAGGACAAAGCAACCCCGCAGCAGGAGTATGTGAGGACTTAGATCTAGCACATATAGTACATTGACGCACCCACTTAATGACTTCCTTCTGCCATCCAGGCCACCAAAAACTGCGACCCACCAGTCTCTTGGTCTCAGAGATTCCGGGATGACCTGCCAACCGAGATTCGTGACACTCAACAAACAAATCTCTCCTAAAGGTCCCAGGCACAAACAACCTCCCATGAGGAGTGTTAGAAGGGGCATTCTCCTGTGCTTTAAGAATCTCATTTTCCAAAACGGAGTCCAAAGCAGCTATCACAACACCTTCTTGTAAAATGTTCTCCTCTTTCTCAGCACCGACTATGGGAGAAAAACTGTGAGACAAGGCATCCGCCTTAACATTCTTAGTACCAGGGATGTAAGTAACGGAGAAATTAAACCGCGAGAAAAACAGTGCCCACCTAGCCTGACGGGCATTCAGGCGCTTGGCAGCATCAAGATATATCAGATTTTTATGATCCGTAAGAACCTGAACGGGAAATTCCGCACCTTCCAAGAAGTGGCGCCAGTGTTCAAATGCGAGTTTAATAGCCAATAATTCCCGATTACCAATATCGTAATTCAGTTCAGTCTCCGAAAAATTTTTTGAAAAAAAGGCACAGGGATGTAATCCATCCCCGTTATCCTGAGACAATACTGCGCCAACCCCCACAGAGGAAGCATCAACCTCAACCAAAAACGGCCTAGTAACATCAGGCTGCATAAGGATGGGAGCAGAGGTGAACCTCTCCTTGAGATACACAAAAGCTTCAATGGCCTCAGAAGACCACTGAACCGCATCAGCACCTTTCCTGGTGAGATCAGTCAGAGGTTTGACAATACTAGAAATTTTTTTTATGAATTTTCTATAGTAATTGGCGAAACCCAAAAACCTCTGTATCGATTTCAAACCAATAGGCCTAGGCCATTCCTGCACAGCCTGAACCTTAACCGGATCCATCTCAAAACCTTTGCTGGAGATAATGTAGCCCAAAATACTAATTCTCTGTACAGCGAACTCACATTTCTCCAGCTTAGCAAAAAGCGAATTGTCCATTAATAACTGTAATACCTCACGCACGCTCCGCCAATGAGACTCCAGATCCGGCGAATAAATCAAAATGTCATCCAAATACACAACCACATTTTTACCGATCAAAGGTCTAAGGATGTCATTAATCAGATTCTGAAAAAATGCAGGAGCATTAGTAAGACCAAAAGGCATAACCAGATTCTCAAAATGACCCACAGGAGTGTTAAAAGCAGTCTTCCATTCGTCACCCTCCTTCATGCGCAACAGATTGTATGCCCCCTTAAGGTCAATTTTAGAGAACCACTTGGCCCCCATTAACTGGTTAAACAGATCAGGAATCAATGGCAGTGGGTAAGGATTGCGTACAGTAATTTTGTTAATCTCACGAAAATCCAGACAAGGACGTAAACCGCCGTCCTTTTTTTTTACAAAAAAAAATCCAACCGCCACAGGAGACTTAGAGGGCCTAATGTGACCGGCGGCCAAACTTGTCTGTATGTATTCCTCCAAAGCCTTCCTCTCAGGAATAGTAAGGTTAAACAAACGACTTTTAGGAAGAGTCGCTCCAGGGACAAATTCAATAGAACAATCATAGTCTCTATGGGGAGGCAAAACCTGCGATTCCTTCTCAGAAAAAACTCTCCAAAAATCCTGAATAGGAACAGGCAATTCTCCCCTATCCAAAGCTGCAATACGCCCGTTACAACACTTGTCATAACATTTATGGCTCCAGGATTTAATTTCACTGGTAGACCAATCCAGTACAGGATTGTGAAATTTTAACCAGGGCAATCCCAATATTACTGGAGAAGGCAAGTTATTCAACACTACCAAATCCAATTTCTCATGGTGAACACCATTAATAGTGAGAGGAAATTCACAGACCTTGAGAGTAATATTCTTCAAAGGGGAACCATCCACAGAAACCACAGCAATGGGGGATGATAAAGGTTCAGGTTTTAAATTGAGTCTTTCCACGAATCCCCCATCAATTACATTCAGAGTAGACCCACAATCGACAAACACCCGAAATTCCATTAATTTTTCCTGAGCAATCGTGGAAGCAGCTAAAAATACACCCTTGGAATTTAAACAGGCAATACGGGCATGACTGACCATTTTTTTTCTTTCTTCATACGAAGCTCACAGCCTTTAATCAAATGACCAGATTTTCCGCAATAGAAACACAAGCCTTCAAAAAATCGACGGTCTTTTTCTTGAGAGCGAGGTGCCACCGATCCAATCTCCATCGGTTCACCACTGTTAGTACACACATTCTCATAACCAGAAACTGACATAGCAGAGGATTTGCTCTCATTAACCCTTGCACGCAGTCTTCTATCCACCCGTATAGCTAATTGCATAGCCTGTTGCAAATCTTCAGGTGTAGGATAAGCAATTAGCAGGTCTTTAACCCTTTCACTGAGCCCAGCAAGAAATAGACTTTTCAGAGCAGAATCGTTCCACCCTGTTTGAGTAGACCAACGACGGAAATGAGTACAATATTTTTCCACATTACCTAATCCCTGTTTTAAACGTCTCAACTCAGTCTCAGCTGATGCGACACGGTCAGGATCATCATATAATAGTCCCAAAGCAGAAAAAAAACTATCCACTGATCTGAAGCATGTATCACTAGGTTGCAAAGAAAAGGCCCACTCCTGAGGCTCTTTGCGCAAAAGTGACATTATGAACCCTACGCGCTGGGATTCATCCCCAGAGGACTTAGGTCTCAAACGAAAATACAATAAGCAAGCATTTTTAAATGAAAAAAATTCTCGGTGTTCACCAAAAAATAAATCCGGCAAACATACCTTAGGCTCCAAGAAATGTGCTCCAGGACAGCTACTCACGTGCTGACGGAGCTCGGCCACCTCCAGAGAGAGTCCCTGCAGGCGATGAGCCAAATCCTGAACCGACACCATGATGGAACAGAAAAATCTTTCCTTAGAGAATTTGCGGGCTGGACTTACTGTTATGTTCTGCTACCAGAGCTAAGGAAAGAGAGGAGATCTGTCCCTACGATAGAACTCAGCTGAATCCCTACGATGTAACAGGGGACCTGATCCTGCGATCAGACCTGCTAAAGTCCTAAGCTAGTCTGTACGGAGACCTATAGATGTGGGGAAGGAATCCCTACAAGTACTAAGGACTGGGAGGAAAATGGACACCTCCTAACAGAAATAGTAGCAGACAGACGAACAAACAACATATATAGAACATAGAGGTCCGTAGACCAAGCAAACTAACAGAGTTAGATACAGAGCACAGGCTAGCTAGAAAGTAGATATACTGTGGGGGTCGTGATGACATTCCACTCGTCCTCCAGTCACTCCAAATTCAAACTATGAGCATGGGTCAACCATTCAAAGAATGAGTCAGACAACAAGCTGGTTCAAGCTCAGAGCATGCTCAGAAGACTACTACAGTCAACGTCCTCAGCATTGTTCTGCCTTTATTTTTACATGCACAAATCTAAATACACTACATAATGGGAGGGGAAAGGGGTTGTCCGGGGCGGGGTAAGCCATGAAAGTCCAATGTCTGGCCACTCCTGATTGGTCCACATCTCCTTATCTCAGTCTCTGGGCAGATATTGCAGCCGTCAGCTTATAATCTTGTTTCGTTTCTCTGAAATAAGTCTTGGCAACGCTGGAAATGTCTTAGTTTAAGTTTCGATTTGAGTATTACGTAGCAAGGAAAGCTTATTGTTATATGATACAAAATGATGGTTAGTACATTAGCAAAAAAGCGTATAAAAGTTACAAAAGTATAAAAGTTACAAATATATATATTCTCTTTTACCCTGACATTCCCCCCTAAACACTAAGCTTTCCTTTGCTTCGGGGCCTTTGAGACTGTCCATGTGTGGGGAGAGGGGAGGTGGATTTCTTCACCCAATCATCTTAGAAGCTGCCCCCTTATGGGACGCCCCCAAACAATTGAGTCCTACCCTAAATGACACATGGAGTTCTCCCAACTGATCCTAAACTAGATCTTTCAATTGGACTCTATCATGGGGGGTCTGGTCAGGCTTGTTCAAAGGAGTGTATTTCTCCATATCTTCCATACTGGTATCATCATGTAACAGAGATGTGGTTTCTTGATTCAGAAAGGTCCCGGAGGTTGGGACAGCATTGGTTATAGCTTTCCTGTATAAGGGGACTATGCAGCACAGGACCACCAGGCCCAATACTAGTAGGCCTCCCATTACTAGACAAACTTGTTGGAGGAATCCCTTGAGCCCTCCCAACCAACTTGAGAAGAAGGAGGTATCTACCCCTGTGTGGTAGCTGTCCACTCTGGGACAGACAGTAAGCATATGGAAAGGATATAGAAGAAGGTAGTCATCTTTTATAGACTCGTTCTGTCTCTCTTGCAGTGGGAGGCGTGAATCCAGGTGCTCTTGCCCTCAAGCTTCAGAGCCGTCGGGGTGGTGAGAAGCACAGTGTACGGTCCCTCGAACCGCGGCTGGAGGCAGTCTTTCCGGACAAACTTCTTCACATACACTAGATCGCCTGGGATGAAATCATGTACTGCATCACCTGTAGATTCTGGGAGAGAAGCAGATACTGGAGAGCGGGTGTTAGTCAATTCTCTAGACAAGGCAATCACAAATTTTACCACTCTATCATGTGTTTCAGACAACTCTTGGGGCCTAATCTCTCCTATCTTGGGTGGGGTCCCAAACAAAATTTTATAGGGAGTCAGCCCATGTTTGGCCTGAGAAGTGTGTGTGATGTGATACAATACTATGGGGAGTGGGTCGGGCCAGGGGAGGGGATGATCTTGGGTCATTTTCAAGAGCTGGGTCTTGAGTGTGGAATTCATCCTCTCCACTTTGCCTGAACTGGCAGGATGGTATGGAGTGTGGAGGCCCAAATCTGTTCCCAACATGTTCCAGAGTTCTTCGTAGATATTTGCTGTGAAAGCTGGTCCTTGATCCGATTCTATGACTTGGGGAACTCCAAATCTGCAGGCAATTTCGGTGATCAGTTTCTTGGCTGTGACTTTAGCAGTCATGTTGACAACCGGGTAGGCCTCGGGCCAGGCTGAGAACATATCCACGGCTACCAAAACGTACTCCTATTTTCTTGCTTTAGACATTTGGATATGGTCGACTTGTATTCTCTGCCAAGGGTAGTCTGGTTTAGCCAGGTGTTGAAGAGGGACCCGTGCCGTACACGTTGGGTTGCAGGTAGCGCAGACAGAGCAGGATTTTGAGTATGCAGTCACAGTGGAAGAGATTCCGGGTGCAAAGTACAGTTTCTTGATACATGCCAAGGCTTGATTCTTTCCTCTGTGTGTAGGCCCGTGAGCCCATGCTGCCACAGATGAGTACACGCGTCTAGGCAAGCAAGGCTTCCCATCCACTTGGTAAAGAGTCGAGTTGACCTTTGAATCTTTGCGACCTGCCAGCACGGCTCCTGCCGCTTTCCATTGCTTGACTTCTTCAGTGGGGGTCTCCCTTTGTTCCTCACACAATTTTTCTTCAGGCATCCTGACCCCCCTGGATTCCATTCGTGTCTCCGCTGGACTTGTATGGTCTTCCGCCGGCTGTTCTTTGGCTCTTGCTCTAGTGAGCGCCACAGCTACGGTTTGCAGAGTCTCTCCCATCTCTTCTTCCTTTTCCTGCCACTTTGATGACACATTCTCCACTGCTGCAGTCTTGGCTGCTTGGTCAGCTAGGTGGTTGCCCCTGGCTTCTCTGGATTCTAGTCTTCCATGAACCTTGACC
Organism: Phyllobates terribilis; assembly: GCF_046119375.1. Taxonomy (NCBI): domain Eukaryota; kingdom Metazoa; phylum Chordata; class Amphibia; order Anura; family Dendrobatidae; genus Phyllobates; species Phyllobates terribilis. Next base: position 52,966,759 of record NW_027362767.1, on the reverse strand, counting down.
TTCATAACAGCAACCTGAATGGGTAGTTCCAGGGCCTTCATTAGGGCCTTAATCCATGAGACATGTTTCACTGGTGTACCTGTAGCTGTGATGAATCCTCTAGACTTCCACAAAAGTCCAAAATCGTTGCAAATTCCATGTCCATACCTGGAATCGGTATATATATATATACGCCTTTGTTCCTGCTGCCAGGTGGCAGGCCTCTGTGAGAGCCACAAGTTCAGCTTCTTGTGCAGACATGTATGGTGGTAGAGCTTCAGCCTTCAGAACTGTTAGATCTATTGTGACAGCATATCCCGTGTGGAACTTCCCTTGAGGGTCTGCGAAACGGGATCCATCAGTCCATAGGTGCAAGGCAGGGTCTGCGAGCGGATGTGCCACCATATTCTCTGGAGCAGAAGTCTCTTCCTGCAAAATTTTTATACAATCATGAGGTTCCACCAATGGACCTTCACCCTCTTCACCTTCCCCCCTAGAAGGTGGAAGCAAAGTGGCAGGATTGATAGTCAGACATCTGGTAAATGTTATATTGGAGGGCAACAATAGGGAACACTGCAGCCGCAGGTGTCTTTGGTTGGTTAGATGTTTCGGAGATGTTTGTTGCAGAACAGCCGAGAGATCATGGCCGGCCTGTATAACTAGATCATGTCCAAGGACGATATCAGCTGACTTGTCAAAGAGGATGTGAGAAGCGTGGACCGCCTTAAGGCACGTGGGGGCAGTTCGGGCGACAGGGTCCAGGCGGGCTGAGTAGTAGCCCAAAGGCCGATACTTATGATCATAGCGTTGTGCTAGAACTCCAGAGGCATGACCTTCCGATTTCGAGACAAAAAAGTGAAATGGCTGAGTATAGTCTGGTAAGCCCAAGGCCGGGGCAAAGACAACAGCCTGTTTAAGGCGGTCAAAACATAGTCTGTGTTGATGAGAAACACGTGGATCTTCAGCATGAAGCCAAACTGAGCCTTCATCCTTGAAACAATCGTACAGGGGTTGCATGAGCTTTGAGGCATCAGGGATCCGTTGCCTGCAGTAAGTGATGAGGCCAAGGAAAGTCTGCATAGCGGAGTAGGTGGTTGGGAAGGTGATATCCATGATGGCTTGTTTTCTTTCTTCAGTCAGATGTTTAGCACCTTGTGATATACAATGTCCGAGGAAAATGACCTTGGGCAGACACCATTGGACTTTGCCTTTTGAGACTTTACAGTTAGCTGAGTGAAGAAACCAGAGAAGGGATGCTGACATCTCTGGCAAATTTTCTTCAGTGCCACAGAGTAAAAGATCATCTACATACTGTAGAAGGGTGACCTGAGGGTTCTCTTGAACCCATGGCTCCAGAATAGACTTCATAGAATAAGTGAATTGGTTAGGAGAGTTCTGGGCTCTTTGCGGAGTCCTGGTCCATATAAGCTGTGCTCCTTGAAAGGTGAAGGCAGAAAGAAACCACGAATCTTCATGTAAGGGTATACTGAAGAAGGCGTTGGCCAGATCTAACACCGTAAACAAGGTGGCCGTTGGAGGCACCTGAGACAAAAGGGTGTTTGGGTTGGGTACCACTGGAGTTTCTAAAATGGTAGCTGCATTGACGGCTCTGAGATCCTGAACCAACCGGTATCTTGGAGACTCTCCCGGAGCGGTTTTCTTTTTTACAGGAAAGAGGGGTGTATTGCATGGAGATACACATCTGACAAGGACTCCTGATTCCAGGAGGGAAGCGATTTGGGTACCCAAGCTTTGTTCTTGTGCAGCCTTGAGGGGGTATTGTGGCAACCGTGGGTACCTGTGTCCAGGCTTGAGGTGTACTCGGACCGGGGGAACCTGCAGGAGGCCAACGTCCTCTGGCCCACTGGACCATAGAGAGTGAGGGAACTGTGAGGTTGTATGGTCATCATCATGAGAGGGAAGGCTTTAAGAACACAGCGGTCTTCAGTCCCTTGTTCGGAATGAGGGTCCCGCAAAAGAAGCTCCATACCATGGTTTCCGAAGGTAATTGTTGCCTTCATTCGCTCTAAGAGATCGGCTCCCAACAGATTGACAGGGCAAGTTTCAGAGACCAAGAATCTTGTGAGTACTCCGGTGAACGGTCCTGCAGACACAGGGACTGTGAGTGGAGAGGAAATATGTTGGCCTTCCACCCCAACACAGGTGAGGGTATCCGGTGATAGGGATACAGAAGGAGGGAGCTGTGCAGAGGAAATGACAGATGTGGCCGCCCCAGTGTCCACCAGGAACTCCAGTGGTTGATGGTCCACCTGTAAAGTGACAGTCTCTGAGGATGTGGTCAAGGCTACCACACTCCCAACACAACATTCGTCCTTCAGAATCACGAGATTGTCTCCTGTTTCTAGATGATCCCTTGTCATCTCTTCTGTCTTGTCTTCTATATGTGGGAGGAGTATCATCACCTGTGCCTTTAACCATTACCCACTTGATTCCATGTTGGTTGCCAGGGGGTGGGTAGCTTTCTTGAGCTTGATATAGCATGGCAGGAGCGGTTTTCTTCTTTGGCTTAGTATCCTTTTCCATTTTTAGCATGGCTTTTTGGAAAGCTTTGACAATGTTCACTACGTCGTTAAAAGAAGAAGAACGAATCTCGGGGCATACCCTCAGAACGTCATCTCTGAGAGCGTCTTGTAGGCCATCTGCTAGGGCCTGAACCAACAGGGCGGCCTGCATCTTGACGTGAGGACTGTATCCGAGATCCTTAAAATGCATGCTGAGTCTTGCAGCAGATCTTTCCACAGATTCATCAGGGTCTTGTTGAACATCTTGTACAGACCCAGCTTGATCTGACAAGTGATTCTGAGCCCAGGCTTTTAACTGTTTCATGTATTCTAGGCCGGATTCATACGTACTAAGGGGTCCTGCTTTTGTGGAAACCATGGCCTTTTGAAAGCTCTCCGTTTTCGGCTAAGTGAGCCTGGCATTCTGCAGCCAGAGTAGAACCAACAGCAAGGGAAATTTTACGAGCCAATCCTCCAACATGGCTCATACAGGTGTTTGCAGGGTTGACCATGGCCCCCACCCGATGTGTAAGGATGTCACCATAGCCTATTGACAGAGTGACAGGGCGTCCTGATGGGTCTACTAGATTACGGGAGCGGCAGGGGTCCCAGACTTCTGAGGGGCTGAGGGGTGGTGCTCTTTCAGCAGTTGCTTGGAGCAAGGGCCGGAGTACGGGTAATGGATATGGGGTGGAGGATGCCATAGGAGACGTATGGGGTAAAGGAGGGGGGGGCTGGAGTATCTTGAGCCCATCCCTCATCTGGCTCCGTATCGTCTTGAGTAACAGTATGTTGGCGGAGGGAGAGCAGTCTGGCCTGAAATTCTGGGGAGTTGAGGAGGATATCCCCAGGGTTGTGGGTGACTCCCATAGGAAACAGGGGAAGCGTCTCAGCATCGTGGACTGGAGCAGAGGGTGTCACATTAGTTTCAGATGGGTGCTCTGGGACTACGGGCTTTTCCACCTGTGCTGGTGGCTGGTAATATGCACCGGACGGATCTAGTAGTGGATATAGGCTGGATTGGGGCTTTCCGGGCCTCCCACAACAAGTAAGAGGTGTAGTAAGATGGCCGTGGGAGGGAGGAGGTGGGAGTGGGATTATTCTTGGAGGCAGGAAAAGGTGTAGTAACAGGCATCAACGGGGTTACGGCCAATTTAGGGTCACATAACAAATCACATTCTGTAGCTTTCATGTATCCGAACAAAGGCTCGGCATTCTCTGTCCCCCCCCTGCACCATCTACTCTAAGATGTGCTTGCAGAAATCCTCACCCAACTTTCCCAACTTGTGTGTAACACATTCTTTCTAAACTGAAGACTAAAGCCTGCCTGTACTGGATAAGCTTATCATATTCTACAAATTCCTAACATTCTTCTTGCCTTCCCGTAACTCCACTAATTGGCTTAACTCCCACAGCAGCATTCCACAACTTACGAGATCTTTCAAATTTGAATATACTCAACATTTTCTTATAGAATGCAATGATCTGTCGCGACTCAGATCACTGGTGCAGTCCACAGGTCGCCATTCCTCAGTGTAGAGACACCTCAATACACTGATGAGATAGAGAGACACCTCAATCTAACTCCTTTCCTAGCCTTGAATGGCGACTTTACAGTGCGACTCACCACGGCACCCTGACTACAGGTCACCACCCGTCAGTGTAGAGACACCTCGATACACTGATGAGATAGAGAGACACCTCAATCTATCTCCTTTCCTACCACGGTACCACCCGACAGTGTAGAGACACCTCGATACACTGTTTAGATAGAGAGACACCTCAATCTATCTGCTTTCCTACCACGGTACCACCCGACAGTGTAGAGACACCTCAATACACTGTTTCCTAACCTTGACTTTACAGCAGTCTCTGTGTTAGACGAAGAGCACACCTCAATTCGTCACAGATTCTTTCTCCCTTACACTACAATTCAGGAATGCTTTGTAACCTTGACTATCAGTTACGGGAGGCAGCTATCTAAGAAAAGTACAGTGACCGGGGGAGGAGGAGGTGGTGTGCACACGAGCACGCGCAGGCATGCGACGTCACTCGTTTTAACACTTGCTGGTTCAGGACGTGGTGCGGGACGCCCAAGGTCTCACCACTCGACCGGTCACCCACCCAGATCCAACCTGACAATCCCACAGAAACCGCTGCGGCTGACACACAGGCAAGTGAGACATATAAAATACATCTCAACTTACCGTGTTCGATGGAGGTTGATCAGGCCTCAAATTCAGCCACCGCGGTCACCACCAGGGAAATCAGCAATATGGGTCCGGGAGGGCGGCGTACCGCTAGCCACGCCGCACGTTGAGCGCCATTTGTGGGGGTCGTGATGACATTCCACTCGTCCTCCAGTCACTCCAAATTCAAACTATGAGCATGGGTCAACCATTCAAAGAATGAGTCAGACAACAAGCTGGTTCAAGCTCAGAGCATGCTCAGAAGACTACTACAGTCAACGTCCTCAGCATTGTTCTGCCTTTATTTTTACATGCACAAATCTAAATACACTACATAATGGGAGGGGAAAGGGGTTGTCCGGGGCGGGGTAAGCCATGAAAGTCCAATGTCTGGCCACTCCTGATTGGTCCACATCTCCTTATCTCAGTCTCTGGGCAGATATTGCAGCCGTCAGCTTATAATCTTGTTTCGTTTCTCTGAAATAAGTCTTGGCAACGCTGGAAATGTCTTAGTTTAAGTTTCGATTTGAGTATTACGTAGCAAGGAAAGCTTATTGTTATATGATACAAAATGATGGTTAGTACATTAGCAAAAAAGCGTATAAAAGTTACAAAAGTATAAAAGTTACAAATATATATATTCTCTTTTACCCTGACAATACAATGAAGTCCAGCAAAGCCAGAAGGGCGGAGCAGGATTAAATAGGCCAACAAGGTCATGTGACCAGCAAAGGAAAAAAAAACCTAAGAGCAAGGTTCTAACAGAAAGACTTGTTTTCATGCTTTTGATTTTCCTTAAAAGACTTTGTAGAAACAAATAACTGTTAAAGCATAGAGAGAGAGAGATGGTTGTAGACGTACGAAAAGCTCCAGCTGAAGAGATTCTGATTTGTTTTATTTGTGTTAATTGTTTATTTCTTGCAGGCATCCTACAAGAAAAAGGTCATAAGATTAGGTTGTTATCAATGTTTATGAACGTTATACCAATTTCACAATGCCAATTTGTATATAACGTTATCCAAGTTTCACCACTGTCTCAGAATTAGTCAGATTGACCAATTAAGACGAATGTCGAGGACGTATTCAAAAAGGAGGAACGAGTGTGACATGCAGAAGTAGTGCTGTTGCAGAGTCTGACATGCAGAAGTAGTGCTGTTGCTTTAAAAGCATTCAGCAACTATTAGAAGTAACACAGTCACGAGACAGGAAGTGTTGTGCTCCCTAAGCGTCCAGCAACTAGAGGGGTTAACACAGTCCTAGGAGAAGGGGAATGTTTTAGCAGAGACCCAGGGGGATTGTGGGAAAGTTGTTTACTGTCTGGTGGGAGCCAAAGAGAAAGGTGGCTTATGATCTTTATCTCACAGAAGGCAATGGAACAGAATTCAGGTCAGGAGGGAAGCTAAACAAAGGTCAGTTAGACTCCCTGAGCTAACAGTGTGGCGTATTATTGGCCAGGAAGATAAGGACTGGAAGGAAGCATGTAATAGAGATTATCTCCCTCATCACACCCTTTCCCCCCTCCATCTCCATGCAAGATAAAGAATGCTGTGTACTATTGAGTCCTTGTAAAGGAAAAGCCTGTGGTTGTGTATGCATTAAAACTGTGCTGTACTGTGCTACTGGATATTAGACTGTGTACTACTGTGCTGCAAAGGAGACTGTACTGTTATTACTGGAGCCTGTTGCACAAAGAGACATTTGCAATGCACTGGCCGTGCCTCATTAAATGTTACTGTTCTACCTTTTATGAAGACCCTTGTCAGATGTGTCTGGTCAGCAACTGAATCTATCGTGTGCCTGAGAGAAGCTGCAGCCTATGTTCGCCCTGAGTAACGGTTCCCCCAGGATTCCAACGAATTCATGTAACTGGTCTCGCCCCTATCTGAATTTAGGCGGCGTGCATGTAACATCACACTCTGATCAGAGTTTTATCAAAGTATAATTTTGATAATCTGATAGATTCTCTCGGATGAGAGAATCTACGGCCATATGATCCTAGCCTAAAATTAAGTTGTCAGCCTCCTTGGAATTTTGTGCCTATCTTCGGCTGCTCAACTTGTCAATTTAAAAGTTTTTTCCTATCCACAGAATAGGTGATAAATGTCTTGACTGTTGAGGGTCACAATTCTTGGATGTCCACCATTCACAAGATCTGGCTCTCCGATTTCCTGTTCCTTCTTACTTTGATGTGGACGGAATGGAACAGCATGATTAGACATGACACTCCATTTAATGTCTGTGGGAGTCATAACTTTTTTTTTTTTTCTGTACAGATAGCCGTAAGGGCTTGTATTTTTGCTGGGATGAGTTGTCATTTTCAATGACTACATTCATTTTAACATGTAATGTAATGTAGTGTAAATGGGTGTGGGGGGGTCAAGTGAGGGGAAATCAAGAAAAAAAATGAAATCTTTTGGGGGGTAAAAATGTCCTAGCAATATGATAAAACAGGTCAGTACAATTACGACAATGTCAAATTGAAACTGGTAATTTTTCTTTTAAGTAGTGAAAAAAAATGGAATTTTGTAGAAACAAACTTTGGTTTGTCCCACCATATTCTGAGACCCATACCTTATTAATTTTTCCATCAATGGACTTGTCTTATGTGTGGAAAGCTGATGTTTTTATTGACACCTTTTTTCGTTAGTGATACAATAACAATAAATCCCACATTTTATTTTTTAGAGAGTTGTGATGACCAAAAAAAAAAACTCTTCTTGCTTGTAATTTTTTTTCTTATTACGGCATTTACCATTCTCTGAGGATTTCTTAAAAACTGAGTATCTGAAGATCATGCAGAAAATGCTGCAGACTAACGAATAGTGAGGATGACAATGTCTTCTTTAATTCACTCATTCCTTTCTAGGTTCAGTGTGCCTTTAAGTATTTCCTTTGATGTCCTTGCCAGATTACAGCTAATTTGCACCCTGCCTCCTTTCACAGTAAATAATAAGACATATGTTTCTCTGATTTCGGGATTATGTATCTGCATTTAACACCTGTTGTTTCTGATGAAAGGAAGCCACGTTTAGCCAAGTAGAAATATGTGGCCTTTAAAAATAAAAATGAGTTCAAAATCTTTCTAATGAGTTTCATGTACGTTTTGTAAGGCTTCTGACTCCGGCACAAGAATTTTTACTTGTTGTGGTGACGAAAGCAGTTTAGAAACCAAAGACGTAATCCGTAATTGGGCAGAGGGGCATGCGCTTTGACAAAAATGGTACATAGGGCTAATAAACATATAAGGGTTCGCCCATAAACTTCACTTCTTATGGAAGAGTAATTCTTGCAAGTTGTAGAGTTTAGCACCGCGCACGTTGCAGAACAATTTAAAGGGAACCTGTCACGTCCTAGCTACTATTTACACTGCCCCCATAGCGTTGTTAGTGATACAATGTGCATCACTAACAAACTTTTTTCATTAAAATTGGTGGTAATATAATGATTTTATAGCCTTTAATATTCTTTGTCCTATCTGTTCATTTTCAGTCATAGGGGTGTGATTCTCACATTCAGTCATGGGCAGGCGCTGCATTCAGTCATTGCTGGCGCCGCCCATGTATTTGAATATTGCTCCCGGCAAGCATTATTATTGTGGGGCGCATGCGAATTTGTCCATGTCAGGCCGCTGGTCCCGCGCCTGCGCAGTGAGGCTGCATGATTACCAGCTTCACTGCTCATGCGCGGGGAACATAGCGCTTGCGAAGTGTAGCTAGTAATCACACAGCCTCACGGCGCTCGCGTGGAAAGCAGAGCATCATAGCGCACGTGCAGTGAGGCTGTGTGATTACCAGCTTCACTGCACAAGCGCTATGTTCCCCGCTCATGCGCAGTGAAGCTGTGTAGTTCGCAACTTCACTGCGCATGCGCTATGACACTCTGTTCCCCGCGCCTGCGCAGTGAGGCTGTGTGATTACCAGCTTCAATACGCACGAGCGGGAAACATAGCGCATGTGCAGTGAAGATGGTAATCACGCAGCCTCACTGCGCAGGCGCGGGACCAGCGGCCCGACATGGACAAATGCGCATGCGCCCCACAATAATAGCACTCGCCGGAAGCAATATTCAAATACATGGACGGCGCCAGCAGTGAGTGAATACTGCACCCATCCATTACTGAATATGACAAGCACACCCCTATGACTGAACGAGCAGGTAGGATCTAAGTATATTAAAGGTTATAAAATCATTATAGCTGCACCGATTTTCATAAAAAAGCTTGTTAGTGAAGCACATTGCATCACTAACAACGCTATGAGGGCAGTGTAGATAGTAGCTAGGACGTGACAGGCTCCCTTTAAAGTGGCTCGTCACATTCTCAGCAGATTTCATCAAATTGAGCTGCAGGTAAAGATCGTGTATCTGTGGCCGGCATTTGCCATGGAAAATAAGTACTGTAACAAAAAGTTTTGCAATACCTTGAACCAAAGCCATGTAAAATTCCACCTACATGTTGCCATCTTTGGCGCCAAATATACTAATCAGAAGAGGCACTGGTAGGAGAAATTTTCCAGGGTTCTGGTTCAGTGGCCGTGGGATACTGGCGTGGCCACTGGACCAAATACTAGCAAACCTTTTTGCTCAACTCTAAAATTATGCTGTTCTTCTTTAAAGGAATCTGTCAGCAGGTTTTTGCTATGGAATCTGAGAGCAGCATATTGTAGGGACAAAGACCCTGATTACAGTGATGTATCACTTACTGGGCTGTATTAATAGAATCCCTGTTTTCTCTGCTGTAGATGTATCAGTGGTGAGTTCTGTGTAACTCCGCCCACACCACTGATTGGCAGCTTCCTGTGTACACTGTCAGCAAGCTTCCAATCAGTGTTGGGGGTGGGGTTACACAGATCAGCCTGACTGCTGTGCACGTGAGACCTAGTCCTCTAGTTAATCTCCTGCTGATAAAACACTGATTGTATTAAAACTACAGCACACATCCTAATAAGTGAAACATCTCTGGAATCAGGCATTCTAGCCCAATATTATGCTGCTCTTAGATTAACTAGCAAACATATGCTGAGAGATTCTCTTTAAAGTGTCCATACATCTTCAATGGTTGTCAACCAAATGCTCATTCAGCCAACAGCTGTTCATTATGACCTCCACATACACATGCATGCTCAGTTTTACTGAGTGTGTTTTCCAAGAAGGAAAAGGGAGTAAGCAGATGTCAGGCACATAATTTCAATTGAGAAGAAAGGATCAGGCATGGAAACTCAACCTGCCCAATCCTTCTTTCCCTCAATATGTTGCAGGAAAGAGGGGACACCACCATATACATAATATAGTCGACCAGTTTTTTTGCAATGTGAACTTTAAAATAATATATGTACAGTACACTCCTGTTGATTCATTCCATCTTTGGGTGAAACCCTGCCTCCTTGGGCAGGAAGGAGGAGCTTAGTGATTTTTGTCCTTCTTAAGACAGAGCAGAGGGGGGAGGCTCCTGCTGCAGCCAGTCACAAATAGGACCGCAAAGATGACCAGGGAAGACTCTGAAGAGCTCCTGAGACACAGAGAAGGCTAGTAAATATCAGGACAATGACCAACATACAAACAGAAAAAAGGGAGTTGTATTTCAAGTGGCAATTAACCCCTTACTGGCCTGGGGTTCATTAGTATGTATTAGTACCAATGGCTGTTAACCAGTTAAATGACGCTATCAATCTCCGACTCGGCATTTAACAGCGCCGCACCGGAAGCGCGTCACTTACCCCGCCCATCGGTGACCCCGTCACGTGATTGTGGGACACTGATAGGTGGGCATGACAACCCTGGGTCTGCAGCAGACCCCAGTGGTTGTCATGTAAAGATAGCTATGAGCGCCACCTAGTGGTCGGCGCTCATAGTACAGGAGCATTTCTGCTACATAGAGGTGATCTGCTCATCACCTCTATGTAGCAGAGGCGATTAGACAGTTGCTGCTTCTAGTCTTCTATGGAGACTATAGAAGCATGCAAAAAGTGTAAAAAAAAAAAAAAAAAAAAAAAGTTTTTAAAAATATTAAAAAAATATAAAAGTTTAAATCATCCCCCTTTTGCCCCATTCAAAATAAAATGATAAAAAATAAACCCCACATACACATATTTGGTATATTCAGAATCGCCCGATCTATCAATATAAAAAAGAATTTATCCGATCGGTAAACGGCGTAACGAGAAAAAAATTCCAAACGCCAGAATTAAGTTTTTTTTGGTCGCCGCAACATTGCAATAAAATGCAATAACGGGCAATCAAAACATTGTATCTACCCCAAAATAGTATAAATAAAAACGTCAGCCTGGCATGGAAAAAATAAGCCCTCACCCGGCCCCAGATCCCGAAAAATGGAGACGCTACGGGTCTCGGAAAATGGCGCCATTTTTTTTTTATTTTTTTTTAGCAAACTTTGGATTTTTTTTTCACCACTTAAATAAAAAAGAACCTATACATGTTTGGTGTCTACAAACTCGTAATGACCTGGAGAATAATAATGGCAGGTCAGTGTTAGCATTCAGTGATCGTGGAAAGAAAAAAAAAACAGCTGTGGAATTGCTTTTTTTATTTGCAATTTCACCGCACTTGGAATTTTTTTCCCGTTTTCCAGTACAAGATATGGTAAAACTAGTAATTGCGTTTAAAAGTACAACTCGTCCCGCAAAAAATAAGCCCTCACATGGCCATATTGACCAAAAAATAAAAACGCTATGGCTCTGGGAACAAGGGGAGCAAAAAACGAAAATGCAAAAACGGAAAATCCCAAGGTCGTTAAGGGGTTAATGGTCATCCTGGCTGCATGATCTGTGTATTTATGGTCGTCTTTACACATTTCGACTCTCAATATGTCATCTTGTCCATTTAACCTCTTTATCTCATTCTTATAAACATGGAAAAAAATCCATTTGTAAGTAGTTGAATTAAATCCTGCAAAAAAAAAAAAAACTTCTATTCTTTCCTCTATGTCGGTCAAAAACGAAGCCGTTAATCGGAAGCAGGATGATGCATTGCACCTGTAAACACTTATAGTTACATATTACACACTTTACCGCTGAATTGCTATTGACGCCTCAATGAGGAAGACATAAACTTTGTTACGGGCCATAATTTATAGCTGTAGAAATGTCACAAGTAAATCAATTTAATTTTATTAGATGTGCCCAATCAGTCTAAACATATATCAAACATATCGGTACCCTGAGGACGCAAATTAATGACAAGACGCTTTATGTGAAATAGGTGAAATCAATATTAGACATTACTATTGGCTTATAGGTCACAATATGTAAGCTGTATATAGTATCTGCTGCTCAGTCACCAACACGGTCCCTGACACCAAGAACTGTTCATGTTTCTAAAACATCCATGGGCAATGCAGTATTGTCAGAACAGAAAAATTCACTTAGATATTGCTGATTATTAAATCTTTATGGTGGATAAATATCAGTTTTTTTTTTCCAAAATCGAGTTTCAAATCTTGTACATATTCAAGATATGCTTCTGACTTCTGGATGCTACCACTAGGTGGAGCTCACAGCAGACTGATTATACATTGAACTCAATAATAACACAGTATGCGGTAAGATCTTAAGCCCCCCCTTGTGATGGCCGCAGAAAGACATCATTTTTTTTTACAAAGTTCCAAATCCTCTGCATAGAATTATGTTTCTGCTTTGTAACTAGCACATTAGGAGGGTTCATTATCAGTAATGCCTTATAATATCATCGTTTAAGGAGTGTGCACAAAGTGATTATATATTGCTGGATATGCCATCACTTGGAGATCCTTAAACCTGACCTTGCAGGTCCTTAAAGTGGAAAAGCAGCCATGCTGATTTAATACTGCACCTTATTCTTCGTTCTCTCTGCAACATGGCAACTTGCCATGTATCTGTGCCAGAAATGGCTATTGGCCCCATTCACATCCTGATGAGCATATAAAAACAGCTTTGATTTCCCTTCATTTCATGGCTCACAAACTAGTCGCATATAATAGAGATATGTCATTACTTGACACGATGGATATATCTCTTTCGTATCGTTTTCCATAACCTCTTTAAAGGGATATAAAGGATTCCTACTCTCTTGTCCACATGTAGCACATATTGAAAAGCATAAGCAGAATAGATGACATTATATAGTTATACTGAGCAGTGTAGCTGTATATCCAGCTCTGGGTGTGAGATAAACACCTACTATAAAGCAGCAGCATGATCTGTCTTTGTCTCTATCTTTCACTCTGCTCCTCCTTCCTCTCAGCCATTCCCCTCTCCATAGCTCTCAATAGGCAACTACAATCCAATCACTCATTGAGCTGTTTTGACTAAGACTGATTTTTTAGAGTGAATGATGAGTTCAGGAGGTGACAGGAGGAGAAGTTGCTCATGAGTGGAGAAAGAAGTACATTTCTCTGATAAGATATATAACCATTTCTTATACTTCCTTGCTCTATTCATTTGTTCAAATGATGTTAAAATGACAGTGACCAAATAAACCCCTGTAATTACTGAGGAAATATCCACATTGAAACCCTGGGATCACAAAGCATTTAATTTGGGTTTGTTACGTTCGCACGTGACTTGCTCAGTATTCTTCCTGTGGCAGAGACAATACATGTTATCACATCTAGTACAGTGTCATTTCATTTTCCACTTTGTTCCACATCTTTGTGATTATGCAGATTTCATGCATTTTCCTTCAGTATTAGATTTGATGTCTTTCCTCTTGCCAAACTATCTCAATTTTATTTTATCAAGTTACTGTGTCTCTCAGCAAACTGAAAATTACACAGTGAAAAGAGAAAACATAGTCTGATCACTGAGACCAATCTGGTGACTTCCTCCATCTATCCCTCCTTTTCTTCCACAATCACCTTCCTTATTGCATTTCCTTCCCTTCTTATCTTTAACCACTTTTACATGATCCTTTAATCTCGTGCTACATACTAACACAATTCCCTTCCTTTATTCCTTTCATTTCTTTTCTATTTTTCCAGTTTTTTACCATTTCCAATAACCCCCCATTCTTTTAGTTTCCATCTCAATTCATTCTCTGTTTCACCATTGCTCCATTCATCATTTCTTCCTTTTCTTTTTCTTTAGATTCTTTACTTCCTTCTTCCATATTGTTTTCTTTCCTTTCTTTCAACATTCCTGTACCTTTTTCTGCCTTTTTCTTTCTTTGTTCCTTCCTTTTTTCTCCTTCCCTTCTCTCCTTCCTTCCCTTCTCTCCTTCCTTCCTTTTCTTTCTTTAGATTCTTTACTTCCTCCTTCCATAATATTTTGTTTTATTTTGTTCCTTCCTTTAAACATCCCTGCTTCTTTTCCTTCCTCCTTTCCTTCGTTCCTTCCTTCCTTCCTTTCTCTCTTTCCTTCCTTTCTCTCCTTCCTTTCTTCCATTCTTTTTTTGTCTTTTTCCTTTCTCTTTTATCCTTCCTTCTTTCCTTGATTCCTTCCTTCCTTTTTTTTCTTTTTTCTTTTCTACTTTTCTTTCTTCCTTCTTCCTTTCTTTCATTCTTTTCTTTTCTTCTATTTTTATCCTTCCTTTCCTTTCCTCTCCTTTCTTCCCTTCTCTCTTCCCTCTCTTCCTTCCTTGGACTTTCTTGCTTTTTATCTTCCTTTTTACTTCTTTTCCTTTTCATGCATTCTTCTTACCTTCTCTCCATTCCTCTTCCTTGTCCACTGTCGTCCACTCCCTGAATCTGAAATTCAAAGTTTTGTCACCTGCAATTCACTGTTTCTTTGTGGTCATCCACATCCAGGACTATAATAAAGCAAAGGCTTTCATCTCGCTGTCAGTTTTTCTTTTGTCAGCACTTTATTTGCCAGTCCCTATACTATGGCCGGTTATATACTCTGGTGTGCAGTGCACCCGTCAGGGGGTCGTGAAGCAATCACCAGATAGAATAATTACTGGACAATGTTACACGCGCAATCAAACTAATTGTAGTCTCACATCTTGCAGAAGCATTCATCTATTACCTTTGTCTACTACCCTTATATTATCATACGTGCACTTTATATAATATATGCAGTTTTTTTTCTTTGCAATTGTCTGCCATCACTTTTCCAAATGCACAAAATTTAAGAAGTGATTTGGAGAAAAGGGAACAGTTTCTATGTGATCGGAAGTCTTATTCCGAAGGCTGGCATTTTAATTTATTTTAGTTTATCGTGATCATTCTGCTGTGGATGAAAGATGCAGTTTATATTCCAAGATGAAAACCTGACCTAAAGAAAATCTGCAAAATTTGCACTTTACTTCAGATGTGTATGTTTCACAGAACTAGGCAGAAAACATCAAACAGTATTTTAATATAAAGCCTACACTGGGCTCTTTCAGTGCAGAAAGCAATTTGCACAAATTGAAGGGAACGTCACTGGCTGCTTTTCTAATGCATTTTATATGACATGTCTGCTGTATCTTTATGATCAGCAGCCGCACATAGGCTTGGAAACGTATATATTTGTAGAAGCTGTATAGAATAATCCCATGTTTAGCAATGGGCATTAGAGCTCCTTGGTTGCTGTATCATTCATTTTATTAACACTTGTACGTTTCCGCAAGAAATTGGTCAACCTGGTTGTTGGGATGTTGTATAGACACCTGGTGAGGTGAATCCTTGAAGGCTAGCCTTGGTCCAGAAAAGCAGCTGTTATGCAGTATGGAAAGATGACGTTGGTGCAGTGGGGTGGTCCAGTTGGAACAACAGAGACTGTTGTGGCAGAATAGCAACAGGAGGATCCAATGGGAACCAGAGATCCAATGAAGCAGAGTTGAGGTTATGACAAACAGAAGTAGCAGGGTTGTAATCCACAAGGAAGGAGAGAAAATTCAGCGATGAGGAACCAGTATAACAGAGCTCCGTTGCACAGGAGGTTCAAAGGCAGAGTAGGTCAGATAACAAATTAGTGTTCAAGGGAATTTCCCATGAGCAAAATTAATTTAAAAGTTGATTTTAATCAATACATCTTCGAATACAAATAAAACCCACAATTGGGTGTGTTAAAATAAAATGTTCCTGTGCTGAGATAATCTTATAAATGTGCCCCTGCTGTGTACTGTGTAATCGCTGTGTCTTACCATGTATAGAACATGGTCTGATCATACCACATCTCCTTGGAGGGGGGGTGGAGAAGCAAAAGAGTATACAGACATTACAGCACGGGATCACTGCTGATTTTTTTTTTGTGAGATAAAGCATTTCTCTGCCTGTTTTTAAGTAATGTTTTACCTCAAAGAAAGAATTATTTGCCATACTATGCAGTAATGTCTGTATACTCTTTTGCTCCCTCCCCTTCCCAGGAGCTGTGGTATGATCAGACCATGTCTCTGCATTTATAAGATTATCTCAGCACAGGAACACTTATTTAATCACATCCAATTGTGGAAGTTATTATTATTCCAAAGTCTATTGATTAAAATGAACTTTGTTTGTGGGAAAACCCCTTTAAATTGGTGTTGCTTAACTGATGAAGCAGGGTTCAGTTACTCTGTTACGGGTCCGGGTCGTGGAACCTCTGTGCTTCGGTGCAAGGAGAGACCAGAGGGGCGTGACTAAGTATCTACTTGGTCTGAACAAGGTCGCACGGCAGCTCAATCGACTCCGTGAACCAGGGAGGGACCAAGCAGAGAGACCAGGTGCCACTCTGGGACCGACCTTGTGTGAGAGCAGGTGACTCCCACAGGTCACATGGCAGGAACTGACTGGTACAGTGGATGAGCACGACAGGAAGGCTGACGGGTGGTCCGGGTAGATAAGCATTCTGGTTCGGCAGATAGCCAGACGGGTGCTCCGGGTAGGCGAGCTGGCGTGCATGACAGGTAACTGGCAGGTGCTCCAAGTAGGCAGGCTGGCGGGCACTACAGGTAACAGACAGGTGCTACCAGGTAAACAGGCTGGCGGGCATAACTATAGACAGGCTGGTGGGCTGGACTGTAGACAGACTGGCAAGCAGGACTGACAGGCAGCGGGACCTGAGGGCTGAAGCAAGTGTTAGCACACGGAACAACAACCTTGCACAGGCACCTCTATTTTGGAGGAGGTGCCTTATATAGGAGAATTCCTCCGGCCATTGGCCGAGGACTCTTTAGGACGGCGAGCGCGGCCCTTTAAGAGGGAGCACGCGAACGTGCCCTAAGGACAGTGCCCAGGAAGCTGCGCGCGGTGCGCGCCACAGCGGCGGTAGAGTGGGAGGAAGCCGGACCTGAACCGCAGCGGTGAGGGGAACGACGTCTCTGCCCGTCAGGAGGCAGAGACGCCGATGCTACATACGCAACCCAGTGGAGTATCATAAGTTGCAGTACTGGGTTTGTCACAGGTTTCTTCTTCTTTGAACTGCAAACCCATGTGAAGAGTCAGGGTGGCATTGCCTTCATGATCAATGGGAGCACTTAGTAGATATTTATTGCACATAATTTTAATATGCAGCAAATGTCTTGAAAGGTAATACTTTGGTAATATTGCTGTTCCTTTGGTTGGTTTGATCTGGCAATGTTACCCTTGGACCAAAAAATGGTTGTATACCCCTATTCTACACTGTTTCTCAAGAAGTTCATATCATAAGCCGTCCATGGTAGCAACTTGGATGCTAACTACCTGAAAACTCAGGTAGCTTATAAGACATGGCAGCTTGATATCAAAGTAACTTGTCAGGTTGCCATTGCAACCTGAAGCTCAAAGGAACAGAGAGCAGGTGGAAGGAGAAGGATGCAGCACCTAATTGTGGAGCCAGGACATATAAGTAATAGGTATCATATTGAAAGGTGAACATTTATAGAAATGTAGCCAAAGTTCATCCATTGCATAATGACGTTTTTAATTTTACTTATGTACAATAGGGAACAGTTACTTAAAGGGGGTTTCAGCTTTATATACATTTTAACAGATGTGTTGAGGACACAATTGTATGGACTTTACTAATATATATACCCCAAACCATCTCGATTGGGTTCAGGTCTGGTGACTGTGGAGGCCAGGTCATCTGGCGTAGCACCCCATCACTCTCCTTCTTGGTCAAATAGCCCTTACACAGCCTGGAGGTGTGTTTGGGGTTATTGTCCTGTTGAAAAATAAATGATGGTCCAACTAAACGCAAACCAGATGGAATAGCATGCCGCTGCAAGATGCTGTGGTAGCCATGCTGGTTCAGTATGCCTTCAATTTTGAATAAATCCCCAACAGTGTCACCAGCAAAGCCCCTCCACACCATCACACCACCTCCTCCATGCTTCACGGTGGGAACCAGGCATGTACAGTCATGGCCAAAAGTTTTGAGAATGACACCAAAATTATATTTTCCCATGATCTGCTGGCCTCTGGTTTTTATTAGTGTTTGTCTGATGTTTATATCACATACAGAAATATAATTGCAATCATATTATGAGTACCAATAGGTTATATTGACAGTTAGAATGAGTTAATGCAGCAAGTCAATATTTGCAGTGTTGCCCCTTCTTCTTCAAGACCTCTGTAATTCTCCCTGGCATGCTCTCAATCAACTTTTGGACCAAATCCTGACTGATAGCAGTCCATTCTTGCATGATCAATGCTTGCATTTTGCCAGAATTTGTTGGTTTTTGTTTGTCCACCCGTCTCTTGATGATTGATCACAAGTTCTCAATGGGATTAAGATCTGGGGAGTTTCCAGGCCATGGACCCAAAATCTCTATGTTTTGTTCCATGAGCCATTTAGTTATCACCTTTGCTTTATGGCAAGGTGCTCCATCATGCTGGAAAAGGCATTGTTGGGCGCCAAACTGCTCTTGGACGGTTGGGAGAAGTTGCTCTTGGAGGACATTCTGGTACCATTCTTTATTCATGGCTGTGTTTTTAGGCAAGACTGTGAGTGAGCCGATTCCCTTGGCTGAGAAGCAACCCCACACATGAATGGTTTCAGGATGCTTTACAGTTGGCATGAGACAAGACTGGTGGTAGCGCTCACCTCTTCTTCTCCGAATAAGCTGTTTTCCAGATGTCCCAAACAATCGAAAAGGGGATTCATCAGAGAAAATGACTTTGCCCCAGTCCTCAGCAGTCCACTCCCTGTACCTTTTGCAGAATATCAGTCGGTCCCTGATGTTTTTTCTGGAGAGAAGTGGCTTCTTTGCTGCCCTCCTTGAAACCAGCCCTTGCTCAAAGAGTCTCCGCCTCACAGTGCGTGCAGAAGCACTCACACCAGCCTGCTGCCATTCCTGAGCAAGCTTGGCACTGCTAGTAGTCCGATCCCGCAGCTGAAACAGTTTTAAGATACGGTCCTGGCGCTTGCTGGTCTGTCTTGGGCGCCCTGGAGCCTTTTTGACAACAATGGAAGCTCTCTCCTTGAAGTTCTTGATGATGCGATAGATTGTTGACTGAGGTGCAATCTTTGTAGCTGCGATACTCTTCCCTGTTAGGCCATTTTTGTGCAGTGCAATGATGGCTGCACGTGTTTCTTTAGAGATAACCATGGTTAACTGAAGAGAAACAATGATACCAAGAACCAGCCTCCTTTTAAAGTGTCCAGTGATGTCATTCTTACTTAATCATGACTGATTGATCGCCAGCCCTGTCCTCATCAACACCCACACCTGTGTTAATGGATCAATCACTAAAACGATGTTAGCTGCTCCTTTTAAGGCAGGACTGCAATGATATTGAAATGTGTTTTGGGGGTTAAAGTTCATTTTCTGGGCAAATATTGACTTTGCAAGTACAGTAATTGCTGTTAAGCTGATCACTCTTTGACATTCAGGAGTATATGCAAATTGCCATTACAAAAAATGAAGCAGTAAACTTTGGAAAAATTACTATTTGTCTCATTCTCAATACTTTTGGCCATGACTGTAGAGTCCATCCGTTCACCTTTTCTGCGTCGCACAAAGACACGGTGGTTGGAACCAAAGATCTCAAATTTTGACTCATCAGACCAAAGCACAGATTTCCACTGGTCTAATGTCCATTCCTTGTGTTCTTTAGCCCAAACAAGTCTCTTCTGCTTGTTGCCTTTCCTTAGCAGTGGTTTCCTAGCAGCTATTTTACCATGAAGGCCTGCTGCACAAAGTCTCCTCTTAACCCTCCGTCAGGGGCAACTGATCTGACATGCGCAGCTCACTTAGTTTCATTTCTCTATTTTCAGTGGTTTGTCTGGGAAACACCCTCCTCCCAGTACCTAACTAACTTTAAAGGCTGTGTGAAACCTGAGAAGCCTCTTGTGCTGCAGAGCTTCAGGAGATCAGATATCAGTGTTTTGGCTTCTCAGGCTCATTGCCCCTGAATGCATCACACCTTTGACGGTTAGTATTTGCTGTTTTTATTCATCCCAATTGTTTTTTTAGCTTGTTTTATGAATAGCTAGTGCTAAATTTGTGGATTTGTCATAGAAGGTTTTGTTAGAAATAAGAGTGTGCTTCTCAGGCACATTGCGCCCTAACACATATTCTCTCTCTTGCTTCAGCTTTTCTTCTGAAATGGCGAGGAGAATATTTGACTTGTCAAATGCCCTTCATGTTGAGCAAGTGCAAAATATACTTCTTGATGACGATGAGACAGACCCCTTACAGCTAGAAGATTTAGGGGAAGAAAGTGACATTGATTCAGAAGATGATGTGGAAGAATGTCCAGATGTGTCTGATACAGATCACGATGGAGAGAGTGAGAAGGATGCTCAAGACATAGAAACATATTATTTGGGCAAAGAGAAAACAACAAAATGGATAAAAAAGCTACCCCCTAAACGTTCTCGAACACGCTCGCATAACATTTTGAGCCACCTTCCTGGTGTCATAGGAACTGCAAGGAATGCTAAAAATGAAATGGAATGCTGGAACTGTTTATTCACTGATGACATTCTGGTCACAATTGTGACATATACAAATCAGTACATGGACACCATAAGGGACAGTTTCATTAGAAAGCGAGATGTCAACCCTATTGATGTAATTGAACTGAGGGCTTTTATTGGTTTGCTATATCTTGCAGGCGCCTATAGGGCAAACAGACAGAGTTTGGAGGAGCTCTGGGGTAGAGATGGGGATGGCATTGAGAAATTTTCCTTGGTAATGAATAGAGATGAGCGTTGTTCTACTCGAACTGTTCGCCAATCTCAAATTCGAGCTGTTTTGGGCGGTGTTCGAGCCGTTCGGCGAACACGAACGATTTGAGAAAAATTTGGCTGTTCGAGGTTATGTTCGATAACTGTTCGTGCACCAAAATCATAACTGGATTTTTTCTCAGTAATGATGAAAATTAATGTTAATACGCAGTTTGAGTGTACAGCGGGGTGGGGGGAGGGGCAGGGGATGGATCTCTGCAGGAACAATGAAGATCTCCATTTTTTTTTTCTCTTTCCCGCATTTACAGTGGGGAGGTGCAATCTGTCAGCCTATCAGCAGCGCACACATGGAGCGAAGTGCTTTTTTTCACACAAGCAAGGGCATGTGTCATTGGCAGTGTATGTCACATGTCCTTGCCCTATAAGACCAAGCCATTTTCCCCGTCGCCACCATTTTCTCACTGCTGCAGCTGCGTGTTAGACGGCACCGCTGTTGCTGTGTGCGCTATACCTTGTTAATTTCAAGCCAATTTTCGCACAAATCTACAGATAGCTTGGGAGTAGGGAATAGTTGTGATTGCAGTCCTTTTAAGGACTAGGTTACAGCATTTCCTACGACTTTTATCAGGCAGGTCTGTGCTCTTAAATAGATAGATTGTGGGAGTAAAGACTAATTGTAATTGGAGTCCTTTTCAGGACTAGGTTACATCAGTTCCTATCAGTTTTTGCCAGACAGGTCTGTGCCAGTGCTGTGCAAGTTTTTTTCACAGCATTTGGCTGAATCTAGCAAAGCTAATCCTTTTTGGTCTATTGCAGAGTGTGTTAGTGGAGTAGCCTATCTGTGTTGCAAGATATACCACCTGTGTATAGAATACCAATTTTTTTACTGCACCTAGTGAAGTAAAATCTTTTGGGCATAGCATCATTCTATTAGTCCATCTATACTGACCTCCATCAGGTTGCAAATTGAATATAATTTTTTTCTGCATCTAGCTCTGAAAAAATATTGGGCTTCCAGCTGTGTGTGGGATTTGTTGTATTAGTCCATCTATACTGACCTCCATCAGGTTGCAAACTGAATATATTTTTTTCTGCATCTACCTCTGAAAAAATATTGGGCTTTTAGCTGTGTGTGGGACTTGTTGTATTAGTCCATCTATACTGACCTCCATCAGGTTGCAAACTGAATATATTTTTTTCTGCATCTACCTCTGAAAAAATATTGGGCTTCTAGCTGTGTGTGGGACTTGTTCTATTAATCCATCTATACAGACCTCCATCAGGTTGCAAACTGAATATATTTTTTTCTGCATCTACCTCTGAAAAAATATTTGGCCTTCTAGCAGTGTGTGGGACTTTCTCTATTAGTCCATCTATACTGACCTCCATCAGGTTGCAAATTAAAAATAATTTTTATCTGCATCTAGCTCTGAAAAAATATTTGGCCTTCTAGCAGTGTGTGGGACTTTCTCTATTAGTCCATCTATACTGACCTCCATCAGGCTGCAAATTAAAAATAATTTTTATCTGCATCTAGCTCTGAAAAAATATTTGGCCTTCTAGCAGTGTGTGGGACTTTCTCTATTAGTCCATCTATACTGACCTCCATCAGGTTGCAAATTAAAAATAATTTTTATCTGCATCTACCTCTGAAAAAATATTTGGGCTTCTAGCTGTGTGTGGGACTTGTTCTATTAATCCATCTATACAGACCTCCATCAGGTTGCAAACTGAATATAATTTTTTTCTGCATCTAGCTCTGAAAAAATATTTGGCCTTCTAGCAGTGTGTGGGACTTGTTCTATTAGTCCACCTATACTGACCTCCATCAGGTTGCAAATTAAAAATAATTTTTTGTCTGCATCTAGTTCTGAAAAAATATTTGGCCTTCTAGCAGTGTGTGGGACTTTCTCTATTAGTCCATCTATACAGACCTCCATCAGGTTGCAAACTGAATATAATTTTTTTCTGCATCTACCTCTGAAAAAATATTTGGGCTTCTAGCAGTGTGTGGGACTTGTTCTATTAGTCCACCTATACTGACCTCCATCAGGTTGCTAATTGAATATAATTTTTTTCTGCATCTAACCCAGCCAATAGTTTTGGCCTAATACCACAGTTTGGCCACTCAGCTCTGCTCGGTTCCCATCCATTGTTTTTTTATGCAAACAACTCCAGAGTTGTGAATTAGTTAACCACCAAAATGAGTGGAAAAAGGCCTGCTGCTGGTGGAAAGGGGAATTGGCGTGTTGGGAAGGGGAAAAAAGGTTGTGTCCGTGGGGTAGGTGTTAAAGCAACAGTAACATCTGCAGAAGAAAGACCATCTTCCAGCCAAACTAAAATGTCTACTTCTTTTAGCGGACAATGTGATGAGATCCCTTTCTTACGGCCACGCCAATCGCTACAAATTCCAGATGAGGCACAAAAACAGCAGGTGCTTCAACGGATATCAAGTGCTCCTTTAAGTGGGCTCTCCTCCACATCAACTTCAACATCACAAATACTCCAGTCCTCAAAGGTGTCACCCCAATCGCACTTGCTTCCTCACAGCTCCCAAATCTCCAGCTGCCCGTCTGAGTATGAGGTAGAACAGATGGTTGAGTCTGCAGAGCTGTTTACTCATACTATAGCCTGGGAATCAGAGGTCGACTCCAGCGCTTCTGTGAATCCAGACGAGTAAATGATCTGCACTGATGCCCAGAATCTTTATGAGTCGGATCCAGGACCAGACGCAGAAGGTTCTGACCATAATGTAGACCCTCATTCCCAAACTGTAACTCCTGTTGGTGGAGACAATGAGGAAGACGATGATGAGACTCAAATACCTGATTGGAGCGACAACTTTAGTTTTTTGTCAGGGCAGGAACAGGTTGTCTCTGAGGACGACGGGTGTGATAACGCACAGGGTGATGATGATGAGGTTGGAGATCCCACTTACTGTCAACCCACAGTCAGCCAAGAGATGAGGTCAGCAGAGGAGGCGGAGGAAGATGCTAGTGACGACAAGGTCAGGTTGCGCCTTCCTGGACAGAGACGTAGTACTGGAAGCACGTCAACAACTGCATCCTCAAACACAACTCTGCCTCTCACCACAAGTCGTGGTGGCTCTTCAGGTCGCATGGGTGCTAAGCCTTGCATAGCCTGGGCATTTTTTCAGATCGATAAAGATGACCCAACTCGTGTTATCTGTAACATTTGTCAGCAAAAGCTAAGTAGAGGCCAAAAAATACATAGTTTGAGTACTTCATGCATGAACCGGCACATGGACATGAAGCATAAGTTGCAGTGGGAAGCTCAGTGTGCTACAATGCGGCCTAGCCGGCCGGGCCAACCACCGTCTGCCATATCTTGTGCATCCGCGGCCTCTTCATCCTCTGTGACTGGGGGGACAGCAGTCACACCTGTTTTGGGGCGCAGACCTGCCACCTCTTTACCCGCAACAGCCAGCGTGATTGGCAGGTCATCATTTTCTTTGGAGGTGGTAACACCAGCTGGTGTTTAGCGCTGTCCGACATCGATAGCACCACCTTTGGATCAAGGCAACCTAACATGTCCGCCTGCATCTTCCTCACAGACCGGCAGTTTGCCGGGGACACCCTTATCAACCCCGTCTAAGCACAGTAGCCAGCCCTCGGTCCCTCAGATGTGGACAAGTAAAAGACCATTTCCTCCTAGCCATGAGAAAGCTAAGAGGTTGAATTTCACCATCTGCAAGCTCTTGGCTACAGAAATGCTGCCTTTCCGCCTGGTGGACACAGAGGATTTTCGAGACCTTATGTCCGTCGCAGTGCCCCAGTACCAGATGCCCAGTCGGCACTACTTCTCAAAGAAAGGTGTGCCTGCGCTCCACCAGCATGTCGCACACAACATCACCGCTTCTTTGAGAAACTCTGTGTGTGACAGGGTGCATTTCACCACAGACACTTGGACGAGTAGGCATGGACAGGGGCGTTACATGTCGCTGACTGGGCACTGGGTAACTATGGTGACAGCAGGACAAGGGGCTGCTGTCCAAGTCTTGCCGTCCCCACGAGTTGTGCGTCAATCCTCTTTATGTCAAAGTTCCTCCACTGCTTCTGCCTCCTCAACCTCCTCTCGGTCTTCCACCTGCACCCAAAGCCTGTCTGGTCATGCCACAAGCTTTCTAACTGCGCAGAAGGGATCCTGCACACCTCCTTACTATGCTGGCAGTAGGGCTCAACGTCATCAGGCGGTTTTTACTTTGAAATGTCTGGGAAATGTGAGTCACACAGCTGAGGAGTTGTGGTCAGCTCTGGAGAACCAATTTCATGAATGGTTGTCTCCACTGGACCTGAAACCAGGGAAGGCCGTGTGCGACAATGCTGCAAACCTGGGTGCGGCCCTTCGCCGGGGCAATGTCACACACGTGCCTTGTGTGGCTCACATGTTGAACCTGGTTGTCCAGCAATTTTTAGCCCACTATCCCAGACTAGATGGCCTTCTGCAGAGGGCACGGTCGCTGTGTGCTCACTTCCGCCGTTCGCATCCCGCAGCTCAGCGACTTACATCTCTACAGAAGTCGTTGGGCCTGCCACTTCACCAGCTAAAATGCGATGTGCCTACCCGGTGGAATTCAACTCTGCACATGTTGCAGCGACTGTGGCAGCACCGACAAGCCCTGGTGCAATACGTTCTGACGTATAGCCTGGGCCAACGAGATTCAGAGGTGGGGCAAATCACGCTGGAGGAGTGGTCTCAGATCAGGGACCTATGCACCCTTCTGCACAGTTTTGAAATGGCGACGAAGATGTTTAGTGCTGACGATGCCATTATCAGCATGACTATTTCGGTGATTTACATGCTGGAGCACATGTTAAACAGAATTCTGAGTCAGGTGGTGGCACAAGAGGAGGTGGAGGAAGTAGAGGAGGAGGAGTTGTATGCGTAAGGGCTAACATCTGCAAGGTCCATACGGTCGGCAGCACCAAGGCGGCAGGCATGTGAGGGTGGGGGAGATGGTTTTACCAGGGCGCATGGTAGCAGCCAAACTAGTGAGGAAGGTGCAGGAGCCCAGGAAGAAGTGGAGGACGAACTGATGGAAGACTCATCAGATGAGGGAGACCTTGATCACATTTCTGTTGTGCGAGGTTGGGGGGAGAGGACAGAGGAAGGAAGCATGATTGTTACCTCGCCACCAACACAACAGGGACTTGGTGCTCCTGGATGCGCAACACACATGAGTGCCTTCTTGCTGCACTACCTGCAACATGACCCTCGAATTGTGAGAATTAGAAATAATCCTGACTACTGGGTTGCCACACTGTTAGATCCCCGGTACAAAAGTAAATTTGCAGAAATTATTCCTGCCATAGAAAGGGATGCACGCATGCAGGAGTATCAGCAGAGACTGTTGCAGAATCTTACATGTGCTTTTCCACAAAATACCAGTGGTGCACGTAGTGAATCCCACAGTTCCAACTTGCCAACCGTGGGACCGTCAAGTGTTCAGCACTCAAACCGTAACAGAACCACAGTATCTGCTGGTAACATCAATTTGCGGAATCATTTCACCACTTTTTTAGCCCATCCTTTGCAAGGCCACAGGAGACAAGAAGTCTGACACATAGTCAACGCCTAGAGACGATGGTACAGGAGTATCTCCAAGTAAACATTGAAGCCACGACTGTGTCACTGGACCCTTGCTCTTTTTGGGCTTCCAATCTGGATAAATGGCCGGAGCTAGCCACTTACGCCTTGGAGATCTTGTCATGCCCCGCAGCCAGCGTTCTGTCTGAACGTGTGTTCAGCGCTGCTGGTGGTGTGCTGACAGATGAGCGCACGCGGCTCTCCACTGATAATGTAGACAGACTCACGTTCATAAAGATGAACAAATCATGGATCCGAAACGACTTTTCTACACCTGTGTCATCCTGGGGAGAGTAAAAGCTTGATGATTGGTTAAAATCACCCTACCAACCGTTTTAAGCTTTCAAATTACTAATCATGTTTATCTGTATCTTGGCTGGAAAATAATTTGGGCTTTGTAGCAGTGTGCGGCACTGATTCTATTAGGCCATCTATAATAAGCTCCACCAGATTTAAAATTAAAAATAATTTTTAGCTGCATCTAGCCCGGAAAATAATTTTGGGGCTCCGAGATGCGCAAGACACATAAGTGCCTTCTTGCTGCACTACCTGCAGCATGACCCTCATATTGTCAGAATTCGAAGTAATCATGACTACTGGGTTGCCACACTCTTAGATTCCCCAAACTTTTCGATCAACCTTTTCATTTTAATAAAGACCAAAAAAATGGTCATTTTTGAA
This sequence comes from Phyllobates terribilis, assembly GCF_046119375.1. Lineage (NCBI taxonomy): Eukaryota > Metazoa > Chordata > Amphibia > Anura > Dendrobatidae > Phyllobates > Phyllobates terribilis. The sequence continues at coordinate 52,939,774 of NW_027362767.1, read as the reverse complement.
ATTATAAGCATTAGCAGGTTGTTAGAAACTGAAATCAAACAGTTTTCAACTCAAAACTTTATTCTAGGTGATGTTACATTTTCACATAGGACCCCTTGTTCGAAAGGAGCTTCTGAACTCTCTCGTCCATTGAATTTGTCAGGTTTTGGATGGTTTCTGCTTCAATTGTTTTGCATGAGGACAGAATACCCTCCCAGAGCTGTTGCTTAGATGTGAACTGCCTCCCGCCATCATAGACACTCCTTTTAATGATGCTCCAAAGGTTCTGAATGGGGTAGAGGTCAGGGGAGCATGGGGGTCACACCATAAGTTTGTCCCCTTTTATGCCCATATCAGCCAGAGATGCAGATGTTTTATGTGCAGCATGAGATGGTGCATTATCATGCAAAAAAATGATCTTGCTGTGAAATACACGGTTCTTCTTCTTGAACCATGGCAGGAAGTGCTGTTTGAGAAAATCCACATACATTATGGAGTTCATCTTTAGCGCCTTCAGGGATCCTAAAGGGGCCGACAATCTCTCTCCCCATGATTCCAGCCCAAAACATTACTCCACCTCCTCCTTGTTGGCGCTGTAGCCGTGTTTGCGTGGGGTGTCCATCAACCAGCCATCCTCCACTCCATCCATCTGGACCATCGAGCGCTGCACGGCACTCATCCGTGAACAAAACAGTTTTGAAATCAGTCTTCATGTAATGTTTGGCCCACTGGAGCCGTTTCTGCTTGTGTGAAGTGGATAGAGGAGGTCAACAGGATGGCGTATGCACAGCTGCAAACCTCTGAAGGACCCTGCATCTTGTTGTTCGGGGGACGTTGGAGGCACCAGCAGCTTCAAAAACTTGTCTGCTGCTATGACGAGGCTTTTTTGCCGCTGCTCTTTCAACTTGACGTAATTGCCTGTAGGAAAGAGTCCTCAATTTGCCCTTATCAGCACGCACACGTGTGTACTGTGAATCAGCTACATACTTCTTGATTGCCAAGACACTTCATCCTGATCATCGCACAATGTTGATTGTAGTCATGCCTTGACCTAAACACTCCACAATTTGTTGCTTCTCAGCAGCCGACACATCCTTTTTCTTTCCCATTTTGGCAGAAAATGTAGGCTGCTTAATAATGTGAGACAGCCTTCTTAAGTAGTCTTGCCTTTCATTGGACACACCTGCCAAACTAATTAGCACAGGTGTCTGCAATTGCTTACAGTGATATAAAGAGCCCTGACACACATCACCATCAATGAGTTTAACTGACAAACAAACAAATTCTTCCCTTATCACTCCTAAACACTTTTTGCATAATAATTTGGAACACAGTGTACATGTGCTTTTCCACAAAACACCAGTGGTTCACGTAGTGAATCTTACAGTTCTAACTTGCCAACCGTGGTCTGTATGGAGTTGTTCAATAAAGGGCCCAAAATTAAGATAACATAGATGGGAGAGGTCTCTATGAATAGGAATTCCTAAGTATTTGATACCCTGTGAGTGCCAGGCAAAGGGAAAGTTGGACTGGATGGAATCCTATATGGATTTGGGAAGGGAGACATCGAGGGCCTCAGACTTCGCTGCATTGATTTTAAAATTTGACCATGTAACAAAGTGATCTATTTCAGCCATAACAGCATGGATGGATATATGTGATTGAGTGATATATACTAGGACATCATCAGCAAATAGAGAGCACTTGTACTCGGTGCCTCCCACCTCAATCCACCTAATAGTGGGGTTATGGCGAATTGATGAGAGCAGGTGCTCCGTCACTAGGATGTATAAGAGAGGGGACAGAGAACATCCCTGCCTTGTCCCATTGGTGATTGTAAAAGGTGATGAAAATGTTCTGACGCGCCCCCTGGGCCTTGGGACACCCGGAGCCGGACCCTTTTTGGTGGATGCTGGTGGTTGTAGTCTCCGTGGCGGCGACCCGGTTCCGTGGCTCAGGGCGGTCAAACCAGTGGCGGAACTATTTATGTGGTTTTGATGTTTAAATGTCCGACTACGCCACCCGTGGATTGCGGTCAGAGTGAACCGCCGCTCCAGGGCAGACGGCTGAGGCTGGTGTTGTGGGTGCAGCAGAGCGTAGCATAACTCCCCACGGGAGGAGTATAGCCTCAGGGCAGTGTATGCGGAGGATGGGGGTGATGGTGCAGGGCAGCAGCAGTAATGACAAGGAGTCAGTGATGCAGTCCAGGGCCTTTACTCACAGTTCTTATTATCCAGACTACGTCTGCAGGTAACGGCTGCCCACGTCGTACTGTGCTCACCAGGTGAGGGGCTCAGACAACTCCCAGATAACTTTGGAGCGCTTCATACGACCCCCTTTGTGTGTCCTTTGTCTGGCCTTTCTTACCAACCCTTCTGTCCGGCTGCCTCGGGCCTCCTCTTGGTAAACTTGGTGCCAGTTTCCCTGACCCTATGTGGTACCTTCCTAGCGGGTGTAGCGAGGGGCTGCGCCACATAAAATGTCACAGCCTCCTGTTTCTAGCTGAGGGTCGTTTCCTGCCTCCACTAGTTTCGGGGACCGGTCTCCCCCTTTGGCCTGACCCCTCCACGCAGGTGGATTCGGGCGTGCGGTGGCGACTCGCCCGTCCGCACCCCTGGCATCCCTTCGTTCCTCGTTCCTGGAGCCTTCTCCGCTCCTCTTCCTTCCTTCTCCCTCTTCCAGGCCTGGGCCTCTGTTACTAGGCCCGCCTCTGGAGCAGAGCTCATGCAGAGCCCCTGCTCCCTGCCACTTCTGCTCAGACTTCTCTGCACTGAACTAAGATGGTGCCCACCTTTTATACTCCCTTCTCAATGCACCCAGGAACTGCTTCCTCCCTGCTCCTGCACTACAGGGTTCCCCTTCCTCAGTGTTCCCTCCCCCCACTCCAGCCAGGGACAGGGACTGTCATGCCCATCTCAGGGGCATATTGGTCGCCCTGCCCCACGGCAATGTGGTGTAATGCATGCAGGTGTCAGGTCCTGATCCACACTACATCCTTACCTGAGAGTGAGATATCACACCTCTGGGTGAGGTGCAATACCTCTGTAGCAACCGAGCCCTCAGGGTGCTACAGTTCCATTTATCTTCAGCCTAGGTGACGTATTGCGATACAGGGCCGTGATTTTGGCTATAAAAGGGTCCCCTAGACCCCTACCCCAAGCTTTTTAAGAGAATCATATATGGCGTGCCAGGAGACTCTATGGAATGCTTTCTCAGCATCCAACGAGAGTATCTAATTACAAATTTTTAACTGCATCTAGCCCAGGAAATACTTTGTGCCTAGTAGCAGTGTCTGCTAGTCAGCTTATTATCCCGGCTGTTAAGCAAGCTACACCACCTGTAGTTTGGACACTTAATTTTTTTCAAAGGAAATGCTTCGGGACCACGGGATACTCAGTGAAGAGCATCAGGAGGCACCCCAAGGCATAGGGGCTGGGACTGGCAGTAGGATGCCTTGCGGTGGACAGCCGAGCTCGATCCTTATAAAAGCTTTTTAACTGCAGCTGCTTTAGTGGACGCTACTGGAGCTGGAATTACGCGGCTGCTGGCATGAGACTTGCCCTCCAATAGATCCTTGTAAATGGATTTAAAGTGTATTCATTCAAATTAGAGAGACAATTTAAATTAAAAAGCTTAGAGCTGCCTCCACCACAGGGGGGCTCGCTCGACCCACCAGCGGACAGGCACCAGTATTGGGAGAGGGGGGCTGGCCGTCAGGGTTCACCGCGGCTCTGGCACAAACCCGGCGACGCGGAGGTGGCACGGGCAGGAGCGGACTGAACGTGTCGGCTTCTCACTTTTTGGATTTTAGAAGGGCATGACATGCCTATATCTGTGTCTCCCCCTCCTTTTACTCCTCCACCTCTTTTCTTTTCGCATGACTCTATGTACTTGTCACTTTTCCATGTGTTAGTTGTGTCTTCTGAGCAGTTTGTCAGCTTTTGGACACCTTTGAAGGTGTTTTCTATGTGTTTCTATGTGTTTTTGTTTGCCTGCCATTGGTTTTAACAGTGTTCGACGAACAGTTCGACGAACAGTTCGGCGAACACACGGGTGTTCGACGAACCGAACCGAACTCGAACACTACGGGGGTGGCTCAACACTAGTAATGAATATAAAGAGATTCAAAATTATAATGCGGTGTCTTCGTTTTGACGACAGAAGTACCAGAACTGAGCGAAAAAAATATGACCGGCTTGCTGCGATTCGTGAGATATTTGAAAAATTTGTGCAACCCTGTCAAAAAAGCTATTGTCTAGGTCAAAATGTCACTATTGATGAAATGCTCCCGGGATTTCGTGGTAGATGTGGCTTTCGGCAATATATCCTATATAAACCAAACAAATATGGGCTAAAAAAATTTTCCGTTGCTGACTCCAGGACTACTTATACCTACAATATGGAAGTTTATGCGGGGGAAACAGTCAGCAGGTCCATATTGTGTAAGCAACACACCGAGTGAGGTGGTAAAGCAATGGCTGAGCCTTTGTATGGTTCGGGGAGAAATATAACTGCAGATAACTGGTTTACTGATGTGGGTTTGATTTATTTTTTGAAATCCAAAAATATATCATATGTGGGTACTGTGCAAAAAAATAAAACACAATTGCCGCCACAGTTTATCAATGTGAAAGGGAGAGAACAATACCACAGTATGTTTGGATTTAGTGAAGGCAAAGTTTTAGTGTCCTATGTCCCATGCAAGAACAAAAATGTTATTCTTGTATCCTCGCTTCATGATGATGATGCGATCGATCCTCGGTCTGAAGCACAAAATAAGCCGGAAATGATAATGTTTTACAACGAAACCAAGGGTGGTGTAGACACTGCAGATCAGATGTGTGCTACTTTCAGCGTGTGCAGAAATGTCAGGCGCTGGCCAATGGTAATTTTTTTCACTATGCTCAATGTGGCAGGAATAAATTCTCAAGTTATTTACATAGGAAACCAGCTGGGATCACAGTGTAGAAGACTCTATCTAAAAACATTGGCTCATGAACTGGTCATTGCAGAGCTTCGCAGAAGAAGTGTGAAAACAATTGGAATACCCTCTAGCATGCAAATGTGGCTGAGAAAATTTCGCACAGAACATGAACGCGAAGAATCACCAGCTCCCCCACCACCCAAAAGACAGAGATGCAACACCTGCACTGTAGAAACAGGACTCAGGAGACTCTCAAATTATGCATGTAAAAATTGCAAAAATGCTATTTGCCTGTCTCATGCAGAAATGATCTGCAAATCATGCTCATTGCTCTGCAAGTGTACTTCTACAGGTGAACCGCTAACATCTGATAGTGACTGATTTTGAGTACAGTACTATTTCAGCAACCTTATAATTTTTTTTGCTTATCTAAATTTTAGGTTTACTAATAGTTTTTGAAGAAAACAGTCGGATTTTTTTTTGCAAGTAGCAAAATGTGTGCACTTTGAAACATATTACTTTGTTGGTTAGTAAACATTTTTTTTTTCACCTGATTATGTGTATTCTCATTTATTACATTCCTATTAAGGTAACTGATCACTTTTAGAGCATTGAAATTTTAAAAAAAGGAAAATATAGCCAATTTTTTAGCCTGTGCCTGACAGGCGCAATGCCCCTAAACTCGTTATGAAACATATTGCCCACGACGGAGTGTTAACAGTTGTTGTAGAGATGTGTCTGCTGCTAGAACTCTGTGTGGCATTGACCTGGTCTCTAATCTGAGCTGCTGTTAACCTGCGAGTTCTGAGTCTGGTGACTCGGATAAACTTATCCTCAGAAGCAGAGGTGACTCTTGGTCTTCCTTTCCTGGGGCGGTCCTCATGTGAGCCAGTTTCTTTGTAGCGCTTGATGGTTTTTGCAACTGCACTTGGGGACACATTCAAAGTTTGCCCAATTTTTCGGACTGACTGACCTTCATTTCTTAAAGTAATGATGGCCACTTGTTTTTCTTTACTTAGCTGCTTTTTACTTGCCATAATACAAATTCTAACAGTCTATTCAGTAGGACTATCAGCTGTGTATCCACCTAATTTCTGCACAACACAACTGATGGTCCCAACTAGTGTTGAGCCACCCCCGTAGTGTTCGAGTTTGGTTCGGTTCGGCGAACACCCTTGTGTTCGCCGAACTGTTCGTCCCCGAAAATAGTGGAGGCAGGAAACGACCCTCAGCTAGAAACCGGAGGCTGTGACATTTTATGTGGCGCAGCCCCTCGCTACACCCGCTAGGAGGGCAGCACATAGGGTCAGGGAAACTGGCGCCAAGTTTACCAAGAGGAGGCCCGAGGCAGCCGGACAGAAGGGTTGGTAAGAAAGGCCAGGCAAAGGACACACAAAGGGGGTCCTGTGAAGCGCTCCAAAGTTATCTGGGAGTTGTCTGAGCCCCTCACCTGGTGAGCACAGTACGACGTCGGCAGCCGTTACCAGCAGAAGTGGTCTGGATAATAAGAACTGTGAGTAAAGGCCCTGGACTGCATCACTGACTCCGTGTCGTTACTGCTGCTGCCCTGCACCATCACCCCCATCCTCCGCATACACTGCCCTGAGGCTATACTCCTCCCGTGGGGAGTTATGCTACGCTCTGCTGCACCCACAACACCAGCCTCAGCGGTCTGCCTTGCAGCGGCGGTTCACTCTGATCGCAATCCACGGGTGGCGTAGTCGGACATTTAAACATCAAAACCACATAAATAGTTCCGCCACTGGTTTGACAGCCCTGAGCCACGGAACCGGGTCACCGCCACGGAGACTACAACCACCAGCATCCACCAAAAAGGGTCCGGCTCCGGATGTCCCAAGGCCCAGGGGGCGCGTCAGAACATTTTCAACACCTTTCATAATCACCAATGGGACAAGGCAGGGATGTCCTCTGTCCCCTCTCTTATACATCCTAGTGACGGAGCACCTGCTCTCATCAATTCGCCATAACCCCAATATTAGGTGGATTGAGGTGGGAGGCACCGAGTACAAGTGCTCTGCATTTGCTGATGATGTCAATCACATATATCCATCAGCAGGCTGTTATGGCTGAAATAGATCACTTTGTTACATGGTCAAATTTTAAAATCAATACAGCGAAGTCTGAGGCCCTCGATATCTCCCTCCCCAAATCCATATAGGATTCCATCCAGTCCAACTTTCCCTTTACCTGGCCCTCACAGGGTATCAAGTTCTTAGGAATTCCTATTCATAGAGACCTCTCCCGTCTATGTTATCTTAATTTTGGGCCCTTTATTGAACAACTCCATACAGACCACGGTTGGCAAGTTAGAACTGTAAGGTTCACTACGTGAGCCACTGATGTTTTGTGGAAAAGCACATGTACACTGTGTTCCAAATTATTATGCAAAAAGTGTTTAGGAGTGATAAGGGAAGAATTTGTTTGTTTGTCAGTTAAACTCATTGATGGTGATGTGTGTCAGGGCTCTTTATATCACTGTAAGCAATTGCAGACACCTGTGCTAATTAGTTTGGCAGGTGTGTCCAATGAACAGCAAGACTACTTAAGAAGGCTGTCCCACATTATTAAGCAGCCTACATTTTCTGCCAAAATGGGAAAGAAAAAGGATGTGTCGGCTGCTGAGAAGCAACAAATTGTGGAATGTTTAGGTCAAGGCATGACTACAATCAACATTGTGCGATGATCAGGATGAAGTGTCTTGGCAATCAAGAGGTATGTAGCTGATTCACAGTACACACGTGTGCGTGCTGATAAGGGCAAATTGAGGACTCTTTCCTACAGGCAATTACGTCAGGTTAAAAGAGCAGCGGCAAAAAAGCCTTGTCATAGCAGCAGACAAGTTTTTGAAGCTGCTGGTGCCTCCAACGTCCCCCGAACAACAAGATGCAGGGTCCTTCAGAGGTTTGCAGCTGTGTGTACGCCATCCTGTCGACCTCCTCTATCCACTGCACACAAGCAGAAACAGCTCCAGTGGGCCAAACATTACATGAAGACTGATTTCAAAACTGTTTTGTTCATGGATGAGTGCCGTGCAACGCTCGATGGTCCAGATGGATGGAGTGGAGGATGGCTGGTTGATGGACACCCCACGCAAACACGGCTACAGCGCCAACAAGGAGGAGGTGGAGTAATGTTTTGGGCTGGAATCATGGGGAGAGAGATTGTCGGCCCCTTTAGGATCCCTGAAGGGGTAAAGATGAACTCCATAATGTATGTGGAGTTTCTCAAACAGCACTTCCTGCCATGGTTCAAGAAGAAGAACCGTGTATTCCGCAGCAAGATCATTTTCATGCATGATAATGCATCGTCTCATGCTGCACATAACACATCTGCATCTCTGACTGATATGGGCATAAAAGGGGACAAACTAATGGTGTGACCCCCATGCTCGCCTGACCTCTACCCCATTCAGAACCTTTGGAGCATCATTAAAAGGAGTGTCTATGATGGCGGGAGGCAGTTCACATCTAAGCAACAGCTCTGGGAGTTTATTCTGTCCTCATGCAAAACGATTAAAGCAGAAACCATCCAAAACCTGACAAATTCAATGGACGAGAGAGTTCAGAAGCTCCTTTCTAACAAGGGGTCCTATGTGCAAATGTAACATCACCTAGAATAAAGTTTTGAGTTGAAAACTGTTTGATTTCAGTTTCTAATAACCTGCTAATGCTTATAATTTCAAAAATGACCATTTTTTGGTCTTTATTAAAATGAAAAGGTTGATCGAAGAGTGTGGGAGATCTAAGAGTGTGGCAACCCAGTAGTCAGGATTACTTCGAATTCTGACAATCTGAGGGTCATGTTGCAGGTAGTGCAGCAAGAAGGCACTTATGTGTCTTGCGCATCTTGGAGCCCCAAAATTATTTTCCGGGCTAGATGCAGCTAAAAATTATTATTAATTTTAAATCTGGTGGAGCTTAGTATAGATGGCCTAATAGAATCAGTACTGCACACTGCTACAAATCCCAAATTATTTTCCAGCCAAGATACAGATAAACATGATTAGTAATTTTAAATCTGGTGGAGCTTAGTATAGATGGCCTAATAGAATCAGTACTGCACACTGCTACAAAGCCCAAATTATTTTCCAGCCAAGATACAGATAAACATGATTAGTAATTTGAAAGCTTAAAATGGTTGGTGAGGTGATTTTAACCAATCATCAAGCTTTTACTCTCCCCAGGATGACACAGGGGTAGAAAAGTCGTTTCGGATCCATGATTTGTTCATCTTTATGAACATGAGTCTGTCTACATTATCAGTGGAGAGCCGCGTGCTCTTATCTGTCAGCACACCACCAGCAGCGCTGAACACACGTTCAGACAGAACGCTGGCTGCGGGGCATGACAAGATCTCCAAGGCGTAAGTGGCGAGCTCCGGCCATTTTTCCAGATTGGAAGCCCAAAAAGAGCAAGGGTCCAGTGACACAGTCATGGCTTCAATGTTTACTTGGAGATACTCCTGTACCATCGTCTCTAGGCGTTGACTGTGTCAGACTTCTTGTCTCCTGTGGCCTTGCAAAGGATGAGCTAAAAAAGTGGTGAAATGATTCCGCAAAATTGATGCTACCAGCAGATACTGTGTTTCTGTTACGGTTTGAGTGCTGAACACTCGACGGTCCCACGGTTGGCAAGTTGGAACTGTGAGATTCACTACGTGCACCACTGGTGTTTTGTGGAAAAGCACATGTAAGATTCTGCATCAGTCTCTGCTGATATTCCTGCATGCGTGCATCCCTTTCTATGGCAGGAATTATTTCTGCAAATTTACTTTTGTACCGGGGATCTAACAGTGTGGCAACCCAGTAGTCAGGATTATTTCTAATTCTCCCAATTCGAGGGTCATGTTGCAGGTAGTGCAGCAAGAAGGCACTCATGTGTCTTGCGCATCCAGGAGCACCAAGTCCCAGTTGTGTTGGTGGCGAGGTAACAATCATGCTTCCTTCCTCTGTCCTCTCCCCCCAACCTCGCACAACAGAAATGTGATCAAGGTCTCCCTCATCTGATGAGTCTTCCATCAGTTCGTCCTCCACTTCTTTCTGGGCTCCTGCACCTTCCTCACTAGTTTGGCTGCTACCATGCGCCCTGGTAAAACCATCTCCCCCACCCTCACATGCCTGCCGCCTTGGTGCTGCCGACCGTCTGGACCTTGCAGATGTTAGCCCTTCCGCATACAACTCCTTCTCCTCTACTTCCTCCACCTCCTCTTGTGCCACCACCTGACTCCGAATTCTGTTTAACATGTGCTCCAGCATGTAAATCACCGGAATAGTCATGCTGATAATGGCATCGTCAGCACTAAATATCTTCGTCGCCATTTCAAAACTGTGCAGAAGGGTGCATAGGTCCCTGATCTGAGACCACTCCTCCAGCGTGATTTTCCCCACCTCTGGTTCCTGTTGGCCCAGGCTATACGTCAGAACGTATTGCACCAGGGCTTGTCGGTGCTGCCACAGTCGCTGCAACATGTGCAGAGTTGAATTCCACCGGGTAGGCACATCGCATTTTAGCCGGTGAAGTGGCAGGCCCAACGACTTCTGTAGAGATGTAAGTCGCTGAGCTGCGGGATGCGAACGGCGGAAGTGAGCACACAGCGACCGTGCCCTCTGCAGAAGGCCATCTAGTCCGGGATAGTGGGCTAAAAATTGCTGGACAACCAGGTTCAACACGTGAGCCATACAAGGCACGTGTGTGACATTTCCCCGGCGAAGGGCCGCACCCAGGTTTGCAGCATTGTCGCACACGGCCTTCCCTGGTTTCAAGTCCAGTGGAGACAACCATTCATGAAATTGGTTCTCCAGAGCTGACCACAACTCCTGAGCTGTGTAACTCACATTTCCCAGACATTTCAAAGTAAAAACCGCCTGATGACGTTGAGCCCTACTGCCAGCATAGTAAGGAGGTGTGCAGGATCCCTTCTGCGCAGTTAGAAAGCTTGTGGCATGACCAGACAGGCTTTGGGTGCAGGTGGAGGACCGAGAGGAGGTTGAGGAGGCAGAAGCAGTGGAGGAACTTTGAAATAAAGAGGATTGACGTACAACTCGTGGGGACGGCAAGACTTGGACAGCAGCCCCTTGTCCTGCTGTCACCATAGTTACCCAGTGCCCAGTCAGCAACATGTAACGCCCTTGTCCATGCCTACTCGGCCAAGTGTCTGTGGTGAAATGCACCCTGTCACACACAGAGTTTCTCAAAGAAGCGGTGATGTTGTGTGTGACATGCTGGTGGAGCGCAGGCACACCTTTCTTTGAGAAGTAGTGCCGACTGGGCATCTGGTACTGGGGCACTGCGACGGACATAAGGTCTCGAAAATCCTCTGTGTCCACCAGGCGGAAAGGCAGCATTTCTGTAGCCAAGAGCTTGCAGATGGTGAAATTCAACCTCTTAGCTTTCTCATGGCTAGGAGGAAATGGTCTTTTACTTGTCCACATCTGAGGGACTGAAGGCTGGCTGTTGTGCTTAGACGGGGATGAGAAGGGTGTCCCCGGCAAACTGCCGGTCTGTGAGGAAGATGCAAGCGGACATGTTAGGTTGCCTTGATCCAAAGGCGGTGCTATCGATGTCGGACAGCGCTGAACACCAGCTGGTGTTACCACCTCCAAAGAAAATGATGACCTGCCAATCACGCTGGCTGTTGCGTGTAAAGAGGTGGCAGGTCTGCGTCCCAAAACAGGTGTGACTGCTGTCCCCCCAGTCACAGAGGATGAAGAGGCTGCGGATGCACAAGATGTGGTTGACGGCGGTTGGCCCGGCCGGCTAGGCCGCATTGTAGCACAGTGAGCTTCCCACTGCAACTTATGCTTCATGTCCATGTGCCGGTTCATGCATGAAGTACTCAAACTATGTATTTTTTGGCCTCTACTTAGCTTTTGCTGACAAATGTTAAAGATAACACGAGTTGGGTCATCTTTATCGATCTGAAAAAATGCCCAGGCTATGCAAGGTTTAGCACCCATGCGACCTGAAGAGCCACCACGACTTGTGGTCAGAGGCAGAGTTGTGTTTGAGGATGCAGTTGTTGACGTGCTTCCAGTACTACGTCTCTGTCCAGGAAGGCGCAACCTGACCTCGTCGTCACTAGCATCCTCCTCCACCTCCTCTGCTGACCTCATCTCTTGGCTGACTGTGGGTTGACAGTAAGTGGGATCTCCAACCTCATCATCATCACCCTGTGTGTTATCACACCCGTCGTCCTCAGAGCCAACCTGTTCCTTCCCTGACAAAAAACTAAAGTTGTCGCTCCAATCAGGTATTTGAGTCTTATCATCGTCTTCCTCATTGTCTCCACCAACAGGAGTTACAGTTTGGGACCGAGGGTCTACATTATGGTCAGAACCTTCTGCGTCTGGTCCTGGATCCGACTCATAAAGATTCTGGGCATCAGTGCAGATCATTTCCTCGTCTGGATTCACAGAAGCTCTGGAGCCGACCTCTGATTCCCAGGCTATAGTATGAGTAAACAGCTCTGCAGACTCAACCATCTGTTCTACCCCATACTCAGATGGGCAGCTGGAGACTTGGGAGCTGTGAGGAAGCAAGTGCGATTGGAGTGACACCTCTGAGGACTGGAGTATTTGTGATGTTGAAGTTGAGGTGGAGGAGAGCCCACTTAAAGGAGCACTTGATATCCATTGAAGCACCTGCAGTTTTTGTGCCTCATCTGGAATTTGTAGCGATTGGCGCGGCCGTAAGAAAGGGATCTTATCACATTGGAGGTCAGTATAAATGGACTAATAGAACAAGTCCCACACACTGCTAGAAGGCCAAATATTTTTTCAGAGCTAGATGGAGAAACAAATTATATTCAATTTGCAACCTGATGGAGGTCAGTATAGATGGACTAATAGAACAAGTCCCACACACAGCTAGAAGGCCAAATATTTTTTCAGAGCTAGATGCAGAAAAAAATTATATTCAATTTGCAACCTGATGGAGGTCAGTATAGGTGGACTAATAGAACAAGTCCCACACACTGCTAGAAGGCCAAATATTTTTTCAGAGCTAGATGCAGAAAAAAATTATATTCAATTTGCAACCTGATGGAGGTCAGTATAGTTGGACTAATAGAACAAGTCCCACACACTGCTAGAAGGCCAAATAATTTTTCAGAGCTAGATGCAGAAAAAAATTATATTCAGTTTGCAACCTGATGGAGGTCAGTATAGATGGACTAATAGAACAAGTCCCAAACACTGCTAGAAGCCTAAATATTTTTTCAGAGCTATATGCAGAAAAAAATTATATTCAATTTGCAACCTGATGGAGGTCATTATAGATGGACTAATAGAACAAGTCCCACACACTGCTAGAAGGCCAAATATTTTTTCAGAGCTAGATGCAGAAAAAAAATTATATTCAATTTGCAACCTGATGGAGGTCTGTATAGATGGACTAATAGAATGATGCTATGCCCAAAAGGTTTTACTTCACTAGGTGCAGTAAAAAAATTGGTATTCTATACACAGGTGGTATATCTTGCAACACAGATAGGCTACTCCACTGACTAACACACTCTGCAATAGGCCAAAAAGGATTAGCTTTGCTAGATTTAGCCAAATGCTGTGAAAAAAACTTGCACAGCACTAAAACAGTCCTGCCTGGCAAAAACTGATAGGAACTGATGTAACTTAGTCCTGAAAAGGACTGCAATTACAATTAGTCTTTACTCCCACAACCTATCTATTTAAGAGCACAGACCTGCCTGATAAAAGTCGTAGGAAATGCTGTAACCTAGTCCTTAAAAGGACTGCAATCACAACTATTCCCTACTCCCAAGCTATCTGTAGATTTGTGCGAAAATTGGCTTGAAATTAACAAGGTATAGCGCACACAGCAACAGCGGTGCCGTCTAACACGCAGCTGCAGCAGTGAGAAAATGGTGGCGACGGGGAAAATGGCTTGGTCTTATAGGGCAAGGACATGTGACATACACTGCCAATGACACATGCCCTTGCTTGTGTGAAAAAAAGCACTTCGCTCCGTGTGTGCGCTGCTGATAGGCTGACAGATTGCACCTCCCCACTGTAAATGCGGGAAAGAGAAAAAAAAAATGGAGATCTTCATTGTTCCTGCAGAGATCCATCCCCTGCCCCTCCCCCCGCCCCGCTGTACACTCAAACTGCGTATTAACATTAATTTTCATCATTACTGAGAAAAAATCCAGTTATGATTTTGGTGCACGAACAGTTATCGAACATAACCTCGAACAGCCGATTTTTTTCTCAAATCGTTCGTGTTCGCCGAACGGCTCGAACACCGCCCAAAACAGCTCGAATTTGAGATTGGCGAACAGTTCGAGTCGAACAACGCTCATCTCTAGTCCCAACCCCATTTATAAGGCAAGAAATCCCACTTATTAAACCTGACAGGGCACACTGTGAAGTGAAAACCATTTCCGGTGACTACCTCTTGAAGCTCATCAAGAGAATGCCAAGAGTGTGCAAAGCAGTCATCAAAGCAAAAGGTGGCTACTTTGAAGAACCTAGAATATAAGACATATTTTCAGTTGTTTCACACTTTTTTGTTAAGTATATAATTCTACATGTGTTAATTCATAGTTTTGATGCCTTCAGTGTGAATGTACAATTTTCATAGTCATGAAAATACAGAAAAATCTTTAAATGAGAAGGTGTGTCCAAACTTTTGGTCTGTGCTGTATATATGTATAAAATATTATATGTATTCCAGATTCCCCTCTTGCACTTGACCTCCACCAATGGAGGAACATAATAATCATTCGTCCAAATGAAAAACGCTGCATGGGGGAAAGTTGGAAAAAAAAACATATTAATTTTTCTGCTATGGAAATTCCACAGCAGATTTGTCCAACGTGACATTACCCCTGCACAGTCGCTGGGTAAGGGGGTGAGTAAAGCTTATTGCGATGCCTTTACTATGAATTATCCTTCTGTATCTGTAATAATCTTTCTGGTTATATATATATATATATATAAGACGTCTTATCGCAGTTATATTCCCAATTGGCTCCAGATCCTCCGCTGCCATCTCGATACAAATTATATCCCCATCAACCCGTTAACTTTATTGAGATTAATTTTAAATGTCAAGAAATTTACTTATGCATTCAATATGATCTGTTTAATTGACTGGAAGAAAAAAAAAATCTGACACATACACCTTAATACTTTAATCTTCTACATAGGAAATTTATTAAAATCCATCAGAGATGACAGATGAAAAAAGATGCACTTTATTTGCATTCGGAAAAAAAAAAAATCCAACTTGTTTAGTCAGCACTGCAGGAAAATCGGAGAATTTCTCTTCATAAATGTTATTGATTATACCTCATTACCTCTGTACCGAGAACGGCTCATAAATCAGGCGCTGGGAACTTCTCCGCTCACTTTCCCTAACACAGTTTTATTAAAATTGAGATTGCTGCATGTAATGTATTATACTGTTAAATTTATATTAAAACCGCTTGTCTTCAAAATAGGCTTCTTAATTAAATTGGCTCTTGGATGCCTTAATGCAACAGTATCTAAGAACTGCATTAGATTATGCAAATAAAACATTCAGATGTTGTGGTCTTTCAAAGAAACCTCTAATTTTCCATCTTCAAAAGCCGTATCAAGTAACTTACATAAACCCAAGATAAATGTGGCTATTTCTATAGATAAACAGTACAAAAAAAAAAAAGTCACAAAAGGAAGAAAAAAAGTTTTTTTTCATCTTGTCTGTATTTTTCCGTTAAGCGATTTGCATTTCATTAAATCTCCGTTGGATTGAAAACGTCTCTTGCATTTTCACAGCTGTCCCCAAAGAAAATTTGCTATGATGTAGTTTCTGCCAAAGAACATCACAGATTTCGAGAGCAAGAAATTCCACGGCTCTGGCTGCTGAGTAACTACGGCTCGCTGTATAAATAAGGATGAAGAAGGGGAGGGCGAGACGTGGTACAGACACACAGTCATGCTCATCCATATTCATACGGAAGTGGGAAACGGAATCCATTATTTGGGCGATGCGCGGATTGGATTGTTGAGGGTCGTTCTGACTCGTCGTGAGTCATTAATGGACCATGTTTAGAGGAAGACGCAGCAAAATAAGAGAGAATGGTGTGAATAGCAAAGAGGAGAGAGATCGTTCGTGCCGATTGCTGACTTATAAGGTGTATGTACGAGAGAGTCGATTGAGTCATTACGTACTAAAGAGAATGTTGATTTGGGTTGATGTTGATTTTTCCACCAATTGAAAAAATGGAATCTGGTTAAAAAATGTCGACTCTTACACCACAATAAGAATAAATAGATGAAGTTTTGAATGTCCATTGTACCAACTCTGAAGCCGATACATCAGTGTTCCCATCTACACTCTCATCGGAATTAGCCACCGGTAAACCGGTAGATATGAGCGGATCTGACCAAATTTGACTTCAATCGAAGCAAAAAAAGGTGTGCCAAGATAAAATATAATAATCCAGACGGCCAAAAATGAATAAACTTTATTGAAATATAAATGTTAAAAAGCAGTAAAATGCCAATAGTTCCAGCAAAACAGGCAAAGGCTAAAATTGGTCGATGAGCCACAATGGGAACCCAAAAATTAAATGGAACCTGTCACCAGTTTTTTTTCCTATATAAAGTAGGGCCATAGTGTACATCATGGTATACAGCATTCTAGAGTTCTGTATTAGTCCCCAATGCACTGCACATAACACAAAAAAGACCATTTATTATACTCCCCTATGCCGCTGTCCAGTCCGATAGGAGTCCCTGGTTCTTATCCGGCACCTCCTCTCTTCTTGCGATCGCCGTCCTCCTTCCCTGCTTCATGTGGATGATGCATCCTGCTTCATCCACACAGTGTCCTTCATCATGCTCCAGCACAGGCGTACCTCTTTCTGCCCTGCCGAGGGCAGAGCAAAGTATTGTAGTGAGCATGCTCCGGTGCGCTGTGCCTTTTCCCCACCCATGCACATTACAGTACTTTGCTCTTCCCTCAGCAGGGCAGAGAGGAGTATGTCTGCACTGAAGCATGATGGAGGGCACTGTGTGAAGTTTGCTAGAGCCATATGCTGAAACACAGCCCCACACCATGATGTTCCACCTCCAAACTTCACTGTTGGTATGGTATTATTGGGGTAATATGCAGTGCCTTTTAGCTTCCAAACATGCTGTGTATTATGGCATCTAAAGAGTTCAATTTTGATCTCATCTTAGCTGACTATATTCTCCCATTATGTCACGGGCTTTTCTAAATGTTGAGCAAACGTTTGTACTTTCCTTTTGTTCAGCAATTGAGTCTTGCGTGGTGAGCGTGCATACAGGCCATGGAGGTTGAGTGTGTGACTTGGATTTCTTTGAAACAATTGTACATGCTGATTCCAGGTCTTCCTGTAGCTCTTCACAGGTGGTCATTGGCTCTTGGACAATTCTTCTGATAATTCCTTTCATTCCTTTGTCTGAAATCTTGCAGGGTGCACCTGGTCTTGGCCAGTTTATGGTGAAATTATGTTCTGTCCACTTCCAGATTATGGTCCCAACAGTGTTCACTGGAACCTTCAGTAGTTTAGAAATTCTTCTGTAACATCTCGATCAGTGTGTTTTGCAGCAATAAGGTTGTGAAAGTCTTGAGACAGCTAACTGGTTTTACCCATCATGAGATGTTTCTTCTGTGGCATCTTGACCTATAAAAAGGTGTCTCATTGCCATCAGTAGAATCAGCTGATATTATTTTTCTAATTGCTTTCTAATTACTGATAGATTTCAGCCAGCTGGTGTCATGACTTTCCATGGCTTTTTGCACCTTTCTTTTTTCATGTGTTAAATACTTTTTCCCGGTGTCATTTCTTATAATTGCACATAAATTAATTTAATTTGATTTATTTGCCTGTGTGGATTGGATGGGTTGTTACCGACATCTAGTGAGAATTTCATGTCAATAGCACCTTTAGAAATAGATTTGCTTAGAAAATTGGTGACATGTTAAGTGCTTATTTCACCCGTGTTATAATGGTTCTCTTTTGTTGCTGTTAAAGAGGGTCCGAAATTGGTTGACCTCTCTCTTTGACGGCCATATGCACTATAAAGATGTAGAGTGGAGATTTCTTCATAAGACGACCCCTTTAATGCTCTAAGGTTCCCTTGAATTTGTGGCCGTAAGTTACTACCATGTCACTTATCCAAAAACACATCCAGAAATCTATTAATTTTGTCCAAATCCTCAGCCTTTTCCGGCTTGTTCAGAAATAACAAGACATCCTTTTTCAAGTTTTCAGTTTTGTTTTATCCGTCTAAAAGTTTGAGAAAGTCCGCTTACAAATCAATTTATTTTGTTCTAGCAAGCAACTGTATTGGAAACAAATTATGACTGGAGGGCCCGCTTTGATACGTTACTTAAAGAATACTTTTTCTAGGTCTGAGCTCGTCTTTTTTTTTTTTCCCCGACAATCAATTTTTAGTTTGTCTTAAAGGGATTATATGATTAGATCAGTATTATAACTATTCATTTACTAAGGTACTAAATTCGAAAGTAATCATTTTTTCTATTGAGCTTCAGGGAAATATTTTTTATCCTAATCTCAGTTAATAAGATGCTAGGAAGAGGCTGTAAAGTATTTCATTTACAAGTAATGTATCATTACTGGATGCCCGAGAAACAAGAAAGAAGCCGTTATAGCCCAGACTCTTAGACATGTTGTTAGAGAAAGGAAGGGGTTAATGTTTTTAGGCCTGCTAAATCTGGCAGGGTGTGATAGGTCTCAGAGATCTGTTGAGAGGGTCTCACTATGCTGGGTGGGAGCAGGTAATGTCTCCCTTGTCATACTTATTCTGCCGTTATGAATTCTGCTATTTTGTCCACCAACATTTACGTATGGAACCTCTATATTCAGGAAAGGTATAAAATAAACAAACACTCCTACAAACCTTGGAGATTGTTCGATATATCACAAGCTGTGCATTTCTTATTCTCCCCAGCCATAAGTGGAATACCAGAAACTTCTAATTTGATTACATAAATGCTCTAACATTTAGTGGCCATTTAACAGAATAAAACATGCACATAGTTATATATAAATATATGTATTCTGTACAGGGTCGGACTGGGGTGTCTGGGGCCCACAGGGAGAATTGACTCTAGGGGCCCACCTACAGCCATATGCAAATATCTGTTATCCGCTATTCCTGTTATAGTGGAGCATTGACTGGCGACTCCTGCACATCTACTGTGCGACACTAACTGGGGTGTACAATTACGGTAGTTTGCAGTAAAGGGCTTCTTTGGTTAAAACAAGTTATCACCGATCCATGGGCTCTACAGGATAGGTGGTAACTTATTGATCGTTTGGGTCCGAACATTGGAAAACGCACCTATCAGAAGAATGGGGAAGTTTTATCCCTGACAGGACACTTATCCCCATTTTAAAATGCAGCGGCAGGTGGGACGTCTGACCGCAGCTCCAGTCATTCTCTTGGGGGCTTCCAAAAAAGAGCAGCGCTCACAGCCACTTTAGGAATGAATGGATCAGTGGTCGCATCTCACATGAGCTCCAGTCTAATGGGGAGAAAAACTCCACATTCTGCCAATTGTGTCCCAGCAGTCAGACCCCCACCAATCAATATTATCACTGATCCTGTGGAGAGGTGATTACTTGTTTTCACCGGAGAACCCCTGTAAGTGCATCTCTGCCGCTCTGGTCCAAGTATTTAATCTCTAAGGCCACGGCCCCACTATCAGTATTTGGTCAGTATCCGGTCAGTATTTTTTTTTCAGGAGTGGGAGCCAAAACTAGATGAGGAACAATCAGACAAAAGGTATAATAGAAACAAGTCACCAATTCTGTATTTATCACCCACTACTTGTTTTGGCAGCGACTCCTGAGAAAAAATACTAACCAAATACTGATGGTGGGGCTGTGGCCTAATGGAAAAAAATCTTTTCCTAGTTAATATCAGCAAGAACAAAATGACCGCCATACACAACACAGTTCACTATATCAACACCAATAATACCACATACAAAAAGGACAAATATCGCCACACCATGACTAGATCACATATTACCACCACATAGTGACTGAATAATACCACATACAAGGAACAAATATGACCACACCATGACCAGACCACATATTACCACCCCAAAGTGACCAAATACTACAATACTGATCATGAATACAAACCACAATACTAACAACACTGTTATTGCCACCAGCGACATTATACACAGGAGCTCTGTATATAGTGTTAGTGTACAGGTAATACACTGATCACCAGTGATATTATACACAGGAGCTCTGTATATAGTGTTCGTGTACAGGTAATAAATACAGTGATCACCAGTGATATTATACACAGGAGCTCTGTATATAGTGTCAGTGTACAGGTAACACAGTGATCACCAGTGACATTATAAACAGCAGCTCTGTATATAGTGTACAGGTAATACAGTGGTCACCAGTGACATTATACACAGAAGCTCTGTATATAGTGTATACGTAATACAGTGATCTCCAGTGACATACACAGGAGCTCTGTATATACTATACACACACGTGATCAGAATTGTTGGTACCCCCCTCGTTAAATGAAAGAAAAACCCACAATGGTCACAGAAATAACTTGAATCTGACAAAAGTAATAATAAATGTAAAAATCTATGAAAATGAAGAAATGAAAGTCAGACATTGCTTTTCTGCTTCCACAGAATTTAAAAAAAAATTAAACTCATGAAATAGGCCTGGAAAGAAATTATGGTACCCTTGAAAATAATGTGACAAAAGGGACATGTTAAATCAAGTTTTGCCCACTAATTAGCATCACAGGTGTCTACAATCTTGTAATCAGTCAGTGGGCCTGTATATAGGGCTACAGATACTCACTGTGAGGTTTGGTGACATGGTGTGTACCACACTCAACATGCACCAGAGGAAGCAAAGGAAAGAGTTGTCTCGGGAGATTAGAAAGAAAGTTATAGAAAAGCATGTTAAAGGTAAAGGTTATAAGACCATCTCCAAGCAGCTTTATGTTCCTTTGACTACAGTGTCACATATTATTCAGAAATTTAAGATCTATGGGACTGTAGCCAACCTCCCTGGACGTGGCCACAGGAGGAAAATTGATGACAAATCAAAGAGACGGATAATATGAATGGTAACAAAAGAGCCCAGGATAACTTCTAATGAGATTAAAGGTGAACTTCAAGCTCAAGGAACATCATTGTCAGATCGCACCATCTGTCATTGTTTGATCCAAAGTGGACTTCATGGGAGACGACCAAGGAGAACACCATTGTTGAAAAAAAAAAATAATAAAAAAGCCAGACTGGAATTTGCCAAACTACATGTTGACAAGCCACAAAGCTTCTGGGAGAATGTCCTATGGACAGATGAGACAAAAATGGAAGTTTTTGGCAAGGCACATCAGCTCTATGTTCACAGACAGAAAAATGAAGCATATCAAGAAAAGAACACTGTCCCTACTGTGAAACATGGGGGAGGCTGTTATGTTCTGGGGCTGCTCTGCTGCATCTGGCACAAGGTGTCTTGAATCTCTGCAGGGTACAATGAAATCTCAAGACTATCAAGGGATTCTAGTGAGAAATGTGCTGCCCAGTGTCAGAAAGCTTGGTATCAGTCACAGGTCATGGGTCTTGCAACAGGATAATGACCCAAGAATGGCTAAGAGGAAAACATTGGACTATTCTGAAGTGGCCTTCTATGAGCCCTGACCTAAATCCTATTGAGCATCTTTGGAAAGAGCTGAAACATGGAAAAGGCAACCTTCAAACACGAGACAACTGGAGCAGTTTGCTCATGAGGAGTGGGCCAAAATACCTGTGGAGAGGTGCAGAAGTCTCATTGACAGTTACAGGAATCGTTTGATTGCAGTGATTGCCTCAAAAGGTTGTTCAACAAAATATTAAGTTAAGAAGAACCATCATTTCTGTCCAGGCCGATTTCATGAGGTTAATTTTTTTTTTAATTCTGTGGAAGCAGAAAAGCAATGTCTGACTTTCATTTGTTCATTTTCAAAAGTTTGTAATTTATCAGATTCAAGTTATTTCTGTGACCATTGTGGGTTTTTCTTTCATGAAACGAGGGGTGCCAACAATTTTGACCACGTGTGTAGTGTAAGTGTACATGTAATACACTGACTCACCAGTGACGTCTCTAGGTGAAGTCCTTCATCTTCGCTTTTCTTCTTCATCAGGCACAGACGGCCATCACTTCTTCCAGCCAGGAATCGACTATGCAGAAAATAACACACAGTTATCAATAACTGATCTTTTCTAGAGAATATTCCCACTCCCCCCCGACTTCTACACTACACCAGTTGAAGAAAAAAA
Source organism: Phyllobates terribilis (assembly GCF_046119375.1). NCBI lineage: Eukaryota > Metazoa > Chordata > Amphibia > Anura > Dendrobatidae > Phyllobates > Phyllobates terribilis. Next base: position 52,917,541 of record NW_027362767.1, on the reverse strand, counting down.
GCAACATAGTGCCATCCAGCACAGTAACAGGACTCCTCTTTTGTCCCATCCCATGGAAAACAGTTTCCTAAAAAGTCAATTATATTACTGAAGTAATAATGTAATAATAATAATTGGAATCTAAAGTAATAATGTTCTCCACTGGCCACCATAAACTAATAAAGTATGTTCCTCAATCTGGCCCCAAACAGTAATTAAGTCCCTTGTCCAGCCAGGCACCCCCATATGTCCCTTCTGGCCCCCATATGTCCAGGGTGGCCTCTCCATATATTTATCCTAGCCCACATGTATCGAGCCTGCCCTCCCCCCTCCATATATCCATCCTAGTCCCCATGTGGCCAGACTGCCCCCCCCCACATATCCATCCTTGCCTCCATGTTTCCAGCCTGCCCCTCCATATATCCATCCTGGACTCCATGTATCCATCCTGACACCCCCCTGCATATATCCCTTCTGGCCCCCATTTGTCCAGTTTGACCCCTCCATATATTTATCCTAGCACACGTGTATCGAGCCTGCCCCCTCCCATATACCCATCCTAGCCACCCATGTGGCCAGCCTGCCCCCCCCCCACATATCCATCCTTGCCTCCATGTTTCCAGCTTGCCTCCCCATATATCCCTCCTGGACTCCATGTGTCCAGCCTACCCTCTATATATCCATCCTGCCCCCCCTGCATATATCCATCCTGACACCTCCCCATATATCCATCCTGCCCCCCCATATATCCATCCTGGACTCCATGTGTCCAGCCTGCCCCACCCATATATCCATGTGTCCAGCCTGCTCCCCCTACATATCCATCCTGGCCTCCATGTGTCCAGCCTGCCTCCTCATATATCCATCCTGACACCCCCCATATATCCAGCGTGCCCCTCCATATATTTATGTTAGCCCACGTGTATCAAGCCTGCTCATCCACATATCCATCCTAGCACCCCATGTGTCCAGCCTGTCCCCCCCCCATATATCCATCCTGGCCTCCATGTGTTCAGCCTGCCCCCCCATAGATCCATCCTGGCCTCCATGTGTTCAGCCTGCCCCCCCCATAGATCCATCCTGGCCTCCATGTGTCCAGATTGCCCCCTCCCATATATCCATCCTGGCCTCCATGAGTCCAGCCTGCCCCCCCATGTATCCATCCTGGCCTCCCATGTGTCCAGCCTGCCCCCCCATATATCCGTCCTGGCCTCCCATGTGTCCAGCATGCCCCCCATATATCCATCCTGACCTCCATATGTCCAGCCTGCCCCCCATATGTCATCCTGGCCTCCATGAGTCCAGCCTGCCCCCCATATATCCATCCTGCTCACCCATCCTTTGCCTGGGTCCAGCCAGGGTCCCCCCTTGTGTGTCCAACCAGGGTCCCCCCTTGTGTGTCCAGCCAGGGTCCCCCCTTGTGTGTCCAGCCAGGGTTCCCCCCTTGTGTGTCCAGCCAGGGTTCCCCCCTTGTGTGTCCAGGCAGGGTTCCCCCTTGTGTGTCCAGACGGGGTTCCCCCCTTGTGTGTCCAGACGGGGTTCCCCTTTGTGTGTCCAGCCAGGGTTCCCCCCTTGTGTGTCCAGCTGGGTTTCCCCCCTTGTGTGTCCATCCAGCTGGGCTTCCCCCCTTTAGTGTCCGTCCAGCTGGGCTTCCCCCCTTGTGTGTCCGTCCAGCTGGGCTTCCCCCCTTGTGTGTCCGTCCAGCTGGGCTTCCCCCCTTGTGTGTCCGTCCAGCTGGGCTTCCCCCCTTGTGTGTCCATCCAGCTGGGCTTCCCCCCTTGTGTGTCCATCCAGCTGGGCTTCCCCCCTTGTGTGTCCGTCCAACTGGGCTTCCCCCTTGTGTGTCCGTCCAACTGGGCTTCCCCCCTTGTGTGTCTGTCCAGCTGGGCTTCCCCCCCCTTGTGTGTCTGTCCAGCTGGGCTTCCCCCCTTGCGTGTCTGTCCAGCTGGGCTTCCCCCCTTGCGTGTCTGTCCAGCTGGGCTTCCCCCCTTGTGTGTCTGTCCAGCTGGGCTTCCCTCCTTGTGTGTCTGTCCAGCTGGGCTTCCCTCCTTGTGTGTCTGTCCAGCTGGGCTTCCCCCCTTGTGTGTCTGTCCAGCTGGGCTTCCCCCCTTGTGTGTCTGTCCAGCTGGGCTTCCCCCCTTGTGTGTCTGTCCAGCTGGGCTTCCCCCCTTGTGTGTCTGTCCAGCTGGGCTTCCCCCCTTGTGTGTCTGTCCAGCTGGGCTTCCCCCCTTGTGTGTCTGTCCAGCTGGGCTTCCCACCTTGTGTGTCTGTCCAGCTGGGCTTCCCCACCTTGTGTGTCTGTCCACTGTCCAGCTGGGATTCCCCCCTTGTGTGTCCAGCCAGGGGCCCAGACCATTACATACACACACACACACACACACATACACCTCTTACCTTCCTGCGATCCCGTGCGGCGTCCTCCTTCTGAGTTGCGCGCCTCCTTCACAGCAGGCGCATGACGATGACGTCATAAGCCGGCCGGCGAAGGGAGACGCGCAGCTTCAGCTGCTTCACAGGGACGTGCGCCGCAGTGGTTCGGATAATGAACGCCGCGTGCGCGCGTCCCCGCATACACTGTGCCTGCGCTTTTAAAGGGCCCGTGCCCCTTAAAACCGCAGGATTTTTTTTTTGCTCTCTTCTCCCCCTCTCCTCTGCAGCAGGGGGCGGGGCCCACCGGGAAAATTCCCGGTATCCCGCCAGCCCAGTCCGACCCTGATTCTGTATATATGTCTAATTTCAAGTAAATGTTCACCCTTTAGCCCTATTTTATTTGTTTTATACACATATTACTAAAATTTTGTGCCGTATCATAATATTGCTCAAGCTTCAGATCCCCTGCATAGACAAAAGGTTCAATGACAAAATTCTAGATGTCTATAACCACCACTAGAGGGAACTAAAAACTTATTGCAAACTATCTATTGAATTCAGTATTAAAGGGAATCTGTTAGCAGGTTTTTGCTATGTAAACTAAGAGCAGCATGAAGTAGGTACAGAGACCCTGATTTCAGGGATGTGTAACATAAAATCAGTGTTTTATCAGCAGGAGATCATCACTACAGGACTAGCTGTCTCATGCCTCCTAGTCCTCCTGCTCTAATCCCGCCCCCACCACTGATTAGTAGCTTTCTGTCAATAAACTGTGTACACAGAATGAAACCAATGTATTGGTGTGGACTGGGTTATACACAGCTCAGCATTCTGAGCACTGCTAGATCTGCAGCAAAGAAAACCGTGGTATCAAGTTACATATTGCTAGAATCAGGATCTCAGCCCCTACATCATGCCGCTCTCAGATTGCTTCCTTTAACAATAGTAGATTGATCCCTTTAACAATACAAAGTCAGCTCCAAAGCTCCCCATCGTGGTGCCACTATTATTTCAGCATAATGCATAAGTTAATTGTACAGATTACATTTTGTAATATGTAAAATAAATTTTCAGAGTGTAAATCTAGTTTAAGCTCACTGAGGGAAAATTTTACATGCAGCTCATAGAAGTCCATGGAGATAGGAAGGGCCCTGCGGAGCGAGTGAAAGATAGAAAAGCTACACAAAGATATTACTTCTGCTTTTAGTAAGCGTGCTATATCAACCCAGTGATAGATTCACAGCAGTACTGATCTACAATCTCCTTCATGCTGCTACTTCTAGTAAATATTTCTTGTCCCAGTGCTGGATTCACAGTTATATTGCTTAGTACTTCTGTATAATGTCCTCTATGCTGATGCTGTGTATAGTAAGTGTTTTAGCACACCCCCAGTATTGGATTCACTGTTGTTTTGCTGTGTTATGTTCTCTATGTTGATGCTGCATCCAGCATTATATGTCACACCAGTGCTGAATTCACAGTTTCACTGCTCAGACTGCTGTATAATGTCCTCTATGCTGATGCTGTTTCTAGTAAGTGTTTTTCTCATTCCAGTTTTGAATTCACAGTTGTACTGATCAGGGGAGTGGATCATGATCTATTCTTCTCTATGTGCAGTGTAACGGAGACATCAGAGCAGCTAGTCCACACTCACTAGATCAGAGATAACTGAAAATTACAGTTAGGGCCTGCAAAGTGCTAATTAAAGGGCATGTGTCAGCAGGTTGTTGTTAATCTGCGAGCAGCATTATATAGGGCAAGTGAACCTGATTACAGGGATGTGTCACTTATTAGGCTGTGTGCTGTAGTTGTGGCGCCCCTGAGGGTTCGACCGCCACAGGGATGCTGCACTTCTCTAATGGAGTGTAGTGTTCCTCTTCTGAGGTAAGAACAGTGTGATAGTCGTGACCCAACCTTTGCATCCAACACCACATTTCTCCACCAGAGGGGGCTAGTATGCACTAGGTGCTGCTCCCCTGGTTACAGGGAGACTGGGGAACCAAGAGTTAGGGGAACCAGTTAGTGGGTGAGGGTGGAGGACTTACAAGTTAGTTACACTTTAAATTTCATATTTAATAAAAAAGCCATCTTGGGTCTTGGTTCTTTGATGATACATTGACTGTATTTATGCTGTCAATTGCTGAGTGGTACTGTGATCTCCCACCCTAACGCGGATCCTGCGTGGGCCTGCATCGGATGGAGACACAGCCCTCGTACCCCGGCCTTGGGACGAGGGGCAGGTTGTAGACAAGGAATGTCTCGACCTAGTCAAGGACCAGGACCAAGAAGGCCCGGAGCTTAAGAGTGGGGCTCCACAGCAAATGGATCCTGGGGAGGATGCAGACAGAGCGGCGTACGCCACCTGTCCTCACCAACTGATATATTCAGAGGGAGTCCAGCTGCAAGAGGGGTACCGGCCCCTGACACCCGACCTTGCTACTCCATGTCCTGGTCGGGAAAGCCCGGTAGGCCCTGAGGATCCCACCGGGTATTGGAAGGAGCGGAGCTGCCACCCGTACCCTTGTTCTGAGAGGAGCTCAGAGGAAGACCCGGCCTATTCGCACACACACGGACAGGAAAGGATTCGGTCTGTAGTTCAGGAACACTCTGGTGTAGGGTCCCGATGGAATGCTGGACTTACTCGGAGGTCGTCGGACCCCCGTCCCTGGTGACCGCAGGACTCCGCGGGGAGCAGGGAGTTGCCTTTCTTCTGCCAACTCAAAAGTGAGTAAAGCCTTGGAAGTTCACCCCTATGGCCTCCGGACTGTTTATTCTGTGCCACACCACGCAACGCGGCATCCGTTCTCCTCTACTACTACCCCCTCCATCCTGTCCCTCTGCCCTGAGGCCTTGCTCCGCCTGTGGGGAGTAGTAATAACTATGGCCGCCATACCACCATGCCTCAGCGGACTGCAGCGGCGCTGGTGGCCTTCACAAGGTGCCACAGGTGGCGTAGTCGTAAATCAGCCACTCAACCCGGATAAGCCCACACCATCCTTTTAATGTGACGGCCCTGAGCACGGGTCGGGTCCGGGCCATGGCTGCACCCCATCTCTCCATCACAGGACCCGACTCTGAGTCCCCCATCTCCCAGGGTAAAGAAAAGGGCTTTTTGAGTAGAGGCGTCACATAGTTTCAATAGAATCAGTGTTTTATCAGCAGGAGATTATCAACTGCCAGATGAAGTCTCACGTGCAAGCCAGTCCAGCTAATCTGTGTAACCCTGCCCCCACCACTGATTGGCAGCTTGCTGACAGTGTACACAAGAAGCTGCCAATCAGAGGTGTGGGCGGGGTTATCTACAGCTTTGCATTATGACCACAGCTACATCTGCAATGGGTAAAACAGGATTCTATCAAAACTACAGCAAGAAGCACAGTAAGTGATACATTGTTGGAATCAAGACCTCTGCCCCTATTTCATGCTGCTCTAAGATTACATAATAAAAACCTGTTGACAGATTTCCCTTTAAAACACAGGATACAAATTCATATAGTGGCCCAAAATAATACCACTCCTCATCTACATGCAAAAAAACGTATCCCGAAAAGTCACCCCAAAGTACAGGCATGACTTACCGTAACTGAACTGGATACTTATTTAATAAATTTGAAGCATATAAAAATAAAGAGAACTAGAACCGCTATAAGGCTATATCAAAACATTAATTAGCACTAGTGTTGAGCGAGCATGCTCGACACTGCTCGGTACTCGCCCGAGCATCACGCTACTCGGGATGTTTGGCGAGCACTGAGCATTTCCGGGTTACTCGGGCGGGAGCTCGGGTCTCCGCCCTGCATGTTTGGCGCTCTTTACAGAGCCAATGAACATGCAGGGATTGCCAGCCAGTCACTGTAATGCTGCAGCCATGTTGTTTGTGGGCATTACAGTGATTGGCTGGCCGCACAGCGTCACCTCGAGTATTTAAAACTGGGCGCCGCCATCTTGGACACAGTCGCTCCGGATCAGACAGTGTAGGGACAGCGCTGCTGATTTAGGGAGAGATATATCCTGCGAAATAGTTAGTGTAGGGTCTCTAAAGCCTGCCAAATCAAACAAACAGTCCTTCTGAGGACTTATATCCATCCCAGATATCAGGCAGGCAGGCAGGCTGTATAGGAGACGCAGTGGTTATACCAGCAAACGCTGCATTACAGTCCTGTGTGCTCCTGTTGCTGAAATTGTTGGACTTAGCTCCAGGTCTCAGGGGCCAGGAAAAATCCTTTTTTTTTCATCTAAATCCTCTTTTTTTTTTCCTCCTTCACACTGTACAAATACCCGTCTTATTAACCTTTTGGTGCCCCTCCCCCCCAAAAAAAAGGTGTGTCTCTGATTTTTCAGACACAAATATATCTGTTGAAAATAGTGTGGTGTAGGCCAGAGAAACAGAAGTATGGTTTTGCAGTTCCATGGGCCATTTGTATCTAAAAAAAACAGTTTGAGTGTGTCGCTCACTGTTCAGCCGCAAATATATATATTTAAAAAAAGTCTGGTATACACCAGTAAATTATAACTGTGGTTTTGCTGTTCCATGGTAAAAAATCTCTATTATCCTGTTTTTGGCATTTTTTGACGTAAAAAAAAAAATAATAGTGTCTCCTGATTGTTCAGACACAAATATATCTGTTGAAAATAGTCTGGTGTAGGCCCGAGAAATACAAGTGTGGTTTTGCAGTTCCACGGGTCAAACCTCTGTATTATCCTGCTTTTGGCATTTTTTGCCATAAATAATAGTGTCTCCTGATTGTTCAGACACAAATATATCTGTTGAAAATAGTCTGGTGTAGGCCCGAGCAATACAAGTGTGGTTTTGCAGTTCCATGGTTCAAACCTCTGTATTATCCACTTTGGGCCATTTGTATCTAAAAAAAACAGTTTGAGTGTGTCGCTCACTGTTCAGCCGCAAATATATATATTTAAAAAATTCTGGTATACACCAGTCAATTATAACTGTGGTTTTGCTTTTCCACGGTAAGAAATCTCTATTATTCAGCTTTTGGTATTTTTTCCGTAAAGAAAAACATTAATAGTTTCTCCCTGATTGTTCAGATTGTTTAAAAGAGTCGGGTGTAGGCCAGAGAAATAGAACTGTGGTTTTCCTCTTCCACGGTTCTAATCTACTTTTTATTACCCTTTTTCCATTGAAAGTGCGAGTATAAGCTATTTTACTTCCTTTACAATGGGCAAGGCGCGTGGCAAGGGACGTGGAAATGGACGTTCTGGTGATGGTGCGTGCAGAGGACAGGGCCGTGGCCAAGGTGAAAATGTGCCACAACCAACAGCCACATCTTCTCGCTCCCACTTCTTGACCGAATTACTAGGGAAGCACAGAACAACACCAGTATTGCAAACTGATCAGTGTGAACAGGTTATTAATTGGATAGCAGATAATACTTCCAGTTACCTGAGCACCATCCCCTCCGGCCTGTCTTCTACACGGTCGACTCTTAGTAGCCGTGAGTCTCGACCGCATACTCCTCCTCACCCTGATGCTTCTTCCTCCCACCATGCCGAGTGTCGTCAGACAGCAACTGATCCCACACTTGGACACTCTGAAGAGCTCTTCACTGGTCCATTTCCAGATTTGTGCCCCTCGCCTGCTCCGCTTGAAGTAGTGGAAGAGGAGATCCCATGTAGCGAAGCCCAAATATTTGAACAGCCACGGCCACAGGAAGTCGACGCTGGCAATTTGTCACAAGAGGTGGACGATGATGAGACACAATTGCCAGGAAGTGAGGAGGAGGATCGTGGTGCGCAAGTGGAAGAGGAGGAGGTGGTGGATGATCTAGTAACTGACCCAACGTGGCAGGAGGACATGCAGAGTGAGGCCAGCAGCACACAGGGTGAGGGAGGCAGAGTACCCCAACAGGCAGGAAGAAGCAGTGTGGTGGCCGCAGACAGAAGGCAGGCAACCGTTCCCCGTAACACCAACACGAGGGACGTTGCCAGTACAAGCGGTAGGTCTTCCAGAGTCTGGAATTTTTTTAAAGACTCTGATGATAACCCCAAAATGGCCATTTGTACCACCTGCCATGCCAGCATCAGCAGGGGTGACAAAACTACCAGCCTGACCACCACCAGCATGATCAGGCACATGGCAGCGAAGCACCCGACTTTGTGGGGCGAACCCCAGGGTCCACGACCAGTGTCAGTGGGTGTCACCACTGCTTCTTCCGCTGTTGTGCGTGCAATAGAACCCCCTGTTGTGTGTGCAAGGCAATCCCCTGTCCATACTGCATGCAAAGATGCCCCTTCCTCTCAGTCTTCACTTGTTATGGCTGATTCTCAAGAAACAGCATCAACGTCCACGTCCCACCGCAGCGTTCAATTGTCCATATCCCAGACCTTTGAACGAAAGCGGAAATTCGCAGCTAACGCCTCACAGGCCACAGTCCTAAATTCGCACATTTCACGACCGCTTGCGTTGGAAATGCTGCCTTTTAGGCTGGTGGAGACGGAATCCTTCCGCAACCTTATGGCGGTGGCCGTCCCTCGGTACTCGGTCCCCAGCCGACACTATTTTGCCCGGTGTGCCATCCCCGCACTACACAAGTACGTGTCCCAAAACATTTGCAAGGCCCTCAACAACGCAGTTACTGGGAGAGTCCACCTGACAACGGACACGTGGACAAGTGCTTGTGGCCAGGGACGTTACATCTCCCTGACGACACACTGGGTAAACATAGTGGAAGCTGGGACCCAGTCGGACCTTGGGACGGAACACATCCTCCCCACACCGAGGATTGCAGGCCCCATGTCAGTCAGAGTTTCCCCCACAGTGTACAGCTCCTGCTCATCATCCTCCTCCTCCTCCTCATATTCAGCCTCCATCTCAGATACCAACACATCAGTTACAAGCTGGAAGCACCGTAGTACTGCCTCCGCCAAGCGGCAACAGGCTGTGCTGAATCTCCTAAGCTTAGGTGAGAAACCTCACACTGCTTGTGAGTTGTGGACAGCTGTGAAAGAGCAGGCAGATCTGTGGCTGACACCGCTGAACCTACATCCAGGCATGGTCGAGTGTGAAATTGGCCGTAACCTGGTGGCGGCTCTGAGGCGAGGCGAGATCACACACGTACCATGCCTGGCTCATGTGCTTAACCTCATGGTTCAGCGGTTTCTTAAATCGTACCCCGAGTTGCCAGATCTGCTCGCCAAAGTATGCCGCCTGTCAGCTCATAATTTCGCAAGTCAGCTACAGCTTCCGCCGCCCTTGCTGTGTTGCAGCAGCGTTTGCAGCTTCCATCACACCGACTGGTGTGTGATGTCCCCACACGTTGGAACTCTACCCTCCACATGTTGCAAAGGATTTGTGAGCAGAAGAGAGCAGTTGTCGAGTACCAGCTGCAACAAGGCCGTCGATATTCAGGTCAGACTCCACACATAAGACCTCAGGAGTGGACCTGGATGTCTGACATCTGTACCATCTTGACAAACTTTGAGGAGTCCACCCAGATGGTGAGTGGCGATGACGCCATCATTAGCGTCAGCATTCCACTTGTCTGTCTTTTGCAACGCTCTCTGCAGAGAATTAAAGAAGAGGCATTGCAGCCAGAGTACAATGAGATGGATCAAGAAGCCGTAGCGGTCGATTACACACAGCCCAGCCTCATCTCATCCCAATGTGCATTGGGGGACAATGAGGGAGAGGAGGAGGAGGAGGAAGAACAGGAGCTTGTATCATGCGCTGTAGACGGTAGTACCTGTACAACTGTCATACCCTCGGTTCAGCGTGGGTGGCCTGAGGACAGGGGGGAGGAGGAGGAGGAGGAGAGCATGGTCAGTCGTCATCTTGGTGAGGACACGGAAGTCTTGCACGTTACCAGTCTGGCACGCATGGCTGACTTTATGTTACGCTGCCTTAACAGTGACCCTCGCGTTGTAAAAATGTTGGGTGACAGTCATTACTGGTTGGTGACACTTTTAGCCCCCCGCTACAAGGAGAACATTCACTCTTATTCCTGAGGTGGAGAGGTCTACAAAAATGGGGCAGTACCAGAAGGCCCTTGCTGCAGAACTGTTAAAAAAAAAAGTTCCCATCTGAACACGCTAGCGGCAGAGGTCACAGTTCATTGACCAACCAAGGCGTACAAGCGAGAGAGAGGCAACTCCAATCCAGCAGAGGCAGGGGAACACTGTCAACGTTCTGGGACAGTTTTCTGAGACCCGTCCGGCTTACAGGCCCTGAGGCGCGGGGTACTCTCACAAGGAGTGGAAAGTTTCAAAAGATGGTGAGGGAGTACCTTGCCGACCGTACCAGTGTCCTCCGTGATTCCTCTGTGCCTTTTAATTATTGGGTATCCAAGCTGGACACTTGGAATGAACTCGCTCTGTACGCCTTGGAGGTCCTGGCCTGCCCTGCCTCTAGCGTGTAATCGGAGCGTGTTTTTAGTGCCGCTGGGGGAATTATAACTGATAAGCGCACTCGCCTGTCAACTGACAATGCTGACAAGCTGACCCTTATCAAAATGAACAAGGGCTGGATTGGGCCAGACTTCTCATCACCACCAAATGACAGCAGAGTAACATAAAGTCAAATCCACTGTGTTATACGCTTCCTCATTTCGGCTGTTTTATGTTCTTCTCCTTATCCTCAGCCTCCACCACCACTATACCACCAGGGTGACCGTGGTCCGTGTTGCCATTATTGAAAGTTCCTCCATCCTAATTTTTGGCAGCTTTTGCTTTGGAAGGCATAAGCAAAGACTGTGGGAGACCCACTCCCCAATAATGGGAATAATATTTGTAATATGCTGTACTGCATGGCTCTTGTAAGGGACATTGCAAGTTCCTCCGTCCTAATTTTTGGCAGCTTTTGCTTGGAAGGCATAAGCAAAGACTATAGGAGACACACTCCCCAATAATAGGAATGATATTTGTAATATGCTGTACTGTATGGCTCTTGTAAGGGGCATTGCAAGTTCCTCCATCCTAATTATTGGCCGCTTTTGCTTGGAAGGAATAAGCAAATACTATGGGAAACCCACTCCTCAATCATGGGAATAATGTTTGTAATATGCTGTACTGCATGGCTCTTGTAAGGGGCATTGCAAGTTCCTCCATCCTAATTTTTGGCAGCTTTTGCTTGGAAGGCATAAGCAAATACTATGGGAGACCCACTCCCCAATCATGGGAATAATGTTTGTAATATGCTGTACTGCATGGCTCTTGTAAGGGACATTGCAAGTTCCTCCATCCTAATTTTTGGCAGCTTTTGCTTGGAAGGCATAAGCAAAGACTATGGGAGACCCACTCCCCAATCATGGGAATAATGTTTGTAATATGCTGTACTGCATGGCTCTTGTAAGGGGCATTGCAAATTCCTCCATCCTAATTTTTGGCTGCTTTTGCTTGGAAGGCATAAGCAAATACTATGGGAGACCCACTCCCCAATCATGGGAATAATGTTTGTAATATGCTGTACTGCATGGCTCTTGTAAGGGGCATTGCAAGTTCCTCCATCCTAATTTTTGGCAGCTATTGCTTGGAAGGCATAAGCTAATACTATGGGAGACACACTCCCCAATAATGTGAATAATGTTTTTAAGATGCTGTACTGTATGGCTCTTGTAAAGGGCATTAAAAGCGTCTTGTTAAGCTACTGCAACCTCCACCACTTTTCCGAGGGGCATTAAAAGCGTCTTGTTAAGCTACTGCGACCTCCACCACTTTTCCGAGGGGCATTAAAAGCGTCTTGTTAAGCTACTGTGACCTCCATGTATCTTCTGAGGGTCAGTAAAAGCGTCTTGTTAAGCTACTGGTACCTCCACGTCTCTTCTGAGGGGCATTAAAAGCGTCTTGTTAAGCTACTAGGACCTCCACCACTTTTTCGAGGGGCATTAAAAGCGTCTTGTTAAGCTACTGGGACCTACACGTCTGTTCTGAGGGGCATTAAAAGCGTCTTGTTAAGCTACTGGGACCTCCACCACTTTTCCGAGGGGCATTAAAAGCGTCTTGCTAAGCTACTGCGACCTCCACCACTTTTCCGAGGGGCATTAAAAGCGTCTTGTTAAGCTACTGTGACCTCCATGTATCTTCTGAGGGTCATTAAAAGCGTCTTGTTAAGCTACTGGGACTTCAACGTCTCTTCTGAGGGGCATTAAAAGCGTCTTGTTAAGCTACTGGGACCTCCACGTCTTTTCTGAGGGGCATTAAAAGCGTCTGGTTAAGCTACTGGGACCTCCACCCCTTTTCCGAGGGGCATTAAAAGCGTCTTGTTAAGCTACTGGGACCTCCACGTCTCTTCTGAGGGGCAATAAAAGCATCTTGTTAAGCTACTGGGACCTCCACCACTTTTCCGAGGGGCATTAAAACCGTCTTGTTAAGCTACTGGGACCTCCACGTCTCTTCTGAGGGGCATTAAAAGCGTCTTGTTAAACCACTCTGAACTCCACAGCTCTTCCAAGGGGCATTGAAATGTTGTTTTTAATTAACCCTAACCTCCATGACTCTTCGAACCGGCATTGCATTTCCTCCCAATTTTTGGCAGCTTTTGCTTGGAAGGCATAACCAAAGACTATGGGAGACCCACTCCCCAATAATGGGAATAATGTTTGTAATATGCTGTACTGCATGGCTCTTGTAAGAGGCATTGCAAGTTCCTCCGTACTAATTTTTGGCAGCTTTTGCTTGGAAGGCATAAGCAAATACTATGGGAGAGCCACTCTCCAATCATGGGAATAATGTTTGTAATATGCTGTACTGCATGGTTCTTGTAAGGGGCATTGCAAGTTCCTCCGTCCTAATTTTTGGCAGCTTTTGCTTGGAAGGCATAAGCAAAGACTATGGTAGACACACTCCCCAATAATGGGAATAATGTTTGCAATGCATGGCTCTTGTAAGGGGCATTAAAACCGTCTTGTTAAGCTACTGTGACCTCCACGTCTCTTCCAAGGGGCATTGAAATGTTGTTTTTAATTACCTCTAACCTCCACGACTCTTCCAACGGGCATTGCATTTCCTCCTAATTTTAGTCAGCTTTTGCTTTTCAATGAAAAGGGGAAAACTAAGGGAGACCCACTCCCCAATAATAGGTAGAAGGTTTTTAGTACGCTGTAATCCACGTCTGTTTCAAGGGGCATTGCAGTTCCTCAATTTTTGGAAAGCCTTCCATTCACTGCTTAGGCCAACAGTGTACAGAAGACCCAGTTGCTATAAATGGAAAAAACGGTTTAGTTAAGGCCCTCTGACCTCCATGTCATTTCCAAGGAGCATTGGAGTGCCTCAAAATTTTTGGTAGGCATTGCACTCACTGTATGCCCTATAACTGTGTAGCCGAACCGCTCATTTTGTTACAAAAACATATCCTACAAGACATATGTGGTTGACTGGCCTGATATTGATGTGAATGGTCCCTGTTCCTCCTGCTCTTTCTCCTTTGCCACCACCTCATCCATCATTTATCACCTGAAGCTTTGTTTTAACGGGAGTCATAGAACTGGGATAGTAGCAGGAAAACATCCAGCAATCCTCGGAGGAGGTAGGATATGCGCCAAAACTCTGACCACCTCAGGCCTTGCCGCTACTACATACATGTGCTTGCATTCCAAGAAAACAAAGCAGATGCTAACTTCTATCATCATCATCATCATGGTCCTCACCTTGGCACTCTCAACTCCCTGATGGAGAAGCCAGGGCCCACCGGAGGAGTCTCGTTCTCTGGTGGGCTCGTCCAATGCTGCCCTAAAGCAGGCCGGGCTAAGAAAAGTGTGTGTGGGGATGTTCCAAGGAGAAATAGGGGCGGCTGGGGACCGTTTATGGACACCCGGCTGCCCCCAGGCGGCTGGGGACCGATTGTGGACACCCGGCCGCAGGGCGGCTGGGGACCGAGTATGGACACCCAGGCTAAGGACTGAGTATGGATACCAGGCTGCCAACGCAGCCATGACGTGGTGGCCAGATTCCGCCTCCACATGCCTAAAAGGCCCAATTTCAAGTGCAAGCAAGCAAGCCGTATGGTATTGCAGCCTGGGGGTGGGTGGGTGGCAGGCTGCATACTTGCGCTTGCATTGCAAGGAATGGGGGAGGTACAATTGAACACTGCCCTGGGACAAGAACTTGCACGAGGATAGTTGCAAGTCTGTATCTTCTGATGCGGCAAGGATGACTTCTGATGGGCACACTTTTAGGCAGTGACCTGGGTGTCAGAGATGCTTCAAGGGGTCTTCCCCATGCTGTTCCCATGTCTTTTCAGCACTGTATGCATGTGTCACACAGCACATGGCCAGATAAGGTTGTAAAATGTTAAAATGACATTTCTCGGTGAATGCATTTGTCACGGTTGAAAGCAATACAAAAGTGCAAAAACGCATAAAAAATGCTACTTGTGAACATAGCCCAAGGTGTGGAGGAGTATTTTTTTTTTGGTTATTTATTTTACATTATACACAAGTCTTTACCCTGGAAAGGAAGTTCCTTAACATATTTCACAGGAAAGCAGTTTCAGTTTCGTTTTTGAATGTTTTATTGTGAGCCCTTAAAAGTGGCTTAATACCTCTGACCACGTTGTTGACAGCAGTGACCTGGGGGTCAGAAATGCTTCCTGGGGCGATCCCCATGCTGTCCCCATGTCATTTGAGCACTGTCACTATCGTTTTGGGCAATTGTTTTTAAAAGACTGCCGGGGGTGCCGCCGCAAAAATGCTCGGGTCTCCCATAGACTAACATAGGGCTCGTTGCTCGGGTCGAGCACCCGAGTATCACGGCGAGCTCGGCCCGAGCTTCGAGCACCTGAGCATTTTAGTGCTCTTTCAATACTAATTAGCACAAAATGTTGAACCTAAAAAATTAGTGGAAATTTGTGCTCAAGAGCAGCTCTCCTCATAAAAGTCCAGACTAAATGTTTAAACAAGTGTCATTCAAGTTATAGACTGCTTGAGTATGTCCATGAGAAAACACTAATTTACTTAAAAGAGCACTTCAAGAAAAACTGATACGCTGTGTTATGGCTAGTGCAGGGCCTCTGGGGTGGGACATGACCCAGTCATTCTCTCATTGGTGTGTTGTGTCATGCTCCACCCCCGCGGATCCTGCACATGACAGTGTATACGTTTTGCACTTGTTTTTTTGTTTCTGTGTACTAGTTATTTCACCCAATCGTTATAGCACATGAAAATATGAAGTAGACTCATCTTTATAGAAAAACTTTTCTAATAACTGAACAGTATATAAAAAATATTATTGATTTGGGATCATTTTGGTATGGTTTCTTTTTGTCCTGGAGGTCTCCATCTTCTTGTTTGTGGCTTATCTAATTGTAATTCTGAGACTTTCCTAAGATAAAAAAAACATTTTATCCTTTCTTATTTCAGTCAAACCAAACTCTTACTGACTAGACTTTGATGTAGGAACTTATTAAAATGGCTAGACACAGCTTGCATTCTTCTGTTGTTGAGAACTGAATGAGGCTATTTTACCCTGCAGAGAAGATTAGCGAGTAACTAACTTAACTTCAGTCATTCTCGGGTCTTTCATAAAAGGACAGTTACAGCATAGGTATAATCTGTATGGAAAGGCGAGTTTAGTTTATTTTGAGATCTATTTTTTATATTAAAGCAACACATATCACAGAAAACACATGGAACATTAAAAAGTATCCCATCAATTCCTCCCATAAAGAAGCATTCCTCCCAGAAGTTATTATCCTCTTAATATATTGCAGTCATCATATTATACAGCACAGTGTACTTACAATTGCTCATTTTGCCTTTCTACTCAGCTAATTCTTCTCTTTTCTCTGCTCTATGTAGAAACAGGAAGTCTCTTGTCCCTGTATTTATAATTTCCTTTTTCTACTCCTGAACCAGCTGTTCCCTCCTCCATCTGCCAGGGACTTTTGTGGTGACTTATGACTCATACAGGGAAAATTGACCTCCTGTTTCTAGATGGAGCTTAGAAAAGATTCAGCTAGTCAGTTTTTAATCTTGTGATATCATAGACCTTATGGAAAAGAGAAGAATTAGCTGGGTAGAAAGGCAAAATAAGCAATTGTAAGTGCACAGTGCTGTATAATATGATGACTGCAATATATTAAGAGGATAAAAATTTTGATGTGAGTGTAAAAAAGTGACCAGTTTTTGCTCTTAACATAAAAAAAAACAGTGGAGAACCAGGAATAAAGTAATAAATTGTTTGTTTTTTTAAATCCACTATATGGTTCCAGAGATATGGGCTTTTTTATTTGGTGCAAATTTTTATTGTCTTTACCAAGGGGGAGTGGCTTATAGGATTCTCTGGGGTGTGTTTTTAGGCTGCTTTGAATTATTACTTTGTAAGCACCGTCTCCTTGGTAAATACTATTAAAATATGGAGGAAAATTTAAAAAAAACATACCTCTGAAGCTGTATGACAGATTAAAAGAAAATGGAATATTCGTGAGTAGCTGGAATATAAAATCCACAAAAACAGGCCTTTTCTTTGACAATATTTTATCCCCTATAACAATTACATCTGATAAAATGAAAACAATTTCTGAATCAGGTAGATGTGTTCTGACATGTGTTTGGCTGTAAGACAACTGGCTGCTGCAGGAGCCTCTCCCCTCTGCCCTGTGTGCAGCAGAACAAAAGTTTGCTAATCCACACCCCTTACTAGTGTTGAGTGAATTTGTTCGGCATTTCAAATTCGGGTTCGTGTTCGGGGTTTGCGCCAAAAAATCGGCTCTGCCCATGAACATCCCTGATTTCCCACACTGTCACGCAGGGATGTTCGTGGGCAGAGCCGATTTTTTGTCGCGAACAAGCCAGAACCCCGAACACAAACCCGAATTTGAAATGCCGAACAAATTCACTCAACACTACCCCTTACCTAAACAGCAAGGGCATTAGATGACCACCAACTAAAGATGGCACTGATCAGCAGTAGATTAGCCTCTTTGTTCTGAAGTTGGATGTACGCTGGCTTATACCAAGGAATGCTCATTCCCAATAATCGGGCAATGTTAACAAGCTGATTAACTGATGAACAAGCAAAACACAGAGATCAAGTGAAGTTATCTTTTGTCTGACCTAAAAAAAAATCATTTTCCAGGTATGGTGCGGGCTCAGCTTTTGAGTTGGCCTCATACACCCACACCCGTCATTGATGTAAAAAAGGAACAGGTCCCAATGTGGTGCTCACCATATCCCCCTGACCTGTTTCCTAGTCCCAGACTCAACACCATTCAAAAATAACCACTTTCAATCCCTGGGCACAGTAGTGACCTGCTTTAGTCAGTGATGGCCATTTCTGGTGTGTCCAGGACAGGAGCAGGTAGCCGAGACCAGGTGAGCACTAGATCTGTAGCTGTGGTGGTCAGGAAAGGATTGGTATAACTTCTTTCAGTGTTTGAAAAAGAATTCTATTTGGAAAACCCCTTTAATTCAGAGGCATGATGTGTTTGAGATTTTAAAATAGAAAAGATATTCATCAGAACCTATTTTCTTATAACTTTTTATAATGTCTTACCAATATGGAATGTTGGACTGCAGAAATGTATCTTCTTCAAAGATAATATATGTATTATTTTTTTTTTTTACCTGGTGTAAAAGCCGCTGTTCTCCTGAATCCGGAGATGTTTTTCTTTTGTTACTGCGCCTCTCCGTTCCTGAGATATGGCCCCATCTTCCCTACATATAAATCTATTCTTTTTTAGCCAAGTGGGATGTCTTTAACTCTTCCCTGTGGGCGTGTTCTTGAGGACTGTGCCCAGTTGGCTAAACAGACTAGTTTTATATGCAGAGAAGAAAAGACTATATCTCAGGAATGGAGAGGCGCAGGAACAAAAGAAAAACAACGCCGGATTCAGGAGAACAGCGGGATTTATTCTAGGTAAAAAAAAATTACGCATTTAAGGCAAGTGACGGGGCTTCTTTAAAGGGCTAATGTTTATAATCAATGCAGGGCATAGCTGGGGAAGGTGGGCTTGTTCGACACTGAATGTGCCCCCCATTGTTGGCACCCAGATTGGGGCACCAACAAGTCTCTGCTTCAGTCAGGATATTTTTTAGATATATTATTAGGGCAGATAACTAAATCTTTGCTTATGGAGAATAAAAGTCTACTGATGTATCCATATATGACTTGCGTTACAGATCTTCGGTCAGGATTTATAGGAGCCATGTGCTATATGGAAACTCTGAATAGAAATCCTCAATGCATCAGTTTATGTTCCTTTCTTATGGCAGACAATGGGCAATGGTGTTGTAAAGAGATTTATTCTCCATGTCAGACAATATATTATTGTGAGGGCTTGCCATATGCCGGGCTGCTATTCTCCTAGAAGAATGGGACAGTCAGAATTTCCAACCAGTAAATTACCTGCAGCATCTCAAGGCTTCACAAAATTCCTTTTATGTCTCTTATTTATTTGTTTCTGTTACTTCAAATTGTAGCCAGGGGGTCACAAACTAAAACTACATCCACTGCAATCTACAAACAGATGGAAGGAAAATATTATTTGTACTAAGGGGGTTTTTATTTGTCATCTGCATATGCTCGATGGATATTTATGGCAGTGCGCAAAACAAAGCGTTTCATTCATGCAGTTAATCATAAAACATCATCAGGGCATTTATCAACTACCATTGTCAGGTAAAGCGCAATGCCAGACCCGCCTGATAACAACATGAATGGTGTGCTACACAGTCTTAGCATGAGACTTTACATCATTTACTGATAACAGATTCCATCCGGCATTTGTGTCATATATTTTCAATTTTCCATGTAATTATCCATTGGAAAAAAATGTAAAAAATCCCAAATCTTGCAGTTTTCAAATCGGCCACTAGGCCTTATCCTGTTCTCTAGAGGTCACTTCTTATCATAAGGATTACAATGACTGATTAACAATATGTGATATCACAGCTCACCTCCTCCCTGTACAATCACTGATAAAACCTCAATCTAAATCAGATAACACAGGAGTTACCATTCACAATAGGTGATGTCACTGCTCATCTCCTCTGCCTCCTGTACAATGACTGATAACACCTCTATATACATTAGATAACACCGGATCCACCATTCACAATAGGTGATATCACAGCTCACCTCCTCCTCCTGTACAATGACTGATAACACCTCTATATACATTAGATAACACCGGATCCACCATTCACAATAGGTGATGTCACAGCTCACCTCCTCCTCCTGTACAATGACTGATAACACCTCTATATACAATAGATAACACAGGATCCACCATTCACAATAGGTGATGTCACAGCTCACCTCCTCCAGATGTACCAGATGTGGTATTATTGGTGATGAAATAACCGAGTAAGTGCTCATTTCCCTGTAGCGCCACCGAAGGAGAAATTAGTCATTACACTGCACCCAATTAAATCAATGTGTAGTTTGAGTAATGCAGGACAGGACAAGTCCTCCAAAGCAAGCAAGAGACACCCTTTGTAACCACTCTCCATGATATGAGCATCCAATAGCTTCTGATGGAAATGTGTTTTAGGTTTTTTTTTTTTTTTTTTTTTTTTAAACTAGTTCAGGATGGAGCAATTTACCCTTGTTCCTGATGACCAGTCACATTTTTGCTTTTTCCATACATGCGATTTTAAAGAGTTGCAAAATATTTTTTCTCGTTCAGATGTTTAACACTAGGACTACTGGACTCGTGACCCTGCCTAGAACTAATGAAAGGAGTCATTTTGACTCCTTGCTTGTTTTCGTTTATTTTTAGAGTTTCATTTGTGGTTATTTATTAATAATTATATTTTTTGTAATGTATTATTATTGTGAGATCCAACAGTAATGCTTTTGATTGTTTTTTTTCTGCTTTTCTTATTTTTCTACAGAAAATAACAATAATTATAATAGACGTTTTTCAAACATTTTTTTTTATTCAAGTGCACACATATAAACAACAACTGAAGAACAAAAAGCAGAGAAAATGTAGGTGGAGGAGCATAAAAATGAAAATATGGCGCAGAATTCACCTTCTAAACATTTGGTGTTTCGCATTTTAGGCATTGCCTTTGATTTATGGCAGTACATTGCCCACACAAAGACTTACCACAAGTCTTACAATTTCCGACAGATCTATTTTTCTTGCACTTTTCTTTGATCTGGCAAAATTTTGTTTGAACCATCACTTCTGAGCATGTAGAAACTTGGGACGTGGAACCCTTTTCCCTATCTGTGACATAAGGACCACTCAACTCTCTCACAAGCGTTTGCAAAAATGCCTTGCGTGACATTTTTTGGTGGGTAATCTCCTTGAATATTATCCATGCATTTATACCCGCAAAGTCTAAGGCATTTTCAAATGCATGAACAGGCCATCTCCTTGTGCATGTTCGTGTGGTATATTTTCGTGCCATCTGATCCACTACATCTACTCCATATTTTGTTTCATTGTAAAACTTTACCGTTTCTGGAGTTTTTTTAGCGGAATCAGACGCAACAACAACATCTGGATGGACGGAACTCAAAATGACAACATTTTTGTTGGGCTTTCCTTGATATACTGTAAGTGTAAAATTGTCTTCATTTCTAAACACTTTAGTGTTGTACAATTCCTCTTTCATGGATTCTTTAGGCACTTCTCGCCTTATCTTGTTCAGTGTTCCCACGATGGTTGTTCCTTTGCTTTTTAGCTGTTTAGCTAATTTTACTGAAGTAAAATAATTATCGGTTGTAACATTGCGACCTTTTTTCAAAAACGGGTCCAATAACTTCATTACCACATGGTCAGCTAAACGGTCCTCAGCACGGCGTGTGTCATCTTTGCCTAGATAAGGGAAGCCATTTGCCAGATATTTGCTCCTCTTATCAACAGCTAGCCAATATTTGTGGCCATATTTATCTGGTTTGGAAGGCTTGTACTGCGTGAATGGACACCTAGTTTTGCTTGGGAAAAGTTGCTCAACCACCGTTATGTATGGGCCAGGTTTGTAACACGCAATACAATTTTCAATAAACCTGTCCCACACAGTAGAAAATAGAGCAAACTTGTCCGTTTGCAGTCTCTCCGATCGAGTAGATTTCTCATCAAATCTGAGAAACCTCATAATTTCAACAAAGCGGTCCCTAGACATTGTCGCTTTGCAAAACGGTATTCCCCAGTCATTACACCAAATACTGCTAATCGAGTGACGGTTCGTGCCAGATATTCCACGAGCATAGAATATCGCAATGAATGCATCTAGCTCCTCATCAGATAGAGTAAACTGTAAATTATTGTTCCTGCATGCTTCTGCAAGCGTACAGTTCTTTATATGTGTCAATATATATGAATCAAAAAATAAACGCCATGCGCTCAAAGGACTATCGATAATGATATTTCTTCTGGCGTATCCTGTAGGGCCAGGTGCTTCTCGAAGAATATTTTGGCTGTCACGCCTACCAGGCAAGTGTTCTCCAATTTCAACAGGTTTCCATTGAATACCATCCGCTGAAACTAGTATTCCTTCAGATTCGCCTTCTCTGGTGTTTGTTGTTGCATTACCTTCGCCGCCATCGTTATCTGTTGTTCTTTCATTTCTGGGACGTTTTGCTGATTTTTTCTGTCCACGACCAGGAGGATGGTCACGAGGCAACATAACTGCATGAGCCCGATCCCCAGTTGATGTGCTTGGAATATCTGTAAAAAAGTTGATGAATATTTAGAATTTTTGTTTTGTAAGGGTCCGTGCACACTGGCTGGATTAGCGGCGGAATATCCGACCGGATATTCTCACCACAATCCGGCCCGTACCTGCCCGCTCAGGTACAGAGCGGAGTTTCATACCTGAAGCTCCGCTCCGAACCCCGGGCTGGAGCCGCTGTCTGGGACGGAGCCGTGCTCGCGCGTAAGCAAGCGCTGCTCTGTCCCTGACAGCGGCTCCAGCCCGGGGTTCGGAGCGGAGCTTCAGGCATGAGTGGGCAGGTACGGCCTGTATTGCGGCAAGAATATCCAGATGGCTATTCAGCCAGAATTCTGCTAGTGTGCACAAGCCCTAACTCAGTGTGTGGAAGAACAAATAAATACACATAACTACTTACCTTCTGGATTTGTTCCTTCTGAGTCTTCAGATTCACTTGATATGTTCTGAGGAATGAAATCTTCATCACTGTCAGAATCAAATACATGTTCCTGCAATTCGGATTCCGATTCATCCTCCGGTATGGATTGCAAAGTAGCCAGAATATCCTGAGGCTTTATCAAACGTCTTCTCTCCATATTCCTCACAAATTCCATAATTCTATATAGTTCCCTGCTGAAAAATAGAAATGAAATGAAAACTAAAAGAAATAATAACTGTTCTGCCACCTTCAAAAGTAGGTGGGCTGAATCAGTTGACAGACAGCTAAACTATTTCATAACAATTCATACCTGTATGAGTCTTCAGAGCTCGTATGTCTGCGTCTGTTCTCTTTGTCTCTTCAGCTGAACTGAAAGTAAAGTTACTATCCAGAATACTGTCTCCTGCTAGGACCTTAGAAAAACACCACCCTTCATTAGCATAAGATAAGAGCCTAGAGTAAACAAGCTATTTTGTTCAGCATTACACAGTAATACAAGCAGGTAAAACACAAGGAAAATGTGAAAAGTTGACATGTAAATTGAACTACATCTATATGAACATCAGGGTAAATAAGACAGAGTGAAAAAATTATGCACAAAACTTTATAGCAACATTTAGTGACAAAAGGACCTCAAAATATAGTAGGGAGTCAAAATGACTCCCTTCAGTAGTTCTTGGTAAATTTTGAAAAAAACGCGCAAATTTTTCACCAAAATTATTTATTCTCACAAAATCTTTTTTCACATCATATTTGAGGAAAAGTCACCGAGTTTCAAGCCAGAATTCTGAAAAATGTAGTCACAGAAGAGAAATAAAAAACGAAAGGAGTCAAAATGACTCCATCAGTAGTTCTAGTGTTAAGTAATTTTTTGCATCTTTTTTTCGTGATACGTGGGGTGTATTTTTTATGGTGGTGTGAAAATGTTTTTTATTTTTTTTTGCCCACTTTGGTAGGAGAATGTCCTCTTTCACATTTGTTTTACTTTT
This sequence comes from Phyllobates terribilis, assembly GCF_046119375.1. Classification (NCBI taxonomy): domain Eukaryota; kingdom Metazoa; phylum Chordata; class Amphibia; order Anura; family Dendrobatidae; genus Phyllobates; species Phyllobates terribilis. Next base: position 52,894,208 of record NW_027362767.1, on the reverse strand, counting down.
TTTATGGCTACAAAGGGCCATTTAAATACATTTTAAAGTTTGTTCTTTTTGTAACAATTAATTAATTTTTCTATACTGTATTGGACATGTTTGTTTTTTTTTCGACTGGAGTAACAGCGATTTCAATTGGCAATTTTTTTTTACCTACTTTTTATTTATGTATTTATTTACATAGTGTGCCCCCCATATTATATATGTATATATATATATATATATATATATATATATATATATATATATACAGGACACACCTTCTCATTTAAAGATTTTTCTGTATTTTCATGACTATGAAAATTGTACATTCACACTGGAGGCATCAAAACTATGAATTAACACATGTGGAATTATATACTTAACAAAAAAGTGTGAAGCAACTGAAAATATGTCTTATATTCTAGGTTCTTCAAAGTAGCCACCTTTTGCTTTGATGACTGCTTTGCACACTCTTGGCATTCTCTTGATGAGCTTCAAGAGGTAGTCACCGGAAATGGTTTTCACTTCACAGGTGTGCCCTGTCAGGTTTAATAAGTGGGATTTCTTGCCTTATAAATGGGGTAGGGACCATCAGTTGTGTTGTGCAGAAGTCAGGTGGATACACAGCTGATAGTCCTACTGAATAGACTGTTAGAATTTGTATTATGGCAAGAAAAAAACAGCTAAGTAAAGAAAAACGAGTGGCCATCATTACTTTAAGAAATGAAGGTCAGTCAGTCCGAAAAATTGGGAAAACTTTGAAAGTGTCCCCAAGTGCAGTTGCAAAAACCATCAAGCGCTACAAAGAAACTGGCTCACATGAGGACCGCCCCAGGAAAGGAAGACCAAGAGTCACCTCTGCTTCTGAGGATAAGTTTATCCGAGTCACCAGCCTCAGAAATCGCAGGTTAACAGCAGCTCAGATTAGAGACCAGGTCAATGCCACACAGAGTTCTAGCAGCAGACACATCTCTACAACAACTGTTAAGAGGAAACTTTGTGCAGCAGGCCTTCATGGTAAATAGCTGCTAGGAAACCACTGCTAAGGACAAGCAACAAGCAGAAGAGACTTGTTTTGGCTAAAGAACACAAGGAATGGACATTAGACCAATGGAAATCTGTGCTTTGGTCTGATGAGTCTGTGGCACCCCAGGGGTCTGGTTTCCACAGTAACGGCAATGTTATGTCTGAGAGCAGGTGGGAGGTCTCTTGGTCAGGGATCCTGTGCATGCCACACCTCCTGCCCAGTCCTGGGAGGGGAAGAACTTCCCCTATATAAACCTAGGGCTGAGGCAGGGTTAGTGAGTAGAGAAGAAGTAGAGACAGAGAAGCAGATATAGGAAAAGAACATCAGGAGCTCTGTGGGAGCAGTACTACAAGGAGTCAGGGGCTGGCAGCTGCAGAGCTCGCCCTGACTGAAAAGTTATCACCGGACCCGGAGTCCGAGGCTGTGGGGACTAACTCCTATCCAGCAGCAGAATCCGTCAGGCAGGGGATTTCAGGTCCTCTGGCCAAGAAACCCGAAGGCACGGTCACACGCATGGGACCAGCACCGCCGTCGTGGAGCGGAAGCTACTAGAAGGCCCCGAGTCACCGGCCATACGGGTGAGCACCACACGGTACACTCAGGGACGTGGGCTACTTTTACCCGCCTCTAGCAAGGTAGCCAGAAGAGTACAGTTAGCTGGGAAGGCCTACAACTCCGCCTGGCCAGGGGAGATCCCATCTGCTCAAGGACTGACCAGGCCCCGATCGCTAGCAAGTACTCCGGGAGGGTCTATCTTTGTCACAAGTAAAGACCCTGAACTGCACGCATCGTCTCTGAGTGGTTCCTGCTACCCCCATCATCCACGTCGGCTGCCCTGAGGCCATACCCCTCCCGTTGGGGGTTATACCATCCCCGCTGCACCATCCTTCCACCGGCCTCAGCGGTCTGCCCTGCAGCGGCAGCTCCAAAGCTGCATTCAACGGGTGGCGTAGTCATCCAACATCTACTGCTAATAGACTCGCCACTTAGTTTGACTCCCTGGGCACGGACCGGGTCACCGCCACGAGACTACAACCCTCAAGAGATCCGGCTCCGGGTAAGCTCCCGCGTGCGCAACGCAGCGCGACACAGGCCCAGGGGCGCGTCAAGTCCAAATTTGAGATCTTTGGTTCCAACCACCGTGTCTTCGCGCGACGCAGAAAAAGTGAACGGATGGACTCTACATGCCTGGTTCCCACCGTGAAGCATGGAGGAGGAGGTGTGATGGTGTGGGGGTGCTTTGCTGGTGACACTGTATGCCTTCAAAATTGAAGGCATACTGAACCAGCATGGCTACCACAGCATCTTGCAGCGGCATGCTATTCCATCCGGTTTGCGTTTAGTTGGACCATCATTTATTTTTCAACAGGACAGTGACCCCAAACACACCTCCAGGCTGTGTAAGGGCTATTTGACCAAGAAGGAGAGTGATGGGGTGCTACGCCAGATGACCTGGCCTCCACAGTCACCAGACCTGAACCCAATCGAGATGGTTTGGGGTGAGCTGGACCGCAGAGTGAAGGCAAAAGGCCAACAAGTGCTAAGCATCTCTGGGAACTCCTTCAAGATTGTTGGAAGACCATTTCCGGTGACTACCTCTTGAAGTTCATCAAGAGAATGCCAAGAGTGTGCAAAGCAGTCATCAAAGCAAAAGGTGGCTACTTTGAAGAACCTAGAATATAAGACATATTTTCAGTTGTTTCACACTTTTTTGTTAAGTATATAATTCCACATGTGTTAATTCATAGTTTTGATGCCTTCAGTGTGAATGTACAATTTTCATAGTTATGAAAATACAGAAAAATCTTTAAATGAGGTGTGTCCAAACGTTTGGTCTGTACTGTGTATATATATAAATTTCCCCTGTACCCAATTACAGTAGAAATACAGCCTCCTGATTGCATTGCAGTCCTGTTACACATTATTAGTTGTAGCTACTTTTGTATCATATTTAATAAATATTGATAACTTTTATTCATGATTGCAGATTGTTCTCCCTCTTTTTCTCTGTAGGTTCTTTATGCTACAATCTTGAGGGAGTGTATTATATTATATGAGGAATTTTTTGTTTTCTGTGTTTAAGAGCTGACTGGGTCTCAAAGGATTAAGCAGGTTCTGATCCTTCTGTTATGCACACGCCCGGGCTAAGCGGCGTGTGCGTGTGATTGGTAGTGATTCCACTGGACCGTGCCGGAGAGTGTATGCCTGGAGGGGCGTGACTAAGTATTCACCCGATCCGACCAGGGTCGCACGACGGCATACGACGCCAGTGCACCAAGGAGGAACCGAGCAGAGGGACCAGGTGCTACTCCAGGACAGACCCCGGACACGGCTGTTGACCCACACAGGGAATACAGGAACAGGCTGGTAGGCTGGCACACAGACTGGAGGGTATAGGCAGGCACGACTGGTATGCAGGCAGGCGGGTATGCAGGCAGGGGGGTAAAGGCAAGCACAGCTAGAGTGCAGACAGAGGCACTAGCAGGTAGGAACACAGGCGGGATAGAACCCAGTACACACCGGGACTCAGGAACAATACAGGCAGGATAGGGCCCAGTACACACTGGGACTCAGGAACAATACAGGCAGGATAGGGCCCAGTACACACTGGGACTCAGGAACATTACAGGCCGAGGGGTACAGGCAGGGCAGGACAGGACTGCCGGAGCAGCGGGCAGAAGCAGGGCAGGACAGGACTCTGAACACACGGAACAGACAGGAAGGGAAAGACAGAGCCAGACACCCACAGGGTACTTGCAGTGAAGTAGCGAGTGGACCACAAACTCACAAACGGGAGTACAGAGACAACAGGCAGGAGTTAGGTACGAGTACAGACTCTGCAGAAAAAGGAAGGGAACGGACAAAGAGGCAAAACAGGTAAAGGATAGGAGAGAGTTCAGACTGGAACTGAGTGTACGGAGGAGACCGACACTGCAGCGGGATACAGGAGCGGGTCTGGGAATACAGCCCCCAGAGAGGCGGGACGAACAGGCAAGGAGCGTGTTCAGACAGGACAGACAAGATACAGGACACAGTTCAGACACGGGAGCTGACACCGCAAGGCAGGAGAAATACAGGACTTAGTTCAGACACGGGAACTAATACCGTAAAGCAGGAGACAAACAGGACACAGTTCAGACACGGGAGCTGACACCGCAAGGCAGGAGAAATACAGGACTTAGTTCAGACACGGGAACTAATACCGTAAAGCAGGAGACAAACAGGACACAGTTCAGACACGGGAGCTGACACCGCAAGGCAGGAGAAATACAGGACACAGTTCAGACAGGCCTGGAAATACAGCCTCCAGGAAAGGCGGACAGGGAAACAGGAACGGGACCTGGCAACTTCAGAGTGCAAGCACACACTGAAAGAAACACATATGCTCAGGCAGGGATAGAAGGGAGCTGCTGAGCTATATACCAAGAGACAGACAGCGATAGGCTGAGGACGCACAAGGGGAGTGACCCACAGCAGGTACAAAAGACAGGAAGTGATCGGGCGCCGCCCTTAAGCAGCAGAGACAGACACAAACACAAACAGACAGCATGGAGGGAAGCCAGAGAGACATTCTGGACAGGAGATCAAGTGCGCCCTCTTGCACAGTGGGAGATGGACCACCATGCAAGGACGCCGCCAGGTATGTTACAGTACCTCCCCCCTTACGCCCCCTCTTCTTCAGGCCTGCCAGAATCTTCCGCAGGGAATTCGAGGACCAGTCGTTCACTGGGTTGGAGGGGGACAGAGACTTGAGGGTAATCTCTGCTTCGAGGTACATCTTGTCAAGCTCACAGGAAGAAATAGACGGGTTATCAGGTACATAATGAGGAAAAGTCACTGTCTCTTTGTTATCTGGTGGTACCCCGGAGGATTCAGGAAACAACTGGAGGTCCTCCGCCGGGTCAAAAGAGTACTGAGGCTCAGAGAAAACATCTGCTTCAGAGTACACTAGGTCGGACTCACTGGAGGAAGCAGGCGAGGTATCAGGTACAGGAAATAGGAAAGTCTCTGTCCATTCACCACCAGGTGGCACCCCGAAGGGTTCTGAACACAACTGGAGGTCCTCCGCCTGGTCGGAGGGGTGTAGAGACTCGGGAGTAACCTCTGCTTCGGAGTACACTAGGTCGGACTCACTGGAGGAAGCAGGCGAGGTATCGGGTACCGAGTATAGGAAAGTCTCTGTCCATTCACCACCAGGTGGCACCCCGAAGGGTTCTGAACACAACTGGAGGTCTTCCGCCTGGTCGGAGGGGTGTAGAGACTCGGGAGTAACCTCTGCTTCGGAGTACACTAGGTTGGACTCACTGGACGAAGCGAGCGAGGTATCAGGTCCAGGATATAGGAAAGTCTCTGTCCATTCACCACCAGGTGGCACCCCGAAGGGTTCTGAACACAACTGGAGGTCCTCCGCCTGGTCGGAGGGGTGTAGAGACTCGGGAGTAACCTCTGCTTCGGAGTACACTAGGTTGGACTCACTGGACGAAGCGAGTGAGGTATCAGATCCAGGATATAGGAAAGTCTCTGTCCATTCACCACCAGGTGGCACCCCGAAGGGTTCAGAACACAACTGGAGGTCCTCCGCCTGGTCGGAGGGGTGTAGAGACTCGGGAGTAACCTCTGCTTCGGAGTACACTAGGTTGGACTCACTGGACGAAGCGAGCGAGGTATCAGGTACAGAGTATAGGAGAGTCTCTGTCCTTTCGCTACCAGGTAGCACCCCGAAGGGTTCAGGAGGTCTCAGGGAGGACAGACCCTGGCGTGACTGCTTGCCTCTAAGTCTAGCACGTCTGGACTGCCTCTTGAGGTTGGGAGAAGTATTCCGGAAAGCGTAGTCACCCTGTGAGGATTCTGGGTGGGCAGTAGTCTCATTGGGCTGGAGAACTATTGCGCTACCCACACACATTACCTGACGGGGCTGCTCCGGGATATTGGGAAGTGAAGCTTCAGCAGGGGCTTCAGAGTTAGGGTCCTCGAAGACCATACGAAAGGCCACCAGGAAGGCCTGCAGGTCAAGGATGACAGGATCCCATGCTTCCCATAGGGGGGTGACCCATTTCAAGGCATCACCCGCTAGGTAGTCAATCATAAAGGCCACTTTAGCCCAATCGGAAGGAAAATAGAGAGGGTAGGCCTTAAAGTGTAGCATGCATTGCTCCACAAATGCACGACACTGTCTTGGATCCCCATAGTAACGTGGCGGATCCGCAGGAACGAGAGCTGATGGATCCATCTGGACGGGTGCGTAATTCGCCTGGAACTCAGCTAAAGGGAAAAAAAATTTATTTATTTATTTTAATGCATGTATTTGCTGGAAAAACTTCTCAGAGAGCGAAGGCCGTGGGGCTCAACGGGAACCATGGCCTGAGCATGCTGTTATGCACACGCCCGGGCTAAGCGGCGTGTGCGTGTGATTGGTAGTGATTCCACTGGACCGTGCCGGAGAGTGTATGCCTGGAGGGGCGTGACTAAGTATTCACCCGATCCGACCAGGGTCGCACGACGGCATACGACGCCAGTGCACCAAGGAGGAACCGAGCAGAGGGACCAGGTGCTACTCCAGGACAGACCCCGGACACGGCTGTTGACCCACACAGGGAATACAGGAACAGGCTGGTAGGCTGGCACACAGACTGGAGGGTATAGGCAGGCACGACTGGTATGCAGGCAGGCGGGTATGCAGGCAGGGGGGTAAAGGCAAGCACAGCTAGAGTGCAGACAGAGGCACTAGCAGGTAGGAACACAGGCGGGATAGAACCCAGTACACACCGGGACTCAGGAACAATACAGGCAGGATAGGGCCCAGTACACACTGGGACTCAGGAACAATACAGGCAGGATAGGGCCCAGTACACACTGGGACTCAGGAACATTACAGGCCGAGGGGTACAGGCAGGGCAGGACAGGACTGCCGGAGCAGCGGGCAGAAGCAGGGCAGGACAGGACTCTGAACACACGGAACAGACAGGAAGGGAAAGACAGAGCCAGACACCCACAGGGTACTTGCAGTGAAGTAGCGAGTGGACCACAAACTCACAAACGGGAGTACAGAGACAACAGGCAGGAGTTAGGTACGAGTACAGACTCTGCAGAAAAAGGAAGGGAACGGACAAAGAGGCAAAACAGGTAAAGGATAGGAGAGAGTTCAGACTGGAACTGAGTGTACGGAGGAGACCGACACTGCAGCGGGATACAGGAGCGGGTCTGGGAATACAGCCCCCAGAGAGGCGGGACGAACAGGCAAGGAGCGTGTTCAGACAGGACAGACAAGATACAGGACACAGTTCAGACACGGGAGCTGACACCGCAAGGCAGGAGAAATACAGGACTTAGTTCAGACACGGGAACTAATACCGTAAAGCAGGAGACAAACAGGACACAGTTCAGACACGGGAGCTGACACCGCAAGGCAGGAGAAATACAGGACTTAGTTCAGACACGGGAACTAATACCGTAAAGCAGGAGACAAACAGGACACAGTTCAGACACGGGAGCTGACACCGCAAGGCAGGAGAAATACAGGACACAGTTCAGACAGGCCTGGAAATACAGCCTCCAGGAAAGGCGGACAGGGAAACAGGAACGGGACCTGGCAACTTCAGAGTGCAAGCACACACTGAAAGAAACACATATGCTCAGGCAGGGATAGAAGGGAGCTGCTGAGCTATATACCAAGAGACAGACAGCGATAGGCTGAGGACGCACAAGGGGAGTGACCCACAGCAGGTACAAAAGACAGGAAGTGATCGGGCGCCGCCCTTAAGCAGCAGAGACAGACACAAACACAAACAGACAGCATGGAGGGAAGCCAGAGAGACATTCTGGACAGGAGATCAAGTGCGCCCTCTTGCACAGTGGGAGATGGACCACCATGCAAGGACGCCGCCAGGTATGTTACACTTCCCTACATCCAACAATCACAATGTCGCTGGGTCAGAAGAAGGAAGCTCCATTCGAGCTTCCTAGTATTGTATACACTCTGCTTCTACAGTGCTGTGTATACAGAGATAGAGAAGGCAGAGAAAGTAATAAACCGTTTCTGCCTTCTGTGACGCTATTCATTACTCATGGACTTGCCGTGAGGCAGGATAATCAAGAGGTCTGGGGTCAGTACCAAGAGAGCTCGTAATAGACCAAGGGAAAAAAACAAAAGTATAGTCAGATCGCAGTCCGAGGTTAGAGGGTCAAGACAAAGAGGCAAGTCAAGTGGATGGTCAAAGGTAAATCCAAGGTCAGCAACGGAGATCAGAATACAACTCAGAGCACAGAGCAGACACACACCACTTGAGCAAAGCTACAATTGGCAATGGTCTGACCAATGTCAGAGTGCTAAATAGCTCTGTAATCACCCAGAATGGATGACACCTGGAGGAGATCCCACAGACCCAGCCAGATAGGATGTCTGAACTGTCATTCACAATACGCACACCTCTGCCTCAGATTGGGCGTTTGAGCTGTCACTCATAATCCTGACAGCTCAGCAAGCCCTCGATCCCATAGGACGGCAGAGCTGTAATTCGCAGTGTCCATAGGCCACTGTGAGTGGTGGAATCTTGACACCTTCTCTATGCCTGATCCTTGATCTTGCAGATGCACAATTGCATTCAGCTGCTCTACTTTGCAGTGACATTTTTCAATGTCACTGCAGAATGCGGACCACCCAGATGTTTAAAGTCTATGGGTGGTCTGCAAGCGGTTAAAGAGTTTGTCTACTACTTGGGCATCCCCTTTTCATTTCCCATGTTTGGCTCAGTTAAAATAAAAACACCTATACTTACCCCCGATGCCCATGCCGTTCCAGCGGTGTCGGCACTCGCGTTCCTGGAACTCACAAGAGGTTGTTACATGAGGAAGTGAGAGAGCAGCCGCAGCCCTGGCTCCCTGTTGATATTCAATATGTCCGAAGGTTATAGTGAAGCTGTCACTGATTGGTTGCAGGGCAAACTCACGTGAGCCCCAGGAAAACGAGTGCTGACACCGCTGGAACGGCACTGACACAGGAAGTGAGTATAATTGTTTTTATTTTAACGAGGCCAAACATGAGGAAAGAGAAGGGGCTGTCCTAGTAGTGGACAAGCCCTTTAATTGCAGTTTAATAAAATATATTATTTTGACTGCATGTAGCCACAACTAGGGGGCACTAACCCCATTTAGATGTTTACAACTGGTATTGAAGTCAATGAGCTCCTCTTACCAAAGGTCACATGGCAATCATTTGTCTTACTACTATAGCGGGTTCTTCACGGCACTACTGAGAGAAGTGGGGGAAGGAAAGCGACAGCGGCACTGGGTATATTTCTAGTTCAGGTGAAAAGTTGTCACATTTTCCACCATTTAAACTGATTTGTACATACACCAACACTATTCTTAACAGAGGATCTATTAAGCCACAAATCTGTTCTAAAGCCTTTAGCCCTAATGGTATAGAAGAGTCTGAATAGGAGCCAACGGTCATGTAATTGTATCTATTTGTTCCCACAAGACAAATAGGAACATAAAAGTAGAAAACATTAAAACTTGCAGGATCCAAAAAGCTAATTGGCCACCAGCATCACTATAAAGACTGGAAATGCTGGAAAAAGAAAAAAAAAAGGTACGTTCTCCAAAGCATGAAAATGATGGAAACTAATGAAACTAATTATTGTAGTTTCTGAGGGAGAAAAGGATTTCATATCTGAGCTAATGGCACATTGGATACATTTGCATAATTGTATTATCATATTTAAGCCAGCCATTATTGCAATGAAATGCAGCAATATATAATGCAAAATTAGTTACACATGATAGAATAGGCAGGATTTTATACAAATATGTATATGAGCTCCTAAAGAAAATATCAATTTATAATTTGGGGGTCATTTCTTTGCAAACATAACTAGGAGATAGTGATATAGCTCAGGGTTATAGAGAGTTTGCAAAGTCTTAGAAATTGCAATGCCTTGTAAATGATATATCGGTGTTTGGAATAAACACAAAAGTAATTCAAAGCGGTGATCGAAGATGAGAAAAAATGTTCATGTATCTGAAACAGTGCCACCCTTCTCCATAGGTTGGGTGTGAAACCGCAGCTGCATTCACTTCAATGGAGCTGACGTGACCTGTTTTGGGAACAAAGGAGCCATGTTTTTGTAATTATTGACACGCCATTAAGCTACTGTTTAAAAATGTTGTGTGGGATATGCACCAGCACTAGGGATGAGCGGACTCGTGGAAATTCGGGTTCTGGTACCCAACCGAACTTTAGTCCAAAGTTCGGTTTGGGTACCAGAACTGTACCCGAACTTGAAACTGAACCCGAACCCCATTAAAATCAATGGGGACCGGAACTTTGGAGCTGGAAAATCTTCTCTCCTTCCCCTTTTCCTTCCCCTTTTCCTTCCCCTTTTCATTCCCCTTTTCCTCCCTCCTTTTCCTCCCCCTTTTCTTTCCCCTTTTCCTTCCCCTTTTCCTTCCCCTTTTCCTTCCCCTTTTCCTCCCTTTTTCCTCCCTCTCTCGTCCCCATACTTCCGAACTGTGAAACACACTTCCAGGAGAAGTCTGTGTCCTGTACGAACCCCAGACTATTACAGTTCAGGTTCACTCATCTCTAATCAGTATCACTCTTGTTGATAGGCTATGCCTGGTACGGCAGCTCAGACTTATTCAATATCAGCTACATGCAGTACCAGATTTGGCCTATGGACAACTGTGGAGCTGTAGAGCCTTATACAAATTTTCTGTTTTATTTTTCAGCAAGAAAAAAGGATTAAGCCATATAAAGAGGTACAAGGATGATGAGGAAGTAGATGGAGCTGCAATGTGGATTAATGGAGGGGTTGTATTCTTTGTAAAATCTTTTATTATATTGGTCCCCTGATTAAGAGCGGATTGGTGTCAAACTGCTATAACTTCCCGTAATGCACTTTAATCTGTTGGGAACCCAGTAACAAATGTTTCAATAATCAGCAACAACACCATAGAGAAAATGAAAAGCCCCCTGACGTGTTTCATCTTTTCTGGCTTTGTTAGGGTTACAGCGGCTTATAATGCCCACATTCAACCTAACCTAATCCCAAAGCAATGGTTGAGAAGTGGTCTTGGTGAATTTATTGATTTTTCCTTAGATTGGTCAGAGCTCCTTTTTGTTCCAAATCTTCTGCGTAGACATTTGTGATCAATATCTAGCTGCTTGAAGCAAACATCAGTAGCTGTAAGTAAATCAAGAGCTAGTTGAATACTGCTTATACATTGAACTTAATATTCAAGGGGTTGTCCATTACTAGGACAACCCCTTCTTGATCTAAATGTGTGGGCGTGATAAAATAAAAAAGCTTATACTCTCCTCCTGTGCCAGCATCATTCTAGAGAAATCATCACTCGTGGTCTGGAAGTTCTCGTGCAGTTGTTGTGACATGTGACCCTGGCGCCCAATCAGCATCGGCGTCACTGTCCTCACCTCCGGTCGAATTGATCATGAAGAGGAAGTCCGGGCTGCAGCTGATCTGACTTCCACTTCAACTTCAATTCGACAGGAGGCGGGGACAGTGACGCCAGCTCTGATTGGGCGCTGGGGTCACATGTCACAGCAGCAGCATGGAAGCGCCGGGGAACGGCGCAAGCACGGGTGGTGAGTATAAGCCTTTTTATTTTATTGGAGCTAAGCGAGGGGCATGACAAGGAGTTGTCCAAGTAGTGGACAACTTCTTTAAGACTGTATGTGTGGCACCCCAGGGGTCTGGTTACCACAGTAATAGAGATATTATGTCTGAGAGCAAGTGGGAGGTTTCTCTGGTCAGGAGCCCTAAGCATGCAACACGGCCCACTCAGACCTGGGAGGGGAGGAATTTGCCCTTATAAACTGGGTCTGGGGCGGGATTAGTGCGTGAAGTCCCAGACAGAGACACAGTCAGGTCTGGAGGACAGCAGACACAGGGAAAGTGACAACAGGAGCTCTGTAGGAACAGTAGCTGAATACCAGGGGCTGGAGCTGAGCAGAGTTCGCCCTGGTTGAAGACACTAACCCGGACACGGAGTCCGAGGCTGTGGGGACGTCCAGGTCCAGCAGCAGAATCCAACCGGCAGGGGATTCCATGTCCTCTGGCCTTAGAAACCCGAAGGCACGGTCACAAGCAAGGGACCAGCACCGCCATCGTGAAGCGGAGGTTAACGGAAGGCCCCAAGTCACCGGCCATACGGGTGAGCACCACACGGTATACTCAGGGACGTGGGCTACTTCTACCTGTATAGAGCAAGGTAGCCAGGAAAGAGTGCAGATAGTCGGGGAGGCCTACAACTCCACCTGGCCAGGGGAGATCCTGCTTGCTCACAGACTGACCAGGCCCCTACTGCTAACCAGTACTCCCGGGAGGGTCTGCTTTATACCATCAGTAAAGACCCTGAACTGCACCACACGTCTCTGTGTTTCATCACCGCACCAGCACCATTACTACTGGGACGCTCACACCATCACTCCCATCATCCACATTAGCTGCCCTGAGGCAATACTTCTCCCGTGGGGAGTTATCCCATACTTGGCTGCGCAAACTACATCAGCCTCAGCGGTCTGCAGCGCAGCGGCGGTCCCCACTGACCGCAATCCACGGGTGGCGTAGTCGGACATTGTTATTACTTAAGACTGCCACTGGTTTGACCGCCCTGGGCGCAGACCGGGTCACCGCCACACTGAGACTACAACCCCCAGCGATCCGGCTCCGGGTATCCCCCTGCACAGCACAGGCCCAGGGGGCGCGTCATATGCAATGAGCTCTTTGGCTCACCCTAATGGTGAATACAGTTAGAAATAATTTATTTTTTTAAATTGTAGGTTTATGTATTGAGTGATTTGTTATAAAAAACAGTCCTCTAAACCGTTATGAATAAACTCATCAGTTCAAAATTTAAGAACTAAAATAAAAGTGTGGTGTTGATAGGGCATCAATGTAAAAGTAGCGGGCAACCTCTTTAATATTTGGTACAGAAACCTTTCTTTGCAATTACAGAGGTCAGACATTTCCTGTAGTTCTTGACCAAGTTTACACACACTGCAAAAGGGACTTTGGCCCACTCCTCCATATAGATCGTCTCCAGATCTTTTCAGGTTTTGGGTGTGTCACTGGGCAACATTGAGTTTCAGCTTCCTCCAAAGATTTTTTAATTGGGTTCAGGTCTGGAGACTGGCTGGGCCCCTCCAGGACCTTGAAATGCTTCTTACAGAGCCACTCTTCAGTTGCCATGGCTGTGTGTTTCGGGTCATTGTCATGCTGGAAGACCAAGCCATGACCCATCTTCAATGCTCTTACTGAGGGAAAGAGGTTGTTGGCCAAAATCATGTGATACATGACTCCATCCAGCCTCCCTTCAATATGGTGCAGTCGTCCTGTCACCTTTGCCGAAAAGCACCCCCAAAGAATGATGTTCCTCCCAACGTGCTTCAAGGTTGGGATGGTGTTTTTGGGGTTGTACTCATCCTTCTTCTTCCTCCAAACACGGCGAGTAGAGTTGATAACAAAAAGTTCTATTTTGGTCTCATCTGACCACATGACCTCCTCCCATGCCTCCTTTGGATCATCCAGATGGTCATTGTTGAACTTCTAGCAGGTCTGGGCATGTGCTGGCCTGAGCAGGGGGACCTTGTATGTCCTGCAGGATTTTAATCCATGACGGCGTAGTGTGTTACTACAGTAATGTTTGAAACTGTGGTCCCAGCTCTCTTCAGGTCATTGACTAGGTCCTCCCTTGTAGTTCTGGACTGATTCTTGACCTTTCTCAGAATCATCCTTACCCCACGAGACAAGATGCTGTATGGAGCACCAGACCGAGGAAGATTGACAGTCATCTTGTGTTTCTTTCTTTTTCTAATAATTGCGCCAACAGTTGTTGCCTTCTCAACAAGCTGCTTGCCTATTGTCATGTAGCCCATCTCAGCCTTGTGCAGGTCTGCAATTTTGTCCCTGGTGTCCTTAAACAGATGTTTGGTCTTGGCCATGGTGGAGAGGTTGAAGTGTAATTGATTGAGTGTGTGGATAGGTGTCTTTTATACAGGTAATAAGTTCAAGCAGGTGCATTTAATACAGGTAATGAGTACAGAGTAGGAGGGCGTCTTAAAGAAAAACTAACAGGTCTGTGAGAGCCAGAATTCTTGCTGGTTGGTCGGTGGTCAAATATTTATTTCATGCAATAAAATGCAATTTAATTATTTAAAAATCATACAATGTGATTTTCTCTTTTTTTCATTTTAGATTCTGTCTCTCACAGTTGAAGTGCACCTAAGATTAAAAATGACAGGCCCTTCCATGGAAATTTTTGACTTTGCAGTAAGTAAGAAAAATGTCTTAAAACATTATCTCTCTCTCATTATTCTGGCATTTGGCAAATATTAAAAATTATGGTAATCCTATTTGACCTAAAAGGGGAAAGGATTATTCTGATCTCATATTGGATATTGAGAAAAACATGCATGTGTGTCTTTTTATATAGTGTATGTCAATTTCTGGTTTCAACTGTAGATATACGTGTGTCAGAATTTGTATATTTGTATGAGTTTACGTAAGAAGAAAAAAGGAGCCAGCTCACCTATACTTCTCGGCGTTTCTGGAGCACGGAATCTCAAGGAACCGCTTGCAAACAAAGATTAGAAAAACATTCCAGCTTCCATCGTGGATAAAAAAAACTTTTTTATTTAAGTAATGGCATTTCCATATAAAAATATTTAGCCATAACAACGCGTTTCGACCGCAATGTGCGTCCTTTATCAAAGCTATATGACTAATGAACAGACATGATTAAATACAAAAAATACACCAATCCAATGAGAGATAAAAATCACATAATTAGCTGTCAATCTTTCTGATTGACGCACATTGCGTTCGAAATGCGTTGCTATGGCTAAATATTTTTATATGGAAATGCCATTACTTAAATAAAAAATTTTTTTTTATCCACAATGGAAGCTGGAATGTTTTTCTAATCTATGGGTTTACGTCTGACTGCTATTCTGCAATGTATTTATGACCCATCAGAAGCCAAGCTTTTCTGGTTTAACCTTGTCAAGTATTTTTCATTGGTTCTCATCTATGTCCCTAGTATTATTAGAACCATAATAATGCTCCAAGTAAAAAGAAAAAAAAAACCTTTCTTTTGCTGTTGGACCTTTTTCCTTTTGCATTTCGTTCTACACCAAATAAAATTTCTGAATTCTGTGCGGCGAGCCTGAGAAGTCAGACTTGGCATGAAACTGGTGAGAAAGCTAAACGAGCATGATAGAAAATTGAAAAGTATTTTGCAAGTTTAACTTGAGGCAAATTGAAACTTAGACGAATAATTCTTTTTTTCCGAGGTTTTTAAAGGAAATACAATTCTGAGTTTGATGCACTGTACCATTTATCTGCAGCACGGGGAAAGCCAGAATATTGCTGTGCATTGGAATGAAGAGAACTGGAATTAGCTCAGTCAATTAAGTCATGATTAATTCATGTTGTACTTTCTCCTCCAGAGAGTTTGGAAACAAAGATCGTACTTAACTAGGTATATCGGGTTAGATAGAAGTGAAGTGTTCAAGGAAGATTCGAAGAAAATACAACAATACCAATTTCTGATGAAAGTGAAGTATTTGGAGGCCCCACAGCAAAGACAAAACCTGGGACCCTTTCATGAGTTGTTTGACATCAATACTTAGTCTGGCCCAAAAAACGGATAGCAAATAGATTATTTTTTAACATTGAACTGTATAGGAAGCTAATCACAATGGATGCATTTTTTTTCTCCGTTTGTAACGGATCTATTTTTTCAATTTATACCGTATCTACTACATGTGAACAGAGCCTAACATAAAACGACCACTAATTAATTTCTGCCTTAAAGGGAATCTGTCAGCATGTTTTCGTTAGTTAATCTGAGATGAACATGATGGAGGAGCAGAGAGCCGGATTCCAGCGATGTGTCACTTATTTGGCTATGTGCTGTAGTGTGAGTACAATCAGGGTTTTATCAGCAGGAGATTATCACTGCAGGACTAAGTCCCGTATGCAGTCCAGTCAGGCTAAAGTATGAATCCCCACCCCTACCCTGATTGGTAGCTCTCTTAGAATGCACAGTGTACACAGGAAGCTGTCAATCAGTGTTGTGGGCGGGGTTATAGATAGCTCAGCATTCGGAGCAATGCTACATCAACAACAGAGAAAACAGGGATTCTATCCAAACTACACCAAGCAGTCCAGTACGTTATACATTTCTGGAAGTGGGATCTGAGCCACTACATCATGCAGCTCTCAGATTACATAGCAAAAAAACTGCTGACAGATTCCCTTTAATCAGTGAGCTGTGTGGAGATTAATTTATTGGGTGCACATCAGGGGTTTGGCACAAGAGCGTTTCCAGTATTGCTCATTCAAATCACATTAAGGTGCTGACTAGAGATGAGCGATGTTCGACTCGAACTGTTCGCCAATCTCAAATTCGAGCTGTTTTGGGCGGTGTTCGAGCCGTTCGGCGAACGCGAACGATTTGAAAAAAAATTGGCTGTTCGAGGTTATGTTCGATAACTGTTCGTGCACCAAAATCATAACTGGATTTTTTCTCAGTAATGATGAAAATTAATGTTAATACGCAGTTTGAGTGTACAGCGGGGCGGGGGGAGGGGCAGGGGATGGATCTCTGCAGGAATAATGAAGATCTCCATTTTTTTTTCTCTTTCCCGCATTTACAGTGGGGAGGTGCAATCTGTCAGCCTATCAGCAGCACACACACGGAGCGAAGTGCTTTTTTTCACACAAGCAAGGGCATGTGTCATTGGCTGTGTATGTCACATGTCCTTGCCCTATAAGACCCAGCCATTTTCCCCATCGCCACCATTTTCTCACTGCTGCAGCTGCGTGTTAGACGGCACCGCTGTTGCTGTGTGCGCTATACTTTCAGTGTTAATCTCAAGCCAATTTTCTCAGAAATATACAGATAGCTTGGGAGTAGGGACTAATTGTAATTGCAGTCCTTTTGAGGACTAGGTTACATCAGTTCCTATCAGTTTTTGCCAGGCAGGTCTGTGCCAGTGCTGTGCAAGTGTTTTTCACAGTATTTGGCTAAATCTAGCTAAGCAAATCCTTTTTGGCCTCTTGCAGTGTGTGTTAGTCAGTGGAGTAGCGTATCTGTGTTGCAAGCTACCCCACCTGTGTATAGAATACAATTTTTTTTTACTGCACCTAGCCAAGTAAAACCTTTTGGGCATAGCATCATTCTATTAGGCCATCTATACTAAGCTCCACCAGCTTGCAAATTACAAATAATTTTTAGCTGCATCTAGCTCGGAAAATAATTTTGGGCTTGTAGAAGTGTGTGGAACTTATTATTAGTCCATCTATACTAAGCTCCACCAGCTTGCAAATTACAAATAATTTTTAGCTGCATCTAGCTCGGAAAATAATTTTGGGCTTGTAGCAGTGTGTGGGATTTATTCTTGGTCCATCTATACTAAGCTCCAACAGCTTGCAAATTACAAATAATTTTTAGCTGCATCTAGCTCGGAAAATAATTTTGGGCTTGTAGCAGTGTGTGGGACTTATTCTTAATCAATCTATACTAAGCTCCACCAGCTTGCAAATTACAAATAATTTTTAGCTGCATCTATCTTGGAAAATAATTTTGGGCTTGTAACAGTGTGTGGGACTTATTCTTAGTCCATCTATACTAAGCTCCACCAGCTTGCAAATTACAAATAATTTTTATCTGCATCTAGCTCGGAAAATAATTTTGGGCTTCTAGCAGTGTGTGGGACTTATTCTTAGTCCATCTATACTAAGCTCCACCAGCTTGCAAATTACAAATAATTTTTAGCTGCATCTAGCTCGGAAAATAATTTTGGACTTGTAGCAGTGTGTGGGACTTATTCTATTAGTCCATCTATACTAAGCTCCACCACCTGTGTATGTAATAAAATTGTTTTACTGCATGTAACCCAGCCAATCCTTTTGGGCTAACACCACAGTTTGGCCACTCAGCTCTACTCGGTTCCCATCCATCGTTTTTTGTGCAAACAACTCCAGAGTTGTCAATTAGTTAACCAACAAAATGAGTGGAAAAAGGCCTGCTGCTGGTGGAAAGGGGAATAGGCGTGTTGGGAAGGGAAAAAAAGGTTGCGTCCGTGGGGTAGGTGTTAAAGCAACAGTAACATCTGCAGAAGAAAGACCATCTTCTAGCCAAACTAACATGTCTACTTCATTTAGCGGACAATGTGATACGATCCCTTTCTTACGGCCACGCCAATCGCTACAAATTTCAGATGAGGCACAAAAACAGCAGGTGCTTCAACGGATATCAAGTGCTCCTTTAAGTGGGCTCTCCTCCACCTCAACTTCAACATCACAAATACTCCAGTCCTCAGAGGTGTCACCCCAATAGCACTTGCTTCCTCACAGCTCCCAAGTCTCCAGCTGCCCATCTGAGTATGGGGTAGAAGAGATGGTTGAGTCTGCAGAGCTGTTTACTCATACTATAGCCTGGGAATCAGAGGTCGGCTCCAGAGCTTCTGTGAATCCAGACGAGGAAATGATCTGCACTGATGCCCAGAATCTTTGAGTCGGATCCAGGACCAGAAGCAGAAGGTTCTGACCATAATGTAGACCCTCGTTCCCAAACTGTAACTCCTGTTGGTGGAGACAATGAGGAAGACGATGGTGAGACTCAAATACCTGATTGGAGCGACAACTTTAGTTTTTTTTCAGGGCAGGAAGAGGTTGGCTCTGAGGATGACGGGTGTGAGAACACACAGGGTGATGATGACGAGGTTGCAGACCCCACTTACTGTCAACCCACAGTCAGCCAGTCGATGAGGTGGAGGAGGATGCTAGTGACGACGAGGTCAGGTTGCGCCTTCCTGGACAGAGACGTAGTACTGGAAGCACGTCAACAACTGCATCCTCAAACACAACTCTGCCTCTGAGCACAAGTCGTGGTGGCTCTTCAGGTCGCATGGGTGCTAAGCCTTGCATAGCCTGGGCATTTTTTCAGATCGATAAAGATGACCCAACTCGTGTTATCTGTAACATTTGTCACCAAAAGCTAAGTAGAGGCCAAAAAATCCATAGTTTGAGTACTTCATGCATGAACCGGCACATGGATATGAAGCATAAGTTGCAGTGGGAAGCTCACTGTGCTACAGTGCGGCCAACGGGCCGGGCCAACCACCGTCTGCCCCATCTTGTGCATCCGCGGCCTCTTCATCCTCTGTGACTGGGGGGACAGCAGTCACACCTCTTTTGGGACACAGACCTGCCTCCTCTTTACCCGCAACAGCCAGCGTGATTGGCAGGTCATCATTTTCTTTGGAGGTGGAAACACCAGCTGGTGTTGAGCGCTCTCTGACATTGAGAGCACCAATTTTGGATCAAGGCAACCTAACATGTCCGCCTGCATCTTCCTCACAGACCGGCAGTTTGCCGGGGACACCCTGCTCATCCCCGTCTAAGCACAACAGCCAGCCCTCGGTCCCTCAGATGTGGACAAGTAAAAGACCATTTCCTCCTAGCCATGAGAAAGCTAAGAGGTTGAATTTCACCATCTGCAAGCTCTTGGCTACAGAAATGCTGCCTTTCCACCTGGTGGACACAGAGGATTTTCGAGACCTTATGGCCGTCGCAGTGCCCCAGTACCAGATGCCCAGTCGGCACTACTTCTCAAAGAAAGGTGTGCCTGCGCTCCACCAGCATGTCGCACACAACATCACCGCTTCTTTGAGAAACTCTGTGTGTGACAGGGTGCATTTCACCACAGACACTTGGACGAGTAGGCATGGACAGGGGCGTTACATGTCGCTGACTGGGCACTGGGTAACTATGGTGACAGCAGGACAAGGGGCTGCTGTCCAAGTCTTGCCGTCCCCACGAGTTGTGCGTCAATCCTCTATATCTATCCTCCACTGCTTCTGCCTCCTCAACCTCCTCTCAGTCCTCCACCTGCACCCAAAGTCTGTCTGGTCATGCCACACGCTTTCTAACTGTGCAGAAGGGATCCTGCACACCTCCTTACTATGCTGGCAGCAGGGCTCAACGTCATCAGGCAGTTTTTACTTTGAAATGTCTGGGAAATGTGAGTCACACAGCTGAGGAGTTGTGGTCAGCTCTGGAGAACCAGTTTCATGAATGGTTGTCTCCACTGGACCTGAAACCAGGGAAGGCCATGTGCAACAATGCTGCAAACCTCGGTGCGGCCCTTCGCCAGGGCAATGTCACACATGTGACTTGTATGGCTCACGTGTTGAACCTGGTTGTCCAGCAATTTTTAGGCCACTATCCTGGACTAGATGGCCTTCTGCAGAGGGCACGGTCGCTGTGTGCTCACTTCGGCCGATCGCATCCCGCAGCTCAGCGACTTACATTACTACAGAAGTCGTTGGGCCTGCCACTTCACCGGCTAAAATGCGATGTGCCTACCCGGTGGAATTCAACTCTGCACATGTTGCAGCGACTGTGGCAGCACCGACAAGCCCTGGTGCAATACGTTCTGACGTATAGCCTGGGCCAACGGGATCCAGAGGTGGGGCAAATCACGCCGGAGGAGTGGTCTCAGATCAGGGACCTATGCACCCTTCTGCACAGTTTTGAAATGGCAACGAAGATGTTTAGTGCTGACAATGCCATTATCAGCATGACTATTCCGGTGATTTACATGCTAGAGCACATGTTAAACAGAATTCGGAGTCAGGTGGTGTGACAAGAGGTGGTGGAGGAAGTAGAGGAGGAGGAGCTAACATCTGCAAGGTCCAGACGGTCGGCAGCACCAAGGCGGCAGGCATGTGAGGGTGGGGGAGATGGATTTACAAGGGCGCATGGTAGCAGCCAAACTAGTGAGGAAGGTGCAGGAGCCCAGGAAGAAGTGGAGGACGAACTGATGGAAGACTCATCAGATGAGGTAGACCTTGATCACATTTCTGTTGTGCGAGGTTGGGGGGAGAGGGCAGAGGAAGGAAGCATGATTGTTACCTCGCCACCAACACAACAGGTACTTGGTGCTCCTGGATGCGCAAGACACATGAGTGCCTTCTTGCTGCACTACCTGCAACATGACCCTCGAATTGTCAGAATTCAAAGTAATCCTGACTACTGGATTGCCACACTGTTAGATCCCCGGTACAAAAGTAAATTTGCCAAAATAATTCCTGCCATAGAAAGGGATTCACGCATGCAGGAGTATCAGCAGAGACTGTTGCAGAATCTTACATGTGCTTTTCCACAAAACACCAGTGGTGCACGTAGTGAATCTCACAGTTCTAACTTGCCAACCATGGGACTGTCGAGTGTTCAGCACTCAAACCGTAACAGAAACACAGTATCTGCTGGTAACAGCAATTTTGCGGAATCATTTCACAGCTTTTTTAGCCCATCCTTTGCAAGGCCACAGGAGACAAGAAGTCTGACACATAGTCAACGCCTAGAGACGATGGTACAGGAGTATCTCCAAGTAAACATTGAAGCCATGACTGTGTCACTGGACCCTTGCTCTTTTTGGGCTTCCAATCTGGATAAATGGCCGGAGCTCGCCACTTACGCCTTGGAGATCTTGTCATGCCCAGCAGCCATAGTTCTCTCTGAACGTGTGTTCAGCGCTGCTGGTGGTGTGCTGACAGATAAGCGCACGCGACTGTCCACTGAGAATGTAGACAGACTCACGTTCATAAAGATGAACAAATCATGGATCCGCAAGGACTTTTCTACCCCTGTGTCATCCTGGGGAGAGTAAAAGCTTGAGGATTTCGTAAAATCACCTCACCAACCATTTTAAGCTTTCAAATTGCTAATAATTTTTGGCTGCATCTTGTCTGGAAAATAATTTTGGGCCTGTAGCAGTGTGCGATACTCATTCTATTATGCCATCTATACTAAGCTCCATCAGATTGCAAATTACTAAGAATTTTTAGCTGCATCTTGTCTGGAAAATAATTTTGGGCCTGTAGCAGTGTGCGATACTCATTCTATTATGCCATCTATACTAAGCTCCACCAGCTTGCAAATTACTAATAATTTTTAGCTGCATCTTGTCTGAAAAATAATTTTGGGCATAGTAGCAGTGTGTGGTACTCATTCTAACCAACCGTTTTAAGCAACTCTGGGGCAATTGATGTCACTTAAGTGGTGTCTGTGCCACAAATTTTGGGAAAAAATGGAGACTCTTTTTGGAGTCCCCTTGCTTTGTTTTACATGACGTTGCCATTATCAATTAGAGGTGGGTTGGGTCTTCCCCCACCCCCCCTTTTAACCGTAAGAAAATACATACACTATGGCTTGGGGTAACACAGATGGTTGAGTCTGAAGAGCTGTTTACTCAGAGGTCTGCTCCAAAGCTTCAGTGTCTGCTAGTCAGCGTAGTAACCCAGCTACGAAGCAAGCTGCACCGCCTGTGTATCTAATAATGATTTTTAAATGCATCTAGCCTAGGCAGACTGTGGGGACCCCTAACCAAACTCAGACGCTCAGCCCCCTAACACCCCCCTTTCATTGACAATACAATCATGTAACTCTTACAACTGGATGGGTGAGGATCGGTCACAGCTTTATTAACTGTTTATACTCATTCCATTAGAAATGCATTTTATTTCTAAAATAATTCAGCTTGTTGCAGCATGCCCTGTGTCTCCAGTCTCCACAACGGCAAGTTGGCCAACAAGTGTAACTCTCCAACATGTCCTTTCTATTTCCAGGCCACGGAGGATCCTGCTTACTCGTATGCAGGACTCCGACCCCCATCCATCACTCTTAAGGCTTGTTCCACTCCGTCCTGGAGTCCTGACAGTAATATGTCCAATCCAATATCCATTAAGTGAACACCGTCGGG
Organism: Phyllobates terribilis; assembly: GCF_046119375.1. Classification (NCBI taxonomy): domain Eukaryota; kingdom Metazoa; phylum Chordata; class Amphibia; order Anura; family Dendrobatidae; genus Phyllobates; species Phyllobates terribilis. The sequence goes on along the minus strand of NW_027362767.1, from coordinate 52,871,416 downwards.
CCGTATGAGGCCTGCTTTATCTCCTTCCAGTTGTCGGTATCGCATCACTACACAGCCTCTGTCTCTTATAAATCTGAATATTTATTACCCGCCTTGTCCGTTCGATGGCCGTGATGTCTCATGCACCTTGCCATACCGTTCTCTGCACAATCTCTGACCATACTATAGTTAGTTTTGTGAAAAATTCTCTGAAGCGCTCAGTGTCTAGTTTCATTATTGCCATTAGTTATGCGCTCTTGTGATAAGCTATGTCGTTTCCCCCTGCCTGTATAACTAAGATGACCGGACCTCTTGCCTCTCTCCCTACCTTGATTACCTCCATTAGTACCTGTGGCCATTGCAGGCCTCTAATACCTCTCCAGTTCAAATATGTGTTATGAAACTACAATTTCCTCCCGCCTGGGCAGACTTTCACCCTTCTTTCTGCACAATATATATACGAGTTCTTAATCATTGCATAGCAAAAAATCAGCAAGGAAGTGGTATTTATATGTCATGTCCTGCTATGCACCTGTTCAAGGCTGAGTTAATCAGAAATTTAAACACACATACCATGTTAAAATCATATAGCATAGAAACAATGCATATAAATGTAAATAATCAAAAAGAAAAAGAAAAGAAGAAAAAAGGAACATATATATAATTATAATCTATAAATGATCACTCATAATGATATATCAAATCATGTCTGATGTTCAAACCCGCTGGTACATGTGTATTTAAAGTATAAATCTACTAACTTTCTCTATTAAGGAGCTTTCTCCTATAATCATCCACCAAATCTCCACCAATCGCCACGGCCCACGGAGGGGCCACCACAGTCAGTGAATCCTTCCTTATTTAGTATAGAGTCTACCAATACTTTGGGCTTATAAGCCCAGCTGCGAAGCAAGCTGCACCGCCTGTGTATCTAATGAGAATTTTTAACTGCATTTAGCCTAGGCAGACTGTGGGGACTCCCAACCAAACCCAGATGCTCTGCATCTAACCCAGCCAATCATTTGATAGTATTGCTAGTAGCAGAGTCGCATGGGCTCTAAACCTTGCATAGCCTGTGCATTTTTTCAGATCGCTAAGGATGACCCAACTCGTGTTATCTGTAACATTTGTCACCAAAAGCTAAGTAGAGGCCAAAAAATCCATAGTTTGAGTACTTCATGATTGAACCGTCACATGGATATGAAGCATAAGTTGCAGTGCGAAGCTCACTGTGCTACAATGCTGCCTAGCGGGCCGGGACAACCACCATTTGCCCCACCTGTGTCATCCTGGAGAGACTAAAAGCTACTGCGTAGTTTTTTCCTGCCAAACCAGGAAAAATCCTTCACCGTCCAAGAAGTAAGATCTTTATGGAGTTGTTCAATAAAGGGCCCAAAATTAAGATAAAATAGACGGGAGAGGTCTCTATGAATACGAATCCCTAAGTATTTGATACCCTGTGAGGGCCAGGCAAAGGGAAAGTTGGACTGGATGGAATCCTGTATGGATTTGGGGAGGGAGACATCGAGGGCCTCAGACTTCGCTGCATTGATTTTAAAATTTGACCATGTAACAAAGTGATCTATTTCAGCCATAACAGCAGGGATGGATATATGTGATTGAGTGATATATACTAGGACATCATCAGCAAATGCAGAGCACTTCTACTCGGTGCCTCCCACCTCAATCCACCTAATATTGGGGTTATCGGGAATTGATGAGAGCAGGTGCTCCATCACTAGGATATATAAAAGAGGGGACAGAGGACATCCCTGCCTTGTCCCATTGGTGATTATGAAAGGTGATGAAAATGTTCCATTTATCTTCAGCCTAGCTGACGGATTGAGATACAGGGCCATGATTTTGGCTATAAAAGGGTCCCCTAGACCCCTACCCCAAGCTTTTTAAGAGAATAATATATGGCGTGCCAGGAGACTCTATGGAATGCTTTCTCAGCATCCAAAGAGAGTATCTAATTACAAATTTTTAACTGCATCTAGCCCAGGCAATACTTTGGGCCTAGTAGCAGTGTCTGCTAGTCAGCGGAGTAGCCACTGCCTGTAGATATAATTACAAATTTTTAACTGTATCTAGCCCAGGAAATACTTTGGACCTAGTAGCAGTGTCTGTGTAGCATACCTGGCGGCGTTCTTGCATGGTGTTCCATCTCTCATCATGCAAGATCGCAAACTTCATCTCCCGCCCAGCTTCCTGGTCTGGCTTCTTTCCTTGTGCTCTGCTCTGCTCCAGTTTGGCTGCATAGGGCGACGCCCGCTGAACTTCCTGTTTCTTGTACCTGCTGCGGACACGCCCCTGTTGCACCTTCAGCCTATTGCTGTCCATCTTTGGGTATTTATACCACCTTCTTCCTCAAGATGGCGCCTGAGCATTGTTTCTTGTCAGTTGGCTTTTTGTCTCTGACATGCCAGGTCCTATCCTGTTTTCCTGCCTGTTTTCCAGTTCTGTGTCTGAACTGTGGTCTGTTCTCGTGAACACGCTTCTTGCCTGTTCTTTCGCCTTCTAGGGGCCGTATTCCTAGATCTGCCTGTCTGTGCCTTTCGGTATCTGTTCCCGTCTGAACAGAGTCCTGTTTGTGTCTCTGCCTTGCTGTATCTGTTCCCGTCTGAACAGAGTCCTGTTTGTGTTCCTGCCTTGCGGTATCTGTTCCCGTCTGAACAGAGTCCTGTTTGTGTTCCTGCCTTGCGGTATCTGTTCCCGTCTGAACAGAGTCCTGTTTGTGTTCCTGCCTTGCTGTCTCTGTTCCCGTTCCTCTGTTCCCTGTTGTCTGTGCCTCGTTTCTACTTTAACCTTGTCTCCCTTTTCCCTCTATGTCTGTTTTCTGCGTCTTTCTGCAGAGTCTGAACCCGCTCCTAAATTCCTTCTCGTCGTCTCTGTACCTCTGTTGTGAATTTAGTGTACGCTCGCTACTTCTATGTAAGTACTGTGCGTGCTTCTGGTTCTGCCTTTCCTTCTCCGTCTGTTCTTTGTGAACAGAGTCCTATCCCCTTGCCTTGTTTACCGCTCTGCGGTGTCCGCTCTGCTCCTGCTTAGCTTGCCGCTCTTGCGGTTTCTGCTCTGCTCCTGCCTTGTTTACCGCTCTGCGGTGTCCGCTCTGCTCCTGCTTAGCTTGCCGCTCTTGCGGTTTCTGCTCTGCTCCTGCCTTGTTTACCGCTCTGTGGTGTCCGCTCTGCTCCCGCTTAGCTTGCCGCTCTTGCGGTTTCTGCTCTGCTCCTGCCTTGTTTACCGCTCTGCGGTGTCCGCTCTGCTCCTGCTTAGCTTGCCGCTCTTGCGGTTTCTGCTCTGCTCCTGCCTTGTTTACCGCTCTGCGGTGTCCGCTCTGCTCCTGCTTAGCTTGCCGCTCTTGCGGTTTCTGCTCTGCTCCTGCCTTGTTGACCGCTCTGCGGTGTCCGCTCTGCTCCTGCTTAGCTTGCCACTCTTGCGGTTTCTACTCTGCTCCTGCCTTGTTTACCGCTCTGCGGTGTCCGCTCTGCTCCTACTTAGCTTTCCGCTCTTGCGGTTTCTGCTCTGCTCCTGCCTTGTTTACCGCTCTGCGGTGTCCGCTCTGCTCCTGCTTAGCTTGCCGCTCTTGCGGTTTCTGCTCTGCTCTTATCTTGCTTACTGCTTCTGCCCGCTGCTCCGGCAGTCCTGTCCTGCCCTGCTTGTGCTCGCTGCTCCTGCAGCCCCGTCCTGCTCTGTTCTTGCCCACCGCTTCGGGCGTTCCCTCTCTGCTGTGGTTGTCTACCGCATCTGCGGTTCTGTGACCCAGTCTGTACTGGGTCTTAACCTCTCTGTGCTCCAGCCCGTCCTTTCGGCCAGTACCTCCCTGCCTGCATACTCGCCTGTATCCACCCATCTGCATTTTATTACACCCTTCTCAGCTACATTTACCAAGAAGCCGTGGTAAATGTGCAGATTTACCAACTGCGCTTACACCCTTCTCAGCTACATTTACCAAGAAGCCGTGGTAAATGTGCACATTTACCAACTGCGCTTGGTTAAAGTCAGATGTTCCATCTTCACACCTGATATTTCTGACTTTTACCACGCTCGACGGTAAATGTTAACATTTAAGACATTTAAGACTTCACCGGTAAAAGTCCAATTTTACTTTTCATTTTGAGCTTTTACCGACGGCCTCGGTAAATGTCCAGATTGACTGGTAAATCCTAAGTTTTACCGGCCTTCTGACTTTTACAGTAACACCTATATCTGTGTCTCCCCCTCCTTTTACTCCTCCACCTCTTTTCTTTTCGCATGACTATATGTACTTGTCACTTTTCCATGTGTTAGTTGTGTCTTCTGAGCAGTTTGTCAGCTTTTGAACACCTTTGAAGGTGTTTTCTATGTGTTTCTATGTGTTTTTGTTTGCCTGCCATTGGTTTTAACGGTGTTCGAAGGTGTTCGACGAACAGTTCGACGAACATACGGGTGTTCGACGAACCGAACCGAACTCGAACACTACGGGGGTGGCTTAACTCTATTGCTGACAGTTGTCAAAAATTATCTAAATCAGCCATTTAAAATATGTGTATGTATACATGCATAGGCGTGTGTGTTTCAAAGTTTGTTTATATGTATGTGTGTTTCATAGCTTGTTTGGGTGTGTTTTACAGTTTATATGTGTGTTTGTTTTTGGATTTTACAGTTTATATGTGTGTGTATCTTACAGTTTATATGTGTGTGTATCTTACAGTTTGTGTGTGTTTCTTACAGTTTATATGTGTGTGTATCTTACAGTTTATATGTGTGTGTATCTTGCAGTTTATCTGTATGTGTATTTTACAGTTTACAGAAACCAGGGGAGGAGTCCTGAGGAGATAATTTGCATATTCCCACTGCATTTTGGGGTAAGTGAAGAGTCTCCGCGAGCTCAAAGAACACTGGATTTTGGCTGTTGGAGCTGAAAAGAGGACATCGGTAAACCGCGCGCCGGTATTTGAAGCTTTTTTTTTAAGCTTTTTTCACTGTTTTCAGAACATTAACAATAAGAACATGGAAGAGTCCAGGAGCCATTTGGTGAGCTGCATATCCTGCTACATGTTCACAGACTTGCCAGTGGAAAAGCCAAACTTCACATGCCAGAAATGCAAGCTTGTGTCCCTGTTGGAGGAAAAGTTGCGAAATCTAGAAGAGAGGTTAACTACCTTGAAAATCATTAAGGAAGGTGAAGAGTTCTTAGACAGAGCAGAATTATCTCTTCATGATTCAGAAAGAGAAGAAATTCGAACTGCACCTGACGAAACAGAGGAATGGAAGCATGTGACCCACAGAAGCAGGAGGATCGAGAGGCAGTCAGCACCCATACTGCTCAGGAACCAGTACCAGGCTCTCACGCAGGAGAACCGTGAAGAAATACAGCAAAATAAGACTTTGCCAGCAATGAATAACCTTGTAAGCCCTCAGAATCCTCCTGGATGGAGAAAGAAGAATGTTGTGAAGAAAAAACGGAGAGTGGTGGTCATGGGGGATTCCCTGTTAAGAGGAACAGAGGCCGCTATCTGCAGACCAGACATAACCTCAAGAGAAATGTGCTGTCTTCCAGGAGCAAAAATTAAAGATGTGTCTGACAGGATATCAAGACTCTTCAGACCTACAGATCACTACCCATTCCTGCTGATACATGTGGGGACAAATGACACCGCAAGAAAGGACCTGGAAACCATCTGCAGTGACTTTGAAGACTTAGGCAAGAAAGTGAAAGAATTGGGAGCGCAGGTGGTCTTCTCATCCATCCTCCCAGTGGATGGCCATGGAACAATGAGGTGGAATAAGATTCTACAGGTGAACAACTGGCTACGTCGATGGTGCCGTCAACAAGGATTTGGATTTCTGGATCACGGAATGAATTACCTATTCGATGGACTACTTGCTAGAGATGGGGTGCACCTTACGAAGACTGGAAAACATGTATTTGGAAGTCGCCTTGCTAAACTCATCAGAAGAGCTTTAAACTAGAACAATGTGGGAAGGGAAGCAAAAGGCCAGAAAAAGCCATACAGCTGACAAATACTATTGAGATCTCTGCTACTGGAAGTGGAAAGGAAGAACAAAGACAAAACAATTTAAATAATAAAAATATGGGAGGAAGAGAAACCAATCACAAACTAAAATGTTTTTATACAAATGCACAAAGCATGGGCAACAAACAAGGAGAATTGGAACTACTAATGCAGGAAAAGGAATATGATGTCATTGGAATCACTGAAACTTGGTGGGACGATACACATGATTGGAATAAAAGGCTAAAAGGATACAACTTATTTGCAAGAAACAGACTTGATAAACGAGGAGGAGGTGTTGCATTGTATGTTAGAAAAGCGTATATCTGCACAGAGATTGAAGCTTCAGAGACTGGGAGTTCTGTGGAAACTGTTTGGGTAAGAATACAAGGAGAGAACAACGGAAAGGACACCATTGTAGGCATTTACTACAGGCCACCTGGGCAAGCTGAAGATATGGATGAACTCTTTATGTATCAAATGACCAAGTTCTCCAAAAAATATGACGTAGTGGTCATGGGAGATTTCAACTATCCAGACATTTGTTGGGAATCTCTCTCAAGTAAAACTAACAGGTCAAGCAAATTCTTATCCTCTCTTGCTGACAACTTTATCTTCCAAAAGGTAGGGGAGAAAACAAGGGGATCTGCTACTTTGGATCTAATCCTTATAAACAGGGAGGAAATGGTTGAGGAGGTAAAGGTGGCTGGGACCCTAGGAGGCAGCGATCATGCTATTATAGAATTTTGGATAACTAGAGGAGGAAGACATGTGAAGACTCAAACTTCAAGGTTAGATTTTAGAAAGGCAGATTTTAAGAGACTCAGAAAGAGAATAGGAGGGATCCAATGGCTGGATGTCCTTAAGGACAAAAATGTCCAGGAAGGATGGGAAATTTTTAAAAATGAGATTCTCAAAGCACAATCGTTAACAATCCCGAAAAGTAGGAAGAATGGGAAGCATTTAAGGAAACCAGGATGGATGAACACAGAACTTAAACACATGCTAAAAAGAAAGAAAGAAATGTTTATTAAATGGAAAGAGGGAGGCATATCTAAAGAAGATTATAATGCAGTCTGCAGATCCTGTAGGGCACGTATCAGGGTAGCTAAAGCTGACAATGAATTAAGGCTTGCAAGAGATGTCAAAAGCAATAAAAAAGGATTTTGGGGGTATGTCAAAAGTAAAAGAAAAGTCAAAGATGCTATAGGATTTTTACAGGATGAAAATGGAGAAATGGTAAGAGAGGATGTTGAGAAGGCCGAACTTTTTAATTCCTATTTTGCATCTGTTTTCTCTCAGAAAGAAAATGTAACATCAACTGATCTTCACTGTCCTTTTAAAGGAATAGAGGAATCCAAGTTATCTGTAAACAGAAAGATTGTGAGGGAATATTTAGCTAACATAAATGAGTTCACGTCTCCAGGTCCAGATGAATTACACCCCAGAGTACTGAAGGAGATCATAGAAGAAATTTTAGAACCACTCTCCATAATCTTTGAAAATTCTTGGAGAACAGGAGAAGTCCCAGAAGACTGGAGAAGAGAAAATGTTGTTCCTATCTTCAAAAAGGGGAAGAAGGTGGACCCAGGGAACTATAGGCCGGTGAGTCTGACTTCTATACCACGAAAGATCTTTGAACAAATTATTAAACAACATGTATGTAAGTACATGGATAAGAATGAAGTGATTAACCAGAGTCAGCATGGGTTTGTAACTAACAAGTCATGTCAGACTAACTTAATTTCCTTCTATGACAGAATCACTGACTGGGTGGATCAGGGAAATGCTGTAGATATAGTATATCTTGACTTCAGCAAAGCATTTGACAAAGTATCTCACACCATCCTTATTGAAAAAATGACCAAGTATGCAATGGACCAGGCAACTGTTAGATGGATTCATAACTGGCTTAGTGATCGGACTCAAAGGGTGGTTGTAAATGGCTTCACATCCAGCTGGATGAATGTCTCAAGTGGGGTACCACAGGGCTCCGTCCTGGGACCTGTATTGTTCAACATCTTTATCAATGATTTAGATGAAGGAATTGAGGGTAAACTGATTAAATTTGCTGATGACACAAAGCTAGGAGGGATAGCTAATACTAGAGAAGAGAGAGAGAGGATTCAAAAAGACCTAAATAAACTGGAGCAGTGGGCAGCAACCAACAGAATGGTTTTTAACAGGGAAAAATGCAAAGTACTACATCTGGGCAATAAAAATGAAAAAAGCATATACAGAATGGGAGGAATAGAGCTAAGCAACAGTACATGTGAAAAAGACTTAGGTATACTAATAGATCATAGACTGAACATGAGTCAACAGTGTGATGCAGCAGCAAAAAAGGCAAATACAATTCTGGGATGTATTAACAGAAGCATACAGTCTAGATCACGTGAAGTTATTATCGGTCTTTACTCCTCTTTGGTCAGACCTCATCTGGAATACTGTGTACAGTTTTGGGCACCACATTTTAAAAAAGACATAGACAAACTGGAGCAAGTTCAGAGAAGAGCGACCAGAATGGTGACTGGTCTGCAAACCATGTCCTATAAGGAACGGTTGCAGGATTTGGGAATGTTTAGCTTGCAAAAAAGAAGACTGAGAGGAGACTTAATAGCTGTCTACAAATATGTCAAGGGCTGTCACATTGTAGAAGGATCATCTTTATTCTCATTTGCACAAGGAAAGACTAGAAGCAATGGGATGAAACTAAATGGGAGGAGACACAGATTAGATATTAGAAAAAACTTTTTGACAGTTAGGGTGATTAATGAGTGGAACAGGCTGCCGCGAGAGGTGGTGAGTTCCCCTTCAATGGACGTCTTCAAACAGAGGCTGGACAGACATCTGTCTGAGATGATCTAGTGAATCCTGCTTTTATGCAGGGGGTTGGACCAGATGACCCAGGAGGTCCCTTCCAACTCTACCATTCTATGATTCTATGTTCTGTGTGTGTATTTTACAGTTTATATATGTGTGTGTATCTTACAGTTTATATGTGTGTGTATTTTACAGTTTATATGTGTGTGTATTTTACAGTTTATTTGTGTGTGTATATTACAGTTTATATGTGTGTGTATCTTACAGTTTAAATGTGTGTGTATTTTACAGTTTACATGTGTGTTGTAAGGCGGCGGTGTTCACACCGTGCAGTAACTGAGGCAATGACCCAAGCAAGTCCAACATAAACAGCTTTTATTCAGCAACTCACGGGTAATGTTAGAACCCTCCTGTTAGGTTTTTTTTCTGTCTTGTTGGTCACATGACTTTCTGCCTTTTTAGTCCAGCTCCGCCCTTCTGGCTTTGCTGGACTTCAGTGTTACATTTACTCTTGAGCTAGCCAGGTGCCTTGTACCTTACTCAGTAGTTTGTTTGGTCCTTGGACCACTTTGTACTTTTTGTTTGTTTGTCTTTTTCCTGCTACAATTTCTGCTAGGAGGTGTCCAACTTTTTCCCAGTCCTTAGTTCTTGTAGGGACCACTCCCTTATATCTATAGGTCTGCGTTCAGACTAGCCGAGGATGGAACAGGTCCCCCGTTGCATCGTAGGGAATCAGCTTAGTCCTATCGTAGGGACAGTCTTCCTATCTTTCCTTAGTGCTTGTAGCAGTTCATAACAGGTAAAACAGAAAGTCCTCCGGTTCGCAGCCGGGTTAACATGAGTCCATAAACAACGGTTGCCGGGGACAACAGCCACGCCGGGCCGCTCAGAGCCTGACATGTGCAGAGCCTTACCAGGCGGTGGTTCAGCCACACTCAATCCTGCTGAGCTTTCCTGCTGTGCTCCTAGCAGGTTGCAACATAGAACACCACTAATCCTTAGTGCAGGGATTTTAAAGGACCTGTGGCAAGAGCCACTGGAAAACCCGGGTTGGAGGGAGGAGGCCGCCCCACTGCCTCCTGTGACCTCCTCCAAGAAATGAAGGCCCTGCCAGGTTTTACTTAATCTGCCTTAGCCACGTAGTCTGACCAGGTCATTGCTCACCTTCATTCCTGCATTGCAGCCGCACCTGTGTCTGTGACTGCAATGCACTCCAATGGATTTAATAGGTCTCTGTACACATTCTGGGGGATATATAACGTCCCTCGTATACGATCCCGGTCACTGCCTCACATATCCCCCCCCTCTGTTCAAACTTGTGGGGTTGAACATTTGCCACCTTACAGGGTGTCCGGGACAGGGCATCCGCATGTGCTTGCAACTTCCCAGGGCGATGTTCTACAGGGAAACTGAAATTTTGAAGTGACAGGAACCACCTGGTGACTCTCGCATTCCTCTCCTTGGCATTCCTCATCCATACCAAGGGTGAGTGGTCCGTCACCAAGCGGAACTGACGCCCGTGTAAATAATAACGTAGTGATTCCAAGGCCCACTTAATAGCCAAACACTCCTTCTCTACCACGCTATAGTTTTTCTCTGCCGGGACAAGTTTTCTACTCAAGTAGGTGACCGGGTGCTCTTTACCATTCATTTTTTGTGACAATACCGCCCCCAGGCCTACCTCCGAGGCATCTGTCTGTACAATGAAGGTTTCCTTGAAGTTGGGGCTGATGAGGACCGGCTGTCCACACAGAGCCAACTTCATGGACTGAAAAGCTTCTTCTGCCTGAGGGTTCCACCGAACCATTACCGATTTTTTTCCCTTTCAAGAGATCGGTCAGGGCCGCCGTTCGCCCAGCAAAATTAGGTATAAACCGGCGGTAATACCCAAGGATGCCAAGGAACGCCCTCACCTGTTTTGTACTTGATGGATTAGGCCAGTTTTTTATGGCCTCAGCTTTATTGATTTGGGGCTTGATAGCTCCTCGGCCTATCACATACCCCAAATATCGGGCTTCCTCTAGCCCTATCGCACATTTTTTGGGGTTTGCCGTTAACCCCGCGGCTCTGAGAGAATCCAGCACTGCTAGTACCTGTGATAGGTGCGTATGCCAGTCGGTGCTAAAGATGATAATATCATCTAGATACGCGGACGCATACTCCTGCTGAGGCTTGAGCACTATGTCCATCAACCTCTGGAATGTAGCCGGGGCCCCATGTAACCCAAAAGGTAAGACCACATAGTGGTATAGACCCTCCGTAGTTACAAAGGCGGTCTTTTCCTTCGCTGCATCTGTGAGAGGTACCTGCCAGTAACCTTTGGTGAGATCGAGCATGGTAAAGTACTGGGCCTGCCCCAGTCTCTCAGTCAGCTCGTCAACCCTGGGCATTGAATAAAGGTCAAACTTTGACACTTCATTCAATTTCCGGAAATCGTTACAGAAGCGTAACGATCTGTCTGGTTTTGGAATCAGTACGATGGGGCTAGCCACTCACTCCGTGATTCCTCTATGACGCCTAACTGAGGCATTTGTTTTACCTCAGCCGTGATGGCTTGCCTCCGGGCTTCAGGTACCTGGTACGGTCTTATTCGCACCCTTACCCCAGGTTCGGTGACAATGTCATGTTGGATAACCGTAGTCCTACCTGGTAGCTCTGAGAACACATCGGTATTGTGCTGCACCAGCGAGCAAGCCTCCCGTCGCTGCTGTTTAGTGAGGGCATCACTTATCCTGACCTCCCCCTCGGATGCTTCCCTGGCTGAAAGTAGAGAACTCTCTGGTGATATGCCCGGGGTGACGTCTGTAACGAAACACTCTCAATCTTTCCAAGGCTTTAGCAGGTTTACATGGTAAAGCTGCTCAGGTTTCCTCCTTCCGGGCTGATACACCCGGTAATTTACCTCCCCCACTTTTTCTCAAATCTCATATGGCCCTTGCCACTTGGTCATGAGCTTACTCTCGGCTGTGGGTACCAGTACGAACACCCGATCGCCCTTGTTAAAAGACCTGACTCTGGCTCTTTTATTATATGTGCGCCTCTGGGCTGCCTGGGCATCTAACAGATGTTCTTTCACGATGGGCATGACCGCCGCGATCCGGTCCTGCATACTAGCCACGTGTTGAATTATACTCCTATGTGGAGTCGGCTCTTGTTCCCATGTCTCTTTGGCTACGTCCAACAGACCCCTAGGGTGTCTGCCGTACAATAACTCAAAGGGAGAGAACCCTGTGGAAGCCTGGGGTAACTCACGGACGGCGAACATCAAATAGGGTAGCAACATGTCCCAATCCCTTCCGTCCTTAGAAACCACCTTTTTTAACATGGCCTTGAGGGTTTTATTGAACCGTTCTACTAGCCCGTCGGTTTGAGGGTGGTACCCCGAGGTGCGCAATTGTTTAATTTTTAGCAATTTGCACAGTTCCCTTGTCACTTTGGACATAAAAGGGGTCCCCTGATCCGTCAGGATCTCCTTAGGTAGTCCAAGGCGACAGAACATGGCAAACAGCTCCCGTGCAATCAGTTTTGCGGAGGTGAGGCGTAGTGGTATAGCCTCCGGGTACCGGGTGGCATAGTCGACGACCACCAGTATATGTTGGTGGCCACGGGCGGATTTTACAATGGGCCCTACCAAATCCATTGCAATCCGTTCAAAAGGTATCTCTATCACTGGCAGGGGTACCAATGGGCTACGGAAACTTGTGGTGGGTGAGGTCAACTGACATTCGGGGCATGATTCGCAGTACCTTTTGACCTCCGCGTAAACCCCAGGCCAAAAGAACCGTTGCAAGATACGTTCTTGCGTCTTTTTCACCCCTAAGTGTCAACCCAGCAAGTGTGTGTGTGCCAAATCTAGAACCACCTGACGGTACGACTGAGGTACTACCAACTGTTCCACGACCTCGTCCCTGATCTTATCTATCCTATAGAGCAACTCACCATTGACTACCATGCGTGGAAATGCAGTATCTGCATTGGGCTGTTGGGCTACGCCTTTTACCTCTACCACCCTTTCCACCGCCTGAGTCAGGGTGGGATCCTGTAGCTGAGCCATCCCAAACGTGTCCCGGGACACTTCCAGCTCGGGGATCGATGGGGTCTCCTCGACCTCTCCTGCCAGCACCTCTAAGGAAAACCTATCGGGGTCACACTCTGTCCCTAGGTTGGACACCCCTACGGCAGGTTCGTCGGGTACAGCGTCTATAACACATTTTACCGGGGGTGAGTGGATTTTGTTTTTCCACAGAGTCCAGAACAGGGGCAAGTCTCTTCCCAACACAGTCCCATAGGGAAGAGTTTTTACCACCCCTACCACATGTTTTATATCTCCACATGGCGTGGACAAAACTACCTCCGCAGTTGGGTACTCTCGGAGGTCCCCATGGATACACACAACCCCCACTGGCCGTCCACTGGGGTTGTCTCCTGCCACCAGCGACCCATGTACCAGAGTCACGAGGCTACCTGAGTCCAGGAGGGCCTCCATGGGGTACCCATTAACCAGTACTTGGCATAGTTGGAGTTCACTGTCCCGGGGGTCGGCGTTCGCTGTGCAGACTGTCTGGGCATACATTGAGACCCGGCGGCTATATCCGCAGTCCACGGGTTCCGTAGTCAGGGGACAATTAGCAACCACATGTCCCGGCCCCTGACACCGCCAGCACCTAAGGGTGGAGGTACTGTTAGGTCTTATGACAGTTTGGGAGGGAATCGGTCTCCTGCCACTCTCACTCCGAGGTTCCTCTTCAGCACGGGTACGGTGCTGACTGTCCCCAGCAGAGGGACGCGACCCCTTTCCCGACTCCTGGGTTGGCAGGGATCAGCGTGACAGCCGCGAGGGGGCAGAGTCCGGGATAAAGTCCTGAGTGACCGAGTAGCGCTCGATCAGGCTGACCACCTTGTCGAGTGTGCCGGGTCCCCTTGCCCCACCCAACGTTGGATAGCGGCAGGCAGAATCCTCACCAGCCGGTCCACCACCACCCTCTCCACTATCTGGGCTGGAGACAAAGTCTCAGGCTGGAGCCACCTTTTTACCAGCTACAGGAGGTCATAAGCCTGAGACCGGGTGGGTAGGGTCTCCACATAGGCCCACGAAAACACATGCTGAGCCCTCACGTATGTATTAACCCCCAGTCGGGCAAGGATCTCACCTTTGAGCCTCTGGTAGTCCTGGGCGTCCTCCCGACTGAGGTCGAAGTAGGCCTTCTGGGCATTGCCAACCAAAAACGGAGCCACCACTTCCGCCCACTGGCTGGCTGGTAGCTTTTCCCGCTCTGCTGTGCGTTCATAGACGGTCAGGAAGGCTTCCACGTAGTCCTCCGGACCCATCTTCCTCAACGCTGAGCGGACCTTGTCCCGGGCCTCTCGACGTTACGGAATCAGTGTTGTGGCCATTTCCCGCAGGGCAGCAATCTGTTGCAGCATCAGTTCATTTGTTTTTTGCTGCTGCTGGTACAGTAGCTGCTGCTGATTTTGCTGCTGTTCCCGCTCCTGCTGTTGCCATTGGAGATCCTGGTGCTGCTCCTGCTGTTGCCGTTGGAGACTCAGGTGCTGCTCCTGCTGTTGCCGCTGAGACTGTATCTGCAGCTGCTGGGTGAGTACCAGCTGCTTTAACAGCTCCTCCATTTTGTCCATGGGGTGGAACTGAAAGGAGGCAGGCCGAATTGTGGTCATGCAGCTACCGGTGGGGGTATGCCTCAGTCACAATGCCTGCATTCTCCACCAAACTGTAAGACGACGGTGTTCACACCGTGCAGTAACTGTGGCAGTGACCCAAGCAAGTCCAAAATAAACACCTTTTATTCAGCAACTCACGGGTAAAACAGAAAGTCCTCCGGTTCGCAGCCGGGTTAATATGAGTCCATAAACAACGGTTGCCGGGGACAATGGCCACGCTGGGCCGCTCAGAACCTGACATGTGCAGAGCCTTCCCAGGCGGTGGTTCAGCCACACTCAATTCTGCTGAGTTTTCCTGCTGTGCTCCTAGCAGGTTGCAACATAGAACACCACTAATCCTTAGTGCAGGGATTTTAAAGGACCTGTGGCAAGAGCCACTGGAAAACCCGGGTTGGAGGGAGGAGGCCGCCCCACTGCCTCCTGTGACCTCCTCCAAGAAATGAAGGCCCTGCCGGGTTTTACTTAATCTGCCTTAGCCAGATAGCCTGACCAGGCCAATGCTCACCTTCATTCCTGCATTGCAGCAGCAGCTGTGTCTGCAGTGCACTCCCATGGATTTAATAGGTCTCTGTACACATTCTGGGGGATATATGACGTCCCTCGTATACGATCCCTGTCACTGCCTCACAGTGTGTATCTTACAGTTTATATGTGTGTGTATCTTACAGTTTATATGTGTGTGTATTTTACAGTTTATATGTGTGTGTATTTTACAGTTTATATGTGTGTGTATCTTACAGTTTATATGTGTGTGTATCTTACAGTTTATATGTGTGTGTATTTTACAGTTTATATGTGTGTTTGTTGGCAGCGGATCATTTAGGATAATCTCAAAGCGTGTTTACAACAGAACAAAGCTTTAATCAGCTATAAACAGGTACAGATATGAACGGGGCTTTGTGGAATCAGGAATATACAGAGCTTAAATGTCTCTTTGCAGCATCAGCAGGCTGCTTCTCCTCTCATGCACAGACACAGGAAACTGAACACAGTCACATGGTCTTTTCTGTGTGTGAGCCTCTGGGAGTTTTTTTTTTTTTTACTTTATAGACAATACACAAACATAGCAATAGAACATTTACATACACAGGAATGGAGTTGTTGCATTAAACATATTCCAACACCCCTACTCAACAACTACTTATCCTGTTAGTCCCATTGCGGTTCTGAAGTCCTCAAACTTGGCTCTTTGCAATGGTTTTGTCATACCAATCAGCTAACGTCTTGTCAGACTCGTGATACACAAACTCTAGTACACCACGTTCTACTAAGTCAGGTAAGTGGTGATGTTTAACCTCGATGTGTTTAGTCCTTGCATTAATCTTCTCACTGCTGGCAAGTTTAATACATCCTTGGTTGTCCTCATAGATAACTGTTGGCTGAGCTAGTGGCTTGCCGAAATCTTTCAAAGGTTGTTTCAACCAAATAACTTCTTGACTTGCATAAGCAGCTGACACATATTCTTCTTCTCGTGGACAGGCAGTTTTTGCATCTCTTGCTATGACTGTGGCTCTGGCTCAGGAAGTGTTCTGACCATATAAGAAAGGTGTCAAGCTGGGATACCTTTGTTTGGTCTTTCTGATCTCCTGACTGGAGGTTGACTTGGTTCTTCTGTTTCTTTCTTGCTGGCTTCAGGGCTTATCCAGACTTCAGTGTTTTCTTTTTCAGTGTCTGTGTTTGGTGATTAAGATTCTTGTTTTTGTTTCTTGGCTTGAATGACTGGTGTAACTTCATGGAATTTGAACGAAACGGAGTTCTCATCAATCACTACGTCTCTGCTGATTGTTACTGTGTTGGTCTCTGGGTGCAAGATTCTGTATCCCTTTTGAGTTTCGCTATAGCCCACCAGGACTCCTTGCTTTGCCTGTGATTCCCACTTGGAACGTTTTTCTTTGGGAACCTACACAAACGTTTTGCTTCCAAATATCCTTAGGTGCTTCAGGTTAGGCTTCTCACAGTTCCATAGCTCATATGGAGTTTTATTTGTGGCTTTACCTGGCAGTCTGTTTTGAAGATAGCAAGCTGTCGTGATGGCTTCTCCCCAATACATTGTAGGTAGATTCGCATCAAACATACTTCTTCCACTTTCACAGAGAGTGCGGTTCTTTCTCTCTGCAATGCCATTCTGTTCTGGGTTGTATGGGATTCCATTCTTTTAAAAATGGTTTGCTCCTTACCACTTGTATATTCAGTCCCATTATCTGCACGCAGGGCTTTTGGCATTCTTCCAAATTTGTTAAATACTATGGCAAGATATTCTTCAAGTTTCTGTGGAACTTCATCCTTACTGTGAAGCAGGTAGGCGACTGTATATCTGGAGTAGTCATCAATAAATGTGAGAATAGATCTCTTCTTGCTTGGAGTTTGAACACTCATTGGACCAGAAACATCCGTGTGTATCAAATCCAGTGGCTGTGCAGATCTAGTGGTGCTTACTTTAGGAAAGGATTTTCTGGATATTTTCCCCTTAAGACAGCTAGTGCACTTCATCATTTGACTACATTGCTTGATTTCCACACCATTTGCAAGTTGACCTAGTTTCCTTATTGCTTCTGGGTCTCTGTGCCCAAGACATCTGTGCCATATATGGATACAGTTCTTATGCAGATCTTGTCTAGCACTGTACACTCTTTCTTTGCATTTTAGCTGATAAAGTTCATTTTGGATTTTTTCCTTCTGCAAGAGTGTGACCCTTTGATATAATGCAGCTGTTATCTTTAAAAGTAACTACATTCCCTTTTTGCATAAGCTTCTTTACTGACAGAAGATTGCTTTCAAGACTGGAAACATAGAGAACATCCTTTACTGGGATCTTTCTGCTTTGTGCTGAGGAAACTGGACAGTGGAGGTAGTCATCTCCTACTCCTTCTGAAGTCATATATTGACCATTAGCTAAGATGACCTTTTCTCACTTGCTTTCATCAAGGTCAGTGAAGAAATCCTTGTTATTCATCATATGGCTGCTAGCACCAGAGTCTATACACCACATATGCTTTGCAGATGAGCCTGTACTAGTATTAAATGCAGTTTCAACACATGCAGAGTGCAGACTTTTCCTCTACAGCTGTTTTCACCTTTTGATCACTGTTCTGCTTTTTAAGCTGACTCATTCTTGCTTTCCAAATTCTGCAGTCTGCTTTAAGGTGGCCGGGCTTTCTACAGACAAAACATTCAAGAGTTTCCCTTAGATTGCTCTTATTTTTAGGAAAGCCCTGTGTCTTTAATGTTGTTTCTGCTCTAGATTCATTACTGCTGCTTACATTGTGTGTTTTTCGCTTGAATTCATCTACAAGCTTGCCTTTGACATATTCTAGTGTTAGCTCATCATCTGGCCGTGCATCTAGTGCAGTGACAAGTGTGTCATAACTTTCTGGAAGACCACTTAATAGTAGTGCAGCAACATGAAAGTCTTTAATTTCTTATCCAATGCCCCTGAGATGCTCCACAATCTCTAGGGTGTTTCTTATATAGTCCTGCATATTCTGCCCATCACTTAGCTTTACAGTTTTCTCATGAGATAAAGCTTATTGCTGAGATTTGATCTTTCATGCACTTTCTGTAATTCATCCCAAATCTCTTTTGCAGTTGCACATTTACATATATGCACAATCTGATCATCATCTACACTGAGGGAGATAGTGCTTTGTGCTTTCTCATCCTTCTCTAGCCAATCATCTGGTAATAGATGAGGCACTTGTTCCTGGGTATATTTCCAGTATATTTCTACGTACCTTCTCTTATGAGCAGCATTTTCACCTTAAATTTCCAAGATTAATCATTCTGATTGGTGAGACTTTGCACTGAGAACTTTCAGTGATCCCTTCTTGTGGACATCTTCTTTGTTGCTCTGTACTGCTTTTGCTTTGGACTTCTGTTGTTGTATTACTCTTCTGTGTCACTCCTGGGGTTCTGTGTCACGCTGGGCCCATAACCTGTTGGCAGCAGATCATTCAGGATACTCTCAAAGCATGTTGACAACAGAATAAAGCTTTAATTAGCTATAAACAGGTACAGATGTGATAGGCTTTGTGGAATCAGGAATATACATATCTTAAGTGTCTCTGTGCATCATCAGCAGGCTGCTTCTCCTCTCATGCACAGACACAGGAAACTGAACACAGTCACATGGTCTTTTCTGTGTGTGAGCCTCTGGGAGTTTTTTTTTTTTTTTTAACTTTATAGACCATACACAAACCTAGCAATAGAACATTTACATACACAGGAATGGAGTTATTGCACTAAACATATTCCAACAGTGTTTGTGTTTTACAGTTTATAGGCGTATGTTTTACAGTTTATATGTGTGTGTTTGTGTTTTACAGTTTGTGTGTGTGTGTTTTTGTGATTTACAGTTTGTGTTTTACAGTTTGTGTGTGTTTTTGTGTTTTACAGTTTGTGTGTGTTTTTGTGATTTACAGTTTGTGTTTTACAGTTTGTGTGTGTGTGTTTTTGTGATTTACAGTTTGTGTTTGTGTTTTACAGTTTGTGTGTGTGTGTTTTTGATTTACAGTTTGTGTTTGTGTTTTACAGTTTGTGTGTGTTTTTGTGTTTTACAGTTTGTGTGTGTGTGTTTTTGTGATTTACAGTTTGTGTTTGTGTTTTACAGTTTGTGTGTGTTTTTGTGATTTACAGTTTGTGTGTGTGTGTTTCACGGTTCATATGTATGTGTGTGTTTTACAGTTGATATGTGTATGTCTACACAAAAGAACTATATAACACACAGGTTAATTAATAAAAGAAGAGATCTGATTGGTTGTTTTTGTGTCAAGTGACCCTAAACTAACATTGAGTTTCCAGAGCACAAAAAAAACAAGAACAAAGCTGCAGAAGTTTTCCTCGTGAGCGGCTTCTCGGAAAATCAACCTCTGATCACTTGAGACAGAGATAAAATGTTTTGAGAATTTGTTACTTTTTTTTTTAAGGCAATTTTGCTGATATCTACGACTGGACGTTCAAATGAAAGAACATTCTTCTCCCACTTAAGTACATAAAGGGATTTTCACTGCTTTTCTCTCCCCCAACGATTCTGCTCTGCGTGTGGCTGGATGTGATTACAAAGATGCATTTTTGTAATATTTTCCTAAGAATATTCTATCCTATTGGAGTAAAGCTGTATATACAGTGCTAATATCAAACAGTGCCATCACAGCTTGGAAGAAAAGGAAGAGCTAGCTCTGCGTGAACATAATTCCCATGTGGATCCTTTACACACGTCTCTTACATGAAATTCTATTGAATTTGTCATGAGAACATTTGGTTGCTGAACAATGACAGATTATGGCTGGTTGTGCAAAGAAAAAAGAATCGGGTAGTATTGGAAAGAGGTGTAACTTTTGGTCTCAGTGCAAAATCTGTTACAGTGCCCACCACTCCATCATGGTCATTTAAAAGGTTGACGACTACTTATGTGGCAAAATGGTCTTTGAGCACCATCAGGCCTTGTGCTGAATGGGCAGAGGTGGGCATGCTTGGCCTCTGCTCCATTCATTGTCTATAGGAACGACAGAAATAGCTGAACACCGTTGTACTCAACAGTCTTCTAGACAATCGAGTGGAGGCTGTGCATGCGCACCTCTCCCCATTCAGGTTGGGAATTAAGAAACCCGTTCTTGTGGTTCCAGAACCCTCAGCAATCGAACCTCCAATGATCAGTAAGTTATCCCCTATCTTATTTATAGGGGATAATTTTGTTTTTTGGGTGGGAATAATCCTTTAAACCTCAGCAGCCAAGAGGGCTCAGATGCAACTGCACCTCCTCACCCACCAAAGCTTTTGGCTGCAACGGGAGAGTTCCAGAAAACAGGGGAAGCACGAGAGAAGTCATGAAGGTGAGAGTGTGAGGAAGGGCTTCAAGTAGTCAAGATGAAATTATCATTAGCAGTGTTGAGGTTGCATGTAGAATTGGTGTCTGAAATTGAGAAAAAAATGTATGAGACAGAACTATATAAAACTTTGCAGGTTAGATTAGGAATTTTGAATTAGATTATATTGTATAATAGATAGTGATGAGTGAGCACTAAAATGCTCGGGTGCTCGAAGCTCGGGTCGAGCACATTGGAATACTCGGGTGCTCAACCCGAGCAATGAGCCCAATGTAAGTCTATGGGAAACTCGAGCATTTTTCTGGCTGTCCCCCCCAGCGGTCTGCAGAAGGTCAAAAATTGCCCAAATCGATGGGAACAGTGCTCAATTAAACGTCAGGCAGGCACAATATGTAGGCAGACAGGCAGGCAGGGTATATAGGAGGGTGCATGAAAAACATAGCAGGGCACTTAGAACACACTAGTGCCCTCCGATTTTCATGCACCCGTCTCTTTAAAATAGCCGGCCGGCAATTCAGCAGCCGCATACACCGGTACCCAACAATTTAGAACAGAAAGAATAGAGCATCACACATAGATTAGATAGAAACATGTCAGTCACATATATAATAAGTACAGTGACAGTATTGGTTACTGTACTTGTCATTTAGTGTTAAAATAAAGGATTTATTACAAAAAAAAAAAAAATAGTGTTTTCATGCACCCGTCTCTTTAACCGGTTCAGGACCGCCCACTGTACATAAACATCGGCGCTGCCTGGGCTCTGTGCAGCGCCGACGTTTAAAAACGGTGGGTGGTCCCGCAGCGCTCAGGACCCCCAGGGTCCTGCTAGCGCTGCGGTACCGGTTCAGAGCGATAGCTCTGACATGTGGCATCATGGGGACCTGATTGGATCAGGTCCTCATGATGTTAACCTGTTCCTATCTTCTAGATGCCGCGATCCATAGCGATCGCGGCATTTAAAAGATAGGGACAGCCGGTGGTCGGCGATCGGGACCCCCCACATACCTGTCAGCGGCGGGGATCCCGGTGCTGTGACCTCTGACATCATCGAGACCTGATTGGCTCAGGTCTCGATGATGTCAGCGTCACACCAGCCAATCATAGAGATCACCAGGGAAGTTTGTTTTAGCAACAAACTTTCCCGGGCGATCTGCCTGATAAATGCAGTTTCTCCTCCGATCTCAGTGAGAGAGCAGAGGAGAAACAGTGTGACAAGAGCTGTCAGCCTTGCCACTGTGAAAGTAAAAAAATAAAAAAATAAAAAAGAAAGTAAGAGTTAGGGTTAGTGAGTCTGTCAGATCAGTCAGTCCTGTCAGATCAGTCCAGTCAGATCTGTCAGTCAGTCAGTCCTGTCAGATCAGTCCAGTCAGATCTGTCAGTCCTGTCAGATCTGTCAGTCCTGTCAGATCTGTCAGTCAGTCAGTCCTGTCAGATCTGTCAGTCAGTCCTGTCAGATCTGTCAGTCAGTCCTGTCAGATCTGTCAGTCAGTCAGTCCTGTCAGATCTGTCAGTCAGTCAGTCCTGTCAGATCTGTCAGTCCTGTCAGATCTGTCAGTCAGTCAGTCCTGTCAGATCTGTCAGTCAATCAGATCTGTCAGTCAGTCAGTCCTGTCAGATCAGTCAGTCAGTCCTGTCACATCAGTCAGTCAGTCCTGTCAGATCAGTCCGGTCAGTCCAGTCCGGTCCCGTCCTTTCAGTCCGGTCCGTTCAGTCCAGTCAAAAAATATAAAAATAAAATGGCCCATCAGACTTATACCGCAGAGGAGGTGTATGCCCTGCTGTGTTCTGACACTGATGACAGCGCAATCTCAGATGGAGATATGGATTTTGAGGGCTTTAGTAGCGGCGACACTGAGAGCCCAGAAATGAGCAGTGATTCTGTTCCATCCTCAAGCCCAAGGACCAGTACAGCAATAGGGGCAAATAGCGCTACTGGAGAAACGTCTCCAAATCAGGGAACACTGCCCAGTACAAGCGCTGTCCCTGCTACTAGTGAATTGGCGCACGCCAGTGTACAAGGGGCGTTGCCACATGATCTAGCATTTCCCAGATGGGAGGCTTCAGATTCGGCTGCTCCATTCAGCCCTGATTTCAACGCCATTCCTGGTATAAATGTGGAGGTGGAAGATTTTGGACCAATTCATTTTTTTAATTTGTTTTTTACAGACAGCTTGCTAGAGCATATTGTCGTGCAAACAAATTTATACGCGTCCCAATTCATAAGCCAGAATCCCCGATCTTACTATGCTAGGGCAAATTTATGGACACCAACTAATGTCCCGGAAATAAAAAAATTTTTAGGACTTACATTTGCCATGGGGCTTGTTAAAAAACCGAGCATTCGATCCTACTGGTCCAACCACCCTGTTCAAGCCACCCCTATGTTTTCAGTCATTCTGCCTAGGACCCGTTATGAAATGCTCATGCGGTTTTGGCATTTTAACGACAATAGTCAATGCCTGCCCAGAAATGCCCCAGAACATGACAGGTTATATAAAATTAGACCCATCATTGAAAATTTGTCAGAAAAATTCTTAAGCCTCTACACCCCAACACAAAATATTTCTATAGACGAGTCCCTTGTAAAATTCAAAGGAAGACTGCACCTCAAGCAATTTATCCCATCTAAAAGGGCAAGGTTTGGAATAAAGCTCTATAAAATGTGCGAAAGTTCAACCGGATACACATCCGCTTTTCGCATATATGAGGGGAAAGATAGCCAACTAAACCCACCAGGATGCCCTACTTATCTGGGGACATCTGGAAAAATTGTTTGGGAGCTGATAAGTCCATTTTTTCAAAAAGGCTACAATCTATATGTGGACAATTATTACACCAGCATACCCCTATTTAAAAGTCTGGTTGAACACAACATCGGGGCTTGTGGGACCATCCGTAAAAACCGTCAGGGGTTTCCACAACCATTGGTCAACCAAAAGTTTCAAAAGGGGCAGTCAGGGGCTGTACGCAACGGAGAGCTGCTTGCCCTAAAATATAGGGATAAGAGGGATGTTTTTGTCCTCAGCTCGATCCACACAGATGCCACAAGGGCCACTGTAGAACTAGGATCCACCACTCCGAAGCAAAAACCTGTGTCAGTCATTGACTACAACAAACACATGGGGGGTGTGGACCTTGCAGACCAGGTTCTACAGCCATACCAGGTATCAAGAAAGTCCTATACCTGGTATAAAAAGTTGGTTATTTATTTGTTTCAGGTGGCCACATACAATTCTTTTGTGTTGTACAAAAAAGCAGGAAATTCAGATCCTTTTCTTGATTATCAAGAAAAGGTAATTGAAAATCTTGTCTTTCAAAGTGTTAGCCCCGCTCATCCATTAGAATCTGAGGATGTGAAAAGACTCACTGAGCGACATTTTATTGCACTTATTCCAGCAACGGAAACAAGAAGGAACCCCCAGAAAAGATGTCGTGTATGTACTAAGAGAGGAATGAGGCGTGATACCCGCTACTATTGCCCACAATGCCCATCATTGCCAGCCTTATGCGTCACTGACTGCTTTAAAATCTTCCACACAGAACCACGTTTTTAAACTGTAAAAATGTATCCCAATTTGTCATTCAAACATTTGGTTCATTTAGTGAATGACACATTCGAGTAGAGCTCACTTAATTTCCAGGGGGGGTTCTCCAGAATCTAAACCTTCCATTGCGTGCTTGTTTCTGGAAATCATCCATTGAGTTAAAATGGTCACTAAACCCATAGATGAATTCCCAGAGGGGTTTCATTTCCAAAATGGGGTCACTTCAGGGGGGATTCTTTAGCTCTGGTACTCTGAAAAGTGCCAGAACAGCATAATCCCCCCTGAAGTGACCCCATTATAGAAATGACACCTCTGTGGGAATTCATCTATGGGTTTAGTGACCATTTACCTATCTACTTATTTTCCCATCACTAGATTAATTTATACAGAGGAGTAGATTGTAAAATTCGGTCACTTGTTGTGGGTTTCCTCTGTTTAGGCACCTCAGGGGCTCTCCAAATGCAACATGGCGTCCGCTATCCATTCCAGTCAAATTTCCATTCCAAAAGTCAAATGGCGCTCCTTACCTTCCAAGCCATGCCGTGCGCCCAAACAGTGGCTTTGCACCACATATGGGGTATCAGCGTGCTCAGGAGAAATTGCACAACACATTTTGGGGTCCATTTTTTCTGGCTGCCCTTGTGAAAATTAAAAATTTGAGGCTAAAGTAGCAGTTTTGTGTTAAAAATGTGTTTTTTTATTTTCACACTTCAACATTATAAAATTCTGTGAAGCCCCTGGGGGTTCAAGGTGCTCACCACACATCTAGATAAGTTCCTTGAGGGGTCTAGTTTCCAAAATGGGGTCACTTGTTGGGGGTTTCCTCTGTTTAGACACCTCTGGGGCTCTCCAAATGCAACATGGCGTCCGCTATCCATTCCAGTCAAATTTCCATTCCAAAAGTCAAATGGCGCTCCTTACCTTCCAAGCCATGCCGTGCACCCAAACAGTGGCTTTGCACCACATATGGGGTATCAACGTGCTCAGGAGAAATTACACAACACATTTTGGGGTCCATTTTTTCTGGCTGCCCTTGTGAAAATTAAAAATTTGAGGTTAAAGTATCAGTTTTGTGAAAAAAAGTTAAATGTTCATTGTTTTCTTCCACATTCCAAAAATTCCTGTGAAGCACCTGAAGGGTTAATAAACTTCTTGAATGTGGTTTTGAGCACCTTGAGGGGTGCAGTTTTTAGAAGGGTATCACTTTTGGGTATTTTCTGTCATAAAGGCTCCTCAAAGTCATTTCAAATAAGATGTGGTCCCTAAAAAAAAATGTTTTTGTAAATTTTGTTGTAAAAATGAGAAATCGCTGGTCAACTTTTTACCCTTATAGCTTCCTAACAAAAAAAAATTTTGGTTCCAAAATTGTGCTGATGTGAAGTAGACATGTGGGCAATGTTATTTATTAACTATTGTGTGTGATATATCTCTCTGATTAAAGGGCATGAAAATTCAAAGTTTGAAAATTGCAAAATTTTCAAAATTTTCGCCAAATTTCCGATTTTTTCACAATCAAACGCAAGTGATATCAAAGAAATTTTACCACTATCATGAAGTACAATATGTCACAAAAAAACAATCTCAGAATCAGGGGGATCTGTTGAAGCGTTCCAGAGTAATTACCTCATAAAGTGACAGTGGTCAGAATTGAAAAAATTGGCCCGGTCACGAAGGCAAAAACAGGCTCTGGCGCGAAGTGGTTAAAAAAGCCGGCCGGCAATTCACCAGCGGCATGCATCGGTACCCGACAATTTAGAACAGAAAGAATAGAGCATCACACATAGATTAGATAGATAGAAACATGTTAGTCACATGTATAATAAGTACAGTGACAGTATTGGTTACTGTCCTTGTCATTTAGTGTTAAAATAAAGGATTTATTTAAAAAAAAATTGGCGTGGGGTTCCCCGTAATTCTAGTCTCTAGCGCAGGTTAAGCAGACGGCTGAGGCAGATGTTTGAAGCCTGGGAAGGGGGTAATACCCACGGAGCTTCCCAGGCTACTAATATCAGCCCCCAGCTGAATACCTAGCCTTTACTAGCTATTAAAATGGGGGACCCAAAAAAAAATGACGTGGGGTCCCCCCCTATTTTAATAGCTAGCAAAGGCTAGGCAGACAGCTGGGGGCTGATATTAATAGCCCAGGAAGGGAGCCATGAATATTGGCCCCCTCCCAGGCTAGAAACACCAGCCGTCAGCCGCCCCAGAAATGGCGCATCCATAGGATGTGCCAATTCTGGCACTTAGCCTCGCTCTTCCCACTGCCGTGTAGCGGTGGCAGTGGGGTAATAGGGCTGGGGTTGATGTCAGCTTAATGCCAGCTGACATCAAGCCCAGGTTAGTAATGGAGAGACGTCTATAAGACGCCCCCATTACTAACCCCATAGTGAAAGTTAAAAAAAAACACAAACACCCAGAATAAAGTCCTTTAATTGCTAAATTATTTATAACCCACAATGTCATTTATTGTGAGAAAAGCATACAGACCTTTTTTAATTGCTGTTATAGTGTTGGCCATTGCTACCTCTTGCGGTTGGGCATTTCACAGTCTGACTGCTTCCACTGTGAAGAATCCTTTTCTATTTTGCTGTCAAAATTGCCTTTCCTTCAGATGTAATGAGCGATCCCTGGTCTATTGTAAGATCCTTGGAAGGAATAAGTCATGTGCTTGTCCTTTGTACTGAATAGAGATGAGCGTTGTTCTACTCGAACTGTTCGCCAATCTCAAATTCGAGCTGTTTTGGGCGGTGTTCGAGCCGTTCGGCAAACACGAACAATTTGAGAAAAATTCGGCTGTTCGAGGTTATGTTCGATAACTGTTCGTGCACCAAAATCATAACTGGATTTTTTCTCAGTAATGATGAAAATTAATGTTAATACGCAGTTTGAGTGTACAGCGGGGCGGGGGGAGGGGCAGGGGATGGATCTCTGCAGGAATAATGAAGATCTCCATTTTTTTTTCTCTTTCCCGCATTTGCAGTGGGGAGGTGCAATCTGTCAGCCTATCAGCAGCGCACACACGGAGCGAAGTGCTTTTTTTCACACAAGCAAGGGCATGTGTCATTGGCAGTGTATGTCACATGTCCTTGCCCTATAAGACCAAGCCATTTTCCCCGTCGCCACCATTTTCTCACTGCTGCAGCTGCGTGTTAGACGGCACCGCTGTTGCTGTGTGCGCTATACCTTGTTAATTTCAAGCCAATTTTCGCACAAATCTACAGATAGCTTGGGAGTAGGGAATAGTTGTGATTGCAGTCCTTTTAAGGACTAGGTTACAGCATTTCCTACGACTTTTATCAGGGAGGTCTGTGCTCTTAAATAGATAGGTTGTGGGAGTAAAGACTAATTGTAATTGGAGTCCTTTTCAGGACTAGGTTACATCAGTTCCTATCAGTTTTTGCCAGGCAGGTCTGTGCCAGTGCTGTGCAAGTTTTTTTCACAGCATTTGGCTGAATCTAGCAAAGCTAATCCTTTTTGGCCTATTGCAGAGTGTGTTAGTCAGTGGAGTAGCCTATCTGTGTTGCAAGATATACCACCTGTGTATAGAATACCAATTTTTTTACTGCACCTAGTGAAGTAAAATCTTTTGGGCATAGCATCATTCTATTAGTCCATCTATACTGACCTCCATCAGGTTGCAAATTAAAACTAATTTTTATCTGCATCTACAGTACCTCTGAAAAAATATTTGGGCTTCTACCTGTGTGTGGGACTTGTTGTATTAGTCCATCTATACTGACCTCCATCAGGTTGCAAACTGAATATATTTTTTTCCTGCATCTACCTCTGAAAAAATATTGGGCTTCTAGCTGTGTGTGGGTCTTGTTCTATTAATCCATCTATACTGACCTCCATCAGGTTGCAAATTCAAAATAATTTTTTTCTGCATCTAACCCAGCCAATAGTTTTGGCCTAATACCACAGTTTGGCCACTCAGCTCTGCTCGGTTACCATCCATTGTTTTTTTGTGCAAACAACTCCAGAGTTGTGAATTAGTTAACCACCAAAATGAGTGGAAAAAGGCCTGCTGCTGGTGGAAAGGGGAATAGGCGTGTTGGGAAGGGGAAAAAAGGTTGTGTCCGTGGGGTAGGTGTTAAAGCAACAGTAACATCTGCAGAAGAAAGACCATCTTCCAGCCAAACTAAAATGTCTACTTCTTTTAGCAGACAATGTGATAAGATCCCTTTCTTACGGCCACGCCAATCGCTACAAATTCCAGATGAGGCACAAAAACAGCAGGTGCTTCAACGGATATCAAGTGCTCCTTTAAGTGGGCTCTCCTCCACATCAACTTCAACATCACAAATACTCCAGTCCTCAAAGGTGTCACCCCAATCGCACTTGCTTCCTCACAGCTCCCAAATCTCCAGCTGCCCGTCTGAGTATGAGGTAGAACAGATGGTTGAGTCTGCAGAGCTGTTTACTCATACTATAGCCTGGGAATCAGAGGTCGACTCCAGCGCTTCTGTGAATCCAGACGAGGAAATGATCTGCACTGATGCCCAGAATCTTTATGAGTCGGATCCAGGACCAGACGCAGAAGGTTCTGACCATAATGTAGACCCTCATTCCCAAACTGTAACTCCTGTTGGTGGAGACAATGAGGAAGACGATGATAAGACTCAAATACCTGATTGGAGCGACAACTTTAGTTTTTTGTCAGGGCAGGAACAGGTTGGCTCTGAGGACGACGGGTGTGATAACGCACAGGGTGATGATGAGGTTGGAGATCCCACTTACTGTCAACCCACAGTCAGCCAAGAGATGAGGTCAGCAGAGGAGGTGGAGGAAGATGCTAGTGACGACGAGGACAGGCAGCGCCTTCCTGGACAGAGACGTAGTACTGGAAGCACGTCAACAACTGCATCCTCAAACACAACTCTGCCTCTCACCACAAGTCGTGGTGGCTCTTCAGGTCGCATGGGTGCTAAGCCTTGCATAGCCTGGGCATTTTTTCAGATCGATAAAGATGACCCAACTCGTGTTATCTGTAACATTTGTCAGCAAAAGCTAAGTAGAGGCCAAAAAATACATAGTTTGAGTACTTCATGCATGAACCGGCACATGGACATGAAGCATAAGTTGCAGTGGGAAGCTCAGTGTGCTACAATACGGCCTAGCCGGCCGGGCCAACCACCGTCTGCCATATCTTGTGCATCCGCGGCCTCTTCATCCTCTGTGACTGGGGGGACAGCAGTCACACCTGTTTTGGGGCGCAGACCTGCCACCTCTTTACTCGCAACAGCCAGCGTGATTGGCAGGTCATCATTTTCTTTGGAGGTGGTAACACCAGCTGGTGTTGAGCGCTGTCCGACATCGATAGCACCACCTTTGGATCAAGGCAACCTAACATGTCCGCCTGCATCTTCCTCACAGACTGGCAGTTTGCCGGGGACACCCTTATCAACCCCGTCTAAGCACAATAGCCAGCCCTCGGTCCCTCAGATGTGGACAAGTAAAAGACCATTTCCTCCTAGCCATGAGAAAGCTAAGAGGTTGAATTTCACCATCTGCAAGCTCTTGGCTACAGAAATGCTGCCTTTCCGCCTGGTGGACACAGAGGATTTTCGAGACCTTATGTCCGTCGCAGTGCCCCAGTACCAGATGCCCAGTCGGCACTACTTCTCAAAGAAAGGTGTGCCTGCGCTCCACCAGCATGTCGCACACAACATCACCGCTTCTTTGAGAAACTCTGTGTGTGACAGGGTGCATTTCACCACAGACACTTGGACGAGTAGGCATGGACAGGGGCGTTACATGTCGCTGACTGGGCACTGGGTAACTATGGTGACAGCAGGACAAGGGGCTGCTGTCCAAGTCTTGCCGTCCCCACGAGTTGTGCGTCAATCCTCTTTATATCAAAGTTCCTCCACTGCTTCTGCCTCCTCAACCTCCTCTCGGTCTTCCACCTGCACCCAAAGCCTGTCTGGTCATGCCACAAGCTTTCTAACTGCGCAGAAGGGATCCTGCACACCTCCTTACTATGCTGGCAGTAGGGCTCAACGTCATCAGGCGGTTTTTACTTTGAAATGTCTGGGAAATGTGAGTCACACAGCTGAGGAGTTGTGGTCAGCTCTGGAGAACCAATTTCATGAATGGTTGTCTCCACTGGACCTGAAACCAGGGAAGGCTGTGTGCGACAATGCTGCAAACCTGGGTCCGGCCCTTCACCGGGGCAATGTCACACATGTGCCTTGTATGGCTCACGTGTTGAACCTGGTTGTCCAGCAATTTTTAGCCCACTATCCCAGACTAGATGGCCTTCTGCAGAGGGCACGGTCGCTGTGGGCTCACTTCCGCCGTTCGCATCCCGCAGTTCAGCGACTTACATCTCTACAGAAGTCGTTGGGCCTGCCACTTCACCGGCTAAAATGCGATGTGCCTACCCGGTGGAATTCAACTCTGCACATGTTGCAGCGACTGTGGCAGCACCGACAAGCCCTGGTGCAATACGTTCTGACGTATAGCCTGGGCCAACGAGATCCAGAGGTGGGGCAAATCACGCTGGAGGAGTGGTCTCAGATCAGGGACCTATGCACCCTTCTGCACAGTTTTGAAATGGCGACGAAGATGTTTAGTGCTGACGATACCATTATCAGCAGGACTATTCCGGTGATTTACATGCTGGAGCACATGTTAAACAGAATTCGGAGTCAGGTGGTGGCACAAGAGGAGGTGGAGGAAGTAGAGGAGGAGGAGTTGTATGCGGAAGGGCTAACATCTGCAAGGTCCAGACGGTCGGCAGCATCAAGCCGGCAGGCATGTGAGGGTGGGGGAGATGGTTTTACCAGGGCGCATGGTAGCAGCCAAACTAGTGAGGAAGGTGCAGGAGCCCAGGAAGAAGTGGAGGACGAACTGATGGAAGACTCATCAGATGAGGGAGACCTTGATCACATTTCTGTTGTGCGAGGTTGGGGGGAGAGGACAGAGGAAGGAAGCATGATTGTTACCTCGCCACCAACACAACAGGGACTTGGTGCTCCTGGATGCGCAACACACATGAGTGCCTTCTTGCTGCACTACCTGCAACATGACCCTCGAATTGTGAGAATTAGAAATAATCCTGACTACTGGGTTGCCACACTGTTAGATCCCCGGTACAAAAGTAAATTTGCAGAAATTATTCCTGCCATAGAAAGGGATGCACGCATGCAGGAGTATCAGCAGAGACTGTTGCAGAATCTTACATGTGCTTTTCCACAAAATACCAGTGGTGCACGTAGTGAATCTCACAGTTCCAACTTGCCAACCGTGGGACCGTCAAGTGTTCAGCACTCAAACCGTAACAGAACCACAGTATCTGCTGGTAACATCAATTTTGCGGAATCATTTCACCACTTTTTTAGCCCATCCTTTGCAAGGCCACAGGAGACAAGAAGTCTGACACATAGTCAACGCCTAGAGACGATGGTACAGGAGTATCTCCAAGTAAACATTGAAGCCATGACTGTGTCACTGGACCCTTGCTCTTTTTGGGCTTCCAATCTGGATAAATGGCCGGAGCTAGCCACTTACGCCTTGGAGATCTTGTCATGCCCCGCAGCCAGCGTTCTGTCTGAACGTGTGTTCAGCGCTGCTGGTGGTGTGCTGACAGATAAGCGCACGCGGCTCTCCACTGATAATGTAGACAGACTCACGTTCATAAAGATGAACAAATCATGGATCCGAAACGACTTTTCTACCCCTGTGTCATCCTGGGGAGAGTAAAAGCTTGATGATTGGTTAAAATCACCCTACCAACCGTTTTAAGCTTTCAAATTACTAATCATGTTTATCTGTATCTTGGCTGGAAAATAATTTGGGCTTTGTAGCAGTGTGCGGCACTGATTCTATTAGGCCATCTATAATAAGCTCCACCAGATTTAAAATTACTAATCATGTTTATTTGTATCTTGACTGGAAAATAATTTGGGCTTTGTAGCAGTGTGCAGCACTGATCCTATTAGGCCATCTATACTAAAGCTTCACCAGATTTAAAATTAATAATAATTTTTAGCTGCATCTAGCCCGGAAAATAATTTTGGGGCTCCGAGATGCGCAAGACACATAAGTGCCTTCTTGCTGCACTACCTGCAGCATGACCCTCATATTGTCAGAATTCGAAGTAATCATGACTACTGGGTTGCCACACTCTTAGATCCCCCAAACTTTTCGATCAACCTTTTCATTTTAATAAAGACCAAAAAAATGGTCATTTTTGAAATTACAAGCATTAGCAGGTTGTTAGAAACTGAAATCAAACAGTTTTCAACTCAAAACTTTATTCTAGGTGATGTTACATTTTCACATAGGACCCCTTGTTCGAAAGGAGCTTCTGAACTCTCTCGTCCATTGAATTTGTCAGGTTTTGGATGGTTTCTGCTTCAATTGTTTTGCATGAGGACAGAATACCCTCCCAGAGCTGTTGCTTAGATGTGAACTGCCTCCCGCCATCATAGACACTCCTTTTAATGATGCTCCAAAGGTTCTGAATGGGGTAGAGGTCAGGGGAGCATGGGGGTCACACCATA
This sequence comes from Phyllobates terribilis, assembly GCF_046119375.1. NCBI lineage: Eukaryota > Metazoa > Chordata > Amphibia > Anura > Dendrobatidae > Phyllobates > Phyllobates terribilis. The sequence goes on along the minus strand of NW_027362767.1, from coordinate 52,839,059 downwards.
AGTTTGTCCCCTTTTATGCCCATATCAGCCAGAGATGCAGATGTTTTATGTGCAGCATGAGATGGTGCATTATCATGCAAAAAAATGATCTTGCTGTGAAATACACGGTTCTTCTTCTTGAACCATGGCAGGAAGTGCTGTTTGAGAAAATCCACATACATTATGGAGTTCATCTTTAGCGCCTTCAGGGATCCTAAAGGGGCCGACAATCTCTCTCCCCATGATTCCAGCCCAAAACATTACTCCACCTCCTCCTTGTTGGCGCTGTAGCCGTGTTTGCGTGGGGTGTCCATCAACCTGCCATCCTCCACTCCATCCATCTGGACCATCGAGCGCTGCACGGCACTCATCCGTGAACAAAACAGTTTTGAAATCAGTCTTCATGTAATGTTTGGCCCACTGGAGCCGTTTCTGCTTGTGTGAAGTGAATAGAGGAGGTCGACAGGATGGCGTATGCACAGCTGCAAACCTCTGAAGGACCCTGCATCTTGTTGTTCGGGGGACGTTGGAGGCACCAGCAGCTTCAAAAACTTGTCTGCTGCTATGACGAGGCTTTTTTGCCGCTGCTCTTTCAACCTGACGTAATTGCCTGTAGGAAAGAGTCCTCAATTTACCCTTATCAGCACGCACACGTGTGTACTGTGAATCAGCTACATACTTCTTGATTGCCAAGACACTTCATCCTGATCATCGCACAATGTTGATTGTAGTCATGCCTTGACCTAAACACTCCACAATTTGTTGCTTCTCAGCAGCCGACACATCCTTTTTCTTTCCCATTTTGGCAGAAAATGTAGGCTGCTTAATAATGTGAGACAGCCTTCTTAAGTAGTCTTGCCTTTCATTGGACACACCTGCCAAACTAATTAGCACAGGTGTCTGCAATTGCTTACAGTGATATAAAGAGCCCTGACACACATCACCATCAATGAGTTTAACTGACAAACAAACAAATTCTTCCCTTATCACTCCTAAACACTTTTTGCATAATAATTTGGAACACAGTGTACATGTGCTTTTCCACAAAACACCAGTGGTTCACGTAGTGAATCTTACAGTTCTAACTTGCCAACCGTGGGACCGTCAAGTGTTCAGCACTCAAACCGTAACAGAACCACAGGTCTGTATGGAGTTGTTCAATAAAGGGCCCAAAATTAAGATAACATAGATGGGAGAGGTCTCTATGAGTAGGAATTCCTAAGTATTTGATACCCTGTGAGGGCCAGGCAAAGGGAAAGTTGGACTGGATGGAATCCTATATGGATTTGGGGAGGGAGACATCGAGGGCCTCAGACTTCGCTGCATTGATTTTAAAATTTGACCATGTAACAAAGTGATCTATTTCAGCCATAACAGCATGGATGGATATATGTGATTGAGTGATATATACTAGGACATCATCAGCAAATAGAGAGCACTTGTACTCGGTGCCTCCCACCTCAATCCACCTAATATTGGGGTTATGGCGAATTGATGAGAGCAGGTGCTCCGTCACTAGGATGTATAAGAGAGGGGACAGAGAACATCCCTGCCTTGTCCCATTGGTGATTGTGAAAGGTGATGAAAATGTTCTGACGCGCCCCCTGGGCCTTGGGACACCCGGAGCCGGACCCTTTTTGGTGGATGCTGGTGGTTGTAGTCTCCGTGGCGGCGACCCGGTTCCGTGGCTCAGGGCGGTCAAACCAGTGGCGGAACTATTTATGTGGTTTTGATGTTTAAATGTCCGACTACGCCACCCGTGGATTGCAGTCAGAATGAACCGCCGCTCCAGTGCAGACCGCTGAGGCTGGTGTTGTGGGTGCAGCAGAGCGTAGCATAACTCCCCACGGGAGGAGTATAGCCTCAGGGCAGTGTATGCGGAGGATGGGGGTGATGGTGCAGGGCAGCAGCAGTAACGACACGGAGTCAGTGATGCAGTCCAGGGCCTTTACTCACAGTTCTTATTATCCAGACCACGTCTGCAGGTAACGGCTGCCCACGTCGTACTGTGCTCACCAGGTGAGGGGCTCCGACAACTCCCAGATAACTTTGGAGCGCTTCACAGGACCCTCTTTGTGTGTCCTTTGTCTGGCCTTTCTTACCAACCCTTCTGTCCGGCTGCCTCGGGCCTCCTCTTGGTAAACTTGGCGCCAGTTTCCCTGACCCTATGTGGTGCCTCCCTAGCAGGTGTAGCGAGGGGCTGCGCCACATAAAATGTCACAGCCTCCTGTTTCTAGCTGAGGGTCGTTTCCTGCCTCCACTAGTTTCAGGGACCGGTCTCCCCCTTTGGCCTGACCCCTCCACGCAGGTGGATTCGGGCGTGCGGTGGCGACTCGCCCGTCCGCACCCCTGGCATCCCTTCGTTCCTCGTTCCTGGAGCCTTCTCCGCTCCTCTTCCTTCCTTCTCCCTCTTCCAGGCCTGGGCCTCTGTTACTAGGCCCGCCTCCGGAGCAGAGCTCATGCAGAGCCCCTGCTCCCTGCCACTTCTGCTCAGACTTCTCTGCACTGAACTAAGATGGTGCCCACCTTTTATACTCCCTTCTCAATGCACCCAGGAACTGCTTCCTCCCTGCTCCTGCACTACAGGGTTCCCCTTCCTCAGTGTTCCCTCCCCCCACTCCAGCCAGGGACAGGGACTGTCGTGCCCATCTCAGGGGCATATTGGTCGCCCTGCCCCACGGCAATGTGGTGTAATGCATGCAGGTGTCGGGTCCTGATCCACACTACATCCTTACCTGAGAGTGAGATATCACACCTCTGGGTGAGGTGCAATACCTCTGTAGCAACCGAGCCCTCAGGGTGCTACAGTTCCATTTATCTTCAGCCTAGGTGACGTATTGCGATACAGGGCCGTGATTTTGGCTATAAAAGGGTCCCCTAGACCCCTACCCCAAGCTTTTTAAGAGAATCATATATGGCGTGCCAGGAGACTCTATGGAATGCTTTCTCAGCATCCAACGAGAGTATCTAATTACAAATTTTTAACTGCATCTAGCCCAGGAAATACTTTGTGCCTAGTAGCAGTGTCTGCTAGTCAGCGGATTATCCCGGCTGTTAAGCAAGCTACACCACCTGTAGTTTGGACACTTAATTTTTTCAAAGGAAATGCTTCGGGACCACGGGATACTCAGTGAAGAGCATCAGGAGGCACCCCAAGGCATAGGGGCTGGGACTGGCAGTAGGATGCCTTGCGGTGGACAGCCGAGCTCGATCCTTATAAAAGCTTTTTAACTGCAGCAGCTTTAGTGGACGCTACTGGAGCTGGAATTACGCGGCTGCTGGCATGAGACTTGCCCTCCAATAGATCCTTGTAAATGGATTTAAAGTGTATTCATTCAAATTAGAGAGACAATTTAAATTAAAAAGCTTAGAGCTGCCTCCACCACAGGGGGGCTCGCTCGACCCACCAGCGGACAGGCACCAGTATTGGGAGAGGGGGGCTGGCCGTCAGGGTTCACCGCGGCTCTGGCACAAACCCGGCGACGCGGAGGTGGCACGGGCAGGAGCGGACTGAACGTGTCGGCTTCTCACTTTTTGGATTTTAGAAGGGCATGACATGCCTATATCTGTGTCTCCCCCTCCTTTTACTCCTCCACCTCTTTTCTTTTCGCATGACTATATGTACTTGTCACTTTTCCATGTGTTAGTTGTGTCTTCTGAGCAGTTTGTCAGCTTTTGGACACCTTTGAAGGTGTTTTCTATGTGTTTCTATGTGTTTTTGTTTGCCTGCCATTGGTTTTAATGGTGTTCGAAGGTGTTCGACGAACAGTTCGACGAATAGTTCGGCGAACACAGGGGTGTTCGACGAACCGAACCGAACTTGAACACTACGGGGGTGGCTCAACACTACTTATAACCAGAATACCCAAGTCCTTCTCCCGTTCTGTATTCCCTACTATATTTCTATTAAATGTATATGCAGCACATTATGCTGCAATCATTTGTGCAAACTTCTGTGGTTTCTACAAATTACATCTACATTCTTACCTGCTGTTTAACCCTTCATCTGCTGCAAATATAACAAACTGTTACCTGAACCTGTCCACATTACACTGCAGCAATTCCTGGTCTACTTAACATCTTCAGCTCCTGCAATTTGTATACACTCCTGGATCTTTGGCTTCCAGTGTGGCCTGCTAAGTTTATTTGCCAGCAGTAGCCTATTGTCCAGGTGCTTGCTGTTTCAGTGTCATCCAGCAGATGCAGTCCACTATGCCATCTCCCTCGGTTCATGTGTTCACCCTGACCTGCAACTTTGTGAATCCATCTCACCAGACAAGCCCTAACATATGGCATTAGTGGAATAGAGGGGAGAGTGAAATATGTTTTGCTGCAAAAAAGTCTAGCTTGGAAAATAAACCTGCCTGTCCTAGTATTATCTGTTCTAGTATAAATGGTGGAACAAATTGTAACCTGTATATAGTTTGCCTCAGCAAAAATGGCTTAGTCTCAGCTTTTGCCAATAAATATGGATCCTAACACGCTAAGCATCCCATGACATGTGAACCTTAACAATTTTCACTCCAATTATTGCTCACTTACTACAGTCGATAATATGTTTCTATTACACTCTAAGCCATTATTATTGATCCAGCGGCTTTTAGAATTTTGCTGTTCTTGTAAAAACGGAAAACCTATAAAATAACTGCAATGTAAGAGCGGAGAATTCTCGACGTGTTTTCGTATTTCTCCTAAACAGGTAAGCCTGCCTGTCACATCTCATAAATAGAGTAGTCGACCAAGGGCAGTTGTGACACTGTATAATAAGAGGTTGTTTCAGGCATCTGACAGTGAGAGACACGTCTTTTCCTGATTGCAAGTCTTGGAGACCTAACATTACCTTCTACATCTACTTGCTACAAAACAATAATCAAACAATGTCTTTCTTTCAATGTCTTTCTTGGGTCTTGTGAGCAATCCAGCATGAAAAAAGTTGAATTTCATCTTTTTGACATGTCTGCTTGCAGCGGCTGGCGTGACAGATTTATTTTTCCTTAAAAGTCAGTAAGCGGAAAATGACACTATGGTCACATCCACCTGGTATTTGTCAGCGGCTAATGGTTTACTTTGGTCTTGTCTGCAAGATATACCGGAGGGATCAGTGGTTTTGCCAAAGGGGATGCAACTGCAACTGGATCTTGGGGGCAGATAGGACTTTCTGCTACTTAAACTTGTTGTATAAATTAGAAAACCCATTTTCACATACAATGTTAGAGAATTCTGAATCTGCTGGTCAGATTAACATCTTTTTCATACAGCTGAAAGCAGTTACCATGAGTTTTGCATCCAGATAATTGTCTTATCCATTCCATTAATGTGTATGTGGCCATAAACTTTCAATATCTGTCCCTTGTTCGACCTTTAGCTATTTCAAAAGAACTTCTCACACACATGCATGCTGAGCATGTGTGGCGCCCCTGCTGCGCATGAGTACCACAGATCCTAGAAGGGTGCATGACGGATTTCTCCACAAGAGGCCCCCACAGCATACACACACCTCCACCTTCCACCTCAGACCACCAGAGAGAGCCCGATAGGGATATAAAAAGGGAAGGTGGAGCTAGGCAGTTCAGTCTAGTCCAGTCTAGTCTGTGAGAGAGTTCCTCTGGAGAGTTCAGCAAGTACAGGTCTGAATACAGAGTCGAGCTCAGTCTAGAGAACAGAGTTCCTGCTCAGAGCCAGAGAGGGACAGAGTTCTCAGTTCAGTTCCTCTAGTGAAAAAAGCCTAGAGTGAAGCTCAGGTTAGTGAGCCCAAGGCGTGCCGACGCCATAAGAGCGGTGAAGCGCGGCAAGCTGCCGCTAGTGTGTATAGCCTAGTGAGGGCCTCGAGCGCGGCCGAAGGCTAGAGGAGTGAGTAGCATTGGGGGCAGAGGAGCTGTACAAGCTCACCCCAGAAAACATATACCGGACACCGGATCCGTGTCTACAGGGCCATATACCCCCTGTAGAGACAACCGGAGACCCCTGGAAGACTTCAGGTCCCAGGATCACCCAAGAGCTGATACGTACCAGAGCCAGGAGTCAAGGAGGCCCCGCAAGCTGGGAGCGTGTACTCCAAGATAAGGCCCTACCACAAAGTCAGCCGGCGCAGGACAGAGACAAAGTTTGGCCTAGCTCCAGGCAGGTCAGAAACTTACCACACAAACGCAAGAAACAGGAGGCCCTATACACGCTCACTGGGGAGGATCCTGATATGCACCCTTCACCCTACAGTGCTCCAGAATGTGCCTGGATTTCCATCAGTAAAAGGTACTGAAGTAAACTGTGTGTTTGCCTATCCTTCTTCAGACCCGGCTGGGTCCCCTCTGTCCTGCATCCCTACATCCACGCTGCCCTGCGGCCTAGCTCCACCTGTGGGGAGCTATACCACCCAAGCTGCATTAACACCGGCCTCAGTGGGCTGCCGCAGCGCTGGTGAACCTCACCTGACACCACAGGTGGCGTCACGAACTTTCACATATCCACCCTTTTAAAGAGAGGCCCAGGGTACGGGCCCGGGAGCCGACTACCGCGACATCCCCAAGAACAGGCAACAAGGCTCAGGCGCCGAGTCATCCCCATCCCCTGGGCGCATCACATGCATATGTTCTTAGTAGGGAGGGTGAAGTAATCCAGTGCCAGGCACCTGTAGCAAGAGCAAGGGTATACATAGAAATCGTGAGGTCCCAAAACATGTTTAATCGGTTCCTCCACTCCCCTCGTCAGAGGGTTAGGTAGAGCCAAAGAACAGAATTACGACCCGGTTTACAAAAGTGGATGGATGCTGGGCAGGAGTTAGAAGAATTTTAGAACGACACCCTCTCCCCCTACTCATGGGCCCTAATATTATCCGTGTGGTCTGCCTCCATTGGAGTACTCAACTGTGTATATCTCCCTGAGAACAAATTAATCAGCCACTATAATTCAACAAAGCCTTATCATTCTTTCCTCTATATCATCTGTCAGAGAAGAGTGGGTAGGCCCCTGTAAACGTAACGTTAGATGGTGATCGCTCGTGCCAAAATTGTTGAGATTGGACTCCTTAAGATATGGCATATTGATAAGGTACCATTTTAAGTCTAGAAATGAGGGGTGATGATTTAAAGAGGTTGTCCACTACTTTTACATTGAAGGCCTATCTTTAGGATAGTCCATCAATGTCTGATCGACCGGGGTCCAACACCCGGCACCCACACTGATCAGCTATTATCGGTGTCGGTGGCTTAGTTGCCGAGCTTGGCTGTCTACTTGTAGTGGCTTATGCGGGGTACTTCACATCCACTTCCTATTTAAATCAATAGGAGGTGGATGTACAGTACCCCACGGCAGCCAATACAAGTAGACTGCCAAGCTCTGGAAGTAAGCACCTCCTGGCAGCAGCCACCGCTGCCAACATCGATCACAGATTATCGGCGGGGATGCCGAATGTCAGAACCTCAATAAGGGTACAGACTGATTTTGGAAGAGTGGTGGTGGGACACATTTTGAAATTTAGTGTTCATTTGGTAGGATATATCTATTACATACTACAAGACCCCTTTGACTCTGTTTGACATTTTTGGGTAGCTGGGTGTTTTTGTTCATTTTGGGCTACAGTTGGTGTGAATTGGTTCCCAGGAACCAGACCTGTGGGCCAGGTCAGTAATCTGTGGCTACTGGACAGGAGCCCTGAGAACCTCCTCCTCCTACCTCCCAGTATTCGCAACTCTTCTTTTGATTAGCTGGCCTGGCGCAACCTCATTGTTGCAGTGTGAAATACATATGGTGTTGGGCCATGCCGGTTAATCAAAAGAAGACCCATGGATACCAGGAGGTAGGAGGAGGTTCTCGGGGCTTTTTTCCACCAACCATAAATTATTGACATGGCTGGTGGACAGGGTCCAGGTGAATGGTTTTGCACCAACTCTAGCCCTAAGTGAATAAAAACACCCACCTATCCAAAAATGCCAAACAAATAAAAGGGAAACTTTGTCAAAATGATCATGTGGTATGTCATAGATGTATCCTACCAAATGAATACCAAATTTCAAGATGAAACAGGGAATATTCCAGAATTTTTATTTTTACTCTATAGCAGCCATTCATCCCCTATTCACACAGTGAAGAAATTGCAAATACCAAATCAATCTACATAAGAAGAAAAATAGCTACAAATCATCCTATCAGTCAGATTCAGTGAGAACATCCAAAATATGAATGGTTTGGATATCAGATTAAGAAGTAAAAAGAGTATAATGACTCAAAAATGAAGTTCCCACCGTCAGCTTTTCTGCTCATCACCACTACTTACAATTGATAGAATTTTTCAAGGAATTCAGGGGAGGATTGTAATCCCCAACCATTGTTTTTCTCCACGGAGATCTGTAATGATGTTGTAAGTACAAAATAGAAGCCCTGCTGATTCTTAGAGGGAAAGGCAATACATTTCGCTGAAAGATAGTGACACCTTCAGAAAGCTATAATCTTCTAATAAAGTCAACCGAGTTAGTGGACCCTTCCTTGTCACCCTGTTAAGGTTTCCATTAGAAAAGATGGAACTTTCACAAAGTAATGAGCCTATAAAGGCAGCCAGCATGTGATTTGACTTAAGAAAATAATTACAAGACTTCTGCATGAGCAACATCCGATAACAAGATACCCATGTTCTACCGGCGCTTAGCCAATATATTACTATAAAGTGTGAAGGGTGGACATTGTTAACATTGTAGTCATGTCGTTACGTTCTGAGTGTCTGAAGAGTTGACATTCTAAATCTAAAATATGTCACACTATATTCAAGTAGACATTACCTGCCACCGATTTTGCTTTTATTCTGTGAAAATTAGAAAAAGGAACCTAAGATTATATGTTCCCTGGAAATATAAGAGATTGTACATGAAGGCCTTCAGGGTTTCTTCCCATTAGGTTGACCTTTAAACTCATCTTGACTCGATTGTTCAGCTTACGGGGAGTATTAGCTGATGCTGTTTTCAACGTGGTTTTTCAAAAATGATTGAGTTTTATCAAAATTGCCCAACATAACACGAATGGTCCAAGGGTAATGTGTTATTATTGTCCTTTAATTTCATAGTCCGAATATATCATAGACAAATAATAAGATATTTCCTTTACCACACCAGGCAAAAGCTAATTTACTATCAACAACATCTTAGTCTTCCACTGAATTGCGAAGAGATACTTGAATGTCTTCGCCATTGGGTCCATTAAGAAGAGAAGGTTCAGTTCACACTGATTTCTTTTCCTTGTTTGACCCTGTAGAGACCTCAGACATACAAGGGTTGTCAGAGGTTAGTGCTACCAAAGGGATAATATTTACTACTGGTGAACGAGCCAGTCCACTTATTTCTTAGGTTGGGGCTTTTGGTAGTAAAGTAGCCTGTATTGGGCTGGGGAAATCATTCTGAATTTTGCCTTACAGTAAAAGTCATAAATATCTTAATATTTTAAGTGTTTGTTTTGGCTGTCCACTTAGGACAAATCTAGATCCCATGAATAAAGTAGATAACAGTCACACCAGAAGGATATTCTGTTATCAGTTATGATATGGTCAACCGCATTGAAGGGTATTCATTGATGTCATTGGATTGGGTCAGCTTCATGGGGGACTGATTACAGATGAGAGAATGGAATTTTTTTTTCGAAAATACAAAAATATTACAGTTTCTTGTAAATTCACTTTGCTCAGATTCAGTCAAATTGCAGCTACCTAATCATCATTTTACTGAACTGTAGACAGCTGGCAAAAGTTTTATGAAAAACCCAAGACTTCTATTCACCTCACCGCTCAATGTCCAGTCCCTCCGCTGCTGTCTGATCCTCAGAGCTGCATCTTCTTTCCAACATCGCAAGCCACATCTCCCAGCCTGTTCATTATACACCATGACTTCAGGCTATGCGACGTGTAGTGTGACCTCGGAGACCTGTTCCGGCGTAGTATGAACAAGTCAAAGATGAAACAGAATAAAGAAGCGGAACAGATGGCTTGAAGGACCAAATGGTAGTCAGCGAGCATTGGAAGGGCCAGACAGGTGAGCAATTAGGTCAGTATAAGTTTTTTTCTGTTTGTTTTTTACATCCTAAATGTATTATGCCCTAGGGTCTGTAGAGACCTAAGAGCATAATAAGGGACATTCAATTAGAGGAGAATAACTTTGAATATCCCGGGAAAGTCTGTTCTATTTGTCAAATTCAAATTTTACAGATTTGCTCATCTCTAGGACTGACAGACCTAATTTAAAAACTTATACCCATAACCTAAAGTGACATTATGGGTATAACTGTTTCTTCCTGCCTACATAGTAGTTATGCCTGTCACAATTCCACCAGATAAATGCTAACCAAACGCTTAACGCTTACCCATTCTCCCTCCATAGGGTATCACCCTTTTGTTCGCTCTATTGGCATCCCTTTATGATCGTTATGAAGGGGGGGGGGGTAAACACTAGGAACTCCACCAATCCTGAGAATGAAGCGTGGATTCAGCTCTTGTCCCCTTTTAATTTTTCTTTTGCCAGCCAAGTGGCCAAGACCATCATTGTGCTTGGAAAATTTAGAAAGGGACACATTGTTAATTCAACGCTGAATTCGCAGGATTGGTGGGATTTCCAGAGGTCAGACCCCCACTCACTTTAATGAGGGTGTTGTGGATTTCTCTGCACAGTAGATGTGTATGGTGCCAATGTGCTGTGAAAATTAAGGAAGGGATGGAAGTCTTAAGTCAGCGATGCTTTCCTAAGAGTTGAGCCTATTGAAACTATATTACCATAATATGGGATCAGTTCATTAATTCCAGGGGCTTCTTCAGTACCTTATCTTGACTATCTAATTTACTTTTACTGTTAGTTTTCTAACCCAAACAACGCACTGAATCCATTATTCTACGATTTTAATAGCTCAACAAAACTTCGTTTATGTAAAGATCTTCAGTGTGGACGGTAACATTGATGTTATTTTATTTTTTGTTTCTTTTGTCATGTACGATGTAAAGCTTAATCCCCCCAAAAAAATCATAAAAAAAGCCTTTGAATTTTTTATGGACATAAAGCTTTGTGCAAAAAATACTCATTATTCCAAGAATGATGATCTAGACCCATAAAAGAAGAGCTGTTTCCCCAAAGATCCCATTCATTTTATTGCAAACACGACTTTCTAATTCTAATCATGTTTACAATAACCTGATACAATACATCCATAGAATCAAATAGAAGAGATGAAAATATGGACGGTAGTCACAGGATTCCAGCTTAGAAAGAGATGATTATTTATCCAGAGAGCATTTAATTAAACTTTGTCTCCGGCAGCGTCAGCAAAATCACTAGCTATTTTCATCCTGCAGGACACAGAAATGAAGAAAGAGTCAATGGAAGTGCTCTCGGATGAACAGAGTGATGTATTGTTCCTTTACTCACGGTATCTTGGAGGGGCTTCCACTCAGTAAATAAACAAAGCAGAAACTAGGCATTAGGGAGAGGTGACATCCTTGACAAATGTTTCACTTGCAGTCAACCAGGTAGAAGCCAACTGGTCCTCACTGTTTGCAATTACACCTGTTCATTCTCGAAGACGGCATCCAACCACCTAATATTCTGGCTCTCCATCCATGAATTAAAAAGGAAAATTGCAGTGGTATGATTAGCATGAGAAAGAATAAGCCATGCTGGGAAAATAATGCCATTAAAAGCAGTGAAGAGTCAATAACTGCACAGTAGGAGACAGTAAAAATAAACTATTTACAAGGAAGGGTAAAATAAAACAAAATAATAAATCTTTTTTTTTCTGAAAAGGTTTTATTTTATCTTGATGATCACACCTAAACATTAGAGTGATCATTAGGTGATCATCTGGTCAGTCTTGAGAACCCCCTCGAGATCAGCTGCTGTCAATGATGGAACCTGTGGCTGGCCATAAATAACCATTAGACTATTTTTTTTTACAAACAGTGAATGACGTTAGAGGAGCCATAATGGGGGGACTACTTTATAATATCCTTATTCCCTTAAAATGCACATTAAAAGGGAATCTCTTCATTACACAAACCTTTTAAAGGCATTGTCCAAAGTAAGGAAACTTCTTTAATCCCTTAAGGACCGAGCCACTTTGTAGGTTAATGATCATGCCTCATTTTTTTAAATCTGACCAGTGTCACTTTATGAGGTAATAACTCTGGAACGCTTCAACGGATCCTGCTGATTCTGAGAATGTTTTTTCATGACATATTGTACTTCATGGTAGTTGTAAAATTTCTTCGATATGAGTTGCGTTTATTTGTGAAAGAATCGGAAATTTGGCAAAAATGTAAAAAAAATTCACCATTTTTAAACTTTGAATATTTATGCCCTTAAATCAGAGACTTATGTCACACAAAATAGTTAATAAATAACATTTCCCACATGTCTACTTTACATCAGTACAATTTTTGAAACATAATTTTTTTTGTTAGGAAATTATAAGAGTTGACCATCGAGTTGACCAGCGATTTCTCATTTTTCCAACAAAATTTACAAAACCTATTTCTTTTAGGGACCACATTACATTTGAAGTGACTTTGAGGGGCCTTTATGACAGAAAATACCCAAAAGTGACACCATTATAAAAATTGCACTCCTCAAGGTGCTCAAAACCACTTTCAAGAAGTTTATTAACCCTTCAGGTGATTCACAGGAACTGAAGCAATATGGAAGGAAAAATTAACATTTTACTTTTTTTCACAAAAATTTTACTTAAGACCCAATTTCTTTATTTTCACAAGGGTAACAGGAGTAAATGACCCCCTATATTTGTTGTGCAATTTCTCCTGAGTATACTGATACCCCATGTGTGGAGGAAAACCATTGTTTGGGCGCACAGCAGGAAACACCACTATTTGACTTTATGAACGCAAAATTGGCTGGAATCGATAGCGAACGCCATGTCGCGTTTGGAGAGCCCCTGTTGTGCTTAAACAGTGGAAACCCCCCACAAATGACTCCATTTTGGAAACTAGACCCTTCAAGGAATGTATCTAGATGTGTGGTTAGCACCTTGAACCCCCAGGTGCTTCACAGCATTTTATAACGTAGAGGCGTAAAAATAAAAAAATCACATTTGTCCCACAAAAAATTTTCTTTTAGCCCCAATTTTTTATTTTCACAAGGCTAACAGGAGAAAATGGACCTCTAAATTTGTTGTGCAATTTTTCCTGAGTGTGCCAATTAGCCATGTGTAGGGGAAAACTACTTTTGAGGCACAGTTCAAAGCTCAGAAGGGAAAAGTGCAATATTGGAGTTCAGATTTTGCTGGACTGGTTTGACGGTGCCATGTCACATTAGCAGAGCCCTTAAGGTGCTAGAACAGCAGAAACCCCCATAAATGACCCCATTTTACAAACTACATCTCTGATTGAATTCATCTAGGGGTGCAGAGATCATATTGACACCACAGATGTGTCACAGAATTTTATACCATTGGGCAGTGAAGAAAAAATAATTACATTTTTACCACAAAAACTTTGTTTAAACCCCAGATTTTAAATTTTTACACTGGGAAATGGGTAAAAATGGCACCGAACTTTGTAACACAATTTCTGCTGAATGTGGCAATACTGCATATGTGGCTGTACTGTACTGCTTAGCCCCACGGTGAGACTCGAGAGGGACAGTGCGCTATTTGCCTCCTGGAGAGCAGATTTTCCAAGAATAGTTTGCGGACTCCACATACAGAGCCCCTAAGTGCTAGAAGATCAGAAAATCCCCTCAAGTGACCCCATTTTGGAAATTATACCCCTGCCAACCATGTGGATGCTAAATGGGGTTTAGGCACATTGGGGCTCAGAAGGGAGGGGCGGCATTTTGATTTGGGGATGCAGAATTTGCTGAATTTCTTTTGGGTGGATGAGGAGCCATTTCACTTTTACAGAGCCTTTGTGCTACCAGTAACGTGTAAGCCCACTATATTTCCAATAACAGGTGATGGACCTGAGTGGGGGCTTGCTTTTTTTGTAGATTGAGTTGAAGCTTTTGTTAGGAACATTTTACATAACATTTGGGATCACATTTATCTGGCGCTCTACGCTGAGCACTTACATTGGCATTTTCCAACTAAATCTCTGAGTGACGTGATTCAGATGAAACCCCCGAGTGATCCATTCACTATAATGAGGAAGCAAAGTTATTCTGAACTCCATCTGGCCTAGTGTTCAGCGGTGTTGTTTTCAGAAGCGCACAAAATTGTGGCCAACGGCACTTTTATGCACACCTAAAAAAGACTGACACTGCCAGATCACAGGTCAGACGGCATCCACAGTGCCTCCATTTGCCTCACAATAGGGAATCTTTTGCCTGGGATTCTGTCTGAATCACGTGTATTAAGAGATTTACACGGAAACACCAGTATAAGCGCTCAGCGTAGAGCGCAGGATAAATATGAGCCGAACCTTCCTGCGATCATTGGGAGGCAGAATGAACAAATCAACAGTCGGTGAAGAATTGGTTTTATTTATTTTTTACGCCATTTCTCGAGCAGTACAAGTCATTAGGCGACTTTATTCTTCAGGTCAGAATAAGACATCGGATTGCAGATATCAAGGTATTATTTTATGCAATGTTCTATGACCTACATGCCCATATATACACTGCTCAAAAAAATAAAGGGAACACTTAAACAACAGAATATAACTCCAAGTAAATCAAACTTCTGTGAAATCAAACTGTCCACTTAGGAAGCAACCCTGATTGACAATCAATTTCCCATGCTGTTGTGCAAATGGAATAGACAATAGATGGAAATTATTGGCAATTATCAAGACACACTCAATAAAGGAGTGGTTCTGCAGGTGGGGACCACAGACCACATCTCAGTACCAATGCTTTCTAGCTGATGTTTTGATCACTTTTGAATGTTGGTTGTGCTTTCACACTCGTGGTAGCATGAGACGGACTCTACAACCCACAGAAGTTGCTCAGGTAGTGCAGCTCATCCAGGATGGCACATCAATGCGAGCTGTGGCAAGAAGGTTTGCTGTGTCTGTTAGCGTACTGTCCAGAGGGTGGAGGCGCTACCAGGAGACAGGCCAGTACACCAGGAGTTGTGGAGGGGGCCATAGGAGGGCAACAACCCAGCAGCAGGACCGCTACCTCCACCTTTGTGCAAGGAAGAACAGGAGGAGCACTGCCAGAGCCCTGCGAAATGACTTCCAGCAGGCCACAAATGTGCATGTGTCTGCACAAACGGTTAGAAACCGACTCCATGAGGGTGGTATGAGGGCCCGACGTCCACAGATGGGGGTTGTGCTCACAGCCCAACACCATGCAGGACGCTTGGCATTTGCCACAGAACACTAGGATTGGCAAAGTTGCCACTGGCGCCCTGTGCTCTTCACAGATGAAAGCAGGTTCACACTGAGCACATGTGACAGACGTGACACAGTCTGGAAACGCCATGGAGAGCGATCTGCTGCCTGCAACATCCTTCAGCATGACCGATTTGGCAGTTGGTCAGTAATGGTGTGGGGTGGCATTTCTTTGGAAGGCTGCACAGCCCTCCATGTGCTCGCCACAGGTATCCTGACTGCCATTAGGTACTGAGATGAGATCCTCAGACCCCTTGTGAGACCATATGCTGGTGCGGTTGGCCCTGGGTTCCTCCTAATGCAGAACAATGCTAGACCTCATGTGGCTGGAGTGTGTCAGCAGTTCCTACAAGATGAAGGCATTGAAGCTATGGACTGGCCTGCCCGTTCCCCAGCCCTGAATCCGATTGAGCACATCTGGGACATCATGTCTCGCTCCATCCACCAACGTCACGTTGCACCACAGACTGTCCCGGAGTAGGCAGATGCTTTAGTCCAGGTCTGGGAGGAGATCCCACAGGAGACCATCCGCAACCTTATCAGGAGCATGCCCAGGCGTTGTAGGGAGGTCATAGAGGCACATGGAGGCCACACACAATACTGAGCCTCATTTTGACTTATTTTAAGGACATTACATCAAAGTTGGATCAGCCTGTAGTGTGTTTTTCCACTTTAATTTTGGGGGTGACTCCAAATCCAGGCCTCCATTGGTTAATAAATTTGATTTCCATTGATGATTTTTGTGTGATTTTGTTGTCAGCACATTCAACTTTGTACAGAACAAAGTATTCAATGAGAATATTTCATTCATTCAGATCTAGGATGTGTTATTTGAGTATTCCCTTTATTTTTTTGAGCAGTGTAGTTGGCTTAGTAGGGTTAATCCTACGGACAGATTCCCTTTAAAGAGTTATTTCCAACATTCAAAGTCATAACTGTTATTCATCTGTCCCGGCACAAGCATTGGGCTTGGCTCCTTTCTCCTGTGTCTGCCTTCCTTTGTAGTGGTCCATGCCAGGTTTTGTCAAGAAACACACTGAACTCCATTGACATACTCAACCAAAGAATTTTAAGGCGTGTTTTGGCAGAGGCCAGGTGCTTGGGTATAAACCCATGATTGCACACTGTGAACTCCAGGCAACATGCCAGTTTTGCAATTTATGCACAATGTAAACTGTAAGTAACACTCTGATTTTTTATATGCTTCCATTTGGGATAAAAAACAAGTATGAAGTACAATAAATTTTGCTTTGCATTTACAGACATTCTTATGGACTACAAAGTCAAAGATTTTTAAAACATATACTTGAAAAGAGTTCAGTAAAGGGTTAAATAGAATAATTTCAGTGGCCTTATGTTTATCAGGGTTTTTCTGCTATTTCACATGGTCCAGCTCCGGATGTCTGTCATCTATTTAGCTTCTTCTGACTTCCATGCTACAACCAGAGATATTTCCAAACTCAGTTTAGTTTACTTAAGTGTTGCCCACACCATCCACTCAGCAAGTTTCTTGCAGCTGCTCACACCTGGCCTCTGTAGTCAAGTTAACACATCACTTCAAGCAAGTCTCCAGTTTTACTAAACTTCATTGCATTCCTGAGATTTATCGTTGCCTTGTTGGAAGATCCCAGACTGCGTTTATGTCTCCATTATATCGTTGCTATTAACCACTGCCCTGCTTGAAGTTACAAGACTGCATTTACTTCTTGGTTAGTCCTGCATTTAACCATTGCCCTCAGGAGATGTCAGACCACCTTCTTGTGATTATCTGCTTCCCTGCCAGAAGATACTAGTTTCATTTTATGCTACTTTTAATGTGTGTATCCACACACCTGGCCCGGCTTCATCTGTGCTACCTGTTCTGATTGTTAGCTGTTGCTTATCCACAGGTCATCCATCAAGAACCTCTCTGCTGCACTTTGACCTTCCATTCACATTGCTTACCGAGACCTATGGCTTTGAGAATACACCTCACCAGGTGAGCCCATAACAATACTTTTCTGTGAAGTGGGGGTTCAATCACTGAGATGGGCACTCTAAAATGTTCTGTCGGAATGAAGCATATGCATGGTCACCACTTCATTAAAAGCATATTCCCAACATGAAAGTATGACCTATCACATGGATAGATGATGCATTTCAGAGTTTGGAATAACCTTTTCAAGCAACTGTCTGGAAGATTTTGACCTTTCAAACAAAAGTTCAAATATGTATTGGAAATAAGGAAAATTTCTTACAAAAAAAATCTGATCTAAATCAAGGGTTGTCTTCTTGAACATTTCTTCTTGGATGTATCACTGTTCCTTCTTATTGGTACCTTCTTTTATAAGCTGAAATGTAGAAATACATCAAGAATGGATTTCTGTTCTGGTGGACCACAGGTGTACATTGAAGTCATTGGATATCTATTGACTTGCCACGAAAGGTATCACCTCCTACAACCTCCAACTGACATAGGCTTTGCAAGTCAGTACTTTCTCCAACTTTGAGTTAACAATAATGCTAGTGCATGCATTTATCATTTCTAACCTAGACTTCTGCAATATCTTTCTGTATGACCTTTCATAACTCTACTTTGTCCCTCCAGTCTACCTTTAACTCTGCTGCCCTTTGAGGGACCTGAAGTCAACCAAGTCAACTGAGTGACTCACTACTGACAAACCATCCGCATGAGAGCTTGGTTGGCATCGGAAGCTGTTAGCTATTTATGAGCACACACAGCTGTGCTTACCTCCTCTATACGAACTTATATGGCAGAAAAGCATGTCCTTCAAGCTCATTTCGCTTCCACTCTTCCAACCGTTATTCACTTTCAACATAAAACCCTATAGGTTCTTATATGTTTATTGATATTCCATTAAATAATTCAACTCATTGTTAAGCTTTCATTTACTTCCTTGTTATCTATGATGCGCTGAAGTCTTCCGATAATGCATGTTCTGCCATGTTTTATCTATCCAAGTACTCTGTCCTTTACAAACAATGGCTGCTTTGGTATTGTGCAAAAATCCAGAGAAGAAGGCTCTTCAAAGTAATGAAAATTCTTTTGCTAACAGAGGGAAGCAGAGTGATTGAAATTAAATAATAAAGATGGCTGTCTCATCCCCTTTTTCTGAGTAGTTGAGCTATGTGTTTATATGTGAAGCATTACAAACCACATACAGGTTTCGCTGTGTGGGAGCTTTAGACTTTAAAGCCGCCATAGATGATGCAAAATGGACAGGAAAATGCAAACTAAAAGTATTAGACCTAGCTGTAGACCTTGCATTGTATTTTCATTTATTTATGATTTTTTTCTATAGGAGCTGATGTTATAGCTTCAATCAACCATATGCATTTTTCTTTAGAAAAATATATGGTAAATAGAGAAGGAAGCACATTGAGTGGGTGTATAGACAATGACCAAAAGTATATGATGGTAGTGCAAAAGAATCGACAACTATTTTTCAAGGTTATTGGATTAAAGGCAACATGGCAGTAACTTTAGGGTTAAAAAAGTAGGATATGTTGCTATGTAGAGCAATAAAACAGAGATTCCAATATACTTTACTTGCTATAATTAATATGGTATCGCTGCTGCTGAGTTGAGGGTACTGACCGTGAGATCTTGCGCATGCATTGTAGAGATTCACGCTCTCAGGTAGGCATTAGTTAGCATTCAAACAGGCAATATGGTTTGGTCCAAACGTGCAGTTTTATTGCTTTCATAAAACTCCTAGGGATTCAAAACCAAAACAGCTTTTTCTGAGCACAAAGGTATCCCAGAAAATTAACAGTCCACTCAGCAGGCACATATGTGTTAGTGCAGGCTCACCCGAACAGATTACAGTCCTTTCTCCAAGAGCAAACTTTATACACAGAGGCGGTACGGTCCTAAGTCTCAGAATCACCTTCAGCCTGAGTTCCAGCAGCTTCCAGCGCCACAAATAAGTGTTCAACTCCCTCCACAGTTAAAATTGAACAGGCTGCAGCTCCACACATTTCTCTGCAGCTCCATCACACAGACTGCTCAGCTTTCCTAGCTGACCCCTGCAGTCTCCATTCAGGGAGAGACCCTGACTTGTCTCTCTCCAAGCTACAGCTCACCAGATTCAACACACTTCACTTAGCTCAACATCCAGCACACTGACGCAGGGTAAACTCATTTCCTAGTTCTTAGTGAAATCGAGCCAGGTGCATCTAATTAAAACCTGCCATGCTAGGATTTAACCCAGTCCTACTTGTCTTTGCTGCAGTGTAAACATATGGGCGGCGCATGCACAATACATCACTAATGAATTTTCCGACAGAAGGGTGAGTACTGGTCATACACTGGACCATGCATGTACAGTAGCTGATGTGGAAGAATACCCACAACATAGCAGCAAGCGATGAGGCAGTTCAATGCATTAGCAATGTTCCTATGAGCCTGTGTGTTCTCCTCAAACCTTTAGAAATGAGAAAACACAGTCTTCCTGTACATTTCCTCTGCAGTAAAAGATAATTTTAGGGACAATGAATTTAGTTTTCTAACCTTAATATTAATTGACAGGTTCCCTTTAAAAGTTGGGGCTTTATACACTGTAGTCATGAAAAGTATTCTTATTTTCCCTCTCTTCTGGCCATGAAAGGAAGTTTTCTAATTTTAGAAAATCCCTATCCTCTGGCTCTGGCTTTTTTTGAGTCTTTGCCACTGCTGCCGGTGTTCGTTGACGTTTGCAGCGATGAGGTTATGCCACTAAAAGTCGTTGGAGCAGGTCCAATGGGATTTGTGACACTTTGTGGGTCACCAAAGTGGAAGATATTAATAAATGTGGCACAAAGGGGGTCACTGGGTTTTGGTGGTAGCAGCAGGATGGAGGTTTGTGCACAGAGATAAATCATGGTTGATACGGAAGTTGTCATAATGGTCTGGACATGACCGAAAACAAAAGATAAATTCATATGACAATTAGAAGATAAATGAAGTAATTAGAGGTCTGGAGAGGTAAAACATATGTCTTGGGGCCTGTGCCCTTATTGTCTAAGAGCCTAGTAATGCTCATGGTAATATCCGATTGATGCGATTGGAGGAAGTTGGCAATCACGGTTTGGGCTTGTGTGCACCATGTCTGTGCACACGAGATCTATTATGCTCATGTAAGTGGGGATATGCAACAAACTACCAATCCCCTCTTTCTCCATACTGATGGAGTTTTCAGGTGCAACATTTTCCTGGAGACACTTTGTAAATAGTAATATTTTTTCATGTTCCTCTTTGTACGTTGCCCAAAAGTGACAATTTACCTTAATACTAGGGTTAATTCTATAAATGTGTCGCTAACTTAATTGCACAGGGTGATGGAGAGGACCAACGTTGCTCATATTAAATTAAATAACCTCTAAAATAAAAAAAAGTCAGAATATTCATCATTTATACTAACATTAGAGTTGGAAAAAAAGTGCACTTGTTAGATTTTCTGTGACAGCTCTGCAATTTGAGTCAACTCTGCTTCGGGCTCCCCTGCAGACACGGACTCTGCAGCAAGAACAGATGCTGAAAGGAGGCTGCAGATCAGTTTTAATTTAGATGTCTTCTATGCTGCTAGATTTTAATGTGACGGTATTCGCTGCACCTCCTCTGAAATAAGATACCAGCATCTTACAAATAAACTCAGTACATGAAGATTTAATAAAGCGCTGACATTCTTTATTCAGTTATTAGACATCTTCCTACAATATTAGAGATTAACAATTGGATTCTAAACTAATTAATTAGTTTAGAATTTCCCAAAATTCGTGGCTTTTGGTAAATCTGAATTTTGAGCGATTCGATTCCGGCTTCGCTCACGTCAGAGCAGGAACAAGTAAGCAGCGGCGTCCGCTGAAGAAGACGAAGGAAGAGGAGCTGATTGCGGCATCGGAAGAGGAGTGTTGGTGGTGGGACATGTATGGAGAGGGCCGAGGAGAGGGAAGGATAAAATGTATTATTTCTTTTACTCCTTTCCAGCAGATCTGATTCACACCGAATATTTGCAAATCAAATCTCCTCCCTGGATTGAGCAAAAATACAAAAAAGTACTGTAGCACTTCAGAAAATGCAAAAAAGTTTTGGTCCAAGAGCTTCAGCCCATATAGCTCAGCAGTGTCATGGCATGGAGTAGTCACTGGGTCATTGCCCTTGGTACTAAATTTTAAGGAAGACCAAAATTTTGGGCCCCCATTGTTAAATGATCATCGAATACAGATGAACAGCATCAGTACGCAACACTTCTTCTGCGATCAAGCACAATGAATGCCCGGCAGCTAACAAGCTGAATGAGTAAAGCATGCAGTGGCTGTTTTGCCATCTGGGTCATTTCCACCAGTTCCTATGCAGAGTGCAGAAGTCAAAATGAGTTTGGTATCAACCGCTGCGCTCTGCATAAGCAGAAACGGAGGTGACAAAGCTCTCAGTATAATGAAGTGAACTTTGTCATCTTGGTATGCAAAGCCCAGCAGCCTATAGCAAACTCATTTCTCTACAGCTGTACTCTGCATAGGAAAAAAAACAAAATGAGAGAGCCTGAGCAGCTAATAAACCAGGTGCACTGCACTGCATTTGGCGGTACAGAGACCTGTTGGGAGAGGTGTCCCACGTTTTAAAAAAGTGTACTTTCTAGAATAAACAAGCACAAACATTATAATACGTTTTTGCACACTTAATTAGTTAGAGATAATAAAATAACAATTATAAAAAAAACACTAAAAATTGTTATAACATAAAAATATGATAGATTTCAGCAAAAAACATTAGAGGGCCAGAAAGTAATCTATAATTGTCTCAGAATTGTCTTAATATACAATGCATATTCTTGGGGAATAAAGGGTGTTATTGGTTATTGGTCATAGGGTTAGGTGGGGCACAAAATACTTAATGCGAGTGCTGGAAACCCACACTACGTCATTGCGACTCGGGCCAATAAAGTAATTCCTTTTATCCCCTTTTTCTGGAATGCTACTGTAGTAGAGAACAATGAACCAAGCAATGAACCAGCAGGAGGATTCTTCCAGGATGTTCCAGAGATTAGGAAAGGTTGCCATCTGCTGGCCAGACGAAATTAAGCGGAACCAAGTTATGCTAGAAGAGTTGGAGGGGGGGCAAATTCAGATGCTGGACCCGATCAGGTGACTTCCAAGAAGGATTTCCTGGATATAAAAGTCCAGCACGCCAAGAGACAGTCAGATTTGGTGCCAGGCTGCAGAGTGGAGCAGACATGCTCCAGAGGGACAGCAGAGCCCAGCGCGACAGGCCTCAGCAGGAGGCCTGTGCCGCACCAGAGTTTGACATCGCCTGAGAGGCTCCGGACTCCTCACAGAAGTGCTCTGAGCTCTGCGCATGTTCGTCAGAGTCAGGATCTGTGCCCCACACTGAGTAAGTTCCCGGGATCCAACGCCGTCTGTCAAGAGCCGAGGTCTGGACCCCCTTGCCCCAAGCATGAGAGAGTACCATTGACGGTCAAGCCGAGAAGAGCGGAGAGAGGACTGCGACAGGAGAGATGTGCCAGCAACCATGGAGGAATCGCGCAAGTGATCAGGGCCATCACTTCCAATTCTCACTCACGGCTACCCGGGAATTGGTATTAGGATCTCAGGTGGGGAGGTGGCTGGTTGGTGTGTGTTAGGCTAAGCGGGATCTGATAGACTTTATCCGGAAGAGACTTATGGCCTAGCGGAAAGAACCGGTGACTCCCGTTAGGGCCATACAAAGAGAACTCACATGGTGACTCCTACAACTGGGTGCATCACACTTTTGCAAAGAACTTTACCGTTATTCACTGAAACTGTTTCTCATTGTTATTCCAAGTTGTTGTTTATTATCCCAGTTACTAACCCCCTTGCATAGTTGTTATACGTATAAAGTGGTTTTAGCAATCCCTGCCTGTTCCCGCCTTGTGTCTCTGTACGTTGCATTCCGACACCTGTCTCACACTGCCATCTTTTATTTTTCTCTTTATTTATTTCTGAATTGTGGAACCAGAGTCCTGGATTCAAGTAAATAGGAGCAGAGCCGCCGTTCTTGGCAATGACAACTACACAGTAAATAGAGCCGCGCTTCCCCGCATCAGCTCCCTTTAGTGATGAAGCACAGTGTGTCAGAGTACAGGAGTATCTTTATTATACTGCTGGTATAGATGAATATGGAAAGTATTTTTTATAACCCCCTTCTAAACATACGCCATACATGTACGGCACAGTGGGAAGTGACTTTACGCAAACCGACGTACATTTATGACACAATAGTGGTGCTGGCTGAAATGCAGAGCCAGCACCATCATCAGTGGGTGTCAGCTGTGTATTTTAGCTGACACCCTACTCCATTGGCCATGATCGGTATTAGGTTCTAGGGTGGCCATTAAACCCCAGAGATACCACTGTCAATAGTTACAGCGGCATCTAGATGGTTGTTTGAAAAAAGAGGCTTCCTCACTATGCCTATCGGCAGCCCAGGGATCGGTGACGTCCTTTTGGGTCAGACAACTACTGTGGCCTTTAAGGCCCTGCATAAACGGGGTCTAACAGGTGAAGTGTCAGTGTAAGGCTAGGGTCACACAACCGTATTGTCTCTTGTCTGAGAGAATCTAGCCGATTATGCTAATCACACAATCAAACAAGCTCTGTTCAGAGTTGTCTTCAGAGTTGTCTTCAGAGTTGTGATCTGATTTTATCAAATGTAGAGAAGATGGGAAAAAAAGTCTCCATCTTCTCCATTCTGTCAGTCTGTGAAAATTAGACTGCACTTGGATATCATCAGAGTGCTGTCCGTTTTTTTTTTAAAGACCCATTGATTTGCATAGCCGAGTGCGATACGATTTACGGATACAAATCAAGCATGTTGCAATTTTTTTCCTCAGACCAACTCAGTCTGAGGAAAAAGTCGGTCATGTGCACGGCATTACTGAATAACACGGGGACGAGTGCTATATGTCAAAACAACGGCGAGCACTCATCTGATTTTTACGGTCATATGCACCAGCCCTAAAACTGACAGATCTAATATCCTGCAGGACAAATATTGCAGGATATTAGTCTAGCAATCAGGGAGGTAAAAGTTAAAGTCCCATTTAGGGGCTAAGTAAAAAAGGGGAAAACAATACAATAATTGAAAATAAATCTGAATGAAGTATGAAAAATTAGCTATTTTGCCTTTAATCACAATTTTTTTTAAGTAAAAACGAATTTAAACCATGGGATGTGGACCGTCAACTTCACATTTTGTTCAGTGTTCGGGCCATTTAACTGGACGCGTTAGATGCACTTGCTCTATTACTCTGAATACTGGCACAATGATTGTCAGGGTTGGCATACGTAAAGTAATGAACCTGGGATTAGTAAATGCCTCTATGACTGTTCAGTGACTGGCATAAAAATAAAGAAGAAAGGAGGAATCATTTTTATGCGTTCCATCCATTGCAAAAAATAATATAATATTGCTACTAGGATGGAAATCCAGCCTAATATCTAGAAAAAGCATTGCTTAATGATAAAGATCTCAGAAGAGACAAGTGAGACATTAAATATGGCCACGTCCTAAACCCACAACCTGTAGAAAGGGGCTCACTTATCATATTAGGAGTGGAAATGACTTTCAGAAACCAAATTTATTTTGCAATGATCCATCTGCTTCACCCAAGCAGTTATAAAACCACATTTCCATGACGGTAGTATAACCCAGTAGCAAAACTCACTCATTAAATTTCGCTCCCCAAGAAGCACATCCAAGGGATACAGAATAAATTATTTTTTTTCCATACTGCCTTGTTTTTATGTTCATAAAGATTAAACATGATTTTAAAACCACCTGGGGGGCAGTAGATTGAAAAATATTAGCGAAATAAAAAGGATCATCGGCGTATTGTGAGGAGAGGAAATAAAAAGATTTGGGTCTCGAAAATCAAAAATGTATGTTAAGAATAAATATATGTTGTATCTCCAAACTGGAGATGGGGACTAATAAAGTATTTTGTCACGTAATTCTATTGAGGTGAAGCTTGTTTAGAACCTTTATCTTTGGAGATCAATCCCGAGTCTGCTATGATACAAGTACAGTAGAGCGGCAACCGGGTCATGGTCATGATCTATACAAGCCTACTAGTTACTAATGCACTTGCATCAGCAGTTCGGCCAATGTGCAGGGGCAAAAACCAATAAGCCGTTATTCTACTTGTAAAATGTTCATACATAGCCATTAAAATTAGACATTAGTGGATCGATCAGCAGACGATCGAGTTTGAGTTGAAATTTCCTGAAATTCACAGTTTCACGCAAATTTGAACATTTTGTGATTGGATTTGTGATTCGCAAAAATGACAGACCTGGCACCATATCCCACACTGCAGAAGCATCAGAAAGTATGCTAATGTCATTCTGTGTTGCTGTAAGGGCTTCCCATAATGCCCTGCTACTATAAAATCTAGTAGATTATCATATCTTGTACAGTGATGGTCAGTACTGGGGCCATCACAGATCAGCGGTTACCAGCAGAGCACAGTTTGTAAGGCAAGTTGTTCTCCATCTCCAGAGTCACTGGGTATTTCTCTCTCTTCTGTAGAGTGTAAGCTCTAATAGTCAGTGGGGTCCTCTCTCTCTCCTGTAGAATGTAAGTTCTTATGTCTCCCTCCTCTTTCCCTCTCTCTCTCCCTCTTTGTCTTCCTCTCTCTCTCCCCCTCCCTCTCTCTCTCTCTCTTCCACTCTCTCTCCCTCTTCCACTCTCTCCCCCACTCCCTCTCACTCTTCCTCCCTCTCTGTCTCCCTCTCCCTATCTCTCCCTCTCCCACTCCCTGTCACACACCCTGTCCATCTCCCTGTCCCACTCCTTATCCCTGTCCCTCTCCCTGTCTGTCTCCCTCTTTCACTCTCTCTCTCCCTCTTTGTCTCACTCACTCTCTCTCTCCCTCATCCACTCTCTCTCTCTCCCACTCCCTCTCCTTCTGCATCCCTCTCTCTCCCTACCTCTTCCTCCTTCTCTCTCTCCCTCTTTCCCTCTCCCTCCCAGTCCCTTTCCATGTCTCTCTCCCATGCCCTGTCCCATCTGTCACGGGTTTGTCAGATGTGACAGACAGTCGCCCTGCAGTTGGTTGCAGGAGATCTCTTCGTTTGGCATTACAGACACCTTCTTAGATCTGTCTCACTCTAGGACCCAACGCCTACCTCCCTCCTGCTCTAATTAACTCCCTGGCCTGGGTGTTTAAATACTTTCAGTTTGCTATAGGGAGGCGCCGGTGATATTCACATGTTTCCCAGTGAAGGCTTGGAGCTATTGCAGTCTGCTTACTTCCTCTTTGTTATTTGGAGGATCTTTGGTGTAATCTCTCTGAAGTCGGCTCAAGCTAAGTTACTTCCTCCGTGTTTGTCTCCCCTTGCTGTCTTTAGTTGTTAGTGGGGACTGACTAGTGTTCATCCCCCCTTCCCTAGCCAGGGCCTAGCTCTAGGGAGATACAGGGTTTTAGGTTCCTGTTTGGCAATTTCTGAGAAACCAATATATGGACGGTAGGGAAGACAGGGTGATATTAGATCAGCCTAGGAGTCTCCACCCCCTCTTTCCTTAGTGTCTGGGCTCCATGCTCCTTATCCCTTCATGTTGCATTTTGTCTTTCCTACACTGTGCGTGACACCCTCTCCCTCTCCCAATCCATCTCTCTCCCTCTTTATCTCTTCCTGTCCCACTCCCTCTACCTCTCCCGTTCTTCCACTCCCTCTCTCTCCCTCTCTCTTCCACACTCTCTCTCTCCCTCTCTGTCTCTCTCCCTCTCTCTCTCTCTCTGACTTCTGTAGAATGTAAGCTCTTATGGTCAGCGGAGTCCTCTCTCAGTCTCCTGTAGAGTATAAACTATTATGTCTCTCTCCCTCTCTCTTTCTCTCCCTTTCTCTTTCCCTCTCTCTCCCTATCTCTCCTGTAGAGTGTAAGCAGTTATGGTCAGCGGGGTCTTCTTTCTTTCTTTCTTTCTTTCTTTCTTTCTTTCTTTCTTTCTTTCTTTCTTTCTTTCTTTCTTTCTTTCTTTCTTTCTTTCTTTCTTTCTTTCTTTCTTTCTCTCTGTCCTGTAGAGTGTAATCTCCTATGGTCAGCAGGGTCTTTTCTTTCTTTCTCTCTCATAGAGTGTAATCTCTTAAAATCAGCAGGGTCCTCTCTCTGTCTCTCCTCTCCCCACGTGTAATTTCCGAGCAATTACAAACTTTCCAGCATTGAGATTCACGTGAATTTATTTACCACAAATCAATTATTTTTGAGAAAATTTGGCAAAGTCGGCAAATTCAAATTTCAAAAGAACATCTCATCTCTAATTACAGTTCACATAATTTATTGATGTTTTACCTGAAATAAAAATTTTAAAAAATGTATAATCGCCTTACTCTCACTTGTCCTGCTTGTGTCCAGTACGCACAAGCCAATCTTTGACATCTTCTGCCCTCGGCCATCTTTGTAGTCTTGAAGACGACTTAGTGAACATGGGACTGAAGAAGACTACTGGAACAGTACTGGACAGATGAGGGCCAGAGAATTATAATTTTTTTTGTTAGTTTTTTTTTTTTATAACCTACTTCCCACCTCTTTATAATCCAGTAAAATGGCAGCTGCCTGGGAAATCTACGTTTTTTTCTAAAATTTGAGGAAAGTTCGACTTTCTCTAATGAACATGCAAAATTTCACCAATAGGCAGAAAAATTATGTTTTTTTTTGTGAATATCAAACTGTTTGCAATCAAACCTCTGTAGCACAGGAGAGATTACTTGCTTGATTAATGCCAATGCTGCTGTAATCACAGGACCTTATTAATGGACTTCTATCCTCTACAAATATCCAATCAGCTTATAATAAACTGTTTGGGCATGATATTATTATTTTAGTTGTTTTTAATTTTTTTTTTGCAATTTTTTCTCTCTCTTTCCCTTCTTGTTTTCTTTTTCTCTATCAAAATGTTCCCGCCAATGAATCAACAGAAAGTAAAGTACCGCAGCAACTAGAGTGCGCTTTCACTAAACCCCACATTGAAGCAACTGAAATGTGTTACCTGCCAAAAATTTAAACTAACAATAGTTCTTGATTCTAGATAAAAATAAAATACTACATTTACACGCTGAGATATGTACATATGTTCCAAATGGATGGAGGGAATTATTTTTTGTGGAAGGCATAGGGAACCCAAGATGCATTATACCCTCGTAGCACCAATTTGTCACACTAATCTGTTGTGTAAAATGAGATAATAATGAGCTGTATGTTTCCCATCAAGGATCGGAAATATACAGCCGGTCTGTATATTTCCAATCCTTGATAGGAAACATACAAACCGGTGATCAATGATAAAGGTATAGAAAAGACAAAAACATTAGTAGCAATCCTTGAAAGTTCTATGACTTTTTTGCATCATTGGTTTTTAATCTAAACTTCAGACATTTTCAATTTTAGTCTTTGATTGCCTGGACTAGATGAGGCGCCGAAGTTTAAAATGAAAATAATAAAAAATGTATCTTGTTTTTTCTAATGCCCTCATACAACATGTTGTAAGGAAAGATTGCAGGATTTAGGGGTGTTCATCTCCCATGCATTTTGCATTTCTACGGCTGTTTGTTATATTTCCGAATAGGCATTAGCACTTTGGCTATCCACTACTAGATTTCTTTTGCTTGACTTTTTGCGCTCTATTTTCTTGAATGAATTAGTATACAGAGGTTTTGATTTATCCTTATCTCACCCATACTTCTCTGTTTTGACTTATGATTTTATTGATGTATTTTAATTAGTGATGGGAGAACACTAAAATGCTCGGGTGCTCGATGCTCGGGTCGAACAAATTGGAATGCTTGGATGCTCGACCCGAGCAACGAGCCCAATGTAAGTCTATTGGAAACTCAAGCATTTTTCAGGTGGCTCCCACCGGCGGTCTGCAGAGGGCCTAAAAATTGCCCGAATCTGCGGGAACAGTGCTCAAATGACATGGGGAAGACCCCTCGAAGCATTTCTGACTCCCAGGTCACTGCTGTCAACAACGTTGTCAGAGCTATTACGCCACTTTTACGGACTCACAATAAAACATACAAAAACTAAACCAAAATGGATTTTCTTGGGAAATATGTTAAGGAACATCTTTTCCATGGTAATGACTTATATATAAGGCAAAATAAATAACCAAAAACAAAAATACTCCTCCACACCTTGGGCTATGTTCACACGTAGTGTTTTTCATGCGTTTTTACACTTTTGCATTGC
Organism: Phyllobates terribilis; assembly: GCF_046119375.1. Classification (NCBI taxonomy): domain Eukaryota; kingdom Metazoa; phylum Chordata; class Amphibia; order Anura; family Dendrobatidae; genus Phyllobates; species Phyllobates terribilis. The sequence goes on along the minus strand of NW_027362767.1, from coordinate 52,809,570 downwards.
TTTTAACCGTGACAAATGCATTCACCGGGAGATGGCATTTTAACATTTTACAACCTTATCTGACCATGTGGTGTGTGAGATATCATCAGACACATCCTGTTTCATTTATGAAGGAGGGACTCTGAAAGTCACAAAACCTATTTTTATAAGGTCATCAGGCGGCCTTTACAATTCTTAAAGGGCCAGCAGTCAGCCCTCACTATTGTTGGAGAGCCATCAGCCGGTTATGCTTTGTTGTTGTCATTACTAAAGAGTGGGTCTCCTATACTGTTGTTGCGTATGCAGTGAGTGGCAGGGCTGCCCAAAATTTGGACTCACCCCAATACCCCTTCGAAAATTTGGACGCACTCCAATACCCCTTTGAAGAGACTTAGAGGAGGGCCTCCTGAAAACAATATTCCCATTATTAGGAAGTGGGTCTCCCATACTGTTTGCCTATGCAGTGAATGTAAGGGCTGCCAAAATTTGGGAGGCACTCCAATGCTCCTTGGAAGAGATGTAGAGGGCCTCATGAAAAAATGTTCCCATTATTAGGAAGTGGGTCTCCCATAGTGTTGGCCTATGCAGTGAATCCAAGGGCTGCCAAAAATTGGGAGACACTCCAATGCCCCTTGGAAGAGACGTAGAGGGCCTCATGAAAAAATGTTCCCATTATTAGGAAGTGGGTCTCCCATAGTGTTGACCTATGCAGTGAATGCAAGGGCTGCCAAAAATTGGGAGGTACTCCAATGCACCTTAGAAAAGACGTGGAGGAGGGCCTCATAAAAAAAATGTTCCTATTAGAAAGGAGCGGGCCTCCTATACTTGTAATGCCCATGCACTAAGTGCATGGGCTGACAAACATTTACCCTTAAGGGGTATACATGAACATACAGTATAAATTTTTTTTTACGGGTATCATAAACGGGTGTTTCATCACGGACCACGGTCACCCTGGTAATATGGTGGTGGAGGATGAAGATGAGGAGGAGTGGGACAAGAGCAAATAGCCCAAATCAGGAAGCATATACCCATGTCTGGGTGTGAAGAGGTGCATGGGAATACACCTCCTAAAAAAAGACACTGGATTTTAGTTTATGTTACGCTGCTATCATTCGGTGGTGTTGAGAAGTCTGGCCCAATCAAGCCCTTGTTCATTTTTATAAAGTAGCCACCTTTTGCTTTGATGACTGCTTTGCACACTCTTGGCATTCTCTTGGTGAGCTTCAAGAGGTAGTCACTGGAAATGGTTTTCACTTCAAAGGTGTGCCCTGTCAGGTTTAATAAGTGGGATTTCTTGCCTTATAAATGGGGTTGGGACTATCAGTTGTGTTGTGCAGAAGTCAGGTGGATACACAGCTGATAGTCCTACTGAATAGACTGTTAGAATTTGTATTATGGCAAGAAAAAAGCAGCTAAGTAAAGAAAAACGAGTGGCCATCATTACTTTAAGAAATGAAGGTCAGTCAGTCCGAAAAATTGGGCAAACTTTGAAAGTGTCCCCAAGTGCAGTTGCAAAAACCATCAAGCGCTACAAAGAAACTGGCTCACATGAGGACCGCCCCAGGAAAGGAAGACCAAGAGTCACCTCTGCTTCTGAGGATAAGTTTATCCGAGTCACCAGCCTCAGAAATCGCAGGTTAACAGCAGCTCAGATTAGAGACCAGGTCAATGCCACACAGAGTTCTAGCAGAAGACACATCTCTACAACAACTGTTAAGAGGAGACTTTGTGCAGCAGGCCTTCATGGTAAAATAGCTGCTAGGAAACCAATGCTAAGGACAGGCAACAAGCAGAAGAGACTTGTTTGGGCTAAAGAACACAAGGAATGGACATTAGACCAGTGGAAATCTGTGCTTTGGTCTGATGAGTCCAAATTTGAGATCTTTTGTTCCAACCACCATGTCGTGCGATGCAGAAAAGGTGAACGGATGGACTCTACATGCCTGGTTCCCACCGTGAAGTATGGAGGAGGAGGTGTGATGGTGTGGGGGTACTTTGCTGCTGACACTCTTGGGGATTTATTCAAAATTGAAGGCATACTGAACCAGCATGGCTACCACAGCATCTTGCAGCGGCATGCTATTGACGCGCCCCCTGGGCCTGTGTTGTGCAGGGGAACCCGGAACCGGGCCTGTTGTAGAATGCTGGGGGTTGTAGTCTCTGTGTGGCGGTGACCCGGTCCGTGCCCAGGGTGGTCAAACCAGTGGCAGTCTAAATGGTGTAATAAGTGTCCGACTACGCCACCCGTGGATTGCGGTCAGTGGGGACCGCCGCTGCGCTGCCGACCGCTGAGGCTGATGTTGGTTGCGCAGCCGAGTATGGGATAACTCCCCACGGGAGGAGTATTGCCTCAGGGCAGCTAATGTGAGAGATGATGGGAGTGATGGTGAGAGTGTCCCAGTACTAATGGTGCTGGAGCGGCAAGGAATCACAGAGACGTGAGGTGCAGTTCAGGGTCTTTACTGATGGTACAAGGCAGACCCTCCCGGGAGTACTGGCTAGTATAAGGGGCCTGGTCAGTCTGCGAGCAAGCAGGAGTTCCCCTGGCCAGGTGGAGTTGTAGGCCTCCCCGTTAATCTGCACTCTTCCTGGCTACCTTGCTGTCAGCGGTTACAAGTAGCCCACGTCCCTGAGTATACCGTGTGGTGCTCACCCGTATGGCTGGTGACTTGGGGCCTTCTGTTAGCCTCCGCTCCTGGATGGCGGCGCTGGTCCCTTCTCTGTGACTGAGCCTCCGGGCTTCTATGGCCAGAGGACCTGGAATCCCCTGCCGGCTGGTTTCTGCTGCTGGGTGTATATCAGTCCCCACAGCCTCGGACTCCTGTGTCCGACTTTAGTATCTTCGTCCAGGGCGAACTCTGCTCAGCTCCAGCCCCTGGACTTCTGCTACTGCTCCTACAGAGCTCCTGTTCTTGCTTTCCCTGTGTCTGGAACTGTCTGCAGCTCCACTCTGACTACTCTAATCCCGCCCCAGACCCAGTTTAAAAGGGCAGATTCCTCTCCTCCCAGGTCTGGGCGGACCGTGTTGCATGTTTAGGGATCCTGACCAGAGAAACCTCCCACTTGCTCTCAGACATAATATCTCTGTGGCAACCAGACCCCTGGGGTGTCACATTCCCCCCTAGTAAATTTTAGTACTCCGGGACTAAACACATTTTTAAAGAAACATAAATACAAGGTATAACAATAACAAGATAACATATTTACAAGAAGCTTTAGTCTGTAGAGGTCACGGCGTTTCCGTGACCGGGTGTCCATATCACCTAAGGTGAAGTTTATGAAACAAAGGGGGTGTCCATGTCACCCAACAAGGCGAAGTCTTGGCACAGAATAGTGGACCTGTCCAAAGCAAACCCCTTGCGTTGTCCTTGGGCGTGGCTGCAAGGCTGGAGCTAGCTACTTTGGGCCGCAAGTAGGCCACGCCAGACAGATTTTCTCTTCCGCGGCCGTCTTCGCAAGAGGCACCAAGGTGCAACTATCTACAAGCATTGTTCCGGTTATCCAGTGTCCATAACCTGTTAGTCCATAAAAATCTGCAGGGTAACTGAGAAACATAATTAGTAACAGGCAACAAACATAAACCATAAACATTTTTCAATAAACAGTCAACTTTACAGTGCATTGGTTTAGATTCTCCAGCGAGCGGGCATCTGACCTCTAGTGACTCTAGTGGACCTACGGAGATCACTAACTGGTTCTGCACTACAGGGTGTAGGAGGTGTTATGGGCAAGCTGGGCAGCTTTCTGCGCACTCTTTGGCTCACTAGGGGCACAGCAGGCTCACTACTAGCAGAGGGTTGATCCTCCTGTACTGCTGGTGTGGACTCTTCTGCCTCTTGGGCCGGCTGCTCTTCCAGCTCTACCGGTTCCTCTGCAGGCACTTGCGGGGCTGGCTGGAGAAAGGTGAGGACGGGTACCACGACAGCGCCGTTTACTTGTGTCCAAGACCGGGGGAAGTCTCCGAGTACGGTACTGATCATTTCTTCCCTTTCCTCTGCGGGTTGAAGGTTTTCTTGATCTTCTTCAGGGCTTTGCAGCTGCTCGGGACACTTCTTCAGGTGGTCTCTGGAGACAATGGCTGTGGTTTCTCCTCCATCCTTACTGATTACGCAGATTTTTGGGTTCTCATGGCTTGATGGCAGTACGGTGTACGGGTCCTTCTCCCACTGGTTGTCCAACTTGTGGAGCCGCCTCTTCCTCTTCAAGACCTGCTCTCCAGGTACCAGGGGAACAGTGGGAGCATACTGGTTATAAGCCTTCTCTTGCCTTTCTCTAGCTTGAGACAGACTTCGCTCGACGCTCTCCTGCACTTTCCGATACTGCTGCTGCCGTTCTGTATCCCAGTCTGCCTCTGGCGAGGTGTCCTCAGGCGTCAGGACTCTTATATCCAGGTCAATAGGCAGCTTACCAGGTCTTGCTCTCATTAGGTAAGCCGGGGTACAGTTGGTGGAACCTACAGGGATGTGGTTATACAGGTCCACCAGATCGGGCAGTTTCTCAGGCCACAGACTGCGTTCTTCCAGGGGCAATGTTTTTAGCAGATCTATCACCACCTGGTTCATCTTCTCGCAGAGTCCATTGGTTTGAGGGTGATAGGGCGTTGTTCTTATCTTCTTGCAGCCATACAGGTTGCAGAACTCCTGGAAGACCTCCGCTTCGAAGGCTGGTCCTTGGTCAGTCAACACTTGGTCCGGGTACCCGTGTGGACGGCAGATGTGCTGCTGGAAGGCTCTAGCTGCTGTTTGAGCCGTTAAGTCCTTGACCGGGACCACCACCAGGAACCGGGAGTAATGATCTACGATTGTGAGGGCGTAGACATACCCAGATCTGCTTGGAGCCAGTTTCACATGGTCCAGGGCTAGAAGTTCCAGTGGCTGTCTGGTGATGATGGGCTGCAGGGGAGTCTTCTGGCTGGCTCGGTCTTTTCTTCTCAGGTGGCACGGGCCACAGTCTCTACACCACCTCTCGATGGCTCCTCTCATGCCTACCCAGTAGAACCGTTCACGCAACAAGAACTCCAGCTTCTTCCATCCGAAATGCCCTGCTCCGTTGTCGTATGCCTCCAGAACCATAGCCGCGTCTCGTCTTGGGACCACTACCTGCCAGGTCAATTCATGTGTTCGAGAGTTAACCATTCTTCGGCACAGCTTCTCCCTGTAGAGGAACAGCTTACTTTTCTCCTTCCACAGTTGCTTGGTCTCCTCCGGAGCATCTGGGTCAAGACGGGCATCGGCCTGGGTCAGCATTTCCTTCACCAAATGGACTGCGGGATCACTGTCTTGCGTCTCTGCCCAGTTGTAGTGGGGCAAGGGATTGAACGTCACAGAGCGCCTGTCCTTCACACGGTGGGAATACAGGGTAATCCCATGACGGTGGAACGCAGGGAGCTCAACTTCTTCCAGATCTTCTGGATCTTCCCCTACGTCCGGTAAGTTCGGCATTCTAGACAGGGCATCCGCGTTGGCATTTGAGCGTCCTGCCCGGTATTTGATGGTGAATTCAAAGTTGGACAGGCGGGCCATCCATCTCTGTTCCAGGACACCGAGCCTTGCAGTGTCCAGGTGTGTCAACGGGTTGTTATCCGTGTACACGGTGAATTTGGAGGAAGCAAGGTAATGCTTGAAACGTTCGGTCACTGCCCACACTACTGCCAGGAACTCCAGCTTGAATGAGCTATAATTCTCAGGGTTCCTCTCCGTGGGCCGTAGCTTTCGGCTGGCGTAAGCGATTACCCGTTCTTTCCCTTGCTGGATCTGGGACAGTACGGCTCCTAGCCCGATGTTGCTTGCGTCCGTGTGGAGGATAAAGGGCTGGCTGTAGTCTGGATATGCCAGGATTTCATCCCCCGTGAGGGCCATCTTCAGCTGACAAAAGGACTCCTCTTCCAGCTTTTCCCACCTAAAGGGCGGCTTCTGGTTTTTGGCTTTCCGAGATTGACCTATCAGGAGGTCCTGCATAGGGGCTGCCATTTTGATGAAACCCGGAATGAATCTTCGGTAGTAGCCTACCAACCCGAGGAACTGCCGTACTTCCTTTATGCTGGAGGGTCTTGGCCAGTCCTTAATCACGGTGATCTTATCAGGGTCAGGAGCCACTCCGTCAGCACTCACCACGTGTCCAAGGTACTGCACCTTTGGTTTCAGGAGGTGACACTTGGAGGGTTTCACCTTTAGGCCGTAGTTTGCCAGAGCTTCGAACACTTCTGCCAGGTGTTTCAGGTGGTCCTCGTAGGTCTTGGAATAGACGATGACATCGTCCAGGTATAACAGGACCGTCTCGAAGTTCCGGTGTCCCAGACAGCATTCCATCAACCGTTGGAAGGTTCCTGGTGCGTTGCAGAGCCCGAACGGCATGCAGTTAAATTCACTGAGACCCATCGGGGTGGTGAATGCGGTCTTCTCCCGGTCCGCCTCTGCTACAGGAACCTGCCAGTACCCACTAGTGAGATCCAAAGTAGAGAAGAAGTTAGCAGATTTTAATGCAGCTAAGGACTCTTCTATCCTTGGTAACGGGTACGCATCTTTGTGTGTGATACGGTTGACCTTCCTGTAGTCTACACACATTCTCATGGTGTTGTCTTTCTTTTTCACTAAGACTAGTGGAGCTGCCCAGGGGCTACAGCTGTCCCTGATTACTAGTGTTGAGCCACCCCCGTAGTGTTCGAGTTCGGTTCGGTTCGTCGAACACCCGTGTGTTCGCCGAACTGTTCGTCGAACACCTTCGAACACCGTTAAAAACAATGGCAGGCAAACAAAAACACATAGAAACACATAGAAAACACCTTCAAAGGCGTCCAAAAGCTGACAAACTGCTCAGAAGACATAACTAACACATGGAAAAGTGACAAGTACATATAGTCATGCGAAAATAAAAGAGGTGGAGGAGTAAAAGGAGGGGGAGACACAGATATAGGCATGTCATGCCCTTCTAAAATCCAAAAAGTGAGAAGCCGACATGGCCAGTTCGCTCCTGCCCGTGCCACCTCCGTGTCGCCGGTTTTGTGCCAGAGCCGCGGTGAACCCTGACGGCCAGCCCCCCTCTCCCAATACTGGTGCCTGTCCGCTGGTGGGTCGAGCGAGCCCCCCTGTGGTGGAGGCAGCTCTAAGCTTTTTAATTTAAATTGTCTCTCTAATTTGAATGAATACACTTGAAATCCATTTACAAGGATCTATTGGAGGGCAAGTCTCATGCCAGCAGCCGCGTAATTCCAGCTCCAGTAGCGTCCACTAAAGCTGCTGCAGTTAAAAAGCTTTTATAAGGATCGAGCTCGGCTGTCCACCGCAAGGCATCCTAATGCCAGTCCCAGCCCCTATGCCTTGGGGTGCCTCCTGATGCTCTTCACTAAGTATCCCATGGTCCCGAATCATTTCCTTTGAAAAAATTAAGTGTCTAAACTACAGGTGGTGTAGCTTGCTTAACAGCCGGGATAATCCGCTGACTAGCAGACACTGCTACTAGGCACAAAGTATTTCCTGGGCTAGATGCAGTTAAAAATTTGTAATTAGATACTCTCGTTGGATGCTGAGAAAGCATTCCATAGAGTCTCCTGGCACGCCATATATGATTCTCTTAAAAAGCTTGGGGTAGGGGTCTAGGGGACCCTTTTATAGCCAAAATCACGGCCCTGTATCGCAATACGTCACCTAGGCTGAAGATAAATGGAACTGTAGCACCCTGAGGGCTCGGTTGCTACAGACGTATTGCACCTCACCCAGAGGTGTGATATCTCACTCTCAGGTAAGGATGGAGTGTGGATCAGGACCCGACACCTGCATGCATTACACCACATTGCCGTGGGGCAGGGCGACCAATATGCCCCTGAGATGGGCACGACAGTCCCTGTCCCTGGCTGGAGTGGGGGGAGGGAACACTGAGGAAGGGGAACCCTGTAGTGCAGGAGCAGGAAGGAAGCAGTTCCTGGGTGCATTGAGAAGGGAGTATAAAAGGTGGGCACCATCTTAGTTCAGTGCAGAGAAGTCTGAGCAGAAGTGGCAGGGAGCAGGGGCTCTGCATGAGCTCTGCTCCGGAGGCGGGCCTAGTAACAGAGGCCCAGGCCTGGAAGAGGGAGAAGGAAGGAAGAGGAGCGGAGAAGGCTCCAGGAACGAGGAATGAAGCGATCCCAGGGGTGCGGACGGGCGAGTCGCCACCGCACGCCCGAATCCACCTGTGTGGAGGGGTCAGGCCAAAGGGGGAGACCGGTCCCCGAACTAGTGGAGGCAGGAAACGACCCTCAGCTAGAAACCGGAGGCTCTGACATTTTATGTGGCGCAGCCCCTCGCTACACCCGCTAGGAAGGCACCACATAGGGTCAGGGAAACTGGCGCCAAGTTTACCAAGAGGAGGCCCGAGGCAGCCGGACAGAAGTGTTGGTAAGAAAGGCCAGACAAAGGACACACAAAGGGGGTCCTGTGAAGTGCTCCAAAGTTATCTGGGAGTTGTCTGAGCCCCTCACCTGGTGAGCACAGTACGACGTGGGCAGCCGTTACCTGCAGACGTGGTCTGGATAATAAGAACTGTGAGTAAAGGCCCTGGACTGCATCACTGACTCCGTGTCGTTACTGCTGCTGCCCTGCACCATCACCCCCATCCTCCGCATACACTGCCCTGAGGCTATACTCCTCCCGTGGGGAGTTATGCTACGCTCTGCTGCACCCACAACACCAGCCTCAGCGGTCTGCCCTGGAGCGGCGGTTCACTCTGACCGCAATCCACGGGTGGCGTAGTCGGACATTTAAACATCAAAACCACATAAATAGTTCCGCCACTGGTTTGACCGCCCTGAGCCACGGAACCGGGTCGCCGCCACGGAGACTACAACCACCAGCATCCACCAAAAAGGGTCCGGCTCCGGGTGTCCCAAGGCCCAGGGGGCGCGTCAGAACATTTTCATCACCTTTCACAATCACCAATGGGACAAGGCAGGGATGTCCTCTGTCCCCTCTCTTATACATCCTAGTGACGGAGCACCTGCTCTCATCAATTCGCCATAACCCCAATATTAGGTGGATTGAGGTGGGAGGCACCGAGTACAAGTGCTCTCTATTTGCTGATGATGTCCTAGTATATATCACTCAATCACATATATCCATCCCTGCTGTTATGGCTGAAATAGATCACTTTGTTACATGGTCAAATTTTAAAATCAATGCAGCGAAGTCTGAGGCCCTCGATGTCTCCCTCCCCAAATCCATATAGGATTCCATCCAGTCCAACTTTCCCTTTGCCTGTCCCTCGCAGGGTATCAAATACTTAGGAATTCCTATTCATAGAGACCTCTCCCATCTATGTTATCTTAATTTTGGGCCCTTTATTGAACAACTCCATACAGACCACGGTTCGCAAGTTAGAACTGTAAGATTCACTACGTGAACCGCTGGTGTTTTGTGGAAAAGCACATGTACACTGCGTTCCAAATTATTATGCAAAAAGTGTTTAGGAGTGATAAGGGAAGAATTTGTTTGTTTGTCAGTTAAACTCATTGATGGTGATGTGTGTCAGGGCTCTTTATATCACTGTAAGCAATTGCAGACACCTGTACTAATTAGTTTGGCAGGTGTGTCCAATGAAAGGCAAGACTACTTAAGAAGGCTCTCTCACATTATTAAGCAGCCTACATTTTCTGCCAAAATGGGAAAGAAAAAGGATGTGTCGGCTGCTGAGAAGCAACAAATTGTGGAGTGTTTAGGTCAAGGCATGACTGCAATCAACATTGTGCGATGATCAGGATGAAGTGTCTTGGCAATCAAGAAGTATGTAGCTGATTCACAGTACACACGTGTGCGTGCTGATAAGGGCAAATTGAGGACTCTTTCCTACAGGCAATTACGTCAGGTTGAAAGAGCAGCGGCCAAAAAGCCTTGTCATAGCAGCAGACAAGTTTTTGAAGCTGCTTGTGCCTCCAACGTCCCCCGAACAACAAGATGCAGGGTCCTTCAGAGGTTTGCAGCTGTGCATACGCCATCCTGTCGACCTCCTCTATCCACTTCACACAAGCAGAAACGGCTCCAGTGGGCCAAACATTACATGAAGACTGATTTCAAAACAGTTTTGTTCACGGATGAGTGCCGTGCAGCGCTCGATGGTCCAGATGGATGGAGTGGAGGATGGCTGGTTGATGGACACCCCACGCAAACACGGCTACAGCGCCAACAAGGAGGAGGTGGAGTAATGTTTTGGGCTGGAATCATGGGGAGAGAGATTGTCGGCCCCTTTAGGATCCCTGAAGGCGCTAAAGATGAACTCCATAATGTATGTGGATTTTCTCAAACAGCACTTCCTGCCATGGTTCAAGAAGAAGAACCGTATATTTCACAGCAAGATCATTTTTCTGCATGATAATGCACCATCTCATGCTGCACATAAAACATCTGCATCTCTGGCTGATATGGGCATAAAAGGGGACAAACTTATGGTGTGACCCCCATGCTCCCCTGACCTCTACCCCATTCAGAACCTTTGGAGCATCATTAAAAGGAGTGTCTATGATGGCGGGAGGCAGCTCACATCTAAGCAACAGCTCTGGGAGGGTATTCTGTCCTCATGCAAAACAATTGAAGCAGAAACCATCCAAAACCTGACAAATTCAATGGACGAGAGAGTTCAGAAGCTCCTTTCGAACAAGGGTCCTATGTGAAAATGTAACATCACCTAGAATAAAGTTTTGAGTTGAAAACTGTTTGATTTCAGTTTCTAACAACCTGCTAATGCTTATAATTTCAAAAATGACCATTTTTTTGGTCTTTATTAAAATGAAAAGGTTGATCGAAAAGTTTGGGGGATCTAAGAGTGTGGCAACCCAGTAGTCATGATTACTTCGAATTCTGACAATATGAGGGTCATGCTGCAGGTAGTGCAGCAAGAAGGCACTTATGTGTCTTGCGCATCTCGGAGCCCCAAAATTATTTTCCGGGCTAGATGCAGCTAAAAATTATTTTTAATTTTAAATCTGGTGAAGCTTTAGTATAGATGGCCTAATAGGATCAGTGCTGCACACTGCTACAAAGCCCAAATTATTTTCCAGTCAAGATACAGATAAACATGATTAGTAATTTGAAAGCTTAAAACGGTTGGTAGGGTGATTTTAACCAATCATCAAGCTTTTACTCTCCCCAGGATGACACAGGGGTAGAAAAGTCGTTTCGGATCCATGATTTGTTCATCTTTATGAACGTGAGTCTGTCTACATTATCAGTGGAGAGCCGCGTGCGCTTATCTGTCAGCACACCACCAGCAGCGCTGAACACACGTTCAGACAGAACGCTGGCTGCGGGGCATGACAAGATCTCCAAGGCGTAAGTGGCTAGCTCCGGCCATTTATCCAGATTGGAAGCCCAAAAAGAGCAAGGGTCCAGTGACACAGTCGTGGCTTCAATGTTTACTTGGAGATACTCCTGTACCATCGTCTCTAGGCGTTGACTATGTGTCAGACTTCTTGTCTCCTGTGGCCTTGCAAAGGATGGGCTAAAAAAGTGGTGAAATGATTCCGCAAAATTGATGTTACCAGCAGATACTGTGGTTCTGTTACGGTTTGAGTGCTGAACACTTGACGGTCCCACGGTTGGCAAGTTGGAACTGTGAGATTCACTACGTGCACCACTGGTATTTTGTGGAAAAGCACATGTAAGATTCTGCAACAGTCTCTGCTGATACTCCTGCATGCGTGCATCCCTTTCTATGGCAGGAATAATTTCTGCAAATTTACTTTTGTACCGGGGATCTAACAGTGTGGCAACCCAGTAGTCAGGATTATTTCTAATTCTCACAATTCGAGGGTCATGTTGCAGGTAGTGCAGCAAGAAGGCACTCATGTGTGTTGCGCATCCAGGAGCACCAAGTCCCTGTTGTGTTGGTGGCGAGGTAACAATCATGCTTCCTTCCTCTGTCCTCTCCCCCCAACCTCGCACAACAGAAATGTGATCAAGGTCTCCCTCATCTGATGAGTCTTCCATCAGTTCGTCCTCCACTTCTTCCTGGGCTCCTGCACCTTCCTCACTAGTTTGGCTGCTACCATGCGCCCTGGTAAAACCATCTCCCCCACCCTCACATGCCTGCCGCCTTGGTGCTGCCGACCGTCTGGACCTTGCAGATGTTAGCCCTTCCGCATACAACTCCTCCTCCTCTACTTCCTCCACCTCCTCTTGTGCCACCACCTGACTCCGAATTCTGTTTAACATGTGCTCCAGCATGTAAATCACCGGAATAGTCATGCTGATAATGGCATCGTCAGCACTAAACATCTTCGTCGCCATTTCAAAACTGTGCAGAAGGGTGCATAGGTCCCTGATCTGAGACCACTCCTCCAGCGTGATTTGCCCCACCTCTGAATCTCGTTGGCCCAGGCTATACGTCAGAACGTATTGCACCAGGGCTTGTCGGTGCTGCCACAGTCGCTGCAACATGTGCAGAGTTGAATTCCACCAGGTAGGCACATCGCATTTTAGCCGGTGAAGTGGCAGGCCCAACGACTTCTGTAGAGATGTAAGTCGCTGAGCTGTGGGATGCGAACGGCGGAAGTGAGCACACAGCGACCGTGCCCTCTGCAGAAGGCCATCTAGTCTGGGATAGTGGGCTAAAAATTGCTGGACAACCAGGTTCAACACGTGAGCCATACAAGGCACGTGTGTGACATTGCCCCGGCGAAGGGCCGCACCCAGGTTTGCAGCATTGTCGCACACGGCCTTCCCTGGTTTCAGGTCCAGTGGAGACAACCATTCATGAAATTGGTTCTCCAGAGCTGACCACAACTCCTCAGCTGTGTGACTCACATTTCCCAGACATTTCAATGTAAAAACCGCCTGATGACGTTGAGCCCTACTGCCAGCATAGTAAGGAGGTGTGCAGGATCCCTTCTGCGCAGTTAGAAAGCTTGTGGCATGACCAGACAGGCTTTGGGTGCAGGTGGAAGACCGAGAGGAGGTTGAGGAGGCAGAAGCAGTGGAGGAACTTTGACATAAAGAGGATTGACGCACAACTCGTGGGGACGGCAAGACTTGGACAGCAGCCCCTTGTCCTGCTGTCACCATAGTTACCCAGTGCCCAGTCAGCGACATGTAACGCCCCTGTCCATGCCTACTCGTCCAAGTGTCTGTGGTGAAATGCACCCTGTCACACACAGAGTTTCTCAAAGAAGCGGTGATGTTGTGTGCGACATGCTGGTGGAGCGCAGGCACACCTTTCTTTGAGAAGTAGTGCCGACTGGGCATCTGGTACTGGGGCACTGCGACGGACATAAGGTCTCGAAAATCCTCTGTGTCCACCAGGCGGAAAGGCACCATTTCTGTAGCCAAGAGCTTGCAGATGGTGAAATTCAACCTCTTAGCTTTCTCATGGCTAGGAGGAAATGGTCTTTTACTTGTCCACATCTGAGGGACCGAGGGCTGGCTATTGTGCTTAGACGGGGTTGATAAGGGTGTCCCCGGCAAACTGCCGGTCTGTGAGGAAGATGCAGGCGGACATGTTAGGTTGCCTTGATCCAAAGGTGGTGCTATCGATGTCGGACAGCGCTCAACACCAGCTGGTGTTCCCACCTCCAAAGAAAATGATGACCTGCCAATCACGCTGGCTGTTGCGGGTAAAGAGGTGGCAGGTCTGCGCCCCAAAACAGGTGTGACTGCTGTCCCCCCAGTCACAGAGGATGAAGAGGCCGCGGATGCACAAGATATGGCAGACGGTGGTTGGCCCGGCCGGCTAGGCCGCATTGTAGCACACTGAGCTTCCCACTGCAACTTATGCTTCATGTCCATATGCCGGTTCATGCATGAAGTACTCAAACTTACTTAGCTTTTGCTGACAAATGTTACAGATAACACGAGTTGGGTCATCTTTATCGATCTGAAAAAGTGCCCAGGCTATGCAAGGCTTAGCACCCATGCGACCTGAAGAGCCACCACGACTTGTGGTGAGAGGCAGAGTTGTGTTTGAGGATGCAGTTGTTGACGTGCTTCCAGTACTACGTCTCTGTCCAGGAAGGCGAAACCTGACCTCGTCGTCACTAGCATCTTCCTCCACCTCCTGTGCTGACCTCATCTCTTGGCTGACTGTGGGTTGACAGTAAGTGGGATCTCCAACCTCATCATCATCACCCTGTGTGTTATCACACCCGTCGTCCTCAGAGCCAACCTGTTCCTGCCCTGACAAAAAACTAAAGTTGTCGCTCCAATCAGGTATTTGAGTCTTATCATCGTCTTCCTCATTGTCTCCACCAACAGGAGTTACAGTTTGGGAATGAGGGTCTACATTATGGTCAGAACCTTCTGCGTCTGGTCCTGGATCCGACTCATAAAGATTCTGGGCATCAGTGCAGATCATTTCCTCGTCTGGATTCACAGAAGCGCTGGAGTCGACCTCTGATTCCCAGGCTATAGTATGAGTAAACAGCTCTGCAGACTCAACCATCTGTTCTACCTCATACTCAGACGGGCAGCTGGAGATTTGGGAGCTGTGAGGAAGCAAGTGCGATTTGGGTGACACCTTTGAGGACTGGAGTATTTGTGATGTTGAAGTTGATGTGGAGGAGAGCCCACTTAAAGGAGCACTTGATATCCGTTGAAGCACCTGCTGTTTTTGTGCCTCATCTGGAATTTGTAGCGATTGGCGTGGCCGTAAGAAAGGGATCTTATCACATTGTCCGCTAAAAGAAGTAGACATTTTAGTTTGGCTGGAAGATGGTCTTTCTTCTGCAGATGTTACTGTTGCTTTAACACCTACCCCACGGACACAACCTTTTTTCCCCTTCCCAACACGCCTATTCCCCTTTCCACCAGCAGCAGGCCTTTTTCCACTCATTTTGGTGGTTAACTAATTCACAACTCTGGAGTTGTTTGCACAAAAAAACAATGGATGGTAACCGAGCAGAGCTGAGTGGCCAAACTGTGGTATTAGGCCAAAACTATTGGCTGGGTTAGATGCAGAAAAAAATTATATTCAATTTGCAACCTGATGGAGGTCAGTATAGATGGACTAATACAACAAGTCCCACACACAGCTAGAAGCCCAATATTTTTTCAGAGGTAGATGCAGAAAAAATTATATTCAGTTTGCAACCTGATGGAGGTCAGTATAGATGGATTAATAGAACAAGACCCACACACAGCTAGAAGCCCAATATTTTTTCAGAGCTAGATGCAGAAAAAAATTATATTCAGTTTGCAACCTGATGGAGGTCAGTATAGATGGATTAATAGAACAAGACCCACACACAGCTAGAAGCCCAATATTTTTTCAGAGCTAGATGCAGAAAAAAATTATATTCAGTTTGCAACCTGATGGAGGTCAGTATAGATGGATTAATAGAACAAGATCCACACACAGCTAGAAGCCCAATATTTTTTCAGAGCTAGATGCAGAAAAAAATTATATTCAGTTTGCAACCTGATGGAGTTCAGTATAGATGGATTAATAGAACAAGACCCACACACAGCTAGAAGCCCAATATTTTTTCAGAGCTAGATGCAGAAAAAAATTATATTCAGTTTGCAACCTGATGGAGGTCAGTATAGATGGACTAATACAACAAGTCCCACACACAGCTAGAAGTCCAATATTTTTTCAGAGGTAGATGCAGAAAAAAATATATTCAGTTTGCAACCTGATGGAGGTCAGTATAGGTGGACTAATAGAACAAGTCCCACACACTGCTAGAAGGCCAAATATTTTTTCAGAGCTAGATGCAGAAAAAAATTATATTCAGTTTGCAACCTGATGGAGGTCAGTATAGATGGATTAATAGAACAAGACCCACACACAGCTAGAAGCCCAATATTTTTTCAGAGCTAGATGCAGAAAAAAATTATATTCAGTTTGCAACCTGATGGAGGTCAGTATAGGTGGACTAATAGAACAAGTCCCACACACTGCTAGAAGGCCAAATATTTTTTCAGAGCTAGATGTAGAAAAAAATTATATTCAGTTTGCAACCTGATGGAGGTCAGTATAGATGGATTAATAGAACAAGACCCACACACAGCTAGAAGCCCAATATTTTTTCAGAGCTAGATGCAGAAAAAAATTATATTCAGAT
Source organism: Phyllobates terribilis (assembly GCF_046119375.1). NCBI lineage: Eukaryota > Metazoa > Chordata > Amphibia > Anura > Dendrobatidae > Phyllobates > Phyllobates terribilis. Next base: position 52,793,570 of record NW_027362767.1, on the reverse strand, counting down.
TGCAACCTGATGGAGGTCAGTATAGATGGATTAATAGAACAAGACCCACACACAGCTAGAAGCCCACTATTTTTTCAGAGCTAGATGCAGAAAAAAATTATATTCAGTTTGCAACCTGATGGAGGTCAGTATAGATGGACTAATACAACAAGTCCCACACACAGCTAGAAGCCCAATATTTTTTCAGAGGTAGATGCAGAAAAAAATATATTCAGTTTGCAACCTGATGGAGGTCAGTATAGGTGGACTAATAGAACAAGTCCCACACACTGCTAGAAGGCCAAATATTTTTTCAGAGCTAGATGCAGAAAAAATTATATTCAGTTTGCAACCTGATGGAGGTCAGTATAGATGGATTAATAGAACAGGACCCACACACAGCTAGAAGCCCAATATTTTTTCAGAGCTAGATGCAGAAAAAAATTATATTCAGTTTGCAACCTGATGGAGGTCAGTATAGATGGATTAATAGAACAAGACCCACACACAGCTAGAAGCCCAATATTTTTTCAGAGCTAGATGCAGAAAAAAATTAGATTCAGTTTGCAACCTGATGGAGGTCAGTATAGATGGACTAATAGAATGATGCTATGCCCAAAAGATTTTACTTCACTAGGTGCAGTAAAAAAATTGGTATTCTATACACAGGTGGTATATCTTGCAACACAGATAGGCTACTCCACTGACTAACACACTCTGCAATAGGCCAAAAAGGATTAGCTTTGCTAGATTCAGCCAAATACTGTGAAAAAAACTTGCACAGCACTGGCACAGACCTGCCTGGCAAAAACTGATAGGAACTGATGTAACCTAGTCCTGAAAAGGACTCCAATTACAATTAGTCTTTACTCCCACAACCTATCTATTTAAGAGCACAGACCTGCCTGATAAAAGTCGTAGGAAATGCTGTAACCTAGTCCTTAAAAGGACTGCAATCACAACTATTCCCTACTCCCAAGCTATCTGTATATTTGTGCGAAAATTGGCTTGAAATCAACAAGGTACAGCGCACACAGCAACAGCGGTGCCGCCTAACACGCAGCTGCAGCAGTGAGAAAATGGTGGCGACGGGGAAAATGGCTTGGTCTTATAGGGCAAGGACATGTGACATACACTGCCAATGACACATGCCCTTGCTTGTGTGAAAAAAAGCACTTCGCTCCGTGTGTGCGCTGCTGATAGGCTGACAGATTGCACCTCCCCACTGTAAATGCGGGAAAGAGAAAAAAAAATGGAGATCTTCATTGTTCCTGCAGAGATCCATCCCCTGCCCCTCCCCCCACCCCGCTGTACACTCAAACTGCGTATTAACATTAATTTTCATCATTACTGAGAAAAAATCCAGTTATGATTTTGGTGCACGAACAGTTATCGAACATAACCTCGAACAGCCGAAATTTTCTCAAATTGTTCGTGTTCGCCGAACGGCTCGAACACCGCCCAAAACAGCTCGAATTTGAGATTGGCGAACAGTTCGAGTAGAACAACGCTCATCTCTACTGATTACCCCAGCCTCCTTCATGTCTCTAAGCATCCCCTTGGTGTGTTGATAGTGTGCAGGGGGTACGGGTCGGTATCTCTCCTTTATGGGAGGATGGTCTCCCGTGGGGATGTGGTGTTCTACCCCCTTTACTCGCCCGAAGTCTAGCGGGTGTTTACTAAACACTCTCTCGTACTCTCGAACCACCCGATAGACTCCATGTTTCTGGTGTGAGGGAGTGGAGTCAGTACCCAAATGCAGTTGCTGACACCAGTCCTCCATTGGTTTCTTAGAGCCGTTACCTTCCTCTGGTTGAGATGGAGGCAAGGGTTCCACGGCCTGTACAGAATTCTGGTTTATGGTGAACAATTTGGCTAGCGTGGCATACCGGAGCAGGTGTACTTCTCTCTCCCCGATATTTATGATGCGAACGGGCACCCTCCCATGGCGTACATCGACCACCCCCCGTGCTGTCAAAATGGTGGGCCTACTGTCTGAGTAGACGGGTTCTACCATTGCTTGGTAGTCTCTACCTCTTAGACCAATAGCTGCCCGGCACCAAATCATCATCTCACTTTTTGGGGGCATGGCAATAGGGAACGGGTCACACATTCTCACGCTACCTATCTCACCACCAGATAGTTCCACCTGTTGCCGCTTCATCAGTGCCCGGATCTCTTTTTGGAGCACACGCTGCTGGCCGGAACTGGCGTTCTTGGCAACCTGCTGTAAAATGAGAATCACCTCTGCAAGACAATTTTCAATCACATTAGTTCCCAAGGTTATTCTAGGGTGACTCTCATGACGGTCTATGTCCACTATAATCAGTCCTTGTGCCGCCAGTTCGACTTTACCGATCTTAATGGTCACCTCTTTGAATCCCACCTGCGGCACTGGCTGACCGTTGCTGGCGATGATACTCAGGTCGTCATCTGGGTAGCGGGTTATGTCCGAGTCATTCCAGTACTGTTTAAAGAGCACGTACGGGATGGTGGTGACCTGTGACCCGGTGTCTAGTAGGGCACTCATAGGAATGCCATCCAGTACCACAGGCAAGATTGGACGTCCCCCTACGTATTTATCACGCCAGTTTGATGGGCCTGATGGTCTTATGCCTGGGGGTTGGCCCTCTACCCCAGGTTGTGCCCGTTTAAATGACAGTACCTTGCCACATGTCCGGGTTGATTGCAGCGGCGGCAGATGGGTCATCCATCCTCGTTGTATCTGTCGCTGGGTCTTCCTCTGGCCGGTGGGGTCCTCCTCAGTCAGCGCCACGGGACGTCCTCCGGTCCGGATGCCAGCTGGATCTTTCCTGGAGAAGAGACCTGTAAAGACTGCACAGTTCTGGTTAGCGCGGCAACGCTCTTAGTCAGCTCTTGGATCTGATGGTACAGGTCTGTAGCCGGGTCACTGTTTAAAGCCTGCGCATCAGCTCCCACAGACCCTGCAGACAAGGGCGCCGTCTCCTGGTGGTAAGTGATAGCAGGGCGCCTGTGGGTCACAGCGCCACCTGGTGCCGGTTCTCGGAGCACCCGGATGGCTCTGTCCTTGAACTGTGCAAAGTCCAGGTCAGGGTCCTGTAAGGCCATTGCCCGCAACTGGGTTCGGTGGGCATTGCACAGTAGACCCTCAATAAATTGTTCAGTCAACAGCTTATCTTCATTTCCCACGCTGTCAGGGTCTGCCTGCTTAATGGCTCTCAGGGCCTCTTGTTGGTTTAGAGCATAGTCTCTTATACTCTCATGTGCCCGTTGTTTGCACCCATAAAATCTTAGTTTTATTTCGGCTGAGGTGCGGGTGCCAAATGTGTCTTTCAGCCGGGTTAGTATGTCTCTGACAGTCCTCTTCCTCCCAGGTGGCCAGGACTTTACCTCCCTTTGGGCTGCCCCGATTAATTGGGCCACCAGGATGCTCACTTTTTGCTCTTCTGTGAGGGGGTACACCTGGAAGAGGCTATCCAGTCTTTCTCTAAAGTCATTTAGGGTATGTGACTCCCCTGAGTACTGGGGTAGCCAGGTTGCCCCCGGGATATAGGGCATGGTGAATGGCATGACTGCTGCAGCGGTTGCGCTGGCGGTGGCTGTGGCAGTGGAGCTCCCCTCGGTATCCGGCATCCTCCTCCCCCCTAGTGGACCGTGGCCTACCCTGCGATGCTCTTCTTCCGTAGGCCGCGGCTCCGCAGTCGATCGTCGGGGTTGAGGACCTGGCGTCGCGCTCCGATGACATCAGCGTCGCTCTTCCTCCCTTCCAGGACCTTGCGCAGCGTCAGAGCGTGGGGCGGAGCTTCGGATCTCACGCGCTTTCGGCGTCCACGCCCCTCTTCTTCCCGTGCGGCGTCCCGAAGATGGCGTCCGAAGGCGGGAAGCAGCTGCGAATGGCGGGAAGAAGGCAGAAGACGGCGGGAAACGGTCCAAGATGGCGTCTGATGGCGGGAATCGGCTCCGGATGGCGGGAAACTTCACCACAGGTAAGTATAAAAGTCTCTTTTTCAGGCACGCAGTACCCGGTGGTTGCGGGCACGAAATCCTGCCGACTACGCCAAAGTTGACGCGCCCCCTGGGCCTGTGTTGTTCAGGGGGAACCCGGAACCAGGCCTGTTGTAGAATGCTGGGGGTTGTAGTCTCCGTGTGGCGGTGACCCGGTCCGTGCCCAGGGTGGTCAAACCAGTGGCAGTCTAAATGTTGTAATAAGTGTCCGACTACGCAACCCGTGGATTGCGGTCAGTGGGGACCGCCGCTGCGCTGCCGACCGCTGAGGCTGATGTTGGTTGCGCAGCCGAGTATGGGATAACTCCCCACGGGAGGAGTATTGCCTCAGGGCAGCTAATGTGAGAGATGATGGGAGTGATGGTGAGAGTGTCCCAGTACTAATGGTGCTGGAGCGACAAGGAATCACAGAGACGTGAGGTGCAGTTCAGGGTCTTTACTGATGGTACAAGGCAGACCCTCCCGGGAGTACTGGCTAGTATAAGGGGCCTGGTCAGTCTGCGAGCAAGCAGGAGTTCCCCTGGCCAGGTGGAGTTGTAGGCCTCCCCGTTAATCTGCACTCTTCCTGGCTACCTTGCTGTCAGCGGTTACAAGTAGCCCACGTCCCTGAGTATACCGTGTGGTGCTCACCCGTATGGCTGGTGACTTGGGGCCTTCTGTTAGCCTCCGCTCTTGGATGGCGGCGCTGGTCCCTTCTCTGTGACTGAGCCTCCGGTCTTCTATGGCCAGAGGACCTGGAATCCCCTGCTGGCTGGTTTCTGCTGCTGGGTGTATATCAGTCCCCACAGCCTCGGACTCCTGTGTCCGGCTTTAGTATCTTCGTCCAGGGCGAACTCTGCTCAGCTCCAGCCCCTGGACTTCTGCTACTGCTCCTACAGAGCTCCTGTTCTTGCTTTCCCTGTGTCTGGAACTGTCTGCAGCTCCACTCTGACTACTCTAATCCCGACCCAGACCCAGTTTAAAAGGGCAGATTCCTCCCCTCCCAGGTCTGGGCGGACCGTGTTGCATGTTTAGGGATCCTGACCAGAGAAACCTCCCACTTGCTCTCAGACATAATATCTCTATTACTGTGGCAACCAGACCCCTGGGGTGTCACACTATTCCATCCGGTTTGCGTTTAGTTGGACCATCATTTATTTTTCAACAGGACAATGACCTCAAACACACCTCCAGGCTGTGTAAGGGCTATTTGACCAAGAGGGAGAGTCATGGGGTGCTACGCCAGATGACCTGGCCTCCACAGTCACCAGACCTGAACCCAATCGAGATGGTTTTGGGTGAGCTGGACCGCAGAGTGAAGGCAAAAGGGCCAACAAGTGCTAAGCATCTCTGGGAACTCCTTCAAGATTGTTGGAAGACCATTTCCAGTGACTACCTCTTGAAGCTCAACAAGAGAATGCCAAGAGTGTGCAAAGCAGTCATCAAAGCAAAAGGTGGCTACTTTGAAGAACCTAGAATATAAGACATATTTTCAGTTGTTTTACACTTTTTTGTTAAGTATATAATTCCACATGTGTTAATTCATAGTTTTGATGCCTTCAGTGTGAATGTACAATTTTCATAGTCATGAAAATGCAGAAAAATCTTTAAATGAGAATGTGTGTCCAAATTTTTGGTCTGTACTGTATGTCTGACATCCATGTCCACTCCTGAGGTCTTATGTGGAGTCTGAACTGAATACCGACGGCCTTGTTGATGCTGGTAGTCAACAACTACCCTCTTCTTCTCACAAATCCTTCCAGCATCTGCAGTGTAGAGTTCCAACACGTGGGGACATCTCACACCAGTCAATGAGCCGGAAGCTACAAACGCTGCTGAGGCACGGTAAGGGTGACGGAAGCTGTAGCTGACTTTCTAAAATGGACACACAGGCGGCATACTTTGACAAGCAGATTCGGCAGCTCTGGGTAGCTTTTGAAAAAACACTGAACCACGAGGTTAAGCACATGGGCCTGGCATGTGTGAGCTCGCCTCGCCTCAGAGCCGCGACCAGGTTCAGGCCATTGTCACACATGACCATGCATGGCAGTAGGGTCAGCGGTGTCAGAGCTGTCCACATCTCTTCAGCATTGTGCGGTTTGTCACCTAAGCATATTAGCTTCAACACAGCCTGTTGCCGCTTGGCCGGGGCAGTGCTGCAGTGCTTCCAGCTTGTGACTGATATGGTCATTTCGGAGATGGAGGCTGAATAGTAGGAAGAGGCTGAGGAGGATGAGAGGCAGAAGCTGTAGACTGTTGGGGCAACCCTGATTGACCTAAGGCCTGCAATCCTTGGCGTCGGGAGGATGTGTTCCGTCCCAAGGTCCGACTGGGTCCAGGCTTCCACTATGTTAACCCAGTGTGTTATCAGCGAGATGTACCGTCCCTGCCCACAAGCATTTGTCCACGTGTCCGTGGTTAGGTGGACTTTCCCGGTAACTGCATTGTTGAGGGCACGGCTAATGTTGTGGGACACGTGCTTGTGTAATGCGGGGACAGCACACCAGGAGAAATAGTGGTGGCTGGGGACCGAGTACCGAGGGATGGTTGTAGAAAGCTTTCGTCTCCACAAGCCTAAAAGGCAACATTTCGTGCGCAAGCAGTCATGAAATGTGGGAATTTAGTAGTGTGGCCTGTGGGGCGTTGGCTGTGTATTTGCTCTTGCGTTCCAAGGACTTCGGTATGGACAACTGAACGCTGTGCTGGGACAAGGACATGCTTGCTGATGGTGCTAATTGAGAGTGTGCAACGACAGGTGCAGGGCAGGAGTCATCTTCGCATGCCCTATGGACAGGGGATTGGCTTGCATGCACAACAGCGGAAGAAGCAGTGGTGTCTCCCGCAGACACTGTTTCTGGACTGTTTGTGGGCTGGGGTTCAGCCCACAAAGTCGAGTGCTTTGCTGCCATGTGCCTGATCATGCTGGTGGTGGTCAGGCTGGTAGTTTTGCTACCCCTGCTGATGCTGGCCTGGCAGGTGGTGCAAATGGCCTTTTTGGGGTTATCGGTAGAGTCTTTAAAAAACAACCAGACTTGGGAAGACCTAACAGTTGTACTGGCAACTTCTGTCGTGTTAGTGTTACGGGGAACGGTTGCCCGCATTCTGTCTGCGGCCACCACACTGCTTCTTTCTGCCTGTTGGGGTGCTCTGCCTCCCTCCCCCTGTGTGCTGCTGTCCTCGCTCTGCATGTTCTCCTGCCAGGTTGGGTCAGTTACTATATCATCCACCACCTCGTCTTCCACTTTCGCACCATGGTCCTCCTCCTGACTTTTTGGCAATTGTGTCTCATCATCGTCCACCTCTTGTGACACTTTCCCACCGTCACCTTAGTATGACAGTGGCTGCTCAAATATTTGGGCATCGCTACATGCGATCTCCTCTTGCCCTGCTTCAAGTAGACCAGGCTAGAGGCCCGAATCTATAAATGGAAAAGTGAACAGCTTTTCTGAGTGTCCAAGTGTGGGATCAGTTGTCTCCGGGCACTCAGCATGGTGGGAGGAAGGAGGATCAGGGTGAGGAATATGCGGTTCAGATTCACGGCTACTGATACTTGACCGTGTGGCAGACAGGGCGGTAGTGGTGGTGGCAAAGTGACTGGAAGCATTATTTGCTATCCAAACAACAACCTTTTGACATTGCTCTGGGTTCAATTGTGGTGTGCTGTGGTCCCCTAGCAATTGGGACAGGAAGGTGGAGCAAGAAGATGTGGGTGTTTGTTGTGGCACAGTTAAAGCAGCTTGCCCACGGCATCGGCCTCTGCATGCATCATCACCATCACCATCACGTCCAGGTCCCTGTTCCTTGCCACGTGCCTTGCCCATTTTAAATGGAGGACAATACCTTCCACGCTCACTGCAAATGGCTGAATTTGGAGCGAAGTTATATGTGATCCATGTGACGGACAAACCACAGTTTTAAATAGCTGGCTTGTAGGCTACTATTTTTAACTGGGCCGACCTCATGTCAATAAGTTCACTGACACACTGCAACAAAATTTCAATGGAGGCCAGAAATGGCAATATTTTCAGTGCAATTATATGTGATCCGTGTGACGGACAAACCACACTTTTAAATAGCTGGATTTTTAGCACTGTAATATGGAAAGGACCTGGCTGTATTCTGAAGTGCCAGCAAGCAAATGGCGCAGAAAAACGGTGTTCTCTGGATTGATTTTTAAGCAAATAATCAGGATTAAGATAAAAAAATATATATTCCTGACCCTTGATACCTGGGGCTATTTCTACAAATATCTGTAAAAGCACCAGCAGACAGAACTAGAATGGACCCTCTTGCTATGTACTCTGCAGTCTGCTGCCTGCCTAGCACTGATATCTCTGCAGCTGGATTAGTCCTCAGAAGGACTGTTAGTTGAGATGTAACTAGAAGCAAGCAAATCTAGCTCAGCAGCAGCTCTCCCTACACTGCCTGATTCTGGAGTGACTGTGAGGAGCATGGCAGTGCCTGGTCTTATATACACCTGATGACTCTATGCGGCCAGCCAATCACTGTAATGCCACAACCAACATGGCTGTGGCATTACAGTGAGTGGCAGACAATCCCTGCATGTTGATTGGCGCCAAAGATGCAGGGAGATGACCCGAGCTCCCGCCGAGCATCCCCTGAAATACTCGGCGAGCACCGAGCAGTAGAGAGCATGCTCGCTCATCACTAATTTTAATATATGGATTAATAAAAATGCTTTTATGCTGCACAATATCCCACATTTCTTTCTATTGGAGTTTGATTAATTTTGCTGTGCATGGGGACTTTAAATACTAGATAGATACAGGAGCATACCACCCATAAGGATAGACCACAGAGCTGCTATGGGGCCCATGTGTGTGAGCCCTCAAACTTTATGGAGGCTTTGGGTGACCTTATACTATGTGTGGGAGCCCTCACACTGACTGTGGGATCTGTTGGGGACATCATATTGTGTGCAGGAACTATCATACTGTGTATAGGGGGCTGTGGGGCCTCCATGCTATATATAGGGGAGCTGTGGGCCATCATACTGTGTGGGGTGCACTTTAAGGGCATCATACCGAGTGAGAAATTATACTGTGTTGGGGTTACTGTGGCGGCATTGTACTTTGCTGGAAGCACTGTGGTGTCATCATAATGTGCATGAAGGGGAACAATGCGGGCAATTCACTGTGGGGGTATCATTCAGTTTGGGGGGGGCATTTTTTAGGGCATTATACTCTTTAAGGGCCATGAAAGGGGTATAGTAGTGGGTGGGAACACTAAGAGGCTTCAATATTGGCATAATTACTGTGTACCTGCCTTAATACATGTCTCTGTCTCTGATTCTGAAAGTTGGGAGGTATTTTCCTATGGAATTGGTTTTTTTTGGAGGGAAGGGGGGGTGTCGGGGTGAAGCAATGTAAAGGGGGTTCCAATTAGGACATTTTTTGACACTCCGTGATGTCTATGTACGCCGATGGATGGAATCAATGTGCTCTAAAAACAAATAACAATAATAGACAGCAAACGACTAGAGGCAATACTACAAAGACAGAAAAAGAAAACAGCTTAAAAGCAGAAACGTGACCTGGTACAGATGGGAGGATCGATTTGAAAGAATCTGGTCCATCGGCCAAGTCACTACTCCACGACCGGTGGATGGGAAACCTGTGTCTCTCCTTACCTCCATGTTTTTTCAGATTCTCTTTTGATTAGCTCTCCTGGTGTGACCAGCTAATCAAAAGAGTGGTCTGGAATGGTGGATGGTAAGAGGAGATTTGCAGGTCTCCCGTCCAGCGATCAAGGATTATTGACCTGGCGATGGACCGGAGTCCTGCACATCAATTCTCCCATCTCTATTTCTGAGTGAATAGAGACTCCCTCTGTTTTGTCTTCTATCTTTGGAGTGCTGCCTTTACTCTTTTGCTTTGTTTACTGGAGGATTGCTTGCTCCCACTTTTGTGGACTATTCGGATTTTTCAAATGGACGGATATGAGAGAGGGAGAGTGTTAAAGTAATTCATGCAAAAAAAGTTATCAAATCTTTGGAAGGCACTTTTCGAGAGGCAAATATTTGATATACAAACACAGAAGTTGTTGGATGAGTACAATGCAATGTAATCCTACATTGCACCAATCATTTTAGTAATAATCTGAATTAATGAACACATTACAGATAAACATTACCAGATATAATTACTTATCAGGTGTCGGAGGCCAACTTATCTTTATTCTACTGCACATGCGTGTGATCCAGCTTAAGGCCACACTCACACATTCAGTATTTGTTCAGTATTTTACATCAGTATTAGTAAGCTAAAACCAGGAGTGGGTGATAAATGCAGACATGGTAACGTGTTTCTATTATACTTTTCCTCTGATTGTTCCTCTCCTGGGTTTGGCTTACAAATACTGATGGAAAATACTGACCAAATACTGAGGTGTGAATGTGGCCTTAAATAGTTTAGCCCACCTTGCTGTGGGTTTTTGTGACCCTTCATATCCTGAGGCTATAATATTTTATACCACAGTACCCAGACATGTGTCTACAGTGCATGCCCACTACAGATAATGACCACCAGGGCCTCATGCCAAGCTACAGCCAAGCTCTGGCTAAGGACACCATCTTAATTAAAATTGGAAAAGAAAAACATAGTCTGGGGACTATCATATCTTTTTGCACAGCACTATCAGAAGTCCCTAATGTGTGTGTGTGTGTGTGTATACATATATAGTATGTGTGGGATGAGGTTTCAAACTTCCATAATTTTCAGAAGTTTGAATATGTATGTACATGACAAGATGAAGCCTATTACTCGAACAATAGGTAATAAAAAGATGATAATAGTGATGAGCGAATGTGCTCAGATAAGCGGTTCCGAACACACTCAGGCACTGAGTATCTTCGGCACACTCGAAAAATAGGTTTGAGTCGTAGCGGCTGTTAGACAGCAGCAATACATGCAGGGGTTGCCTGTTTGGTGGTCAATCCCTGCATGTGTTGCTGCTGTCTAACAGCCACGAGACATGCAGTCGGGCCGACTACAACCTATTTTTCGAGTACGCCGAAGATACTCTGTTAGCACCTGAGCGTGTTCGGAACCACTTATCCGAGCACGTTCACACATTACTAATAGATAAGCAAGAAAATTAAGCAACATAAGTGAAAGTGCCAATATAGGTGTCATCCCAAAGGTTGCAAACCCACCAACCATCTATGGTACATAAAAAAGCAAAAAAAAACTGGGCAGCACTCAATAACAAGTATGACAAAGGCTCACTTGTACTTGAGCCAAAACGTTGCCACCAGTTCATATGGGACACTAAAGACATCAGTTCTTTGCATGAAATTTGCTATTGAGTTCGGCCCACTTCTTCTTTTCTTTTTTTGCTTTTTTAGATAAATAGAATATGTTGACACAATTAATTTAATCAGTCCTAATAAATATTCATGAAGTCATGAAGACCCTCATCATTAACACCACGTTGTCATCTCTGCTGCGAGTAATCGGATCAGTCGACCTCCTGCCCTGTCAGTCACCAGGGTCTTGCTGTTTGGATCACGTGGTGGAAGGTCATTGACTCTTGAATCTGGTTCAATCCGATCAAATATTTTACGTAGTTGAAACATTAGAGTTGAATCTATTATTAAGGAATCCTTTCTTCTTCCTACCTACAGCCCAGGAAAAAAAGATGGGAGATGTAAGAGAACATGAGTCCTCCTCCAGGATATGACGGTAAGGACCACTTTGTGTAACGTGCCCCATCCTGTGTGTTGATATTTCATGAAAAAGTGATTGAGCAAAAATAGCCATCGTCTTCATACCGGACCCTGAATTTTATTTGTTGATGAGAATCTATTGAAGTTTGGAACTTTTCAGTGTTAATTAGTATTCTGCTTTCATGAAGCCTTCAAACATAAGTAATTAGGAGCCTTAAAGCAAGAGCCTTGCGTTGTACAATCAGAGAGTGACCTGATTAATGGCTGATTCGTCTTCATATTGCGCTTGCTTGTTCTGCACATCAATAGCATGTGACTGTGAAGCCGAGCTTAATAGACAACTTAAAGGCGGAGGTAAAAAGATTTAGATAAAACTACTTTTACCTTTTTAGATTTCTAATTGCTGGTCAAGTGTACTGCTCAATAATTGTAAGAAAAAAAATTAATATAAAAAATTGTTGGTCCCTAAATACTTTTATGTAAAATGAAAAAAAAATAATTCAAAGCAAATTTTATTTCTAATAAAGGAAACCTGGTATCAAATATACCATATCTAAACCAGCGCGTTACACAGGAGCGTTGTACAGGATAAATCACTAAAAAGGACACTTTATGAAATAAGTCTTAAAATTTAAAGTGAAAAAAAGTTAAAAAATAGGGAGCAACCTGTACAGACTCTTGACGTCCGACTCCTGACAATACAAGACAGCTACCACAGTCACCTCCAATGCATGTGATGACCTGAACTCGGCTGTATCTTCTCATTGCGCATGCGCTGAATGCCGCTGGTGAGGTCTGTGATGCAAGGACTGCATGACTCCATGAAATCTATGTGTTAGGATCACCAGGGAAAGTGGATCCTCTAAGCCTTAGGTCCAGGTGGGCACACGGACTCCGGGCATTGATGCAGGAAGGCACATGGGCAGCAAGTACTTGACACACACAGGAATCTCTGGAGCACAAAAGCACAAAAATCACAGATGGTGGCGCTCACTAAACATGGAAGACTAGAGTCTCAATCACAAGACAAAGGTGTCTACCTAAATGGGCCTTAAAGGGGTTTTCCCACAAACAAAAGTTGATTTGAATCAATTGATCTTGGAATGATAATACCTTCCACAATTGGATGTGTTTAAATAAAATGTTCATGTGCTGAGATAATCTTATAAATGTTTGTAGTAGTGGAGAAGGAAGAAGCTTCCCATTGGCACTAAAAGGGTTAAACAGAATGTTCCTGTTAGTTAGATCTCTCTCTGCTGCAGTTAGGTCCAGTTAAGGGGTTAGCTGTGATAATCCAGCCAGTAGAGTATTATTATTATTATTATTTATTATTATAGCGCCATTTATTCCATGGCGCTTTACATGTGGTAGGGATATACATAGCAAAAACATTTACATAATCTTAACAAAACGAGTCAGCGACTGGTACAGGAGGAGCGAGGACCCTGCCCGCGAGGGCTCACAGTCTACAGGGGATGGGTGAGGATACAGTAGGTGGGGGTAGAGCAGGTCATGTGGTGGAGTGGTGGTTACTAGAGATGAGCGGTGTTCGACTTGAACTGTTCGCCAATCTCAAATTCGAGCTGTTTTGGGCGGTGTTCGAGCCGTTCGGCGAACACGAACGATTTGAAAAAAATTTGGCTATTCGAGGTTATGTTCGATAACTGTTCGTGCACCAAAATCATAACTGGATTTTTTCTCAGTAATGCTGAAAATTAATGTTAATACGCAGTTTGAGTGTACAGCGGGGCGGGGGGAGGGGCAGGGGATGGATCTCTGCAGGAATAATGAAGATCTCCATTTTTTTTTCTCTTTCCCGCATTTACAGTGGGGAGGTACAATCTGTCAGCCTATCAGCAGCGCACACACGGAGCGAAGTGCTTTTTTTCACACAAGCAAGGGCATGTGTCATTGGCAGTGTATGTCACATGTCCTTGCCCTATAAGACCAAGCCATTTTCCCCGTCGCCACCATTTTCTCACTGCTGCAGCTGCGTGTTAGATGGCACCGCTGTTGCTGTGTGCGCTATACCTTGTTAATTTCAAGCCAATTTTCGCACAAATCTACAGATAGCTTGGGAGTAGGGAACAGTTGTGATTGCAGTCCTTTTAAGGACTAGGTTACAGCATTTCCTACGACTTTTATCAGGCAGGTCTGTGCTCTTAAATAGATAGGTTGGGAGTAAAGACTAATTGTAATTGCAGTCCTTTTCAGGGCTAGGTTACATCAGTTCCTATCAGTTTTTGCCAGGCAGGTCTGTGCCAGTGCTGTGCAAGTTTTTTTCACAGCATTTGGCTAAATCTAGCAAAGCTAATCCATTTTGGCCTATTGCAGAGTGTGTTAGTCAGTGGAGTAGCCTATCTGTGTTGCAAGCTACACCACCTGTGTATAGAATACCAATTTTTTTACTGCACCTAGTGAAGTAAAACATTTATGGCATAGCATCATTCTATTAGTCCATCTATACTGACCTCCATAAGGTTGCAAATTGAATATAATTTTTTTCTGCATCTACCTCTGAAAAAATATTTGGGCTTCTAGCTGTGTGTGGGACTTGTTCTATTAGTCCATCTATACTGACCTCCATCAGGTTGCAAATTGAATATAATATGTTTCTGCATCTAGCTCTGAAAAAATATTTGGCCTTCTAGCAGTGTGTGGGACTTGTTCTATTAGTCCATCTATACTGACCTCCATCAGGTTGCAAATTGAATATAATTTTTTTCTGCATCTACCGCTGAAAAAATATTTGGGCTTCTAGCTGTGTGTGGGACTTGTTCTATTAGTCCGTCTATACTGACCTCCATCAGGTTGCAAATTGAATATAATATTTTTCTGCATCTAGCTCTGAAAAAATATTTGGCCTTCTAGCAGTGTGTGGGACTTGATCTATTAGTCCATCTATACTGACCTCCATCAGGTTGCAAATTGAATATAATATTTTTCTGCATCTAGCTCTGAAAAAATATTTGGGCTTCTAGCAGTGTGTGGGACTTGATCTATTAGTCCATCTATACTGACCTCCATCAGGTTGCAAATTGAATATAATATTTTTCTGCGTCTAGCTCTGAAAAAATATTTGGGCTTCTAGCTGTGTGTGGGACTTGTTCTATTAGTCCATCTATACTGACCTCCATAAGGTTGCAAATTGAATATAATTTTTTTCTGCATCTACCTCTGAAAAAATATTTGGCCTTCTAGCAGTGTGTGGGACTTGTTCTATTAGTCCATCTATACTGACCTCCATCAGGTTGCAAATTGAATATAATATTTTTCTGCATCTAGCTCTGAAAAAATATTTGGCCTTCTAGTAGTGTGTGGAACTTGTTCTATTAGTCCATCTATACTGACCTCCATCAGGTTGCAAATTGAATATAATTTTTTTCAGCATCTACCTCTGAAAAAATATTTGGGCTTCTAGCTGTGTGTGGGACTTGTTCTATTAGTCCATCTATTCTGACCTCCATCAGGTTGCAAATTGAATTTAATTTTTTTTCTGCATTTAGCTCTGAAAAAATATTTGGCCTTCTAGCAGTGTGTGGGACTTGTTCTATTAGTCCATCTATACTGACCTCCATCAGGTTGCAAATTGAATATAATTTTTTTCTGCATCTAGCTCTGAAAAAATATTTGGCCTTCTAGCAGTGTGTGGGACTTGTTCTATTAGTCCATCTATACTGACCTCCATCAGGTTGCAAATTGAATATAATTTTTTTCTGCATCTACCGCTGAAAAAATATTTGGGCTTCTAGCTGTGTGTGGGACTTGTTCTATTAGTCCGTCTATACTGACCTCCATCAGGTTGCAAATTGAATATAATATTTTTCTGCATCTAGCTCTGAAAAAATATTTGGCCTTCTAGCAGTGTGTGGGACTTGTTCTATTAGTCCATCTATACTGACCTCCATCAGGTTGCAAATTGAATATAATATTTTTCTGCATCTAGCTCTGAAAAAATATTTGGGCTTCTAGCAGTGTGTGGGACTTGTTCTATTAGTCCATCTATACTGACCTCCATCAGGTTGCAAATTGAATATAATTTTTTTCTGCATCTACTTCTGAAAAAATATTTGGCCTTCTAGCAGTGTGTGGGACTTGTTCTATTAGTCCATCTATACTGACCTCCATCAGGATGCAAATTGAATATAATATGTTTCTGCATCTAGCTCTGAAAAAATATTTGGCCTTCTAGCAGTGTGTGGGACTTGTTCTATTAGTCCATCTATACTGACCTCCATCAGGTTGCAAGTTGAATATAATTTTTTTCTGCATCTAGCTCTGAAAAAAATATTTGGCCTTCTAGCAGTGTGTGGGACTTGTTCTATTAGTCCATCTATACTGACCTCCATCAGGTTGCAAACTGAATATAATTTTTTTCTGAATCTACCGCTGAAAAAATATTTGGGCTTCTAGCTGTGTGTGGGACTTGTTCTATTAGTCCGTCTATACTGACCTCCATCAGGTTGCAAATTGAATATAATATTTTTCTGCATCTAGCTCTGAAAAAATATTTGGCCTTCTAGCAGTGTGTGGGACTTGTTCTATTAGTCCATCTATACTGACCTCCATCAGTTTGCAAATTGAATATAATATTTTTCTGCATCTAGCTCTGAAAAAATATTTGGGCTTTTAGCAGTGTGTGGGACTTGTTCTATTAGTCCATCTATACTGACCTCCATCAGGTTGCAAATTGAATATAATTTTTTTCTGCATCTACCGCTGAAAAAATATTTGGGCTTCTAGCTGTGTGTGGGACTTGTTCTATTAGTCCGTCTATACTGACCTCCATCAGGTTGCAAATTGAATATAATATTTTTCTGCATCTAGCTCTGAAAAAATATTTGGGCTTCTAGCAGTGTGTGGGACTTGTTCTATTAGTCCATCTATACTGACCTCCATCAGGTTGCAAATTGAATATAATATTTTTCTGCATCTAGCTCTGAAAAAATATTTGGGCTTCTAGCTGTGTGTGGGACTTGTTCTATTAGTCCATCTATTCTGACCTCCATCAGGTTGCAAATTGAATTTAATTTTTTTTCTGCATTTAGCTCTGAAAAAATATTTGGCCTTCTAGCAGTGTGTGGGACTTGTTCTATTATTCCATCTATACTGACCTCCATCAGGTTGCAAATTGAATATAATTTTTTTCTGCATCTAGCTCTGAAAAAATATTTGGCCTTCTAGCAGTGTGTGGGACTTGTTCTATTAGTCCATCTATACTGACCTCCATCAGGTTGCAAATTGAATATAATTTTTTTCTGCATCTAGCTCTGAAAAAATATTTGGCCTTCTAGCAGTGTGTGGGACTTGTTCTATTAGTCCATCTATACTGACCTCCATCAGGTTGCAAATTGAATATAATTTTTTTTTGGCAGGTCATCATTTTCTTTGGAGGTGGTAACACCAGCTGGTGTTGACCGCTGTCCGACATCGATAGCACCACCTTTGGATCAAGCCAACCTAACATGTCCGCCTGCATTTTCCTCACAGACCGGCTGTTTGCCGGGGACACCCTTATCAATCCCGTCTAAGCACAACTGCCAGCCCTCAGTCCCTCAGATGTGGACAAGTAAAAGACCATTTCCTCCTATCCATGAGAAAGCTAAGAGGTTGAATTTCACCATCTGCAAGCTCTTGGCTACAGAAATGCTGCCTTTCCGCCTGGTGGACACAGAGGATTTTTGAGACCTTATGTCCTTTGCAGTGTCCCAGTACCAGATGCCCAGTAGGCACTACTTCTCAAAGAAAGGTGTGCCTGCGCTCCACCAGCATGTCGCACACAACATCACCGCTTCTTTGAGAAACTGTGTGTGTGACAGGGTGCATTTCACCACAGACACTTGGACGAGTAGGCATGGACAGGGGCGTTACATGTCGCTGACTGGGCACTGGGTAACTATGGTGACAGCAGGACAAGGGGCTGCTGTCCAAGTCTTGCCGTCCCCACGAGTTGTGCGTCAATCCTCTTTATGTCAAAGTTGCTCCACTGCTTCTGCCTCCTCAACCTCCTCTCGGTCCTCCACCTGCACCCAAAGCCTCTCTGGTCATGCCACAAGCTTTCTAACTGCGCAGAAGGGATCCTGCACACCTCCTTACTATGCTGGCAGTAGGGCTCAACGTCATCAGGCGGTTTTTACTTTGAAATGTCTGGGAAATGTGAGTCACACAGCTGAGGAGTTGTGGTCAGCTCTGGAGAACCAATTTCATGAATGGTTGTCTCCACTGGACCTGAAACCAGGGAAGGCCGTGTGCGACAATGCTGCAAACCTGGGTGCGGCCCTTCGCCGGGGCAATGTCACACACGTGCCTTTTATGGCTCACGTGTTGAACCTGGTTGTCCAGCAATTTTTAGCCCACTATCCCGGACTAGATGGCCTTCTGCAGAGGGCACGGTCGCTGTGTGCTCACTTCCGCCGTTCGCATCCCGCAGCTCAGCGACTTACATCTCTACAGAAGTCGTTGGGCCTGACACTTCACCGGCTAAAATGCGATGTGCCTACCCGGTGGAATTCAACTCTGCACATGTTGCAGCGACTGTGGCAGCACCGACAAGCCCTGGTGCAATACGTTCTGACGTATAGCCTGGGCCAACTGGATCCAGAGGTGGGGCAAATCACGCTGGAGGAGTGGTCTCAGATCAGGCACCTATGCACCCTTCCGCACAGTTTTGAAATGGCGACGAAGATATTTAGTGGTGACGATGCCATTATCAGCATGACTATTCCGGTGATTTACATGCTGGAGCACATGTTAAACAGAATTCGGAGTCAGGTGGTGGCACAAGAGGAGGTGGAGGAAGTAGAGGAGGAGGAGTTGTATGCGGAAGGGCTAACATCTGCAAGGTCCAGACGGTCGGCAGCACCAAGGCGGCAGGCATGTGAGGGTGGGGGAGATGATTTTACCAGGGCGCATGGTAGCAGCCAAACTAGTGAGGAAGGTGCAGGAGCCCAGGAAGAAGTGGAGGACGAACTGATGGAAGACTCATCAGATGAGGGATACCTTGATCACATTTCTGTTGTGCGAGGTTGGGGGGAGAGGACAGAGGAAGGAAGCATGATTGTTACCTCGCCACCAACACAACAGGGACTTGGTGCTCCTGGATGCGCAAGACACATGAGTGCCTTCTTGCTGCACTACCTGCAACATGACCCTTGAATTGGGAGAATTAGAAATAATCCTGACTACTGGGTTGCCACACTGTTAGATCCCCGGTACAAAAGTAAATTTGCAGAAATAATTCCTGCCATAGAAAGGGATGCACGCATGCAGGAGTATCAGCAGAGACTGTTGCAGAATCTTACATGTGCTTTTCCACAAAACACCAGTGGTGCACGTAGTGAATCTCACAGTTCCAACTTGCCACCCGTGGGACCGTCGAGTGTTCAGCACTCAAACCGTAACAGAAACACAGTATCTGCTGGTAACATCAATTTTGCGGAATCATTTCACCACTTTTTTAGCTCATCCTTTGCAAGGCCACAGGAGACAAGAAGTCTGACACATAGTCAACGCCTAGAGACGATGGTACAGGAGTATCTCCAAGTAAACATTGAAGCCACGACTGTGTCACTGGACCCTTGCTCTTTTTGGGCTTCCAATCTGGATAAATGGCCGGAGCTCGCCACTTACGCCTTGGAGATCTTGTCATGCCCCGCAGCCAGCGTTCTGTCTGAACGTGTGTTCAGCGCTGCTTGTGGTGTGCTGACAGATAAGCGCACGCGGCTCTCCACTGATAATGTAGACAGACTCACGTTCATAAAGATGAACAAATCATGGATCCGAAACGACTTTTCTACCCCTGTGTCATCCTGGGGAGAGTAAAAGCTTGATGATTGGTTAAAATCACCTCACCAACCGTTTTAAGCTTTCAAATTACTAATCATGTTTATCTGTATCTTGGCTGGAAAATAATTTGGGCTTTGTAGCAGTGTGCAGTACTGATTCTATTAGGCCATCTATACTAAGCTCCACCAGATTTAAAATTAATAATAATTTTTAGCTGCATCTAGCCCGGAAAATAATTTTGGGGCTCCGAGATGCGAAAGACACATAAGTGCCTTCTTGCTGCACTACCTGCAACATGACCCTCAAATTGTCAGAATTCGAAGTAATCCTGACTACTGGGTTGCCACACTCTTAGATCTCCCACACTCTTCGATCAACCTTTTCATTTTAATAAAGAATACAAAAATGGTCATTTTTTAAATTATAAGCATTAGCAGGTTATTAGAAACTGAAATCAAACAGTTTTCAACTCAAAATTTTATTCTAGGTGATATTACATTTGCACATAGGACCCCTTGTTCGAAAGGAGCTTCTGAACTCTCTCGTCCATTGAATTTGTCAGGTTTTGGATGGTTTCTGCTTCAATTGTTTTGCATGAGGACAGAATACCCTCCCAGAGCTGTTGCTTAGATGTGAACTGCCTCCCACCATCATAGACACTCCTTTTGATGATGCTCCAGAGGTTCTGAATGGGGTAGAGGTCAGGGGAGCATGGGGGTCACACCATAAATTTGTCCCCTTTTATGCCCATATCAGCCAGAGATGCAGATGTGTTATGTGCAGCATGAGACGGTGCATGATCATGCATGAAAATGATCTTGCTGCGGAATACACGGTTCTTCTTCTTGAACCATGGCAGGAAGTGCTGTTTGATAAACTCCACATACATTATGGAGTTCATCCTTACCCCTTCAGGGATCCTAAAGGGGCTGACAATCTCTCTCCCCATGATTCCAGCCCAAAACATTACTCCACCTCCTCCTTGTTGGCGCTGTAGCCGTGTTTGCGTGGGGTGTCCATAAACTAGCCATCCTCCACTCCATCCATCTGGACCATCGAGCATTGCACGGCACTCATCCGTGAACAAAACAGTTTTGAAATCAGTCTTCATGTAATGTTTGGCCCACTGGAGCCATTTCTGCTTGTGTGCAGTGGATAGAGGAGGTCGACAGGATGGCGTACGCACAGCTGCAAACCTCTGAAGGACCCTGCATCTTGTTGTTCGGGGGACGTTGGAGGCACCAGCAGCTTCAAAAACTTGTCTGCTGCTATGACAAGGCTTTTTTGCCGCTGCTCTTTTAACCTGACGTAATTGCCTGTAGGAAAGAGTCCTCAATTTGCCCTTATCAGCACGCACACATGTGTACTGTGAATCAGCTACATACTTCTTGATTGCCAAGACACTTCATCCTGATCATCGCACAATGTTGATTGTAGTCATGCCTTGACCTAAACACTCCACAATTTGTTGCTTCTCAGCAGCCGACACATCCTTTTTCTTTCCCATTCTGGCAGAAAATGTAGGCTGCTTAATAATGTGGGACAGCCTTCTTAAGTAGTCTTGCCGTTCATTGGACACACCTGCCAAACTAATTAGCACAGGTGTCTGCAATTGCTTACAGTGATATAAAGAGCCCTGACACACATCACCATCAATGAGTTTAACTGACAAACAAACAAATTCTTCCCTTATCACTCCTAAACACTTTTTGCATAATAATTTGGAACACAGTGTACATGTGCTTTTCCACAAAACACCAGTGGTTCACGTAGTGAATCTTACAGTTCTAACTTGCCAACCGTGGTCTGTATGGAGTTGTTCAATAATGGGCCCAAAATTAAGATAACATAGACGGGAGAGGTCTCTATGAATAGGAATTCCTAAGAATTTGATACCCTGTGAGGGCCAGGCAAAGGGAAAGTTGGACTGGATGGAATCTTGTATGGATTTGGGGAGGGAGACATCGAGGGCCTCAGACTTCGCTGTATTGATTTTAAAATTTGACCATGTAACAAAGTGATCTATTTCAGCCATAACAGCAGGAATGGATTTATGTGATTGAGTGATATATACTAGGACATCATCAGCAAATAGAGAGCACTTGTACTCGGTGCCTCCCACCTCAATCCACCTAATATTGGGGTTATGGCGAATTGATGAGAGCAGGTGCTCCGTCACTAGGATGTATAAGAGAGGGGACAGAGGACATCCCTGCCTTGTCCCATTGGTGATTATGAAAGGTGATGAAAATGTTCTGACGCGAACCCTGGGCCTTGGGACATCCTTTTTGGTGGATGCTGGTGGTTGTAGTCTCCGTGGCGGCGACCCGGTTCCGTGGCTCAGGGCTGTCAAACCAGTGGCGGAACTATTTATGTGGTTTTGATGTTTAAATGTCCAACTACGCCACCCGTGAATTGCGGTCAGAGTGAACCGCCGCTGCAGGGCAGACCGCTGAGGCTGGTGTTGTGGGTGCAGCAGAGCGTAGCATAACTCCCCACGGGAGGAGTATAGCCTCAGGGCAGTGTATGCGGAGGATGGGGGTGATGGTGCAGGGCAGTAGCAGTAACGACACGGAGTCAGTGATGCAGTCCAGGGCTTTTACTCACAGTTGTTATTATCCAGATCACTTCTGCTGGTAACGGCTGCCCACGTCGTACTGTCCTCACCAGGTGAGGGGCTCAGACAACTCCCAGATAACTTTGGAGCTCTTCACAGGACCCCCTTTGTGTGTCCTTTGTCTGGCCTTTCTTAGTAAACCCTTCTGTCCGGCTGCCTCGGGCCTCCTCTTGGTAAACTTGGCGCCATTTTCCCTGACCCTATGTGCTGCCCTCCTAGCGGGTGTAGCGAGGGGCTGCGCCACATAAAATGTCACAGCCTCCGGTTTCTAGTTGAGGGTCGTTTCCCGCCTCCACTAGTTTCGGGGACCGGTCTCCCCCTTTGGCCTCCACGCAGGTGGATTCAGGCGTGCGGTGGTGACTCGCCCGTCCACACCCCTGGGATCCCTTCGTTCCTCGTTCCTGGAGCCTTCTCCGCTCCTCTTCCTTCCTTCTCCCTCTTCCAGGCCTGGGCCTCTGTTACTAGGCCCGCCTCTGGAGCAGAGCTCATGCAGAGACCCTGCTCCCTGTCACTTCTGCTCAGACTTCTCTGCACTGAACTAAGATGGTGCCCACCTTTTATACTCCCTTCTCAATGCACCCAGGAACTGCTTCCTCCCTGCTCCTGCACTAAAGGGTTCCCCTTCCTCAGTGTTCCCTCCCCCCACTCCAGCCAGGGACAGGGACTGTCGTGCCCATCTCAGGGGCATATTGGTCGCCCTGCCCCACGGCAATCTGGTGTAATGCATGCAGGTGTCGGGGTCCTGATCCACACTCCATCCTTACCTGAGAGTGAGATATCACACCTCTGGGTGAGGTGCAATACCTCTGCAGCAACCTAGCCCTCGGGGTGCTACAGTAACATTTATCTTCAGCCTAGATGACGCATTGCGATACAGGGCCATGATTTTGGCTATAAAAGGGTCCCCTAGACCCCTACCCCAAGCTTTTTAAGAGAATAATATATGGCGTGCCAGGAGACTCTATGGAATGCTTTCTCAGCATCCAACGAGAGTATCAAATTACAAATTTTTAACTGCATCTAGCCCAGGAAATACTTTGTGCCTAGTAGCAGTGTCTGCTAGTCAGCGGATTATCCCGGCTGTTAAGCAAGCTACACCACCTGTAGTTTGGACACTTAATTTTTTCAAAGGAAATGCTTCGGGACCACGTGATACTCAGTGAAGAGCATCAGGAGGCACCCCAAGGCATAGGGTCTGGGACTGGCGGTAGGACGCCTTGCGGTGGACAGCCGAGCTCGATCCTTATAAAAGCTTATTAACTGCAGCAGTTTTAGTGGACGCTACTGGAGCTGGAATTACGCGGCTGCTGGCATGAGACTTGCCCTTCAATAGATCCTTGTAAAAGGATTTAAAGTGTATTCATTCAAATTAGAGAGACAATTTAAATGAAAAAGCTTAGAGCTGCCTCCACCACAGGGGGGCTCGCTCGACCCACCAGCGGACAGGCACCAGTATTGGGAGAGGGGGGCTGGCCGTCAGGGTCCACCGCGGCTCTGGCACAAATGGAGGTGGCACGGGCAGGAACGGACTGGCCGTGTCGGCTTCTCACTTTTTGGATTTTAGAAGGGCATGACATGCCTATATCTGTGTCTCCCCCTCCTTTTACTCCTCCACCTCTTTTCTTTTCGCATGACTATATGTACTTGTCACTTTTCCATGTGTTAGTTATGTCTTCTGAGCAGTTTGTCAGCTTTTGGACACCTTTGAAGGTGTTTTCTATGTGTTTCTATGTGTTTTTGTTTGCCTGCCATTGGTTTTAACGGTGTTCGAGGGTGTTCGAAGAACAGTTCGACGAACCGAACCGAACTCGAACACTACGGGGGTGGCTCAACACTAGTGGTTACTGCAGGTTGTAGGCTTGTCAGAAGAGGTAGGTCTTCAGGTTTCTTTTGAAGGCTTCCATGGTAGGCAAGAGTCTGATGTGTTGGGGTACGGAATTCCAGAGTAGGGGGGATGCACGGGAGAAATCTTGTATGCGATTGTGGGAAGAGGAGATAAGAGGGGAGTAGAGAATAGAGATGAGCGGTGTTCGACTCGAACTGTTCGCCAATCTCAAATTCGAGCTGTTTTGGGTGGTGTTCGATCTGTTCGACGAACCCGAACGATTTGCAAAAAATCCGGCTGTTCGAGGTTATGTTCGATAACTGTTTGTGCACCAAAATCGTAACTGGATTTTTTCACAGTAATACTGTTAATCAATGTTAATAGACAGTTTCAGTGTAGAGTTGGCGGGGGGAGGGGCAGGGGATGGATCTCTGCAGAAATAATGCCGATCTCCATTTTTTTTTTTTTCCCGCATTTACAGTGGGGAGGTGCAGTCTGTCAGCCTATCAGCAGCGCACACACGCAGCAAAGTGCTTTTTTTCACACAAGCAAGGGCATGTGTCATTGGCTGTGTATGTCACATGTCCTTGCCCTATAAGACCCAGCCATTTTCCCCGTCGCCACCATTTTCTCACTACTGCAGCTGAGTGTTAGATGGCACCGCTGCTGCTGTGGGCGCTATACTTTGTAACTGTGTGAACTGCAAGCGAATTTGCTCTTAAATAGACAGATAGGTTTAGGGAATAGGGACTAGTTGTAATTGCAGCCCTTTTGAGGGCTAGGTTACAGCAGTTCCTAGCACTTTTTACCAGGCAGGTCTGTGCCAGTGCTGTGCAAGTGTTTTTCACAGCATTTGGCTAAATCTAACTAAGCCAATCCTTGTGGGCCTCTAGCAGTGTGTGTTAGTCAGTGGAGTAGCCTATCTGTGTTGCAAGCTACACCACCTGTGTATCTAATACCAATTTTTTACTGCACCTAGCCAAGTAAAACCTTTTGGGCATAGTAGCAGTGTCTGTTACTCATTGGAGTAGCCCATCTGTACCAAGCTACACCACCTTTGTATTTAATAACAATTTTTTACTGCATCTAGTCAAGTAAAACCTTTTGGGCATAGTAGCAGTGTCTGGTAGTCAGTGGAGTAGCCCATCTGTACCAAGCTACACCACCTTTGTATTTAATTCAATGTGTTCGACCCCAAGGCTATAGGTCTAGTGGGGGGAGAGAAAAAAAAAAACATGCGCAGATCTAAGTGTAGATGTATATATATATGGGAACAGAGGAAAAATGAACTGTTCACCTTTAGCAGATCTTGTACCAAGGCTTATCGACCAATTCTGGTCTAATGTGGATAGCTGGTCCCACCGGTATGCATCTTCTATCCGGATTAAACGGATCTCCCAGCTGGAGTCCGTAAGAGTCAGGTTCAGAGTGTGTATCCGGCTGATTGAGTGCTCCCAGGGTCACAGGAAATGATTATCCAAAAAAAGGGGTTTTCTTCTTCAAAAGATTTATTCAAGTTCATAAATAGATAAAACTGATATATAAAACAACGCATTTCGGCTATTAAAATGAAAGATGTATAGCCTTCCTCAGGTCTAGTGTAAGAGAGTCAATAGTGGTGGTTATATAGTCACTATAAAAACCTACCTAATGAAATAATTCTAATCACATGTAAATTGGTTTTGGTTGGAACACCCAAATCCCATTCTATAGAGACTCCGCTTTCTCAGAGTTAGGATTTTCCAACATTTCCCTCTGATTGTAAAAGAAACAAATTTATGTAAAATATATTGATTGTAAAACAGCTATACTTGTCATAATAAAAATTTTTAGTAGAGAAGGTATTATACTTTCTCCTTCCCTTTCTTTACTTTTCCTTTCACTTTCTTACCCTTTGAAAGGAGAAAATAAGTGCATTGGTAGAAAAATCTATTCATAAACCCAGATATAAGAAGAGTTTAATTCAATAGGTATATCAATAAAAGGATCTATTCATAAATCCAGATATAAGGGGAGTTTCATTCACATTAATAAGTATACTAGAGGTAAAAGAACGGAATGCAGAGAGAGAAAAAAAAAAAAAAAACGCACCAAAAAACGCATCAAAAAAGCGCATAAAAAAAACGCACCAAAAAAGCATCAAAAAACGCATCCAAAAAACGCACCACAAAACACATCAAAAAAGAAAAAAAAAAAAAAAAAAAGAGCTAATAGGAGTTGTTATTATTATTCATAGTGAATGAAACATTAATTGTTGAGATATCTCCGTGAACTCTTGAACTCTATACATTCTCCAATTTATCGTTGAGGCCATCAGGATACAAACAACGTAGTCTATATATCCAGAAGGCCTCCTTCTTGTTAAGTTGTTGGATCCTGTTAGGAATATCAGCCGGTATCTGCTCCACCGGTGTAAGTCTCACTTTAAATTTTTTATTGTGGGTAGTAAGAAGATGTCTGGAGAGGCTATGTGTTAATAAGCCATTTTTGGCGTTATATCCGTGGGCATTGAGTCGGGATCTCACCATTTGTGTGGTCCTACCCACGTACTGGAGACCACAATCACATGTAATAACGTAGATTACATAGTCACTAGTACAGGTCAGGTGATCCTTGATATTAAAAGTCTCGCCTGTGCTATTCGATGTAATGGAATGGGACCCATGAGTTATTATATGGCAGCACTGACATTTTTTCTGAAAGCACCTATAAGTGCCATTCTGTGTGAATCTATTTGTACTAATCAAGGGACAGACTTTTTTGGATTGAGAAAACACTGGTTGGCCTCCTGGTTTTAGTTTTTTTAAACGACTCGGTGCAAGGAGGTTTCTTAGAGTTTTTCCTCTCCTAAATGTAATGCCTGTTTTTTTTGGCAATATATCTCGTAGGAGAGGATCTTGTTTCAAGATATGCCAATGCTTTTGCAAAATGTTCCTAATCAATTGGTTCCCCTTATTATAAGAGGTAATAAAATTATGGTTCCATTTATTCATATTCCTAGTGTCACTATCCCTGGATTCCTTATGGGGCAATTGATCCTTATTCCCCAAACAGTCAGTTTGGGTTTTAGTCAAATTTATACGATATGCCTCATCGATAATTTGCTTGGGGTACTTTTTCTCTTTAAATCTCTTTTTGAGTATATCTGATTGTCGGATGTAATCCGAATCCTTAGTATTATTTTTTCTAATTCGATGGAATTGGCTGAAAGGGATGTTATTTTTCCATTTGATGTAATGGGCACTTTGATAGTCCAAGTAGCCATTCACATCAACAGATTTGAAATGAGTTTTCGTTATTATTTTCTTTTCGTCATGTGTAATATCTAAATCAAGAAAAACTGCTTTTTTTGATTCGATACTAGAAAAAAAAGTAATACCCCAGGTATTCTCATTCAATTCATTGACTAGAGACTGAGCATCCTCTTTACTGCCCTTCCACATCACGAATAGGTCATCTATATAGCGCTTGTACAGTACTATATTGTTGCTGTATTTAGAGGAACATAGGGGTGACTGGGACTCGAATAGCCCCATGAATAAATTAGCAGAACTTGGGGCTACCCGAGTCCCCATCGCTGTACCCATCCTCTGTAAATAGAGGTGTCCCTCAAATTCAAAAAGATTATGTTTGAGGATAAAATTTAAGCCTCTCAAAAGGAAATCTACATGACCCTGTGGCATATCCTTATCCTGCTGTAAAAAGAATTTCACTGCATTTATACCTAGATCATGACCAATATTTGAATAAAGTGCATTAACATCCATTGTAATCATGAGATAATTATCTTCCCATTGTAGTGTATTCAACTCAAAAATAAGTTGAGCAGAATCTTTTAAATAGGAAGCGAGAGATTTTACATATTGCTGAAGATACAGATCTATAAAGTGGGAGAGTGGACTAGTAAGGGAATTAATTCCTGAAATGATAGATCGCCCAGGAGGATTATTGCAATCGTTGTGGATTTTCGGCAAGTGATAAAAGAATGCCATTGATGGTTCTTTATTGCTTAAAAAGGTTTTTTCTTTTTTTGTGAGGATACCTGCTGTGTAGGCATAATTGATCAGGTCATGGTATTCCCTTGTGAAATCTTTTGAGGGGTCCACCTCTAGCCTTTCATAATATTTAGCATCTGATAAAATATTATATGCTTCCTTGATATAGGACTCCCTATCTTGGACTACCACGCCCCCTCCTTTATCTGCTTCCCTGATAATAATATCCCCATTGTTTTTTAATTTAGTAATTGCTATTCTCTCTCTTTTAGTAATATTTGGTCTCCGCATTTGGAATGCACCTTTCTTATTTATAGTGTCCCTATTTCTTATTATTAGTTGATTTTTAGAAGATTTTTTTGAATCTAGGATACGAAAATCTTCATTAACTAGTGCTAAGAAGGTTTCTATATAACTACCCCTATGGTGTACTGGATTAAAATTTGAATGGGTTTTGATCTCCAGATGTATATTTTTATCAGGTTCCGTACTATTATCAGAGGGTATTATCAAAATCTGGTGTTGTTTTTGTAATGGGTTTCTCTGCATTTTTCTTTTTCAATTCAAAGTACCTTGTAAGAGTAACGCGTCTCACAAACCTGTTCAGGTCAACAAAGAGATCAAAGTTATTCGTTTCTTGACTTGGGCAAAAATTGAGACCCTTAGTAAGGACTTTTTGTTCAACCTCATCCAAAGGATATTTAGATAAGTTGAAGATCCTATAATGTTCTTTTGTTAGAGGTTTACAAATTGTTCTTACAGTCTGCGATCCTATGTCACTAGTGTTTGTAGATTGACAAGGTTTTTTGTATTTATCCCTATTATTTTGGGTGCTTCTACCTGCTCTAGTCCCCCTGGACCTCCCTTTCTTTTCTTTGGGAGGGTGATCACTGGGGCGAAGTATCTTGTGATCTGGGGTTAGGAACACAGAATCACTTCTTCCGGCGATGTCACGGAGGGTACAAAATCTGAGTGCCTTAGGATTGCAGGGACAATCGTTTCGACTAAAGGGGGTGGGAGTATCAGGCCAATCTCTAAAAAAGAGATATGGGAACTTAAAGAAGTTGGTGACGGAGCAGGTGCTGGAAGCACAGTGACAAATGTACATGGGGAATTATCTGTGCTATGCATTGTAAGGTCATTCAAATCAAAAAAACTGTTGTCGTTATTTGCAATATCATTTATACTCTCAATTGAATTATTTCTATTGCAAATATCAGCTTCTTGATTTCCCTGCTGAGTACATTCCAGGGGGGGTAATCCTGGATTAAGAGCTGGCAGTTCATGGCTTGGATTTGACGCGCCCCTGGGCCTGTGTCGCGCTGCGGTGCGCACGCGGGAGCTTACCCGGAGCCGGATCCGTGGAGGGTTGTAATCTCGTGGCGGTGACCCGGTCCGTGCCCAGGGAGTCAAACTAGACGGCAGTCTATTAGTAGTAAATAGTTGATGACTACGCCACCCGTTGAGTGCAGCCAGGAAGCTGCTGCTGCAGGGCAGACCGCTGAGGCCGGTGGTAGGATTGTGCAGCGTGATAGTATAACCCCCAACGGGAGGGGTATGGCCTCAGGGCAGCCGACGTGGATGATGGGGGTAGCAGGAACCACTCAGAGACGGTACGGTGTAGTTCAGGGTCTTTACTGGTAACAACGACAGACCCTCCCGGAGTACTTGCTAGCAAACGGGGCCTGGTCAGTCTTTGAGCAGATGGGATCTCCCCTGGCCAGGCGTAGTTGTAGGCCTCCCAAACTGACTGTACTCTTCTGGCTACCTTGCTAGAAGCTGATGTAAGTAGCCCACGTCCCTGAGTGTACCGTGTGGTGCTCACCCGTATGGCCGGTGACTCGGGGCCTTCTAATGGCTTCCGCTCCACGATGGCGGTGCTGGTCCCACGCGTGTGACCGTGCCTTCGGGCTTCTGGGCCAGAGGACCTGAAATCCCCTGCCCGACGGATTCTGCTGCTGGGTAGGAGTTAGTCCCCACAGCCTCGGACTCCGGGTCCGGTAAAGAATCTTCTTAGTCAGGGCGAGCTCTGTAGCTGCCAGCCCCTGACTCCTTGTAACTCTGCTGTTTCCTATGCTGCTTCTCTTCTCCACTCTCCTTGTCTGACTCACCCTGCCTCAGCCCCGGGTTTATACAGGGGAAGTTCTTCCCCTCCCAAGACTGGGCAGGAGGTGTGGCATGCACAGGATCCCTGACCAAAGGACCTCCCACCTGCTCTCAGACATAACATTACATTACTGTGGAAAACCAGACCCCTGGGGTGCCACATTCCCCCCTAGTGAAATTTAGTACTCCGGGACTAAACACATTTAGAAAAACATAACAAAGTATAACAATAACAATACTATAAGAAAAACACATAAGATGGTTACGGCGTGTCCGCAACCGGATGCAGTCTTTGAAGAAAAGCAAAGGTGTCCATTTCACCAACACAGGGAGACGTAACCAGGTAGGGGTCTGTCCTACCCCGAGTCCTTAACAGTCTCTAGTCCATCCTCGGTTACGCTCCAACTATATACAAGGATTCCCGGTAAATCCACCAAGGTTTCCTAAAAATAACTAGAAACACAAAATTATACACAAGCAACAAGACACAGAAAAACATAAATAAAACAATTTATACACTTTAAATTCTCCAGCGTGCGGGTAACTGGCCTTTAGTGGCCCGAGTGGACCTACGGAGCTGACTGTCTGGCCCTGAACTACAGGGTGTAGGAGCTGTCAATGGTAAACTGGGCAGCTGTCTACCGGCTCTTTGTCTCACTAGGGGTACGGCAGGCTCACTATAAGCAGAGGGTTGATTCTCCTGTTCTGCTTGTGTGGAGTCTTCTGCCTCCTGGACCGGCTGTTCTTCCAGCTCTACCCGTTGCTCCGTAGGTTCTTGGGATGATGGTTGGAGGAAGGTGAGTACGGGTACCACAACTGCACCATTGACTTGAGTCCAAGACTGAGGAAAGTCCCCGAGCACGGTACTAACCATATCTTCCCTTTCTTCCACGGGTCGATGGTCTTCTTGTTCCTCTTCAGGGTTCCTCAGTTGTTCGGGACACTTCTTCAGGTGGTCCCGGGATACAATGGCTGTGGTTTCCCCTCCGTCTTTACTGATGGTACAGACCTTCGGGTTCTCGTGGCTTGAGGGCAGTACGGTGTACGGGTCCTTCTCCCACTGGTCGTCCAACTTGTGGAGCCGTCTCTTCCTCTTCAAGACTTGCTCTCCGGGTACCAGGGGAACAGCGGGAGCATACTGGTTGTAAGTTTTCTCTTGTCTTTCCCTAGCCTGACAGAGACTTTGCTCCACGCTCTCCTGTACTCTCCGGTACTGCTGCTGCCTCTCTGTGTCCCAGTCTGTTTCTGGTGAAGTGTCCTCGGGGGTCAGGACTCCCATTTCCAGGTCAACAGGTAACTTACCAGGTCTTGCCCTCATTAGGTAAGCCGGGGTACAGTTGGTGGAACCTACCGGGATGTGGTTGTATAGGTCCACCAGATCGGGCAACTTTTCAGGCCACAGACTGCGTTCTTCCAGGGGCAACGTTTTTAGAAGATCCATTACCACCTGGTTCATTTTTTCACAAAGTCCATTAGTCTGCGGATGGTAGGGTGTCGTCCTTATCTTCCAGCAGCCATACAGATTGCAGAATTCCTGAAAGACCTCCGCTTCAAAGGCAGGTCCCTGGTCCGTCAGCACTTGGTCCGGGTACCCGTGTGGACGGCAGAAGTGCTGCTGGAAGGCTCTAGCTGCTGTTTGAGCCGTTAAGTCCTTGACGGGGACGACAACCAAGAACCGGGAGTAATGATCCACGATGGTTAACGCGTAGACGTAGCCACTTCTGCTTGGGGTCAGTTTTACATGATCCAAGGCTACCAGTTCCAACGGTTGCCGGGTGACGATGGACTGCAGGGGAGTCTTCTGGCTGGCTCGGTCCTTCCTTCTCAGGTTGCACGGGCCACAATCTCTGCACCACTTCTCGATGGTTCCCCTCATGCCTACCCAGTGGAACCGCTCGCGCAGCAGGAACTCCAGCTTTTTCCACCCAAAGTGTCCAGCTCCGTCGTGGTATGCCTCCATCACCATGGCTGCGTCTCTTCGTGGCACCACTACTTGCCAGAGTAATTCATGCGTCCGGGAGTTAACCATTCTGCGGCACAACTTCCCTTTGTAAAGGAACAGTCGACTCTTCTCTGCCCATAGTTGTTTGGCTTCCTCCGGAGCGTCTGGTTCAAGGCGAGCCTCCGGCCGAGTCAGCATCTCCTTCACCAGTCGGACGGCAGGGTCGCTGTCTTGCGTTTCCGCCCAGTTGTAGTGGGGTAAGGGGTTCAACGTAGCAGCCTGCTTACTCCTTACCCGGTGGGAATACTGAATAGTCCCATGACGGTGGAACGCAGGGAATTCAACTTCTTCCAGTCCCTCCGGATCTTCTCCTCCGTCCGGCAGGTTGGGCATCCTGGACAGGGCGTCCGCGTTGGTATTGGAGCGTCCTGCCCGGTATTTAATTGTGAACTCGTAGTTGGACAGACGGGCCATCCACCTCTGCTCCAGGGCACCGAGTCTTGCCGTGTCCAGGTGTGTCAACGGGTTGTTATCCGTGTATACGGTGAACCGGGAAGAAGCGAGGTAATGCCTAAAGCGCTCGGTGACTGCCCATACCACGGCCAGGAACTCTAGCTTAAATGAGCTGTAATTCTCGGGGTTCCTTTCGGTGGGTCGCAGTTTTCGGCTGGCATAGGAGATTACTCGTTCTCTCCCCTGCTGAATCTGGGACAGTACGGCTCCTAGCCCGATGTTACTGGCGTCGGTGTAGAGGATGAAGGGCTGGCTATAGTCCGGGTACGCCAAGATTTCATCCCCCGTGAGGGCCATCTTCAGCTGGCGGAAGGACTCTTCTTCTAGCTCTTCCCATTTGAAGGGCGGCTTCTGGTTCTTGGCCTTTCGGGACTGGCCTATCAGGAGGTCCTGCATAGGCGCTGCCTTTTTGGTGAAACCGGGAATAAACCTTCGGTAGTAGCCTACCAACCCTAGGAACTGCCGCACTTCTTTTACGCTGGAGGGGCTTGGCCATCCCTTAATTGCGGTGATCTTATCGGGGTCGGGAGCCACTCCGTCAGCGCTCACCACGTGTCCCAGGTATTGCACCTTTGGTTTCAGGAGGTGACACTTGGAGGGTTTCACCTTTAGGCCGTAACTCGCCAGAGCTTCGAACACCTCCGCCAGGTGTTTCAGGTGGTCCTCATAAGTTTTGGAGTATACGATGACATCGTCCAGGTACAACAGGACCGTCTCGAAGTTTCTGTGGCCCAGACAGCACTCCATTAATCGTTGGAAGGTTCCTGGGGCGTTGGAGAGTCCGAACAGCATGCAGGTGAACTCGCTAAGTCCCATCGGGGTGGTGAATGCGGTCTTCTCCCGGTCCGCCTCTGCTACAGGAACCTGCCAGTACCCGCTAGTGAGATCCAAGGTAGAGAAGAAGTTAGCAGATCTTAAAGCAGCCAATGACTCCTCTATCCTTGGTAAGGGGTACGCATCCTTGTGTGTGATACGGTTGATTTTCCGGTAATCTACACACATCCTCATGGTGTTGTCTTTCTTTTTGACTAAAACTAGTGGGGCTGCCCAGGGGCTACAGCTATCCCGGATTACCCCAGCCTCCTTCATGTCTCTAAGCATCCCCTTGGCGTGTTGGTAATGTGCAGGGGGTACGGGTCGATACCTCTCTTTTATGGGAGGATGATCTCCCGTGGGGATGCGGTGTTCTACCCCCTTGACTCGCCCGAAGTCTAACGGGTGTTTACTAAACACTCTCTCATACTCTTGAACCACCCGATAGACTCCTTGTTTCTGATGTGAGGGAGTGGAATCAGTACCCAAATGGAGTTGCTGACACCAGTCCTCCATGTCTTTCTTAGAGCCGTTACCTTCCTCCGGGTGAGATGGAGGCAAGGGTTCCACAGATTGTATAGAATTTTGATTAGTGGTATATAATTTGGCTAGCGTGGCATACCGGGGCAGGTACACTTCCCTCTCCCCGATATTTATTATGCGAATGGGCACCCTCCCATGGCGTACATTGACCACCCCCCGTGCTGTCAAAATGGTGGGCCTACTGTCTGAGTAAACTGGTTCTACCATTGCCTGGTAATCTCTACCTCTCAGACCAATAGCTGCCCGGCACCAAATCATCATTTCACTTTTTGGGGGCATGGCAATAGGAAAAGGGTCACACATTCTTACGCTACCAATCTCACCGCCGGAGAGTTCCACTTGTTGCCGTTGCATCAGTGCCCGGATCTCTTTCTGGAGCACCCGCTGCTCGCCGGAGCTGGCGTTCTTGGCAACCTGCTGTAAAAGGAAAATCACCTCTGCAAGACAATTTTCAATTACGTTAGTTCCTAGAGTTATTTTTGGGTGACTCTCATGTTTATCAATATCTACAATGATCAGTCCCTGTGCGGCCAGTTCGACTCTACCGATTTTGAGGGTCACCTCTTTAAATCCGATCTGTGGCACGGGCTGGCCATTGCTGGCGATGATACTCAAGTCGTCGTCAGGGTAGCGGGTAATATCCGAGTCATTCCAGTACTGCTTGAAGAGCACGTACGGGATGGTGGTGACCTGTGACCCGGTATCCAGTAGGGCACTCATGGGAATGCCATCCAGTACCACAGGCAAGACTGGACGTCCTCCCACATATCTGTCGCGCCAGTTCGATGGGCCTGGTGATCTTTTTCCTGGGGGTTGGCCCTCTACCCCAGGTTGTGCCCGTTTAAAGAACAGTACCTTTCCATATGTCCGGGTTGATTGCAGCGGCGGCAGATGGGTCGTCCGTCCTCGCTGTATCGGTCACTGGGTCTTCCTCTGGCCGGTGGGGTCCTCCTTGGTCGACGCCACGGGATGTCCTCCGGTCCGGATGCCAGCTGGATCTTCCCTGGGGTGGAAACCTGTAAAGACTGCACAGTTCGGGTTAGCGCAGCAACGCTCTTAGCTAGCTCTTGGACCTGATGGTGTAGGTCTGGAGCCGGGTCATTGTCCAAAGCCTGCGCATCAGCTCCCACAGGCCCTGCCGACAAGGGCGCCGCCTCCTGGTGGTAAGTGATAGCTGGGCGCCTGTGGGTAACAACGCCACCCGGTGCTGGTTCTCGGAGCACCCGGATAGCTCTATCCTTGAACTGTGCAAAGTCCAGATGGGGATCCTGTAAGGCCATTGCCCGCAACTGGGTTCGGTGGGCATTGCAATATAAACCCTCTATAAATTGTTCAGTCAATAGCCTGTCCTCGTTTCCCACCCCATCAGGGTCGGTTTGCTTTATGGCCCTCAGGGCCTCTTGTAGGTTTAGTGCATAGTCCCTTATACTCTCATGCGCTCGCTGCTTGCACCCGTAGAATCTAAGCTTAATCTCGGCTGAGGTGCGGGTATCAAAGGTGTCCTTCAGCCGGGTTAGTATCCTGCGACAGTCTTCCTCCCAGGTGGCCAAGATTTTACTTCCCTTTTGGCTGCCCCGGTTAGTTGGGCCACCAGGATGCTCACTTTTTGCTCTTCTGTGAGGGGGTACACCTGGAAGAGGCTATCCAGCTTTTCTCTAAAGTCATGCAGGGTATGTGACTCCCCTGAGTACTGGGGTAGCCAAGCTGCTCCCGGGATATAGGGCATGGTGAAGGGCATAACTGCAGCAGCGGTAGCGCTGGCGGGAGTTGAGGCAGTGAAGCTCTCCTCCGTATCCGACATCTTCCTCCCCCCTAGTGGACCGTGGCCTACCTTGCGATGATCCTCTTCCGTAGGCCGCGGCTCCGCAGTGGATCGTCAGGGTTGAGGACCTTCCGTCGCGCTCCTGTGACGTCGGCGTCTGCTGGGCTCCTTCCAGGACCTTACGCAACGTCCGGACGTGAGGCGGGGCTTCAGTTCTCGCGCGCTTTCGGAGTCCACGCCCCTCTTCTTCCCGCGCGGCGTCCTCAAGATGGTGTCCAATGGCGGGAAAACTCCACGGATGGCGGGAAAAAGGTCGAAGATGGCGCCGGATGGCGGGAAAACTTCGCGGATGGCGGGAAGAAGGTAGAAGATGGCGCCGGATGGCGGGAAACCTTCACCACTGGTAAATTTGAACAGTCTTTGCTTTTCAGGCACGCAGTACCCGGTGGTTGCGGGCACGAAATCCTGCCGACTACGCCAAAGTTGACGCGCCCCTGGGCCTGTGTCGCGCTGCGGTGCGCACGCGGGAGCTTACCCGGAGCCGGATCCGTGGAGGGTTGTAATCTCGTGGCGGTGACCCGGTCCGTGCCCAGGGAGTCAAACTAGACGGCAGTCTATTAGTAGTAAATAGTTGATGACTACGCCACCCGTTGAGTGCAGCCAGGAAGCTGCTGCTGCAGGGCAGACCGCTGAGGCCGGTGGTAGGATTGTGCAGCGTGATAGTATAACCCCCAACGGGAGGGGTATGGCCTCAGGGCAGCCGACGTGGATGATGGGGGTAGCAGGAACCACTCAGAGACGGTACGGTGTAGTTCAGGGTCTTTACTGGTAACAACGACAGACCCTCCCGGAGTACTTGCTAGCAAACGGGGCCTGGTCAGTCTTTGAGCAGATGGGATCTCCCCTGGCCAGGCGTAGTTGTAGGCCTCCCAAACTGACTGTACTCTTCTGGCTACCTTGCTAGAAGCTGATGTAAGTAGCCCACGTCCCTGAGTGTACCGTGTGGTGCTCACCCGTATGGCCGGTGACTCGGGGCCTTCTAATGGCTTCCGCTCCACGATGGCGGTGCTGGTCCCACGCGTGTGACCGTGCCTTCGGGCTTCTGGGCCAGAGGACCTGAAATCCCCTGCCCGACGGATTCTGCTGCTGGGTAGGAGTTAGTCCCCACAGCCTCGGACTCCGGGTCCGGTAAAGAATCTTCTTAGTCAGGGCGAGCTCTGTAGCTGCCAGCCCCTGACTCCTTGTAACTCTGCTGTTTCCTATGCTGCTTCTCTTCTCCACTCTCCTTGTCTGACTCACCCTGCCTCAGCCCCGGGTTTATACAGGGGAAGTTCTTCCCCTCCCAAGACTGGGCAGGAGGTGTGGCATGCACAGGATCCCTGACCAAAGGACCTCCCACCTGCTCTCAGACATAACATTACATTACTGTGGAAAACCAGACCCCTGGGGTGCCACAGATTCACCATGCTAGATTTAGTAATTGTTTCAGTGTTTTTACGAAAAACTGATGTATTCTTGACGCGCCCCTGGGCCTGTGTCGCGCTGCGTTGCGCACGCGGGAGCTTACCCGGAGCCGGATCTCTTGAGGGTTGTAGTCTCGTGGCGGTGATCCGGTCCGTGCCCAGGGAGTCAGACTAAGTGGCGCTGTATTAGCGGTAGATGTTGGACGACTACGCCACCCGTTGAGTACAGCTAAGGAGCTGCTGCTGCAGGGCAGACCGCTGAGGCCGGTGGTAGGATTGTGCAGCGTGATAGTATAACCCCCAGCGGGAGGGGTATGGCCTCAGGGCAGCCGACGTGGATGATGGGGGTAGCAGGAACCACTCGGAGACGGTACGGTGTAGTTCAGGGTCTTTACTGGTGACAACGATAGACCCTCCCGGAGTACTGGCTAGCGATTGGGGCCTGGTCAGTCCTTGAGCAGATGGGATCTCCCCTGGCCAGGCGGAGTTGTAGGCCTCCCAAACTAACGATACTCTTCTGGCTACCTTGCTAGAAGCGGGTATAAGTAGCCCACGTCCCTGAGTGTACCGTGTGGTGCTCACCCGTATGGCCGGTGACTCGGGGCCTTCTAGTAGCTTCCGCTCCACGACGGCGGTGCTGGTCCCACGCGTGTGACCGTGCCTTCGGGTTTCTGGGCCAGAGGACCTGCAATTCCCTGCCGGTCGGTTTCTGCTGCTGGATAGGAGTTAGTCCCCACAGCCTTGGACTCCGGGTCCGGTGATAACTTCTCAGTCAGGGCGAGCTCTGCAGCTGCCAGCCCCTGACTCCTTGTAGCACTGCTCCCACAGAGCTCCTGTTGTTTCCTCCTATGCTGCTTCTCTGTCTCTACTTCTTCTCTACTTCCTAACCCTGCCTCAGCCCTAGGTTTATATAGGGGAAGTTCTTCCCCTCCCAGGACTGGGCAGGAGGTGTGGCATGCATAGGATCCCTGACCAAGAGACCTCCCACCTGCTCTCAGACATAACATTGCTGTTACTGTGGAAACCAGACCCCTGGGGTGCCACATTCCCCCCTAGTGAAATTTAGTACTCCGGGACTAAACATATTTTTAGAAAAACATAACAAGGTATAAACAAAAATAATACAATAAGAAAAACACATAAAGATGGTTACGGCGTGTCCGCAAGCGGGTGCAGTTTTGAAGAAAAGCAAGGTGTCCATTTCACCAAAACAGGGAGACGTAACCAGGTAGGGGTCTGTCCTGCCCCGAGTCCTTAACAGTCTTTAGTCCGTCCTGGGTTACGCTCCAACTATACACAAAGGATTCCCGGTAAATCCACCAAGGACTCCTATAAATAACTAGAAACACATAATTATACACAAGCAACAAGAAAAACAGGTAACCACAAATAAAACAATTTATACACTTCAAATCCTCCAACGTGCGGGTAACTGGCCTCTAGTGGCCCTAGTGGACCTACGGAGCTGACTGTCTAGCCCTGAACTACAGGGTGTAGGAGCTGTCAAGGATAAACTGGGCAGCTGTCTACCGGCTCTTTGGCTCACTAGGGGTACGGCAGGCTCACTATAAGCAGAGGGTTGATCCTCCTGTTCTGCTTGTGTGGAGTCTTCTGCCTCCTGGACCGGCTGCTCTTCCAGCTCTACCTGTTGCTCCGTAGGCACTTGGGATGCTGGTTGGAGGAACGTGAGGACGGGTACCACAACTGCACCATTGACTTGAGTCCAGGACCGAGGGAAGTCTCCGAGCACAGTACTAACCATATCTTCCCTTTCCTCTACGGGTCGATGGTCTTCTTGTTCCTCTTCAGGGTTCCGTAGCTGTTCAGGACACTTCTTCAGGTGATCCCGGGATACAATGGCTATGGTCTCCCCTCCGTCTTTACTGATGGTACAGACTTTCGGGTTCTCGTGGCTTGAGGGCAGTACGGTGTACGGGTCCTTCTCCCACTGGTCGTCCAACTTGTGGAGCCATCTTTTCCTCTTCAAGACCTGCTCTCCGGGTACCAGGGGAACAGCGGGAGCATACTGGTTGTAAGTTTTCTCTTGTCTTTCCCTAGCCTGACAGAGACTTCGCTCCACGCTCTCCTGTACTTTCCGGTACTGCTGCTGCCTCTCTGTGTCCCAGTCTGCTTCTGGTGAAGTGTCCTCGGGTGTCAGGACTCCCATTTCCAGGTCAACAGGTAACTTACCAGGTCTCGCCCTCATTAGGTAAGCCGGGGTACAGTTGGTGGAACCTACCGGGATGTGGTTGTATAGGTCCACTAGGTCGGGCAGCCTCTCAGGCCACAGACTGCGTTCTTCCAGGGGCAATGTTTTCAGAAGATCTATCACCACCTGGTTCATTTTCTCACAAAGTCCATTAGTTTGCGGATGATAGGGTGTCGTCCTTATCTTCCGGCAGCCATACAGAGTGCAGAATTCTTGGAAGACCTCCGCTTCAAAGGCAGGTCCCTGGTCCGTCAGCACTTGGTCCGGGTACCCGTGTGGACGGCAGAAGTGCTGCTGGAAGGCTCTAGCTGCTGTTTGAGCCGTTAAGTCCTTAACGGGGACGACAACCAAGAACCGGGAGTAATGATCCACAATGGTTAACGCGTAGACGTAGCCACTTCTGCTTGGGGTCAGTTTTACATGATCCAAGGCTACCAGTTCCAACGGCTGCCGGGTGACGATGGACTGCAGGGGAGTCTTCTGGCTGGCACGGTCCTTCCTTCTTAGGTTGCACGGGCCACAGTCTCTGCACCACCTCTCGATGGTTCCCCTCATGCCTACCCAGTGGAACCGCCCACGCAGCAGGAACTCCAGCTTCTTCCATCCGAAGTGTCCAGCCCCGTCGTGGTATGCTTCCATCACCATGGCTGCGTCTCTCCGTGGCACCACTACTTGCCAGATTAGTTCATACGTCCGGGAGTTAACCATTCTGCGGCACAACTTCCCCTTGTAAAGGAACAGTCGACTCTTCTCAGCCAACAGTTGCTTGGCTTCCTCCGGAGCGTCTGGGTCAAGGCGAGCCTCTGGCCGAGTCAGCATCTCCTTCACCAGCCGGACGGCAGGGTCACTGTCTTGCGTTTCCTCCCAGTTGTAGTGAGGCAAGGGGTTAAACGTAGCGGCTTGCTTACTCCTTACCCGATGGGAATACTGGATTGTCCCATGACGGTGGAACGCGGGGAGTTCGACTTCTTGCAGTCCCTCTGGATCTTCTCCTACGTCCGGTAGGTTTGGCATCCTGGACAGGGCGTCCGCGTTGGTATTGGAGCGTCCTGCCCGGTATTTGATTGTGAACTCGTAGTTGGACAGACGGGCCATCCATCTCTGCTCTAGGGCACCGAGTCTTGCCGTGTCCAGGTGTGTCAACGGGTTGTTATCCGTGTACACGGTGAACCGGGAAGAAGCGAGGTAGTGCTTAAAGCGTTCGGTGACTGCCCACACCACTGCCAGGAACTCTAGCTTAAATGAGCTGTAATTCTCAGGGTTTCTTTCGGTGGGTCGCAGTTTTCGGCTGGCGTAAGCGATTACTCGTTCTTTCCCCTGCTGGATCTGGGACAGCACGGCTCCTAGCCCGATGTTACTTGCGTCGGTGTAGAGGATAAAGGGCTGGCTATAATCAGGGTACGCCAGGATTTCATCCCCCGTGAGGGCCATCTTCAGCTGGCGGAAGGACTCTTCTTCTAACTTCTCCCATCTGAAGGGTGGCTTCTGGTTCTTGGCCTTCCGGGACTGGCCTATCAGGAGGTCCTGCATAGGAGCTGCCTTCTTGGTGAAACCGGGAATGAATCTGCGGTAATAGCCTACCAACCCGAGGAACTGCCGCACTTCCTTTACACTGGAGGGACTTGGCCATTCCTTAATTGCGGTGATCTTATCAGGGTCGGGAGCCACTCCATCAGCGCTCACCACGTGTCCCAGGTACTGCACCTTTGGTTTCAGGAGGTGACACTTGGAGGGTTTCACCTTTAGGCCGTAGCTTGCCAGAGCTTCGAACACTTCCGCCAGGTGTTTCAGGTGGTCCTCATACGTCTTGGAATATACGATGACATCGTCCAGGTACAACAGGACCGTCTCAAAGTTTCTGTGGCCCAGACAACACTCCATTAATCGTTGGAAGGTTCCTGGTGCATTGCAGAGTCCGAACGGCATGCAGGTAAACTCGCTAAGTCCCATCGGCGTGGTGAATGCGGTCTTCTCCCGGTCCGCCTCTGCTACAGGAACCTGCCAGTACCCACTAGTGAGATCCAAGGTAGAGAAGAAGTTAGCAGATCTTAAAGCAGCCAAAGACTCCTCTATCCTTGGTAAGGGGTACGCATCCTTGTGTGTGATACGGTTGATTTTCCGGTAATCTACACACATCCTCATAGTGTTGTCTTTCTTTTTGACTAAGACTAGTGGAGCTGCCCAGGGGCTACAGCTATCCCTGATCACCCCAGCCTCCTTCATGTCTCTAAGCATCCCCT
This sequence comes from Phyllobates terribilis, assembly GCF_046119375.1. Classification (NCBI taxonomy): domain Eukaryota; kingdom Metazoa; phylum Chordata; class Amphibia; order Anura; family Dendrobatidae; genus Phyllobates; species Phyllobates terribilis. The sequence goes on along the minus strand of NW_027362767.1, from coordinate 52,752,125 downwards.
TGGCGTGTTGGTAGTGTGCAGGGGGTACGGGTCGATACCTCTCTTTTATGGGAGGATGGTCTCCCGTGGGGATGTGGTGTTCTACCCCCTTGACTCGCCCGAAGTCTAACGGGTGTTTACTAAACACTCTCTCGTACTCTTGAACCACCCGATAGACTCCCTGTTTCTGGTGTGAGGGAGTGGAGTCAGTACCCAAATGTAGTTGCTGACACCAGTCCTCCATTGTTTTCTGAGAGCCGTTACCTTCCTCCGGGGAAGATGGAGGCAAGGGTCCTACGGACTGTATGGAATCTTGATTGATGGTATACAATTTGGCTAGCGTGGCATACCGGGGCAGGTACACTTCCCTCTTCCCGATATTTATTATGCGAACGGGCACCCTCCCATGGCGTACATTGACCACCCCCCGTGCTGTCAAAATGGTGGGCCTACTGTCTGAGTAAACTGGTTCTACCATTGCCTGGTAATCTCTACCTCTCAGACCAATAGCTGCCCGGCACCAAATCATCATTTCACGTTTCGGGGGCATGGCAATAGGGAAAGGGTCACACATTCGCACGCTACCAATCTCACCACCGGAGAGTTCTAGCTGTTGCCGTCGCATCAGTGCCCGGATCTCTTTCTGGAGCACTCGCTGCTGGCCGGAGCTGGCGTTCTTGGCAACCTGCTGTAAAAGGAAAATCACCTCTGCAAGACAATTTTCAATTACATTAGTTCCTAGAGTTATCTTTGGGTGACTCTCGTGTTTGTCAATGTCTACAATGATCAGTCCCTGTGCTGCCAGTTCGACTCTACCAATTTTAATGGTCACCTCTTTAAATCCAATCTGTGGCACGGGCTGACCATTGCTGGCGATGATACTCAAGTCGTCGTCAGGGTAGCGGGTGATATCCGAGTCATTCCAGTACTGCTTGAAGAGCACGTACGGGATGGTGGTGACCTGTGACCCGGTGTCCAGTAGGGCACTCATAGGAATGCCATCCAGTACCACGGGTAAGACTGGACGTCCTCCCACATATTTGTCGCGCCAGTTCGATGGGCCTGGTGATCTTTTTCCTGGGGGTTGGCCCTCTACCCCAGGTTGTGCCAGTTTAAAGGACAGTACCTTGCCATATGTCCGGGTTGATTGCAGCGGCGGCAGATGGGTCGTCCGTCCTCGTTGTATCGGTCGCTGGGTCTTCCTCTGGCCGGTGGGGTCCTCCTTGGTCGACGCCACGGGATGTCCTCCGGTCCGGATGCCAGCTGGATCTTCCCTGGAGTAGAAACCTGTAAAGACTGCACAGTTCGGGTTAGCGCAGCAACGCTTTTAGCTAGCTCTTGGACCTGATGGTGCAGGTCTGGAGCCGGGTCATTGTTCAAAGCCTGCGCATCAGCTCCCACAGGCCCTGCCGACAAGGGCGCCGCCTCCTGGTAGTAAGTGGTAGTGGGGCGTCTGGGGGTCACAATGCCACCTGGTGCCGGTTCTCGAAGCACCCGGATGGCTCTGTCCTTGAACTGTGCAAATCCCAGATGAGGGTCCTGTAAGGCCATTGCCCGCAACTGGGTTCGGTGGGCATTGCAATATAAACCCTCTATAAATTGTTCAGTCAACAGCCTGTCCTCGTCTCCCACGCCGTCAGGGTCGGTCTGCTTAATGGCTCTCAGGGCCTCTTGTAGGTTCAGGGCATAGTCCCTTATACTCTCATGTGCCCGCTGTTTGCACCCGTAGAATCTAAGCTTGATCTCGGCTGAGGTGCGGGTATCAAAGGTGTCCCTCAGCCGGGTTAGTATCCCTGCGACAGTCCTCCCCCCAGGTGGCCAGGACTTTACCTCCCTTTGGGCTGCCCCGGTTAATTGGGCCACCAGGATGCTCACTTTTTGCTCCTCTGTGAGGGGGTACACCTGGAAGAGGCTATCCAGCTTTTCTCTAAAGTCATGCAGGGTATGTGACTCCCCTGAGTACTGGGGTAGCCAGGCTGCCCCCGGGATATAGGGCATGGTGAAAGGCATGACCGCAACAGCGGTGGCGCTGGCAGGGGTTGAAGCGGTGAAGCTCTCCTCCGTATCCGGCATCCTTCTCCCCCCTAGTGGACCGTGGCCTGCCTTGCGATGATCCTTTTCCGTAGGCCGCGGCTCCGCAGTGAATCGTCAGGGTTGAGGACCTTCCGTCGCGCTCCTGTGACGTCGGCGTCTGCTGGGCTCCTTCCAGGACCTTACGCAACGTCCGGACGTGAGGCGGGGCTTCAGTTCTCGCGCGCTTTTGGAGTCCACGCCCCTCTTCTTCCCGCGCGGCGTCTTCAAGATGGCGTCCAACGGCGGGAAAACTCCACGGAAGGCGGGAAGAAGGCTGAAAATGGCGCCGGATGGCGGGAATCTTCACCGATGGCGGGGAGAAGGCTGAAGATGGCGCCGGATGGCGGGAATCTTCACCACTGGTAAGCTTGAACAGTTTTTTTCAGGCACGCAGTACCCGGTGGTTGCGGGCACGAGATCCTGCCGACTACGCCAAAAGTTGACGCGCCCCTGGGCCTGTGTCGCGCTGCGTTGCGCACGCGGGAGCTTACCCGGAGCCGGATCTCTTGAGGGTTGTAGTCTCGTGGCAGTGATCCGGTCCGTGCCCAGGGAGTCAGACTAAGTGGCGCTGTGTTAGCGGTAGATGTTGGACGACTACGCCACCCGTTGAGTACAGCTAAGGAGCTGCTGCTGCAGGGCAGACCGCTGAGGCCGGTGGTAGGATTGTGCAGCGTGATAGTATAACCCCCAACGGGAGGGGTATGGCCTCAGGGCAGCCGACGTGGATGATGGGGGTAGCAGGAACCACTCGGAGACGGTACGGTGTAGTTCAGGGTCTTTACTGGTGACAACGATAGACCCTCCCGGAGTACTGGCTAGCGATTGGGGCCTGGTCAGTCCTTGAGCAGATGGGATCTCCCCTGGCCAGGCGGAGTTGTAGGCCTCCCAAACTAACGATACTCTTCTGGCTACCTTGCTAGAAGCGGGTATAAGTAGCCCACGTCCCTGAGTGTACCGTGTGGTGCTCACCCGTATGGCCGGTGACTCGGGGCCTTCTAGTAGCTTCCGCTCCACGACGGCGGTGCTGGTCCCACGCGTGTGACCGTGCCTTCGGGTTTCTGGGCCCGAGGACCTGCAATCCCCTGCCGGTCGGTTTCTGCTGCTGGATAGGAGTTAGTCCCCACAGCCTCGGACTCCGGGTCCGGTGATAACTTCTCAGTCAGGGCGAGCTCTGCAGCTGCCAGCCCCTGACTCCTTGTAGCACTGCTCCCACAGAGCTCCTGTTGTTTCCTCCTATGCTGCTTCTCTGTCTCTACTTCTTCTCTACTTCCTAACCCTGCCTCAGCCCTAGGTTTATATAGGGGAAGTTCTTCCCCTCCCAGGACTGGGCAGGAGGTGTGGCATGCATAGGATCCCTGACCAAGAGACCTCCCACCTGCTCTCAGACATAACATTGCTGTTACTGTGGAAACCAGACCCCTGGGGTGCCACATCTCACATCTAGGTATAGTAATAGGAGTGGAATGATTGAAATTAGTCCGTTTAGATATTGCTCCAGTATTTTTACCCATGTTTTTTATATGTTAACTTGTGGAAAAAAATCTAGGATTAGTGGATAGTCTAGAATTATAAAAGGTGCGTAAATGGTCTACTGTGTCTCTTTGTTTCTTAGAGAGGGGGTTCATAGGTATAGATTGATTACTATTAGTGGGAACTCTACCAATTTTATTCCCATTATTTTTATTATTGTTGTTAGTATTTTCTTTGAAAAAACATCCCTTCTAAGTTTTTTAGTTTATGTTTCCATAAGATCATTCTCAAAATTTTTTAAATTTTTGTTAGTGTCAGTGTTGAGTGCACTGTAATAGGAAGTCGTATTATAGACTTCAAGTTCTTGAACCAAAGCTTCACATTTGTGTGTGGCAAGGATTGCTAATTCCTTGCGTTTCTCTATTAGAATTAACATTAGATTGTATGAACAGGAGTCTATAATATCTCTCCATTTAGTGAAAAAAAACAAGTCCTGTGGGAAAATACTATTAAAATGAATTTGTAATCCCTTGGGTATGATCTTATGTTTTATACATAAACCCAGAAATTCAGCGTCCAAATTTCCAGGTTCATATTTTTTTCAAAATCCCCCAAAAAATTCCTAATCTTCTTTTTCGTCTCTAAATCCGTATCATCAAACACTGGTTTCGTAGTGGTAGAGATGTCTTTATGTGGATTAATAGCTGCAAAGGCTTCGCGCCTCCTTAAAAGTCTATTGTTGAAGTGATCCATCTTAAGACCACTGCCTTTGTTTTCCTGAAGAATCAGTAAAGTTTCTTTACACCCGAGCCAATGGAAAAAAATCCTTAGGCTTCTATAAATTCAATGTGTTCGACCCCAAGGCTGTAGGTCTAGTGGGGGGAGAGAAACAAAAAACATGCACAGATCTAAGTGTAGATGTATATATTTATATATATGGGAACAGAGGAAAAATGAACTGCTCACCTTTAGCAGATCTTGTACCAAGGCTTATCGACCAATTCTGGTCTAATGTGGATAGCTGGTCCCACCGGTATGCAGCTTCTATCCGGATTAAACGGATCTCCCAGCTGGAGCCCGTAAGAGTCAGCGCTCAATCAGCCGGATACACACTCTAAACCTGACTCTTACGGACTCCAGCTACGCGTTTTGTGGTGCGTTTTTTTGGTGCGTTTTTTTTTTTTTTTCTCTCTGCATTCCGTTCTATTACCTCTAGTATACTTATTAATGTGAATGAAACTCCCCTTATATTTGGAATTATGAATAGATCCTTTTATTGATATACCTATTGAATGAAACTCTTCTTATATCTGGGTTTATGAATAGATTTTTCTACCAATGCACTTACTTTCTCCTTTCAAATGGTAAGAAAGTGAAAGGGAAAGTAAAGGAAGGGAAGGAGAAAGTATAATACCTTCTCTACTAAAAAAATTTATTATGACAAGTATAGCTGTTTTACAATCAATATATTTTACATAATTTGTTTCTTTTACAATCAGAGGGAAATGTTGGAAAATCCTAACTCTGAGAAAGCTGAGTCTCTAAAGAATGGGATTTGGGTGTTCCAACCAAAACCAATTTACATGTGATTAGAATTATTTCATTAGGTAGGTTTTTATAGTGACTATATAACCACCACTATTGACTCTCTTACACTAGACCTGAGGAAGGCTATACATCTTTCATTTTAATTCCCGAAATGCGTTGTTTTATTTATCAGTTTTATCTATTTATGAACTTGAATAAATCTTTTGAAGAAGAAAACCCCTTTTTTAGGATAATCATTTCCGATGACCCTGGGAGCACTCAATCAGCCGGATACACACTCTGATCCTTTGTATTTAATAACAATTTTTAATGCAACTAGCCCAGTAAATCCTTTTGGGCCTGTAGCAGTGTCTGTTACTCATTGTAGTAGCCCATCTGTACCAAGCTACACCACCTTTGTATTTAATAACAATTTTTTACTGCTTCAAGCCCAGTAAATCCTTTTGGGCCTGTAGCAGTGTCTGTTACTCAATGTAGTAGCCCATCTGTACCAAGCTACACCACTTTTGTATTTAATTACAATTTTTTACAGCATATAGCCCAGTAACTACTTTTGGGCATGTAGTAGTGTCTGTTACTCATTGTAGTAGCCCATCTGTACCAAGCTACACCACATTTGCATTTAATAACAATTTTTTACTACATCTAGCCAAATAAAATCTTTTGGGCATAGTAGCAGTGTCTGTTACTCATTGGAGTAGCCCATCTGTACCAAGCTACACCACCTTTGTATTTAATAACAATTTTTTACTGCATCTAGCCAAGTAAAACCTTTTGGGCATAGTAGCAGTGTCTGTCACTCATTGTAGTAGCCCATCTGTACCAAGCTACACCACCTGTGTATTTAATAACAATTTTTTACTGCATCAAGCCCAGTAAATCCTTTTGGGCCTGTAGCAGTGTCTGTTACTCATTGTAGTAGCCCATCTGTACCAAGCTACACCACCTTTGTATTTAATAACAATTTTTTACTGCATCTAGCCCAGTAAATACTTTTGGGCCTGTAGCAGTGTCTGTTACTCATTGTAGTAGCCCATCTGTACCAAGCTACACCACCTTTGTATTTAATAACAAGTTTTTACCGCATCTAGCCTAGTAAAACCTTTTGGGCTTAGTAGCCATGTCTGTTAGTCAGTAGAGTAGCCTATCTGTACCAAGCTACACAACCTTTGTATTTAATATTTTTTTTTTACTGCATCTAGCCAAGTAAAACCTTTTGGGCATAGTAGCAGTGTCTGTTAGTCATTGTAGTAGCCCATCTGTACCAAGCTACACCACCTTTGTATTTAATAACAATTTTTTACTGCATCTAGCCAAGTAAAACCTTTTGGGCATAGTAGCAGTGTCTGTTACTCATTGTAGTAGTCTATCTGTACCAAGCTACACAACCTTTGTATTTATTAAAAAATTTTTACTGCATCCAGCCAAGTAAATCCTTTTCGGCCTGTAGTAGTGTCTGTTACTCATTGTAGTAGCCCATCTGTACCAAACTGCACCACCTTTGTATTTAATAACAATTTTTTAATGCATCTAGCCCAGTAAATACTTTTGGGCCTGTAGCAGTATCTGTTACTCATTGGAGTAACCCATTTATACCTTTGTATTTAATAACAATTTTTTACTGCATGTAGCCAAGAAAAACCTTTTGGGCATAGTAGCAGTGTCTGGTAGTCAGTGGAGTAGCCCATCTGTTCCAAGCTACACCACCTTTGTATTTAATAGCAATTTTTTCTGCATCTAGCCAAGTAAAACATTTTGGGCGTAGTAGCAGTGTCTGGTAGACAGTGGAGTAGCCCATCTGTATAAAGCTACACCACCTGTGTTTTTAATAACAATTTTTTACTGCATCTAGCCCAGTAAATACTTTTGGGCCTGTAGCAGTGTCTGTTACTCATTGTAGTAGCCCATCTGTACCAAGCTACTCCACCTTTGTATTTAATAACAATTTCTTACTGCATCTAGCCCAGTAAATCCTTTTGGGCCTGTAGCAGTGTCTGCTACGCATTGTAGTAGCCCATCTGTACCAAGCTACACCACCTTTGTATTTAATAACAATTTTTTACTGCATGTAGCCCAGTAAATACTTTTGGGCCTGTAGCAGTGTCTGTTTCTCATTGTAGTAGCCCATCTGTACCAAGCTACACCACCTTTGTATTTAACAACAATTTTTTACAGCATTTAGCCCAGTAAATCCTTTTGGGCCTGTAGCAGTGTCTGTTACTCATTGTAGTAGCCCATCTGTACCAAGCTACCCCACCTTTGTATTTACGATCAATTTTTTACTGCATCTAGCCGAGTAAATCCTTTTGGGCCTGTAGCAGTGTCTGTTACGCATTGTAGTAGCCCATCTGAACCAAGCTACACCACATTTGTATTTAATAACAATTTTTTACTGCATCTAGCCTAGTAAATACTTTTGGGCCTGTAGCAGTGTCTGTTACTCATTGTAGTAGCCCATCTGTACCAAGCTACACCACCTTTGTATTTAATAACAATTTTTTACTGCATCTAGCCCAGTAAATACTTTTGGGCCTGTAGCAGTGTCTGATACTTACTGTAGTAGCCCATCTGTACCAAGTTACACCACCTTTGTATTTAATAACAATTTTTTCTGTATCTAGCCAAGTAAAACCTTTTGGGCATAGTAGCAGTGTCTGTTACTCATTGTAGTAGCCCATCTGTACCAAGCTACACCACCTTTGTATTTAATAACAATTTTTTACTGCATCTAGCCCAGTAAATCATTTTGGGCCAGTAGCAGTGTCTGTTACTCATTGTAGTAGCCCATCTGTACCAAGCTACACCACCTTTGTATTTAATAACAATTTTTTACTGCATCTAGCCCAGTAAATCCTTTTTGGCCTGTAGCAGTTTCTGTTACTCATTGTAGTAGCCCATCTGTACCAATCTACGCCACCTTTGTATTTAATAACAATTTTTTACTGCATCTAGCCTAGTAAATACTTTTGGGCCTGTAGCAGTTTATGTTACTAATTGTAGTAGCCCATCTGTACCAAGCTACACCACCTTTGTGTTTAACAACAATTTTTTAAAGCATTTAGCCCAGTAAATCCTTTTGGGCCTGTAGCAGTGTCTGTTACTCATTGTAGTTGCCCATCTGTACCAACCTACACCACCTTTGTATTTACGATCAATTTTTTACTGCATCTAGCCCAGTAAATGCTTTTGGGCCTGTAGAAGTGTCTGTTACGCATTGTAGTAGCCCATCTGTACCAAGCTACACCACCTTTGTATTTAATAACAATTTTTTACTGCATCTAGCCTAGTAAATACTTTTGGGCCTGTAGCAGTGTCTGTTACTCATTGTAGTAGCCCATCTGTACCAAGCTACACTACCTTTGTATTTAATATCAATTTTTTACTGCATCTAGCAAAGTAAAACATTTTCGGCATAGTAGCAGTGTCTGTAACTCATTGTAGTAGCCCATCTGTACCAAGCTACACCACCTTTGTATTTAATAACAATTTTTTACTGCATCTAGCCCAGTAAATCATTTTGGGCCAGTAGCAGTGTCTGTTACTCATTGTAGTAGCCCATCTGGACCAAGCTACACCACCTTTGTATTTAATAACAGTTTTTTACTGCATCTAGCCGAGTAAATCCTTTTGGGCCTGTAGCAGTTTCTGTTACTCATTGTAGTAGTCCATCTGTACCAGGCTACACCACCTTTGTATTTAATAACAATTTTTTACTGAATCTAGCCAAGTAAAACCTTTTGGGCATAGTAGCAGTGTCTGTTGCTCATTGTAATAGCCCATCTGTACCAAGCTACACCACCTTTGTATTTAATAACAATTTTTACTGCATCTAGCCAAGTTAATCCTTTTGGGCCTGTAGCAGTGTCTGTTACTTATTGTAGTAGCCCATCTGTACCAAGCTATACCACCTTTGTATTTAATAACAATTTTTACTGCATCTAGCCAAGTAAAACTTTTGGGCATAGTAGCAGTGTCTGTTTCTCATTGTAGTAGACCATCTGTACCAAGCTACACCTCCTTTGTATTTAATAACAATTTTTTGCTGCATCTAGCCCAGTAAATCATTTTGGGCCTGTAGTAGTGTCTGTTGCTCATTGTAGTATCCCATCTGTACCAAGCTACACCACCTTTGTATTTAATAACTATTTTTTACTGCATCTAGCCCAGTAAATCCTTTTGGGCATAGTAGCAGTGTCTGTTACTCAGTGTAGTAGCCCATCTGTACCAAGCTACACCACATTTGTATTTAATAACAATTTTTTACTGCATCTAGCCAAGTAAAATCTTTTGAGCATAGTAGCAGTGTCTGTTACTCATTGAAGTAGCCCATCTGTACCAAGCTACACCACCTTTGTAGTTAGTAACAATTTTTTACTGCATCTGGCCCAGTAAGTCCTTATGGGCCTGTAGCAGTGTCTGTTACTCATTGTAGTAGCCAATCTGTACCAAACTTCACCACCTTTGTATTTAATAACAATTTTTTACTGCATCTAGCCAAGTAAAACCTTTTGGGCATAGTAGCAGTGTCTGGTAGTCAGTGGAGTAGCCCATCTGTACCAAGCTACACCACCTTTGTATTTATTAACAATTTTTTACTGCATCTAGCCCAGTAAATAATTTTGGGCATGTAGCAGTGTCTGATACTCACTGTAGTAGCCCATCTGTACCAAGTTACACCACCTTTGTATTTAATAACAATTTTTTACTGCATCTAGCCCAGTAAATCTTTTTGGTCCTGTAGCAGTTTCTGTTACTCATTGTAGTAGCCCATCTGTACCAAGCTACACCACCTTTGTATTTAATAACAATTTTTTACTGCATCTAGCCAAGTAAAACCTTTTGGGCATAGTAGCAGTGTCTCTTACTCATTGTCGTAGCCCATCTGTACCAAGCTACACCACCTTTGTATTTAATAACAATTTTTTACTGTATCTAGCCAAGTAAAACCTTTTGGGCATAGTAGCAGTGTCTGTTACTCATTGTAATAGCCCATCTGTACCAAGCTACACCACCTTTGTATTTAATAACTATTTTTTACTGCATCTAGCCCAGTAAATACTTTTGGGCCTGTAGCAGTATCTGTTACTCATTGGAGTAACCCATCTGTACCAAGCTACACTACCCTTGTATTTCATAACAATTTTTTGCTGCATGTAGCCAAGTAAAACCTTTTGGGCATAGTAGCAGTGTCTGGTAGTCAGTGGAGTAGCCCATCTGTACCAAGCTACACCACCTTTGTATTTAATAGCAATTTTTTCTGCATCCAGCCAAGTAAAACCGTTTGAGCATAGTAGCAGTGTCTGGTAGTAAGTAGAGTAGCCCATCTGTATAAAGCTACACCACCTTTGTATTTAATGACAATTTTTTACTGCATCCAGCCAAGTAAATCCTTTTGGGCCTGGAGCAGTGTCTTTTACTCAATAGAATAGCCCATCTGTACCAAGCTACACCACCTTTGTATTTAATAGCAATTTTTTACTGCATGTAGCCCAGTAAATACTTTTGGTCCTGTAGTAGTGTCTGTTACTCATTGTAGTAGCCCATCTGTACCAAGCTACTCCACCTTTGTATTTAATAACAATTTTTTACTGCATCTAGCCCAGTAAATCCTTTTGGGCCTGTAGCAGTGTCTGTTACGCATTGTAGTAGCCCATGTGTACCAAGCTACACCACCTTTGTATTTAATAACAATTTTTTACTGCATCTAGCCCAATAAATCCTTTTGGGCCTGTAGCAGTGTCTGTTACTCATTGTAGTAGCCCATCTCTATCAAGCTACACCACCTTTGTATTTAATAACAATTTTTTACTGCATCTATCCCAGTAAATACTTTTGGGCCTATAGCAGTGTCTGTTTCTCATTGTAGTAGCCCATCTGTACCAAGCTACACCACCTTTGTATTTAACAACAATATTTTACAGCATTTAGCCCAGTAAATACTTTTGGGCTTGTAGCAGTGTCTTTTACTCATTGTAGTAGCCCATCTGTACCAAGCTACACCACCTTTGTATTTAATAACAATTTTTTACTGCATCTAGCCCAGTAAATCATTTTGGGCCTGTAGCCGTGTCTGTTACTCATTGTAGTAGCCCATCTGTACCAAGCTACACCACATTTGTATTTAATAACAATTTTTTACTGCATCTAGCCCAGTAAATCCTTTTGGGCCTGTAGCAGTGTCTGTTACTCATTGTAGTAGCCCATCTGTACCAAGCTACGCCACCTTTGTAATTAATAACATTTTTTTACAGCATTTAGCCCAGTAAATACTTTTGGGCCAGGAGCAGTGTCTGTTACACATTGTAGTAGCCCATCTGTACCAAGCTACACCACCTTTGTATTTACGATCAATTTTTTACTGCATCTAGCCCAGTAAATCCTTTTGTGCCTGTAGCAGTGTCTGTTACGCATTGTAGTAGCCCATCTGTACCAAGCTACACCACCTTTGTATTTAATAACTATTTTTTACTGCATCTAGCCCAGTAAATACTTTTGGGCCTGTAGCAGTATCTGTTACTCATTGGAGTAACCCATCTGTACCAAGCTACACTACCTTTGTATTTCATAACAATTTTTTGCTGCATGTAGCCAAGTAAAACCTTTTGGGAATAGTAGCAGTGTCTGGTAGTCAGTGGAGTAGCCCATCTGTACCAAGCTACACCACCTTTGTATTTAATAGCAATTTTTTCTGCATCCAGCCAAGTAAAACCTTTTGAGCATAGTAGCAGTGTCTGGTAGTAAGTGGAGTAGCCCATCTGTATAAAGCTACACCACCTTTGTATTTAATGACAATTTTTTACTGCATCCAGCCAAGTAAATCCTTTTGGGCCTGGAGCAGTGTCTTTTACTCAATAGAATAGCCCATCTGTACCAAGCTACACCACCTTTGTATTTAATAGCAATTTTTTACTGCATGTAGCCCAGTAAATACTTTTGGGCCTGTAGTAGTGTCTGTTACTCATTGTAGTAGCCCATCTGTACCAAGCTACTCCACCTTTGTATTTAATAACAATTTTTTACTGCATCTAGCCCAGTAAATCCTTTTGGGCCTGTAGCAGTGTCTGTTACGCATTGTAGTAGCCCATGTGTACCAAGCTACACCACCTTTGTATTTAATAACAATTTTTTACTGCATCTAGCCCAATAAATCCTTTTGGGCCTGTAGCAGTGTCTGTTACTCATTGTAGTAGCCCATCTCTATCAAGCTACACCACCTTTGTATTTAATAACAATTTTTTACTGCATCTATCCCAGTAAATACTTTTGGGCCTATAGCAGTGTCTGTTTCTCATTGTAGTAGCCCATCTGTACCAAGCTACACCACCTTTGTATTTAACAACAATATTTTACAGCATTTAGCCCAGTAAATACTTTTGGGCTTGTAGCAGTGTCTTTTACTCATTGTAGTAGCCCATCTGTACCAAGCTACACCACCTTTGTATTTAATAACAATTTTTTACTGCATCTAGCCCAGTAAATCATTTTGGGCCTGTAGCCGTGTCTGTTACTCATTGTAGTAGCCCATCTGTACCAAGCTACACCACATTTGTATTTAATAACAATTTTTTACTGCATCTAGCCCAGTAAATCCTTTTGGGCCTGTAGCAGTGTCTGTTACTCATTGTAGTAGCCCATCTGTACCAAGCTACGCCACCTTTGTAATTAATAACATTTTTTTACAGCATTTAGCCCAGTAAATACTTTTGGGCCAGTAGCAGTGTCTGTTACACATTGTAGTAGCCCATCTGTACCAAGCTACACCACCTTTCTATTTACGATCAATTTTTTACTGCATCTAGCCCAGTAAATCCTTTTGTGCCTGTAGCAGTGTCTGTTACGCATTGTAGTAGCCCATCTGTACCAAGCTACACCACCTTTGTATTTAATAACTATTTTTTACTGCATCTAGCCCAGTAAATACTTTTGGGCCTGTAGCAGTATCTGTTACTCATTGGAGTAACCCATCTGTACCAAGCTACACTACCTTTGTATTTCATAACAATTTTTTGCTGCATGTAGCCAAGTAAAACCTTTTGGGCATAGTAGCAGTGTCTGGTAGTCACTGGAGTAGCCCATCTGTACCAAGCTACACCACCTTTGTATTTAATAGCAATTTTTTCTGCATCCAGCCAAGTAAAACCTTTTGAGCATAGTAGTGTAGCACCCTGAGGATTCGGCTGCTACAGGAGTATTGCACCTCAACCCAGAGGTGTGATATTCCACTCCCGGGTAAGGAAGGAGTGTGGAACTGAGCTCAGATAGACTGCATGCACTACATACATCCCATTCCAGAGGAGCAGGCCGACGGCACTCCCACTTAGAAATGTGCAGGTGCGACCGAGCCTGTTCCTGGCTGGAGTGGGAGGGGGGAGGAACATCCCATGTAGTGTAGGGGCAGATAGGGGGAGCAGTCTGGGTAGTGTTAGGAGCTCATTGGGTGCTGGTCACCTGAGCTCACACATAGAGGGTGTATATAAGGTGGGCACCATCAAAGATCAGGGTCAGTCAGTGCAGAGGACAAGTCAGACGCAGAGGAGCCTGTCAGACGCAGAGAGGAAGCTGGCAGAGGAGCAGCTGAGAAAAAGAAACAACAGCCCTGGAGAGAGAGAGAGGAGCAGTGAGAAAGACCCAGAGGGGGACAAAGAAGGGACCCAAGAACCCAAATAAGAACACCGGGTGAGGAGTCAGCAGAAGGGTACCGGAACCCAAGCTGGTGGGGGTAAAGACATTCCCCAGCCAGAGACCGGAGACCGTGGGCAGTGTCTGTCACGGTCACCCACTACATTCACCCTGAAGGCACACCACATGGAGGGTCAGGGAACCTGAGGCCAAAGGTTGCCCAACAGAAGGCCCGAGGGAGCTGGATTTAGGTGAATCACTGGTGGGGACGGCTGAAGAAAGGACAGAGGGAGAGCTCAGGGCCACGCTCCGGACTTGTTTGGGGGTTGGCCGGATCCAGGACCTGGTGGACGCAGCACGGCTCGGGAGGTCACTTGGAGCTAGAGTGACCAGGAACATCTGCAGTAAGTAAAGACCCTTAACTGCACAACCCGAGTCTGTCATCATTACCGGCTGCACCGCACCACCACAACCCCCATCCTCTGCGCCTGTCCCCTCTGAGGCTATACCCCTCCCGTTGGGGGTTATCCCACCAAGCTGCACATCCACCATCAGCCTCAGCGGACCCTGCTGCAGCGGCGGCCACAGTGACCGCATCACAACGGGTGGCGTAGTCGACACAACGAACTTTAATAACATCAGTAAAGACTGCCACATAACACTGAGCTTGACGCCCTGGGCACGGGACCGGGTCACAGCCGCTCGGAGACTACAACCCCCCCCATCTGATCCGGTGCCGGGTATTCCCCTCAAAAAGGAATATGTCCCAGGGGGCGCGTCAACTTTGGCGTAGTCGGCAGGATTACGTGCCCGCAACACCCGGGTACTGCGTGCCTGAAGAAAAGTGCAAGTTTACCTCAGAAAGAAGTCTCCCGCCGGTTCCGGAGGGTCCACGCCATCGGACTCCATCACCAGTCGTTTCCCGCCGATTGTCCGCCATTTCCAGCTTGTTCCCGCCATCTGCAGAGTTTCCCGCCACTGGGCGACGCTTCCCGCCAAAACCGCAGATTTCCCGCCTTGGAAGAGCAGCGGACGCCATTATGGGCGTGCCAAAGGAGGGCAGGAGGCCACCTCCCATCGTGGGCCGGGACAGAAAATGGCGCCAAAAGTGGAAACCGCCCCCACCAACAGAGACTGTGATGCTGGAGGTGTCTGTCAGCGTGAAAGAACTACCCCTGGAGCTGACAGTCACCGAGTTGCCCCGGGACCGCCCTCGAAGTGGGAGGAGACGAAAGAAAAGAGCAAAGATGGGTGTCGCCTGGAGCAGTCTAGAACGAGCGCACCCGGAGTCGAGGAGAGAAAGAGTAGACCCGGGAATGGAGCGGCAGCAGAGCAGCACCGGCCCGCTGGCCAGGAGCCTGCTGGAGGAAGAAGGAGGAGAGCAGAGCAGCACCGGCCCGATGGCCAGGAGCCTGCCGGAAACAGAGCAGAGCAGCACCGACCCGATGGTCAGGAGCCTGCTGGAGTCAACAACCCCGCTAGGCTTAGCGGAGATCCTAGCGCAACTCCCCCGAGATCGGGAGTGCGCGCGGAGTGCCCTGGAGGGCCTCGCGGGAAGGATGGCCCGAGTGCAGAGGGAGATCCTGGCGGAGTGGAGCCGGGAGATGGCCCAGCAAGCAGAGACCAGTCAACGGAGCACGCTACCCTGGAAGAGGAAGCAGACCGCCTCTGAGGATGGCGCGGGAGGACCCAAGGCCGGAGACGGCGCCGAGGAGGGAGCCGAGCGCATGGAGGCAGGTAAAGGGGACGCCTATACCCCAAGCCGTGACACCGCTTACCTGCCCCAGCTCCCCGTCGCAGAGCCCGAAAGTCCCCCTGCTGTGCCCGTAGCCGCCAGGTCACCGCCATGGACTAGGCCCCGACCGGAAGCCGCCGCAGCGACCCCTGTGACGTCACGCGCCCCGACCCGGAGCGTGACAAAGCAGGAATTACCACCAGCCTGGTCGCAAGGCCTAGTACCCCCGGGCGCCGCACCACCAACAGCGCCCCCTACCTCCGCGGAGCCTCCGGCCTGGCCGCAAGGCCAGGTAGCCCAGGGCGCCGCCGTCCTAACGGTGCCCTTCACCTTCCAGGTGCCCCAGGCCTGGCCGCAAGGCCTGGGCAACCCGGGCGCCACCACCACCGCGCCCATAAGACCAAGAGTGCCGCATCTGGGAGGAGCCAGAGGACCCGGACGGGTCTGAAGCAACACCGTATCACTAAGAAAAAGCAGGAGGGAGCCGTCGTTGAGGACGGGAGTAGAGGCTGTAAATAGTTACCCGATCGGGGTATATAGAAACTGAAACTGTTGCTGCTAAAGTTTAGTCCCCGTTGGGACCAGTGAACTGTTTACCTGTGTGACCCCTTCCATACCAGGCTGAGGACTGTGAGCAGCCATCCCTTTCCCCTTTACCTGGCCGGGGACTGAGAACGGCCAAAACTCCCCTGTACATAGTTGCGCTTACTAAAGCGCCCCCTACCGGTTTTATATGAGAAACTGTTTTTCAAAAGACTGTCGCACTTTACCTGGTCACGAGTTGCACGGTGACCAGAGGAGGAAGAAAGAAAAAGACGACGAGAAAGTTTTATATATATATGTTTTATATGTTTTTACATGTTTATAAAAATTTGTATGTTTTGGTGTTTTATGTCTTTGCAGCCCGAGGACGTGCTGTGATTTACCAGGGGGGAATGTAGCACCCTGAGGATTCGGCTGCTACAGGAGTATTGCACCTCAACCCAGAGGTGTGATATTCCACTCCCGGGTAAGGAAGGAGTGTGGAACTGAGCTCAGATAGACTGCATGCACTACATACATCCCATTCCAGAGGAGCAGGCCGACGGCACTCCCACTTAGAAATGTGCAGGTGCGACCGAGCCTGTTCCTGGCTGGAGTGGGAGGGGGGAGGAACATCCCATGTAGTGTAGGGGCAGATAGGGGGAGCAGTCTGGGTAGTGTTAGGAGCTCATTGGGTGCTGGTCACCTGAGCTCACACATAGAGGGTGTATATAAGGTGGGCACCATCAAAGATCAGGGTCAGTCAGTGCAGAGGACAAGTCAGACGCAGAGGAGCCTGTCAGACGCAGAGAGGAAGCTGGCAGAGGAGCAGCTGAGAAAAAGAAACAACAGCCCTGGAGAGAGAGAGAGGAGCAGTGAGAAAGACCCAGAGGGGGACAAAGAAGGGACCCAAGAACCCAAATAAGAACACCGGGTGAGGAGTCAGCAGAAGGGTACCGGAACCCAAGCTGGTGGGGGTAAAGACATTCCCCAGCCAGAGACCGGAGACCGTGGGCAGTGTCTGTCACGGTCACCCACTACATTCACCCTGAAGGCACACCACATGGAGGGTCAGGGAACCTGAGGCCAAAGGTTGCCCAACAGAAGGCCCGAGGGAGCTGGATTTAGGTGAATCACTGGTGGGGACGGCTGAAGAAAGGACAGAGGGAGAGCTCAGGGCCACGCTCCGGACTTGTTTGGGGGTTGGCCGGATCCAGGACCTGGTGGACGCAGCACGGCTCGGGAGGTCACTTGGAGCTAGAGTGACCAGGAACATCTGCAGTAAGTAAAGACCCTTAACTGCACAACCCGAGTCTGTCATCATTACCGGCTGCACCGCACCACCACAACCCCCATCCTCTGCGCCTGTCCCCTCTGAGGCTATACCCCTCCCGTTGGGGGTTATCCCACCAAGCTGCACATCCACCATCAGCCTCAGCGGACCCTGCTGCAGCGGCGGCCACAGTGACCGCATCACAACGGGTGGCGTAGTCGACACAACGAACTTTAATAACATCAGTAAAGACTGCCACATAACACTGAGCTTGACGCCCTGGGCACGGGACCGGGTCACAGCCGCTCGGAGACTACAACCCCCCCCATCTGATCCGGTGCCGGGTATTCCCCTCAAAAAGGAATATGTCCCAGGGGGCGCGTCAGTAGCAGTGTCTGGTAGTAAGTGGAGTAGCCCATCTGTATAAAGCTACACCACCTTTGTATTTAATGACAATTTTTTACTGCATCCAGCCAAGTAAATCCTTTTGGGCATGGAGCAGTGTCTTTTACTCAATAGAATAGCCCATCTGTACCAAGCTACACCACCTTTGTATTTAATAGCAATTTTTTACTGCATGTAGCCCAGTAAATCCTTTTGGGCCTGTAGTAGTGTCTGTTACTCATTGTAGTAGCCCATCTGTACCAAGCTACTCCACCTTTGTATTTAATAACAATTTTTTACTGCATCAAGCCCAGTAAATCCTTTTGGGCCTGTAGCAGTGTCTGTTACTCATTGTAGTAGCCCATCTGTACCAAGCTACACCACCTTTGTAATTAATAAAAATTTTTTACAGCATTTAGCCCAGTAAATACTTTTGGGCCAGTAGCAGTGTCTGTTACACATTGTAGTAGCCCATCTGTACCAAGCTACACCACCTTTGTATTTACGATCAATTTTTTACTGCATCTAGCCCAGTAAATCCTTTTGTGCCTGTAGCAGTGTCTGTTACGCATTGTAGTAGCCCATCTGTACCAAGCTACACCACCTTTGTATTTAATAACAATTTTTTACTGCATCTAGCCTAGTAAATACTTTTGGGCCTGTAGCAGTGTCTGTTACTCATTGTAGTAGCCCATCTGTACCAAGCTACTCCACCTTTGTATTTAATAACAATTTTTTACTGCATCTAGCCAAGTAAAACCTTTTGGGCATAGTAGCAGTGTCTGGTAGTCAGTGGAGTAGCCCATCTGTACCAAGCTACACCACCTTTGTATTTACGATCAATTTTTTACAGCATCTAGCCCAGTAAATCCTTTTGTGCCTGTAGCAGTGTCTGTTACGCATTGTAGTAGCCCATCTGTACCAAGCTACACCACCTTTGTATTTAATAACAATTTTTTACTGCATCTAGCCCAGTAAATCCTTTTGGGCCTGTAGCAGTGTCTGTTACTCATTGTAGTAGCCCATCTGTACCAAGCTACTCCACCTTTGTATTTAATAACAATTTTTTACTGCATCTAGCCAAGTAAAACCTTTTGGGCATAGTAGCAGTGTCTGGTAGTCAGTGGAGTAGCCCATCTGTACCAAGCTACACCACCTTTGTATTTACGATCAATTTTTTACAGCATCTAGCCCAGTAAATCCTTTTGTGCCTGTAGCAGTGTCTGTTACACATTGTAGTAGCCCATCTGTACCAAGCTACACCACCTTTGTATTTAATAACAATTTTTTACTGCATCAAGCCCAGTAAATACTTTTGGGCCTGTAGCAGTGTCTGTTACTCATTGTAGTAGCCCATCTGTACCAAGCTAAGCCACCTTTGTAATTAATAACAATTTTTTTACAGCATTTAGCCCAGTAAATACTTTTGGGCCAGTAGCAGTGTCTGTTACACATTGTAGTAGCCCATCTGTACCAAGCTACACCAGCTTTGTATTTACGATCAATTTTTTACAGCATCTAGCCAGTAAATCCTTTTGTGCCTGTAGCAGTGTCTGTTACGCATTGTAGTAGCCCATCTGTACCAAGCTACACCACCTTTGTATTTAATAACAATTTTTTACTGCATCTAGCCCAGTAAATCCTTTTGGGCCTGTAGCAGTGTCTGTTACTCATTGTAGTAGCCCATCTGTACCAAGCTATTCCACCTTTGTATTTAATAACAATTTTTTACTGCATCTAGCCCAGTAAATCATTTTGGGCCTGTAGCAGTGTCTGTTACGCATTGTAGTAGCCCATCTGTACCAAGCTACACCACCTTTGTATTTAATAACAATTCTTTACTGCATCTAGCCCAGTAAATCCTTTTGGGCCTGTAGCAGTGTCTGTTACTCATTGTAGCAGCCCATCTGTATCAAGCTACACCACCTTTGTATTTAATAACAATTTTTTACTGCATCAAGCCCAGTAAATACTTTTGGGCCTGTAGCAGTGTCTGTTACTCATTGTAGTAGCCCATCTGTACCAAGCTAAGCCACCTTTGTAATTAATAACAATTTTTTTACAGCATTTAGCCCAGTAAATACTTTTGGGCCAGTAGCAGTGTCTGTTACACATTGTAGTAGCCCATCTGTACCAAGCTACACCACCTTTGTATTTACGATCAATTTTTTACTGCATCTAGCCCAGTAAATCCTTTTGTGCCTGTAGCAGTGTCTGTTACGCATTGTAGTAGCCCATCTGTAGCAAGCTACACCACCTTTGTATTTAATAACAATTTTTTACTGCATCTAGAATAGTAAATACGTTTGGGCCTGTAGCAGTGTCTGTTACGCATTGTAGTAGCCCATCTGTACCAAGCTACTCCACCTTTGTATTTAATAACAATTTTTTACTGCATCTAGCCAAGTATAACCTTTTGGGCCTGTAGCAGTGTCTGTTACTCATTGGAGTAGCCCATCTGTACCAAGCTACACCACCTTTGTATTTATAACAATTTTTTACTGCATCTAGCCAAGTAAAACCTTTTGGGCCTGTAGCAGTGTCTGTTACTCATTGGAATAACCCATCTGTACCAAGCTACACTACCTTTGTATTTAATAACAATTTTTTACTGCATCTAGCCAAGTAAAACCTTTTGGGCATAGTAGCAGTGTCTGTTACGCATTGTAGTAGCCCATCTGTACCAAGCTACACTACCTTTGTATTTATTAACAATTTTTTTACAGCATTTAGCCCAGTAAATACTTTTGGGCCAGTAGCAGTGTCTGTTACACATTGTAGTAGCCCATCTGTACCAAGCTACACCACCTTTGTATTTACGATCAATTTTTTACTGCATCTAGCCCAGTAAATCCTTTTGTGCCTGTAGCAGTGTCTGTTACGCATTGTAGTAGCCCATCTGTACCAAGCTACACCACCTTTGTATTTAATAAAATTTTTTTACTGCATCTAGCCTAGTAAATACTTTTGGGCCTGTAGCAGTGTCTGTTACTCATTGTAGTAGCCCATCTGTACCAAGCTACTCCACCTTTGTATTTAATAACAATTTTTTACTGCATCTAGCCAAGTAAAACCTTTTGGGCATAGTAGCAGTGTCTGGTAGTCAGTGGAGTAGCCCATCTGTACCAAGTTACACCACCTTTGTATTTACGATCAATTTTTTACAACATCTAGCCCAGTAAATCCTTTTGTGCCTGTAGCAGTGTCTGTTACGCATTGTAGTAGCCCATCTGTACCAAGCTACACCACCTTTGTATTTAATAACAATTTTTTACTGCATCTAGCCCAGTAAATCCTTTTGGGCCTGTAGCAGTGTCTGTTACTCATTGTAGTAGCCCATCTGTACCAAGCTATTCCACCTTTGTATTTAATAACAATTTTTTACTGCATCTAGCCCAGTAAATCATTTTGGGCCTGTAGCAGTGTCTGTTACGCATTGTAGTAGCCCATCTGTACCAAGCTACACCACCTTTGTATTTAATAACAATTCTTTACTGCATCTAGCCCAGTAAATCCTTTTGGGCCTGTAGCAGTGTCTGTTACTCATTGTAGTAGCCCATCTGTATCAAGCTACACCACCTTTGTATTTAATAACAATTTTTTACTGCATCAAGCCCAGTAAATACTTTTGGGCCTGTAGCAGTGTCTGCTACTCATTGTAGTAGCCCATCTGTACCAAGCTACGCCACCTTTGTAATTAATAACAATTTTTTTACAGCATTTAGCCCAGTAAATACTTTTGGGCCAGTAGCAGTGTCTGCTACACATTGTAGTAGCCCATCTGTACCAAGCTACACCACCTTTGTATTTACGATCAATTTTTTACTGCATCTAGCCCAGTAAATCCTTTTGTGCCTGTAGCAGTGTCTGTTACGCATTGTAGTAGCCCATCTGTAGCAAGCTACACCACCTTTGTATTTAATAACAATTTTTTACTGCATCTGGCCTAGTAAATACTTTTGGGCCTGTAGCAGTGTCTGTTACTCATTGTAGTAGCCCATCTGTACCAAGCTACTCCACCTTTGTATTTAATAACAATTTTTTACTGCATCTAGCCAAGTATAACCTTTTGGGCCTGTAGCAGTGTCTGTTACTCATTGGAGTAGCCCATCTGTACCAAGCTACACCACCTTTGTATTTATAACAATTTTTTACTGCATCTAGCCAAGTTAAACCTTTTGGGCCTGTAGCAGTGTCTGTTACTCATTGGAATAACCCATCTGTACCAAGCTACACTACCTTTGTATTTAATAACAATTTTTTACTGCATCTAGCCAAGTAAAACCTTTTGGGCATAGTAGCAGTGTCTGGTAGTCAGTGGAGTTGCCCATCTGTACCAAGCTACACCACCTTTGTATTTAATAGCAATTTTTTCTGCATCTAGCCAAGTAAAACCTTTTGGGCATAGTAGCAGTGTCTGGTAGTCAGTGGAGTAGCCGATCTGTGTAAAGCCACACCACCTTTGTATTTAATTACAATTTTTTACTGCATCTAGCCCAGTAAATCCTTTTGGGCCTGTAGCAGTGTCTGTTACTCATTGTAGTAGCCCATCTGTACCAAGCTACTCCACCTTTGTATTTAATAACAATTTTTTACTGCATCTAGCCAAGTAAAACCTTTTGGGCATAGTAGCAGTGTCTGGTAGTCAGTGGAGGAGCCCATCTGTACCAAGCTACACCACCTTTGTATTTACGATCAATTTTTTACAGCATCTAGCCCAGTAAATCCTTTTGTGCCTGTAGCAGTGTCTGTTACGCATTGTAGTAGCCCATCTGTACCAAGCTACACCACCTTTGTATTTAATAACAATTTTTTACTGCATCTAGCCCAGTAAAACCTTTTGGGCCTGTAGCAGTGTCTGTTACTCATTGTAGTAGCCCATCTGTACCAAGCTATTCCACCTTTGTATTTAATAACAATTTTTTACTGCATCTAGCCCAGTAAATCATTTTGGGCCTGTAGCAGTGTCTGTTACGCATTGTAGTAGCCCATCTGTACCAAGCTACACCACCTTTGTATTTAATAACAATTCTTTACTGCATCTAGCCCAGTAAATCCTTTTGGGCCTGTAGCAGTGTCTGTTACTCATTGTAGTAGCCCATCTGTATCAAGCTACACCACCTTTGTAATTAATAACAATTTTTTTACAGCATTTAGCCCAGTAAATACTTTTGGGCCAGTAGCAGTGTCTGTTACACATTGTAGTAGCCCATCTGTACCAAGCTACACCACCTTTGTATTTACGATCAATTTTTTACTGCATCTAGCCCAGTAAATCCTTTTGTGCCTGTAGCAGTGTCTGTTACGCATTGTAGTAGCCCATCTGTACCAAGCTACACCACCTTTGTATTTAATAACAATTTTTTACTGCATCTAGCCTAGTAAATACTTTTGGGCCTGTAGCAGTGTCTGTTACTCATTGTAGTAGCCCATCTGTACCAAGCTACTCCACCTTTGTATTTAATAACAATTTTTTACTGCATCTAGCCAAGTAAAACCTTTTGGGCATAGTAGCAGTGTCTGGTAGTCAGTGGAGTAGCCCATCTGTACAAGCTACACCACCTTTGTATTTACGATCAATTTTTTACAGCATCTAGCCCAGTAAATCCTTTTGTGCCTGTAGCAGTGTCTGTTACGCATTGTAGTAGCCCATCTGTACCAAGCTACACCACCTTTGTATTTAATAACAATTTTTTACTGCATCTAGCCAAGTATAACCTTTTGGGCCTGTAGCAGTGTCTGTTACTCATTGGAGTAGCCCATCTGTACCAAGCTACACCACCTTTGTATTTATAACAATTTTTTACTGCATCTAGCCAAGTAAAACCTTTTGGGCCTGTAGCAGTGTCTGTTACTCATTGGAGTAGCCCGTCTGTACCAAGCTACACCACCTTTGTATTTATAACAATTTTTTACTGCATCTTGCCAAGTAAAACCTTTTGGGCCTGTAGCAGTGTCTGTTACTCATTGGAGTAGCCCATCTGTACGGATACTAAATAACCAATGGTGCACAAGCTTATGGCCTCCGTATTGGGCAGAACAAGTGCTGACAAAAAAACAGACACTCCTGGAACTCTTCCCAATAGTCGTAGCAATAGAAATATGGGGCGCGCGCCTGGCTAAAAAAAATATACGCTTCATAACAAAAAACACCTGCCTAGCGCACTGCATTAATAAGATGGCATCATCGTCTCTGCCAGTGCTAGGCCTACTATGCCGGCTAGCATTCCTGTGCCTAAAACACAATGTATGGGTCCGCGCTAGCCACGATGCTGAGGGGTCTAACGCTGCTGCTAACGCTTTATCACAATTCAATTGGCAGATTTTCACAGAGCTCCTCCCCAACGCTCACCCATCGGGCAACAGTTGCCCACCCTCCCTATGGGATTTAGTGGCGAATAGTTGATGCCATTAATCAGAGTGTCAGTTGCCCCGTCGACGTGGCAAGCATACGGTAAGGCATGGGAAGAGTGGACACGACTAGTAGCAGGCAGATGGGTTGACCAATGTGAACAAGCCAGATTACAAGTCACCATAGAATTTCTCCACCAGCTAATGATGAGGGGCATATCAGGGGCGTCAGCGCAGCGGTGTCTGACCGGAGTAGCATTTCACTTCCAACTACTGAATTGGGGAGATGTGACAAAGAGATTCATCATCAGACAATCCATAAAAGGGTGGAAAAGGGGTCAGCCAAGTCAGGAGTGTAGACGTCCCGTCCCGTGTCACTAAAACTGATTTCTCACATCATATCCCTAACACCATTAACATGATACTCACAATTTGAAGCAACACTACTGTTTACTGCATTTGCGATCGCCTTCTTCGGGGCGCTATGCATGAGCGAATTAGTCCCTCAATCCAAAATTACCACCAGTGGAGGCTTATTACACCAGGACGTAGTCATAGCCAATAATGCAATACGTCTACGCATACGCCAATCGAAAACGGTTCCAGCGGGCAGGGGCACTTGGGTACTTCTACAACCCACAAACGGTACACTGAGTCGGGTAACAATAGTAAAAACATATATAACCATCAGATCACAAAGTAATTTCTTCCTATCACACATTGATGGAACGCCATTATCAAGATACCAGTTCCAAGCTATATTTAATAAATGCCTAACATCGGCAGGGAACCACCCCAAAGATTACGGGACACACTAATTCCGCATAGGCGCGGCCACGGAAGCAGCAAGAGCAGAACTGTCAGAAACGGAAGTTCAGAGGATATGGAGATGGCGATCCACGTGTTTGGCGAGATACATAAGACCGGACTTGTTATCCTAACGTGGTTTGTTTCTTTTACAGGTGACGCTAAGCCAACAGTGTGGGTGATAGGCCACTCGTATATACTGTATATTGAGCAGAAAAAAGAGAAAAGTCCGCCCAGGCGGGAGGAAATTAGAGTTTCATAACACATATTTCAACTGGAGAGGTATTAGAGGCCTGCAATGGCCACAGGTACTAATGGAGGTAATCAAGGTAGGGAGAGAGGCAAGAGGTCTGGTCATCTTAGTTATACAGGCCGGGGGAAACGACCTAGGTCATCACAAGAGCGCATAACTAATGGCAATAATGAAACTAGACACTGAGCGCTTCAGAGAATTTTTCACAAAACTAACTATAGTATGGTCAGAGATTGTGCCGATAGCAGTATGGCTAGGTGGGCGAGACATCACGGCCATCGAACGGACAAGGCGGGTAATAAATATTCGGATGGCAAAATTTATAAGAGACAGAGGCGGTGTAGTGATACGACACCGACAACTGGAAGGAGATAAAGCAGGCCTCATACGGCCCGACTGTGTTCACTTAATGGATTTTGGACTGGACATATTCCTGTCAGGACTCCAGGACGGAGTGGAACAAGCGTTAAGAGTGATGGATGGGGGTCAGCGTCCTGCATACGAGTACGCAGGATCCTTCGTGGCCTGGAAATAGAAAGGACATGTTGGAGAGTTACACTTGTTGGCCAACTTGCCGGTGTGGAGACACAGGGCATGCTGCAACAAGTTGAATTATTTTAGAAATAAAATGCCTTTCCAATGGAATGAGTATAAAGAGTTAATAAAGCTGTGACCGTTCCTCACCCATCCAGTTGTAAGTGTTACATTATTGTATTGTCAAGGAAAGGGGGGCGGTAGGGGGGCTGAGCATCTGGGTTTGGTTGGGGGTCCCCACTGTCTGCCTAGGCTAGATGCAGTTAAAAATTCTTATTAGATACACAGGCGGTGTAGCTTGCTTCAGAGCAGGGCTACTATGCTGACTAGCAGACACTGAAGCTTTGGAGCAGACCTCTGAGCAAACAGCTCTTCAGACTCAATCATCTGTGTTACCCCAAGCCATAGTGTATGTAGTTTCTTATGGTTAAAAGAGGGGGAGGGGGCGACCCAACCGACCTGGAATTGACGATGCCAATGTCACGTAAAACACAGCAAGGGGACTCCAAAAAGAGTCTCCATTTTTTCCAAAAATTGTGGCACAGACACCACTTAAGTGGCATCAATTGCCCCAGAGTTGCTTAAAACGGTTGGTGAGGTGATTTTACCAAATCCTCAAGCTTTTAGTCTCCCCAGGATGACACAGGGGTAGAAAAGTCCTTGCTTATCCATGATTTGTTCATCTTTATGAACGTGAGTCTATCTACATTCTCAGTGGACAGCTGCGTGCGCTTATCTCTCAGCACACCACCAGCAGCGCTGAACACACGTTCAGACAGAACGCTGGCTGCAGGGCATGACAAGATCACCAAGGCGTGAGTGGCGAGCCCCGGACATTTTTCCAGATTGGAAGCCCAAAATGAGCAAGGGTCCAGTGACACAGTCATGGCTTTCTATGTTCACTTGGAGATACCCCTGTACCATCCTCTCTTGGCGTTGACTATGTGTCAGACTTCTTGTCTCCTGTGGCCTTGCAAAGGATGGTCTAAAAAAGCTGTGAAACGATTCCACAAAATTGCTGTTACCAGCAGATACTGTGTTACTGTTACTGTTTGAGTGATGAAGACTCGACAGTCCCACGGTTGGCAAGTTAGAACTGTGAGATTCACTACGTGCACCACTGGTGTTTTGTGGAAAAGCACATGTAAGATTCTGCAGCAGCCTCTGCTGATACTCCTGCATGCGTGAATCCCTTTCTATGGCAGGAATTATTTCGGCAAATTTACTTTTGTACCGGGGATCTAATAGTGTGGCAACCCAATAGTCGGGATTACTTCGAATTCTGACAATCCGAGGGTCATGTTGCAGGTAGTGCAGCAAGAAGGCACTCATGTGTCTTGCGCATCCAAGACACTGTCCCTGTTGTGTTGGTGGCTAGGTAAGAATCATGCTTCCTTCCTCTGCCCTCTCCCCCCAACCTCGCACAACAGAAATGTGATCAAGGTCTCCCTCATCTGATGAGTCTTCCATGCCCATCGCCAGTTCGTCCTCCACTTCTTCCTCGACTCCTACACCTTCCTCAACAGTTTGGTTGCTACCATGCGCCCTGGTTAATCCCTCTCCCCCATCCTCCCATGCCTGCCGCCTTGGTGCTGCCGACCGTCCGGACCTTGGAGATGTTATCCCTTCCGCATACGACTCCTCCTCTACTTCCTCCACCTCCGCTTGTCCCACCACCTGACTCCAAATTCTGCTTAACGTGTGCTCCAGCATGTAAATTGTTAGAACTCTCCTGTTAGGTTTTTTCTAGTTTGCTGGTCACATGACCATTTTTGCCTATTTAATCCGGCTCCGCCCTCCTGGCCTTGCTGGACTTCATTGTATTTTCTACTCTTGAGCTAGCTTGGTACTTTGTTACCTTTCTCTGTTAGTTTTGCTAGGTCTTCTGACCTCTATGTCCTATTTTGTGTGTTTGTCTTTACTGCTACAATTTCTGCTAGGAGGTGTCCAACTTTATCCCAGTCCCTAGTTCTTGTAGGGATCCCTCCCTTGCATCTATAGGTCTTCGTACAGACTAGCCGAGGACTTTAGCAGGTCTGATCGCAGGATCAGGTTCCCCGTTACATCGTAGGGATCCAGTTTAGTTCTATTGTAGGGACAGATCTCCTGTCTTTCCTTAGTGCTTGTAGCAGATCATAACATAAATCACCGGAATAGTCATGCTGATAATGGCATCGTCAGCACCCAGGTTTGCAGCATTGTCGCACACGGCCTTCCCTGGTTGCAGGTCCAGTGGAGACAACCATTCATGAAACTGGTTCTCCAGAGCTGACCACAACTCCTCAGCTGTGTGACTCACATTTCCCAGACATTTCAAAGTAAACACCGCCTGATGCCGTTGAGCCCTGCTGCCAGCATAGTAAGGAGGTGTGCAAGATTCCTTCTGTGCAGTTAGAAAGCCGGTGGCATTACCAGACTGGCTTTGGGTGCAGGTGGAGGACTGAGAGGAGGTTGAGGAGGCAGAAGCAGTGGAGGAACTTCAAGATAAAGAGGATTGACGCACAACTCGTAGGGATGGCAAGACTTGGACAGCAGCCCCTTGTCCTGCTGTCACCATAGTTACCCAGTGCCCAGTCAGCGACATGTAACACCCCTGTCCATGCCTACTCGTCCAAGTGTCTGTGGTGAAATGCACCCTGTCACACACAGAGTTTCTCAAAGAAGCGGTGATGTTGTGTGCGACATGCTGGTGTAGCACAGGCACACCTTTCTTTGAGAAGTAGTGCCGACTGGACATCTGGTACTGGGGCACTGCGACAGACATAAGGTCTCGAAAATCCTCTGTGTCCACCAGGCGGAAAGGCAGCATTTCTGTAGCCAAGAGCTTGCAGATGGTGAAATTCAACCTCTTAGCTTTGTCATGGCTAGGAGGAAATGGTCTTTTATTTGTCCACATCTGAGAGACCGAGGGCTGGCTGTTGTGCTTAGACGGGGTTGAGTAGGGTGTCTCCGGCAAACTGCCGGTCTGTGAGGAAGATGCAGGCGGAAAAGTTAGGTTGCCTTGATCCAAAGGTGGTGCTCTCGAAGTCGGAGAGCGCTCAACACCAGCTGGTGTTTCCTCTTCCAAATGAAATGATGACCTGCCAATCACACTGGCTGTTGCGGGTAAAGAGGTGGCAGGTCTGCGTCCAAAAACCTGTGTGACTGCTGTCCCCCCAGTCACAGAGGATGAAGAGGCCGCGGATGCACAAGATGGGGCAGACAGTGGTTGGCCCGGCCCGCTAGGCTGCATTGTAGCACAGTGAGCTTCCCACTGCAACTTATGCTTCATATCCATGTGACGGTTCATGCATGAAGTACTGAAACTATGGATTTTTTGGCCTCTACTTAGCTTTTGGTGACAAATATTACAGATAACGCGAGTTGGGTCATCCTTATCGATCTGAAAAAATGCCCAGGCTATGCAAGGCTTAGAGCCCATGCGACCTGAAGAGCCACCACGACTTGTGGTCAGAGGCAGAGTTGTGGTTGAGGATGCAGTTGTTGACGTGCTTCCAGTTCTCCGTCTCTGTCCAGGAAGGCGCAATCTAACCCCGTTGTCAATAGCATTCTCCTCCACCTCCTCTGCTGACCTCATCGACTGGCTGACTGTGGGTTGACAGTAAGTGGGATCTCCAACCTCGTCATCACCCTGTGTGTTCTGACTTCCGTCGTCCTCAGAGCCAACCTCTTCCTGCCCTGACCGAAAAGTCAAGTTGTCCCTCCAATCAGGTATTTGAGTCTCATCATCGTCTTCATCATTGTCTCCACCAACAGGAGTTACAGTTTGGGAACGAGGGTCTACATTATGCTCAGAACCTTCTTCATCTGGTCCTGGATCCGACTCATAAAGATTCTGGGTATCAGTGCAGATCATTTCCTCGTCTGGATTAACAGAAGCTCTGGAGCAGACCTCCGTTTCCCAGGCTATAGTATGAGTAAACAGCTGTGCAGACTCAACCATCTGTGTTACCCAATACTCAGACGGGCAGCTGGAGACTTGGGAGCTGTGAGGAAGCAAGTGCGATTGGGGTGACACCTCTGAGGACTGGAGTATTTGTGATGTTGAAGTTGAGGTGGAGGAGAGCCCACTTGAAGGAGCACTTGATATCCGTTGAAGCACCTGCTGTTTTTGTGCCTCATCTGGAATTAGTAGCGATGGGTGTGTCCGTAAGAAAGGGATCGTATCACATTGTCCACGAAAAGAAGCAGACATCTTAGTTTGGCTGGAAGATGGTCTTTCTGCTGCAGATGTTACTCCCCCCCACTGCGGGGGGGCTCGACCCGCCAGCGGACAGGCACCAGTGTTGGGAGAGGGGGGCTGGTCGTCAGGGTCCACCGCGGCTCTGGCACCAACCCGGCGACACAGAGGTCGCACGGGCAGGAACGGACTGGCTGTGTCGGCTTCGCACTCCAGCGTAGTCCCTCTGCCCACTCGCGCCCGTAACCTCAAAGGGATGCGCAAGCAACTTTTCTTCCCAGGGCTGTTCCCCGCCTAGCAGGAACGTGGGGGAGCTCAGGTCGGCCTTCCACTGTACTCCCTTACCTCCCTCGCCCTCTTTCTTTCTTCCGTTCTCCATCTAACCCCTCGGCTCTGTGGTGTCCACTCTCCCTCCAGCTCTCTCCTTCTCACAGGTGGACTACCGCGTGTATTCACACTGTGGCGAATTTCTTGGGCCCAGGCATAAGAAGTTGTCAAGGTAATGCATAATATGTGCCCCCTTAAAAATGTCCATTACAACCCATTCGAGGAAGCAACTAAACTTCTCAAATAGTGAGCAGGATCTGGACCACCCCATGGGCAAACAGCGATCTATATAGTATGCTCCTTCCCAGAAGCAGCCCAATAGGTGGACACTATTCGGAGGCACAGGTAGTAAGTAACCGGAACGCCGCATCAATGTCTGTTTTGGCCATTAGGGTGACCCTTCCCAACTTCTTGATCCGCCTGATTGCCTTGTCAAAGGATGTACAGTATATACTACTGTACTTGGTTCCGCGTCGATGTTGTCGTTTACTGACCTGCCCCTTGGATATGACAAATGGTGGATTAGTCCGAATATATTGGGTTCCGTTTTTGGCACAACTCACAACGGGGATACCACTACGTCTTGTAAGGAAAGTGTTCTGAATGAAACCGCCATTCTACCTAAAGATATTTCTTTTTTTAATTTTCTTGTCACGACGTCTGGGTGTTGGTAGGCTGATTTTAGATTTTTACTCCAGCTTTTCTTGATTTTAGAAGGGCATGACATGCCTATATCTGTGTCTCCCCCTCCTTTTACTCCTCCACCTCTTTTCTTTTCGCATGACTATATGTACTTGTCACTTTTCCATGTGTTAGTTGTGTCTTCTGAGCAGTTTGTCAGCTTTTGGACACTTTTGAAGGTGTTTTCTATGTGTTTTTGTTTGCCTGCCATTGGTTTTAACGGTGTTCGACGAACAGTTCGGCGAACACACTGGTGTTCGACAAACCGAACCGAACCTGAACACTACAGGGGTGACTCAACTCTAGTAGAGAAGGAGATCTTGTGAGGATCGGAGGTTGCGTGCAGGTAAGTACCGGGAGACTAGGTCACAGATGTATGGAGGAGACAGGTTGTGGATGGCTTTGTATGCCATGGTTAGGGTTTTGAACTGGAGTCTCTGGGCAATGGGGAGCCAGTGAAGGGATTGACAGAGGGGGGAGGCCGGGGAATAGCGGGGAGACAGGTGGATTAGTCGAGCAGCAGAGTTTAGGATAGATTGGAGGGGCGCAAGAGTGGTTGAAGGGAGGCCACAGAGCAGGAGGTTACAATAGTCGAGGTGGGAGATGATGAGGGCATGCACTAGTGTTTTTGCAGAGTCTTTGCTGAGAAATGCACGGATCCGGGAGATATTTTTGAGTTGGAGTCTGCAGGAAGTGGAAAGGGCTTGGATATGTGGTTTGAAGGAGAGATCAGAGTCCAGAGTTACCCCAAGGCAGCGAGCTTGTGGGAGAGTGAACAGCCATTGACGTTGATGGATAGGTCAGATGGGGGATATGAATGAGAGGGTGGAAAGATGATGAACTCTGTTTTATCCATGTTGAGTTTTAGAAATCTGGCAGAGAAGGATGAGATGGCGGACAGACATTGTGGGGATTTGGTTAGTAGGGAGGAGATATCGGGTCCAGAGAGGTAGATCTGTGTGTCATCAGCACAGAGGTGATACTGATAGCCGTGAGACTCTATGAGCTGTCCCAGGCCAAAGGTGTAGATGGAGAAGAGCAGAGGTCCTAGAACTGAACCTTGGGGGACACCGACAGATAGGGGGCGAGATGAGGAGGTGGTGCGTGAGTGGGAGACGCTGAATGTCCTGTCTGTTAAGTATGAGGAGAGCCAAGATAGGGCCAAGTCTGTGATGCCAAGAGATGAGAGAATCTGTAGTAAGAGGGAATGGTCCACTGTGTCAAAGGCAGATGACAGGTCAAGAAGTAGGAGGATGGAGTAGTGTCGCTTGGATTTGGCGTTTAGAAGGTCGTTGGTGACTTTGGTCAGGGCAGTTTCGGTCAAGTGATGCGGTCGGAAGCCAGATTGCCGGTGGTCGAAGAGGGAACAGGAGGAGAGGTGGGAGGACAGTTCAAGCTGGACATGTTGTTCTAGTAGTTTTAAGGCAAAGGGGAGAAGTAATATGGGGCGGTAGCTAGTCAGAGAGGATGGGTCAAGGGAGGGCTTTTTGAGGATGGGTGTGATTGCGGCGTGTTTGAAATATGAGGGGAAGACACCGGTTGTTAGTGACAGGTTGAAGAGGTGGGTTAGGGTTGGGGTGAAGACTGTGGTAAGGTTAGGGATGAGGTGGGATGGGATTGGGTCAAGGTGGTGAGGTGTGATTTGGAGAGTAAAGAGGAGACTTGACCTTCTGTAATGGTGGAAAAGTGGGGTTTGGAGGAGGAAGGTTGAATAGATATGAGGAGGGGTTGTGCGGACATTAGGCAAAAGCTTTGTCTGATAGTGTCAATCTTCTGCTTGAAGAATGAGGCAAAGTCTTCGGCTGAGATGAGAGAAGAGGGAGGAGGTGCTGGGGGACGAAGGAGAGAATTGAAAGTGTTAAATAGCTGTTTAGGGTTGTGAGACAGGGAGGATATGACAGATGAGAAGTAGGTTTGTTTTGCTGTAGTGAGTGCGGACTAGAAAATAGTGAGGGATTGTTTGAATGCGATGAAGTTCTCGATGGAGTGAGACCTTTTCCATCTCCGCTCCGCAACCCTGGAGGCCCGTCCCAGTTCTTTAGTAAGTTTGGTGTGCTAGGGTTGCCTGTTGATTGTGCGAGATTTGGTATGTGTGAGAGGGGCGATCGAGTCGAGAGCTGCAGCTATTGTGGTGTTATATGAAGCGGCAGCAACATCTGCATTGTGTAAGGAATTTATGTCTGTAAGAGGGAGGAGGGATTCAGAGAGTGAGTATAGGTCAAGGTGTTTGAGGTTTCTGCGAGTGTGTGTAAGTTTGTGGAGTGGGGATTGTGCACCTGGAGAGGAGAGGGTAGAGAATATGAGCAGGTTATGGTCAGAGAGAGGGAGGGGTGAGTTAGAGAGGTTGGATAGGGAACAGAGGCGGGTGAAGATGAGGTCCAGTGTGTGGCCATCTTTATGAGTAGCTGCCGAAGACCATTGAGCAAGGCCGAAGGAGGAAGTGATGGATAGGAGCTTAGAGACAGACGAGCGGGAAGTGTCAATGGGGATGTTGAAGTCACCCATTATGATAGTGGGGATGTCAGTGGAAAGGAAGTGAAGCAGCTAGGTGGTGAAGTGGTCTAAGAAAGTGGTGGCTAGCCCTGGGGGTCAGTAAATGACGGTCAGTTGGAGGTCATAGGGGGAATAGATGCGCACACAGTGCACCTCAAAAGAGGGGAGTGTAACAGAGGGTGGCAGTGATATTTGGGTGAAAGCGCAGGTATCTGACAGGAGAAAACCTACGCCTCCGCCATGTTTGCCGTTGGGGCGGGGGGTGTGGGAAAGGTGGATTCCGCCATATGAAAGTGCAGCTGGGGAGGCTGTGTCAGAGGGGGTGAGCCAGGTTTCGGTGATGGCGAGGAAGGAAAGTTTGTTAGTCATGAAAAGGTCGTAGATGTAGGAAAGTTTGTTGCAGACGGAGCGAGCATTCCATAGAGCTCCTGTTAGAGCAACTGAGGAAGTGGGGATTAGTTGGATGGGTATGAGATTAGAAGGGTTGCGACAGTTTGTGGAAGGTCGTGGATAGGAGGTAGAACTAACTGTGGGGATATGGCGAGGAGGACCAGGATTTGGAGAGATATCTCAAGCAGTGAGGAGGAGTAGAGGAGGAACCTAGTGCCATGATCGAGCATAGAATGTGAATAAAGCTTTGTTTCTGATATATTTCCTTGTGGGCTGTAGTATTGGTAACCAGCCACAAGATGCCACTGTCCCAGGTGCAGATGTCAGGTTAAGTCTGCCAGTAGTATTGCAGACAGTGAAGGGGTTAATTATGTGTGAGGACAGCCCATAGAGGGTGGGCACATTAGAAAAATCTCTGCTTAGTTTCCAGAAGCAGGAAGTGATAAGTCAGTGTTGTGTAGTGCCTGGGACAGGCCAGACAGGCTTCATATAACTGGCTGCTAGGGCAGACGTGGGCCCCATACCTCCAGACAGTAGTATCAGAAGAATGAAGATTCCCTCCACAAGAATCCCCTTAGCCGGCTGGAGAAACTCAACAGAGGTTTTGAGGACCTGCATTCTGTCTGCAGGCTGCAGAAGAAGCTAGGACTCAAGGCTAGGACGTGGGGAGAACTAGGATCCGGATATACTGTTACTGGTGAGGAAGATTCTCTAGGGCTAGAGAACAGAGCAACAGAGATGCTTCACTTAAAGAGGGAACCAGGGCTGAAGTTGTTTCCAGTACCTGTGGGAAAGATGACAACCCGTTGGGCCTTATCCATTATATCTGCCTGTAAATATTGTACATATTCCTCTTCCCCAAGTAAAGTCCCAGTTATGGTTAAGAACCTCGTGTCCTCTGAATTTATTGCTGCCCTGGTTCCAGAAGAGAAATGCCTGGAGACAGGTGCGACTGGATGGTCTGAAATAAATGGAGAGCACCACATATGCCGCAGCACATCAGAGAGAGAACACACATTGTCTGTAGGGTGCCAGAGCGAGCAGGGGCCACAGCTCGCCCACGACTACCTCACTGGGGCACCTTACATGTTCCCCTGCTGTGTACTGTGTAATGGCTGTGTCTGACTGTGCAGCAACATGGTCTGATCATACCACATGTCCTGGGCAGGGGAGGAAACAAAAGAGTATATAGACATTACTGCTTGGGATCACACCTTTCCTTCAAAGAAAGAATCAGCTGTGATCCCGTGCTGTAATGTCTGTATATACTCTTTTTCTTCCTCCCCTGCCCAGGAGATATGGTATGATCAGACCATTTTCCTGCACAGTCAGACAAAAATATTACACAAGGGAACATTTATAAGATTATCTCAGCACAGGAACATTTTATGTAAACACATCCAATTGTGGAACTTATTATTATTCAAAGATCTATTAATTAAAATGAACGTTTGTTCATGGGAAAAGCCCTTTAGATAGGTCTACGGAGGTGATGCAATTGATCCATTCTGAGCAACTTGCAAAACGCAATGTGGAGCACAACAGAGGGAAGCGGACACAGGGGAAGGAAACAGAGCCCAGGATACTCGGTAGCTTACACTATCCGTGAAAAGTCAAGGGAGCAGTCACAGTCTACTTTGAAATCTTGCAGTTTGGGCATTACAGGCAGCTCTCGGCAGCATTTGCCATCGGCGCAATGAGCAGATGGTTCTGAAGCCTCCACTGCTCATGTGCAGCAACGGTTGTAACTGGCCTGTTGTATTGTGAAAGCTGCATGACTTCAAAGGAAATAAGGACCACCCTCTTGACTATTTAGAGGTATCGCATGGTACTTTATAACTTTTCTTTTTTCTTTATGCTCCTCTGCCCAATTTAGAAAGGTGCATTTTGAGAAAGCTATTATTATTCTGTATACCAGAAGCAGTTTGGTGATAGTATATTAAATTAAAGGTTCTATTTATATTATGAAAAATTGTGTCAGCTGGATCCATAGATCAACAGAAAAAAATAAAAAAATGAAGTTGTCAGTCTCCTGGTTACATCCCATATCGTCTTTCTGGGGAAAATGAAATACTGCCTGTGGGGATCAAAGGTACAGAATGCTCAGGTGATGACTTTTGCCCTTTCTGGCAAATATTGTAAGAACCTTCTGACAATCAAAACTGCTAACATGTCTCCACTAGTGATGAGCGAGCACTAAAATGCTCTGGTACTCGTTGCTCTGGTCAAGCAAATTGGAATGCTTGAGTGCTCAGACCGAGCAACGAGCCCAATGTAAGTCTATGGGAAACTCAAGCATTTCTCCGGCACCACCCGGCGGTCTGCGGAGGGTCTAAAAATTGCCCAAATCGATGGGAACAGTGCTCAAATGGCATGGGAACAGCATGGGGAAGACCCCTGGAAGCATTTCTGACTCCCGGGTCACTGCTGTCAACAACGTTGTCAGAGTATTACGCCACTTTTACGAACTCAAAATAAAGCATGCAAAAACGAAACCAAAATGGATTTTCCTGGGAAAAATGTTAAGGAACATCCTTTCCAGGGTAATGACTTGTATATAAAGCAAAATAAATATACAAAAACAAAAATGCTCCTCCACACCTTGGGATATGTTCACACATAGCGTGTTTCCACTTTTGCATTGCTTTCAATGGTGAAAAATGCATTCACCAGGAAATGTCATTTTAACATTTTACTATCTTATCTGGCCATGTGGTGTGTGAGACATCATCAGACACATCCTGTTTCATTTATGAAGGAGGGACTCTGAAAGTCACAAACACTAATTTTATAGGGCCATCAGACGGCCCTTACTATTCTTAAAGGGCCAGCAGTCGGCTATGCTTTGTTGTTCCCATTATTAATGAGTGGGTCTCCTACACTGTTATTGCATATGCAGTGACTGCAAGGGCTGCCAAAAAATTGGATGCACCCCAATACCCCTTTGAAGAGACATAGAGGAGGGTCTCAGTAAAAAAAAATTATCCCATTAGAAAGGAGTGGGTCTCCTATAGTGCTAATGCCCATGCAGTGACTGCAAGGGCAGCCAAAATATGGGAAAAAACCCAATACCAATTTAAAGACGCATAAAGCTTTGGCCACAATAACGACATGTTCCATTTGGAAAGGAGCTGGTCTACTATACAGTTATAGGGTATGCAGTGAGTCCAACGGCTGCCAAAATGTAGGAAATACCCCAATAACAATTTAAAGACACATAGAGCTGGGCCACAGTAACGACATGTTCCTATTAGAAAGGAGTGGGTCTCCCATACTGTTATTGCTTATGTAGTGACTGCAACGGCTGCCAAAAATTTGAAGGAACTCCAATGCCCCTTGCAAGAGACGTAGAGGTCGGAGGGCCTCCTGAAAGCAATGTTCCCATTATTAGGAAGTGGGTTTCCCATACTGTTTGCCTATGCAGTGAACGCAACAGCTGCCAAAAATTTGGAGGAACTCCAATGTCCCTTGCAAGAGATGTAGATATGGTGATATGGTAGATATTGTGGTGATATGGTGGTGGAGGATGAGGAGAAGGAGGAGGACAAGAGCAAATAGCCAAAATCAGAAAGCTTAAACTCATATCTGGGTGTGAATACAAAAGTGCATGCGTATAGTGTTAGACCTCCTAAAAAAAAGACACTGTATTTGACTTTATGCTACGGAGATATCATTCGGTGGTGTTGAGAAGTCTGGCCAAACCAGCCCTTGTTCATTTTTATAAGAGTCAGCCTGTCAGCATTTTCAGTTGACAGACGGATGCGCCTATTGGTTATAATTCCACCAGCGGCACTAAAAACCCGCTCTGACAAAACGCTAGCGGCAGGGCAGGCCAGGACCTCCAAGGCGTAGCGAGCCAGTTCATGCCACATTTCCAACTTGGATAGGCAAAGAGGAATCACGGAGGACGTTGGTACGGTCGGCTATGTACTCCCTCACCACCTTCTGAAACTTTTCCCTCCTTGTGAGAGTAACCCGCGCATCAGGGCCTGTGCGATAGAGTCTGAGAAAACTGTCCCACAACTTTGACAGTGATCCCCTGCCTCTGCTGGATTGCATATGTGTCTCTCTCGCCTGTACACCTTGGTTATCCAATGAACTGTGACCTCTGCTGCCAGCGTTTTCAGATGGGAATTTTTTTAATAATTCCGCAACAAGGGATTTCTCGTACTGCCCCATTTTATTAGGCCTGTCCTGCGTGGGAGTGAGAGACAGAAAGTTCTCCTTGTAGCATGGGTTTAGAAGTGTCACCAACCAGTAATGACTGTCACCCAAAATTTGGACAATGCAAGGGTCACGGGGAAGGCAGTGTAACATAAACAAATAGATGCAGGAGATCTGGGTAGGTTTTGAGAAACTGCTGAACCACGAGGTTAAGCACATGTTCCAGGCATGGCACGTGTGTGAGCTCTCCTTGCTTCAGAGCCGCTATCAGGTTCCGGCCATTGTCACACATGACCATGCCTGGCTATAGGTTCAGTAGTGTCAGCCACAGTTCTGCCTGCTCTTTCAGAGCTGTCCAGAACTCTTCAGCGGTGTGTGGTTTGTCACTTAAGCATAGTAGCTTCAGCACAGCCTGTTGCCGCTTGGCCGAGACAGTGCTGCAGTTCTTCCAGCTTCTGACAGTTGTGGTCATTTTAGAGATGGAGGCTGAAGAGGAGGAGGAGGAGGTGAAGTAGCTGTAGAATGTGGGGGCAACCCTGTTTGACACAGGGCCCGCAATCCTCGGCGTCAGGAGGGCATGTTCCGTCCCAAGGTCTGACTGGGTCCCGGCTTCCACTATATTAACCCAGTGTGCCATCAGCGAGATGTACCATCCCTGCCCACAAGCACTTATCCACGTGTCTGTGATTCGGTGGACTTTCCCAGTAACTCCATTGTGGAGGGCGCGGCTAATGTTTTGGGACACGTGCTGGTGTAATGCGTGGATGGCACACCGGGAGTCATAGTGGCAGCTGGGGACCGAGTACCGAGGGACGGCCACCGCCATCAGGTTGCGGAATACTTCTGTCTCCACGAGCCTAAAAGGCAACATTTTGAGGTCAAGCATTCACGAAATGTGTGAATTTAGTAGTGTGGCCTGAGGGGCGTTGGCTGCGTATTTGCGCTTGCGTTCCAAGGACTAGGATAGGGACAACTGAACGCTGCGCTGGGACAAGGACGTGGACGTGCTTGCTGATGGTGCTAGTTGAGAGTGTGCAACGACACGTGCAGGGCGGAAGGCATCTT
The DNA here is from genome assembly GCF_046119375.1 of Phyllobates terribilis. NCBI lineage: Eukaryota > Metazoa > Chordata > Amphibia > Anura > Dendrobatidae > Phyllobates > Phyllobates terribilis. Next base: position 52,713,277 of record NW_027362767.1, on the reverse strand, counting down.
CGCATGCGCCATGGACAGGGGATTGGCGTGCACGCACAACAGCGGAAGAAGGAGTGGTATCACCCCCAAACACTGTTTCTGGACCGCTTAGTATATAATTATGAAGTATGAAATATGAATAGCATTACTGCTGTGGAAAATATAAATAAATGAGAAATTTTAGCGCATGTAATTATGAAGTATGAAATATGAATAGCATTACTGCTGTGGAATATAGAAATAAATAAGAAATCTTAGCGCATAAATTGGCCAATTAATGTGTACCTGACAGCCGCGATAAGGCGTTTATCGATGTCAGGACCCTATCAATGTGAATACCTCTCTAAAGGACATCCGTCTGCTTATGTGTGGGAAAGTAAGATCCTACTGCAATTAAAACCACCTGCGGCATCAGGGTGGAGTGCTCAGTCAAAGCTGAAATATAGAAGTAGAAAAAGCTGACGGCACTTCCAATACAAGAAATAGGTGTGAACAGAAATAAATGAGAAATCTATGCCCTAAGATTTCTCATTTATTTTTATATTCCACAGCAGTAATGCTATTCATACTTCATATTTACATGCGCACTCCTTTTGACTCACTTGACACTGGCTAGGCGAGAGGCCCAAATCTACAAATGGAAAAGTGAACAGCTTTTCTGAGTGTCCAAGTGAGGGATCAGTTGTCTCCGGGCACTCAGCATGGCTGGAGGAAGGAGGATCAGGGTGAGGAATATGCGGTTCAGACTAACGGCTACTGATACTTGACCTTGTGGAAGACAGGGCGGTAGTGGTGGTGGCAAAGTGACTGGAAGCATTATTTGCTATCCAAAGAACAACCTTTTGACACTGCTCTGGGTTCAATAGTGGTGTGCTGTGGTCCCCTAGCAATTGGGACAGGAAGGTCGGGCAACAAGATGTGGGTGTTTGTTGTGGCACAATTTCAGCTTGCCCATGGCCTCGGCCTCTGCATGCACCATCAACATCACGTCCACTTCCCCGTCCCTTACCACACACCTTGCCCATTTTAAATGGAGGACAATATTTTCCACGTTCACTACACATGGCTGATTTTGGAACGCAGGTATATGTGATGCGTCTGACAGAGAACCACGGTTTTAAATAGCAGGCCTGTAATTTACTAATACTATTCTTCACAGATACCTAGTGTGAATAGCTTGACCGACACACTGCTACGAAATGGAAGGCAGAAATGTCTTATTTTGGAACTGTGTTATACTGTATGTGAGATATGTCTGACAGAAAACCATGGTTTTAACTAGCAGGCCTGTAATTTACTAATACTATTCTTCACAGAGACCTAGTGTGAATAGCTTGACCGACACACTGCAACAAAATGGAAGGCAGAAATTGCTGATTTTGGAGCACAGTTATATATGTGATACGTCTGACAGAGAACAACGATTTTAAATAGCAGGCCTGTAGTTTAGTAATACTATTCTTCTCAGAGACCTAGTGTGAAAAGCTTGACGGAGACACTGCAACAAAATGAAAATGTAAGCCAATATTTTTCAGGTTCAGTTCAAATTTTTTGATTTATATCGCTGTAATGTGGAAAAGATCTGGCTGTATTCTGCAGTGCTAACAAGCAAATGGAGCAGAAAAAATTGTGTACTCTGGATTGCTTTTTAAGCAAATAATCAGGATTGAGACAAAAAAAAAATTGGCCCTGGCCCCTGATACCTGGGGCTATTTCTACAAATATCTATAAGAACAGCAGCAGCAGGAACATGCTATGGACCCTCTTGCACTATATGCATTGCAGTCTGCCACATACACGGCCTGCCTATCTTCTTCTATCACCTTCACCACTGAAAATATGCACCTGGATTAGTCCTCAGAAGGACTGTTAGTTCAGATGGATATATATATATGTTGTGGAATACCTATACTAACTCTAAACAAGCAAATCTCTCCCTACTCTGCCTGATTCCGGAGTGACAGTGACGAGCATGGCGGCTCCAGGTCTGATATAGACCTGATGACGCTGTGCGGCCAGCCAATCACTGTAATGCCACAACCAACATGGCTACAGCATTACAGTGCGTGGCAAGCAATCCCTGCATGTTCATTGGCTCTGTAAAGAGCGCCAAACATGCAGGGAGGGACACGAGTTCCTGCCCGAGCAATCTGGAAATACTCACCGAGCGCTAAGCTTGTCGAGCACCGTGATGCTCGGGCGAGTACCGAGCAGTGGCGAACACTTTCGCTCATCACTAGTTTCCACTTGTATAAAAAGTAAAAAAAAAAAATAATAATAATAATAATAAATATGCATTAGTTATTATTCCTGGATTTTTTTAGTATCTTTAATATTATTTATCATTTTATTTTTAATCATCAAGTATCATTTTATTTATGTTATTGTTGTTACTATATTCCTATTCATACTATAATAGTAGTTATTAATATAATTATTAATAAATGATTACAAATCTTATTATTATTACTATGTTATTATTTTAATAATATATGTAAATATATATAAATAATAGTTTTTAATAAAAGTAAAAAAAAAAAGTATATACTGTATATATATCATTTATCATTTTAGATTCAATCATGTATAATTTTATTTATCATTCTTGTTACTATATTTTTATTTATACTTTAATAATAGTAATTATTGTCATTATTAATGATATAATATGCTATAAATATTATTACTATATATCATTTTAATATATATATATATGCAATCATATGTAAATAATATAAAATAATATGATAGTTTTATTGTTGCTATTGTAGTTATTATTATAGTATAAATGTAGTTACCGTGCCAATAGCATAATAATTAATAATAATAATAATGAAAAAATAAATCTACATAATAATTGTTGTTACTAATAATATTCAGAAATTAGAAACCTCCCTGCAGTTTTTTTTTCTGCTTTTAGTTATATAATGCACTTTGCTCCATTTTGCTTTTTATTTTTTATTCTGTCGTCTGCTGAAATACAATACAGAGAGATCACAATAATTGTAAGATGTTGATGGCCACAGTCTGCAATCGTCACGTAGTGAAATCCAGAACCTGCACCTTTTTATAACAGCACAGAGAGACTTCAAATACACCAAGACTTCTTTTTCCACAGTTTGAGCCCAAGTACAAAGTCCTTGGACCTTTAGAGCCCTATCTAGGTGCCAAACTACTATAAAGCGAATTCATGTCAGATGTGTCTGCGACAAAGTTCCCGCATCAATATAAAATAACAGAGGCGCTTATACTTATAAAGCCGCTCCGAGTTTGTCTTATCCCCAGGAATGCAATTCACATAAAATAGGCAATTACTGCATGATACTTGGATGGACGTGTTTGCTCCAAGCAAAGTAGTGACACCTGCAGCTCCTGAGGTTGTGGGGGACTCAAAATCTCTTCATTTCCATCCCACTCGTCTGCCCCCACTGTGCCAATGACATCACCAGCCTTGGGAAGAAACATTCTTTCCTTTTCCGATGAGACATAGCAATACTTGCAAAGTTAACTTCCAACATGAGCTTCCAATCATCTTCCTACTTTCTTGACGGTACAGTTGCAATAAGAAAAAAATATATATATATCAGAAAGTGAGTTTTTAACTCTTAATATTTCATCACAAATTTGCCTAATAAAATTCTAAAATGTAGATAAAAAAAAGGTTAATTAGGATGAGCGGAATTTGTTTTACAGTTTCCAGGAAGATGAAGAAAATTTACTACATATTTTTCGACTAACATTTTTGGATCAAACTTTTCTTAAAACTTTGCAAATGTGTTGAAAAAAAATCTTGCCCATTATAATTCCCTTTTCTGTTTTTTTTTGTACTTTTTATTTAGACTTTTCCAAGAAGAATAATAGAAGAATAATACAATGTGAAGATTTAAGAAAAACATTTTTTTTAAATAGAAATATATATTTTTTAACAGAGTGATATAAAAAAAGACGTGAAGAACAAGACCGGGTTTTTTTTTTTACTCACATCTAACCTCTTGCCGTCTCTTTCAGATACTCAATGCAGTATAATGCAGAATCGTCCCAATCATCTGCATTGTATAAAGAAAAAGGCACTGTTCTTTATAGATACATTAAAAAGATGCTCTCATATGCGGAAGCATTCACATATTCCCGAAAATTGAATATAAAGGCCATGCTGATTACTCCTCATCCCCATATAGCTGAATATTCAATATTTCCAGCAGTTCAGAAAATGCTATTTTGAGAAATTATTAATTTGGCCATGAATAACTTAAACTCGGGCTTGTTCTGGGGCCACACGAGCTTCTTACCGAGGATGTCATTTGTGTGCTAGGTTTGATGTGTGTGAAGTGATTGGGATCTGCCTCGGTGGTTTACAATGAGATATCAATCGGAAGGAAAGAAAAAAAATAATAATAAGTCGACCATTTTTTTTTTTCATTTTGCAGTTTTTAGAAGAAAACTTTCTGATTGTTGATTCGCATGGGAAAACGCTGATTCCGGCAATGACAGGGATCACAGCATGAAATGGAATGAGATACTAGTAATAGATTGCTTCTCATTTCATAGCGGCTCTCTGGTTAACTATTTGATGATTGGAATAATCTGATGTTATGCATGAGCTAAATATATTTTACATATCACTATATACCATGGATCTATTTATCTGTACCTAATATTTAATATTGATCTATTGACTGGAAAAGTCATAGAATGCCTATATGTTTCACTTAGGTTTTTTATCTGTACATGGCAAAACGCTCAGTTAGTCTCTCAGTATGTTCGGAACTTGGAGGATTTGTAATGTACTGGGTGGAATGAATCCTCCATTCCTTGGTCACTACTTGTTTTGCAATTGCCTTGTTATAAGAAAGCTGTACGGTGGTCAAAAGAGATCCCTAGCTGGTCAGTGTGGTCTCTCTCTGGACAGAGCAGAGTGGTTGCTTTTTAGCGTGCATGCAAGCTACAATTTTGAGTGTAAGACAGATAGGGAAGTTCTACTGTATAGTAAGTGGTCAGATGAGTGGGGTTCTCTTTATTTTTTGTTTTGGATCTTACCACCTAAATGTTTTTTGTCTGGACTGGCTAAAAGATACCAATAAAAGCCAAAAAGGACTCAAGCTTTAGGACATTGGAAGCCTTTCTGTGTCTCTGTTGCTCTAACCAGTGAGATAAATTCCAACATGTCGTGGAGGATGCGGGCAACTAGGATGCTTGAAGAGACAGTGTACCTGTTACGATACTGGCGTAATACTACTGGAAACTAGTGGCTAAAGGAGCACGAGCAGGAACAGCAAGCGATAGTAGACGTTCTTGTAGCTAGCAAAAGGAGTTGTAGGAAAGTAGTAACAAGCTATCGGGGTAACCACCAGATCAATCAAATTATAAGCAAGGTAGTTAAAATATAACGTTTATTAGATATATATTAAAATTTCTTTATATAAAAAACCCAAAGAGCCATATAATGAACCCTGAGGCTGAGTTCACACGATGCGTTTTTCATGCGTTTCCGCGGCGTTTTTGCAGTTGCGGAAACGCCGCGGAAACGCATGAAAAACGCATGGTAGAAGGGCAGCAATGTTCCCCAATGGAAATCCGCATGTGCTGTGCCCATGATGCGGATTTTTCCGCAGCGTAAACGCTGCGGTCAAAAATCCGCAGCATGTCAATTAATTTTGCGGAAACGCTGCTCTTTTGCCGCCATTGACTTGCATTAGACCGCATGGAATCCGCATCACTGTATATGTTGATGCGCTTTTCATGCGGTCCAATGTGCGGATGGTACCCGGGTGTGGAGGAGAGGACTCTCATCCAGACCCAGGTACCATTAAAAAAAAAGAATAAAATAAAAAATATATATATTCTCACCTTCTGACGGCCCGCGCAGCGTCCTCCTGGCTTCCCGGGCACTTCGCGGTTGAATGAAGGACCTTCGCTGACGTCAGAGTCATGTGACGGGTCACGTGACGCTGACGTCGGAAGGTCCTAAAGTCTTCACTGCCGGCAGCCGGGACCGATGAAGCAGGACACCGGGGGCCATCAGAGGGTAAAGTATAGATTTATTTTTTATTTTTTAACATTCACACACTATATAAATCCATGCCGGTTGCATGGATTTATATAGTGTGAAGTTGACAAGCACTTTCCAAGTGATGCTAAAATCGCTTGGGAAGCGCTTGTCAACCCGCATGCGGAAATGAAAGTGAAGACCGCTTCATTTCCGCATGTCCCTGGCAGGAAACCGCATGTACAATCCGCATGCGTTTTTTCCTGCCAGAGAGATGCAGAAACGCTCAGGAAAAAATCCTGAGCATTTCTGCATCGTGTGCACATACCCTGAGTCTTCTGAATTACCATCAACAGCTTATAGCTGTATATACATGCAAACCACACCTCAAAATGCCAAGTACCAAGTATATAGGGTTTAGAAGAGTCAGCCTCAGTTCATCCAGAACATAGAGGATCATATAATTAAATATTACCCTTACTAGTGTTGGTTGACATTTTTAGTAACAATCATATAGAGATACCATGCATGTGCTCAAAAAGATGTATAATAGGTCAAGATAATATTCACCAACCTAGCACATATATAAATCCTGCGACTCATCTCACAGGAGTGTGCAATACATTATCAATAACCTTAGGTATACAATGAAATCTCACATGCCCTTTAACAAAATGGTACCATGGACTATACAGTGAAATCCCACATGCCCTTTATTCAAAAAAGGTACCGTGGGCCATGTCAGGGAAAATCAACAAAGCCTCACTGAAAGAATCCTTCGGGTTATTGTTGTACAAAGCATAATGAAACAATCTCACCCAATCCTATAGTGCATCATGGCTTGATTCATCCTGGTATAATGTCATCCTATTATTCAAGACCAAGGAGTATTGGAGTTGTAGGAAACAATCCGTAAATAGGTGAGAACAATCTAGGTAAGAATGTTCAGGAGCATGGAGACTGGAAACTAGGCTAACAGCTAGACACAATACTCAAGCAATGAATGAGAGATCCATGAGGCTTTAAGTAAGCCCAAACAGGAATCAAGATGGATCCCACAGATTCAGAATCTGCCTTCTTAGTAAAGGACAATTGCAGAACACAACAGAAGCCTCCAGTGGTAAGGAGTGGGATTGCAGCACAATTAAGGTGAACAATAGCAGACACTAGTGTTCAAACTGTAGAAGGACAACTGGAATCCCGACAACTTAACTAATAAATCAGCTGGTAAGGCATACTGTTCTTCTTCAACATGCCAAAGCACTACAGCAACAAGTGGAAGCCATGTTGGGAAGAAAGACTAATCGCATTGTTGGGTGGAGTTCACCTAGCAACTGCAAAAGAACAGCAGCAAGTAAACAAGTTTCTGCTGCAGCAGATATAAGCTTTGTCAGAGAGACATGACATGCTGCAAGGACCATGGCTTACACCTCAGCAGTTAGTGCAGAACACTTTCAGGAAGATGACATTTGTACGTTTGAAAAGATTGCAGAGTTTCCTGAGGACAAGTGGTCTAAGGGGCTGGCTCCCATCCTAGTCGGGTTACTGTAAAAAGCTAATTTTGAACTGAGAGCACAAGATGCTAAGGTGCATGTAAGTTCAAAGGTGCAATCCTAGCCAGGCCGGATCACACATTTATGATCCATTCCTCCTCACCAATAAATGGTTACAACATGTGGCATTTGCTTCATCTCAAATTGTGGAGCAAGTTGTTTATAACCGACTTGTCAATTGCGGAGCAATTTACATCTACAGAGGAGTACTTCAAGAACTTGCATTCCACACAGATAACTGATAGAAGCCAGAGAAGACCAGCTTTGGGTAAGCTTATTGCTTTTTCTAATGGGATCAGACTGTATTCTAAAGAAAAGGGTGTAACATACTCGGGTAAAACATATGAAAGGCTACCAATTCCAAAAAGACACTATCACGATTCATCCGCTCAGTGAGTGACTGTTTTGCTGCCCTATGAGTCATACTGAGTTGTCTGTGTTTTGATTGACAACTCGGCTGCCCATTCTTGTGATGGGAGTGCTGAGCTGTCGGTACTTTGATTGATAGCTCGGCCATCCAATCTGTGACTGGGAGAAGCTAGGCTTTCTCCAGGTGTTCTCTGTTCTGGAGATTGTCCAGCTACTTAACTGAGCTGTCTGCCTCTGATCCCTGTCTGATGTAGTTTGTGCTTCCTGGTGAGCGTTTGCCTGATTCTGTAGTGCTAAGTTCTGATCTTCCGCTGCCTGACCCTTTGGACCGTGTCTGGCTATCCCTTCATCGTGTCCTTTTGCTTTGATCCCCTATCTCAGGGGCGAACTGGCCCACCGGAGGATCGGGAAAACCCACGGTGGGCCCCGGGTCTCATTGGCCACACCCTCAAGCCCCACCCCCCTACACCCCCTGGGCCCTGTACAGAGAACAGAGGGCCCCCCCGGCTCGCTAATCATATCGGCAACACTGCCGATATGATTAGTGATGGGAACTCCGCAGCGGCAAAGCAGGGAGAGCGTTCTCCCTGCTCTGCCTGCTGCCGCAGTGCCCCTCTGCCTCCTCTGCGCAGCGCGACACTGACATCATCGCCCTGGGACTGCTTCCTGTGCGCGCTGTGGAGGACGGACCCGGCGCCGCCCCAGGCAGTGGCAGCAGAATCCATGGGCTCCTGTCAGGCATGTATTATTGGAGGCAGCAGAATCCATGGGCTCCTGTCAGGTATATAGTATTGGAGGCAGCAGAATCTATGGGCTCCTGTCAGATATATAGAATCATAGAATGGTAGAGTTGGAAGGGACCTCCTGGGTCATCTGGTCCAACCCCCTGCTCAAAGCAGGATTCACTAGATCATCTCAAACAGATGTCTGTCCAGCCTCTGTTTGAAGACGTCCATTGAAGGGGAACTCACCACCTCTCGTGGCAGCCTGTTCCACTCATTAATCACCCTAACTGTCAAAAAGTTTTTTCTAATATCTAATCTGTGTCTCCTCCCATTTAGTTTCATCCCATTGCTTCTAGTCTTTCCTTGTGCAAATGAGAATAAAGATGATCCTTCTACAATGTGACAGCCCTTGACATATTTGTAGACAGCTATTAAGTCTCCTCTCAGTATAGTATTGGAGGCAGCAGAATGTATGGGCTCCTGTCAGGTATATATTATTGGAGGCAGAAGAATGTATGGGCTCCTGTCAGGTATATATTACTGGAGGCAGCAGAATCTATGGGCTCCTGTCAGGTATATATTATTGGAGACAGCAGAGTCTATGGGCTCCTGTCAGGTACATATTATTGGAGGCAGAAGAATCTATGGGCTCCTACCAGGTATATATTATTGGAGGCAGCAGTATCTTCTATGGGCTCCTGTCAGGTATATATTATTGGAGGCAGGAGAATGTATGGCCTCCTACCAGGTATATATTATTAGAGGCAGGAGAATGCATGGTCTCCTGTCAGGTATATATTATTGGAGGCAGCAGAATCTATGGGCTCCTGTCAGGTATATATTATTGGAGGCAGCAGAATCTATGGGTCCTGTCTGGTATATATTATTGGAGGCAGCAAAATCTATGGGCTCCTGTTAGGTATATATTATTGGAGGCAGGAGAATGTATGGGCTCCTGTCAGGTATATATTATTGGAGGCAGCAGAATGTATGGTCTCCTGTCAGGTATATATTATTGGAGGCAGGAGAATCTATGGGCTCCTGTCAGGTACAGTACAGACCAAAAGTTTGGACACACCTTCTCATTTAAAGATTTTTCTGTATTTTCATGACTATGAAAATTGTACATTCACACTGAAGGCATCAAAACTATGAATTAACACATGTGGAATTATATACTTAACAAAAAAGTGTGAAACAACTGAAAATATGTCTTATATTCTAGGTTCTTCAAAGTAGCCACCTTTTGCTTTGATGACTGCTTTGCGCACTCTTGGCATTCTCTTGATGAGCTTCAAGAGGTAGTCAACGGAAATGGTCTTCCAACAATCTTGAAGGAGTTCCCAGAGATGCTTAGCACTTGTTGGCCCTTCTGCCTTCACTCTGCGGTGCAGCTCACCCCAAACCATCTCTATTGGGTTCAGGTCTGGTTACTGTGGAGGCCAGGTCATCTGGCGTAGTACCCCATCACTCTCCTTGTTGGTCAAATAGCCCTTACACAGCCTGGAGGTGTGTTTGGGGTCATTGTCCTGTTGAAAAATAAATGATGATCCAACTAAACGCAAACCGGATGGAATAGCATGCCGCTGCAAGATGCTGTGGTAGACATGCTGGTTCAGTATGCCTTCAATTTTGAATAAATCCCTAACAGTGTCACCAGCAAAGCACGCCCACACCAGCACACCTCCTCCTCCATGCTTCACGGTGGGAACCAGGCATGTAGAGTCCATCCGTTCACCTTTTTTGCGTCGCACAAAGACACGGTGGTTGGAACCAAAGATCTCAAATTTGGACTCATCAGACCAAAGCACAGATTTCCACTGGTCTAATATCCATTCCTTGTGTTCTTTAGCCCAAACAAGTCTCTTCTGCTTGTTGCCTGTCCTTAGCAGTGGTTTCCTAGCAGCTATTTTACCATGAAGGCCAGCTGCACAAAGTCTCCTCTTAACAGTTGTTGTAGAGATGTGTCTGCTGCTAGAACTCTGTGTGGCATTGACCTGGTCTCTAATCTGAGCTGCTGTTAACCTGCGATTTCTGAGGCTGGTGACTTGGATAAACTTATCCTCAGAAGCAGAGGTGACTCTTGGTCTTCCTTTCCTGGGGCGGTCCTCATGTGAGCCAGTTTCTTTGTAGCGCTTGATGGTTTTTGCAACTGCACTTGGGGACACTTTCAAAGTTTTCCCAATTTTTCGGACTGACTGACCTTCATTTCTTAAAGTAATGATGGCCACTTGTTTTTCTTTACTTAGCTGCTTTTTTCTTGCCATAATACAAATTCTAACAGTTTATTCAGTAGAACTATCAGCTGTGTATCCACAAGACTTCTGCACAACACAACTGATGGTCCCAACCCCATTTATAAGGAAAGAAATCCCACTTAAAAATATATATAGAAAAGGAGGCGCTAGTAGGCTGATCACTATCAGCGGCGAATTAGGAGACACAAACCACTAAGTGTCAGTGGGTAGGTGTGGCAAATTACAGACAGTTTTAATTCATGCTTAGGTATTGTGACGGACTCAAGGTTTAAGATAAAAAGGTTATTCTTTATTTAGGGTCATAAAATGTTATAAAATGTTAAAAGATGATATAAAAAGTTACTTTTAGATGCAAAAAGTCAATACACAAGTGACGCACCCCCTGGGCCATATTCTTTAGGGGGAATATCCGGAGCCGGATCAGATGGGAGTTGTAGTCTTCCGAGTGGCTGTGACCCGGTCCGTGCCCAGGGTGTCAAACTCAGTTGTATGTGGCAGTCCTACAGATGTTATAAGTTCTTAATGTCGACTACGCCACCCGTTGTGTTGCGGTCACTATGGCCGCCGCTGCAGCAGGGTCCGCTGAGGCTGATGGTGCAGGTGCAGCTTTGGTGATATAACCCCCAACGGGTGGGGTATAGCCTCAGGGGGATCAGGTGCAGAGGATGGGGGTTGTGGTGATGCAGTGTAGACGGCAATCAGAGACAGAGTCGGGTTATGCAGTTTAGGATGTTTACTCACTGCTGATGTTCCGGTCACTCCAGCTTCGAGTGACCTCCCGAGCCGTGCTGCGTCCACCAGGTTCTGGATCCAGCCAACCCCCAAATAAGTCCGGAGCGTGACCCTGAGCTCTCCTTCTGTCCTTTCCTCTGGCCGTCCCCACTAGAGATCCACCCAGGTCCAGCTCCCTCGGGCCTTCTGTTGGGAGACCCTTGGCCTTGGGTTCCCTGACCCTCCACGTGGTGTGCCTTCGTGGTGGATGTGGTGGGTGGCCGTGGCAAACGCTGCCCACGGCCTCCGGTCTCTGGCTGGGGTGTGTTTTTGCCCCCACCAGCTTGGGTTCCGGTACCCTGCGCCGACCCTTCACCCGGGGATTTAATTTGGGGTCTTAGAGTCCTTTCTTCTGTTTCCCCCTCTGGGTCTCTCTCTCTCCTCTCTCACTCTGGGTCTCTCTTCTCCTCCGCTCGCTGACTTTCTCTCTGCAACTGACCCTGTTCTTAGTTGGTGCCCACCTTATATACACCCTCTATGTGTGAGCTCAGGTGACCAGCACCCAATAAGCTCCTATCTTTACCCAGGCTGCTCCCCCTATCTGCCCCTACACTACTTGGGATGTACCACCCCCCTCCCACTCCAGCCAGGAACAGACTCGGTCGTACCTGCACATTTCTAAGTGGGAGTACCGTCGGTCTGCTCCTCGGAAATGGGATGTGTGTAGTGCATGCAGCCTACCGAGCTCAGATCCACACTCCATCCTTACCTGGGAGTGGAATATCACACCTCTGGGTTGAGGTGCAATACCCCTGTAGCAGCCAAATCCTCAGGGTGCTACATTCCCCCCTGGTAAATCACAGCACGTCCTCGGGCTGTAAGACAAAAACACTAAAACATACAAAATTTTTTCCATAAACAACATAAAACATATAAAACAACATTATATATATATATAAAACATTCTCGTCGTCTCTTGTTTCTCCTCCGGTCACTGTGCAACGTGTGACCGGGTAAAGTGCGACAGTCTCTCTGGAAAACTGGTTTTCCCATAAAACCGGTAGGGGGCGCTTTAGGACGCGCAACTATATACAAGGATATGGCCGCTCTCAGTCCTCGGCCAGTTAAGGAGGGAAAGGGAATGGCTGCTCACAGTCCTCAGCCTGTGGGATTAAGGGTAAACGGGTAAACAGTTCACTCAGCTGGTCCCAACGGGGACTATATTTGCAGTAACAGTTTCTTTATACCCCGATCGGGTAACTATTTACAGCACCTACTCCGCTGTACTCAACAACGTCTTCCTCCTGCTCCTTCTTTGGGGATCTCAGCTTCAGACCCGTCCGGATCCTCTTGCTCTTCCTCCTCACATCGCAGCTCCTCCTCTGTCAGGCGATGCACATGGAGGGCGTAAGGTCCTTTGGCACACTTGTGCCGGGTAAAGGTGACCTTGTCCCCGATATAAAGGTCACGACCTCTGTGCCCCTCCGGCAGATGGGACTCCACATCTCTGCGCGTGACAAAGACGTCGCCGGGGGTGTTGTGGTCTCTGATGAAGCCCCACCCATGCTGCATGTTGAACTTAATTACAGTCCCGGTGGTGCGGGGACTGTGCGCTGCACGGGGGTCCCTCCTGGTTCGGCTCTTCTGCTCGGCGCTCCTTATTTGGGCCTGTTGTTCCCAGACCCGCCTCTCTCTCCGCTCCCTCGCAAACTCCTCGAGCTGCTGTCGGCAGCACGCAGCACGCTCCGCAGCAGCTGCCCTGGTTTCTTGAGTGAACCCCATTAGGTCTTCTCCGGTGGGGTCCCACTCAAATTGGGTCTCTTCAAGCGGGGGCGAGATCCTTATCACGGGCTTCGGAGCCGGAATCAGGGGTGCACACATGGCCCCAACTCTCCTCTGGTGCTCCAGTTCATAATATTTCTGGGGCCAGATGAAAGGCTGCCCGTCCGGCCACGTGTGCTGGGCAAACAAGTCCTCTCCCAGACGCGGCACCCTTGGTTTTACGGGTGCGGGCGCGGTGGTGGTGGCGCCCGGGTTGCCCAGGCCTTGCGGCCAGGCCTGGTGCACCTGGAAGGTGAAGGGCACCGTCAGGACGGCGGCGCCCTGGGCTACCTGGCCTTGCGGCCAGGCCGGAGGCTCCGCGGAGGTAGGGGGCGCTGTTGGTGATGCGACGCCCGGGAATTCTAGGCCCTGCGACCAGGCTGGTGTTACTTCCTGTTTTGCCACGCTCGCGGTCGGTGCGCATGGCGTCACAGGGGTCGCGGCGGCGGCTTCCGGTTGGGGCCTAGTCTGCGTCGGTGACATGGCGTTTTCGGGCACAGCAGGGGGACTTTCGGGCTCTGCGACGGGGAGCTGGGGCAGGTAAGCGGTGTCCTGGTTTGGGGTATAGACGTTCCCTTTACCTGCCTCCATGCGTTCGGCTCCCTTCTCGGCGCCGTCTCCGGCCTTGGGTCCTCCCGCGCCATCCTCAGAGGCGGTCTGTCTCCTCATCTTGGCTGGCGTGCTCCGGGTCTTGGTTTGCTGGGCCATCTCTCGGCTCCACTCCGCCAATGTCTCTCGCTGTACCCGGGCCATCCTCCGTGCGAGGCCCTCCAGGGCAGTCTGCGCACACTCCCGGTCTCGGGGGAGCTGTGCGAGGACCTCCACTAGGCCTAGTGGGGTCGTGGTTTCCAGCAGGCTCCTGACCAACGGGTCGGTGCTGCTCTGCTCTTCTTCCAGCAGGCTCCTGGCCAGCGGGCCGGTGCTGCTCTGCTCTCTGGCCATCTCCGGGTGAGCTTCTCTGCTACTCCTCTCCAGGCTTCTTGCCTCCGGGTGCGCTCGCTCTAGACTGCTCCAGGCGACACCCATCTTTGCTCTCTCCTTTCGTCTCCTCCCCCTTCGAGGGCGGTCCCGGGGCCACTTGGTGACTGTCAGCTCCAGGGGCTGTTCTTTCACGCTGACAGACACCTCTAGCATCACAGTCTCTGTTGGTGGGGGCGGTTTCCACTTTTGGCGCCATTTTCGGTCCTGGCCCACGATGGGAGGTGGCCTCTCGCCACCCTCTGGCACGCCCATAATGGCGTCCGCTCTGGCAAGGCGGGAAATCTTCGGAAATGGCGGGAATCGCTTCCCAGTGGCGGGAAACTCTGCAGATGGCGGGAAAACGCTGTTAATGGCGGACAACCGGCGGGAATCGACTGGTGATGGGGTCCGATGGCGGGGACCCTCCGGAACCGGCAGGAGACTCCTTTTTGAGGTAAACTCGCACTTTTCTTCAGGCACGCAGTACCCGGGTGTTGCGGGCACGTAATCCTGCCGACTACGCCAAAGTTGACGCACCCCCTGGGCCATATTCTTTAGGGGGAATATCCGGAGCCGGATCAGATGGGAGTTGTAGTCTTCCGAGTGGCTGTGACCCGGTCCGTGCCCAGGGTGTCAAACTCAGTTGTATGTGGCAGTCCTACAGATGTTATAAGTTCTTAATGTCGACTACGCCACCCGTTGTGTTGCGGTCACTATGGCCGCCGCTGCAGCAGGGTCCGCTGAGGCTGATGGTGCAGGTGCAGCTTTGGTGATATAACCCCCAACGGGTGGGGTATAGCCTCAGGGGGATCAGGTGCAGAGGATGGGGGTTGTGGTGATGCAGTGTAGACGGCAATCAGAGACAGAGTCGGGTTATGCAGTTTAGGATGTTTACTCACTGCTGATGTTCCGGTCACTCCAGCTTCGAGTGACCTCCCGAGCCGTGCTGCGTCCACCAGGTTCTGGATCCAGCCAACCCCCAAATAAGTCCGGAGCGTGACCCTGAGCTCTCCTTCTGTCCTTTCCTCTGGCCGTCCCCACTAGAGATCCACCCAGGTCCAGCTCCCTCGGGCCTTCTGTTGGGAGACCCTTGGCCTTGGGTTCCCTGACCCTCCACGTGGTGTGCCTTCGTGGTGGATGTGGTGGGTGGCCGTGGCAAACGCTGCCCACGGCCTCCGGTCTCTGGCTGGGGTGTGTTTTTGCCCCCACCAGCTTGGGTTCCGGTACCCTGCGCCGACCCTTCACCCGGGGATTTAATTTGGGGTCTTAGAGTCCTTTCTTCTGTTTCCCCCTCTGGGTCTCTCTCTCTCCTCTCTCACTCTGGGTCTCTCTTCTCCTCCGCTCGCTGACTTTCTCTCTGCAACTGACCCTGTTCTTAGTTGGTGCCCACCTTATATACACCCTCTATGTGTGAGCTCAGGTGACCAGCACCCAATGAGCTCCTATCTTTACCCAGGCTGCTCCCCCTATCTGCCCCTACACTACTTGGGATGTACCACCCCCCTCCCACTCCAGCCAGGAACAGACTCGGTCGTACCTGCACATTTCTAAGTGGGAGTACCGTCGGTCTGCTCCTCGGAAATGGGATGTGTGTAGTGCATGCAGCCTACCGAGCTCAGATCCACACTCCATCCTTACCTGGGAGTGGAATATCACACCTCTGGGTTGAGGTGCAATACCCCTGTAGCAGCCGAATCCTCAGGGTGCTACACAAGTTTTAGGTAAAGTGCATATAAATAGGGGAGATTAGCTGTGAGAGGATATAGCGGTTCTGGTCTTGATAGGGGAGGGTCGTTGGTTTGTTTTGGCTCAGAGGTTGAGGACCTGTAGAGAGAAGGTTAGGTTGTTTAGATTTTCATTTGGGGAGTACTCGTCTATAGAAATTAGAACTTGATAATTACCTGGTCTGATTGGTCGGTAGGTTATTGGATGTGGACAGAGTGTTCCGTCTTTGGATTCCTGGAGTTGGGCTCTGTAATACAGTGCAGAGGTTAGTATCACCCATGGCCTAGGGGTTCTGGTAGATAGTGGTAACCTCAATACCTGTATAGAATGGTGTGATTGTGGTCCTGGTCCAAGGTTGTTAGGTTGGTGACAGGGGATTAACCTGCTCGGTGACCTTGCTACAATAGTGGTTGTGCCTTTGGAGGATAGCAAGGTATATAGATCAGGCTGAATATACAAATGGGACTGGGTATACAGGTGGGAGGGTTGGAGGATGTGGGACAGGTTGTTTTACCTGTGGCGTGTCCGGGTAGAGTCTGGCTTGTTCCGTTATTTGTGTAGGGGGGTCAGGTATCTTTGTTATCGGAGTATCCCCAGGGATCTTGGGTGCTACTTCAGGTGTGCCTGTTGGTAAAGGTATATAGTATGGTTTCTAGGTCAAGTTTGGGCCTTAGGAGGAACTGGTGAAGTTATATAGAGGTAATGTTACCTGCGAGTAGTCTGATAGGGTCCTGGTGGCACAGGTTAATGTGCTATAGGGCCTTATGGTCTGGCAAGGGTGCCTGGTAGAGGGAGAACACGGAGGTAGGTAGCGGAGCCCCGAACGTATTGGCAGTCGCCCCTGATGTATTGGTGCAGAATCTGGAGGTAGATCACCTTTCTGGAGATGGATATAATTGGTGGTCGGTGGGAGGTCTGGCTGTGGTGCCCCGTGGAGGCAGCACAGCGCGCGGTGTACTTACAGTTGGTAGCGGTCTTACGTGGGTCCTGCAGAGAGCCGTCGTCCAAAAATGTGCTTACAGTCCTGGGAGGCGAGCGGGTGATTCCTGTAGCCAGAGCCAGAGCGGAGTCCCGGCCGGTGACTGCCGCTGGCTCGCGTTGTTCCGGGTAGGGTGAGTACGCGCTTCCTGCAGAAAGCGCGCGAGGACCTGTGTGACGTGGTATCACGTGACACACGAGGTACGGAGGCCTGTTTGCGCTTGCTAGGCTGGGATAGGGCAATTTCCAACGCGTTTCGAAAGCCTCTGCTTTCTTCCTCAGGGATAGCCCTATCCAGCAGTGTGGTGCCTTTATATACCCTATAGGGGTATGATCCTACTAAGTGCCTGTCAATCATTCGTGTACCTGTCAGTCATTGAATGCGAACAGTTCAATTTCACTGTTCAGCCCTCTCGGCTTGAGAGTATTTAATTGGAAAATCCACTTACTCTCTATTTTGGACATTGTTTTAATAAAGTCACCTGATCTCCAATGTATTGGTACGGTTTGAATGCCTGTAACCTGGATCCCATTAATGGATCCTTTATGTTTCTCAATGAAGTGTTTGGAGAGTGGGTGTCCCGTGTATTTGTTTTTTATGTTCCTTAGGTGTTCGTTGATTCTGACATTCATGGGCTGTTTTGTTCTCCACGTACATTTTTTTGCATGGGCATATCAGGCTATAAATCACTCCTGTGGTCGTGCATGTTATAAAGTTCATAATGGGGTATATCTCGTGTCCGTGGCTGACAGTAGTTTCTTTGCATGTGGTTATTGTTTTGCACATTTTACATTTTTTGCATGGAAAGAACCCCTTGATTTTTTGATTGAAGGGGGTGTGTGGTTGGCTATTGTTTTGGAAGTTTTTTGTTGTGCGGGCTATGATACTCCCTAGATTTCGTGCCTGTTCACACCATACTGCTCAAATACTTACCTGTTAAGAAAAATTGTTGAGAAACACTGGCACATACTTAAGGACGATAAAACAATTGGGGAACAGATGACTGACAAACCACAATTCATATACAAAAAGGCACGAAATCTAGGCAGTATCATAGCCTCCACAACAAAAAACTTCCAAAACAATACCAACTACACACCCCCTTCAATCAAAAAATCAAGGGGTTCTTTTCATGCAAAAAATGTAAAATGCGCAAAGCAATAACCACATGCAAACAAAGTACTGTCAGCCACGGACACGAGACATACCCCATTATGGACTTTATAACATGCACGACCACAGGAGTGATTTATAGCCTAATATGCCCATGCAAAAAAATGTACGTGGGGAGAACCAAACGGCTCATGAATGTCAGAATCAATGAATACCTAAGGAACATAAAAAAACAAATACACGGGACACCCACTCTCCAAACACTTCATGGAGAAACATAATGGATCCATTAATGGGATCCAGGTTACAGGCATTCAAACTGTACCAATACATTGGAGATCAGGTGACTTTATTAAAACAATGTCCAAAATAGAGAGTAAGTGGATTTTCCAATTAAATACTCTCAAGCCGAGAGGGCTGAACAGTGAAATTGAACTGTTCGCATTCAATGACTGACAGGTACACGAATGATTGACAGGCACTTAGTAGGACCATACCCCCATAGGGTATATAAAGGCACCACAGTGCTGGATAGGACTATCCCTGAGGAAGAAAGCAGAGGCTTTCGAAACGCGTTGGAAATTGTCCTATCCCAGCCTAGCAAGCGCAAATAGGCCTCCGTACCTCGTGTGTCACGTGATACCACATCACACAGGTCCTCGCGCGCTTTCTGCAGGAAGCGCGTACTCACCATACCCGGAACAAAGCAAGCCAGCGGCAGTCACCGGCCGGGACTCCGCTCTCGCTTCGGCTACTGGAATCACCCGCTCGCCTCCCAGGACTGTGAGCACATTTTGGGACGACGGCTCTCTGCAGGACCCACGTAAGACCGCTACCAACTGTAAGCACACCGCGAGCTGTGCTACCTCCACGGGGCACCACAGCCAGACCTACCACCGACCACCAATTAAATCTACCTCCAGATTCTGCACCAATACATCAGGGGCGACTGCCAATACGTTCGGGGCTCCGCTACCTACTTCCGTGTTCTCCCTCTACCAGGCACCCTTGCCAGACCATAAGACCCTATAGCACATTAAGCTGTGCCACCAGGACCCTACCAGACTAATCAAAGGTAACACTACCTCTATATAACTTCACCAGTTCCTCCTAAGGTCCAAACTTGACCTAAAAACCATACTATATACCTTTACCAACAGGTACACCTGAAGTAGCACCCAAGATCCCTGGGGATGCTCCGATAACAAAGATACCTGACCCCCCTACACAAATAACGGAACAAGCCAGACTCTACCGGGACACACCACAGGTAAAACAACCTGTCCCACATCCTCCAACCCTCCCACCTGTATATCCAGTCCCATTTGTATGTTCAACCTCATCTATATACCTTGCTATCCTCCAAAGACACAGCCACTATTGTAGCAAGGTCGCCGAGCAGGTTAATCCCCTGCCACCAACCTAACAACCTTGGACCAGGACCACAATCACACCATTCTATATAGGTATTGAGGTTACCACTATCTAAAAGAACCCCCAGGCCACGGGTGATACGAACCTCTGCACTGTATTACAGAGTCCAACTCCAGGAATCCAAAGACGGAACACTCTGTCCACATCCAATAACCTACCGACCAATCAGACCAGGTAATTATCAAGTCCTAATTTCTATAGACGAGTACTCCCCAAATGAAAATCTAAACAACCTAACCTTCTCTCTACAGGTCCTCAACCTCTGAGCCAAAACAGACCAACGACCCTCTCCTATCAAGACCAGAACCGCTATATCCTCTCACAGCTAATCTCCCCTATTTATATGCACTTTACCTAAAACTTGTGTTTTGACTTTTTGCATCTAAAAGTAACTTTTTATATCATCTTTTAACATTTCATAACATTTTATGACCCTAAATAAAGAATAACCTTTTTATCTTAAACCTTGAGTCAGTCTCACTACCTAAGCGCGAATTAATACTGTCTGTAATAAATCCCACTTATTAAACCTGACAGGGCACACCTATGAAGTGAAAACCTTTTCCGTTGACTACCTCTTGAAGCTCATCAAGAGAATGCCAAGAGTGTGCAAAGCAGTCATCAAAGCAAAAGGTGGCTACTTTGAAGAACCTAGAATATAAGACATATTTTCAGTTGTTTCACACTTTTTTGTTAAGTATATAATTCCACATGTGTTAATTCATAGTTTTGATGACTTCAGTGTGAATGTACAATTTTCATAGTCATGAAAATACAGAAAAATCTGTAAATGAGAAGGTGTGTCCAAACTTTTGGTCTGTACTGTAAATTATTGGAGGCAGCAGAATGTATGGGCTCCTACCAGGTATATATTATTGGAGGCAGGAGAATGTATGGGCTCCTGTCAGGTATATATTATTGGAGGCAGCAGAATCTATGGGCTCCTATCAGGTATATATTATTGGAGGTAGCAGAATCTATGGGCTCCTGTCAGGTATATATTATTGGAGGCAGCAGAATCTATGGGCTCCTGTCAGGTATATATTATTGGAGGCAGCAGAATCTATGGGCTCCTGTCAGGTATATATTATTGGAGGCAGGAGAATGTATGGGCTCCTGTCAGGTATATAGTATTGGAGGCAGCAGAATCTATGGGCTCCTGTCAGGTATATATTATTGGAGGCAGGAGAATCTATGGGCTCCTGTCAGGTATATATTATTGGAGGCAGCAGAATCTATGGGCTCCTATCAGGTATATATTATTGGAGGCAGCAGAATGTATGGGCTCCTGTCAGGTATATATTATTGGAGGTAGCAGAATCTATGGGCTCCTTTCAGGTATATATTATTGGAGGCAGCAGAATCTATGGGCTCCTGTCAGGTATATATTATTGGAGGTAGCAGAATCTATGGGCTCCTGTCAGGTATATATTATTGGAGGCAGCAGAATCCATGGGCTCCTGTCAGGTATATATTATTGGAGGCAGGAGAATGTATGGGCTCCTACAAGGTATATATTATTTGAGGCAGGAGAATGTATGGGCTCCTGTCAGGTATATAGTATTGGAGGCAGGAGAATGTATGGGCTCCTGTCAGGTATATATTATTGGAGGCAGCAGAATCTATGGGCTCCTATCAGGTATATATTATTGGAGGCAGCAGAATGTATGGGCTCCTGTCAGGTATATATTATTGGAGGTAGCAGAATCTATGGGCTCCTTTCAGGTATATATTATTGGAGGCAGCAGAATCTATGGGCTCCTGTCAGGTATATATTATTGGAGGCAGCAGAATCTATGGGCTCCTACCAGGTATATATTATTGGAGGCAGCAGAATCTATGGGCTCCTGTCAGGTATATATTATTGGAGGCAGCAGAATCTTCTATGGGCTCCTATCAGGTATATAGTATTGGAGGCAGGAGAATGTATGGGCTCCTGTCAGGTATATATTATTGGAGGCAGGAGAATGTATGGGCTCCGGTCAGGTATATATTATTGGAGGCAGCAGAATCTATGGGCTCCTGTCAGGTATATATTATGGGAGGCAGCAGAATCTATGAGTCCTCTCCGGTATATATTATTGGAGGCAGCAGAATCTATGGGCTCCTGTCAGGTATATATTATTGGAGGCAGCAGAATCTATGGGCTCCTGTCAGGTATATATTATTGGAGGTAGCAGAATCTATGGGCTCCTGTCAGGTATATATTATTGGAGGCAGCAGAATCCATGGGCTCCTGTCAGGTATATATTATTGGAGGCAGGAGAATGTATGGGCTCCTACCAGGTATATATTATTGAAGGCAGCAGAATGTATGGGCTCCTACCAGGTACATATTATTGGAGGCAGGAGAATGTATGGGCTCCTGTCAGGTATATATTATTGGAGGCAGGAGAATGTATGGGCTCCTGTCAGGTATATAGTAATGGAGGCAGGAGAATGTATGGGCTCCTGTCAGGTATATATTATTGAAGGCAGGAGAATGTATGGGCTCCTGTCAGGTATGTATTATTGGAGGCAGCAGAATCTATGGGCTCCTGTCAGGTATATATTATTGGAGGCAGCAGAATCTATGAGCTCCTACCAGGTATATATTATTGGAGGCAGCAGAATCTATGGGCTCCTGTCAGGTATATATTATTGGAGGCAGCAGAATCTTCTATGGGCTCCTATCAGGTATATAGTATTGGAGGCAGGAGAATGTATGGGCTCCGGTCAGGTATATATTATTGGAGGCAGCAGAATCTATGGGCTCCTGTCAGGTATATATTATGGGAGGCAACAGAATCTATGGGCTCCTGTCAGGTATATAGTATTGGAGGCAGCAGAATGTATGGGCTCCTGTCAGGTATATATTATTGGAGGCAGGAGAATGTATGGGCTCCTGACAGGTATATATTATTGGAGGCAGCAGAATCTATGGGCTCCTGTCAGGTATATATTATTGGAGGCAGAAGAATGTATTGGCTCCTGTCAGGTATATATTATTGGAGACAGGAGAATATATGGGGTCTTGTCAGGTATATATTATTGGAGGCAGGAGAATGTATGGGGTCCTGTCAGGTATATATATTTGGGACAGCAGAGTGTATGGGCTCCTGTCAGGTATATATTATTGGAGGCAGCAGAATGTATGGGCTCCTGTCAGGTATATATTATTGGAGGCAGGAGAATGTATGGGCTCCTGTCAGGTATATATTATTGGAGGCAGGAGAATGTATGGGCTCCTGTCAGGTATATATTATTGGAGGCAGGAGAATGTATGGGCTCCTGTCAGGTATATATTATTGGAGGCAGGAGAATCTATGGGCTCCTACCAGGTATATATAATTGGAGGCAGGAGAATCTATTGGCTCCTTCCAGGTATATATTATTGGAGGCAGCAGAATCTATGGGCTCCTACCAGGTATATATTATTGGAGGCAGCAGAATCTATGGGCTCTTGTCAGGTATATATTATTGGAGGCAGGAGAATGTATGGGCTCCTATCAGGTATATATTATTGGAGGCAGCAGAATCTATGGGCTCCTACCAGGTATATATTATTGGAGGCAGCAGAATCTATGGGCTCCTACCGGGTATATATTATTGGAGGCAGGAGAATGTATGGGCTCCTGTCAGGTATATATTATTGGAGGCAGGAGAAAGTATGGGCTTCTATCAGGTATGTATTATTGGAGGCAGCAGAATCTATGGGCTCCTACCAGGTATATATTATTGGAGGCAGCAGAATCTATGGGCTCCTGTCAGGTATATAGTATTGGAAGCAGGAGAATGTATGGGCTCCTGTCAGGTATATATTATTGGAGGCAGCAGAATCTATGGGCTCATGTCAGGTATATATTATTGGAGGCAGGAGAATGTATGGGCTCCTGTCAGGTATATATTATTGGAGGCAGGAGAATGTATGGGCTCCTGTCAGGTACATAGTATTGGAGGCAGGAGAATGTATGGGCTCCTGTCAGGTATATATTATTGGAGGCAGGAGAATATATGGGCTCCTGTCAGGTATATATTATTGGAGGCAGGAGAATCTATGGGCTCCTGTCAGGTATATATTATTGGGGGCAGCAGAATGTATGGGCTACTGTCAGGTATATATTATTGGAGGCAGCAGAATCCATGGGCTCCTGTCAGGTATATATTATTGGAGGCAGCAGAATCTATGGGCCCCTGTCAGGTATATATTATTGGAGGCAGCAGAATCTATGGGCTCCTGTCAGGTATATATTATTGGAGGCAGCAGAATCCATGGGCACCTGTCAGGTATATATTATTGGAGCCAGTAGAATCTATGGGCGCCTGTCAGGTATATATTATTGGAGGCAGGAGAATGTATGGGCTCCTGTCAGGTATATATTATTGGAGGCAGGAGAATGTATGGGCTCCTGTCAGGTATATATTATTGGAGGCAGGAGAATGTATGGGCTCCTGTCAGGTATATAGTATTGGAGGCAGGAGAATGTATGGGCTCCTGTCAGGTATATATTATTGGAGGCAGGAGAATCTATGGGCTCCTGTCAGGTATATATTATTGGGGGCAGCAGAATGTATGGGCTACTGTCAGGTATATATTATTGGAGGCAGCAGAATCCATGGGCTCCTGTCAGGTATATATTATTGGAGGCAGCAGAATCTATGGGCCCCTGTCAGGTATATATTATTGGAGGCAGCAGAATCTATGGGCTCCTGTCAGGTATATATTATTGGAGGCAGCAGAATCTATGGGCTCCTGTCAGGTATATATTATTGGAGGCAGCAGAATCCATGGGCACCTGTCAGGTATATATTATTGGAGCCAGTAGAATCTATGGGCGCCTGTCAGGTATATATTATTGGAGGCAGGAGAATGTATGGGCTCCTGTCAGGTATATATTATTGGAGGCAGCAGAATCTATGGGCTCCTGTCAGGTATATAGTATTGGAGGCAGCAGAATCTATGGGCTCCTGTCAGGTATATATTATTGGAGGCAGGAGAATCTATGGGCTCCTGTCAGGTATATATTATTGGAGGCAGCAGAATCTATGGGCTCCTGTCAGGTATATATTATTGGAGGCATTAGAATGTATGGGCTCCTGTCAGGTATATATTATTGGAGGCAGCAGAATGTATAGGCTCCTGTCAGGTATATATTATTGGAGGCAGCAGAATCTATGGGCTTCTGTCAGGTATATATTATTGGAGGCAGCAGAATCTATGGACTTCTGTCAGATATATATTATTGGAGGCAGCAGAATGTATGGGCTTCTGTCAGGTATATATTATTGGAGGCAGCAGAATGTATGGGCTTCTGTCAGGTATATATTATTGGAGGCAGCAGAATGTATGGGCTCCTGTCAGGTATATATTATTGGAGGCAGCAGAATGTATGGGCTTCTGTCAGGTATATATTATTGGATGCAGCAGAATATATGGGCTCCTATCAGGTCTATATTTTTGGAGGCAGCAGAATGTATGGGCTTCTGTCAGGTATATATTATTGGAGGCAGCAGAATGTATGGGCTCCTGTCAGGTATATATTATTGGAGGCAGCAGAATGTATGGGCTTCTGTCAGGTATATATTATTGGATGCAGCAGAATCTATGGGCTCCTATCAGGTATTTATTATTGGAGGCAGCAGAATGTATGGGCTTCTGTCAGGTATATATTATTGGAGGCAGCAGAATCTTCTATGGGTCCTGTCAGGTATATATTATTGGAGGCAGCAGAATCTATGGGCTCCTGTCAGTTATATATTATTGGAGGCAGCAGAATCTTCTATGGGTCCTGTCAGGTATATATTATTGGAGGCAGCAGAATCTATGGGCTCCTGTCAGGTATATAGTATTGGAGGCTGCAGAATCTATGGGCTCCTATCAGGTATATATTATTGGAGGCAGCAGAATCTATGGGCTCCTGTCAGGTATATATTATTGGAGGCAGGAGAATCTATGGGCTCCTGTCAGGTATATATTATTGGAGGCAGCAGAATGTATGGGCTCCTGTCAGGTATATATTATTGGAGGCAGCAGAATGTATGGGCTCCTGTCAGGTATATATTATTGGAGGCAGCAGAATCTTCTATGGGCTCTTGTCAGGTATATATTATTGGAGGCCGCAAAATGTATGGGCTCCTGTCAGGTATATATTATTGAAGGCAGCAGAATCTTATATGGGCTCCTCTCAGGTATATATTATTGGAGGCAGCAGAATCTATGAGTCCTCTCCGGTATATATTATTGGAGGCAGGAGAATGTATGGGCTCCTGTCAGGTATATAGCATTGGAGGCAGCAGAATGTATGGGCTCCTGTCAGGTATGTATTATTGGAGGCAGCAGAATCTATGGGCTCCTCTCAGGTATATATTATTGGAGGTAGCAGAATCTATGGGCTCCTGTCAGGTATATATTATTGGAGGCAGCAGAATCCATGGGCTCCTGTCAGGTATATATTATTGGAGGCAGCAGAATGTATGGGCTCCTGTCAGGTATATATTATTGGAGGCAGCAGAATCTTCTATGGGTCCTGTCAGGTATATATTATTGGAGGCAGCAGAATCAATGGGCTCCTGTCAGATATATATTATTGGAGGCAGCAGAATGTACGGGCTCCTGTCAGGTATATAGTATTGGAAGCAGCAGAATCTATGGGCTCCTGTCAGGTATATAGTATTGGAGGCAGCAGAATCTATGGGCTCCTGTCAGGTATATATTATTGGAGGCAGGAGAATGTATGGGCTCCTGTGAGGTATATATTATTGGAGGCAGGAGAATGTATGGGCTCCTGTCAGGTATATATTATTGGAGGCAGCAGAATGTATGGGCTTCTGTCAGGTATATATTATTGGAGGCAGCAGAATGTATGGGCTTCTGTCAGGTATATATGATTGGAGGCAGCAGAATGTATGGGCTTCTGTCAGGTATATATTATTGGAGGCAGCAGAATCTATGGGCTCCTGTCAGTTATATATTATTGGAGGCAGTAGAATCTTCTATGGGTCCTGTCAGGTATATATTATTGGATGCAGCAGAATCTATGGTCTCCTGTCAGGTATATATTATTGGAGGCAGCAGAATGTATGGGCTCCTAGCAGGTATATATTATTGGAGGCAGCAGAATGTATGGGCTCCTGTCAGGTATATATTATTGGAGGCAGCAGAATGTATAGGCTCCTGTCAGGTATATATTATTGGAGGCAGCAGAATGTATGGGCTCCTGTCAGGTATATATTATTGGAGGCAGCAGAATGAATGGGCTTCTGTCAGGTATATATTATTGGAGGCAGCAGAATCTATGGGCTCCTGTCAGGTATATATTATTGGAGGCAGCAGAATCTATGGGCTTCTACCAGGTATATATTATTGGAGGCAGCAGAATGTATGGGCTCCTACCAGGTCTATATTATTGGAGGCAGGAGAATGTATGGGCTCCTGTCAGTTATATATTATTGGAGGCAGGAGAATATATGGGCTCCTGTCAGGTATATATTATTGGAGGCAGCAGAATGTATGGGCTCCTGTCAGGTATATATTATTGGAGGCAGCAGAATCCATGGGTTCCTGTCAGGTATATATTATTGGAGGCAGCAGAATGTATGGGCTCCTGTCAGGTATATAGTATTGGAGGCAGCAGAATGTATGGGCTCCTGTCAGGTATGTATTATTGGAGCCAGCAGAATCCATGGGCTCCTGTCAGGTTTACAGTATTGGAGGCAGCAGAATCTATGGGCTCCTACCAGGTATATAGTACAGGAGGCAGCAGAATCTATGGGCTCCTACCAGGTATATATTATTGGAGGCAGGAGAATGTATGGGCTCCTGTCAGGTATATAGTATTGGAGGCAGCAGAATCTATGGGCTCCTACCAGGTATATAGTATTGGAGGTAGTAGAATCTATGGGCTTCTGTCAGGTATATATTATTGGAGGCAGGAGAATGTATGGGCTCCTGTCAGGTATATATTATTGGAGGCAGCAGAATGTATGGGCTCCTGTCAGGTATATATTATTGGAGGCATCAGAATCTATGGGCTCCTGTCAGGTATATATTATTCGAGGCAGCAGAATCTAAGGGCTCCTTTCAGGTATACATTATTGGAGGCTGGAGAATCTATGGGCTCCTGTCAGGTATATATTATTGGAGGCAGCAGAATGTATGGACTCCAGTCAGGTATATATTATTGGAGGCAGCAGATTGTATGGGCTCCTGTCAGGTATATATTATTGGAGGCAGCAGAATGTAAGGGTTCCTGTCAGGTATATATTATTGGAGGCAGGAGAATCTATGGGCTTCTGTCAGGTATATATTATTGGAGGCAGGAGAATCTATGGGATCCTCTCAGGTATATATTATTGGAGGCAGCAGAATCTATGGGCTCCTGTCAGGTATATATTATTGGAGGCAGGAGAATGTATGGGCTCTTGTCAGGTATATATTATTGGAGGCAGCAGAATCTATGGGCTCCTGTCAGGTATATAGTATTGGAGGCAGCAGAATCTATGGGCTCCTGTCAGGTATATATTATTGGAGGCAGCAGAATCTATGGGCTTCTACCAGGTCTATATTATTGGCGGCAGGAGAATGTATGGGCTCCTGTCAGGTATATATTATTGGAGGCAGGAGAATGTATGGGCTCCTACCAGGTATATATTATTGGAGGCAGGAGAATGTATGGGCTCCTACCAGGTATATATTATTGGAGGCAGGAGAATGTATGGGCTCCTGTCAGGTATATAGTAATGGAGGCAGGAGAATGTATGGGCTCCTGTCAGGTATATATTATTGGAGGCAGCAGAATCTTCTTTGGGCTCCTGTCAGGTATATATTATTGGAGGCACCAGAATCTATGGGTTCCTGTCAGGTATATATTATTGGAGCCAGCAGGATGTATGGGCTCCTACCAGGTATATATTAATGGAGGCAGGAGAATGTATGGGCTCCTGTCAGGTATATAGTATTGGAGGCCGCAGAATCTATGGGCTCCTGTCAGGTATATATTATTGGAGCCAGCAGGATGTATGGGCTCCTACCAGGTATATATTATTGGAGGCAGCAGAATCTAAGGGCTCCTGTCAGGTATATATTATTGGAGGCAGCAGAATCTTCTATGGGCTCCTATCAGGTATATAGGTATTGGAGGCAGGAGAATGTATGGGCTCCTGTCAGGTATATATTATTGGAGGCAGGAGAATGTATGGGCTCCGGTCAGGTATATATTATTGGAGGCAGCAGAATCTATGGGCTCCTGTCAGGTATATATTATGGGAGGCAGCAGAATCTATGAGTCCTCTCCGGTATATATTATTGGAGGCAGCAGAATCTATGGGCTCCTGTCAGGTATATATTATTGGAGGCAGCAGAATCTATGGGCTCCTGTCAGGTATATATTATTGGAGGTAGCAGAATCTATGGGCTCCTGTCAGGTATATATTATTGGAGGCAGCAGAATCCATGGGCTCCTGTCAGGTATATATTATTGGAGGCAGGAGAATGTATGGGCTCCTACCAGGTATATATTATTGGAGGCAGGAGAATGTATGGGCTCCTACCAGGTATATATTATTGGAGGCAGGAGAATGTATGGGCTCCTGTCAGGTATATATTATTGGAGGCAGGAGAATGTATGGGCTCCTACCAGGTATATATTATTGGAGGCAGGAGAATGTATGGGCTCCTGTCAGGTATATATTATTGGAGGCAGCAGAATGTATGGGCTCCTGTCAGGTATGTATTATTGGAGCCAGCAGAATCCATGGGCTCCTGTCAGGTTTACAGTATTGGAGGCAGCAGAATCTATGGGCTCCTACCAGGTATATAGTATTGGAGGCAGCAGAATCTATGGGCTCCTACCAGGTATATATTATTGGAGGCAGGAGAATGTATGGGCTCCTGTCAGGTATATAGTATTGGAGGCAGCAGAATCTATGGGCTCCTACCAGGTATATAGTATTGGAGGTAGTAGAATCTATGGGCTTCTGTCAGGTATATATTATTGGAGGCAGGAGAATGTATGGGCTCCTGTCAGGTATATATTATTGGAGGCAGCAGAATGTATGGGCTCCTGTCAGGTATATATTATTGGAGGCATCAGAATCTATGGGCTCCTGTCAGGTATATATTATTCGAGGCAGTAGAATCTAAGGGCTCCTTTCAGGTATACATTATTGGAGGCTGGAGAATCTATGGGCTCCTGTCAGGTATATATTATTGGAGGCAGCAGAATGTATGGACTCCAGTCAGGTATATATTATTGGAGGCAGCAGATTGTATGGGCTCCTGTCAGGTATATATTATTGGAGGCAGCAGAATGTAAGGGTTCCTGTCAGGTATATATTATTGGAGGCAGGAGAATCTATGGGCTCCTGTCAGGTATATATTATTGGAGGCAGGAGAATCTATGGGATCCTCTCAGGTATATATTATTGGAGGCAGCAGAATCTATGGGCTCCTGTCAGGTATATATTATTGGAGGCAGGAGAATGTATGGGCTCTTGTCAGGTATATATTATTGGAGGCAGCAGAATCTATGGGCTCCTGTCAGGTATATAGTATTGGAGGCAGCAGAATCTATGGGCTCCTGTCAGGTATATATTATTGGAGGCAGCAGAATCTATGGGCTTCTACCAGGTCTATATTATTGGCGGCAGGAGAATGTATGGGCTCCTGCCAGGTATATATTATTGGAGGCAGCAGAATCTTCTTTGGGCTCCTGTCAGGTATATATTATTGGAGGCAGCAGAATCTATGGGTTCCTGTCAGGTATATATTATTGGAGCCAGCAGGATGTATGGGCTCCTACCAGGTATATATTAATGGAGGCAGGAGAATGTATGGGCTCCTACCAGGTATATATTATTGGAGGCAGCAGAATCTATGGGCTCCTGTCAGGTATATATTATTGGAGCCAGCAGGATGTATGGGCTCCTGTCAGGTATATATTATTGGAGGCAGCAGAATTTATGGGCTCCTGTCAGGTATATATTATTGGAGCCAGCAGGATGTATGGGCTCCTACCAGGTATATATTATTGGAGGCAGGAGAATGTGTGGGCTCCTGTCAGGTATATAGCATTCGAGGCAGCCGAATGTATGGGCTCCTGTCAGGTATATATTATTGGAGGCAGCAGAATCTTCTATGGGTCCTGTCAGGTATATATTATTGGAGGCAGCAGAATCAATGGGCTCCTGTCAGATATATATTATTGGAGGCAGGAGAATCTATGAGTCCTCTCCGGTATATATTATTGGAGGCAGCAGAATCAATGGGCTCCTGTCAGGTATATATTATTGGAGGCAGCAGAATCTATGGGCTCCTGTCAGGTATATATTATTGGAGGCAAGAGAATGTATGGGCTCCTGTCAGGTATATAGTATTGGAAGCAGCAGAATCTATGGGCTCCTGTCAGGTATAAAGTATTGGAAGCAGCAGAATCTATGGGCTCCTGTCAGGTCTATATTATTAGAGGCAGTAGAATGTATGGGCTCCTGTCAGGTATATATTATTGGAGGCAGCAGAATCTTCTTTGGGCTCCTGTCAGGTATATATTATTGGAGGCAGCAGAATCTATGGGTTCCTGTCAGGTATATATTATTGGAGCCAGCAGGATGTATGGGCTACTACCAGGTATATATTAATGGAGGCAGGAGAATGTATGGGCTCCTGTCAGGTATATAGTATTGGAGGCAGCAGAATCTATGGGCTCCTGTCAGGTATATATTATGGGAGCCAGCAGGATGTATGTGCTCCTACCAGGTATATATTATTGGAGGCAGGAGAATGTATGGGCTCCTGTCAGGTATATATTATTGGAGCCAGCAGGATGTATGGGCTCCTGTCAGGTATATATTATTGGAGGCAGCAGAATCTATGGGCTCCTGTCAGGTATATATTATTAGAGCCAGCAGGATGTATGGGCTCCTACCAGGTATATATTATTGGAGGCAGGAGAATGTGTGGGCTCCTGTCTGGTATATAGCATTCGAGGCAGCAGAATGTATGGGCTCCTGTCAGGTATATATTATTGGAGGCAGCAGAATCTTCTATGGGTCCTGTCAGGTATATATTATTGGAGGCAGCAGAATCAATGGGCTCCTGTCAGATATATATTATTGGAGGCAGCAGAATGTACGGGCTCCTGTCAGGTATATAGTATTGGAAGCAGCAGAATCTATGGGCTCCTGTGAGGTATATAGCATTCGAGGCAGCAGAATGTATGGGCTCCTGTCAGGTATATATTATTGGAGGCAGGAGAATCTATGAGTCCTCTCCGGTATATATTATTGGAGGCAGCAGAATCAATGGGCTCCTGTCAGGTATATATTATTGGAGGCAGCAGAATGTACGGGCTCCTGTCAGGTATATAGTATTGGAAGCAGCAGAATCTATGGGCTCCTGTCAGGTATATATTATTGGAGGCAAGAGAATGTATGGGCTCCTGTCAGGTATATAGTATTGGAAGCAGCAGAATCTATGGGCTCCTGTCAGGTATAAAGTATTGGAAGCAGCAGATTCTATGGGCTCCTGTCAGGTATATATTATTGGAGGCAGGAGAATGTATGGGCTCCTGTCAGGTATATAGTATTGGAGGCAGCAGAATCTATGGGCTCCTACCAGGTATATAGTATTGGAGGCAGCAGGATCTATGGGCTCCTGTCAGGTATATATTATTGGAGGCAGGAGAATCTATGGGCTTCTGTCATGTATATATTATTGGACCAGACAATGTGAACTGAGGTCTAAGATGGCAGACATACAAGAAACAGAGGCATGTTCACACTAGCAAAAAAGAAGCAAGACAAAAATATATCTCATACCCTACCATAATTATATATAAATGTAAAGCAAAATTGCATAATAAATATAGGGTACTTAGTGAACTATTTTTGATCAAAAAAAGTATACAAGCCGTCCCACCAGCGGCAAGGTGACCCTAAATTGGGACGGTACCTATACTGCCTATATTAAAAATGTATGGGCTCCTGTCAGGTATATATTATTGGAGGCAGCAGAATCTATGGGCTCCTATCAGGTATATATTATTGGAGGCAGCAGAGTCTATGGGCTCCTGTCAGGTATATATTATTGGAGGCAGCAGAATCTATGGGCTCCTGTCAGGTATATAGTATTGGAGGCAGCAGAATCTATGGTCTCCTACCAGGTATATAGTATTGGAGGCAGCAGAATATATGGGCTCCTGTCAGGTATATATTATTGGAGGCAGGAGAATGCATGGGCTCCTGTCAGGTATGTATTATTGGAGGCAGTAGAATCTATGGGCTCCTGTCAGGTATATATTATTGGAGGCAGCAGAGTCTATGGGCTCCTGTCAGGTATATATTATTGGAGGCAGCAGAATCTGTGGGCTCCTGTCAGGTATATAGTATTGGAGGCAGCAGAATCTATGGGCTCCTGTCAGATATATATATTATTGGAGGCAGCAGAATCTATGGGCTCCTGTCAGGTATATATTATTGGAGGCAGGAGAATGTATGGGCTCCTGTCAGGTATATATTATTGGAGGCCGCAGAATGTATGGGCTCCTGTCAGGTATATATTATTGGAGGCATCAGAATGTATGGGCTCCTGTCAGGTATATATTATTGGAGGCAGCAGAATCTATGGGCTCCTGTCAGGTATGTATAATTGGAGGCAGGAGAATGTATGGGCTCCTGTCAGATATATATATTATTGGAGGCAGCAGAATCTATGGGCTCCTATCAGGTATATATTATTGGAGGCAGGAGAATCTATGGGCTCCTGTCAGGTATATATTATTGGAGGCAGCAGAATCTATGGGTTCCTGTCAGGTATATATTATTGGAGGCAGCAGAATCTATGGGCTCCTACCAGGTATATATTATTGGAAGCAGGAGAATGTATGGGCTCCTGTGAGGTATATATTATTGGAGGCAGGAGAATGTATGGGCTCCTGTCAGGTATATATTATTGGAGGCAGCAGAATGTATGGGCTTCTGTCAGGTATATATTATTGGAGGCAGCAGAATGTATGGGCTTCTGTCAGGTATATATGATTGGAGGCAGCAGAATGTATGGGCTTCTGTCAGGTATATATTATTGGAGGCAGCAGAATCTATGGGCTCCTGTCAGTTATATATTATTGGAGGCAGTAGAATCTTCTATGGGTCCTGTCAGGTATATATTATTGGATGCAGCAGAATCTATGGTCTCCTGTCAGGTATATATTATTGGAGGCAGCAGAATGTATGGGCTCCTAGCAGGTATATATTATTGGAGGCAGCAGAATGTATGGGCTCCTGTCAGGTATATATTATTGGAGGCAGCAGAATGTATAGGCTCCTGTCAGGTATATATTATTGGAGGCAGCAGAATGTATGGGCTCCTGTCAGGTATATATTATTGGAGGCAGCAGAATGAATGGGCTTCTGTCAGGTATATATTATTGGAGGCAGCAGAATCTATGGGCTCCTGTCAGGTATATATTATTGGAGGCAGCAGAATCTATGGGCTTCTACCAGGTATATATTATTGGAGGCAGCAGAATGTATGGGCTCCTACCAGGTCTATATTATTGGAGGCAGGAGAATGTATGGGCTCCTGTCAGTTATATATTATTGGAGGCAGGAGAATATATGGGCTCCTGTCAGGTATATATTATTGGAGGCAGCAGAATGTATGGGCTCCTGTCAGGTATATATTATTGGAGGCAGCAGAATCCATGGGTTCCTGTCAGGTATATATTATTGGAGGCAGCAGAATGTATGGGCTCCTGTCAGGTATATAGTATTGGAGGCAGCAGAATGTATGGGCTCCTGTCAGGTATGTATTATTGGAGCCAGCAGAATCCATGGGCTCCTGTCAGGTTTACAGTATTGGAGGCAGCAGAATCTATGGGCTCCTACCAGGTATATAGTACAGGAGGCAGCAGAATCTATGGGCTCCTACCAGGTATATATTATTGGAGGCAGGAGAATGTATGGGCTCCTGTCAGGTATATAGTATTGGAGGCAGCAGAATCTATGGGCTCCTACCAGGTATATAGTATTGGAGGTAGTAGAATCTATGGGCTTCTGTCAGGTATATATTATTGGAGGCAGGAGAATGTATGGGCTCCTGTCAGGTATATATTATTGGAGGCAGCAGAATGTATGGGCTCCTGTCAGGTATATATTATTGGAGGCATCAGAATCTATGGGCTCCTGTCAGGTATATATTATTCGAGGCAGCAGAATCTAAGGGCTCCTTTCAGGTATACATTATTGGAGGCTGGAGAATCTATGGGCTCCTGTCAGGTATATATTATTGGAGGCAGCAGAATGTATGGACTCCAGTCAGGTATATATTATTGGAGGCAGCAGATTGTATGGGCTCCTGTCAGGTATATATTATTGGAGGCAGCAGAATGTAAGGGTTCCTGTCAGGTATATATTATTGGAGGCAGGAGAATCTATGGGCTTCTGTCAGGTATATATTATTGGAGGCAGGAGAATCTATGGGATCCTCTCAGGTATATATTATTGGAGGCAGCAGAATCTATGGGCTCCTGTCAGGTATATATTATTGGAGGCAGGAGAATGTATGGGCTCTTGTCAGGTATATATTATTGGAGGCAGCAGAATCTATGGGCTCCTGTCAGGTATATAGTATTGGAGGCAGCAGAATCTATGGGCTCCTGTCAGGTATATATTATTGGAGGCAGCAGAATCTATGGGCTTCTACCAGGTCTATATTATTGGCGGCAGGAGAATGTATGGGCTCCTGTCAGGTATATATTATTGGAGGCAGGAGAATGTATGGGCTCCTACCAGGTATATATTATTGGAGGCAGGAGAATGTATGGGCTCCTACCAGGTATATATTATTGGAGGCAGGAGAATGTATGGGCTCCTGTCAGGTATATAGTAATGGAGGCAGGAGAATGTATGGGCTCCTGTCAGGTATATATTATTGGAGGCAGCAGAATCTTCTTTGGGCTCCTGTCAGGTATATATTATTGGAGGCAGCAGAATCTATGGGTTCCTGTCAGGTATATATTATTGGAGCCAGCAGGATGTATGGGCTCCTACCAGGTATATATTAATGGAGGCAGGAGAATGTATGGGCTCCTGTCAGGTATATAGTATTGGAGGCCGCAGAATCTATGGGCTCCTGTCAGGTATATATTATTGGAGCCAGCAGGATGTATGGGCTCCTACCAGGTATATATTATTGGAGGCAGCAGAATCTAAGGGCTCCTGTCAGGTATATATTATTGGAGGCAGCAGAATCTTCTATGGGCTCCTATCAGGTATATAGGTATTGGAGGCAGGAGAATGTATGGGCTCCTGTCAGGTATATATTATTGGAGGCAGGAGAATGTATGGGCTCCGGTCAGGTATATATTATTGGAGGCAGCAGAATCTATGGGCTCCTGTCAGGTATATATTATGGGAGGCAGCAGAATCTATGAGTCCTCTCCGGTATATATTATTGGAGGCAGCAGAATCTATGGGCTCCTGTCAGGTATATATTATTGGAGGCAGCAGAATCTATGGGCTCCTGTCAGGTATATATTATTGGAGGTAGCAGAATCTATGGGCTCCTGTCAGGTATATATTATTGGAGGCAGCAGAATCCATGGGCTCCTGTCAGGTATATATTATTGGAGGCAGGAGAATGTATGGGCTCCTACCAGGTATATATTATTGGAGGCAGGAGAATGTATGGGCTCCTACCAGGTATATATTATTGGAGGCAGGAGAATGTATGGGCTCCTGTCAGGTATATATTATTGGAGGCAGGAGAATGTATGGGCTCCTACCAGGTATATATTATTGGAGGCAGGAGAATGTATGGGCTCCTGTCAGGTATATATTATTGGAGGCAGCAGAATGTATGGGCTCCTGTCAGGTATGTATTATTGGAGCCAGCAGAATCCATGGGCTCCTGTCAGGTTTACAGTATTGGAGGCAGCAGAATCTATGGGCTCCTACCAGGTATATAGTATTGGAGGCAGCAGAATCTATGGGCTCCTACCAGGTATATATTATTGGAGGCAGGAGAATGTATGGGCTCCTGTCAGGTATATAGTATTGGAGGCAGCAGAATCTATGGGCTCCTACCAGGTATATAGTATTGGAGGTAGTAGAATCTATGGGCTTCTGTCAGGTATATATTATTGGAGGCAGGAGAATGTATGGGCTCCTGTCAGGTATATATTATTGGAGGCAGCAGAATGTATGGGCTCCTGTCAGGTATATATTATTGGAGGCATCAGAATCTATGGGCTCCTGTCAGGTATATATTATTCGAGGCAGTAGAATCTAAGGGCTCCTTTCAGGTATACATTATTGGAGGCTGGAGAATCTATGGGCTCCTGTCAGGTATATATTATTGGAGGCAGCAGAATGTATGGACTCCAGTCAGGTATATATTATTGGAGGCAGCAGATTGTATGGGCTCCTGTCAGGTATATATTATTGGAGGCAGCAGAATGTAAGGGTTCCTGTCAGGTATATATTATTGGAGGCAGGAGAATCTATGGGCTCCTGTCAGGTATATATTATTGGAGGCAGGAGAATCTATGGGATCCTCTCAGGTATATATTATTGGAGGCAGCAGAATCTATGGGCTCCTGTCAGGTATATATTATTGGAGGCAGGAGAATGTATGGGCTCTTGTCAGGTATATATTATTGGAGGCAGCAGAATCTATGGGCTCCTGTCAGGTATATAGTATTGGAGGCAGCAGAATCTATGGGCTCCTGTCAGGTATATATTATTGGAGGCAGCAGAATCTATGGGCTTCTACCAGGTCTATATTATTGGCGGCAGGAGAATGTATGGGCTCCTGCCAGGTATATATTATTGGAGGCAGCAGAATCTTCTTTGGGCTCCTGTCAGGTATATATTATTGGAGGCAGCAGAATCTATGGGTTCCTGTCAGGTATATATTATTGGAGCCAGCAGGATGTATGGGCTCCTACCAGGTATATATTAATGGAGGCAGGAGAATGTATGGGCTCCTACCAGGTATATATTATTGGAGGCAGCAGAATCTATGGGCTCCTGTCAGGTATATATTATTGGAGCCAGCAGGATGTATGGGCTCCTGTCAGGTATATATTATTGGAGGCAGCAGAATTTATGGGCTCCTGTCAGGTATATATTATTGGAGCCAGCAGGATGTATGGGCTCCTACCAGGTATATATTATTGGAGGCAGGAGAATGTGTGGGCTCCTGTCAGGTATATAGCATTCGAGGCAGCCGAATGTATGGGCTCCTGTCAGGTATATATTATTGGAGGCAGCAGAATCTTCTATGGGTCCTGTCAGGTATATATTATTGGAGGCAGCAGAATCAATGGGCTCCTGTCAGATATATATTATTGGAGGCAGGAGAATCTATGAGTCCTCTCCGGTATATATTATTGGAGGCAGCAGAATCAATGGGCTCCTGTCAGGTATATATTATTGGAGGCAGCAGAATCTATGGGCTCCTGTCAGGTATATATTATTGGAGGCAAGAGAATGTATGGGCTCCTGTCAGGTATATAGTATTGGAAGCAGCAGAATCTATGGGCTCCTGTCAGGTATAAAGTATTGGAAGCAGCAGAATCTATGGGCTCCTGTCAGGTCTATATTATTAGAGGCAGTAGAATGTATGGGCTCCTGTCAGGTATATATTATTGGAGGCAGCAGAATCTTCTTTGGGCTCCTGTCAGGTATATATTATTGGAGGCAGCAGAATCTATGGGTTCCTGTCAGGTATATATTATTGGAGCCAGCAGGATGTATGGGCTACTACCAGGTATATATTAATGGAGGCAGGAGAATGTATGGGCTCCTGTCAGGTATATAGTATTGGAGGCAGCAGAATCTATGGGCTCCTGTCAGGTATATATTATGGGAGCCAGCAGGATGTATGTGCTCCTACCAGGTATATATTATTGGAGGCAGGAGAATGTATGGGCTCCTGTCAGGTATATATTATTGGAGCCAGCAGGATGTATGGGCTCCTGTCAGGTATATATTATTGGAGGCAGCAGAATCTATGGGCTCCTGTCAGGTATATATTATTAGAGCCAGCAGGATGTATGGGCTCCTACCAGGTATATATTATTGGAGGCAGGAGAATGTGTGGGCTCCTGTCTGGTATATAGCATTCGAGGCAGCAGAATGTATGGGCTCCTGTCAGGTATATATTATTGGAGGCAGCAGAATCTTCTATGGGTCCTGTCAGGTATATATTATTGGAGGCAGCAGAATCAATGGGCTCCTGTCAGATATATATTATTGGAGGCAGCAGAATGTACGGGCTCCTGTCAGGTATATAGTATTGGAAGCAGCAGAATCTATGGGCTCCTGTGAGGTATATAGCATTCGAGGCAGCAGAATGTATGGGCTCCTGTCAGGTATATATTATTGGAGGCAGGAGAATCTATGAGTCCTCTCCGGTATATATTATTGGAGGCAGCAGAATCAATGGGCTCCTGTCAGGTATATATTATTGGAGGCAGCAGAATGTACGGGCTCCTGTCAGGTATATAGTATTGGAAGCAGCAGAATCTATGGGCTCCTGTCAGGTATATATTATTGGAGGCAAGAGAATGTATGGGCTCCTGTCAGGTATATAGTATTGGAAGCAGCAGAATCTATGGGCTCCTGTCAGGTATAAAGTATTGGAAGCAGCAGATTCTATGGGCTCCTGTCAGGTATATATTATTGGAGGCAGGAGAATGTATGGGCTCCTGTCAGGTATATAGTATTGGAGGCAGCAGAATCTATGGGCTCCTACCAGGTATATAGTATTGGAGGCAGCAGGATCTATGGGCTCCTGTCAGGTATATATTATTGGAGGCAGGAGAATCTATGGGCTTCTGTCATGTATATATTATTGGACCAGACAATGTGAACTGAGGTCTAAGATGGCAGACATACAAGAAACAGAGGCATGTTCACACTAGCAAAAAAGAAGCAAGACAAAAATATATCTCATACCCTACCATAATTATATATAAATGTAAAGCAAAATTGCATAATAAATATAGGGTACTTAGTGAACTATTTTTGATCAAAAAAAGTATACAAGCCGTCCCACCAGCGGCAAGGTGACCCTAAATTGGGACGGTACCTATACTGCCTATATTAAAAATGTATGGGCTCCTGTCAGGTATATATTATTGGAGGCAGCAGAATCTATGGGCTCCTATCAGGTATATATTATTGGAGGCAGCAGAGTCTATGGGCTCCTGTCAGGTATATATTATTGGAGGCAGCAGAATCTATGGGCTCCTGTCAGGTATATAGTATTGGAGGCAGCAGAATCTATGGTCTCCTACCAGGTATATAGTATTGGAGGCAGCAGAATATATGGGCTCCTGTCAGGTATATATTATTGGAGGCAGGAGAATGCATGGGCTCCTGTCAGGTATGTATTATTGGAGGCAGTAGAATCTATGGGCTCCTGTCAGGTATATATTATTGGAGGCAGCAGAGTCTATGGGCTCCTGTCAGGTATATATTATTGGAGGCAGCAGAATCTGTGGGCTCCTGTCAGGTATATAGTATTGGAGGCAGCAGAATCTATGGGCTCCTGTCAGATATATATATTATTGGAGGCAGCAGAATCTATGGGCTCCTGTCAGGTATATATTATTGGAGGCAGGAGAATGTATGGGCTCCTGTCAGGTATATATTATTGGAGGCCGCAGAATGTATGGGCTCCTGTCAGGTATATATTATTGGAGGCATCAGAATGTATGGGCTCCTGTCAGGTATATATTATTGGAGGCAGCAGAATCTATGGGCTCCTGTCAGGTATGTATAATTGGAGGCAGGAGAATGTATGGGCTCCTGTCAGATATATATATTATTGGAGGCAGCAGAATCTATGGGCTCCTATCAGGTATATATTATTGGAGGCAGGAGAATCTATGGGCTCCTGTCAGGTATATATTATTGGAGGCAGCAGAATCTATGGGTTCCTGTCAGGTATATATTATTGGAGGCAGCAGAATCTATGGGCTCCTACCAGGTATATATTATTGGAAGCAGGAGAATGTATGGGCTCCTGTCAGGTATATAGTATTGGAGGCAGCAGAATGTATGGGCTCCTGTCAGATATATATTATTGGAGGCAGCAGAATCTATGGGCTCCTGTCAGGTATATATTATTGGAGGCAGCAGAATGTATGGGCTCCTGTCAGGTATATATTATTGGAGGCAGGAGAATCTATGGGCTCCTGTCAGGTATATATTATTGGAGGCAGCAGATTGTATGGGCTCCTGTCAGGTATATATTATTGGAGGCAGCAGAATGTATGGGCTCCTACCAGGTATATATTATTGGAGGCAGCAGAATCTATGGGCTCCTGTCAGGTATGTATAATTGGAGGCAGGAGAATATATGGGCTCCTGTCAGGTATATATTATTGGAGGCAGCAGAATCTATGGGCTCCTATCAGGTATATATTATTGGAGGCAGGAGAATCTATGGGCTCCTGTCAGGTATATATTATTGGAGGCAGCAGAATCTATGGGTTCCTGTCAGGTATATATTATTGGAGGCAGCAGAATCTATGGGCTCCTACCAAGTATATATTATTGGAAGCAGGAGAATGTATGGGCTCCTGTGAGGTATATAGTATTGGAGGCAGCAGAATGTATGGGCTCCTGTCAGGTATATATTATTGGAGGCATCAGAATCTATGGGCTCCTGTCAGGTATATATTATTGGAGGCATCAGAATCTATGGGCTCCTGTCAGGTATATATTATTGGAGGCAGCAGAATGTATGGGCTTCTGTCAGGTATATATTATTGGAGGCAGGAGAATGTATGGGCTCCTGTCAGATATATATATATTATTGGAGGCAGCAGAATGTATGGGCTCCTGTCAGGTATATATTATTGGAGGCAGCAGAATGTATGGGCTCCTGTCAGGTATATATTATTGGAGGCAGCAGAATGTATGGGCTCCTGTCAGGTATATATTATTGGAGGCAGGAGAATCTATGGGCTCCTGTCAGGTATATATTATTGGAGGCAGCAGATTGTATGGGCTCCTGTCAGGTATATATTATTGGAGGCAGCAGAATGTATGGGCTCCTACCAGGTCTATATTATTGGAGGCAGGAGAATGTATGGGCTCCTGTCAGGTATATATTATTGGAGGCAGCAGAATGTATGGGCTCCTGTCAGGTATATATTATTGGAGGCATCAGAATCTATGGGCTCCTGTCAGGTATATATTATTGGAGGCAGGAGAATGTATGGGCTCCTGTCTGATATATATATTATTGGAGGCAGCAGAATGTATGGGCTCCTGTCAGGTATATGACTCGCGCCCTGGGCCGTGGGGCACTCGGATCCGGGCAATAGGGAACGATGAGGGTAGTAGTGGCAACCCGGTTCCGTGGCTTAGGGTGGTCAGGCCAGTGGTAGTCCGTTATGTGTTATTGATTATGTCCGACTACGCCACCCGTGGATTGCGGTTATTAGGAACCGCCGCTTTATGCAGACCGCTGGGGCTGATGAGGTGTGCAGCTAGGGTAGTGTGACTCCCCACGGGAAGAGTGCAGCCCCAGGGCAGTATAATGGATGTTGGGAGTGATGGTAGTGAGAGTCCCAGTGATGATATTGCTGGAGGAGCAAAGAGCACACAGACAACAGGTTGCAGTCCAGGGTCTTTACTAAACAGGAAAACTGACCCACAAACAGTCCCGGCTAGGAGGGGACCTGGATGTCTGAGAGCAACGGGGAAATTGGCCCTGGTCAGGGTGAGGGTGTAAGCCTACCGTGCTTTCTGCGCTCCTTCTGGCTATCTCCTCCTGATAGGATAACAGCCCACGTTTCCGAGCTTTCCGTGCTTTCTCGCCTGTATGGCCTGCGACGTGGGTTCCTTTCTGCTCCCAGCCTTGTACGGCTTCACTGGTCCCTTTGGTTGTGGCAGGGCCTCCAGACTTCTTAGGCCAAGGAATGTATAGTCCCTTGCAGACTGGTTCTCTGCTGGGGGATGTAGAATCCTTCCAGCCTCAGACACCAAAGTCTGGTAAAGCTAAGTCTTTCTCTGTCAAGACAGGCTCTCTTCGCCTCTTGTCTCTGGCTGGTGGCTCTCTCCTACTGCCACACTTCCTCTTAGGTGCAATCAACTTTCTGTCCCTGCTCCACTCTGGGACACGTCTCAAAGCTGAGACAGGCAATCCAGTTCTCTCTAACCCTGTCCCCAGTACCAGCTTTTATAGGGGCAGCCTGCTCCCCCTACTGGCCTGAGACAGGAGGCATTGCATGCTAATGTTCCCCTGACCAGAGAACCTCCCCCTTGCTCTCAGACACAGC
Organism: Phyllobates terribilis; assembly: GCF_046119375.1. Lineage (NCBI taxonomy): Eukaryota > Metazoa > Chordata > Amphibia > Anura > Dendrobatidae > Phyllobates > Phyllobates terribilis. The sequence goes on along the minus strand of NW_027362767.1, from coordinate 52,670,391 downwards.
TTTATTACACTTGTGGCATCCAGGTAGGGTGACACATTCCCCCCTAGTGAAATTTAGTACTCCGGGACTAAACAATAAACAAAGACAATATACATAACAATAAAACAGTAATAGACAGACGACGCACAAATTGAGTTCTTTAGGTCACAGTGTGGCCTGTGACCGGGTGTCCATATCACCAAAACAACGGGAGCCTTAACCAGGTGGGGGTCTGTCCTACCCCAAGTCCTTCACAGTCTTAGTTCATTCCTGGATTAGGCTCAGAATGCAGTCCATACAAGGTCCCGGTTATAAAAGTCCATAACCTGTGAGTCCTTACGGTTGCTGCAAGAGACTGAAACACACTATCAATAAACATGCAGGTAACTTGGCAAACAATTTAACATTTGGCAACAGGGTTATTTACAATCTTATTGCACACTATATTCTCCAGCGAGCGGGTATCTGTCCCTTTGTGCTCCTGGTTGACCTCCTTAACCCACTGTCTGGTGGTGGACCAACCTGGCTTTCCCCACTAGCGTTAGGGGTACAGCTACCAGCTGGGTGTACAGGTAAGGCAGGCAGCTGTCTGCGGGTCCTTTGGCTTACCGCAGGCATGGCAGGCTCACTGTCAGCAGAGGGTTGACTCTCCTGGGCTGCTGGAACAGGCTCTTCTGCCTCTGGAACTGCTTGCTCCTCTTCACCTTCCGGCTCTGGTGTTGGTTGTTGCTGTGCCGGTTGCAGGAAATGCAGGACGGGTACCACTATAGCATCATTTATGCGAGTCCAGGACTGAGGGAACTCTCCGAGAATGGTGCTGATCATTTCTTCCTTGTCCTCTGCGGGTTCAAGGTCACTCTGATCCTCTTCTGCACTACGGAGTTGCTCGGGGCATCTTTTGAGGTGGTCCCTGGAGACGACACTAGTGGTTTCTCCTCCGTCCTTGGTGATTACGCACACCTTTGGGTTGTCGTGGTCAGACTGCAGTACAGTGTAGGGTTCCCTTTCCCACTGGTCGTTCAACTTATGTAGCCTTCTTTTTCGCTTTAGGACTTGCTCACCAGGTTCTAGGGGACCAGCAGGGGCGTGTTGATTGAAGAGTCTTTCTTGCTTCTCTCTCACCTGGGCCAGGCTCTTCTCCACACTCTCCTGTACCTTCTTGTACTGCAGTTGCCTTTCCGTATCCCAGTCCGCATCCGGGGAGGTGTCCTCAGGTATTAGGACTCCCATCTCCAGGTCTACGGGCAGCTTACCTGGTCTAGCTCGCATCAGGTAAGCCGGGGTGCAGTTTGTAGCGTTCACCGGGATATTGTTGTACATGTCTACCAGGTCCGGCAATTTTTCTGGCCACAGGCTGCGTTCCTCCAGGGGCAACGTCTTCAGGAGATCAATGACTATATTGTTCATCTTCTCACACATCCCGTTGGTTTGGGGGTGGTAAGGCGTTGTCCGAATCTTCTTACAGCCATAGAGGTTGCAGAACTCCTGGAAGATTTCAGCTTCAAACGCTGGACTCTGGTCTGTCAGGACCTGTTCCGGATACCCGTGTGGACGGCAGAAGTATTGCTGGAAGGCTCGGGCCGCTGTTTGGGCTGTCAAGTCCTTTACCGGGACCACCACTAGAAAACGGGAATAGTGGTCCATGATTGTCAGGGCGTAGATGTATCCAGACCGGCTTGGAGCCAATTTGACGTGGTCCAGAGCTACCAGCTCAAGAGGCTGCGTGGTGACGATGGGCCTCAAGGGTGTCCTCTGGCTGGTGCGGTCCCTCCTCCTCAGGTGACAAGGGCCACAGTCTCTGCACCACTTTTCTACTGCTCCTCTCATGCCGACCCAAAAGAACCTTCCTCTTAGTAGGAACTCCAGTTTCTTCCAACCGAAGTGTCCCGCTCTGTCATGGTAAGCTCCCAGGACCATAGCTGCATCTCGCCTTGGGACCACGACTTGCCAGGTCAGCTCGTGCGTCCGGTGGTTGACAATCGTTCTGCACAACTTGCCTTCGTAGAGGAACAGCTTGCTCTTCTCCTTCCATAGCTGCTTAGCTTCCTCTGGGGCATCTGGATCTAGGCGGGCGTCTTCCCGGGTCAGCAGATCTTTCACCAGGCGGACAGCAGGGTCACTATCTTGGGTTTCGGCCCAGCTGTGGTGAGGTAGGGGATTCATCATCACAGTTGTTAGATCCTCCTCCTTCACGCGGTGAGAGTGTTGAGCGGCTCCATACCGGTGAAACGCGGGGAGTTCTACCTCCTCCAGCTCTTCTGGATCTTCATCACCTTCAGGTAAGTGAGGCATTCTTGATAGGGCGTCCGCATTGGCGTTGGTTTTGCCTGCCCGGTACTTGATCACGAAGTCATAGTTGGAGAGACGGGCCATCCACCGCTGTTCCAGGGCACCCAGTCTTGCATTGTCCAGGTGTGTCAACGGGTTGTTGTCCGTGTACACGATGAACTTTGCGGAGGCCAGGTAATGCTTGAAGCGTTCCGTCACGGCCCACACCACCGCCAAGAATTCGAGCTTGAAGGAGCTGTAATTCTCCGGGTTCCTCTCGGTGGGTCTCAGCTTCCGGCTGGCGTATGCGATCACCCGTTCTCTGCCCTGTTGGTTTTGGGACAGTACGGCTCCCAGTCCCACATTACTGGCATCTGTGTGGAGAATGAAAGGCTGGCCATAATTAGGGTAGGCCAGGATCTCATCCCCAGTGAGGGCCAACTTTAGCTGGCGGAAGGACTCCTCTTCCGGTTTATCCCACTTGAAGGGTGGCTTTTGACTTCTGGACTTGGACTGTCCGATCAGGAGGTCCTGCATAGGAGCTGCCATCTTAGTGAACCCGGGGATGAACCTTCGGTAGTAGCCTACCAACCTGAGAAACTGTCTCACCTCTTTGATGTTCGAGGGGCTTGGCCAGCTCTTGATTGCCGTGACCTTGTCAGGGTCGGGGGCCACTCCTTCCGCGCTTACCACGTGCCCTAGGTACTGGACCTTTGGTTTCAGCAGGTGGCACTTCGATGGTTTCACCTTCAGGCCATAGCCTGCCAGGGCTTCGAACACCTCAGCCAGGTGCTTGAGATGGTCCTCGTAGGTCTTCGAATAGACGATCACGTCGTCCAGGTAAAGGAGGACCGTCTCGAAGTTTCGGTGCCCTAAACAGCATTCCATCAGCCGCTGGAAGGTCCCTGGTGCGTTGCAGAGCCCAAAAGGCATACAGTTGAATTCGCTCAGTCCCATCGGGGTGGTGAAGGCGGTCTTCTCCTTGTCAGCCTCTGCCACAGGAACCTGCCAGTTACCGCTAGTAAGGTCCAAAGTAGAAAAGAAGTTAGCAGATTTTAGTGCGGCTAAAGACTCTTCTATTCTAGGCAGCGGATATGCGTCTTTGTGGGTGATACGGTTGATTTGTCTATAGTCCACGCACATTCTCATGGTGCCGTCTTTCTTTTTGACCAGAACCAAGGGGGCTGCCCAGGGGCTACAGCTGTCTCTAATGACCCCAGCTTCTTTCATCTCCCTTAGCATACCCTTGGCGTTCTGATAATGTGCAGGGGGTACAGGTCTGTGTCTTTCCTTTATCGGTGGGTGGCTCCCTGTGGGGATGTGGTGTTCTATCCCTTTTACTCTGCCGAAGTCTAGCGGGTGCTTACTAAAGACTCTCTCGTACTCCTGTACCACCCGGTAGACTCCTTGTTTTTGGTGCAGGGGAGTGGAGTCAGCACCCACGTGGAGTTTCTGGCACCAGTCCTCTTTTTGTTTCTGGGAGCCATTACCCTCCGCCTGAGGAGATGTAGGCAAGGGTTCCACGGCCCTGATAGCTTGGTGTTCGACAACAAACAGTTTGGCGAGTGTAGCGTACCTGGGTAAGTGTACTTCCCACTCCCCAATGTTGAGGATGAGAACGGGCACCCTCCCATGACGGACATCAACCACCCCCCGGGCTGTCAAAATGGTGGGCCTGCTGTCTGAGTACACGGGTTCTACCATGGCTTGGTAGTCTCTACCTCTCAACCCGATTGCAGTCCGACACCAGATCATCATTTCACTTTTGGGAGGCATGGAAATGGGGAATGGATCACTGAGTCTTACGCTACCGATCTCACCACCAGACAGTTCTACCTGCTGCCGTCTCATCAGGGCTTTTATCTCCTTGTTGAGGACTCTCTGTTGGCTGGAACTAGCATTCACTGCCACCTGTTGTAGAATTACAATTACCTCTGAAAGACAATTTTCAATTATGTTAGTACCCACAGTTATTTTAGGGTGACTTTCATGACGGTCAATGTCCACAATAATCACTCCCTGTGCCGGCAGTTCAACTTTACCAATTTTAATGGTCATCTCCTTGAACCCCATCTGCGGCACGGGTAAGCCATTACTGGCGATGATGCTCAAGTTACTGTCTGGATACCGTGTGATATCAGCATCAGTCCAATACTGCTTAAAAAGTACATAAGGGATAGTGGTTACTTGTGACCCAGTATCCAACAAGGCGCTCATGGGGATACCGTCCAGCACCACGGGTAAAACCGGGCGCCCCCCAACGTACTTATTACGCCAATTGTAAGGGCCTGGTGATCTTATGCCTGGGGGTTGGCCCTCTGCCCCAGGTTGGACCCGTTTAAATTACAGTACCTGGAAATGTGTCCGGGCTGGTTGCATCGACGGCAAATGGGCTGTCCATCCTCTGCGTAGCGGTCTGTGGGCCTCCCTCGGAACGACGGGATCCTCCTCTGTCGACGCCACGGGACATCCTTTGGACTTGAAGCCAGCTCGATGGGTCTTGACGGGTCCACTTGCAACGCCTGGACGCTCCTGGTCAACGCCGCGACGCTCCTGGTCAGCTCCTGGACTTGGTGGTGCAGGCCTTTCGACGGGGCTTGGTTCAGGGCCTGTGCATCAGCCTCCACGGAGTCCATAGAGGAGAGCGCCGCCTCCTGGTGGTAGGTGATAGCAGGGCGCCGGGGTTTTATAGCGCCACTGGTTGCAGATTCACGGAGCACCCTTATGGCCCTGTCCTTAAATTGGGCAAAGGTCAGGTCGGGGTTCTGGAAGAACATGAGGCGCAGCTGGGCCCTGTGGGCGCTGGACAGCAGACCCTCTATGAATTGTTCTGTTAGCAGCTTATCGGTTTCCTGCACACTGCCAGGGTCAGTTTGTTGAATAGCCCTCAAGGCTTCCTGCAGATTTAGGGCATAGTCTCTGATGCTGTCCTGTGCCCGCTGCTTACATCCATAGAACCTCATTTTAATTTCAGCGGAGGTATGTGTATCAAAGGTACCCCGCAGCCGGGCAAGAATACCCTTCACAGTCCTTTTCTCCTCAGTGGGCCATGATTTTACCTCCCTTTGGGCAGCGCCAGTTAACTGCCCTGTTAGTATGCTGACCTTCTGTTCCTCTGTCAGGGGGTAAACGTGGAACAAACTGTATAGCCTTTCCTTGAAGTCAGTTAGGGCATGGGGCTCCCCTGAGTATTTGGGCAGCCAGGCCGCTCCAGGGATGTAGGGCAGGGAAAAGGGCATCACCGCTGCTGCAGCTGCGTTGGTGGTAGTGGGCGCCTCTGTGTCTGACATCTTCCTCCCCCCCTAGTGAAGTGTGGCCTACCTTCCGACGATCCTCTTCTGTAGGCCGCGGCTCCGCTGCTGCTCTGGACGAGGACCTGGCGTCGCACTCCGATGACGTCAGCGTCGCTCTCTCTCCCTTCCAGGACCTTGCGCAGCGTCGGTGCGTGGGGCGGAGCTTCGGATCTCGCGCGGTTTTGACGTCCACGCCCCTCTTCTTCCCGCGCGGCGTCCTGGAGATGGCGTCCGATGGCGGGAAACAGCTGCAGATGGCGGGAAGACGGCGGGAAAAGGTCCAAGATGGCGTCTGATGGCGGGAATCGGCTCCGGATGGCGGGAAACGACTCCAGACGGCGGGAAACTTCGCCACAGATAAGTTACAAAAGTCTTTTTCAGGCACGCAGTACCCGGTGGTTGCGGGCACGAAATCCTGCCGACTACGCCAAAGCTGACTCGCCCCCTGGGCCGTGGGGCACTCGGATCCGGGCAATAGGGAACGATGGGGGTAGTAGTGGCAACCCGGTTCCGTGGCTCAGGGTGGTCAGGCCAGTGGTAGTCCGTTATGTGTTATTGATTATGTCCGACTACGCCACCCGTGGATTGCGGTTATTAGGAACCGCCGCTGCATGCAGACCGCTGGGGCTGATGAGGTGTGCAGCTAGGGTAGTGTGACTCCCCACGGGAAGAGTGCAGCCCCAGGGCAGTATAATGGATGTTGGGAGTGATGGTAGTGAGAGTCCCAGTGATGATATTGCTGGAGGAGCAAAGAGCACACAGACAACAGGTTGCAGTCCAGGGTCTTTACTAAACAGGAAAACTGACCCACAAACAGTCCCGGCTAGGAGGGGACCTGGATGTCTGAGAGCAACGTGGAAATTGGCCCTGGTCAGGGTGAGGGTGTAAGCCTACCGTGCTTTCTGCGCTCCTTCTGGCTATCTCCTCCTGATAGGATAACAGCCCACGTTTCCGAGCTTTCCGTGCTTTCTCGCCTGTATGGCCTGCGACGTGGGTTCCTTTCTGCTCCCAGCCTTGTACGGCTTCACTGGTCCCTTTGGTTGTGGCAGGGCCTCCAGACTTCTTAGGACAAGGAATGTATAGTCCCTTGCGGACTGGTTCTCTGCTGGGGGATGTAGAATCCTTCCAGCCTCAGACACCAAAGTCTGGTAAAGCTAAGTCTTTCTCTGCCAAGACAGGCTCTCTTCGCCTCTTGTCTCTGGCTGGTGGCTCTCTCCTACTGCCACACTTCCTCTTAGGTGCAATCAACTTTCTGTCCCTGCTCCACTCTGGGACACGTCTCAAAGCTGAGACAGGCAATCCAGTTCTCTCTAACCCTGTCCCCAGTACCAGATTTTATAGGGGCAGCCTGCTCCCCCTACTGGCCTGAGACAGGAGGCATTGCATGCTAATGTTCCCCTGACCAGAGAACCTCCCCCTTGCTCTCAGACACAGCTTTATTACACTTGTGGCATCCAGGTAGGGTGACACATATATATTATTGGAGGCAGGAGAATCTATGGGCTCCTGTCAGGTATATATTATTGGAGGCAGGAGAATGTATGGGCTCCTACCAGGTATATATTATTGGAGGCAGCAGAATCTATGGGTTCCTGTCAGGTATATATTATTGGAGCCAGCAGGATGTATGGGCTCCTACCAGGTATATATTATTGGAGGCAGGAGAATGTATGGGTTCCTGTCAGGTATATAGTATTGGAGGCAGCAGAATCTATGGGCTCCTCTCAGGTATATATTATTGGAGCCAGCAGGATGTATGGGCTCCTACCAGGTATATATTATTGGAGGCAGCAGAATCTAGGGGCTCCTGTCAGGTATATATTATTGGAGCCAGCTGGATGTATGGGCTCCTACCAGGTATATATTATTGGCGGCAGGAGAATGTATGGGCTCCTGTCAGGTATATATTATTGGAGGCAGCAGAATGTATGGGCTCCTGTCAGGTATATATTATTGGAGGCAGGAGAATGTATGGGTTCCTGTCAGGTATATATTATTGGAGGCAGCAGAATCTATGGGCTCCTGTCAGGTATATATTATTGGAGGCAGCAGAATCTATGGGCTCCTGTCAGGTATATATTATTGGAGCCAGCAGGATGTATGGGCTCCTACCAGGTATATATTATTGGAGGCAGGAGAATGTGTGGGCTCCTGTCAGGTATATTGTATTGGAGGCAGCAGAATGTATGGGCTTCTGTCAGGTATATATTATTGGAGGCAGCAGAATCTTCTATGGGTCCTGTCAGGTATATATTATTGGAGGCACCAGAATCAATGGGCTCCTGTCAGGTATATATTATTGGAGGCAGGAGAATGTATGGTCTCCTGTCAGGTATATAGTATTGGAAGCAGCAGAATCTATGGGCTCCTGTCAGGTATATAGTATTGGAAGCAGCAGAATCTATGGACTCCTGTCAGGTATATATTATTGGAGGCAAGAGAATGTATGGGCTCCTGTCAGGTATATAGTATTGGAAGCAGCAGAATCTATGGGCTCCTGTCAGGTATATAGTATTGGAAGCAGCAGAATCTATGGGCTCCTGTCAGGTATATAGTATTGGAGGCCGCAGAATCTTTGGGCTCCTGTCAGGTATATATTATTGGAGGCAGCAGAATCCATGGGCTCCTGTCAGGTATATATTATTTGAGGCAGGAGAATGTATGGGCTCCTACCAGGTATATAGTATTGGAGGCAGCAGGATCTATGGGCTCCTGTCTCCTGTCAGGTATATATTATTGGAGGCAGGAGAATCTATGGGCTTCTGTCAGGTATATATTATTGGAGGCAGCAGAATCCATGGGCTCCTGTCAGGTATATATTATTTGAGGCAGGAGAATGTATGGGCTCCTGTCAGGTATATAGTATTGGAGGCAGCAGAATCTATGGGCTCCTACCAGGTATATAGTATTGGAGGCAGCAGGATCTATGGGCTCCTGTCTCCTGTCAGGTATATATTATTGGAGGCAGGAGAATCTATGGGCTCCTGTCAGGTATATATTATTGGAGGCAGCAGAATCTATGGGCTCCTGTCAGGTATATAGTATTGGAGGCAGCAGAATCTATGGGCTCCTGTCAGGTATATATTATTGGAGGCAGGAGAATGTATGGCCTCCTGTCAGGTATATATTATTGGAGGCAGCAGAATGTATGGGCTCCTGTCAGGTATATATTATTGGAGGCAGGAGAATGTATGGCCTCCTGTCAGGTATGTAGTATTGGAGGCAGCAGAATCTATGGGCTCCTGTCAGGTATATATTATTGGAGGCAGCAGAATCTTTGGGCTTCTACCAGGTATATATTATTGGAGGCAGCAGAATCTATGGGCTTCTGTCGGGTATATATTATTGGAGGCAGGAGAATGTATGGGCTCCTGTCAGGTATATATTATTGGAGGCAGGAGAATGTATGGCCTCCTGTCAGGTATATATTATTGGAGGCAGCAGAATGTATGGGCTCCTGTCAGGTATATATTATTGGAGGCAGGAGAATGTATGGCCTCCTGTCAGGTATATAGTATTGGAGGCAGCAGAATCTATGGGCTCCTGTCAGGTATATATTATTGGAGGCAGCAGAATCTTTGGGCTTCTACCAGGTATATATTATTGGAGGCAGCAGAATCTATGGGCTCCTGTCAGGTATATATTATTGGAGGCAGGAGAATGTATGGGCTCCTGTCAGGTATATAGTATTGGAGGCCGCAGAATCTTTGGGCTCCTGTCAGGTATATATTATTAGAGGTAGCAGAATCCATGGGCTCCTGTCAGATATATATTATTTGAGGCAGGAGAATGTATGGGCTCCTGTCAGGTATATAGTATTGGAGGCAGCAGAATCTATGGGCTCCTACCAGGTATATAGTATTGGAGGCAGCAGAATATATGGGCTCCTGTCAGGTATATATTATTGGAGGCAGGAGAATGTATGGGCTCCTGTCAGGTATATATTATTGGAGGCAGGAGAATGTTTGGGCTCCTGTCAGGTATATATTATTGGAGGCAGCATAGTCTATGGGCTCCTGTCAGGTATATATTATTGGAGGCAGCAGAATCTATGGGCTCCTGTCAGGTGTATATTATTGGAGGCAGCAGAATGTATGGGCTCCTGTCAGGTATATAGTATTGGAGGCCGCAGAATCTTTGGGCTCCTGTCAGGTATATATTATTAGAGGCAGCAGAATCCATGGGCTCCTGTCAGATATATATTATTTGAGGCAGGAGAATGTATGGGCTCCTGTCAGGTATATAGTACTGGAGGCAGCAGAATCTATGGGCTCCTACCAGGTATATAGTATTGGAGGCAGCAGAATATATGGGCTCCTGTCAGGTATATATTATTGGAGGCAGGAGAATGTATGGGCTCCTGTCAGGTATATATTATTGGAGGCAGGAGAATGTTTGGGCTCCTGTCAGGTATATATTATTGGAGGCAGCATAGTCTATGGGCTCCTGTCAGGTATATATTATTGGAGGCAGCAGAATCTATGGGCTCCTACCAGGTATATAGTATTGGAGGCAGCAGAATCTATGGGCTCCTACCAGGTATATAGTATTGGAGGCAGCAGAATCTATGGGCTCCTGTCAGGTATATATTATTGGAGGCAGCAGAATCTTTGGGCTTCTACCATGTATATATTATTGGAGGCAGCAGAATCTATGGGCTTCTGTTAGGTATATATTATTGGAGGCAGCAGAATCTTCTATGGGCTCCTGTCAGGTATATATCATTGGAGGCAGGAGAATGTATGGGCTCCTGTCAGGTATATATTATTGGAGGCAGAAGGATCTATGGGCTCCTGTCAGGTATATAGTATTGGAGGCAGGAGAATGTTTGGGCTCCTGTCAGGTCTATTTTATTGGAGGCAGGAGAATGTTTGGGCTCCTGTCAGGTTTATATTATTGGAGGCAGCAGAATCCAAGGGCTTCTGTCAGATACATTCTCCTGCCTCAAATAATATATATCTGACAGGAGCCCAAACATTCTCCTGCCTCCAATAATATAGACCTGACAGGAGCCCAAACATTCTCCTGCCTCCAATACTATATACCTGACAGGAGCCCATAGATCCTGCTGCCTCCAATAATATATACCTGACAGGAGCCCATACATTCTCCTGCCTCCAATGATATATACCTGGTAGGAGCCCATAGATTCTGCTGCCTCCAATACTATATACCTGGTAGGAGCCCATAGATCCTGCTGCCTCCAATACTATATACCTGACAGGAGCCCATACATTCTCCTGCCTCAAATAATATATATGGGCACCTGTCAGGTATATAGTATTGGAGGCAGCAGAATCTATGGGCTCCTACCAGGTATATAGTATTGGAGGCAGCAGAATATATAGGCTCCTGTCAGGTATATATTATTGGAGGCAGGAGAATGTATGGGCTCCTGTCAGGTATATATTATTGGAGGCAGTAGAAACTATGGGCTCCTGTCAGGTATATATTATTGGAGGCAGCAGAATCTATGGGCTCCTGTCAGGTATATAGTATTGGAGGCAGTAGAATCTATGGGCTCCTACTAGGTATATAGTATTGGAGGCAGCAGAATCTATGGGCTCCTGTCAGGTATATATTATTGGAGGCAGGAGAATCTTTGGGCTTCTACCATGTATATATTATTGGAGGCAGCAGAATCTATGGGCTTCTGTCAGGTATATATTATTGGAGGCAGCAGAATCTTCTTTGGGCTCCTGTCAGGTATATATCATTGGAGGCAGGAGAATGTATGGGCTCCTGTCAGGTATATATTATTGGAGGCAGCAGGATCTATGGGCTCCTGTCAGGTATATGGTATTTGAGGCAGGAGAATGTTTGGGCTCCTGTCAGGTCTATATTATTGGAGGCAGGAGAATCTATGGGCTCCTGTCAGGTATATATTATTGGAGGCAGCAGAATCTATGGGCTCCTGTCAGGTATATATTATTGGAGGCAGCAGGATCTATGGGCTCCTGTCAGGTATATAGTATTGGAGGCAGGAGAATGTATGGGCTCCTGTCAGGTATATATTATTGGAGGCAGCAGGATCTATGGGCTCCTGTCAGGTATATAGTATTGGAGGCAGGAGAATGTTTGGGCTCCTGTCAGGTCTATATTATTGGAGGCAGGAGAATGTATGGGCTCCTGTCAGGTATATATTATTGGAGGCAGCAGGATCTATGGGCTTCTGTCAGGTATATAGTATTGGAGGCAGCAGAATGTATGGGCTCCTGTCAGGTATATATTATTGGAGGCAGCAGAATCTATGGGCTCCTGTCAGGTATATATTGTTGGGGGCATCAGAATCTATGGGCTCCTGTCAGGTATATATTATTGGAGGCAGCAGAATCTATGGGCTCCTGTCAGGTATATATTATTGGAGGCAGGAGAATGTATGGGCTCCTGTCAGATATATATATTATTGGAGGCAGCAGAATGTATGGACTCCTGTCAGGTATATATTATTGGAGGCAGGAGAATGTATGGTCTCCTGTCAGGTATATATTATTGGAGCCAGCAGAATCTATGGGCTCCTGTTAGATATATATTATTGGAGGCAGCAGAATCTATGGGCTCCTGTCAGGTATATATTGTTGGGGGCATCAGAATCTATGGGCTCCTGTCAGGTATATATTATTGGAGGCAGCAGAATCTATGGGCTCCTGTCAGGTATATATTATTGGAGGCAGCAGAATCTATGGGCTCCTGTCAGGTATATATTATTGGAGGCAGCAGAATCTATGGGCTCCTGTCAGGTATATATTGTTGGGGGCATCAGAATCTATGGGCTCCTGTCAGGTATATATTATTGGAGGCAGCAGAATCTATGGGCTCCTGTCAGGTATATATTATTGGAGGCAGGAGAATGTATGGGCTCCTGTCAGATATATATATTATTGGAGGCAGCAGAATGTATGGACTCCTGTCAGGTATATATTATTGGAGGCAGGAGAATGTATGGTCTCCTGTCAGGTATATATTATTGGAGCCAGCAGAATCTATGGGCTCCTGTTAGATATATATTATTGGAGGCAGGAGAATGTATGGGCTCCTGTCAGGTATATATTATTGGAGGCAGGAGAATGTATGGGCTCCTGTCAGATATATATATTATTGGAGGCAGCAGAATGTATGGACTCCTGTCAGGTATATATTATTGAAGGCAGCAGAATCTATGGGATCCTGTCAGGTATATATTATTGGAGGCAGGAGAATCTATGGGCTCCTGTCAGGTATATATTATTGAAGGCAGCAGAATCTATGGGATCCTGTCAGGTATATATTATTGGAGGCAGGAGAATCTATGGGCTCCTGTCAGGTATATATTATTGGAGGCAGCAGAATGTATGGGCTCCTGTCAGGTATATATTATTGGAGGCAGGAGAATGTATGGGCTCCTATCAGGTATATACAGTTATATGAAAAAGTTTGGGCACCCCTATTAATCTTAAGCTTAATGTTTTATAAAAATTGGTGTTTTTGCAACAGCTATTTCAGTTTGATATATGTAATAACTGTTGGACACAGTAATGTTTCTGCCTTGAAATGAGGTTTATTGTACTAACAGAAAATGTGCAATCTGCATTCAAACAAAATTTGACAGATGCATAAGTATGGGCACCTCACCAGAAAAGTGACATTAATATTTAGTAGATCCTCCTTTTGCAAAAATAACAGCCTCTAGTCGCTTCCTGTAGCTTTTAATGAGTTCCTGGATCCTGGATGAAGGTATTTTTGACCATTCCTCTTTACAAAACAATTCCAGTTCAGTTAAGTTTGATGGTCGCCGAGCATGGACAGCCCTCTTCAAATGATCCCACAGATGTTCAATGATATTCAGGTCTGGGGACAGGGATGGCCATTCCAGAACATTGTAATTGTTCCTCTGCATGAATGCCTGAGTAGATTTGGAGCGGTGTTTTGGATCATTATCTTGCTGAAAGATCCATCCCCTGCGTAACTTCAACTTTATCACTGATTCTTGAACATTATTGTCAAGAATGTGCTGATACTGAGTGGAATCCATGCGTCCCTCAACTTTAACAAGATTCCCGGTGCCGGCATTGGCCACACAGCCCCAAAGCATGATGGAACCTCCACCAAATTTTACTGTGGGTAGCAAGTGTTTTTCTTGGAATGCTGTGTTTTTTTGCCGCCATGCATAACGCCTTTTTGTATGACCAAACAACTCAATCTTGGTTCCATCAGTCCACAGGACCTTCTTCCAAAAAGAAATTGGCTTCTCCAAATGTGCTTTTGCATACCTCAGCCGACTCGGTTTGTGGCGTGCTTGCAGAAACGGCTTCTTTCGCATCACTCTCCCATACAGCTTCTCCTTGTGCAAAGTGCGTTGTATAGTTGACCGATGCACAGTGACACCATCTGCAGCAAGTTGATGCTGCAGCTCTCTGGAGGTGGTCTGAGGATTGTCCTTGACTGATCTCACCATTCTTCTTCTCTGCCTTTCTGATGTTTTTCTTGGCCTGCCACTTCTGGCCTTAACAAGAACTGTCCCTGTGTTCTTCCATTTCCTTACTATGTTCCTCACAGTGGAAACTGACAGGTTAAATCTCTGAGACAGCTTTTTGTATCCTTCCCCTGAACAACTATGTTGAATAATCTTTGTTTTCAGATCATTTGACAGTTGTTTTGAGGAGCCCATGATGCCACTCTTCAGAGGAGATTCAAACAGGAGAACAACTTGCAAGTGGCCACTTTAAGCAGCTTTTCTCATGATTGCATACACCTGGCTATGAAGTTCAAAGCTCAATGAGGTTACAAAACCAAAAAAAGTGCTTTAGTAAGTCAGTAAAAAGTAGGTAGGAGTATTTAAAACAAGAAAATGATAAGGGTGCCCATACTTATGCACCTGTCAAATTTTGTTTGAATGCAGATTGCACATTTTCTGTTAGTACAATAAACCTCATTTCAAGGCAGAAACATTACTGTGTCCAACAGTTATTACATATATCAAACTGAAATAGCTGTTGCAAAAACACCAATTTTAAGAAAACATTAAGCTTAAGATTAATAGGGGTGCCCAAACTTTTTCATATAACTGTATTATTGGAGGCAGCAGAATCTATGGGCTCCTGTCAGGTATATATTAATGGAGGCAGGAGAATGTATGGGCTCCTGTCAGGTATATATTATTGGAGGCAGCAGAATGTATGGGCTCCTGTCAGGTATATATTATTGGAGGCAGCAGAATGTATGGGCTCCTGTCAGGTATATATTATTGGAGGCAGCAGAATCTATGGGCTCCTGTCAGGTATATATTATTGGAGGCAGGAGAATGTATGGGCTCCTGTCAGGTATATATTATTGGAGGCAGGAGAATGTATGGGCTCCTGTCAGGTATATATTATTGGAGGCAGCAGAATCTATGGGCTCCTGTCAGGTATATATTATTGGAGGCAGGAGCATGTATGGGCTCCTGTCAGGTATATATTATTGGAGGTAGGAGAATGTATGGGCTCCTGTCAGGTATATATTATTGGAGGCAGCAGAATCTATGGGCGCCTGTCAGGTATATATTATTGGAGGCAGGAGAATGTATAGGCTCCTGTCAGGTATATATTATTGGAGGCAGCAGAATCTATGGGCTCCTATCAGGTATATATTATTGGAGGCAGGAGAATGCATGGGCTCCTGTCAGGTATATATTATTGAAGGCAGGAGAATGTATGGGCTCCTGTCAGGTATATATTATTGGAGGCAGCAGAATCTATGGGCTCCTGTCAGGTATATATTATTGGAGGCAGCAGAATGTATGGGCTCCTGTCAGGTATATATTATTGGAGGCAGGAGAATCTATGGGCTCCTGTCAGGTATATAGTATTGGAGGCAGCAGAATGTATGGGCTCCTGTCAGTTATATATTATTGGAGGCAGCAGAATGTATGGGCTCCTGTCAGGTATATATTTTTGGAGGCAGCAGAATCCATGGGCTCCTGTCAGGTATATATTATTGGAGCCAGAAGAATCTATGCGCTCTTTTTAGGTATATATTATTTGATAATAATGTCCATTGCCCAGCTCCCGCCATATGTTGATCGCCAGCCAGATAAAACAAGGCAGTTGGGGGCTGGGATTCGCAGCATGGTAAGGCCCAAGCGTTCTTGGCCCCCCACGCTGAAAATCGCAGCCCACAGCCACCCATGAAAATGGCGCATTCATCATAGCACCATTTTCAGGTGCTTTACCCGGCTCTTCCAGCGGCCCTGGTGGTGAGTGGCACCCTGGGTAATAATAGGGTTAGTGTAGCGCCCCGAGGGTTCGGCCGCTACAGGGGTATTGCACCTCAGACCAGAGGTGTGATATTCCACTCCCGGGTAAGGATGGAGTGTGGACCAAGACTCAGTAAGCTGCATGCATCACACACACCTCATTTCCGAGGGACAGCTCAACGGTGCACCCACTAGACAGAAGTGCAGGCACGACAGAATCTGTCTCTGGCTGGAGTGGGGAGGGGGGAGGAAAACCCAGTGGTGTAGGAGCAGATAGGGGTTGGGTCTCTGGGCATAGGTAGGGGCCCATTGGTTGCAAGTCACCTGGGCTCATACACAGAGAGGGAGGTATATAAGGTGGGCACCATCTTAGCTCAGGATCTGTTCAGTGAGAGAAGGAGCGCAGCCAGAGAGGGCTGACAGGGAGCTGTGGCTCAGTCTGGGCCCAGCTCCACGAGGCAGGCCTGGAGTGAAGGCCAGAAACAGCAGAGAGGACAGGACCAGCAGAGAGGAACAGAAAGGAGAGGAAGAAAGGAACGGAACATGAAGAGAGGCCCAGAGACACGAGGGAAGAAGGAACCCCAAAGGCCCAGGAGATTGCGGGTGACGGGTTGGCAGAACAGGGTACCGGATCCCAAGTTGGTGGAGGCGACTAATCCTCAGCCAAGGACCGGCGGTCGTGATCACATCTTGGTGCGACCCCTCACAACACCTACTAGAAAGGCATACCACATAGGGTCAGGGAAGTGGACGTCCAACATCCCAAGAGAAGGCCCGAGGCAGCTGGACAAAAGTAGTGTCACTGGTGGGGCATGGCCAGAGAAAGGAATCGAAGGGAGTCCTGTGCCACACTCTGGAATTGCCTGGGGGTTGACCGAGCCCCTTGCCTGGTGGATGCAGCACGGCTTGGGCAGTCACTACCGGTACCGAAGTGATTTGGAATATAAAGAACTGTGAGTAAAGCCTTTGAACTGCAATCCCACGTCTCTGGGCTTCATCACCGCGCCAGCACTACTAGTACTGGGACGCTCACATCATCACTCCCATCATCTACTACACTGCCCTGGGGCTCCACTTTTCCATGGGGAGTCACACTACCTCAGCTGCACACACCATCGGCCCCAGTGGTCTGCCTTGTAGCGGCGGTCTGCGCTGACCGCAATCCACGGGTGGCGTAGTCGGACAATTAACCTAAAACCCCCACAAAAATACCGCCATCGGCCTGACCACCCTGAGCCACGGGACCGGGTCACCGCCACGGATACTACAACCCCCCCCAGAAGCCCGGTACCGGGTGCCCCTCGGCCCAGGGGGCGAGTCATTAGTATCAGGCCAGCTTTGTATTATCAGCTGGTAGTAAGCCCGAAATTTATGGTGTCACGCCAAATTAGACATAGCCACCATGAATTTCTAGAAAACAGAAAAAAAGACAGAATTTTTTTTTTATTAAAAATAAAACACATTTAGGGACTCCATCTTTAATAAAGAAAAATCCTCACTCCAACGTAATCCATAGGTCTTCTGTCTTCAGCTCTGCTACATCTTTGCCATCAGACAAATATTTCTGCTGACAGATGAGCAGGCACAGAATGACACTGGGGCACTGTTACTGTGTAGTGCGGCACTATGTTTCTTTTTTTGTCATTTCATGCAGTGTAGAAATCTTGGAAAAAGTGTGGATTGTGCTCTGGAAGTGATCAGTTATAGCTAACTATGTTATTTTCTGCAGGGATAAGTCCTGCATAGAAGATGTGATATATTGGTCTGCGGCAGATAAAGAACTTCACCTAGAGACATCGCTGGTGAGTATGTGTATTACCTATACACACACACTGACACTATATACAGAGCTCCTGTGCATAATGTCACTGGTGATCACTGTACTACCTATACACACACACTGACACTATATATAGAGCTCCTGTGTGTAATGTCACTGGTGATCACTGTATTACCTGTACACTGACACTATATACCGAGCTCCTGTGTATAATGTCACTGGTGATCACTGTATTACCTCTACACTGACACTATACACAGAGCTCCTGTGCATAATGTCACTGGTGATCACTGTATTACCTATACACACACACTGACACTATATACAGAGCTCCTGTGTGTAATGGCACTGATGATCACTGTATTACCTCAACACTGACACTAAATACAGAGCTTCTGTGTATAATGTCACTGATAATCTCTACATTATCTGTACACTGACTCTATATACAGAGCTCTTTTACATTTTCATTATCAGTCACTATCTGGTGCCATTATGTGCCATGGTCATGGCGTGGGGGTATTTGTCCCTTGTATGTGGTATTATTCGGACAGTCACTATGTGGTGGTAATATGTGGTCTTCTCATGGTGCAGCAGTATATATACCTTGTACTTGGTAGTATTTGATCACTATGTGGTGGTATGTGTTCTGGTCATGGTGTGGCGGTATTTCTCTCTTCTATATGGTATTATTAGTCTAGGGATGGTTGTCAGTCATTTGTTTTTTCAGATATTAAGAATGGGAACATTCTTTATTTGCAATACATATTAAATACGTGGATGTTTAACCTCTCCCTGTGTTGTGACTACTACACAGCAGCAGAGATGCACGTCAGCTCAAGACGCAAAAAATAAGTCGTCACACAGCCCCAGATGCAAAAAAATGAGAACACTACGGTGCGCAGAACATGGCGTGAAAAGTGTGATTTTTTTTTTCAAACTTCTGAATTTGTTTTCACCACTTAGATACCAGTAAAGGTATACATGTTTGGTATCTACGAACTCGTACTGACCCGAGACATCACCCTGTCATGTCGGTTTTTCCATATAGTGAACATGGTGACTAAAAAACCCAATAAACAAACGTGTAATTGCACTTTTTTTGCAATTTTACTGCACTTGGAATTTTTGTTGCCATTTCCCTGTACACTATATGGTAAAATAAATGATTGCATCTGAAAGTACAACTCGTCCCGCAAAAAAACTGTCTTTCCTGCTACAGACTTTTATATGACTACAATTTACATTCTGCAGCTTACACAAACATTTTTGCAGTTTACAAGACACTTCTTACACTAGCTTGCACCCAGGTTTCATGTGAAAGAGTGTTCTCAAAGCTGAAAATTGTAAAAAATCATCTGAGCTCTTCGATTGGACAGGAGATTTTAGAGTCATTCCTTCTGTTGAACATTGAGTATGACATTTCAAGGAACTTAGACTATGATGACATTATTAATAAGTATGTGTGACACCCCAGGGGTCTGGTTGCCACAGTGATAGAGATATTACGTCTGAGAGCAGGTGGGAGGTCCTTTGGTCAGGGATCCTGTGCATGCCACACCTCCTGCCCAGTCTTGGGAGGGGAAGTTCTTCCCCTCCCAAGACTGGGCAGGAGGTGTGGCATGCACAGGATCCCTGACCAAAGGACCTCCCACCTGCTCTCAGACGTAATATCTCTATCACTGTGGCAACCAGACCCCTGGGGTGTCACATTCCCCCCTAGTGAAATTTAGTACTCCGGGACTAAACATATTTTTTTTTTTTGGAAAAACATAACAAGGTATAACAATAACAATACAACAAGAAAACACATAAAGATGGTTACGGCGTGTCCGCAACCGGGTGCAGTTTTTGAAGAAAGCAAGGTGTCCATTTCACCAAAACAGGGAGACGTAACCAGGTAGGGGTCTGTCCTACCCCGAGTCCTTAACAGTCTCTAGTCCATCCTGGGTTACGCTCCAACTAATTGTACAAGGATTCCCGGTAGATCCACCAAGGATTCCTAAAAATAACTGGAAACACAAAATTATACACAAGCAACAATACACAGATAAACATAAATAAAACAATTTATACACTTCAAATCCTCCAGCGTGCGGGTAACTGGCCTCTAGTGGCCCTAGTGGACCTACGGAGCTGACTGTCTGGCCCTGAACTACAGGGTGTAGGAGCTGTCAAGGGTAAACTGGGCAGCTGTCTACTGGCTTTTTGTCTCACTAGGGGTACGGCAGGCTCACTATAAGCAGAGGGTTGATCCTCCTGTTCTGCTTGTGTGGAGTCTTCTGCCTCCTGGACCGGCTGTTCTTCCAGCTCTACCTGTTGCTCCGTAGGTGCTTGGGATGCTGGTTGGAGGAAGGTGAGTATGGGTACCACAACTGCACCATTGACTTGAGTCCAAGACCGAGGGAAGTCCCCGAGCACAGTACTAACCATATCTTCCCTTTCCTCTACGGGTCGATGGTCTTCTTGTTCCTCTTCAGGGTTCCTCAGTTGTTCGGGACACTTCTTCAGGTGGTCCCGGGATACAATGGCTGTGGTTTCCCCTCCGTCTTTACTGATGGTACAAACCTTCGGGTTCTCGTGGCTTGAGGGCAGTACGGTGTACGGGTCCTTCTCCCACTGGTCGTCCAACTTGTGGAGCCGTCTCTTCCTCTTCAAGACCTGCTCTCCGGGTACCAGGGGAACAGCGGGAGCATACTGGTTGTAAATTTTCTCTTGTCTTTCCCTAGCCTGACAGAGACTTCGCTCCACGCTCTCCTGTACTCTCCGGTACTGCTGCTGCCTCTCTGTGTCCCAGTCTGTTTCTGGTGAAGTGTCCTCGGGTGTCAGGACTCCCATTTCCAGGTCAACTGGTAACTTACCAGGTCTTGCCCTCATTAGGTAAGCCGGGGTACAGTTGGTGGAACCTACCGGGATGTGGTTGTATAGGTCCACCAGATCGGGCAACTTCTCAGGCCACAGACTGCGTTCTTCCAGGGGCAACGTTTTTAGAAGATCCATTACCACCTGGTTCATTTTCTCACAAAGTCCATTAGTTTGCGGATGGTAGGGTGTCGTCCTTATCTTCCGGCAGCCATACAGATTGCAGAATTCCTGGAAGACCTCCGCTTCAAAGGCAGGTCCCTGGTCCGTCAGCACTTGGTCCGGGTACCCGTGTGGACGGCAAAAGTGCTGCTGGAAGGCTCTAGCTGCTGTTTGAGCCGTTAAGTCCTTGACGGGGACGACAACCAGAAACCGGGAGTAATGATCCACGATGGTTAACGCGTAGACGTAGCCACTTCTGCTTGGGGTCAGTTTTACATGATCCAAGGCTACCAGTTCCAACGGTTGCCGGGTGACGATGGACTGCAGGGGAGTCTTCTGGCTGGCATGGTCCTTCCTTCTCAGGTTGCACGGGCCACAGTCTCTGCACCACTTCTCGATGGTTCCCCTCATGCCTACCCAGTGGAACCGCTCGCGCAGCAGGAACTCCAGCTTCTTCCACCCGAAGTGTCCAGCTCCGTCGTGGTATGCCTCCATCACCATGGCTGCGTCTCTTCGTGGCACCACTACTTGCCAGAGTAATTCATGCGTCCGGGAGTTAACCATTCTGCGGCACAACTTCCCTTTGTAAAGGAACAGTCGACTCTTCTCTGCCCATAGTTGTTTGGCTTCCTCCGGAGCGTCTGGTTCAAGGCGAGCCTCCGGCCGAGTCAGCATCTCCTTCACCAGTCGGACGGCAGGGTCGCTGTCTTGCGTTTCCGCCCAGTTGTAGTGGGGTAAGGGGTTCAACGTAGCAGCCTGCTTACTCCTTACCCGGTGGGAATACTGGATAGTCCCATGACGGTGGAACGCAGGGAGTTCAACTTCTTCCAGTCCCTCCGGATCTTCTCCTCCGTCCGGCAGGTTGGGCATCCTGGACAGGGCGTCCGCGTTGGTATTGGAGCGTCCTGCCCGGTATTTGATTGTGAACTCGTAGTTGGACAGACGGGCAATCCACCTCTGCTCCAGGGCACCGAGTCTTGCCGTGTCCAGGTGTGTCAACGGGTTGTTATCCGTGTACACGGTGAACCGGGAAGAAGCGAGATAATGCTTAAAGCGCTCGGTGACTGCCCATACTACGGCCAGGAACTCTAGCTTAAATGAGCTGTAATTCTCGGGGTTCCTTTCGGTGGGTCGCAGTTTTCGGCTGGCGTAGGCGATTACTCGTTCCTTCCCCTGCTGGATCTGGGACAGTACGGCTCCTAGCCCGATGTTACTGGCGTCGGTGTAGAGGATAAAGGGCTGGCTATAATCCGGGTACGCCAGGATTTCGTCCCCCGTGAGGGCCATCTTCAGCTGGCGGAAGGACTCTTCTTCCAGCTCCTCCCATTTGAAGGGCGGCTTCTGGTTCTTGGCCTTCCGGGACTGGCCTATCAGGAGGTCCTGCATAGGTGCTGCCTTTTTGGTGAAACCGGGAATAAACCTTCGGTAGTAGCCTACCAACCCGAGGAACTGCCGCACTTCTTTCACGATGGAGGGCCTTGGCCATTCCTTAATTGCGGTGATCTTATCAGGGTCGGGAGCCACTCCGTCAGCGCTCACCACATGTCCCAGGTACTGCACCTTTGGTTTCAGGAGGTGACACTTGGAGGGTTTCACCTTTAGGCCATAACTTGCCAGAGCTTCGAACACTTCCGCCAGGTGTTTCAGGTGGTCCTCATACGTCTTGGAATATACGATGACATCGTCCAGGTACAACAGGACCGTCTCGAAGTTTCTGTGGCCCAGACAACACTCCATTAGTCGTTGGAAGGTTCCCGGTGCGTTGCAGAGTCCGAACGGCATGCAGGTGAACTCGCTAAGTCCCATCGGGGTGGTGAATGCGGTCTTCTCCCGGTCCGCCTCTGCTACAGGAACCTGCCAGTACCCGCTAGTGAGATCCAAGGTAGAGAAGAAGTTAGCAGATCTTAAAGCAGCCAATGACTCCTCTATCCTTGGTAAGGGGTACGCATCCTTGTGTGTGATACGATTGATTTTCTGGTAATCTACACACATCCTCATGGTGTTGTCTTTCTTTCGGACTAAGACTAGTGGAGCTGCCCAGGGGCTACAGCTATCCCTGATCACCCCAGCCTCCTTCATGTCTCTAAGCATCCCCTTGGCGTGTTGGTAGTGGGCAGGGGGTACGGGTCGATACCTCTCTTTTATAGGAGGATGGTCTCCCGTGGGGATGTGGTGTTCTACCCCCTTGACTCGCCCGAAGTCTAACGGGTGTTTACTGAACACTCTCTCGTACTCCTGAACCACCCGATAGACTCCTTGTTTCTGGTGTGCGGGAGTGGAGTCAGTACCCAGATGTAGTTGCTGACACCAGTCCTCCATGTTTTTCTTAGAGCCGTTACCTTCCTCCGGGTGAGATGGAGGCAAGGGTTCCACAGATTGTATAGAATTTTGGTTAATGGTATATAATTTGGCTAGCGTGGCATACCGGGGCAGGTACACTTCCCTCTCCCCGATATTTATTATGCGAACGGGCACCCTCCCATGGCGTACATCAACCACCCCCCGTGCTGTCAAAATGGTGGGCCTACTGTCCGAATAAACTGGTTCTACCATTGCCTGGTAATCTCTACCTCTCAGACCAATAGCTGCCCGGCACCAAATCATCATTTCACTTTTTGGGGGCATGGCAATAGGAAAAGGGTCACACATTCTTACGCTACCAATCTCACCGCCGGAGAGTTCCACCTGTTGCCGTCGCATCAGTGCCCGGATCTCTTTCTGGAGCACCCGCTGCTCGCCGGAGCTGGCGTTCTTGGCAACCTGCTGTAAAAGGAAAATCACCTCTGCAAGACAATTTTCAATTACATTAGTTCCTAGAGTTATTTTTGGGTGACTCTCATGTTTGTCAATATCTGCAATGATCAGTCCCTGTGCTGCCAGTTCGACTCTACCGATTTTGATGGTCACCTCTTTAAATCCGATCTGTGGCACGGGCTGGCCATTGCTGGCGATGATACTCAAGTCGTCGTCAGGGTAGCGGGTAATATCCGAGTCATTCCAGTACTGCTTAAAGAGCACGTACGGGATGGTGGTGACCTGTGACCCGGTGTCCAGTAGGGCACTCATGGGAATGCCATCCAGTACCACAGGCAAGACTGGACGTCCTCCCACATATCTGTCGCGCCAGTTCGATGGGCCTGGTGATCGTTTTCCTGGGGGTTGGCACTCTACCCCAGGTTGTGCCCGTTTAAAGAACAGTACCTTGCCATATGTCCAGGTTGATTGCAGCGGCGGCAGATGGGTCGTCCGTCCTCGCTGTATCGGTCACTGGGTCTTCCTCTGGCCGGTGGGGTCCTCCTTGGTCGACGCCACGGGATGTCCTCCGGTCCGGATGCCAGCTGGATCTTCCCTGGGGTGGAAGCCTGTAAAGACTGCACAGTTCGGGTTAGCGCAGCAACGCTCTTAGCTAGCTCTTGGACCTGATGGTGTAGGTCTGGAGCCGGGTCATTGTCCAAAGCCTGCGCATCAGCTCCCACAGGCCCTGCCGACAAGGGCGCCGCCTCCTGGTGGTAAGTGATAGCAGGGCGCTTGTGGGTCACAACGCCACCCGGTGCCGGTTCTCGGAGCACCCGGATGGCTCTGTCCTTGAACTGTGCAAAGCCCAGATGGGGATCCTGTAAGGCCATTGCCCGCAACTGGGTTCGGTGGGTATTACAATACAGTCCCTCTATAAACTGTTCGGTCAACAGCCTGTCCTCGTTTCCCACTCCATCAGGGTCGGTCTGCTTAATGGCCCTCAGGGCCTCTTGTAGGTTTAGTGCATAGTCCCTTATACTCTCATGCGCTCGCTGCTTGCACCCGTAGAATCTAAGCTTAATCTCGGCTGAGGTGCGGGTATCAAAGGTGTCCTTCAGCCGGGTTAGTATCCCTGCGACAGTCTTCCTCCCAGGTGGCCAGGATTTTACTTCCCTTTTGGCTGCCCCGGTTAGTTGGGCCACCAGGATGCTCACTTTTTGCTCTTCTGTGAGGGGGTACACCTGGAAGAGGCTATCCAGCTTTTCTCTAAAGTCATGCAGGGTATGTGACTCCCCTGAGTACTGGGGTAGCCAAGCTGCTCCCGGGATATAGGGCATGGTGAAGGGCATAACTGCAGCAGCGGTAGCGCTGGCGGGGGTTGAGGCAGTGAAGCTCTCCTCCGTATCCGACATCTTCC
Source organism: Phyllobates terribilis (assembly GCF_046119375.1). Lineage (NCBI taxonomy): Eukaryota > Metazoa > Chordata > Amphibia > Anura > Dendrobatidae > Phyllobates > Phyllobates terribilis. The sequence goes on along the minus strand of NW_027362767.1, from coordinate 52,645,681 downwards.
TCCCCCCTAGTGGACCGTGGCCTACCTTGCGATGATCCTCTTCCGTAGGCCGCGGCTCCGCAGTGGATCGTCAGGGTTGAGGACCTTCCGTCGCGCTCCTGTGACGTCGGCGTCTGCTGGGCTCCTTCCAGGACCTTACGCAACGTCCGGACGTGAGGCGGGGCTTCAGTTCTCGCGCGCTTTCGGAGTCCAAGCCCCTCTTCTTCCCGCGCGGCGTCCTCAAGATGGCGTCCAATGGCGGGAAAACTCCACGGATGGCGGGAAGAAGGCAGAAGATGGCGCCGGATGGCGGGAAACTTCACCGATGGCGGGAAGAAGGCTGAAGATGGCGCCGGATGGCGGGAATCTTCACCACAGGTAAGTTTGAAATGTCTCTCTTTCAGGCACGCAGTACCCGGTGGTTGCGGGCACGAAATCCTGCCGACTACGCCAAAGTTGACGCGCCCCTGGGCCTGTGTCGCGCTGCGTTGCGCACGCGGGAGCTTACCCGGAGCCGGATCTCTTGAGGGTTGTAGTCTCGTGGCGGTGACCCGGTCCGTGCCCAGGGAGTCAAACTGAGCGGCGATGTAACAGCGGTAGATGTAGGACGACTACGCCACCCGTTGAATGCAGCTATGGAGCTGCCGCTGCAGGACAGTCCGCTGAGGCCGGTGGATGGATGGTGCAGCGTAGATGGTATAACCCCCAACGGGAGGGGTATGGCCTCAGGGCAGCAGATGTGGATGATGGGGGTAGCAGGAACCCCTCAGAGACGGTGCGGTGTAATTCAGGGTCTTTACTGGTAACAACGATAGACCCTCCCGGAGTACTTGCTAGCGAACGGGGCCTGGTCAGTCCTTGAGCAGATGGGATCTCCCCTGGCCAGGCGGAGTTGTAGGCCTCCCAAACTGACTGTACTCTTCTGGCTACCTTGCTAGAAGCGGATATAAGTAGCCCACGTCCCTGAGTGTACCGTGTGGTGCTCACCCGTATGGCCGGTGACTCGGGGCCTTCTAATGGCTTCCGCTCCACGATGGCGGTGCTGGTCCCACGCGTGTGACCGTGCCTTCGGGTTTCTGGGCCTGAGGACCTGAAATCCCCTGCCGGTCGGCTTCTGCTGCTGGGTAAGAGTTAGTCCCCACAGCCTCGGACGCCGGGTCCGGTAAGAAAGCTTCTCAGTCAGGGCGAGCTCTGCAGCTGCCAGCCCCTGACTCGTAGTAGTATTGCTCCCACTGAGCTCCAGCTGTTTCTTCCTATGACTGTTTCTTGTCTCTACTCTCCTGGAGTCCTAACCCTGCTTCAGCCCCGGGTTTATATAGGGGAAGTTCTTCCCCTCCCAAGACTGGGCAGGAGGTGTGGCATGCACAGGATCCCTGACCAAAGGACCTCCCACCTGCTCTCAGACGTAATATCTCTATCACTGTGGCAACCAGACCCCTGGGGTGTCACATATGCAATGTCATATTTTGTTCTGAAAAAAAAACTTTTGTAATTTTGCTGCTGAATGACTGTTAGTGTGTGTTTATTTGTTGTTTTGGGCCTTTCACTAACAATTGAATGGTATTGTATTATAGAGGAGAGGAAAACGTGCAATACAAACTTCCAAAATGTTTACAGAATTCTTTAAGTTTTCCCAGTGGGCCAAGTTTGGTGCTGCTACAATGATGCTGGCTGCTGGGATGCTACATAGATGCAGGTTCAATTTGTGGCACTTATACTTTAAGAGAATGTACCTTGAAAGTATTTATTGTTCTGTTATGGCACTTTATCACACACTGGTGTGAATAAGATAACAGTGTTCCTCTTTTGCCAGGAGTGTTTCTTTAGTTTGTTATTTATTCATTATATTGGTTATTTATTGGTTAATAAAGTTGATTCATTTTGAAAGAGTTTGTGGACTTATGTTATTCCTATATACGGTAACTGCATGGTGCTGGTGGGCCCCAAGATTGATTTTTTTGGGGAACAGGAATGTATAAAGAAAAAATAAAAAACTAGGATAAATAAAACGGATGCTTTCAAACTGGGGGTCCATCGATGTGGCTCCCGAAAATGTTGTACCTGCAAAATCATCAATCATATGACTCAGTACATTACATCGTACAGTACGGGTGAAACCATAGCAATCACACAAAAATTAACGTGTGATAGTGATTTTGTGATATATCATTACCTGTGCCTGTGGCCTGCAATACGTGGGTCGGACCATCCAGTCCCTACGATCCCGTATGAATGGCCACAGGCACAATACCAAAAATTTTTTTTTTAAACAGAGCTTATCTCGGCACTTATGTTTGAAGCATAATAAAACATTCAATATTTCCGTGACCCCGTTGGAGCAAATACCTGAGAATTGTACTAATCGGGTACAAAATTTAAATCGGAAAGAATCATATTGGATCTTCCGTCTGGGTACATTATACCCAGATGGATTAAATGATATTATAGAGGGTATTTGACATATAAATGTTGACAGGTATATATATATACATATATATTTTTTTTTATTTATTATTTTATTATTATATTTTTTTATTTTTATTTATTTTTTATTTATTTTTTTTTATTATTTTTTTTACAGAATTGTATTTGAAAATGGCTATAATATGAAGAAAGAAAGGGTTTTAAATTTTGTCATAATGTACATGTTTGCAGGATTTTACATTTCTGTATGAAATCACACTTTTAGTATATTTAATAACATTTTTAAAGACATTTTATATATGGTAAAATTATATTTATAGTGTTTTTAGAAAAGAAAATACTTTCTGTGTGAAAAAAATTTGTGTAAAAAAATTTTTTATGGAAAAAAACTGTATGAAAGTCATTTAGTATATGGGTTTTGTTAGATTCCTCAGAGTGCAAAATTCTGCATATCTGAGTATCTGGGTGTGTCCGAAAAACAGATCTTTCAGTCCCCACCCAAAATGACAAGCAGGGATATCTGCTATAAAATGTGTGTTTATATGCATGATGTTATACCTGAGGAAGACTCAAAGAAGTCGAAACCGGTTGTATTTTAGTTTGAAATAAAAATGATCTTTGAATCCGAATATCAAGTTCCATCATCATCCTTCAGGAGCGCATATTGCTGGGAAAAACATTTGCAAAGTGGTGTCGCCCATGAAAGCTCTGTCCAGTGCTCTCATCAGCTCCCAGATTTCTGCAGCAAACTGGATGGAAAGAGGAATGGAGTGATCCACTGATTGGTTTTACATGCAGTACTTCAAGACACCAAATAGGTGAGTGGATTTATACTGAGTATATACCCTTGGAATCTAACTACTACACTTAGAAGCCTGCGCTTCCTATTTTCTCTCCCTACAATCCCCTCTTGTTTCAAAAAAAAACTTTTGTAATTTTGCTGCTGAATGACTGTTAGTGGTTGTTTATTTGTTGTTTTGGGCCTTTCACTAACAATTGAATGGTATTGTATTATAGAGGAGAGGAAAACGTGTAATACAAACTTCCAAAATGTTTACAGAATTCTTTAAGTTTTCCCAGTGGGCCAAGTTTGGTGCTGCTACAATGATGCTGGCTGCTGGGATGCTAGATAGATGCAGGTTCAATTAAGTGGCACTTATACTTTAAGAGAATGTACCTTGAAAGTATTTATTGTTCTGTTATGGCACTTTATCACACACTGGTGTGAATAAGATAAGTGTTCCTCTTTTGCCAGTAGTGTTTCTTTAGTTTGCTATTTATTCATTATATTGGTTATTTATTGGTTAATAAAGTTGATTCATTTTGAAAGAGTTTGTGGACTCATGTTATTCCTATATATGGTAACTGCATGGTGCTGGTGGGCCCCAAGATTGATTTTTTTTTCCCTGGTGGGCCCCAGGTACTCCAGTCCAGCTCTGCACTATCTCCTGGTATTTTGACCCCAAACCATGACCTGACTTACGCCTTTGCCTTCCCCCATGGTTTTCTATGTGCTTTCTTGGTACTGACTCCGGAACGTCTGGCTTCTCTGCCTCATGGTCTGTCCATGAGTAGTGACTAGCGTCACAGACACTATGTCTAAGATCGGGGTAAACTAGTGTGTTTTGCATGGGGCTGCTAACTACCCAGTGCTGGAAGAACCTATGGAGTGTGACTTTGATAGACACATGTGGTTTTTGTTGTTTTTTATATAGATAAATATGCAAAGAGCAGTGGCGCTGGTAGGTGGTCAATTGGGTTTGCAGCAAATTTGGAACAAGAACCACTACTTGTCCTGTTGGTGTCAATAACTGATACCAAGAGTATAACTGAGGTAGGTCAATTTGCGCTGCCCTTTAGACCAGGGAAATTACTGAATGGTACACTAGCTAAGTAGTGATTTGGTAGACAATTGAATAAATAAATAAATATGACTGAATTAATTAAATAACATAAAATCCCCAGAATAAATGAGTAGATAGATATAGGAATCACGATAAAAGCACAGTTTATTGAATGGTTTAAAAGAGAAAGAGGAGGGGAATTAAAACCTAAAGTGAGGTCTTTAGGACAAAGTACAATAATTAAAAGGCTGAGGGTGATGATGGAATCCTGGTGGGATCCGCTGTATTGGTGGTTTTAAAAGGGTGCACCAGTAGGGTATGGTGGTGAAATTTTTCTGTTGAAAAAATAAAAGGAGGTAAATTAGTAGTGTAGCACCCTGAGGATTCGGCTGCTACAGGGGTATTGCACCTCAGCCAGAGGTGTGATATTCCACTCCCGGGTAAGGATGGAGTGTGGAACTGAGCTCAGTTAGCTGCATGCACTACATACATCCCATTTCCGGAGGGCAGACCAACGGTACTCCCACTTAGAAATGTGCAGGTACGACCGAGTCTGTCCTTGGCTGGAGTGGGAGGGGGGGTGGAACATCCCAGTAGTGTAGGGGCAGATAGGGGGAGCAGTCTGGGTAAAGTTAGGAGCTCATTGGGTGCTGGTCACCTGAGCTCACACATAGAGGGAGTATATAAGGTGGGCACCATCTTAGGACAGGGTCTTTTGCAGAGTGAGGGTCAGTCTGTCAGTCTTTTGTGGAGTGAGTAGAGGAAGAAAGCAGAAGAGCAGAGCAGCCCCAGGCCAAGAGAGAGGAGAAAGAAAGACCCAGAGAGGGAGAAAGAAGGAACTCTGAGAGCCCAAACTAAATCAAAGGGTGAAGAGTTGGCAACAGGGTACCGGATCCCAAGCTGGCAGAGGCTACAGCACACCTTAGCCAGAGACCGGAGGTCGTGGGCAGGATCTGCCACGACCACTCACTAAATCCACCCGGAAGGCAGACCAGGAATAGGGTCAGGGAACCCAGAGACAAGGGTTTACCACCAAGAGGCCCGAGGGAGCCGGACATAGGTGGATCCCTGGTGGGGAAGGCCAGAGAAGAGGACAGGACAGAAAGGGAGCTCAGAACCACGCTCCGGAACTACTTGGGGGTTGGCCGAGTCCAGGACCTGGTGGACGCAGCACGGCTCGGGTGGTCACTCAAGGCCGGAGTGACCGGTACAAAAACAGCAGTAAGTAAAAACCCTGAACTGCACAACCCGACTCTGACTCTCATTACCATCTTCACTGCACTTCCACAACCACCATCCTCTGCACCTGACCCCCTGAGGCCATACCCCTCCCGTTGGGGGTTATACTACCGAAGCTGCACAAACACCATCAGCCTCAGCGGACCCTGCTGCAGCGGCGGCCGTAGTGACCGCAATTCAACGGGTGGCGTAGTCGACATGAAGAACATCCAGTAACATCATAGGACTGCCACACACTGAGCTTGACACCCTGGGCACGGACCGGGTCAAAGCCACTCGGAGACTACAACCCCCATCTGATCCGGCTCCGGGTATCCCTAACAGCACTGGCCCAGGGGGCGCGTCAACTTTGGCGTAGTCGGCAGGATAACGTGCCCGCAACAACCGGGTACTGCGTGCCTGAAGAAAAGTACACCGTTACCTCAAAAAGAAGTCTCCTGCCGGTTCCGGAGGGTCCCCGCCATCGGGCCCCATCACAGGTCGTTTCCCGCCGGTTGTCCGCCATTTGCAGCTTTTTCCCGCCATCCATGGAGTTTCCCGCCACTGGGAGACGATTCCCGCCATTTCCAAAGATTTCCCGCCTTGGAAGAGCGGACGCCATTATGGGCGTGCCAGAGGGTGGCAAAAGGCCACCTCCCATCGTGGGCCAGGTCGAAGAATGGCGCCAAAAGCGGAAACCGCGCCCACCAACAGAGACTGTGATGCTGGAAGTGTCCATCAGCGTGAGAGAACTGCCCCTGGAACTGACAATCACAAAGTTGCCCCGGGACCACCCTCGATGTGGGCGGAGACAAAAGAAAAGAACGAAGATGGGTGCCGCCTGGAGCAGTCCAGAGAGAGCGCACCCGGAGACGAGAAGCCTGGAGAAGAGTCCAGAGAAAGCACACCCGGAGATGGAGGGAGAGCCAGGCAGCACCGACCCAGTGGTCAGGAGCCTGATGCGGGCCGCCACTCCAGGCAGCACCGACCCAGTGGTCAGGAGCCTGTTGCAGGTCGCCACTCCAGAAGGCCTGCTGGAGATCCTAGCACAGCTCCCCCGAGACCGGGAGTGTGCACAGACCGCGCTGGAGGGCCTCGCACGGAGGATGGCCCGGGTGCAGCGAGAGACGTTGGCGGAGTGGAGCCGAGAGATGGCCCAGCAGACCGAGACTCGTCAGCGGAGCACGCCACCCGAGACGAGGAGGCAGACCGCCTCTGAGGATGGCGCAGGAGGACTGAAGGCCGGAGACGGCGCCGAGAAGGGAGCCGAACGAATGGAGGCAGGTAAAGGGGACGTCACTACCCTGAGCCGGGAAACCGCGTGCCTGCCCCAGCTCCCCGTCGCAGAGCCCGAAGTACCCCCTGCCGTGCCCGTCGCTGCAACGTCACCGCCGCAGACTAGGCCTCAAACGGAAGCCGCGACCCCTGTGACGTCACACGCCTCGACCCCGAGCGTGGCCAAGCAGGAAGTACCATCGGCCTGGTCGCAAGGCCTAGTACCCCCGGGCGACGCAATACCAACAGCGCCCCCTACCTCCGCGGAGCACCCGGCCTGGTCACAGGGCCAAGTAACACAGGGCGCCGCCGTTCTTACGGTGCCCTTTACTTTCAAGGTGCCCCAGGCCTGGTCGCAAGGCCTGGTTAACCCGGGCGCCGCTACCACCACTGCGCCCATAAAAACAAGAGTGCCGCACCTGGGTGAAGACCTGTTCGCCCAACGTACGTGCCCGGATGGGCAGCCCTTCGTATGGCTCCAGGAATACATCCAGCTGGAGCTGCAAAAAGCAAGGGCCATGTGCGAACCCCTGATCCCGGCTCCAAAGCCCATAAAGAGGATCTCGCCCCCGCTAGAAGAGACCCAGTTTGAGTGGGATCCCACCGGAGAAGACCTCATGGGGTTCACTCAGGAGACTCGGGAAGCCGCAGCGGAGCGTGCAGAGTGCTGCCGCCAGCAGCTCGAGGTCTTTGAGAGGGAGCGGAGAGGGAGGCGGGTCCGGGAACAGCAAGCCCAAATAAGGAGCGCGGAGCAGAAGAGCCGGACCAGGAGAAACCCCCGTGCAGCGCATGGTCCCCGTACCATCGGGACTGTGATAAAGTTCAATCTGCAGCATGGGTGGTGTTTCATCAGGGATCACCGCACCCCAGGCGACGTCTTCGTGACCAGGAGAGACGTTGAGTCCCACCTACCGGAGGGACACAGAGGTCGTGACCTGTATTTAGGGGACGAGGTCACCTTCACCCGGCACAAGTGTGCCAAAGGACCCTACGCCCTCCATGTGCATCGCCTGACGGAGGAGGAGCTGCAGTGTGAGGAGGAGCAAGAGGACCCGGACGGGTCTGAAACTGAAACTGTCCACAAAGAAAGAGCAGGAGGACGCCGTCGTTGAGTACGGTAGTGAAGAGACTGTATATAGTTACCCGTAAGGGTACCAAAAACTGTTGCTGCTATTATAGTCCCCGTTGGGACCAGCGAATTGAACTGTTAACCCGTGTGTCCCCTATCCATAACCTGGCCGAGGACTGAGAGCGGCCACCTTCCCTTTTGTATATAGTTGCGCTTCCTAAAGCGCCCCCTACTGGTTTTATAGGAAAACCATTTTCTTAAAGAAACTGTTGCACTATACCCGGTCACAAGTTGCACCGTGACCGGAGGAACCAGAAGACAAGAATGTTTCTAATGAAAAGTTTTTATGAAAAGTTTTATATGATGTTTTATTATGTTGTTTATGCAAAAATTGTATGTTTTGGTGTTTTGTTTTCTTACAGCCCGAGGGCGTGCTGTGGTTTACCAGGGGGGAATGTAGCACCCTGAGGATTCGGCTGCTACAGGGGTATTGCACCTCAGCCAGAGGTGTGATATTCCACTCCCGGGTAAGGATGGAGTGTGGAACTGAGCTCAGTTAGCTGCATGCACTACATACATCCCATTTCCGGAGGGCAGACCAACGGTACTCCCACTTAGAAATGTGCAGGTACGACCGAGTCTGTCCTTGGCTGGAGTGGGAGGGGGGGTGGAACATCCCAGTAGTGTAGGGGCAGATAGGGGGAGCAGTCTGGGTAAAGTTAGGAGCTCATTGGGTGCTGGTCACCTGAGCTCACACATAGAGGGAGTATATAAGGTGGGCACCATCTTAGGACAGGGTCTTTTGCAGAGTGAGGGTCAGTCTGTCAGTCTTTTGTGGAGTGAGTAGAGGAAGAAAGCAGAAGAGCAGAGCAGCCCCAGGCCAAAAGAGAGGAGAAAGAAAGACCCAGAGGGGGAGAAAGAAGGAACTCTGAGAGCCCAAACTAAATCAAAGGGTGAAGAGTTGGCAACAGGGTACCGGATCCCAAGCTGGCAGAGGCTACAGCACACCTTAGCCAGAGACCGGAGGTCGTGGGCAGGATCTGCCACGACCACCCACTAAATCCACCCGGAAGGCAGACCAGGAATAGGGTCAGGGAACCCAGAGACAAGGGTTTACCACCAAGAGGCCCGAGGGAGCCGGACATAGGTGGATCCCTGGTGGGGAAGGCCAGAGAAGAGGACAGGACAGAAAGGGAGCTCAGAACCACGCTCCGGAACTACTTGGGGGTTGGCCGAGTCCAGGACCTGGTGGACGCAGCACGGCTCGGGTGGTCACTCAAGGCCGGAGTGACCGGTACAAAAACAGCAGTAAGTAAAAACCCTGAACTGCACAACCCGACTCTGACTCTCATTACCATCTTCACTGCACTTCCACAACCACCATCCTCTGCACCTGACCCCCTGAGGCCATACCCCTCCCGTTGGGAGTTATACTACCGAAGCTGCACAAACACCATCAGCCTCAGCGGACCCTGCTGCAGCGGCGGCCGTAGTGACCGCAATTCAACGGGTGGCGTAGTCGACATAAAGAACATCCAGTAACATCATAGGACTGCCACACACTGAGCTTGACACCCTGGGCACGGACCGGGTCAAAGCCACTCGGAGACTACAACCCCCATCTGATCCGGCTCCGGGTATCCCTAACAGCACTGGCCCAGGGGGCGCGTCAGTAGCTATATTGGGTACTATAGTTAGGGCCTGAGACTGGTGATAGTTACCTGGTTATTAGGTGGTCTAGTGTGGACACACAGGTAGCGGGATTGTCACGTGTGCAGCAGTAGGAGGCTGGTTGGAGTCAATAAGACATGGTCAAATGCACAGTCGCCTATTAGAAGTGGATATATATGTATGATGTAGATAATATACCAGTTGTTGGTTAGGAGGAAATTGGACCGAGATGTTGGGCTGGATGGAATAAAGGCCAACTAGTGTTGCTGATGGAGGTACCTTAATATAATCTAGAAAGATAAATGAATGGGTTATTGTTCATGAAGGTTGTCCGGTAGAGTTGTGTGCAAAGAGGGTTTACTTGCTTTTGGAAAAGGTATCTGTGTCAGAAATGGCGCCTGTAGATCTCCCTTTGGGTAAGGCGTAAGTCGTAGTTGGACCAGTTAGACAATGGATAGCGAGAGTTCTCCCTGGGTCTCCAGGTATGGGTCGGTGTGGACTGGTCAGATTGATAATATCGAACAGTCAGATTAGCCTGTTGGAGAGAAAGGGAGGGGGGAGGGAGGAGAGAACATAAGGGTTAAGTGACAGGTGTAGCAATGGATGTGTGGCGATGGACGGCACCCAGGTGGATGGTAGGCAAACCGTTGCCTGGCAAGAGGTGGAGCTGTGGGAGAGGATCCCCCTGATTGCTGCTTGTATTAGGAGTACGGAGGTTTGAAGCTTACCTCCGTTCCAGAGTCTGTGGAGTCTTGTCTTAGTGCGGTATCGGTGAGTAACGGAGATAAGTGCCTTACCTCCGTTCGTTTTGTATGTCCCCAGATGGCTGGAAAATGCAGTGGAGCAGGAGGAGAGGAGGAGCAGAGTCCCGGCCAGTGACTCTAGCTCCGCAATACCTGATGTCGCGATGTGGCGCCGGTGCAGGGCCTTTCAGGTCCTGACGTGACGTCACGGTCACGTGTGGAGCACTTGGCTTAGCTGGTGTCGGTGTGGCAGAAGGACCAATTCCTACGCGTTTCGAAAGCTTCTGCTTTCCTCATCAGGGATCGCGACATCAGGTATTGCGGAGCTAGAGTCACCGGCCGGGACTCTGCTCCTCCTCTCCTCCTGCTCCACTGCATTTGTACACATAACGCACATTCCTCGAACTATATATATAGTGATCTGGAAGGCAGAAATGCTAACAAACCAACTCTGCCTTCTTGATGGGGAATTGGTTGTGCCTGACAGCCAGCACCCTGCTTGTGCAGCTGCTCTCTCTGCAATGACATTTTAAAACGTTATTGCACACTAATATGAAGATCCCCCCCCAAATGTTTAAAGTCAGTGGGCAGTCTAGAAGGAGTTAAATACCTTATTAGTGAATCCTGATTTAGTAGAATGGGGGTAACAAGAGAACTGCAAAAAAAGCTTTCTCAATCTGAAAGGCTCAACTTGACGGTGCTTTATACTAAAGCCTATTAAATTCAATAGGAATTGTGTAATGCTTCATTTGTCCTGTAGTGGCGCCATAGGAGGATTGGACACTTCAGGTTCTTCCACAGATTACAGCTGATTATTGGGGTTCTTTTAACCCAATTAAAGACGACCTGTCACTTGCCATAAATATTTTTTTTTTGCTTTTTTCTTTAAGCGGATGTAAATGCTGCTGTTCTCCAGAATCTGGTGCTTTTTCTTGTGCTTCTGCTCCTCCTCTTTTTTTAAGAGATGGCCCCCTCTTCCTTATGTATAATTGTAGTCAAGTGGGTGTGGTCCTCAAGTCGTCTCTGTGAGTGTCTTCTTGAGGATCACGCCTACTTGGCTAACAAGGCTAGATTTATATAGAGGAATGAAGGAGCCATATCTCAGGACAGTGGCGTACCGCCAATGGCGGCAGACCACGCCACTGCTATGGGGCCCGTGGCCGGAGGGGGCCCGTGAGGGCCCCAAGAAGCGTGAGAACGAGGAGGATAGGTGAGTAGGAGGTTGCGGCGGCAGATGAGCGGGTTGCGGCAGTGGAGGAGCGGGGCACACGCTGTAGCCACTGCTGCAGCTATCACTCGTGCCCGCTGCTAAAGGGACATGAATATTCCTTCTTCTCCACTCCCATGGGCGTGGAGAAGACGGAATATTCATTCTTTTTAGTAGCGGGCACGGAGGAGCGCTGAGCCCCGGCTCCTGCTGTCAGTGCCCGCCGCTAAAGAGAAAGCATATTCACGCTTCTCCACGCCCATAGTCCCGGCGTGGAGAGGAGTGATTGTGCCGGCAGCAGCTCACCTCGGCTTCTGAGAGCACGCGCAGCTCAGATGCCGACATGAGCTGCTGCAGACAGGACTCAGTGCTGGAGCAGAGGTGAGGAAGGAAGGTGTTTATTGTTTTATGTGTGCAGTGATTGGGGGGATGAGGAAGCCACACATACCAGGATACTTGGATTGAGGAGGCCACACTTACCAGGATTTGGGGATTGAGGAGGCCACACTTACCAGGATTTGGGGATTGAGGAGGCCACACTTACCAGGATTTGGGGATTGAGGAGGCCACACATACCAGGGATTAGGGGATTGAGGAGGCCACACATACCAGGATTTGGGGATTGAGGAGGCCACGCATACCAGGATTTGGGGATTGAGGAGGCCACGCATACCAGGATTTGGGTATTGAAAAGGCCACGCATACCAGGATTGGGGGGTTGAGCAGGCCACACATACCAGGATTTGGGGATTGAAAAGGCCACATATATCAGGATTGGGGGGTTGAGGAGGCCACACATACCAGGATTGAGGAGGCCACACATACCAGGATTGAGGGATTGAGGAGGCCACACATACCAGGATTGGGGGATTGAGGAGGCCACACATACCAGGAATGGGGGATTGAGGAGGCCACACATACCAGGATTGGGGGGTTGAGGAGGCCACACATACCAGGATTTGGGGATTGAGGAGGCCACGCATACCAGGATTTGGGGATTGAAAAGGCCACACATATCAGGATTGGGGGGTTGAGGAGGCCACACATACCAGGATTGAGGAGGCCACACATACCAGGATTGGGGGATTGAGGAGGCCACACATACCAGGATTGGGGGATTGAGGAGGCCACACATACCAGGATTGGGGGGTTGAGGAGGCCACACATACCAGGATTGAGGGGTTGAGGAGGCCACACATACCAGGATTGAGGAGTCCACACATACCAGGATTGGGGGATTGAGGAGGCCACACATACCAGGATTGGGGGGTTGAGGGGGCCACACATTCCAGGATTGGGGGGTTGAGGGGGCCACACATACCAGGATTGGGGGGTTGAGGAGGCCACACATACCAGGATTGGGGGATTGAGGAGGCCACACATACCAGGATTTGGGGATTAAGGAGGCCACACATACCAGGATTTGGGGATTGAGGAGGCCACACATACCAGGATTTGGGGATTGAGGGGGCCACACATACCAGGATTGAGGGGTTGAGGAGGCCACACTTACCAGGATTGAGGGATTGAGGAGGCCACACATACCAGGATTGGGGTATTGAGGCCACACATACCAGGATTGGGGGGTTGAGGAGGCCACACATACCAGGATTGGGGGATTGAGGAGGCCACACATACCAGGATTGGGGGATTGAGGAAGCCACGCATACCAGAATTGGGTGATTGAGGAGGCCACGCATACCAGGATTTGGGGATTGAGGGGGCCACACTTACCAGGATTGGGGGATTTAGGAGGCCACACATACCAGGGATTGTGGGATTGAGGGGGCCACACATACCAGGGATTGTGGGATTGAGGGGGCCACACATACCAGGGATTGTGGGATTGAGGGGGCCACACATACCAGGGATTGTGGGATTGAGGGGGCCACACATACCAGGGATTGTGGGGGCCACACATACCAGGGATTGTGGGATTGAGGGGGCCACACATACGAGGATGGGCAAATTTACCAGTAGCTGCTGCATTTCCCACCCTAGGCTTATACTCAAGTCAATAGGTTTTCCCATTTTTATGTGGTAAAATTAGGGGCCTCGGCTTATATTCGAGTCTGCTTATTTAAAATATACGATATTTTAAAATCAGTGAGTATGTGGTGCCCATAATACTGCAGGACTGTGGCGTGCATTATACTATATGGGGGCTGCATTTTACCCTTTGGGGTGTGTAATATACTGTATGGAGGACTATGGGGAGTGCATTATATTCTATGGAGGACCATGGGAAATTCATTATACTATATGGTGGATTATGGGGGCGCATTATACTATATGGAAGATTATTGGTGGTGCATTATACTATATGGAAGGCTATGTGGGGCCATTATAATATTTTGAGGGCTATGTGGGGGGCCATTATACTGTATGAAAGCAATTATACAGTGGGAATGTTTGTGTGGGGTCATTATACTGTTTGGAGGGCTGTGTGGGGGCCATTATACTGTTTGGAGGGCTGTGTGGGGCCATGAGAGTGTATGGAAGGCTCTGTGGGGTTCACAGTTGGGGGATTATACTGTGTTAGGGTCACCATACTTTGCCGTGGGAGTTGAAGTGGGGTACAATAGGGTCATTATACTGTGCATGTGGAGGAATGCACTATAGGGGTATCATACTGTTTGGGGGGCACTTTTGTTGGCATCATACTTTATGGGGGCAATGAAGGAGGAATCTACCACTTCAGAAGGAGGTAAATTACTATGTAAAGGCTGGAAAGTTATGAGATCTGCTCTTCTGTGACACAGACAAATATTTATTTTTTGTAGGGGGGGGCCCAATTAGAGCTTCTGCTATGGGGCCCCATGACTTCTATGTACGCCCCTGTCTCAGGAATGGATAGGTGTAGGAACAAAAGAAAAACAGCGCCGGATTCAGGAGAAAAGTGACATTTTATACAAGATTTAAAAAATTAAACATTTATGACAAGTGACAGGTCCTCTTTAAACATAAACCTTTTATAGGTAACACTGGTCATCATGCACGTAGGCTATGTGCCCACGATGCAGAAATGAAGCAGAAAATTTCTGCAGCATTTCTGCATCTCCCTGGCAGAAAAAACGCATGCAGATTGTGCATGCGTTTTTCCTGCAGAATACATGCGGATCCACATGCGGATTCACATGCTTTTCCGCATGCAGATTGACAAGCGCTTTCCAGGCGATAGCATCACTTGGAAAGTGCTTGACAACTAGGTCACACTGTATAAATCCATGGAAACAGCATGGATTTATATAGTGTGAACCGTAAAAATTAAAACAAATAAAGCTATACTCACCCCCGAGGCCCCGGTGTGTGCAGCAGCGCTCGTTCCCGTCTGGTTCCCGGCTGCCGGCATATCGCGAGACAGAGCGGTGAAGGGCCTGCGGTCACATGACTGTGACGTCACCGCAGGTCCTCAAGCGATGCCGGCATTCAGAGAAAAGCCGCCGGACAGGTGAGTATAAACTTTATTTGTTATTTTATTCTTTTTTTACAGGTACAATGGTACCCAGGTCTGGATGAGAGTCTCCTCTCCTCCAGAACTGGGTACCATCCGCACATAGAGACGCATAGAAGCCGCTTGTACAAATGTACAGTCGCGGTTTCTATGCGTCTCAATGCAAGTCAATGGCGGGAGTTCCGCTGCGCTTCCGCAAAATTAAATGACATGCTGCGGATTTTTGTACGCAGCATAAACGCTGGGGAAAAATCCGCAGCATGTGCATAGAACATGCGGAATCCCCTTGGGGACCATGGGGTGCGGATTACCTAGCGTTTCACAAGCGTTTCCGCTGCGGAAATTCCGCAGCATAAACGCTTGAAAAACGCTACGTGGGCACCCAGCCGTAAATGTACTTATGGGCAAGGCGCTTATTCTACAGTATAGTCCATGTCATGAATGTCCTGCCCTGACCTCCCGCTACCATTATTATGTTCGCACTTCATATTTCTATGAATAGCATACATTATGAATGAAGAAGTGCCTCTTAAACGAGAGTCGACACGGACCACGCACAATCAAGGCTTATTAAACGATCGCGGCATAAAGTTCATTTTGAGAAATTGGTTGCGGACAAAGTTTACTGTTAAAGTGTCACTCCACAATATGGATGGGGGGGACTGCGGTTCATTCTTGATCATATGTAAGGTTAATTGGTTGCATTTAAATCTAATTGGCTAGTCTTTCTTCATTCTCACCATTTCCTAATTACACACAGTAAGGAATGTAATCAGGTGAGGGACATCGATCGGTACGGATCTGATCAATCATAGCATAGTTAATTTGCTCTGCTGTGTCTGCTGTTTGCTCGAAGCTGAAGGCAGCCTCCCCTAAGGCTCTGCATCCCCAGTGTACATAGAAATGGATGACTGTGTTTTACCTGTAATTCCGGAGAAGTTCAATTAGGTGATAAACAATCACAATCTGATGCACTAATTCCTCAATTTTAATTCTGGCTCAGCTCAAGAGCGTGTCATAAAAAGGTCATTATAGGAGTCATTAACAGTGGATGGACCATAATGTAGAGTAATATTCTGAATGGAGCTATCTTAATTGAAGGCAGAGACCATTGGACTTAGATAAAACTTATTCTCTAGGGGTCTCCTTCACCCTTGAATACCCATCATCATCATCATCATCCATTTCATTATCAGTAATGCTGGATGTATTTGAATTACAAAAAAATAATGTATATATAATAGAGATTTCGCAAACCTTTTGGAATTTGAATTCCCCTGATTCGCCAAATTTTTTCCCAAAATTTAATTTTTAACAAATTGCGTCACCATGAAATAAAAATAGTGCAAGCTTCCAATTGCCCTGAAAAGATGTATAACACTCTGGGGTCTCCTAGGACTGTATCCAACTCAATTTATGCCCTTTAACACAAATACAGCCTTAATGTCAAAGTGACTTCAACATAAATGGCTATGGGAAAACAGATGCTAGCTGTTCTTTAATGTCGTGCTGTCACACACTATGTGTAATGTTTATTCAGTGTTTTATGGCTTTCCCTCCCTATTTCTATGACTTAGCTGTTACATCCTCTCATTATACAGTTCCATCACTAAATGGCTGCTGCATTCCGTTCCTTAGCTTTTACACAGGCTATCAGTTACTCTTGATTGACTGCATCATGCCATGTGATGTAATAGCAGCAAGGCATTATGGGGAAGCTCATGTGCCTACAATTGAGGTCATGTTAGCATTCTCTTGCTGATTAGTGATGAGCGAGCACTAAAATGCTCGGGTGCTCGTTGCTCGGGTCGAGCAAATTGGAATACTCGAGTGCTCGACCTGAGCAACTAGCCCAATGTAAGTCTATGGGAAACTCGAGCATTTTTCAGGCGGCTGCCCCCGGCGGTCTGCAAAGGACCTAAAAATTGCCCAAATCGATGGGAACAGTGCTAAAATGACATGGGAACAGTATGGGGAAGACCCCTGGAAGCATTTCTGACTCCCAGGTCACTGCTGTCAGCAACGTTGTCAGAGTAT
Organism: Phyllobates terribilis; assembly: GCF_046119375.1. Taxonomy (NCBI): domain Eukaryota; kingdom Metazoa; phylum Chordata; class Amphibia; order Anura; family Dendrobatidae; genus Phyllobates; species Phyllobates terribilis. The sequence goes on along the minus strand of NW_027362767.1, from coordinate 52,628,760 downwards.
TACGCCACTTTTACAGACTCACAATAAAACATACAAAAACTAAACCAAAATGGATTTTCCTGGGAAATATGTTAAGGAACATCCTTTCCAGGGCAATGACTTGTATATAAGGCAACATAAATAACCAAAACCAAAAATACTCCTCCACACCTTGGTCTATGGTCACACATAGCATTTTTGATGCGTTTTTGCACTTTTGCGTTGCTTTCAACAAAGACAAATGCATTAACTGGAAAATGTCATTTTAACATTTTACAACCTTATCTGGCCATGTGGTGTGTGACACATCATCAGACACATGCATACAATGCTGAAAAGACATGGGAACAGCATGGGGAAGACCTCTGGAAGCATCTATGACTCCCAGGTCACTGCCTAAAAGTGTGCCCATCATAAGTGATCCTTGGCGCATGCGAAGATGCCTCCCGCCATGCACCTGTCGTTGCAGACTTGCAACAATCACCGTCCACGTCCTTGTCCCAGTGCAGCGTTCAGTTGTTCCTACCAATTTCCTTGGAATGCAAGCGCAAGTATGCAGCCAGCCACCCACCCACAGGCTGCAATACTATACTGCCAAATTTTTGACAGCTGCTTGCACTTGAAATGTGGCCTTTTAGGCTCGAGGAGGCAGAAGCTTTTCACAACCTCATGCCGGCGGTGACCGGGTATCCATACTCGGTCCCCAGCCGCCACTATCTCTCCCGGTGTCGTCTCCGCCTTCCACGAGCACGGGTCCCAAAACATTACCTGTGCCTTCCCCAGTGAACTTACTGGAAAAGACTGCCTACCCACAAACACGTGGTCAAGTGAATGTGGCCAGGGACGGTACGGAGCCAGTCCACAGCTTTTTTTGCTGAGTTGTATTTCACCACAGCCATATTCTTTAGCTTGGTGAAAGGACTTGGGAAACTATATCTACCCAGCTGTCATTTCTCCCAGGAAGTCCTCTAAAGCTGCTTTCACTTGAAATGTGGCCTTTTAGGCTTGTGGAGGTGGAAGTGACGCGCCCCCTGGGCCGTGGGATACCCGGTGCCGGGCCGGTAGATGCTGGGGGTTGTAGTCACTGTGGCGGCAACCCGGTCCGTGACCCAGGGCGGTCAATCCAAGGGGAATTTATATGTATAAGTGTGAATGTCCGACTACGCCACCTGTGGAATGCGGCTAAAGGGGGCCGCCGCTGCGGAACAGTCCTCTGAAGCTGGTGATATTGCAGCAAGGGTATTATTACTCCCCACAGGAAGAGTTAGCTTCAGGGCAGTGTGTGGATGTTGGTGGTTGTGCTGGGCGTTGTAGTGCAGTGAGCGATGGCGCGGCAAGGAACACAGAGGCAAGATAGTGCAGTCCCAGGGTCTTTACTTACAGTTATTGCAGTTCAAGTTACAGGTACCAGTGCAACTTCCCTCGGCGTGCTGCGCTTACTCAGTGAGGGGCTCAGTCCACCCTCCGGTATTTCCAGAGTATTTACCAGGACCCCGTTCTGTGTACCTTCCTCAATCGTCTTCCTGCGCTTGCTCTCACCCTCCTGCCCTGCGCCTCACAGTCAGTGTCCCAAGCCAGTGGCCTCGGGTCTTGGCGGGCGACCTGCAGTCCCCATGGCCCTATGTGGCCACCTTTTCGGCGATTGTTAACTGTGGTAGTGGGCAACTGCACCCTGAAAGTACAGACGCCTCCGGTTGCTAGCTGAGGCTTGAATTCCTCCTCTACTAGTTAAGGGGCCAGTCCCCTCTGCTGCTTGATCCTTCCACGTTCCTGCAGATTCAGGCGTACGGGTGGCCTCCAGTACTTCTCGTACCCCTAGGATCCCTTCTCTCCTTCTGGAGCCTTCCTTGCTCCTCTCTCCTCTCTCCTTCTCCTTCAGTCCTGGGCCTCACAGGCTAGGCCCGCCTCTGGAGCAGAGCTCATACAGAGCCTCTGCTCCTGTCACTTCTCCTCCTCTGACTGCACACACTGATCTAAGATGGTTCCCTATTTTATACAGCTTCCTTCCAAGTGCTCCCCTGATCTACGTCCTACACCCACACCCACTACATGGTTCCACCTTACTGTGGTTCCCCCCACTCCAGCCAGGGATCAGGGACTGTGCTCTCCCGTAGGAGCAATCTCACCCTGCCCTCTGAAATGTGGTGTAGTGAATGCAGATGTTAGGATCCCGAGCTGTACTCCTTCCTTACCAGAGGGTGAGATACCAAACCCCTGGGTGAGATGCAGTACCTCTGTGGTGACTGAACCCTCAGGGGCGCCACAGAAGCTTTTCACAACCTCATGTCGGCGGCGGCCGGGTGTCCATACTCTGTCCCCAGCCGCCACTATTTCTCCCCGTATCATGTCCGCCTTCCACAAGCACGGGTACCAAAACATTACCCATGCCCTCCCCAGTGCACTTACTGCCTCGTGTCCATACTCGGTTCCCAGCCGCCGCTATTTCTCCCAGTGTTGTCTCTGCCTTCTACAAGCGCGGGTCCCTGAACATTACTGCTGGTACTTTTCTGTGGGAATCTGCTTGCCTCCTACCAGCCTGGAATATTTCCAGTAAACTATGTTATGACGCCATGGTATTAGCACTGCCCCCAGTGCAAGAAGCCATTCACAATTTCCTTCTCAGGAATTTTATTTGGTAGACTGAGTGGCTGCCCAAATACATTAGTTTTTCACAAGGGAGCTGAAGATAGAGTGGCAGTAGGTGCAAGTTTCTCCAGCCTGTTAGATATCACAGGGTGAACAGCAGCACATTGGATCAGTGGTTTGCACTGAAGCCTTGCAGCGCTGGGATCCTGGGTTCAAATCCCAGCAAGGACAATATCTGCAAGGATTTTGTATGTTCTCCCCGTGTTTGCGTGGGTTTCCACCTCAGTAATAAAGCAGCCATAGAGTGTCCTGGAACATTCCCACACACTTTTCTTAGCCAGGACTGCTTCTCAGCAGGGTACGACGGTCCCACTAGAGAATCCTCTGGTGTTCCCTGGCTTCTACATCAGGAGAGTTCATGATAGCGCTAACTTTGCAGCTGCTATGGGGCTCTTGAGCAGGGGAGAAAGGTTAGCCCTCAGAATCAAATCCTGGTGGGCACAATGTTTTACAATCTGAAACAGCTTCTCAGTGGGAGTTGTATTTCACCACAGCCATATTCTTTAGCTAGGTGAAATGACTGACATAGAGGGAAACCGTATCTACTCCGGTTGTCATTTCTCCGTCCCCAGGTTCCGCCCATTGTCACACACAACCATGCCTGGCTGTATGTTCAGCGGTGAGAGCCACAGATCAGGCTGCTGTGTTATAGCTTTCAACAACTCTGCAGCGCTGGACGGTTTGTCACCTAAGCATTAAGCATGTTATCTTCAGCACAGCCTGTTGCCGCTTGGCCAAGGCAGTGCTGCAGTGCTTTCAGCTTGTGACTGATGTGGTCATTTCGGAGATGGAGGAGGAGGTGCAGGAGTTGAACAATGTGATTAGATTGAGGTTACATCCTCGCTATTGTTAGAGAGCCATCAGCCAGCTATGCTTTGTTGTTCCCATTATTAACGAGTGGGTCTCCTATACTGTTATTCTGTATGCAGTGACTGCAAGGGCTGCCAAAAATTCTGATGCAACCCAATACCCCTTTGAAGAGACAAAGAGGAGGGTCTCAGTAAAACAAGTTCCCATTATAAAGGAGCTGGTCTCCTATAGTGGTAATGCCCATGCCGTGACAGCAAGGGCTGCCAAAATTTGGGAAACCCCCACTAAGAATTTAAAGACACATAGAGCAGGGCCACAGTAACGAGTACGGAATGTTCCCATTAGAAAGGAGAGAGTCTGCTATACAGTTATAGGGTATGCAGTGAGTCCAACGGCTGACTAAATTTAGGAAAAATCCCACTAACAATTTAAAGACACATTGAGCAGGGCCACAGTAACGACAAATTCCCATTAGAAAGGAGAGGGTCTCCCATAGTGTTGGCCTATGCTGTGAATGCAAGGGCTGCCAAAAATTGGGAGGCATTCCAATGCCGCTTGGAAGAGACGTACAGGGCCTCATGAAAAAATGTTCCCATTATTAGGAAGTGGGTCTCCCATAGTGTTGGCCTATGCAGTGAATGCAAGGGCGGCAAAAAATTGGGAGACACTCCAATGCCCCTTGGAAGAGACTTAGAGGGCCAAATAAAAAAATGTTCCCATTAGAATGGAGCGGGTCTCCAATACTTGTAATGCCCATGCACTAAGTGTATGGGCTGACAAACATTTACCCCTGGGGGGGTATAGATGAACATAATGTATAAGAAATTTTTTTTATGGGCATCATAAACACCCTTTAAAACAATTATGTGGGTGTTGCATCACAGACCACGGTCACCCTGGTGATATGGTGGTGGAGGATGAGGATGAGGGGAATGAGGACAAGAGCAAATAGCCAAAATCTGGAAGCGTATACCATGTGTGGGTATGAAAAGGTGCATTTGAATATGTGGCGCCCCTGCGGGTCCAGTTGCCACAGAGGTACTGAATCTCAGCCAGAGGTGTGGTACCCCACTCTCAGGTAAGGAGGAAGCACTACACGGGACCCAACCACTCACATCCAACACTACACCACTCCTGAGGGAGGGTCCAGATAGCTCCTAAGGGAGAGCACAGACCCGATCCCTGTCTGGAAGGTGGAACTAAGTAGAGGAGGTGGGTGGAGGAAGTAGTTTAGGGGAGCACTGAAAGAAAAGTATAAAAGAAGGGTAGAAACATTTAGAAGGGGTCTGTTCAGTAAGTGAGGACCATGGAGGAGTAGGGCCCAGTTAGGGAGGCCCAGTAGCAGAGTGAGGAGGGCTCCAGAGAGAGAGAAAGGATCCTAGGGGCATGGGAAGTGCGGAGTCCACCCGTGCGCCCAAGTTCACGCTGACTGTGAAGGGATCAGGTCACAGTAGGGGACCGGCCCCAGACTAGTGGAGGACTACAAGACTCAGCTAGCAAACCGGAGGTTATGGTATCTCTATGTGCCGTAGCCAAAAAACACACACATTCGCTGAAAAGGTGGCTATGTAGGACAAAAGGGGACAGACAGGACGTTGCCCAACAAGGCCCGCGGCCACTGGCTCAGGACACTGTGTGTGAGGCGCGTGACAGGAGGGCGAGAGCCAGAGCAGAGAGACGACCCGGGAAGGTACACTAGAAGGGGGTCCTGATCAAGTGCACTTAAGTTATCTGAGAGTTGGCTGGTTCACTTTTCCGGAGAACACAGGACTCGGTGGGCGGTTATAATCTGGCAGTTGTAACCTGGAGCATCTTAATAACTGTGAGTAAATACTTGAAGACTGCATGACGCCTTTTCCTTGACTTAATTGCTGCATCACCTGCCTTGCACCACAACGTCAACATTCCAAAATTTCTTATTTAACTGCCCTGGGGCCTAGCTCTACCCGTGGAGAGCTGAACCATCTCTACTGCGTCACCAACAGCCCCAGTGGATCTGAACAGCAGCGGCAGCCACCTATAGCCGCATACCACTGGTGGTGTCACGAAACATTATCCCCAAAACTTTATTTCCCCAATTGACATTTCTCATTGACCGCCCTGGGCACGGACCGGGTCACTGCCACCGTGACTACCCCAATAGAACCGTCCGGCCCGGCTACCGAGTACCCCACGGCCCCAGGGGGCGCGTCAAATACACCTCCCAAAAAAAAGACACTGGATTTGAGTTTATGTTACGCTGCTATCATTCGGTGGTGTTGAGAAGTCTGGCCCAATCCAGCCCTTGTTCATTTTTATAACAGTCAGCCTGTCAACATTTTCCGTTGACAGGCGGATGTGCTTATCAGTTATAATTCCACCAGTGGCACCAAAAACCAGCTCTGATAAAACGCTGACGGCAGGGCAGGCCAGGACCTCCAAGGCGTAGAGAGCCAGTTCATTCCACGTATCCACCTTGGATACCCAATAATTGTAAGGCACAGAGGAATCACGGAGGATGTTAGTATTGTCGGCAAGGTACTCCCTTAGCATCTTCCCAAACTTTGCACTCCTTGTGAGAGTACCCCGCACCTCAGGGCCTGTGCGATGGGAGGGTCTGAGAAAACTGTCCCAGAACTTTGACAGTGTTCCCCTGCCTCTGCTGGATTGAATTTGTGTCTCTCTCGCCTGTACTCCTTGGCTATCCAACGAACTGTGACCTCTGCCACCAGGGTTTTCAGATGGGAATTTTTTTAATAGTTCCGCAACAAGGGCCTTCTGATACTGCCCCATTTTTGTAGACCTGTCCGCCTCATTAATAATAAATATAAGGTTCTCCTTGTAGCGTGGGTCTAGAAGTGTCACCAACCTGTAATGACTGTCACCCAAAATTTTGAGAACGCGAGGGTCATGGGAAAGGCATCGTAACATAAACTCAGCCATGCGTGCCAGACTGCTAACAGGCAAGACTTCCGTGTCCTCACCAAGAGGAAGAGTGACCATGCTCTGCTCCTCCTGCTCTCTTTCCTCAGGCCATCCACGCTGAACAGACGGTATGACAGCTGTGCAGGTAGTACCGTCTATAGTGCATGAAACTAGCTCCTTTTCTTCCTCCTCCTCCTCTTCCTCATTGTCACCCAATCCATGTTGGGATGAGATGATGTTGGGCTGTGTGTAATCACCCTGTATGGTTCCTTGCTCTATCTCATCGTGCTCCCCTGCAATGTATCCTCTTTGATCGTGAGCAGAGAGCGTTTCAGAAGACAGAGAAGTGGGATGGTGACACTAATTATGGAGTAATCGCCGCTCACGATCTTGGTGGAGTCCTCAAAGTTTTGGAGGATGGTACATATGTCTGACATCCATGTCCACTCCTGAGGTCTTATGTGTGGAGTCTGAACTGAATACCGACGGCCTTGTTGATGCTGGTAATCAACAATTGCCCTCTTCTGCTCACAAATCCTTCCCAACATCTGCAGTGTAGTGTTCCAACGCGTGGGGACATCACACACCAGTCTGTGTGCCGGAAGCTGCAAACGCTGCTGAAGCATGGCAAGAGCGGCGGAAGCTGTAGCTGACTTTCTAAAATGGTCACACAGGCGGCGTACTTTGACAAGCAGATCCGGCAGCTCCGGGTAGGATTTGAGAAATCGCTGAACCACGAGGTTAAGCACATAGGCCAGACATGGTACGTGTGTGAGCTCGCCTCGCCTCGCCTCAGAGGTTCCGGCCATTGTCACACACGACCATGCCTGGCTGTAGGTTCAGCGGTTTGAGACACAGATCTGCCTGCTCTTTCAGATCTGTCCACAACTCTTCAGCATTGTGCGGTTTGTCACCTAAGCATATTAGCTTCAACACAGCCTGTTGCCGCTTGACCGAGGCAGTGCTGCAGTGCTTCCAGCTTGTGACTGATGTGGTCATTTTGGAGATGGAGGCTGAAGAGGAGGAGGAGACTGAGGAGGATGAGGTGCAGGAGCTGTAGACTGTGGGGGAAACCCTGATTGACCTAGGGCCTGTGATCCTTGGCGTCGGGAGGACGTATTCCAACCCAAGGTCCAACTGGGTCCCGACTTCCACTATGTTAACCCAGTGTGCCATCAGCGAGATGTACCGTCCTTGTCCACGTGTCTGTGGTTAGGTGGACTTTCCCGGTAACTGCGTTGCTGAGGGCACAGCTAATGTTTTGGGACACATGCTTGTGTAATACGGGGACGGCACACCGGGAGAAATAGTGGCGGCTGGGGACCGAGTACCGAAGAACAGCCACCACCATCAGGTTGCAGAATGCTTCCGCCTCCACGAGCCTAAAAGGCAACATTTCTAGCGCAAGCAGTCGAGAAATGTGGGAATTTAGTAGTGTGGCCTGTGGGTCATTGGCTGCGTATCTGTACTTGCATTCCAAGGACTGGGGTATGGACAACTGAACGCTGCGCTGGGACAAGGACGTGGACGTGCTTCCTGATGCTGCTACTTGAGAGCGTGCAATGACAGGTGCAGGGCAGGAGGCATCTTCGCATGCACCATGGACAGGGGATTTGCTTGCATGCATAACAGTGGAAGAAGCAGTGGGGCCACCTGCAGACACTGTTCATGGACCCTGGGGTTCGGCCCACAAAGTCGGATGCTTTGCTGCCATGTGCCTGATCATGCTGGTGGTGGTCAGGCTGGTCGTTTTGCCACCCCTGCTGATGCTGGCCTGGCAGGTGGTGCAAATGGTCTTTTTGGGGTTATGGGCTGAGTCTTTAATAAACAACCAGACTCGGGAAGACCTAACAGTTGTACTGGCAACTTCCTTCATGTTGGTGTTAGGGGGAACTGTTGCCTGCCTTCTGTCTGCAGCCTCCACACTGCTTCTTCTTGCCTGTTGGGGTGCTCTGCCCCCCCCCCCTGGTGTGCTGCTGTCCTCACTCTGCATGTTCTCTTGCCAGGTTGGGTCGGTTACTATATCATCCACCACCTCGTCTTCCACTTCCGCACTCTGGTCCTCCTCCTGACTTTCTGGCAATTGTGTCTCATCATCGTCCACCTCTTGTGACACTTTCCCACCGTCGCCTTCGTGTGACCGTGGCTGCTCAAATATTTGGACATCGCTACATGCGATCTCCTCTTGGCCCGATTCAAGTGGACCGGGCGAGAGTCCCGAATCTATAAATGGAAAAGTGAACAGCTCTTCGGAGTGTCCAAGTGTGGGATCAGTTGTCTCCGGGCACTCGGCATGGTGGGAAGAAGGAGGTTCAGGGTGAGGAATATTCGGTCCAGACTCACAGCTACTGAGACTTGACCGTGTGGAAGACTAGGTGGTGGTGGTGTTGGTGGCTAAGTGACTGGAAGCATTATCTGCTATCCCACCAATAACCTTTTCACACTGTTCTGTGTTCAATAGTGGTGTTCTGCGGTCCCTTATTAATTGGGACAGGAAGGTCGAGCGAGAAGATGTGGGTGTTTGTTGTGGCACAATTTCAGCTTGCCCATGGCCTCGGCCTCTGCATGCACCCACAACATCACGTCCATTTCCCCGTCCCTTGCCACGTGCCTTGCCCATTTTAAATGGAGGACAATATCTTCCATGCTCACTGCAAATGACTGAATTTGGAGCGAACTTATATGTGATCCGTGTGATGGACAAACCACAGTTTTAAATAGCTGGCCTGTATGTAACTATTTTGAACAGCAAACTGGTGTCAATTGCTTCACTGAGACACTGAAAAATTTTTTTTAATCAAGGCCAGAAATGGCAGTATTTTCTGAAAACGTATATGTGATCTGTGTGATGGAGAAACCACAGTTTTAAATACCTGGCCTGTAGGTAACTATTTTGAACAGCAAACAGGTGTTAATTGCTTCACTGACACACTGAAGCAAATTTTTGATGGATGCCAGAAATGGCAGTATTTTCAGCGCAATTATATGTGATCCTTGTGACGGACAAACCACAGTTTTAAATAGCTGGATTTTTTACTCTGTAATATGGAAAGGACCTGGCTGTATTCTGGAGTGCTAACAAGAAAATGGCGCAGAACAACGGTTTTCTCTGGATTGCTTTTTAAGCAAATAATGAGGATTAAGATCCAAAAAAAAATTATTCCTGGCCGCTGAGACCTGGGACTATTTCTAGAAATATCTAAGAGGAGCAGAAGACAAAACTGGAATGGAGCCTCTTGTGCTAAATGCACTGCAGTCTACTATATACCCTGCCTGCCTGATATCTCTGCAGATGGATTAGTCGTCAGAAGGACTGTTTGTTGAGATGGATATGTGTCTCTAATTTAGTTTGGTATACCTACACTAACTAGAAACAAGCAAATCCCTCCCTAGCTCAGCAGTACCTCACCCTACACTGTCTGATTCTGGAGTGACTGTGACGAGCATGGCGGTGCCAGGTCTGATATAGACCTGATGATGCTGTGCGGCCAGCCAATCACTGTAATGCCACAACAAACATGGCTACTGCATTAAGGTGAGTGGCAGGCAATCCCTGCATGTTCATTGGCTCGGTAAAGAGCATCAAACATGCAGGGAGGAGACCCGAGCTCCTGCCGAGCATCCCTGGAAATACTCGGCGAGCGTCGAGCATCTCGAGCGTGAGATGCTCGGGCGAGCACTAAGCAGTAGTGATCATGCTCGCTCATCACTATTGCTAATGCAATCTTCTCCAATGTGTAAAATGGTTACGGCGTATCTTGGCAATTCGTACGTATTGAATAATTGTTTGAATTTGCTAGGTTAAGTGAATTCCTAAAATTAGGACACAAATTAAATTCACACTGAATCGAGTCACTCATCCCTAGTGACAAATAGTCACCTTGAACTCTTTGACATGTTCCTCAAACAGTTTTGCAGTGTGAAAGGGTGTTATCCTGCAGAGAGAGAGCACTACACTTAGGGTATTTTCCTTTCTATTCAAGCCAGCAGGAACTTTTTCTGCAATGTGAGCTACAGTAGGTGTTCTGTGGGATTGTACCAGAGAGACTAGCCTTTACTTCCCACACACATCAAAGCGCTTTGGGCTCCAATAGCCCTGTAGCTTGTTGTCTTTCTTTGGACTACTTTTTGTAGGTATTAACCACTGCATACTGGTAACACGAATAGGAGAACATCTACAGAAGCTTCTTTTTGTCTGGAGGACATGACTTATATTTATGACAAGGACGACTCACTGATTTCATAGGACAATGTGTCAAGTTTCATCTCCCTTGTGGTGATGTTGCAGGGGGGACTGAACATTTGCTATCAGAATCTACAATATATTACAACTGATTGCTGTGGACTGCTTGTGATCAGCTTATCGCTACTGGATACATAGTCACGGTAAACAATATTTCTGTTTGTTTTTACTCTCACAACTATAATCCTTCACTTTCTACTAACACCCCTAATACTACACCTAGTAAGGAACTGGTCATCTCTCCCTCCATCCTCCCCATTCATCTCACCTACTCCTCAAATCTGTTCCCCAACATACAATCCTGTGTCTCCAAACACAGACAGCCACTTCATGCTCTCTTCTGCTCCCACCTGCTAACACTTTCTCAGCTCCTCCTCATTACCGGCAATATCTCTCCAAATCCTGGTCCTCCTCACCACATCCCTACAGTTACTTTTGCCTCTCATCCATGATCTATCACAAATTTCTGTAACCCTTCTAACCTTATACCCATCTACCCAGCCCTGCTTCCCCAGTCCCACTTACAGGAGCCCTAAGGAATGATTGCTCTGTCTGCAACAAACTTTCCTACATCCATGATCTTTTCATTACTAACAAACTTATCTTCCTCGGCATCAGCGAAACCTGGCTCACCCCCTCTGACACAGCCTCCACAGCTGCACTTTCTTATGGTGGATTCCATCTTTCTCACATCCCAGCCCCAACAGCAAGCATGGTGGAGGAGTTGGTTTTCTCCTGTCAGATAACTGCTCCTTCATCCCAATTCCACTGCCACCCTACCTTACCCTCCCTTCTTTTGAGGTGCACTTTGCGCTCATCTACTCCCCCTCCAAACTCCAACTGGCTGTCATTTACTGACCCCTCCAGGGCCAGCCACCACCTTCTTCGACCACTTCACCACCTGGCTCCTTTCCGTTGACATCCCCACTATCATCATCCGTTGACATCCCCACTGACAGTTCCTTCTCAGCTGTCTCTAATCTTCTATCTCTCACTTCCTCCTTCGGCCTCGCTCAATGGTCTTCTGCAGCTACTCACAAAGAGGGCCTCATCTTCACCTGCATCTGTTCCATATCTAACCTCTCTAACTCAACTCTCCCTCTTTCTGACCACAACCTACTTGCATTCTCTTCCCTCTCCTCTCCAGGTGCACAATCCCCACTCCACAAACCTGCACACCCTCGCAAAAATCTTAAACACTTTGATCTACACTCACTCTCTGAATCCCTTCTCCCTCTTACAGACATAAGTTCCTTCACAATTCAGAAGCTGCTGCCGCTTTATATAACACCACAACAATTTGCAGATCTAAAATTGGTCACCCCCCTCACACATACCAAAGCTTGAAAATCAACAGGCAACCCTGGCACACCAGCCTGACTAAAGAACTGAGGCGGGCTTCCAGGGTTGCTGAGCGGAGATGGAAAAAATCCCACTCCAACGAGCACTTAATTGCATTCAAACAGTCTCTCACTACTTTCAAGTCCACACTCACTGTAGCAAAACAAACTTACTTCTCATCTCTCATATCCTCCCTGTCTCACAACCCTAAACAGCTATTTAACACTTTCAATTCTCTTCTCCATTGCTTAACACCTCCTCCCTCTCCACTCATCTTAGCTGAAGACTTTGCCTCATTTTTCAAGCAGAAGATTGATAACACCAGAGAAAACTTTGGCCTACAGCCCCCACAGGCCCTCCTCATAACTACTCAGCCCTCCTCCTCCAAAACCATCTTCTCCACCATTACAGAAGATCAGCTTTCCACTGTACTCTCAAGATCACATCTCACCACCTTTACACTCAACCAATCCCGTCCACCTCTTACCAAACCTCACCACAGTCTTCATCCCAACCCTAACTCATCTCTTCAACCTATCACAGTTGGTGTTTTCCCTTCATACTTCAAACATGCCTCAATCACACCCATCCTCAAAAAGCCCTCCTTTGACTCATCCTCTGTGTCTAGCTATCGCCCCATATCACTTCTCACCTATGCCTCAAAACTACAAACACGTCCATCTTGAACTGTTCTCCCACCTCTACTCCTGCTCCCTCTTCAACTACTTAAAATCAGGCTTCTAACCCCGTCATTCCACTGAAACTGCCCTGACTAAAGTCACCAATGACCTACTAACCGCCAAAGCCAAGCGACACTACTCTGTCCTCCTCCTGGACCTGTCATCCACCTGAAACACAGTGGACCATTCCCTATTACTGTAGATTCTCTCATCTCTTGGCATCACAGACTTGGCCCTATCTTGGATCTCGTCATACCTAATAGACCGGACATTCAACGTCTCCCATTCACACACCACCTCCTCATCTCACTCCCTATCTGTTGGTGTCCCACAAGGTTCAGTCCTAGGGCTCCTGCTCTTCTCCATTTACACCACTCGGCCTGGGGAAGGTTGTAGTAGTGGGGAAGGAAGTAGCTTCCCTCTGGCACTATAAGAGTTAAAGAGAATGCTCCCGACAGTTAGATCTCTCTGGGCTGCAGTTAGGTCCAGTTAAGGGGTTAGCTGTGATAATCCAGTCCAGTAAAGGAAAGGGGAACCCAGTGCTATGGTTGAGCATAGAATGTGAATAAGGCTTTGTTTCTAATGTTTCCTTGTGGGCTGTAATTTTGGTAACCAGCCACAAGATGCCACTGTCTAGAATGCAGATGGCAGGGGAAGTTTGACAGTAGCATTACAGGCATTAACGACAGTGAGAGAGTTAACTGTGTGTGAGGACAGTCCATAGAGGTTGGGCACTTAAGTAAATCTCTGGTTAGTTCCCAGAAGGAGGAAGTGCAGGCCAGTAGTGTGTAGTACCTGGGACAGGACAGACAGGCTTCGTATAACTGGCTGCTAAGGTAAACATGAGCCTCGTATCTCAGTCAGTGGATCACCATAGAGAAGAATCCCTCCACAAGAGTCCCCTTAGCCGGCCTGGAAAACTCAAGAGACTCATTGAGGACCCAGGGGCACCTTCTGTCTGAAGGCTGCAGAAGAAGTCAGGACTCAAACTTAAGATGTGGGGAGAACAAGGATTCGGATATACTGTCATTAGTGAGGAAGATTCTCTAGGGCTAGAGAATAAGGCAACAGAGATGCTTCACCTAAATTGGGAAGCAGGGCTGAAGCTGTGTCAAGTACCAGTGGGAAAGATGACAACCCATTGGGCATTATCCATTATATCTGCATGTAAATATTGTACATATTCCTCTTCCCCAAGTTAAGTCCCAGTTATTGTTATGAAGCTTGTGTCCTCTGAATTTATCGCTGCCCTGGTTTCAGAAGAGAAATGCCTGGAGACAGACGCGACCGGCTGGTCCGAATTAAGTGGAAAGCACCACATACACTACAGCACATCAGAGGGCGAACACACTTCTTCTGTAAGGTGCCAGAGCGAGCAGGGGGAACATCTCACCCACGACTACCTCGCTGAGGCACCTTACAAGGTCATAGAGTCCCACGGCTTTCACTATCACCTCTATGCTGATGACACACAGATCTACCTCTCTGGACCTGATATCACCTCCCTAACCAGAATCCCACAATGTCTGTCCTCTATTTCATCCTTCTTCTCTGATAGATTTCTTAAACTTAACATAGACAAAACAGAATTCATCATCTTTCCCCCATCTCACTCAACCCCCCCAATAAACCTATGCATTAAAGTAAATGGCTACTCACTCTCCCCAGTCCCGCAAGCTCACTGCCTCAGGGTACCCCTGCACTCTGATCTCTCCTTCAAACCACATATCCAAGCCCTTTCCACTTCCTGCCGACTGCAACTCCAAAATATTTCTCTCATCTGTGCATTCCTTAATCAAGAATCTGCAAAAACCCTAGTCCATGCACTCATTATCTCGCGCCTCGACTACTGTAACCTTCTGCTTTGTGGCCTCCCTTCTAACACTCTTGCACCCCTCCAATCTATCCTAAACTCTGCTGACTGAATAATCCACCTGTCCCCCCCGCTATTCCCCCGGCCTCTCCCCTCTGTCAATCCCTTCACTGGCTCCTCATTACCCAGAGACTCCAGTTCAAAACCCTAACTATGGCATACAAAGCCATCCACAACCTGTCTCCTCCATTCATCTGTGACCTTGTCTCCCAGAACTTACCTGCACGCAACCTCCGATCCTCGCAAAATCTCTTTCTCTCTTCCCAAAATCGCATGCAAGATTTCTCCCGTGCATCCCGCATACTCTGGAACTCACTACCCCAACACATCAGACTCTCGCCTACCCTGGAAACCTTCAAAAGGAACCTGAAGACCTACCTCTTACGATAAGCCTACAACCTACAGTAACCATTGTTCCACCATACTGCTGATGACCAGCTTTACCTTCACCTACTGTATCTTCACCCATCCCTTGTAGACTGTGAGCTCATGCGGGCAGGTTTCTCTCTTCTCCTGTACCAGTCGGTGATTTGTATTGTTAAGATTATTGTACTTGTTTTTATTATGTATACCCCTTTTCACATGTAAAGCGCCATGGATTAGGATCCATTCTTTTCAATTTCAGTCATAAGCCGTCCATCCATGGAGTGTGTCAATTTTTTAATCTGTCGACGATCCACTTTTTTGAGCAGCATCAACCACAGCCTCCCAGACACTGTCCAGAGAGGTGACTGTTCTCCTTCACCATAAATCTCCCATATAAGAAAGACCCACACTTTCTCTGTAGGGTTTAGGTCCGATGAGGAAGGGACCAGGTCATTATTCTTTCATCTTTAAGGCATTTCCTGGCAGCCAAGCAGTGGAGACTTCGATGCTGCGATGGAGCATTTACCTGCATAACAACCGTTGTTTTCTTGAAACATGTAGACTTTTTCCTGTACCACTGCTTGAAGAAAGTATCATCTAAAAATTGGCAGCAGGTTTGGGAGTTAATTTTGAGTCCATTTTCAACATAAAAAGGTCCAACTAGCTCATCTTTGATAACACCAGCCCAAACAAAATAAACATTCAAGTTTATACAGCTTGGAGTTGGAAAATGTGTTAAAATAATGATATGACCAAAATACTTTCCTAATAATTGTGCACACAGTGGAACACAGAAAAAACAGAAAAATAATAATATTGTTCACAAATTTTTTGCTGGAAATTGACTTGATGGAGAATGGAGCCATCTTGAACAAGTGGGCTCTACTCTTGAAGTTATAGGTGTTTAGAGTAAGCTCCTTGTGTCATCAGTGATGGAAACAGTAAGAGGTTTCATCACAAGTACTTACACAAAATCTTCTGTTATCATCTAACTGAAGAATCTCTGGAGTATCTCCAAATGAGGCACCATATGTAGGTAATCATGTCTGCGAAGAGGAAGATGATTTTTATTATTTGCAGAGAAAAGCTGATTCTTTAAGTTGTCGATTTGTATTAAAAGAAGAAACAGCTCAATCTGATATGAAATGATTTGCATCTTTCTATGACAAAATAGTAGCAGCTAGAAATACATTGTTTCTTATATATTTCAGAAGGATGATATGAGTGGTCCTAGCTACAAGTCAAACAGATATAATGGAAAGGTCTCATGAACGATCAGAAGGTCACATGAAAGGAATATCAGAAGGATAGCATGGGTGATAACAACTCCAAGGCAGTCAGACATCTATATATCCGTCTGATATGTCAGAAATGCGAGATGGATCTTATGCCTTCTCATCATCCCTCGCATTCAATTGTGGCAGTAGGGTCTCATGTGAGGTCATTTCCCTGTCAAACTAAAGTGGCTGAAGAGTCTCAGGAGTGGTCATCTCCATGATGATCAAAAATGGCAGTGGGGTCTCTTGAGGGGTCATCTTCATGCCAATCTAATATGACTGAAGCATCACATGAGTGCTTAATATCTATCAAATATGGGATGAGGGTCTTCTCAGTGATTTATATCCAGGTCAACAAATATGGCAAAAGGGTTTCACAAGTGCTAATTGTCCTGACAATCAAATATTTTAGCAAGGTCTTATGAGTGGTCATCTCTATTTCAATCTAATATGGCAGAAGGGTCTCCTAAATGGTCATCTCCATGCCCATTAAATATGGTAGAAGGTTCTCATGAGTAATCAGACTCATCACCATGTCTATCAATTATGGAATGAGGGACTCAAGAGTGGTAATCTCCATGTCAGTCTAATATAGTAGAGAAGGGTCTCATGAACAGTCAACTCCATGATTAATTGAATATGACAGAAGATTCTCAAGAGTGGTCATCTCCATGTCTATCAATTATGGCTTAAGGCTCTCAAGAGTGGTCATCTCCATGTCTATCAATTATGACAGATGGCTTTCATGAATGATCATCTCCATATTTTCAATTATGGTAGAAGGTTCTCATCAGTGGTCATCACTTTCAGTCTATCAGGCATGTCAGAAGATTAGCAAAAAGGAATTGTCCCATGTAGACATCGGATTAAAAAAAAAAAGTAGCATAATTCTTATATTTAGTTTTACAAATAAACCACCAGCTAAATATAATATCCTAGGGACGCTATGGTAAATTTCTTTGGAGAATTGTATTGAACGCAGAAATCATTTATGCAGAGAATCCCCCGTAGCATGTGTATTCTTTTTTTATTCACAGTTCAGTTTATTTGTAAATCTAATGAATTTGGTAATGAAAGACAACCTTCCCCTGACAAATGCTCTCCTCTGTTCCTTCGTTATGTTTTTTTTCATAAAATGAAATATATTTGACTCGGCTAATGAATCATGACCATCATTCCCCATACTTAAGCGCCTTCTCACTGTAATGATCTTTATAAGGCTAGAGTAACAAGTTCATTCAGGCTTAGCCAGTCTTACTAAGCTTGCTGACGGCTGACTGAAAAGGAATTTTGATCAGCGTTTTCAATAATTTTGTTATCATGCTTAAAAAAAGCAAACAAAAAAATAACTTTCCTTCTAAAGAAAGTACTATAAAATATGCACTATATAAATTATAAATAATTATTATTATTATTTAACTGTAATACACATTGGAATTTAAATCCGAGTTGGAACTGCTGAAAGATTGCTTAAAAAAATCTGGATACGTTAAGTAACTTTTTTTTTTTTTTTTTTACATAAATGCATATATTTTGGGTTAAGAATAATATTTGCAGCTAGGTTTCATTATAAATGTTGTTATCTGTTGGCTTTTACAAGCTTTTTGTTTCTCTGAACATTGCGGTCTGCACAATGAATCAACTGATTGTCCATAAGTGAGCTTGTTCACAGGTAATAAAACAGGATCCACCAATCACAATTGACTATGCCATAGCTGACCCTGCTCCCTCTCCAATCACAATGACCTTTGTATACGCTCAATGAAAATTGTGAGATTTCTCATTTATTTTTAATAAAAATTGTGATATGGAATAAAAATATTGCCAAACAATTTTAAAAAAATACATTTAATACTGTAATAAATCTGATTTTAACAATAGGTTTGTCACGATTCCACCTCACAAGGTCTCCTAAGGAAGCTGTGAGTGACAGCTCTGCCGCCCTATAGGATCAGTTGCGTACTGGGCTTTCAGTATTTTAAGTGACAGCTTAGCTGCCCAATCTGTCCGGGGTTTTCTTAAGGTGTCACCCATATTACCTGGCTATTTAGCTGGTTGGCAATGGTCAGACCATTCATATCCTTGCTCTGTGGTGTGTTTCCCCTGTGTTCTGATATTCTGATCTTTGTTGCCAGACCTTGGATTTGCCTTTTTGACTACTCATTTTTATTACCACTTTTGTCTTCAATGTACTCCGACCTTAGTAGCCTGACCCCGGACTTTGCCTTTGACTATTCATTTGTCTTGTCCCTTTTTTCTTTGACGTGCTCTCCTGGCATTTTATCTTGGACTCCTTGACTTCCCCACCTCGCGGCTCATATGTGAGAAGTGACTGAAAGTCATAAGGTCCTTTTCTGACGACGTTTGTCAATTTCCTGCCAGTGCCCTATTGGGGAATTAAATAAATCCTATTGAAAAGAAATGGGTTGTCTTTGAAACAGATGGTGTTTTTTCTTCGATAGTAGATTGGGCTCTCCCTATATTAACTAATATATTATTTGATCGTGGGTAGAGGTAGGCCGAACATTTAAAATTCGGGTTAGAATTTTTCCCAAAATTTTGATTTGTGGCGAATGAATTCACACGAATCACTATAGTAGGTTTTCCCCTATTCAATTTAAAGCTGATGCCAATGTGGACACATGATATGAAAATAACAAGGCTGAGAAAAAAGCTCAATAGAACGTATCAGATCCGTATTCTTATGAGACTTCCACGGAGCACAGGACACTGATGTGACTGGTGCTATCTACAAGTGAGACATGTTTTTGAATTCAGAGAAGATTCTCTCCCCCCGCAAAGTGACTGATGTGCAGATAGGAACTCGATACCATTGGGGATAGTTTTCTTGCATTGTTTTTACAGAAGAAGTAATGCAAGGTATCTACTGTACTTAATGAGAGAAGTGTTATCTACATACATAGAGCGAGCTTTACATGTTCTTCAATGAAAGATGAACATTAAGTGGGAAATGCGCTTTAGAGATTCGCAAAGCTTAATGTTGGTCACCAAAATGTTGGTTCATCCATTACTGTGCCGTTCACCTTCATTAGTAGGCAAGAATCTTAAAGTTCAATTTTCGCAGTGTTTTAGTTATAATAATAATTTTGATTTCTATAGCGCCAACATATTCCGCAGCACTTTACATTACAGAGGAGATTTGTGCAGACAATAAAGACATTACAGATTAAATACATAATTCAACAGATACCAAGAGCGAGGGCCCTGCTGCACACAAGCTTACAATCTATGAGGAAATAGGGGAGACACGAAAGGTAAATGGTAAAAAATGCTTGTATTGTAGGGACCGGCCATAATATACTAAATAGGGTATGCACATAACGCTGCATGAACCAGTCACCAGCCAGTATGTGTACAAGTACAGATATAAAGTGCTATTAAGTGCATGGAGAGTGTGTGAACAGAAGCTACGAGGAGCCAGATTTTGGAAAAAATTTTGTATTGGCAAAACTTGAATATTTACATAAATGAGGTGAGGTGATAGGCCAGTCTAAAGAAATGGGTTTTTAGGCCATGCTTAAAACTGTGGGTATTGGGATTAATTTAATTGTCCTGGGTAGCGTATTCAAGAGAATTGGCGCAGCTTGTGAGAAATCTTGGAGACAGGAGTTGGGGGGGGGGGGTGGATTTGGATTATTGAGTATGGTAGTCTTAGGTCATTAGTGGAACGGAGGGCACAGGTAGGGTGATAGAAAGACAAGGGATGAGATGTAGGGCGGTGCTGAATCGTGGAGAGCTTTGTGGGTGAGGGTGATGAGTTTATATTGGACCCTGTAGAGGATGGGCATCCAGTGCAATGGCTGGCACAGTGTAGAGGCATCAGTGTAGCGGTTGGACAGGAATATGATTCTGGCTGCTGCATTTAGGACTATTTGGAGAGGGGAAAGTTTGGAAAGAGGGAGCCCGATTAGTAGAGAGTTGCAATAGTCCAGACAAGAATGACTAAGAGCAACAGTAAGAGTATTTTCCAAGTTAAAGGAAAGAAAAGTTCTGATTCTAGAGATGTTTTTGAAGTGTAGGTGACATGAGCGAGCGAGTGATCGAATGTGAGGAGTGAAGGAAAGATCTGAATCAAGTATGACACCAAGACAGCGGGCGTGCAGCTGGGGAGTAATGGTAGAGCCACACACATTCTTGGAATCGGCGGGGCGGAGGGAATCTTAGCTGCTGTACTCCCAGTAATTGTACATTTATGATCCACCCTATTGAGAGAGAAAACTCCTTTAAGGTCATGTAGGCAAACATCACAAGCTGTCCTAAGTCACCCTGGCTGGAGGAACGCCATGGCAGCTTCTGTCAGCATGCAAAGTATTAAAGTTTTATGAAATAAAAAAAAATCATGACAACTTTCTTCCTGGAACAGAACCACTCTTGTGCATAGGCTATATATGTTATTGCACTTGAAAGGGGCCAAACAGGAATAAAAAAGGCAATGGCTAGGATAGGAGTCGTGATATCTTTTTAATTAAATAGCCACATTTCTTCAGTATAATCTCATACAAGCCATTTAAGCTTTATTTACATAAAACCAGAAAACGCCTTTTAAATGTTCAATGTCGTTTCAGCAAACTTTGCTTAAATAAACATTACAAGCAAATATTAAAAAAACTTTGCAATGTATGTTGTTATTAGACCTATTCTTCTTTCTCCACTTATAAGCCACTTCTTCTCTTCCCCCCCTACCTCCTGAACTCATAGTGTACTCTGAAAAACTGCAATAAAAACCCTATTCCAAAACAACAGACTGTCACTGAGGGATCAGATTACAGCTGCCTAATGAAGTCTATGAAAAGAGGAAGGGAGTAGGAAGAAGTATCAGAGTGAAAAGCAGATTAAAAGAGACAGGTACAGATGAACATAGATCATGCTGCTTCTTTCCAGAAAGTCTTTCTCACCCTAGTGCAGGTTCACAGCTACAATGCTCAGTACTCCTGTATAATGTCTTCCATGTTGCTCCTTTCTAGATATTGTTTTGTTATCTAACCACAGTGCTGATTCACAGCTAGACTGCTTAGTACTGCTGCAGAATGTCCTCCATACGGCTGCTTTCTAGATACTGTTTAGTTATTCCAGCCCAGTGCAGATTTACAGCTACACTGCTCAGTACTGCTATATAATGTCCTTTGTGCTGCTGCTTTCTACACATTGTTTGGTTATCCCACCCCTGTGCTGATTCATAGCTACACTGCTTAGTACTGCTGCATAATGTCCTCCACTTTGTTGCTTTCTAGACATTGTTTTGTTATCTAACCTCGGTGAAGATTTACAGCCACACTGCTCAGTACTGCTGTATATTGTCTTCCGTGTTGCTTCTTTCTAGACATTGTTTGGTTATCTAACCACAGTGCTGATTCACAGCTAGACTTCTTAGTACTGCTGCAGAATGTCCTCCATGCTGCTGCTTTCTAGTCATTGTTTAGTTATCCCACCCCAGGGCAGATTTACAGCTACACTGCCCAGTACAGCTGCATAATGTTCTCCACGCTGTTGCTTTCTAGACATTGTTTGGTTATCTAACCATAGGGCTGATTCACAGCTACACTGCTTAGTAGAGCTGCATAATGTCCTCCACGCTGTTGCTTTCTAGACATTGTTTGGTTATTTAACCTCAGTGATGATTCACAGCCACACTGCTTAGTACTGCTGAATAATGTCCTCCACACTGTTGCTTTCTAGATATTGTTTGGTACTCAGTACTGCTGTACAATGTTTACCATCCTGTTGCTACTAAACAGGTGCTACATAGAGATTGGAGAGCAGAAATCCTTCATGTCTGTGTACCCTGTGTATAGGAGCCATCATAGCATTTAGTCTCCACTCCCTAGCTCAGAGAGAACTGAAAATTAGAAATAGAGTCTGAAAAGGGGAAAACTGGAGAAAAGGTTATTTAATGGCCAGAAATAGTGTTGTCCCTCATGTACGTGTGCCAGCTTATTCTGAAAATTCTCCTGAAATAACAAGTACTTTTTCAAGAGGATGCAATGCTGCATACAATATATCACTTCTCTCGGTGAAGGCTGCACACTCCATTGTTGCTATATTTAGAGATTTTTTTTTTCCTTGAGTTGTTTTTGGCAAAGTCAACCCAAAGTCGAGCGCTGCCAGATCGTGTAGATCTTCCTAAGTCTATGCTAATTCTTTTTAAAATGCATGATCCATTTATAATGAAATGAAGCGGAGCCAGTTCCCCCACAGTAATATTCAGTGGCATGCCGTACTGGCAGACGTCGGCACCAGTCACCAACGTGTAAACACAAACTGCGCATAATTAACACTGCTTGATCCAATCATATTTCATTACACTTTATTAGATCGAGCAACATGGCTTTAATTCCCGACATCACAGATGATTCATACATAATCTCCATGCACAGCATGCAATCTACACGGAGTAACACCGGCTGCAAGCCTGGGGAGGGGGGATTAAAGTGATCAAGCCTCAAGGCTGCGAGCCAGCAGGTACAATGCTCTGTATGGCTTCCAATACAAGGTGACACCATGTTTATGTAAAGAAGTGTTTCAGCTTCAAGATTTTCTGACGTGTCCTGCAGACGATAGTAGATGACAATATGGAGCGCTCTGACACTTTATTAATAGTTGAAGTCTCCTTCATCTCTGACTCATAGGTCACTACTATAAGCCAGCGGATCCAAGGCTCACAGTTCATGGCCTTGAGATTTCAACACCAAAGAAGAAAAAGTCATGAGCTTATGGAAATCACAGGATGGATAGACATGTTACTGAGATGGAAATTATGAAAAAATGAAAACAAAGTTTTCACACCTCGGTGTATTCAGTCTGGAGTTTGAGCGTCACATAAAGTAATCCTCACACTTACGGCCTTGCCTACGATCAATGAGGCTAGTAATGGTCATCTCAGGGAGGTTCTGCCACACTGAATGCACTTGAGCAACTAAATCATCAAGATTCCCTGCTGGCAGCTCCTGTACAATTGCCGATCAATAACATCCCAGATGTGCTCGATGGGATACAAGTATGGAGAGGTTGTAGGACGTTTAGGCCCACAGGCTGCTCATAGTAGCATGAGCAACATGCATCCTGGCTTTGTTGTGTTGAAAAAATGGCTCCTGGGATACTTTGGAGAAATAGCCAAACCATCGGTTACATGATTGATCCATTCTCTACTGCAAGTATAGCTTGAGTGTTCAAGTAGTGTCTACACAAACCATCAAAGGCGTTCGCACGACATTGCGCTATGAACTAGATGTTCAGCTACATGGGCCCCATTGACCTCACGCCACCTCTCAATGGTTATGATGATGCAAAACAAGATGACAATGGAAGCTGGAATGGTGGTCGATATCGGCTATGAGTTCTGCTTTTCTCTTGGACGCAATGACAGCTTAAGATTGGTCTGGACACATGAAGAGGACTTCATGAGGGAATGTCACACCAGTTCTACTTCAAAGATTGTGGTGTGGGGTGGCATAATGGATGGTAGCCGGACCCCTCTAGTCTTCATTCCAGGTACAATAAGAGCTCAGCATTACATTGAGTGGGTTGTGGAACCAGTAGTACTGCCATTTCTCCAAAGTGTCCAAACAGACATTTTATCAACACAACTCTGGGCCACATGTTACTTGAGCAGCCTACAGTACCTGGCCTAAACATGCTCCCATGGCTGCAGCGTCTCCAGACTTGTCTCCCATCGAGCACATCTGGGACATCATTGGTCGCTGATTACACAGGAGCTGCCACCAACGAATCTTGATGATTTGCCTAAGTACATACAGCTTGGAGAGACATTCCTTAGAAAACCATTAATAATTTCACTGATAGCAGTCAAGGCTGTAAGCGGCCAGATTTCTGCACGTGGTGCTCAGACTTTAGACTGAATAAATCGAGATGTTTTGAAAATTTTGTAAGTAATGTTAGTATGCTTTAATGTGGCAATTTTTTTTTCTTGGTTTATGAAAACTTACTGGCGCTGCCATATCAGAGGCCGTGCAGCAGGGATTGTGCCTTATGGTCCCCATACATTTGAGACAAATATTGGCCTATGAACAACAGTACAACAGTAGTTCATTGGCAGGAAGAAAAACATCTCAGACTGTATCATCCAGTGCTTACGATTGTCCAAAAAATTCAACAATCCTTGTGTTCTAATCAATAATGAATCTTCATCAGTAGGCCATCGGGTAAATGTGTGTGACGCGCCCCCTGGGCCAGTGCCATAGTGCGGCGCGCGTGCGCGCGGGGAATACCCGGAGCCGGATCCGATGGGGGTAGTAGTCTTCGTGTGGCGGTGACCCGGTCCGTGCCCAGGGTGGTCAAACTTAGTGGCGGTTATTGGTATGATGGTATTAGTGTCCGACTACGCCACCCGTTGAATGCGGCTATGAAACCGCCACTGCAGGGCAGTCCGCTGAGGCCGGTGGTACGGATGTGCAGCGTGGATGGTATAACCCCCAACGGGAGGGGTATGGCCTCAGGGCAGAGGATGAGGTTGATGTTGGGAGTGATGGTGTGGATGTCCCAGCACTAATGGTGCGACAAGGAAGCACGGAGACGCGAGGGTACAGTTCAGGGTCTTTACTGATGGTACAAGGCAAATTCCCCCGGGAGTACTGGCTAGAGTTGGGGCCTGGTTAGTCTGCGAGTAAGCCGGAGTTCCCCTGGCCAGGTGGAGTTGTAGGCCTTCCCGTTAGTCTGTACCCTTCCTGGCTACCCTGCTTTCGGCGGTTACAAGTAGCCCACGTCCCTGGGTATACCGTGTGGTGCTCACCCGTATGGCTGGTGACCTGGGGCCTCCTGTTAGCCTCCGCTCCGGGATGGCGGTGCTGGTCCCTTCGTTGTGACTGAGCCTCCGGGCTTTTATGGCCAGAGGACCTGGAATCCCCTGCCGGATGGATTCTGCTGCTGGGTATATCTTAGTCCCCACAGCCTCGGACTCCTGTGTCCGGTTTTAGTACCTTCTCCCAGGGCGAGCTCTGCACAGCTCCAGCCCCTGGCGCTTCTCCTTGGCTCCTACAGAGCTCCTGAGGTCTATCTGTCCCTGTTTATGCGTGTCCAGACCAGACTCCGTCTCTGTCTGGAACTTCTCTCCCTAACCCTGCCTCAGCCCCAGTTTATATAGGGGAAGTTCTTACCCTCCCAGGACTGGGCAGGAGGTGTGGCACGCTTAGGATTCCTGCCCAGGAGACCTCCCACCTGCTCACAGACGTAATATTGCTATTACTGTGGAAACCAGACCCCTGGGGTACCACATTCCCCCCTAGTGAAATTTAGTACTCCCGGACTAAACATATATATATATATATTTTTTTTTTTCAAAAACATAACAGGGTATAAACAGGAACAATTAAATACATGAGATGGTCACGGCGTGTCCGTAACCGGAAAGCAATAAGGGTGTCCATTTCACCAAATAACAGGGAGCTGTAACCAGGTAGGGGTCTGTCCTGCCCCGAGTCTTTAACAGTCTTTAGTCCATTCCTGGGTTACGCTCCAAACATATTTACAACAGAGTTCCGGTTACTCACTGTCCATAACCTGTCAGTCCATATAAAGAAATCTGTAACTGAAAAACATAATTAGCAACGGCTACAACAAAACAGGTAAACATAAAATAGTTAAAGCAACTAGCCAACTTAGATTCTCCAACGTACGGGCATCTGGCCTCTGGTAACCCTAGTGGACCTACGGAGCTCACTAACTGGTCCTGCACTACAGGGTGTAGGAGGTGTTATGGGCAGGCTGGGCAGCTTTCTGCGCACTCTTTGGCTCACTAGGGGCACGGCAGGCTCACTACTAGCAGAGGGTTGATCCTCCTGTACTGCTGGTGTGGACTCTTCTGCCTCTTGGGCCAGCTGCTCTTCCAGTTCTACTGGTTCTTCTGTAGGCACTTGCGGGGCTGGCTGGAGAAAGGTGAGGACGGGTACCACGACAGCACCGTTTACTTGTGTCCAAGACCGGGGGAAGTCTCCGAGTACAGTCCTGATCATTTCTTCCCTTTCCTCTGCGGGTCGAGGGTTTTCTTGATCTTCTTCTTCAGGGTTTTGCAGCTGCTCGGGACACTTCTTCAGGTGGTCTCTGGAGACAACGGCTGTGGTTTCTCCTCCATCCTTACTGATCACGCAAATCTTTGGGTTCTCATGGCTTGATGGCAGTACGGTGTACGGGTCCTTCTCCCACTGGTCGTCCAACTTGTGGAGCCGTCTTTTCCTCTTCAAGACCTGCTCTCCAGGTACCAGGGGAACAGCGGGAGCATACTGATTATAAGCCCTCTCTTGCCTTTCTCTAGCTTGAGACAGACTTCGCTCCACGCTCTCCTGCACTTTCCGATACTGCTGCCGCCGCCCTGTATCCCAATCTGCCTCTGGCGAGGTGTCCTCGGGCGTCAGGACTCCCATATCCAGGTCGATAGGCAGCTTACCAGGTCTCGCTCTCATTAGGTAAGCCGGGGTACAGTTGGTAGAACCTACAGGGATGTGGTTGTATAGGTCCACCAGATCAGGCAGCTTCTCAGGCCACATACTGCGTTCTTCCAGGGGCAATGTTTTCAGGAGGTCTATCACCACCTGGTTCATCTTCTCGCAGAGTCCATTAGTTTGTGGGTGATAGGGCGTTGTTCTTATCTTCGTGCAGCCATACAGGTTGCAGAACTCCTGGAAGACTTCCGCTTCGAAGGCTGGCCCTTGGTCTGTCAGCACTTGGTTCGGGTACCCGTGTGGACGGCAGAAGTGCTGCTGGAAGGCTCTAGCTGCTGTTTGAGCCGTTAAGTCCTTGACCGGGACCACCACCAGGAACCGGGAGTAATGATCTACGATTGTGAGGGCGTAGACATACCCAGATCTGCTTGGAGCCAGTTTCACATGGTCCAGGGCTACCAGTTCCAGTGGCTGTCGGGTGATGATGGGCTGCAAGGGAGTCTTCTGGCTGGCACGGTCCTTCCTTCTTAGGTGGCACGGTCCACAGTCTCTGCACCACCTCTCGATGGCTCCTCTCATGCCTACCCAGTAGAACCGTTCACGCAATAAGAACTCCAGCTTCTTCCACCCGAAATGTCCTGCTCCGTTGTGGTACGCCTCCAGAATCATAGCCGCGTCTCGTCTGGGGACCACTACCTGCCAGGTCAACTCATGCGTTCGAGAGTTAACCATTCTCCGGCACAACTTCTCCCTGTAGAGGAACAGCCTACTTTTCTCCTTCCACAGTTGCTTAGTCTCCTCTGGGGCGTCTGGGTCCAGACTGGCATCGGCTTGGGTCAGCATTTCCTTCACCAGGCGGACTGCAGGATCACTGTCTTGCGTCTCCGCCCAGTTGTAGTGGGGCAAGGGTTTGAACGTTGCGGAGCGCCTGTCCTTCACACGGCTGGAATACAGGGTAATCCCATGACGGTGGAACGCAGGGAGCTCAACTTCTTCCAGATCTTCTGGATCTTCCCCTACGTCCGGTAAGTTCGGCATTCTAGACAGGGCATCCGCGTTGGCATTTGAGCGTCCTGCCCGGTATTTGATGGTGAATTCAAAGTTGGACAGGCGAGCCATCCATCTCTGTTCCAGAGCACCGAGCCTTGCAGTGTCTAGGTGTGTCAACGGGTTGTTATCCGTGTACACGATGAATTTGGAGGAGGCAAGGTAATGCTTGAAACGTTCGGTCACTGCCCACACTACTGCCAGGAACTCCAGCTTGAATGAGCTATAATTCTCAGGGTTCCTCTCGGTGGGTCGTAGCTTTCGGCTAGCGTAAGCGATTACCCGTTCTTTTCCTTGCTGGATCTGGGACAGCACGGCTCCTAGCCCGATGTTACTTGCATCCGTGTGGAGGATAAAGGGCTGGCTGTAGTCTGGATATGCCAGGATTTCATCCCCCTGGAGGGCCATCTTCAGCTGGCAAAAGGACTCCTCTTCCAGCTTTTCCCACCTGAAGGGCGGCTTCTGGTTTTTGGCTTTCCGAGATTGACCTATCAGGAGGTCCTGCATAGGGGCTGCCATTTTGGTGAAACCGGGAATGAATCTTCGGTAGTAGCCTACCAACCCGAGGAACTGCCGCACTTCCTTTATGCTGGAGGGTCTTGGCCAGTCCTTAATCACGGTGATCTTATCAGGGTCAGGAGCCACTCCGTCAGCACTCACCACATGTCCCAGGTATTGCACCTTTGGTTTCAGGAGGTGACACTTGGAGGGTTTCACCTTTAGGCCGTAGTTTGCCAGAGCTTCGAACACTTCTGCCAGGTGTTTCAGGTGGTCCTCGTAGGTCTTGGAATAGACGATGACATCGTCCAGGTATAACAGGACCGTCTCGAAGTTCCGGTGTCCCAGACAGCATTCCATCAACCGTTGGAAGGTTCCTGGTGCATTGCAGAGCCCGAACGGCATGCAGTTAAATTCGCTGAGACCCATCGGGGTGGTGAATGCGGTCTTCTCCCGGTCTGCCTCTGCTACAGGAACTTGCCAGTACCCGCTAGTGAGATCCAAAGTAGAGAAGAAGTTAGCAGATTTTAATGCAGCTAAGGACTCTTCTATCCTTGGTAACGGGTACGCATCTTTGTGTGTGATACGGTTGACCTTCCTATAGTCTACACACATTCTCATAGTGTTGTCCTTCTTTTTCACTAAGACTAGTGGAGCTGCCCAGGGGCTACAGCTGTCTCTGATTACCCCAGCCTCCTTCATGTCTCTAAGCATCCCCTTGGCGTGTTGGTAGTGTGCAGGGGGTACGGGTCGGTATCTCTCCTTTATGGGAGGATGGTCTCCCGTGGGGATGTGGTGTTCTACCCCCTTTACTTGCCCGAAGTCTAACGGGTGTTTACTAAACACTCTCTCGTACTCTTGAACCACCCGATAGACTCCTTGTTTCTGGTGTGAGGGAGTGGAGTCGGTACCCAGATGTAGTTGCTGACACCAGTCCCCCACTGGTTTCTTAGAGCCGTTACCTTCCTCTGGTTGAGATGGAGGCAAGGGTTCCACGGCCTGTACAGAATTCTGGTTTATGGTGAACAATTTAGCTAGCGTGGCATACCGGGGCAGGTGTACTTCTCTCTCACCGATATTTATGATGCGAACGGGCACCCTCCCATGGCGTACATCGACCACCCCCCGTGCTGTCAAAATGGTGGGCCTACTGTCTGAGTAGACGGGTTCTACCATTGCTTGGTAGTCTCTACCTCTTAGACCAATAGCTGCCCGGCACCAAATCATCATCTCACTTTTTGGGGGCATGGCAATAGGGAACGGGTCACACATTCTCACGCTACCTATCTCACCACCAGATAGTTCCACCTGTTGCCGCTTCATCAGTGCCCGGATCTCTTTTTAGAGCACACGCTGCTGGCCGGAACTGGCGTTCTTGGCAACCTGCTGTAAAATGAGAATCACCTCTGCAAGACAATTTTCAATTACATTGGTTCCCAGGGTGATTCTAGGGTGACTCTCATGACGGTCTATGTCCACTATAATCAGTCCTTGTGCCGCCAGTTCGACTTTACCGATTTTAATGGTCACCTCCTTGAATCCCACCTGCGGCACGGGCTGACCATTGCTGGCGATGATACTCAGGTCGTCGTCTGGGTAGCGGGTTATGTCCGAATCATTCCAGTACTGATTGAAGAGCACGTACGGGATGGTGGTGACCTGTGACCCAGTGTCTAGTAGGGCACTCATAGTAATGCCATCCAGTACCACAGGCAAGATTGGACGTCCTCCTACGTATTTATCACGCCAGTTTGATGGGCCTGATGGTCTTATGCCTGGGGGTTGGCCCTCTACCCCAGGTTGTGCCCGTTTAAATGACAGTACCTTGCCACATGTCCGGGTTGATTGCAGCGGCGGCAAATAGGTCGTCCGTCCTCGTTGTATCGATCGCTGGGTCTTCCTCTGGCCGGTGGGGTCCTCCTTGGTCGGCGCCACGGGATGTCCTCCGGTCCGGATGCCAGCTCGATCTTCCCTGCAGTGGAAACCTGTAAAGACTGCACAGTTCGGGTTAGCGTGGCAACGCTTTTAGTTAGCTCTTGGACCTGATGGTGCAGGTCTGTAGCTGGGTCATTGTTTAAAGCCTGCGCATCAGCTCCCACAGGCCCTGCAGACAAGGGCGCCGTCTCCTGGTGATAAGTGATAGCAGGGCGCCTGTGGGTCACAGCGCCACCTGGTGCCGGTTCTCGGAGCACCCGGATGGCTCTGTCCTTGAACTGTGCAAAGTCCAGGTCAGGGTCCTGTAAGGCCATTGCCCGCAACTGGGTTCGGTGGGCATTGCACAGTAGACCCTCAATGAATTGTTCAGTTAACAGCTTATCTTCATTTCCCACGCTGTCAGGGTCTGCCTGCTTAATGGCTCTCAGGGCCTCTTGTAGGTTTAGAGCATAGTCTCTTATACTCTCATGTGCCCGTTGTTTGCACCCATAAAATCTTAGTTTTATTTCGGCTGAGGTGCGGGTGTCAAATGTGTCTTTCAGCCGGGTTAGTATGTCTCTGACAGTCCTCTTCCTCCCAGGTGGCCAGGACTTTACCTCCCTTTGGGCTGCCCCGATTAATTGGGCCACCAGGATGCTCACTTTTTGCGCCTCCGTGAGGGGATACACCTGGAAGAGGCTATCCAGCCTTTCTCTGAAGTCATTTAGGGTATGTGACTCCCCTGAGTACTGGGGTAGCCAGGCTGCCCCCGGGATATAGGGCATGGTGAACGGCATGACCGCAGCAGCGGTGGCGCTGGCGGCGGTTGTGGCGGTGAAGCTCTCCTCCGTATCCGACATCCTCCTCCCCCCTAGTGGACCGTGGCCTACCTTGCGATGATCCTCTTCCGTAGGCCACGGCTCCGCAGTGGATCGTCAGGGTTGAGGACCTTCCGTCGCGCTCCTGTGACGTCGGCGTCTGCTGGGCTCCTTCCAGGACCTTACGCAACGTCCGGACGTGAGGCGGGGCTTCAGTTCTCGCAGGCTTTCGGAGTCCACGCCCCTCTTCTTCCCGTGCGGCGTCCTCAAGATGGCGTCCAATGGCAGAAAAACTCCACGGATGGCGGGAAGAAGGCAGAAGATGGCGTCGGATGGCGGGAATCGGCTCCAGATGGCGGGAAACGACTCCGGACGGCAGGAAACTTCACCACAGGTAAGTATAAAAGTCTCTTTTTTTTTCAGGCACGCAGTACCCGGTGGTTGCGGGCACGTAATCCTGCCGACTACGCCAAAGTTGACGCGCCCCCTGGGCCAGTGCCGTAGTGCGGCGCGCGTGCGCGCGGGGAATACCCGGAGCCGGATCCGATGGGGGTAGTAGTCTTCGTGTGGCGGTGACCCGGTCCGTGCCCAGGGTGGTCAAACTTAGTGGCGGTTATTGGTATGATGGTATTAGTGTCCGACTACGCCACCCGTTGAATGCGGTTATGAAACCGCCGCTGCAGGGCAGTCCGCTGAGGCCGGTGGTACGGATGTGCAGCGTGGATGGTATAACCCCCAACGGGAGGGGTATGGCCTCAGGGCAGAGGATGAGGTTGATGTTGGGAGTGATGGTGTGGATGTCCCAGCACTAATGGTGCGACAAGGAAGCACGGAGACGCGAGGGTACAGTTCAGGGTCTTTACTGATGGTACAAGGCAAATTCCCCCGGGAGTACTGGCTAGAGTTGGGGCCTGGTTAGTCTGCGAGTAAGCCGGAGTTCCCCTGGCCAGGTGGAGTTGTAGGCCTTCCCGTTAGTCTGTACCCTTCCTGGCTACCCTGCTTTCGGCGGTTACAAGTAGCCCACGTCCCTGGGTATACCGTGTGGTGCTCACCCGTATGGCTGGTGACCTGGGGCCTCCTGTTAGCCTCCGCTCCGGGATGGCGGTGCTGGTCCCTTCGTTGTGACTGAGCCTCTGGGCTTTTATGGCCAGAGGACCTGGAATCCCCTGCCGGATGGATTCTGCTGCTGGGTATATCTTAGTCCCCACAGCCTCGGACTCCTGTGTCCGGTTTTAGTACCTTCTCCCAGGGTGAGCTCTGCACAGCTCCAGCCCCTGGCGCTTCTCCTTGGCTCCTACAGAGCTCCTGAGGTCTATCTGTCCCTGTTTCTGCGTGTCCAGACCAGACTCCGTCTCTGTCTGGAACTCCTCTCCCTAACCCTGCCTCAGCCCCAGTTTATATAGGGGAAGTTCTTCCCCTCCCAGGACTGGGCAGGAGGTGTGGCATGCTTAGGATTCCTGCCCAGGAGACCTCCCACCTGCTCACAGACGTAATATTGCTATTACTGTGGAAACCAGACCCCTGGGGTGCCACATGTGTATATACAGTGGGTGCATAAAGTATTCAGACCCCTTTAAATGTTTCACTCTTTGTTTCATTGCAGCCATTAGGTAAATTCTAAAAAGTTTATTTTTTTTCTCATTAAAGTACACTCTGCACCCCATCTTGACTGAAAAAAAACAAATGTAGAAATTTTTGCAAATTTATTAAAAAAGAAAAACTGAAATATCACATGGTCATAAGTATTCAGACCCTTTGTTCAGTATTGAGTAGAAGCACCCTTTTGAGCTAGTACAGCCATGAGTCTTCTTGGGAATGATGCAACAAGTTTTTCACGCCTGGATTTGGGGATCCTCTGCCATTCTTCCTTGCAGATCCTCTCCAGTTCCGTCAGGTTGGATGGTGAACATTGGTGGACAGCCATTTTCAGGTCTCTCCAGAGATGCTCAATTGGGTTTAGGTCAGGGCTCTGGCTGGGCCAGTCAAGAATGGTCACAGAGTTGTTCTGAAGCCACTCCTTTGTTATTTTAGCTGTATACTTAGGGACATTATCTTGTTGGAAGGTGAACCTTTGGCCAAGTCTGAGGTTCAGAGCACTCTGGAAGAGGTTTTCATCCAGGATATCTCTGTACTTGGCCGCATTCATGATTCCTTCAATTGCAACCAGTCGTCCTGTCCCTGCAGCTGAAATACACCCCCATAGCATGATGATGCCACCACCATGTTTCACTGTTGGGATTGTATTGGGCAGATGATGAGCAGTGCCTGGTTTTCTCCACACATACCACTTAGAATTATCACCAAAAAGTTCTATCTTTGCCTCATCAGACCAGAGAATCTTATTTCTCATAGTCTGGGAGTCCTTCATGTGTTTTTGAGCAAACTCTATGCGGCTTTGATATGTCTTGCACTGAGGAGAGGCTTCTGTTGGGCCACTCTGCCATAAAGGCCGAACTGGTGGAGGGCTGCAGTGATAGTTGACTTTGTGGAACTTTCTCCAATCTCCTTGCTGCATCTCTGGAGCTCAGCCACAGTCATCTTGGGGTTCTTCTTTACCTCTCTCACCAAGGGTCTTCTCCCTCGATTGCTCAGTTTGGCTGGACGGCCAGGTCTAGGAAGACTTCTGGTGGTCCCAAACGTCTTCCATTTAAGGATTATGCATACCACTGTGCTCTTAGGAACCTTGAGTAATGCAGAAATTCTTTTGTAACCTCGGCCAGATCTGTGCCTTGCCACAATTCTGTCTCTGAGCTCCTTGGGCAGTTCCTTTTGAGCTCATGATTCTCATTTGGTCTGACATGCACTGTGAGCTGTGAGGTCTTATATAGACAGGTGTGTGCCTTTCCAAATCAAGTCTTATCAGTTTAATTAAACACAGCTGGACTCCAATGAAGGAGTAGAACCATCTCAAGGAGGATCACAAGGAAATGGACAGCATGTGACTTAAATATGAGTGTCTGAGCAAAGGGTCTGAATACTTATGACCATGTGATATTTCAGTTTTTCTTTTTTAATAAATTTGCAAAAATTTCTACATTTCTGTTTTTTTTCAGTCAAGATGAGGTGCACAGTGTACTTTAATGAGAAAAAAATTAACTTTTTAGAATTTACCAAATGGCTGCAATGAAACAAAGAGTGAAAAATTTAAAGGGGTCTGAATACTTTCCGTACCCACTGTAGTTACCGAATTGCCGTATCATCTCATTAACAGGGTATTCCCATCTAAGTCAAGAGTCACAAAAAGAGCCAAACAGAATATTCTTCACTGTTTCTATAGCTTCTGAGTTACAAAAAACCGTGTTACTCACTGTGCTACTTTGTTTTTGAAATTTCCATTCCTTTTTAGGAGACTTTCAGAATCACAGCCCTCAAGGCTATTACTGCAATCCCAGACAACTATTGTGGCTGTAAACAGTCAGGTATTCCCACATTAGCCACGAATGGCTAACATGACTTTACTTGTTTGAATCCATCCATGCTAGAGAGATGACACTGACAACTCTACCCAAGTCAACACAGCAAAGCTAAAACGTAAGCTACAGAAAACAGGTCAGATTATTGTTTGTCCAACAGTGTGAAAAAACGTTAATGTTTTATGATCACATAAAAAATAAAGACTCCAAAAATATAATATCCTGGATTATATAATAATATTATATAACGATATCATGACACATGGAGCAATAGTGTTACACAGATGACCGCGTATTCTCTCATCCGAGAGAATCGGGTCAGTCATGCACATGACACTCTGATCAAACTCTGATCAGTGTCAGCATAATGTGATCCGATTCTCTTGGATAAGGAGAAGGTAGATAAAAAATATATCGATCTTCTCCATTCTGTCAGTCCATGGAAATCGGACTGTACTCAGATGTCATCCGAGTGCAGTCCAATGGTTATCACGGACTCATAGACTTGTATGGCCGAGTGCAATGTGAATATCAGATCAAACTTAGGCATGACGCATTTTTTTTTCCCCGAGGGAAAATCTGACACATGTGCAACCCCATAGACTAACATTGATCTGAGTGTGATCCGATGTTTTGGCCGATCGCACTTGTACCGAAAATACGCTCGTCGGCACTCACCCAAAGGCCACGGCCCCACTATCAGTATTCGGTCAGTATTTTTTCTCAGGAGTGGGAGCCAAACCCAGGTGAGGAACAATCAGAGAAAAAGTATAATAGAAACAAGTCCCCAATTCTGCATTTATCACTAACTCGTGGTTTTGGCTCCCACTCCTGAGAAAAATACTGACCGAATACTGATAGTGGGGCCGTGGCCTAATAGTGTAATACATGCTGTGTATGTTTAGCAACTATCCTCCAAGAAGGTTTGAACATTTTTCATACTAATACAGCTTTGGTCCTGTACTTTGTACCTTCTTTGTATTAGCGGCAGTGCCATATCTATACAGAAAATTCTGTTGTCCACATGAAATCGGCTGTGTACTCCAAGGAGGGAAGAAGAAAAAAGAAAATTACCTTTCCATTTCCAAGTATAGGAAACCCTCCCAGACCTCACCTCATTTAGACAATTGCATAGTCCTTTAATGTTTTAGACACTTATCCCCCGTTGCTTTGAAATCCTTGCTAGCTGCTAATACACTTTGATCAGGGAGGCCAGTTTTGTGCTTTCTGCTCTTTTTGCTCATTGCATCTCTGCAAATTGTGCTGACTTCAGACACAACACACACTGCACTCCCGGGGAAGAGGCCGCTGCAGATATGGAATGAATCTAGTTGTCACGTACAAATTATTCTAGCAGTTATATAAGCCTCACTGGGCGACCACTCCTAGCTGCTGTCAATCATCTATACCACTTGACCCCCTCAAGGCTGAGATGTCCACTGCCCAAAAAAAAACTTTTTTTTTTTTGGGCTTTCCAATGCTTCTTACAGCGTTACTATTGCAACTTTGCCATCTAGTGTCTAAAAATGTTAATTACATTGCAGCTTGGTAATAGGACTCTATGGGCACCAGCCTTGTCGCTTGCATTAATTGGCTGTCAACCTGTTCTTGAAAATGTGAACGTGAACCCTTAACTGAACACAGTCATCAGTGTCACTCACTTTAACTCTTTTATCAATGAGTCAGTGATAACCAGACTGCTAATTCACTGACACCATTTAGGCTAATGAACTTCTGCATAGCCATGGAGAATAAAAAAGGGGCGATTATTCATTTACATTAGTGCCCTGTACTGTACGTTTATCAGAAACCGTAATAATGTCTGTTTTTTGCAAAATGCCAGTGACCTCCATTAGTGATGGTATTAAAGGGAATGTCTCATGGGTTTTATTTTAGTGTTTTTTTTTTTTTTTTTTTTGTAAAAATGGCTTGGTTCATATAAGTAATCATCAGCAGATTGGAACGATCAGCTGTTTGCAGATCCCACAGAGGCCAGAAGTAGAGAGTATATGAAGCTGGAACAGCAAAATTCCATAACTGTGCAGTGGCCATTCTTGGTACTGCAGATCAGATCACATTTACTGCAATAGGAGCTGAGCTGCAGTACCCAGGATTGGCCACTACATAGTGTATGGAGCTGTGCTGTCCTGGCCCCATACACAGTAGGACCTGCAGCCAGCTCTTCAGTAGCAGTGCTGTGATCTGATATTGATGACCTATGTGACATGTAGAAGTAGTGCTGTTGCTTTAAAAGCATCCTGCAACTATTAGAAATAACAAAAGCACAGGAGACAGGAAGTGTTGTTCTACAGAAGCATCCAGCAACTAGAGGGGTTAACACAGTCACAGGAGAAGGGGAGTGTTATAGCAGAGCCCCAGGGGGATTGTGGGGAAGTTGGCTGCAGCCGAATAGAAAGGTGATGTGTGTGATCTGTATCTTACAGAAGCGCCCCTGCAAGCGAAAAGGATTTAAGTCAGGAGTCAATCTGACTGAGCACAGGTCAGGTAGAGTTCCTGAACTAGCAGTGCAGAGTATTGTCAGGCAGAAAGATAAGGACTGTAAGAAATGGTGTCACAGGGATCACCTCCCTCAGCAAATCCTCCCCTACTCCTCCATCTCACTGTGCTGTAAGGAATGCTGTGTTCATTAATGTGCCTTTGCATTAGATCTGTGCTGTCCTGTACTACTGGGAAGACTGTGAACTGCTGTGCTGCTAAGGAAACTGTACTGTTTGTCACTGGAGCCTGTTGCTCATAAGACTTAACTTGCACTGGCTGTGCGGCTTCTTATTAAATGCTACTGTTCTACCATTTATGAGGACTCTTGTCAAGAGTGTCTGGTCAGCAAGTGAAACAACCTACGTGTCTGTGCCTGAGGGTCAATACCCCTGTGTGCCTGAGAGAAGCTGCAGCACATGGTCTATGGTCACCCTGAGTAACGGTTCCCCCAGGATTCCAAAGAATTCACGTAACCTGTCTCGCCCCTATCTGAACCTAGCGGCGTCCTAAGATAAAAATATTTTACAGAGAGCTCATGTTGGTTTAATAAGATTAGAAATACTCCCCTCATGATTAGAGATGAGCAAGGTTCCCCAAATTAATTTCTAGCACATTTCATTTGGTTCAAATTTAGTCAAAAATGATCTTAATTTTCACGATTCCTAACCAATCCTATTCTGATGCTCACCGATGTGCCGCCAGTCTCGACTTCCTGCAGCAAAAACTTCATGTCACGAGGAAATGTAACCACTGCAGCCAATCATTGGATGAAATGGATCACTATCTTGGCCAGTGATTTGCTGCAGCGCCCTTTAAGAAGTTTGTCCTGTCTCTCCCCCCTGTAGCCCAGCTCTGATGTAAATAACCCCTCCCTTCATCCTCAGTCTTTTTCAGCCATCTTGCTAGTTTCATCTCTGGTTCAAAATTTTCTTTTTACCTACTGCAGTTGTTGCAGCTTCTGCTGTTACTATTGTGCATGATACAATAATTGAGCCTGAGAATAAACTTCTTCTGAAATCTTCGTATGTGCCTCCACAGTCGAGTCAAGCTATCTGATAAAGTTTCCTGGTGTGAGTACTGGCTTAATGCCGGCATCCATAGAAACACTGTCCCTACACTTGCAGCCTAGTCATGGAATCAGAATAGGGTCCTCTGTGGACTTTTGTGTCTTCCTCCAGGCGAAAGTTTTCCTTATGTAGTCATTTTCTTCTCCCATGCAAGACCTGAGGAGTAGACTCACAGTGCTAGGTATAGACAGGAGCAGCTGCTCCTGAATCAGCAAAGTGTCAATTTGATATAGGAGCGAAGATAAGGTACAAGTTTTTTTTTCTAGGTAATCTGACAACAGCATGATATGGGCACTGAGACCCTGATTCCAGTGATGTATTACTTAGTTTACTGGGTAATCACACCAAAAAAATCCTCAATCCATAATCATCACAGTCAAAAAAGAAGCATGAACAAACAGCATTGCTTAAACAAGAAAACTTCTTTATAAAGGGCTTAAAAGTATCTTTATTTATAAGCCATAAAAACCAATAGCTTAATATAACAAGATATCAGCATAAATGGGGTATACATATGAAGAAAAGGTGGGTGCACCTGGTAAGTAAAGTATATGGCACACTACATATTCACCACAAAAAAATCAAAGGACATGTTGTTTGACCTTTTTGTGGTGAATATGTATTGTAGAAGTTTTTATTTTACTGGGTGTAGCTTTTGTGATAGAAACAGTTTTCTCTGTTGCAGATCTGCAGAGCTTGAAATGCTGAGCCCCGTATAACCCCGCCCACACCACTGACTGGCAGCTTTCTATGGATAACCCCGCCCACACTACTGATTGGCAGTTTTCTGTGTATAACCCCGCCCATACCACTGACTGGCAGTTTTCTATGTATAACCCCGCCCACACCACTGACTGGCAGTTTTCTATGTATAACCCCGCCCACATCACTGATTGGCAGCTTTCTATGGATAACCCCGCCCACACCACTGACTGGCAGCTTTCTATGGATAACCCCGCCCACACCACTGACTGACAGCTTTTTATGGATAACACCACCCACACCACTGATTGGCATCTTTCTGTGTATAACCCCGCCCACACTACTGCCTGACAGCTTTCTGTGTATAACCCCACCCACTCCACTGACTGGCAGCTTTCTATGGATAACCCCACCCACACCACTATTGGCAGCTTTCTATGTATAACCCCTCCCACACCACTGATTGGCAGCTTTCTGTGTATAACCCCGCCCACACCACTATTGGCAGCTTTCTGTGCATAACCCCGCCCACATCACTGACTGGCAGCTTTCTGTGTACACTGTATATTGACAGAAAACTACTGATCTGTGCTGGAGGCATGTTTGGACTAGGAAGCACAAGACACCTAG
Organism: Phyllobates terribilis; assembly: GCF_046119375.1. Lineage (NCBI taxonomy): Eukaryota > Metazoa > Chordata > Amphibia > Anura > Dendrobatidae > Phyllobates > Phyllobates terribilis. The sequence goes on along the minus strand of NW_027362767.1, from coordinate 52,589,641 downwards.
TCCTGTAATGATAATCTCCTGCTGATAAAATGCTAGTTTAATTGAAACAGAAAAATACAGCCCAGTAAGTGACATATCGCTAGAATCAGGGTTTCAGCCCCTACATCATGCTGCTCTCAGATGACATAGCAAAAACCTAATGTCAGATTCCCTTTAATATAAATTAATGATAATGTAAAGCACCTAGTAATTGCTTCTTAAAGATCAGTTTTGGCTTCCATCAGTCTCATTTTTATCGTGTCCTCATGTGATATTAAAGTCATGTCTTTCTTTGATATCTATCTCCCCACATGCGTTCATCACAAGACCTCCGTCTTTGCTCTCCTGTCATCTAAACCTCACACCACCATGTCCAAAATGTCTCCCCTGCATCCCTCATTCATATTTCCCTCATACAGGGGACTTACATTTAAAGCACCACTGCAGCAGTACAATAATAAAAAAAAACACACTGGAGTGGTGCTTTAACCCCTTCATGGCTGTACAATTTTGTGCTTTTGCAATTTCATTTTTTTTCTAACCTCTCTTCCAAGAGCCATAAAAATAAAAATTCCAAAAAATAGACATAGGAGGGATTGTTTTTTTGCAAGATAAGCTGTAGATTTTAATTATACCATTCGTTCTACTATACAATATACTGAAAAACAATGAAAAAAAAATCCAAGGGTGATAAAATGGGGAAAAAATGCAATTCTGACATTGTTCTTTGTGTTTTGTTTTTAGAGTGTTCATAGTGTTGTAAAAATTACCTGGCAGCATTGGCGATGCTAAATTTAATGTGGTGTGGTGACTGAAAAATGACAATTCTGAAGTTTGAATTTTTTTGTTTTTTTTTGCTTTACTATACAGGTTATGCTTTAGATTTAGATTTTTTTCTTTAATAATTGGGAAAATTTACAAATTAAAAAATTGTGATTTGTATTTTTTAATGTTTTTCACTTACATTTTTAGTCCTTTTAGGGAACTTGTACCTGCGATCATTTGATTGCTGGTTCTAATACTACAAAAGCATGATATTGCAGTATATAGTGAAAATGATGGTCTACTATAAAGGCATGAGCTGCATGATAACCCATCGGTCCCCACATTCACATTGAGGGGGTGATAGATGTCTGAAAGAACAAACCATCTGGATTGGTTAAGTGTATTTAAGAGGTTAAACCGTTAATCTTCTGTTACATGTGGCTGGTACTGCAGCTCATTCCGATTATTTAGGACTTCTTACCATCGCATCATGTTTTTTAGTAGACACTTGTAGTTTTCGCCATAACTCCGTGTTTTCCAGTTCCTCTTATGTTCCTCATGGGATTTAATTTTCCCCCTTGTCAAAGAGGTGTGACACCACAAAGAGTTCTCTGATTGGCTGGGTCAAATGACAGAGCAGGGACACGCCTCCTTCTTGTTGTAGGACACCCCATGCACTATGTATGGGAACATAGTGCAAGGGTGTCTAATGTCAGAACCCTACTTATCAGAAATTACTCTCACATTCCTGGAGTATCAAATAACAATAATATAAAATTATTTATGAAATCCTTAATTGTGATGATCCAATATAATAATACCATAAAAACAAACTACTGTGCAATTCACCAGCATAGATAGAAATGAATTTTCAATGACAGCTAGTATACGATGTATACAGATGCAGAGTATCTGTTTATTAGCTGCACATTACATAACAGACAGTTCAATTTTAGAAGACAAAGTAAATGTGAGCACTGATCTTCCATGAGGGATGCGATCTAGCTGTCAGGAGTCCTGGGGGGGAAATGGCATTGCTACAGTCCGCTTGACCTCATCCGCTTCAGAGTTCAAGAGACTTGCTAAGGAAAGAAACCCAGCCAAGGAATGCTGAGGATCTGTTTAGCTGCAGCTGTTCTTCTACATGCACGATTCTATCTAAGCCAATAATTGATTCAGAATTTTACCTATTGTATTAATTCTGTTAATCATTTTTCATATTGCTTAAAGGGAATCTGTCAGTGTAATCACCCCTCTAACTCATCTACATGGACATGTAGGTCATGGGAAGCTGAATAAAATGACACCTTGACAGCTGCAATCTGATTTCTTATTCCCGATTAAATTGACGTTTTTCTTAACATGTACAGTTGTGCTCAAAAGTTTATATACCCGGCAGAATTTTTCCTTTCTTGGTCGTGTTTCAGAGAATATGAGTGATAACAAAAAAAACTTTTTCTCCACTCATGGTTATTGGTTGGGTGAAGCCATTTATTGTCAAACTACTGTGTTTTCTCTTTTTAAATCTTAATGACAACCAAAAACATCCAAATGACCCTGATCAAAAGTTCACATACCCTGGTGATTTTGGCCTGATAACATGCACAGATTTTGACACAAATGGGTTTAAATGGCTACTAAAGGTAACATCCTCAGCTGTGACCTGTTTGCTTGTAATCAGTGTGTGTGCATAAAAGCTGAGTGAGTTTCTGGGATCCAGACACACTCTTGCATCTTTCATCCAGCCACTGACGTTTCTGAATTGTGAGTTATGGGGAAAGTGACGCACCCCCCGGGCCGTGGGGTACTCGCTAGCCGGGCCGGTCGTTGCTAGGGGAGATGTCACAGTGGCGGTGACCTGGTCGGTGACCCAGGGCGGTCAATAAAAGGGGAATTTGGGAAAGGGGATTATAGTTTTTATATAATGTTCGCGACGCCACCTGTGGTATGCAGCTATATGGAGCCGCCGCTGTGGTGCAGAACCTCTGGAGCCAATGATGACGCAGCAGAGTTGGTTCAGCTCTCCACAGGCAGAGCTTAGCTCCAGGGAAGGAAGTAGTGATTTTATAGATGTTGCTGTGCGGTGTGTTACGGATCCGGTGGTGGAACCTCTGTGCTGCAGTTCAAGGAGGGACCAGAGGGGCATGACTAGGTATCAACTCGGACCGACCAAGGTCGTACGGCGGCTCAATTGACTCCGTGACCAGGGAAGGACCGAGAAGTGGGACCAGGTGCTACTCTGGGGATCGACCTTGTATGAGAGCAGGTGACTCCCACGGGTCAGAAGGCAGGGACTGACCAGTACAGCAGATGAGCACGGCAGGCAGGCTGACGGGTGATCCGGGCAGATGGACAGGCAGGCACGGCAGGTAACAAGCAGGAGCCTCCAGGTAGGCTGACAGGTAGGCGTGGCAGGTAACAAGCAAGAGCCTCCAGGTACACTGGCTAGTAGGCACGGCAGGTCACAGACAGATGCTTCCAGGTAAGCAGGCGGACAGAGCCCATAGACAGACTGGCGGACTGGACTGTAGACAGACTGTCGGGCTGGAGAGTAGACAAGCAGGCGGACTGGACTTGCAGTCAGGCTGGCGGGCTGGACTTGTAGTTAGGCTGGCGGACTGGACTGTAGACAGACTGTCGGGCTGGAGAGTAGACAAGCAGGCGGACTGGACTTGCAGTCAGGCTGGCGGGCTGGACTTGTAGTTAGGCTGGCGGACTGGACTTGTAGGCTGGCTGGCGGGCTTGACTTGTAGTCTGGCTGGCGGGCTAAACTGGTAGTCAGGCTAGCAGCGGGACCTGAGGGCTGAAGCAGTTTAACACACAAAGCTACAACCTTGCACGGGCACCTCCATATTGGAGGAGGTGCCTTTTATAGGGGAAGTCTGGCGGCCATTGGCCGGGGACTTTTTAGGACGGCGCGCGCTCCCTAAGCACAGAGTCGGGGAAGTTGAGTGCATCAGCAGCAGCTGCAAGGAGGCCAGAAGACGCCGGAGCAGGACCGCGGCGGTAAGGGGGGCGGCGTCTCTGCTACACGGTATAGTGCAGAGGATGGCGCAGTTAATAATCAGTCCACAACTTAATGGCGGTTTCCTCTTATCTTTACTTGCGGTGGTTAGGCAAACCGGGGCATGGGTACTAGCTGGTAGTAGAGGTCCGGGCGGCCTGGAAGCAAGTTTGGAATCCACCTCGCGAGGTGAACTTGAAGGCCTTCCCTTTGCGCTAATCTCTTTGACCCTGCTGCTTGTAGCTATGCTATGGCCCTCGTCCCTGAGTAAAACGTCTTTGTGCTCGCCCATATGGCAGGCAGCTCGGGCCTTCCTGGAGTGTTGCTCCCACGTGGCGGTGCTGGGTCCTATCGTGCTGCTGAGCCTCCAGGCCTCTGATGGCGCCAGGAGACCTGCAGTCTTCTGCCCTCCGGTTTCTGCTGCTGGGCCTTCAGTGCCCCACAGCCTCGGACTCCGGTGTCCGGTTCTTCTGCGCTTCTCTCCTCTGGGGTGAACTGCCATGCAGCTCCACTCCATAGGTCTTTCCTCGTCGATGTCTTGACTTCAATTTCTCTTTGCTCTCCTCACACTAACTAACCCTGCCTCCAGATCCCAGTTGCTAAGGGGAGGAGCTCCCCTTGCTGGTCTGGAGCCAGGAAAGTGTTGCATGCTAGCAAAACCTGATTAGGGGACCCCTCCTTGCTTCCAGGCATGGCATCACCCCCTTGTGAGGAAGGCATAACTGTGGCAACCGGACTCCTGGGGTGCCACATTCCCCCCTAGTTAACTTCAGTACTCCCGGACTGAGGATACCTTTTTTAATTAACAATCAACAATAACAATTCACATTACAAACAGTTTACAAAATCTCAAAAGGCAAAAACTACAAAAACCCAAGCAAAAATGTACAGCAGTCACTGCGGCTCTTAGTCTTTACGCCACAATCCGGGGATTGTTTTTTCCGGATAATTGAAATTTGGCTGGTGGGAACCGCATCAACCCACTCTGTGTATCGTCCCTGGGCGTGGCTTCAGTTCGCTCTGTCGTTGGGCCTGGTCTTCAGCCACGCCTGTGGTTTATCTTCAAGTCCACTTACTAACTATTTTCAATATTGTCCTGACCACACCTAGTCCTGTGGTCCAATTGTCCATAAATTTAACAAATATATATATATAGCATTATTTAATGATTACAACTATATATAACATACACTTTTATTCTCTTACACTTTACTTCCTCCAGCGGGCAGGGAGCTGACCTTTAGTACTCCGGGTCAATCTACGTAGTACATTTGTTGTCACTGACCTACCCTGGTCCCTAGTGTCTACCCCTGGTGTGGTGGGTTCAGTGTGAACTACACTATGGGTAGTCTGAGGTAACACCGGTAGGCTGGGTAATTTCCTATGAATTCTTTGACTCACCCTGGGTACGACAGATTCACTGCTAGCAGAGGGTAGATTTTCCTGATCTGCTGCTGATGAAGCATCTGTCTCTGAGGCCGATTGGTCTCTCTGCTGTTCTGGAGCCTCTGCAGCTTCCGGTGAGGCCGCTTGGAGAAAGGTCACGACCTGTACCACAATTGCTCTGTTCACCTGCGTCCAAGACCGGGGAAATGCTCGAAGGACTGTCTGGACCATTTCCTCCACTTTTTCTGTGGGCTGAGGGCTGTCTTGGTCTTCTTCTTTGTGTTTCAACTGTTCAGGGCATTTCTTCAGATGGTCTCTTGAGACTGCCGCTGAAGTTTCTCCTCCATCTTTACTGATGAGGCACACTTTTGTGTTATCGTAATTCGAGGGTAGGACGGTGTATGGCTCAGCCTTCCACTGGTCATCTAATTTATGGACTCGTCTCTTCCTCTCAAGTACCTGTTCTCCGGGTGATAAGGGTGTAACACGGGTACTTTAGATTCAGTGAGACAGAAACACGGAGCAGCCAATATGGGGTTAATAAACAGGGGAGGTTTATGATAACAGGGTCAATCTCCACACAGGGAGTAACAAGGGAAAATATGGGGGAAAAACCAAGGGAAAAGCAGGTAAATGTCTATCACTGATAGTTCACAGTTTAACTAGATGTAGCAGAGTCGATCCGGTTATAATCGACAGTTTTTCCACTTAGCTGACTCTTGCTCTTCACAAGGCAGTTGCCAGCTGATGCCGGTGTTGATTTTTCAGGCTTCCCCGCCCAAACAATGCTCCGTCTTCTGGCGGCAGCGGGCGGTCTCCAGTTTTACTCGCTGAGCCCCTAGTCTATAACACGGCACCTCACGTGCCCGGCTCCACCAACCCTGCGTCTCTTCTCTAGCCGGCTTGACTCCTCCGGTTCAGTGCACTCGGCTCTTGCTCCCAGTCCTGGAGCCAGGAGCCTGGAGCCAGGAGCCTGGACCCTCTCGTGCTGCTCTGCTGAGCAGGACCCAGCTCCGCTTTCCCGCGCAAACATCCTCGTCTGTTCCTCTCTCTACCCATGTTACCAGTCTCTCGGTCACCTGACCTCCCAGCTCTCACTCTGGACATGCCCCCAGCTTCCCAGTCACCTGACTCTCATGCTCGCAGTCTGTCTTCCCCCTGCAACCAGAGGCATGGCCCCCGCAGTTCCGGATCCCTTGCTCTGAAAGCACTTACACCCCGGTCTTCCCCCTTACACTCCCGCTCTCCTTTAACTCGCCATTACACGGACGAGAGTTCCTTTATCAAACGTTCATATTCTTGAACTTCCTGGATGATACGGTACCATATGAATTGATCTTGTTCGTAACGGTGAGGAGGCACTCCTGCTGTTGTCCATTCTGACCGGCGTAACTCAGTTTGACCGATGGGAGCTGCAGAATCACTCAGATTTCCAATCTCTGCCTGCCCGGTGGCTTCAACCGATGTTGTTCCCTCGCTGCTTGCACTGGGGACTGCAGGTAATCGAGTGCTGGGGTTCGGAGGTAGAATCAACAACTTCTTCTTCGTGGCTTGGGGCAACTGTGACAGGACCCTCTCTAGAAGCAGGTGATTCTTCTCCATCCTCGTCATGTTTAGACAGACAGGGTCGCAGCATACTACGATGAACGACTCTGGTAGTGGCTCCTTCAGCCCCCTCGGGTTGAACTTCATACACAGGTCCTTCAGCGGCAATCCTGCTCTTTACTCGGTGCGGGGTCCGTTCCCACCGCCTACTCAATTTGCCCCGGGGCTGTCTGTCCCGAACCAACACCCTTTCCCCGGGCCTCAGAGCTGTCTCTCGAAGAGGCAATGTCTCATGATGTTTGAGCTCCTGAAACTTTTGTTGTACCAACCGTCGGAGGGTCTGCAGTCGATGCCGATGTTCCCGGACCCAGGAAGACACCCTTGTCCATGGGTAGTCCTCCTTGGGGTCCAGCTCTAACTCTGTAATCTCTCGCCCCTTTCGCCCGAACAGCAAGGTATAAGGAGTGAACCCCGTCGTACTATTCACTCGGTTGTTGTAGACCCACACCAGCTCGGCCACAAACTCAGGCCACCGTACCTTCCGATCTTACTCCAGCATGCGGAGCATTTGGATCAGTGGCCGATTAAAGCGTTCACAGGCCCCATTTCGTGAGGGTGGTAAGGGGTAGTCCGTGACTTCTCAATCTTGTACAACCGGTGCAGATCTTCCATCACCCAGCCTTGGAAGCAGGCACCTTGATCAGAATGAATCCTCTTTGGGCAGCTGTACACCCGAATGAAGTATCTGCAGATAGCCTGCGCAGTGGACTCGGCGGTCTGGTCTCTGGTCGGGGTCACTACTGCAAACTTTGTGAAGTGGTCTGTCATTACCAGGCAATGTTCATACCCGAGATGCGCCGGTCCAACAGACAAATAGTCGATCATCAGCACCTCCAAGAGGGCAGAAGTCACAATAGTTTGTATGGGGACCCACTGCTCCGGGGGCTTAACCAGCTCACAGCTCCGACATCTTCGACAAGTGTCTTCTATTGTTGTTCGCAGTCGGGGATGATACTCCAGCCTCTGCAACCACTGAAACGTCTTCTCTGGTCCGAAGTGAGCCCCTCGTTCATGAGCCTCCTTAGCCACTACTCCGACCAAATTCTCTGGGATCACCACTTGCCAGGTGGTCCCGAACTCTTGCAGTAGCTGCACCCATCGGTACAGCAGCCCGTCTCGCAAACACAGTCTCTCCCATTGTCCCAGCATCTTTAGTGCTCCCGGGGACAGGGTACTCCTCTCTTCTCGACGGGGGACTTGCCGCAAAACCACCCATTGACGTAATTGAGCAACTTCTCTGTCAGTCTGTTGAAGTCGGATCCAGTCATCTCTTGGCCGCCCTAGCACTTGTTCTTCCGACGTCTCTCCGATCTGTCCCTGCGCCACGGCCAGCGGTCCCACAAAACTTCGGAAGCTAGGGGGTCTCATCCGCCTCCAAATCTTCATTGCGGTCATGATCAGGTCGTTCATATGTCACTCTGGAGAGGGCGTCGGCGTGAGTATTCTCTGCCTTAGGCCGGTAGGCGATCTTATACCGGTACCTGGCCATGCGGGCCACCCACCGCTACTCCAGGGCCCCCAATTTCGCATTCTCCAGGTGGGCCAGCGGGTTGTTATCTGTTCTCACCAGTACTTCGGACTCGGACAAATACTCTGCAAACTTCTCGGTCATTGCCCAAACCAGAGCCAGCAACTCTAATTTGAAAGAGCTATAATTATTTGGGTTCCTCTCGGAGTCGTGAAGGGAGCATCTGGCATACGCAATCACGCGCTCTTTCCCCTCCTGTACTTGGGATAACACGGCTCCCAGACCATGTAAGCTCCCATCAGTGTGGAGTATGCAGGGTTGGGAAAAATCTGCATAGGCTAGTATTGGGGCCTCGGTCAGGGCCATTTTTAGGGCATGGAAGGCCTCTTCCTGGCTGCTTCCTCACTGAATCGCCTGATTCTTTGAGCCCCCCGGCACTTCCTTAAGTAGCTCCAGCAATGGGTTGGCTATGCGGGTGAAGTTCTTCACGAATCTTCGGTAGTACCCGGCAAGTCCCAGGAAGGCCCGAACGTCCTTCATTGTCTTCGTGGTAGGCCACTCCTGTACGACGGCCACCTTTTCCTGGGTGGGCCTGACTCCTTCACCGGACACAGTATGACCGAGATATTCGATCTGTTTGCGGAACAGGTGGCACTTCTGGGGCTTCACCTTTAGGCCATGACTCTGTAGGCGACTCAGTACTTGCTCCATTTGCTGGAGGTGTTCCACGAAGGTGGCGGCATAGATAATTATGTCGTCAAGGTAAATCAGTGTCCCTTCGAAGTTTAAATCGCCCAGGCACCTCTCCATCAGACGCTGGAACGTCCCGGGGGCGTTAGTCAGGCCGAAGGGCATCCGATTGAACTCGAACAGTCCCATGGGTAATATGAACGCCGTCTTCGCACGGTCATGTTCGGCCACGGGCACCTGCCAGTACCCACTGGTCAGATCCAGAGAGGAGGAGTATCTTGCCTTCCCTAAGGCCGACAGGGACTCTTCGATTCGGGGTAGTGGGTAAGAGTCCTGTACTGTACAGGCATTCATTCGTCTATAGTCCACACAGAACCGCAAGGTCCCATCTTTCTTCCGGACCAGGAAAATCGGGGCTGCCCACGAACTCTGACTCTCCCGTAGCACACCATTCTGTAACATATGGGCTAGCATCTCCTTAACCTCTTTATACATCTGGGGAGGTATCTGCCGGTATCTCTACAGCACTGGGGCAGCGCTGCCCATGGGAATCTCGTGGGTAATGGCTTCGGTGCAACCAAAATCATCCTCATGGCGAGCAAAGACTTTGTGGTACCGCTCCAGCACCTCCTCAACCTGCTGCACCTGTCGAGGTGTAAGTCCCGTCAATTCAGCCCGCATTCGTTCTAGGATTCTTCGTCCCCCCTTCGCACTAGCCCGGTGAGATTCCGGCGGCACGGTGACTGCCAGAGTCCAGGGGTCTCCTTGTATAGCGGACAGCTGTACCACATCAGGTTGTACCAACTTCTCTGGCATTCCCAGAATCTGGGCTATTTCCGCCCTGGGAGGGAGTGTGAGATCATCTTCGCCCAGATTAACACACCGCACTATAACATTGCCACCCTGGCCAGTGTTCAAGCTACCAAGGGTCCGGGGGGTACTTTGTCCATCAATGTTGGTTCTATTTGAACTTCGACCCCCTCAAGAGGTGTGCAGGCCCGTGCGGGTAACATGAGTACAGTTTGTCCGGGTGGTAAGGTGAGCGCCGCAGCTGCTGGCACTGTTATTTTCCCCAGGATCTTCCCTTCACTCGACCTCTCCTGAGCCTGGGCAGCTCGGATTAGTTGTTGAAAGACCCTCCTTTGAGGAGTTCGCGGGTCCCACTGGTCTAAAGGAATCTCCTTTGGCTCACTAAGCAGGATTTTCCCGATCTCTTTCAGCACATTCATTCTGAGGGTCACCGGGGGTCCACTTCCGGTTCCCCCTGCGACCAGGACGACTCCTTTTTTTTCCCACATCTTTTCCACACACTCGGATCTTCATCCATACCACCTCTGCGACCGGGATGGATAGTTGATTAGCTGCCGTGAGTCTAATCACTGGTCCCCATTCAGGCCGCGCTATCTCTGGAAATTTCGGTTGAAAGTAGGCTTCTGTTATCGTAGTCACCTGGGATCCCGTGTCAATCAGGCAGTGAACAGCCCGACCGCTTATTTCGGCCCAGACAGTCGGGCTGGTGGAAACTAGGTCCTTGGGACTTCCTCTTTTTCTTTCCCCTACCTCAGGCTCCGTACTGTGTCCCCGAACATGGAGCCCGCTAGTTTAACAGCTGCCGCGACAGGGGCCGCCCTCAGCTAGCACAGCCCCTGGCGTAATGTCCTGCACCTCCACACTTCCAGCAGGTCGTGTTTCTGTCTGTGTAGGGCTGCCTCACTTCTCTACGGAACTCTCCTGTAGGGGGGGTCCTGAATTTAATTCTTTCCGTAACTGGGGCAATTGATCTGGGTATCTCTGGTGTCGTGGCAGGGGTCTTCTTGAGACTGGACCATTCATCACGCATCTCCTGTATCTCCTTCCGCATCTCTTGAGCCCATTCCGGTTCAGCTGCAGGCGGGGTGGGTACCTCATTACTCTGGACCATCCCTACCAGGGCCATCACCCCCATGTCCTGCTCTCTCACACGTGCCTCTGCCCCCACTTCTAGAAAAGTCATACGTGGGTTGGCGCGCAGGCGCTCCCGCAAGGCCTGCTTCAGCTGCACATCCCTGAGGCCTGCCACAAACTGGTCCCTTAAGATCACATCAGGGGGGCCCATTCCCAAATTCACCATGTCATCTTTTCTAGTGATATAGGCATGCACCCTCTGTAAAGCATTAACATACTGCGTCACAGTCTCCCCCTCCTGCTGCACTTGGTGAAACAGCCGTATCCTCAGCTCTCCTACATTGGTGGGATCCCCATGCATCTCCTCCAGTATCCGCACCACTTTTTCTACAGTATCCCGGTCATGGGGAGGGCGGTACATCACAGATTGTTGGGCCTTTCCGTCCAGGGCCAGTAAGGCTATTTCGGCTTGCATAGCTGGGGTCATCGGATGCATACGTAACATACTCCTAACTCTCTCAATCCAGTTCCACAGCATCATATTGTCCCCGGAGAACTTTTGGAGATTGCTAAGCATGGCCCCCAGTGGCAAGCTAGATTTAGGGGCTCCCAGGATGAACTGCTCTGCAGTGTCTGTGTCTAACGACTGCATCCTGCCGACTACGCCAAATGTAACACGGGTACTTAAGATGCAGTGACACAGAAACACGGAGCAGCCAATACGGGGTTAATAAACAGGGGAGGTTTATGATAACAGGGTCAATCTCCACACAGGGAGTAACATGGGAAAATATGATGGAAAAAACAAGGGAAAAGCAGGTAAGTCTATTACTGACAGTTCACAGTTTAACTAGATGTAGCAGAGTCGATCCGGTTATAATCGACAGTTTTTTCACTTAGCAGACTCTTGCTCCTCACAAGGCAGTTGCCAGCTGATGCCGGTGTTGATTTTTCAGGCATCCCCGCCCAAACAATGCTCCGTCTTCTGGCGGCAGCGGGCGGTCTCTGGTTTTACTCGCTGAGCCCCTAGTCCATAACACTGCACCTCACGTGCCTGGCTTCACCGACCCTGCGTCTCTTCTCTAGTCTTCTTGACTCCTCCGGTTCACTGCACTCAGCTCTTGCTCCCAGTCCTGGAGCCAGGAGCCTGGACCCTCTCACGCTGCTCTGCTGATCAGGACCCAGCTACACTTTCCCGCGCAAACGTCCTCGTCTGTTCCTCTCTCTATCCACGTCACCAGTCTCTCGGTCACCTGACCTCCCAGCTCTCACTATGGACACGCCCCCAGCTTCCCAGTCACCTGACTCTCATGCTCGCAGTCTGTCTTCCCCCCTGCAACCAGAGGCACGGCCCCCGCAGTTACGGATTACTTGCTCTGAAAGCACTTACACCCCGGTCATCCCCCTTACAAGGGAACGGTAGGTGCGTGCTGATTGTAAGTTTTCTCCTGCCTCTGTCTTGCCTGGGACAAACTTCTCTCAACACATTCTTGCACCTTGTGGTATTGTTGCTGCCGCTCGGTATCCCAATCTGCATCTGGTGATGTCGTCTCTGGTGTTAAAACTCCCATGTCTAACTCAATGGGTAGCTTACCAGGTCTTGCTCTCATCAGATAAGCGGGTGTACAGTTGGTGGAGTTCACCGGGATGTGGTTATATAGGTCCACCAAATCTGGTAACTTCTCTGGCCACAGGCTACGTTCTTCAAGGGGCAACGTCTTCAACAGGTCTATTACCACCTGGTTCATCTTCTCACACAACCCGTTGGTCTGGGGATGATACGGCTTCGTCCTTATTTTCTTGCAGCCGTACAAGTTACAGAATTCCTAGAACACCTCTGCTTCAAATCCTGGACCTTGGTCGGTAAGCACTCATTCAGGGTAACTGTGCGGGCGACAAAAGTGTTGTTGAAACGCTTTGGCTCACGTAGCAGGACTTTCAACTTCTTCCACCCGAAGTGTCCTGCTCTATCGTGGTACGCTTCTAAGATCATTGGCGCAACCCGACTCGGGACTACCACCTGCCAGACCAGTTCGTGTGTCCGGGAATTTATACTTCTTCGACGTAGCTTTCCCTCATAGATAAACAGTTTGCCCTTCTCCTTCCACAACTGTTGGGTCTACTGTGGAGCAATTGGATTAGGGTGCGAGTCATCTTGTGTCAGCAACTCCTTTACCAGGCGGACAGCCGGGTCGCTATCCTGCGTCTCTGCCCATCCATGGGTTGAACGTGGCCTCTCTGTTGGCAGAGCGTTTTCCCTCACACAGTGGGAGCACTGGGTCACCCCGTGACGATGCAAAGCGGGTAGTAGAGATGAGCGTTGTTCTACTCGAACTGTTCGCCAAACTCAAATTCGAGCTGTTTTGGGCGGTGTTCGAGCCGGTCGGCGAACACGAACAATTTGAGAAAAATTCGGCTGTTCGAGGTTATGTTCGATAACTGTTCGTGCACCAAAATCATAACTGGATTTTTTCTCAGTAATGATGAAAATTAATGTTAATACGCAGTTTGAGTGTACAGCGGGGCGGGGGGAGGGGCAGGGGATGGATCTCTGCAGGAACAATGAAGATCTCCATTTTTTTTTCTCTTTCCCGCATTTGCAGTGGGGAGGTGCAATCTGTCAGCCTATCAGCAGCGCACACACGGAGCGAAGTGCTTTTTTTCACACAAGCAAGGGCATGTGTGATTGGCAGTGTATGTCACATGTCCTTGCCCTATAAGACCAAGCCATTTTCCCCGTCGCCACCATTTTCTCACTGCTGCAGCTGCGTGTTAGACGGCACCGCTGTTGCTGTGTGCGCTATACCTTGTTAATTTCAAGCCAATTTTCGCACAAATATACAGATAGCTTGGGAGTAGGGAATAGTTGTGATTGCAGTCCTTTTAAGGACTAGGTTACAGCATTTCCTACGACTTTTATCAAGCAGGTCTGTGCTCTTAAATAGATAGATTGTGGGAGTAAAGACTAATTGTAATTGGAGTCCTTTTCAGGACTAGGTTACATCAGTTCCTATCAGTTTTTGCCAGGCAGGTCTGTGCCAGTGCTGTGCAAGTTTTTTTCACAGCATTTGGCTGAATCTAGCAAAGCTAATCCTTTTTGGCCTATTGCAGAGTGTGTTAGTCAGTGGAGTAGCCTATCTGTGTTGCAAGATATACCACCTGTGTATAGAATACCAATTTTTTTACTGCACCTAGTGAAGTAAAATCTTTTGGGCATAGCATCATTCTATTAGTCCATCTATACTGACCTCCATCAGGTTGCAAATTAAAAATAATTTTTTTCTTCATTTATCTCTGAAAAAATATTTGGGCTTCTATCAGCGTGTGGGACTTGTTCTATTAGTCCATCTATACTGACCTCCATCAGGTTGCAAATTAAAAATAATTTTTTTCTGCATCTAGCTCTGAAAAAATATTTGGGCTTCTAGCAGTGTGTGGGACTTGGTCTATTAGTCCATCTATACTGACCTCCATCAGGTTGCAAATTAAAAATAATTTTTTTCTTCATTTAGCTCTGAAAAAATATTTGGGCTTCTAGCAGTGTGTGGGACTTGTTCTATTAGTCCTTCTATACTGACCTCCAGCAGGTTGCAAATTGAATATAATTTTTTTCTGCATCTAGCTCTGAAAAAATATTTGGGCTTCTAGCAGTGTGTGGGACTTGGTCTATTAGTCCATCTATACTGACCTCCATCAGGTTGCAAATTGAATAAAAAAATTTTCTGCATCTAGCTCTGAAAAAATATTTGGGCTTCTAGCGGTGTGTGGGACTTGGTCTATTAGTCCATCTATACTGACCTCCATCAGGTTGCAAATTAAAAATAATTTTTTTCTGTATCTAACCCAGCCAATAGTTTTGGCCTAATACCACAGTTTGGCCACTCAGCTCTGCTCGGTTACCATCCATTGTTTTTTTGTGCAAACAACTCCAGAGTTGTGAATTAGTTAACCACCAAAATGAGTGGAAAAAGGCCTGCTGCTGGTGGAAAGGGGAATAGGCGTGTTGGGAAGGGGAAAAAAGGTTGTGTCCGTGGGGTAGGTGCAGAAGAAAGACCATCTTCCAGCCAAACTAAAATGTCTACTTCTTTTAGCGGACAATGTGATAAGATCCCTTTCTTACGGCCACGCCAATCGCTACAAATTCCAGATGAGGCACAAAAACAGCAGGTGCTTCAACGGATATCAAGTGCTCCTTTAAGTGGGCTCTCCTCCACATCAACTTCAACATCACAAATACTCCAGTCCTCAAAGGTGTCACCCAAATCGCACTTGCTTCCTCACAGCTCCCAAATCTCCAGCTGCCCGTCTGAGTATGAGGTAGAACAGATGGTTGAGTCTGCAGAGCTGTTTACTCATACTATAGCCTGGGAATCAGAGGTCGACTCCAGCGCTTCTGTGAATCCAGACGAGGAAATGATCTGCACTGATGCCCAGAATCTTTATGAGTCGGATCCAGGACCAGACGCAGAAGGTTCTGACCATAATGTAGACCCTCATTCCCAAACTGTAACTCCTGTTGGTGGAGACAATGAGGAAGACGATGATAAGACTCAAATACCTGATTGGAGCGACAACTTTAGTTTTTTGTCAGGGCAGGAACAGGTTGGCTCTGAGGACGACGGGTGTGATAACGCACAGGGTGATGATGATGAGGTCGGAGATCCCACTTACTGTCAACCCACAGTCAGCCAAGAGATGAGGTCAGCAGAGGAGGTGGAGGAAGATGCTAGTGACGACGAGGTCAGGTTGCGCCTTCCTGGACAGAGACGTAGTACTGGAAGCACGTCAACAACTGCATCCTCAAACACAACTCTGCCTCTCACCACAAGTCGTGGTGGCTCTTCAGGTCGCATGGGTGCTAAGCCTTGCATAGCCTGGGCATTTTTTCAGATCGATAAAGATGACCCAACTCGTGTTATCTGTAACATTTGTCAGCAAAAGCTAAGTAGAGGCCAAAAAATACATAGTTTGAGTACTTCATGCATGAACCGGCACATGGACATGAAGCATAAGTTGCAGTGGGAAGCTCAGTGTGCTACAATGCGGCCTAGCCGGCCGGGCCAACCACCGTCTGCCATATCTTGTGCATCCGCGGCCTCTTCATCCTCTGTGACTGGGGGGACAGCAGTCACACCTGTTTTGGGGCGCAGACCTGCCACCTCTTTACCCGCAACAGCCAGCGTGATTGGCAGGTCATCATTTTCTTTGGAGGTGGTAACACCAGCTGGTCTTGAGCGCTGTCCGACATCGATAGCACCACCTTTGGATCAAGGCAACCTAACATGTCCGCCTGCATCTTCCTCACAGACCGGCAGTTTGCCGGGGACACCCTTATCAACCCCGTCTAAGCACAATAGCCAGCCCTCGGTCCCTCAGATGTGGACAAGTAAAAGACCATTTCCTCCTAGCCATGAGAAAGCTAAGAGGTTGAATTTCACCATCTGCAAGCTCTTGGCTACAGAAATGCTGCCTTTCCGCCTGGTGGACACAGAGGATTTTCGAGACCTTATGTCCGTCGCAGTGCCCCAGTACCAGATGCCCAGTCGGCACTACTTCTCAAAGAAAGGTGTGCCTGCGCTCCACCAGCATGTCGCACACAACATCACCGCTTCTTTGAGAAACTCTGTGTGTGACAGGGTGCATTTCACCACAGACACTTGGACGAGTAGGCATGGACAGGGGCGTTACATGTCGCTGACTGGGCACTGGGTAACTATGGTGACAGCAGGACAAGGGGCTGCTGTCCAAGTCTTGCCGTCCCCACGAGTTGTGCGTCAATCCTCTTTATGTCAAAGTTCCTCCACTGCTTCTGCCTCCTCAACCTCCTCTCGGTCTTCCACCTGCACCCAAAGCCTGTCTGGTCATGCCACAAGCTTTCTAACTGCGCAGAAGGGATCCTGCACACCTCCTTACTATGCTGGCAGTAGGGCTCAACGTCATCAGGCGGTTTTTACATTGAAATGTCTGGGAAATGTGAGTCACACAGCTGAGGAGTTGTGGTCAGCTCTGGAGAACCAATTTCATGAATGGTTGTCTCCACTGGACCTGAAACCAGGGAAGGCCGTGTGCGACAATGCTGCAAACCTGGGTGCGGCCCTTCGCCGGGGCAATGTCACACACGTGCCTTGTATGGCTCACGTGTTGAACCTGGTTGTCCAGCAATTTTTAGCCCACTATCCCAGACTAGATGGCCTTCTGCAGAGGGCACGGTCGCTGTGTGCTCACTTCCGCCGTTCGCATCCCGCAGCTCAGCGACTTACATCTCTACAGAAGTCGTTGGGCCTGCCACTTCACCGGCTAAAATGCGATGTGCCTACCCGGTGGAATTCAATTCTGCACATGTTGCAGCGACTGTGGCAGCACCGACAAGCCCTGGTGCAATACGTTCTGACGTATAGCCTGGGCCAACGAGATTCAGAGGTGGGGCAAATCACGCTGGAGGAGTGGTCTCAGATCAGGGACCTATGCACCCTTCTGCACAGTTTTGAAATGGCGACGAAGATGTTTAGTGCTGACGATGCCATTATCAGCATGACTATTCCGGTGATTTACATGCTGGAGCACATGTTAAACAGAATTCGGAGTCAGGTGGTGGCACAAGAGGAGGTGGAGGAAGTAGAGGAGGAGGAGTTGTATGCGGAAGGGCTAACATCTGCAAGGTCCAGACGGTCGGCAGCACCAAGGCGGCAGGCATGTGAGGGTGGGGGAGATGATTTTACCAGGGCGCATGGTAGCAGCCAAACTAGTGAGGAAGGTGCAGGAGCCCAGGAAGAAGTGGAGGACGAACTGATGGAAGACTCATCAGATGAGGGAGACCTTGATCACATTTCTGTTGTGCGAGGTTGGGGGGAGAGGACAGAGGAAGGAAGCATGATTGTTACCTCGCCACCAACACAACAGGGACTTGGTGCTCCTGGATGCGCAACACACATGAGTGCCTTCTTGCTGCACTACCTGCAACATGACCCTCGAATTGTGAGAATTAGAAATAATCCTGACTACTGGGTTGCCACACTGTTAGATCCCCGGTACAAAAGTAAATTTGCAGAAATTATTCCTGCCATAGAAAGGGATGCACGCATGCAGGAGTATCAGCAGAGACTGTTGCAGAATCTTACATGTGCTTTTCCACAAAATACCAGTGGTGCACGTAGTGAATCTCACAGTTCCAACTTGCCAACCGTGGGACCGTCAAGTGTTCAGCACTCAAACCGTAACAGAACCACAGTATCTGCTGGTAACATCAATTTTGCGGAATCATTTCACCACTTTTTTAGCCCATCCTTTGCAAGGCCACAGGAGACAAGAAGTCTGACACATAGTCAACGCCTAGAGACGATGGTACAGGAGTATCTCCAAGTAAACATTGAAGCCACGACTGTGTCACTGGACCCTTGCTCTTTTTGGGCTTCCCATCTGGATAAATGGCCGGAGCTAGCCACTTACGCCTTGGAGATCTTGTCATGCCCCGCAGCCAGCGTTCTGTCTGAACGTGTGTTCAGCGCTGCTGGTGGTGTGCTGACAGATAAGCGCACGCGGCTCTCCACTGATAATGTAGACAGACTCACGTTCATAAAGATGAACAAATCATGGATCCGAAACGACTTTTCTACCCCTGTGTCATCCTGGGGAGAGTAAAAGCTTGATGATTGGTTAAAATCACCCTACCAACCGTTTTAAGCTTTCAAATTACTAATCATGTTTATCTGTATCTTGACTGGAAAATAATTTGGGCTTTGTAGCAGTGTGCAGCACTGATCCTATTAGGCCATCTATAATAAGCTTCACCAGATTTAAAATTAAAAATAATTTTTAGCTGCATCTAGCCCGGAAAATAATTTTGGGGCTCCGAGATGCGCAAGACACATAAGTGCCTTCTTGCTGCACTACCTGCAGCATGACCCTCATATTGTCAGAATTCGAAGTAATCATGACTACTGGGTTGCCACACTCTTAGATCCCCCAAACTTTTCGATCAACCTTTTCATTTTAATAAAGACCAAAAAAATGGTCATTTTTGAAATTATAAGCATTAGCAGGTTGTTAGAAACTGAAATCAAACAGTTTTCAACTCAAAACTTTATTCTAGGTGATGTTACATTTTCACATAGGACCCCTTGTTCGAAAGGAGCTTCTGAACTCTCTCGTCCATTGAATTTGTCAGGTTTTGGATGGTTTCTGCTTCAATTGTTTTGCATGAGGACAGAATACCCTCCCAGAGCTGTTGCTTAGATGTGAACTGCCTCCCGCCATCATAGACACTCCTTTTAATGATGCTCCAAAGGTTCTGAATGGGGTAGAGGTCAGGGGAGCATGGGGGTCACACCATAAGTTTGTCCCCTTTTATGCCCATATCAGCCAGAGATGCAGATGTTTTATGTGCAGCATGAGATGGTGCATTATCATGCAGAAAAATGATCCTGCTGTGAAATACACGGTTCTTCTTCTTGAACCATGGCAGGAAGTGCTGTTTGAGAAAATCCACATACATTATGGAGTTCATCTTTAGCGCCTTCAGGGATCCTAAAGGGGCCGACAATCTCTCTCCCCATGATTCCAGCCCAAAACATTACTCCACCTCCTCCTTGTTGGCGCTGTAGCCGTGTTTGCGTGGGGTGTCCATCAACCAGCCATCCTCCACTCCATTCATCTGGACCATCGAGCGCTGCACGGCACTCATTAATGAACAAAACAGTTTTGAAATCAGTCTTCATGTAATGTTTGGCCCACTGGAGCCGTTTCTGCTTGTGTGAAGTGGATAGAGGAGGTCGACAGGATGGCGTATGCACAGCTGCAAACCTCTGAAGGACCCTGCATCTTGTTGTTCGGGGGACGTTGGAGGCACAAGCAGCTTCAAAAACTTGTCTGCTGCTATGACAAGGCTTTTTTGCCGCTGCTCTTTCAACCTGACGTAATTGCCTGTAGGAAAGAGTCCTCAATTTGCCCTTATCAGCACGCACACGTATGTACTGTGAATCAGCTACATACTTCTTGATTGCCAAGACACTTCATCCTGATCATCGCACAATGTTGATTGTAGTCATGCCTTGACCTAAACACTCCACAATTTGTTGCTTCTCAGCAGCCGACACATCCTTTTTCTTTCCCATTTTGGCAGAAAATGTAGGCTGCTTAATAATGTGAGAGAGCCTTCTTAAGTAGTCTTGCCTTTCATTAGACACACCTGCCAAACTAATTAGCACAGGTGTCTGCAATTGCTTACAGTGATATAAAGAGCCCTGACACACATCACCATCAATGAGTTTAACTGACAAACAAACAAATTCTTCCCTTATCACTCCTAAACACTTTTTGCATAATAATTTGGAACGCAGTGTACATGTGCTTTTCCACAAAACACCAGCGGTTCACGTAGTGAATCTTACAGTTCTAACTTGCCAACCGTGGTCTGTATGGAATTGTTCAATAAAGGGCCCAAAATTAAGATAACATAGATGGGAGAGGTCTCTATGAATAGGAATTCCTAAGAATTTGATACCCTGTGAGGGCCAGGCAAAGGGAAAGTTGGACTGGATGGAATCCTATATGGATTTAGGGAGGGAGACATCGAGGGCCTCAGACTTCGCTGCATTGATTTTAAAATTTTACCATGTAACAAAGTGATCTATTTCAGCCATAACAGCAGGGATGGATATATGTGATTGAGTGATATATACTAGGACATCATCAGCAAATAGAGAGCACTTGTACTCGGTGCCTCCCACCTCAATCCACCTAATATTGGGGTTATGGCGAATTGATGAGAGCAGGTGCTCCGTCACTAGGATGTATAAGAGAGGGGACAGAGGACATCCCTGCCTTGTCCCATTGGTGATTGTGAAAGGTGATGAAAATGTTCTGACGCACCCCCTGGGCCTTGGGACACCCGGAGCCGGACCCTTTTTGGTGGATGCTGGTGGTTGTAGTCTTCGTGGCGGCGATCCGGTTC
The DNA here is from genome assembly GCF_046119375.1 of Phyllobates terribilis. Taxonomy (NCBI): domain Eukaryota; kingdom Metazoa; phylum Chordata; class Amphibia; order Anura; family Dendrobatidae; genus Phyllobates; species Phyllobates terribilis. The sequence continues at coordinate 52,568,911 of NW_027362767.1, read as the reverse complement.
CGTGGCTCAGGGCGGTCAAACCAGTGGCGGAACTATTTATGTGGTTTTGATGTTTAAATGTCCGACTACGCCACCCGTGGATTGCGGTCAGAGTGAACCGCCGCTACAGGGCAGACCGCTGAGGCTGGTGTTGTGGGTGCAGCAGAGCGTAGCATAACTCCCCACGGGAGGAGTATAGCCTCAGGGCAGTGTATGCGGAGGATGGGGGTGATGGTGCAGGGCAGCAGCAGTAACGACACGGAGTCAGTGATGCAGTTCAGGGCCTTTACTCACAGTTCTTATTATCCAGACCACGTCTGCAGGTAACGGCTGCCCACGTCGTACTGTGCTCACCAGGTGAGGGGCTCAGACAACTCCCAGATAACTTTGGAGCGCTTCACAGGACCCCCTTTGTGTGTCCTTTGTCTGGCCTTTCTTACCAACACTTCTGTCCGGCTGCCTCGGGCCTCCTCTTGGTAAACTTGGCGCCAGTTTCCCTGACCCTATGTGGTGCCTTCCTAGCGGGTGGAGCAAGGGGCTGCGCCACATAAAATGTCAGAGCCTCCGGTTTCTAGCTGAGGGTCGTTTCCTGCCTCCACTAGTTCGGGGACCGGTCTCCCCCTTTGGCCTGACCCCTCCACGCAGGTGGATTCGGGCGTGCGGTGGCGACTCGCCCGTCCGCACCCCTGGGATCCCTTCATTCCTCGTTCCTGGAGCCTTCTCCGCTCCTCTTCCTTCCTTCTCCCTCTTGCAGGCCTGGGCCTCTGTTACTAGGCCCGCCTCTGGAGCAGAGCTCATGCAGAGCCCCTGCTCCCTGCCACTTCTGCTCAGACTTCTCTGCACTGAACTAAGATGGTGCCCATCTTTTATACTCCCTTCTCAATGCACCCAGGAACTGCTTCCTCCCTGCTCCTGCACTGCAGGGTTCCCCTTCCTCAGTGTTCCCTCCCCCCACTCCAGCCAGGGACAGGGACTGTCGTGCCCATCTCAGGGGCATATTGGTCGCCCTGCCCCACGGCAATGTGGTGTAATGCATGCAGGTGTCGGGTCCTGATCCACACTCCATCCTTATCTGAGAGTGAGATATCACACCTCTGGGTGAGGTGCAATACGTCTGTAGCAACCGAGCCCTCGGTGCTACAGTTCCATTTATCTTCAGCCTAGGTGACGTATTGTGATACAGGGCCGTGATTTTGGCTATAAAAGGGTCCCCTAGACCCCTACCCCAAGCTTTTTAAGAGAATCATATATGGCGTGCCAGGAGACTCTATGGAATGCTTTCTCAGCATCCAACGAGAGTATCTACTTACAAATTTTTAACTGCATCTAGCCCAGGAAATACTTTGTGCCTAGTAGCAGTGTCTGCTAGTCAGCGGATTATCCCGGCTGTTAAGCAAGCTACACCACCTGTAGTTTGGACACTTAATTTTTTCAAAGGAAATGCTTCGGGACCACGGGATACTCAGTGAAGAGCATCAGGAGGCACCCCAAGGCATAGGGGCTGGGACTGGCACTAGGATGCCTTGCGGTGGACAGCCGAGCTCGATCCTTATAAAAGCTTTTTAACTGCAGCAGCTTTAGTGGACGATACTGGAGCTGGAATTACGCGGCTGCTGGCATGAGACTTGCCCTCCAATAGATCCTTGTAAATGGATTTAAAGTGTATTCATTCAAATTAGAGGGACAATTTAAATTAAAAAGCTTAGAGCTGCCTCCACCACAGGGGGGGCTCTCTCGACCCACCAGCGGACAGGCACCAGTATTGGGAGAGGGGGGCTGGCCGTCAGGGTTCACCGCGGCTCTGGCACAAACCCGGCGACACGGAGGTGGCACGGGCAGGAGCGGACTGGCCGTCTCGGCTTCTCACTTTTTGGATTTTAGAAGGGCATGACATGCCTATATCTGTGTCTCCCCCTCCTTTTACTCCTCCACCTCTTTTCTTTTCGCATGACTATATGTACTTGTCACTTTTCCATGTGTTAGTTGTGTCTTCTGAGCAGTTTGTCAGCTTTTGGACACCTTTGAAGGTGTTTTCTATGTGTTTCTATGTGTTTTTGTTTGCCTGCCATTGGTTTTAACGGTGTTCGAAGGTGTTCGACGAACAGTTCGACGAACAGTTCGGCGAACACACGGGTGTTCGACGAACCGAACCGAACTCGAACACTACGGGGGTGGCTCAACACTATCGGGTAGCTCCATCTCTTTCAGCTCTTCCGGGTCTTCTCCCCCATCTGGCAAGTTGGGCATCCTGGACAGCGCATCAGCATTTCTGTTTTTATGCCCCACCCGATACTTGATGGAAAACTCGTAGTTAAACAGTCAGGCCATCCATCGTTGCTCTAGGGCACCAAGCTTCGCAGTCTCCAGGTGTGTCAGCGGGTTGACTGTAAATCTGGAGGAGGCAAGGTAGTGTTTGAAGCCCTCTGTTACAGCCCAGACTATGGCTAAAAACTCCAACTTGAAGGAGCTATAGTTGTCGGGGTTCCTTTCCGTAGGATGGAGCTTCCTGCTGGCGTAGGCAATCACTCTCTCTCTGCCCTGCTGTACCTGGGACGGCACCGCTCCCAATCCCACGTTACTGGCATCTGTATGGAGTACAAATGGTTGGCCATAGTCGGGGTAGGCCAGGACTTCGTCTCCAGTAAGAGCCATTTTCAGTCGAGTGAAAGATTCGTCTTCTGGTTTACCCCATTGGAACGGAGGTTTCAGGTTCTTGGCCTTCTTGGACTGGCCCACTATGAGGTCCTGCATGGGTGCCTCTATCTTGGTGAAACCATTGATGAATCTCCTGTAGTAGCCCACCAGCCCGAGGAACTGCCGCACTTCCTTTAATAGTGGAGGGTCTTGGCCAGTCCTTGATCACGGTGACTTTTTCAGGGTCTGGTGCTACACCTTCGGCGCTTACCACATGACCTAGGTACTGCACCTTGGGCTTCAACAGGTGGTACTTGGACGGCTTTACCTTCAGGCCAAAACCAGAAAGGGCTTCGAACACCTCGGCCAGGTTCTCCAGGTGGTCTTCATATGTCTTTGAGTAGACGATTACGTCGTCTAGGTACAGCAGGACGGTTTCGAAGTTTTTGTGTCCTAGGCAACACTCCATTAACCGCTGGAAGGTTCCTGGGGCGTTGCAGAGCCCGAATGGCATGCAGTTGACCTCGCTGAGGCCCATTGGTGTTGTAAACGCGGTCTTTTCTCTGTCCACCTCTGCCACAGGAACCTGCCAATACCCACCGGTGAGATCCGTAGTGGAGAAATAGTTAGCTGATCTCGATGCTGCTGATTCCTCAATTCTGGGTAATGGGTAGGCGTCCTTATGTGTAATGCGGTTAATCTGCCTGTAATCAACACACATCCTCATTGTACCATCTTTCTTTCTAACGAGAACTAATGGAGCTGCCCAGTGGCTACAACTATCTCTGATCACCCCAGCCTCCTTCATCTCCCGTAACATTCCTTTGGCACATTGATAGTGAGCTGGGGGTACAGGCCGGTACCTCTCTTTAATGGGCGGATGATCTCCTGTGGGGATATGATGTTGGACCCCTTTTACCTGCCCAAAGTCTAGTGGGTGTTTGCTGAAGACTCGTTCATATTCTTGGACCACCCGGTATACTCCATGCTTTTGGTGCAAAGGGAGGGAGTCAGGGAGCATTGCAATGGGGAATGGATCACTCATCCTGACACTGCCAACTTCTCCACCAGACAGCTCTACCTTTTGTCTTTTCATCAGGGCTCTGATCTCCTTCTGCAGAACTCGCTGCTGACTGGAACTGGCAGTCTCTGCGACCTGTTGCAACAAAACAATAATTTCCCCAAGACAATTTTCTATCACATTGGTGCCTAAGTGTAGCATCAGCGTCTCTGCCCCCTGCCAGGCAGAGATGCCGTCCCACTCACCTCCTCGCTCCCCGCTCTGCGTTCACCAGCGATCCTCTTCCTGCTGCCGGCATGCGCAGCTCCCCGGGCACTGTGCTTAGGGCGCGCGCACTCCCTCCCTCTTAAAGGGGCCGCGCGCGCCGTCCTAAGGAGTTCACGGCCAATAGCTGAAGGTCCTCCCATATATAAGGCACCTCCTCCAAAATGGAGGTGCCCGAGCAAAAGTTGTTGCACAGTGTTTCTGATCTCTGCTTCAGCCCTCAGGTCCCACTGCTAGCCTGACTACCAGTCTTGCCCGCCAGCCTTTTACCTGCCTGTTACCTGCCGTGCCTGCCAGCCCGCTCACCTGGGAGCACTTGCCTGTTGCCTGCCTGTTACCTGCCGTGCCTGCCAGTCCACTCACCTGGGAGCACTTGCCTGTTGCCTGCCTGTTACCTGCCGTGCCTGCCAGCCCGCTCACTTGGGAGCACTTGCCTGTTGCCTGCCTGTTACCTGCCGTGCCTGCCAGCCCGCTCACCTGGGAGCACTTGCCTGTGACCTGCCTGTTACCTGCTTATTACCAGCCGTGCCTTCCCGGAGGCTCCTGCCGTCACTTGCCGTGACCACCTGCCAGCCCACCTAGAGACTCCTGCCGTCACTTGCCGTGACCACCTAGAGATTCTTGCCGTCACTTGCCGTGACCACCTGCCAGCCCACCTAAAGACTCCTGCCGTCACTTGCCATGTCTACCTGATAGCCTACCTGGAGGCTTCTGCTCGCCAGCCTGCCTGCTGTGCCTACCTGCTATTCCGGTCAGTCCCTGCCATCTGTACCGTGGGAGTCACCTGCTCCCTTACAAGGTCGTCCCCAGAGTAGCACCTGGTCCCTCGGCTCAGTCCCTCCCTGGTAACGGAGTCGTTAGCCGCCGTACGACCAGGGTCGGTCCGGGTTGATACTTAGTTACGCCCCTCTGGGTCCCTCCTTGCACCGTAGTACAGAGGTTCCACCCCCCGGACCCGTAACACTAAGGTTATCATAGGATGACTTTCTCGGCGATCAATATCAACAATAATCATTCCTTGTGATGGCAATTCTACTCTGCCAACTTTTATGGTCAACTCTTTATACCCCACCTGAGGCAAGGGCTGACCCTTTCTGGCAAAGATGTTAATATGTTCATTTGGACTGCGAGTAATGTCTGAATCAGTCCAGTATTGCTTATAAAGGATATATGGCATCGTTGTCACCTGGGAACCAGTGTCTAGCAATGCGTTCATCGGAATGCCACCAAGCACGACAGGTAGGACAGGTCGTCCTCCCACGTACTTGTCTCGCCAGCTTTGTGGGCCTGGTCGTCTTACTCCTGGGGGTTGGCCCTCTGCCCTAGGGGTTGCTCGTTTTAAATCGCAGAATCTTGCGAGGTGCCCCGACTTTTGACAGCGGCGACAGATGGGTTGTCCGTCCTGTTCGTAGCGATCGCTTTTCCTGCCTCTGGTCGGTGTAATTCTTCTCTGTCGTCGCCATGAGACGTCATCTGGACTGGAAGCTAGCTGGATCCTTTCCTTTGGAGACACTTGCCTGGCCTGCACGGTTTTGGTTAACGCAGCCACACTTTTAGTCAGCTCCTGGACCTGAAGGCGTAGATCCGCAGACGGATCATTATCTATGGTCTGCGCGTCAGACTCCAAGTGCTGGGGAAAAAGACGCCACCTCCTGGTGGTATGTGATGGCTGGGCGCCGGAGGGATGCAGTGCCACTGGGGTTGGTTCTCGCAGCACCCGGATGGCTCGGTCCTTAAATTGCGCAAAGTTCAGATCAGGGTTTTGCAGAGCCATAATGCGCAGCTGTGTCCGGTGAGCGTTAGACAGGAGACAGGAGCCCCTCAATAAACTGCTCAGTTAGCAATCTGTCCTCATCTCGCACACTGTCGGGGTCTACCTGTTTGATAGCTCGCAGTGCCTCCTGCAAGTTTAGAGCATAGTCCCGTACTGTTCTGCACCTGTGGCGCCCCTGCTGCGCATTGGTGCCACAGAACCCAGAAGGGTGAATAGATGGACTTCTCCAGAAGAGGCCCTCACTACATTCATACACCTCCACCTTCCACCTCAGACCAGCAGAGGGAACCCGTTAGGGACAAATAAAGGGAAGGTGGAGCCAGGCAGTTGAGTGTACAGAGAGTTTAGTTTAGTGTTACAGTGTGCTCAGATAGGGTGAGAGGAGCACGCAGGCTGCTGTGTGAGGCAAGCTAGGCCTCCAGCAGTACTGAAGCCTAGTGAGGGCCCCGAGCGTGGCTGAAGGTGAGTGGAAGAAAGGAGTGATAAAAGGGGGCAGAGGAGCATACCAGTCTCACCCCAGTATATATACCGGACACCGGGTCCGAGCCTACAGGGACCCTCTACACCCAGTAGGGATAACCAGAATCCCAGGAGGACTACTAGTCCCTGGCAAACCTGAAGCTAGACACATACAGGACCAGGAACCACGAAGTCCCCGACGTCCAGGGAAAGTGGTTACCAACCGGAGGTCCTACTTCAGAGCAACAGGTGGAGTAGAAAAAGCAAGACACATAAGCTAGGCACAGTTGCAGGCTGGCCAGGAGCTTACACAGAGGCAGACATGGATCAGGAGGCCTTATACCCGCTCCCTGGGGAGAAGTCCAAAAGTGCGCCCTTCACCTAGAGTACCCTGGACTGTATCAACCAGCTGTACCAGTAAAGGTAACGAAGCAAAACCCCCTGTGTCTGTCCGTTACTCCGGCTGTGCTATCGTTCTTCCCCTGCACTACAACGCCCAGCGCACCATTCCACCATCTATCTATCTACACTGCCCTGAGGCCCGCTCCACCTGTGGGGAGCTGTACCATCTTTAGCTGCCTTGTCATCTGCCTCAGAGGACTGCTGCAGCGCTGGTGACCTTCACCAGACACCACAGGTGGCGTCACGAATTTCTCTCAACTTTATTAGTAATCGCTACCCCTTTTGTGCACTGTCTGCCCTGGGCCAGCCACCGTGATATATATATATATATATATATATATATATATATATATATATATATATATATATATATATATAATACTGTCCCCAAACAGTAAGGCCCACGGGGGCGCGACACACCCTTTATTTGCAGCCGTAGAACTTCATCTTAATTTCTGCTGCGGTGCGGGTGTCAAAGGTATCCTTCAACCGGGCCAGTATTTCCTTGACAGTGCCTTTGTCCCTGTCCGGCCAGGACTTCACCTCTCTCTGGGCTGCACCGATTAGCTGGCCTATGAGGATGCTGACTTTTTGCTCCTCAGACAGGGGGTACACTTTAAACAAACTGCGCAGTCTCTCCTCAAAGTCGTTCAGGGTGTGTGACTCCCCTGAGTACTGGGGCAACAACGCCACCCCTGGTATATACGGCATTGATAACGGCATTACAGTGGCGGCAGCCGCGGCTGAATCCTCTCCTCGGTTGGGCATCCTCCTCCCCCCTAGTGAACCTCAGCCAGGTCCTGGGCATCTGTTGACGTACCAGTATGCTGCTCTGCAGGTGGAAGGATCTCAGTCTATGGCGCGCAGTACCAGGTTATACCGGGCTTCGTGAATCCTGTTCGTGACGCCAAGTTGACACGCCCCCTGGGCCACGGGGTACTCGGTAGCCGGGCCGGTCGTTGCTAGGAGAGATGTCACAGTGGCGGTGACCCGGTCAATAAAAGGGGAATTTGGGAAAGGGGATTATAGTTTTTACATAATGTTCATGACGCCACCTGTGGTATGCGGCTATATGGAGCCGCCGCTGCGGTGCAGAACCTCTGGAGCCGATGGTGACGCAGAAGAGTTGGTTCAGCTCTCCACAGGCAGAGCTTAGCTCCAGTGCAGGAAGTAGTGATTTTATAGATGTTGCTGTGTGGTGTAGTGCAGAGGATGGCGCAGTTAATAATCAGTCCACAACTTAATGGCGGTTTCCTCTTATCTTTACTTGCAGTGGTTAGGCAAACCAGGGCATGAGTACTAGCTGGTAGTAGAGGTCCAGGTGGCCTGGAAGCAAGTTGGGAATCCACCTCGCCAGGTGAACTTGTAGATCTTCCCTTTGCGCTAACCTCTTTGGCCCTGCTGCTTGTGGCTATGCTGTGGCCCTCGGCCCTGAGTAAAACGTCTTTGTGCTCACCCGTATAACAGGCAGCACGAGCCTTCCTGGAGTGTCGCTCCCACGTGGCGGTGCTGGGCCCTATCGTGCTGCTGAGCCTCTGGGCGTCTGATGGGGCCAGGAGTCTCCTACCCTCCGGTTTCTGCTGCTTGGCCTTCAGTGCCCCACAACCTCTGACTCCGGTGTCCGGTTCTTCTGCGCTTCTCTCCTCTGGGGTGAACTGCTGTGCAGCTCCACTCCATAGGTCTTTCCTCGTCGATGTTTTGACTTCAATTTCTCTTTGCTCTCCTCACACTAACTAACCCCGCCTCCAGATCCCAGTTGCTAAGGGGAGGAGCTCCCCTTGCTGGTCTGGAGCCAGAAAAGTGTTGCATGCTAGCAAAACCTGATTAGGGGACCCCTCCTTGCTTCCAGCCATGGCATCACCCCCTTGTGAGGGAGGCAATGCCACTGTGGCAACCGGACTCCTGGGGTGCCAAAAAAAGCAAAATGGATCTACGGGAAAAGGTAGTTGAACTGTATAACACAGGAAAGGCATGCAAAAAAATATCCAAGGAATTGATAATGCCAGTCAGCAGCATTCAAACTGTGATTAACAAATGGAAATTCAGGGGCTCTTTAAAAACCAAACCACAGTCAGGTAGACCAACAAGAATTTTGGCCACAACTGCCAGGAAAATTGTATGGGATGCAAAGAAAAACCCACAAATAACATCAGCTGAAATTCAGGAATCTCTGAAAACTAGCGGTGTGGCTGTTTCAAGGTGCACAATAAAGAGGCACTTGAAGAAAAATGGGCTGCATGGTCGAGTCGCCAGAAGAAAGCAATTACTGCGCAAATGCCACAAAGTATCTCACCTACAATACGACAAATAGCACAGAGACAAGCCTCAAAACTTCTGGAACAAAATAATTTGGAGTGATGAGACCAAAATGTAACTTTTTGGCCACAACCATAAACGTTACATTTGGAGAGAGGACAACAAGGCCTATGATGAAAGGAACACCATTCCTACAGTAAGGCACGGAGGTGGATCACTGATGTTTTGGGGATGTGTGAGCTACAAAGGTACAGGAAACTTGGTAAAAGTTGAAGGAAAGATAAATGCAGCACGTTATCAGCAAATACTGGAGGCAAATTTGCACTCATCAGCCCGAAGCTGCGCATGGGACGTACATGGACATTCCAACATGACAACAATCCAAAACACTAGGCCAAGTTGACCTGTCATTGGTTACAGCAGAACAAAGTGAAGGTTCTGGAGTGGCCATCTCAGTCTCCTGACCTCAATATCATTGAGCCACTCTGGGGAGATCTCAAGTGTACAGTTCATTCTAGACAGCCCAGGAATTTACAGGAACTGGGGGCTTTTTGCCAAGAAGAATGGGCAGTTTTACCATCTGAGAAAATAAAGAACCTCATCCACAACTACCACAAAAGACTTCAAGCTGTCATTGATGTTAGAGGGGGCAATACATGGTAATAATAAATGGGGTGTGTGAACTTTTGATCAGGGTCATTTGGATGTTTTTGGCTGTCATTAAGATTTAAAAAGAGAAAACACAGTAGTTTAACAATAAATAGCTTCACCCAACCAATAACCATGAGTGGAGAAAAAGTTTTTTTTATTATCATTCATATTCTCTGAAACAAGTCCAAGAAGGGAAAAATTCTGCAGGATTATGTAAACTTTTAAGCACAACTGTAAATGAGCTGTTAAAATCTATGGGCAGGACAAAGATTTTCCCAAGAAGCTGCCTACAGAGCTTATTTTACATAAAAGGGGGCGTTACCAGTGTGAGACATGTAGAGTAGACTATCAGTCATTACATATCTCACACTGGTAACACCCTTTTTCATGTGGAGATCTATGTACCGCCTATAGATCTTAACAATTTATTTACATATTAAGAAAATTATGGATTTCTCTGGAATGAGACATTGGATCACAGATATCAAGGTATCATTTTATTCATCTTTCTGTGACCTACATGCCCATATAGTCGGCTTAGGAGAGTTAATCCTACTGAAAGATTCCTTTTAAAGAGAACATTTCACTTGCTCAAAAATTGAGATAAATAGCTTGTAAAAATCCTTGAGCACCCCTTATTTCCATTGTGCATTATGTCACTCTATTACAAAGGTATGCACATTTGTTGCTCTTGAGGCGCAGTAAGTGAAATCTCTACTTGTAAATCAATTGGGCATTTCTGCACTTCTTCTCTGGGAGGGATGTGCTTTCACCCCTCTCTCACAGACGAAGCCAAGCATGGCAGTATTTGTAACAGCTTGCCAGCGTCTGTAACTGCTAGGTCAACTACCGAGATGTGATTGGCTGCCCTACGTGGGAGGAGCGGAAATCACATACTCCAATACAAGGCTCTAAAGAAACATCCTGTTGGACTGCAAGCAGAGATTTCACATACTGCAGTCCAAAAGCACCAAATGTGAATATCTTTTCAGCACAGAACGGAAAAGAGCGGCAAAATCAAGGGAACTCAGGAATATTTACAAAGTGTTTTATTCATTTTTTTATCCAAGTAACAGGACAAAAACTATTTATTTTTTTAATTTTGTCCAGTATTGACATCTTGGGTGCTTACTAGATTCTGTGATGTTATGACAAGTTGAATTGCTCATCTCCACTTTACTGCTCTGCATTAAACAGACATTTCATCTAAATAAATGGACACTGTGTAATACTTCGCTTTTCCTGAAGAGGCGCTGTAGGGTGACTGTACACTTGTTGCCAGGGTTAACACAGATTACAGTTGATCGTAGAAGGTCCCAGCAAAAGAAAACTTTGTGACCAAAGTGGACAAACTCTTTAAATGGCCACTGTCCTTATAACAAACTTCGCATAAATGAATAGTAAAAACACATATAAGAAACTTTGTAATATATTTTCTAAGAAAAATCTGCTTCTTTCTCCATTTATGAACCACTTTTTCTCCACCCCCACCTCCTAATCTCACCATTCACTTTGATAATCAGTTCAGATTCATCTTGTTCAAAGCAAGTTGGACTGTCAGAGCAATCAAGTGTCAGATTACTGCTCCTACTAAACTTTTTTGGAAAAAGGAAAGGAGGAGTAAGAAGCACACAGCATAGTGAGAGGCAAGCTAGAAGATCTAGCTGCAAATGTCATCAAATGTACGTGTCACGCAAGGTGTGGGAAAGACTAAATGCAGCACGAAAGGAAGAGAGTAAGGAAGCCCAAACACTATGGAAAGGGGGAGTGGAGAACCACAGGTCAGATTTAATATCACCCTGCCTACCCACCCATCCCTATATAGGTTCCACACCTATCGCCAAGTAGGACCCTAAACCCTGGATGACCCTAGAGCTTGACCCTAGATAGGGAGGGGGAGGGGTGAGCACTGGTCAGGCCCCGCTACAAACTAAAGACAACAAGGTAGACAAACGAAGGGGGTAAGATTAACTTCACCAGACACCAGAGGAGTAATGCCACCTGTCCTCCAAGGGCACCAGAGAAGATGCTAGCCTACTGCTAGTGCTCCAAACCTGTACATCGAAATATCACCGGCGATTCCTTGGAGCAAACTGAGTGTTTTTAACTCCCAGGCAAGGGTGTGTCAGTCAGCAGCAGGAGGGAGGCCGCCGCTGGGTCCTAAAGGCAGAAGGATTAATAAGGCGTCTGTAATGCCAAGCGCAGTGACCTTTTACAACCAGATCCAGAGCGACTGTCTATTACACCTGACACACCCGTGACAGTACGTCACTTCAGTGCTGGATTCACAGCAATACATCTCATTACTTATAATATATTCCATACTGCTGCTGCTGCTTCTATCTATGTTCTACAGAGAATGAAGATCAAGAATCCACCTCTCTCTGTGCGCTGTGCAGGGGAGACAACATAGCAGCTAGGTTCCACCTACTAGCTCAGAGACAACTGAAAAGCAGAGACAAAGCCTGCAGACAGGAAAACTGGTAGAAAATTCCAGATATAAATCATATAGGGGTCAGAAATAGTGTTATTTCTCATGGGCACACATAAGTGCTTATTCTTAAAACACCTGAAACGACAAGGAGATGAAGTCAGAAAAGACAGTTGGGGGTCAGTGTCCTATATCAGTTGAAAACCTTTTGAGATTTTTTAGCAAATTGTGCAAATATCTCATTGCATTTTGTTCTATGTGCACTTTGCATTTTGATTTTGGAGATAGTTTGCAAGACGACAATGATGAGTTATAAACTCATCAGCCGAACGACCTTCTCAGTTCATATAAACAAATACATCACATCACAGGACACTCGTGAACGGAGAGCTGTTGATCTGTTGATGCATTAATGTATCATTCACGGGTCAGCCAATAGTGATAAATCATATTAAGCATACATTGGTGCAATAATGCATTGCTTGCCAAGCCAGGTTTGGCTGGCGAGAGCAAGCATTAGAAGCAACATTTTGGCAGGATCATTGAAAGACCTTTTCCTGACTATACACAGGGGTTTTGTAATGCCTGCCTTGGAGAATAATGAAAAATGGATGACTACTTCTCCCTGAGCATTTTAATATGTTATTAACAAGGAGCTGGTGCTTAATAAGTTATAGTCTAAACTCAGCTCAACTTTTTTTTTTTGCTTGCTGATTTAATTTCTATAAAGTAAGCAAAACGTTTAGCAAACTACACAAAAATTTAGTCTATGGTAACTATTTTTTATTAATGTTGTCCATATCTGTTTTATTAATCCAAAAATGTGGAAAAAGAACAAAATAAATTTTCAGAAAGAAAGAAGTAAATAAATATCTTATTGCGAAAATACAGCATCAATAGGACAGGCAATGTGCTGGATTATGAGAAATTCCAAATTATTTGTCATTCACAAAAAATGTTATCAAAATTATTCCATCCTCCATTGCAAATTATGTTTATTAGCCACATTTTCAAACTTTCTGCTGTTGTACTTGAGATAAAACAGATCAAATACCTGGCCTGGCTAAAGGGTTTGTTGACTGTGACATTTGATTGCATATTTCAAATAGAGAGTAGCTAAAAAAGTTGAGAGAAGAGATCATTGCCTTGTACCAACAAGGAAAAGGATGAAGTTGCCACCAGAGGAGGCAAATGGTGGGAAAGAGGCCCGGCCTAGCAATCTGCAGTACCAGCCAGATGCACACATAGCTGCCGGTACACTGGGCCACGTGGGTCGTCCATGTATAGTCCAGGTACAGTCCCGCAGGCCGCATACGGCCCACCAAGGGGTTTGCTGTGGCCCGAGAAGCTGTCCAGGAGATGTCGGCTTTCTTCTTCCAAGATTCAAATGTATTCGCGTGTTTCAGATGCGAATACATTTGAACATTGTGGCGCCGAGAGAGAGGCAGAGAAGATCAGCACTTGTCAGCCTCCGCCTCAAAGCATTGTGATGAGGTCAGCACGCTGCGGACTTCATCACGCTATGGCCGGGGCAGAGGAGCATAGACAGCATGGGCAGTGGTCAGTGCTCCAGTAGAGCTGAAGATTTTAAATGCTTTATCATTGTGTATGGGCGGGGCAATTGTGAAAGGGAGCACCATTTTGCTGGAGGCAGTGTGGGGGTATGGGGTTACTTTATTCAGAAGGACAGTGTGTGTGGGGTGGGAGGGGGATATTTTGCAGAGGGGCATTGTATGTTGCGGGGATATTTTGCTGAAGGGCAGTGTGTGTGGGGGGGAGATATTTTGCTGAGGAGAATGTGTGTGTGTGTGAGGGGATATTTTGCAGCGGGGCAGTGTGGGGGGACTGTATGGAGCGGAGCAGTGTAGGGGGATATTTTGTGCAGATAGCACAGCAGCTCTTTATTCAGGAGCACAGCATGGGATATATTTATATTTATGGGGCAGTATAATGATACTCAAATTTTTAAGGACATGGTTTCAGGATGTGCTGCTGAAGACTGAGAGGAGGAAAATCTGTAGAGACGAGCTCTGGGTGTGAAATCTCATCATGGTGTCTGTACTATGTGGAGACAAAAGGAATGAGAATGACTTCAATTAGAGAAGATGTCATTTCAATTGATCACTGCACTAATCTTCGTGATTTATTCATGTGCTGACAGTGGGTCTGGTGCTGTACTCGTGTAATGATGGTAGTTCTGGCCCTGCATTCATATATTACCGGTGGTTCTGGCATTGCATTCGTGTACTGATGGTGGGTCTGGCACTGCATTCATGTACTGATGGTTCTGGCTCTGTATTCATGTACGGACGGTAATTTCGGTGCTGCATTCATGTGCTGATGGTGGTTCTGATATTTTACAAAGGTTCTATTCTGTTGAAGGATGTAACAAAACTGGAACTTTTTGGTCCTATAGATCAGTGGTATGTCTGGAGGAGGAAGAATGAAGCATGCACTGAAAAGAACACCATGCCTAAAGGTTGGAATAGAGGGATCTCAGTGATGTCTAAAGTGGAGCATGGCGGCAGCTCTGTGATGCCTACAATGAAGCACGGCAGTGTTTCAACGATGCCTATAGTGAAGTATGATGGTGGCTTGGTGATATCTACAGTGAAGCATGGTGGCAGCTTGGTGATGCCTAAAGTGAAGAATGGGGTGGCTCGCTGATGCTCTGGGGATATTTTTTTCTGGCTCTGGAAACCTGCAGCATGTGAAGATGAATTAAATCAAGTATTAGGAAATCGTATGAGAAAACATCATGTCTTCTGTGAGGAAGCTGAAGCTTTGGAGTCATTTTAACCTTCTCAGAGGATAACAATACCAAGCATATTTCACACTCCACCAAGTTTTGGTTTCAGAAGAAGTCCTGGAAGATTCTGGGTGGCCATCACAGTCACCTGACATGAAACCCATAGAAAATATTTGGTGGGATGTGAATAAGGTGGTTGCAACTCGCCAACCCTAGAATATGAGTGACTTGGAAGCCCTTGTTCATGAGGAATGGAATAAGATTCTTCATGAACACTGTGTCTGGCTGTGCATCACATTTGCAGCAGGTCATAATAGCCAAAGTGGCTGTACTAAATGAAGGAGGGTGGAGGGAAGATGAAAACTCCGTGGCAACAGAAGAGTTATGTGATTTCGCATGATGTTTTAATGTGTTATATTTACAGTGGGTATGGAAAGTATTCAGACCCTTTAAATTTTTCACTCTTTGTTTCATTGCAGCCATTTGGTAAATTCTAAAAAGTTCATTTTTTTCTCATTAAAGTACTCTCTGCACTTGACTGAAAAAAACAGAAATGTAGAAATTTTTGCAAATTTATTAAAAAAGAAAAACTGAAATATCACATGGTCATAAGTATTCAGACCCTTTGCTCAGTATTGAGTAGAAGCACCCTTTTGAGCTAGTAAAGCCATGAGTCTTCTTGGGAATGATGCAACAAGTTTTTCACACCTGGATTTGGGGATCCTCTGCCATTCTTCCTTGCAGATCATCTCCAGTTCCGTCAGGTTGGATGGTGAACGTTGGTGGACAGCCATTTTCAGGTCTCTCCAGAGATGCTCAATTAGGTTTAGGTCAGGGCTCTGGCTGGGCCAGTCAAGAATGGTCACAGAGTTGTTCTGAAGCCACTCCTTTGTTATTTTAGCTGTGTGCTTAGGGTCATTGTCTTGTTGGAAGGTCAACCTTCGGCCAAGTCTGAGGTCCAGAGCACTCTGGAAGAGGTTTTCATCCAGAATATCTCTTTACTTGGCCGCATTCATGTTTCCTTAAATTGCAACCAGTCATCCTGTCCCTGCAGCTGAAAAACACTCTCATAGCATGATGCTGCCACCACCATATTTCACTGTTGGGATTGTATTGGGCAGGTGATGAGCAGTGCCTGTTTTTTTCCTCACATACCGCTTAGAATTATCACCAAAAAGTTCCATCTTTGTCTCATCAGACCAGAGAATCTTATTTCTCATAGTCTGGGTGTTCTTTATGTGTTTTGCGCAAACTCTATGCGGGCTTTCATATGTCTTGCACTGAGAAGAGGCTTCCGTCGGGCCACTCTGCCATAAAGGCCCGACTGGTGGAGGGCTGCAGTGATAGTTGACTTTGTGGAACTTTCTCCCATCTCCCTACTGCATCTCTGGAGCTCAGCCACAGTGATCTTGGGGTTCTTCTTTACCTCTCTCACCAAGGCTCTTCTCCCATGATTGCTCAGTTTGGCTGGACGGCCAGGTCTAGGAAGACTTCTGGTGGTCCCAAACTTCTTCCATTTTTAAGGATTATGGAGGACACTGTGCTCTTAGGAACCTTGAGTAATGCAGAAATTCTTTTGTAACCTTGGTCAGATCTGTGCCTTGCCACAATCATGTCTCTGAGCTCCTTGGGCAGTTCCTTTGAGCTCATGATTCTCATTTGGTTTGAAATGCACTGTGAGGTCTTATATAGACAGGTGTGTGCCTTTCCAAATCAAGTCCTATAATAATGCACACGCCCAGGGAGTAGAGCAGGACGAGGCTGCCTGGAGCAGCGAGCAAAGGGTCAGAGCAGAGCGAGACTGCCGGAGCAGCGACCAAAGGGTCAGAGCAGAGCGAGACTGCCGGAGTAGCGAGCAAAGGGTCAGAGCAGAGCGAGTCTGCCGGAGCAGCGAGCAAAGGGTCAGAGCAGAGCGAGACTGCCGGAGCAGCGAGCAAAGGGTCAGAGCAGAACGAGACTGCCGGAGCAGCGAGCAAAGGGTCAGAGCAGAGCGAGACTACCGGAGCAGCGAGCAAAGGGTCAGAGCAGAGCGAGACTGCCGGAGCAGCGAGCAAAGGGTCAGAGCAGAGCGAGACTGCCGGAGCAGCGAGCAAAGGGTCAGAGCAGAGTAGAGACTGCCGGAGCAGCGAGCAAAGGGTCAGAGCAGAGCGAGACTGCCGGAGCAGCGAGCAAAGGGTCAGAGCAGAGCGAGACTGCCGGAGCAGCGAGCAAAGGGTCAGAGCAGAGCGAGACCGCCTGGAGCGGTGAGCAAGGCAGAGCAGGCAAGAACCGCCGGAGCGGCGAGCAAGGCAGAGCAGAGGCGACAGGGCTCTGTTCACACGGAACAGACAGGAAGGGAAAAGCAGAACCAGATACCCACAGGGTACTTGCAGTGAAGTAGCGAGTGGACCACAAACTCACAAATGGAAGTACAGTGACAACGAGCAGGAGTTAGGTACGAGTTCAGACTCTGCAGAAAAAGGGAAGATATGGGCGTAGAGAGAAATGGGAAACAGGCTGGAAGATAGGGCAGGAACAGACACTGGGTAAAGACACAGACAACAGATCTAGGTATACGGCCCCTAGAGGGCAGAAGGAACAGGCTAAGAGCGTGTTCACATGGGCCTAGAAATACAGCCTCCAGGAAAGGCAGCTGGCTAGAGTACACAGACAGGACTCAGTTCAGACACGGGAACTGATACCGCAAGGCAAGAAACAAAGACAGGACCTGGCACATCAGTGACAAGACGCCAACTGACAGAACAAGATGCTCAGGCATGGATTTCAGGGAGGAGCTGGGTTAAATACCAGGTGACAGACAGCAATAGGCTGAGGACGCATTAGGGGTGTGTCTGCAGCAGCTACAAGAAACAGGAAGTTCAGTGGGCATCGCCCTAAGCAAACAGAGGAGAGCAAAGCAGACCATATGGAAAGAAGCCAAAGTGATAGTCTGGACTGGAAATCAAGTGTGCGCTCTTGCACAGTGGGAGATGGACCACTATGCAAGGACGCCGCCAGGTATGTTACACCTATCAGTTTAATTAAACACAGCTGGACTCCAATGAAGGAGTAAAACCATCTCAAGGAGGATCACAAGGAAATGGACAGCATGTGACTTAAATATGAGTGTCTGAGCAAAGGGTCTGAATACTTATGACCATGTGATATTTCAGTTTTTCTTTTTTAATAAATTTGCAAAAATTTCTACATTTCTGTTTTTTTTCAGTCAAGATGAGGTGCACAGTGTACTTTAATGAGAAAAAAATGAACTTTTTAGAATTTACCAAATGGCTGCAATGAAACAAAGAGTGAAAAATTTAAAGGGTTCTGAATACTTTCCGTATCCACTGTATATAAAGGAGAGTGTTATGTTTTATCCCTATGGCCAGTGTTGTGTTTCAGTTGTCCTCTAGGCTTTGCCTAAAGGCCGTCCCTGGGAATGCGGGAGGTCTGTCCGCTAGGGAAACTATACAGTTGATAGGGATAAAGTTTTCCTACACAGTAAACAGTTCATATTCTTGGGATTAGCCCACAGTTTGGAAGGGGTTAGAGGAGTTATATAAAAAAGGGTGAATGACTGTCTACCAAGAGGTAAGGGATCAATTTCTACCTTCAAAGCAGGTAGAATTGTGCATTATGGTGAGCTCTTGGGCTGCAAAGGGCCCACATATTGTTCTTGCTCATGGGCCCTTTACTGTTTGTGTCCGGGAGTCTATAGAGGTCACAACTGAAATAAGTCTAGTCCTCTATTTGACCTGATGAAATCTCCTTTATTATGATCTTTTCACTTCTTGTCTTTTGTTTGGAAATCAGTGGTAATCATATTATACATTCTAGAAGCACAATATAAAGATATATCATCTAGGGAGGCGGCTGCTCCATTACCAAGGCAGCACCTTAAGTACATTTGCATTTCTAAATTGGAACTTAATGAGAAAATTGTGCTAATGCAAATCCATGTATTGTATGCCCTATTATTTGTATTTTTGTGGTTATTTAAGACAAGATAATCTACTTACAGATCACTTATCCCACCGTATTTATCTGCTCGTGTGTGAAGATGGATGAGCATTAGAAAGCGCCAGCTGGTGAGTCATTCAGACAATGCAAAAATAATATCAGTGAAGCCCCCAAAAATTAGCTCTTAAAGTAAGTGGATATTACTCTTCTTTTGCTCAGAATTCATCACAATTGTCTTTGAAGCCTGTTTTACTCAACAACTCCTAGAACAAATTACTCTTTAATAGAACATATGGAGTGATGTACAGAACTTGTGTCTCTTTATCATTCATTAAATCCTTCAACATGGATCTGTCACCAGATTTCACAATACAAGCTGCATACATTATTTAATAGATATTCTGGACCTGATGAAGCTGATACACTTACTTTGAAAATCCAGGTCAAAATGGTCCTATAATTCTGATATTAACTTTTTATGAGTCCAGCTTTAGAGTGAGAGAGCTCATGAGTCCTAGTGTAGTCACTCTCTGCACACCTTGCCTTACTAGCAGCTGCAGCTTGTACTGAGCAGTGAGAGATTCAGGAACAGCAGGAGAGGATGTACACTGAAAAGCTTTCAGTCAGGCTAAGTCGGCAATGATTCAGCAGCAGCAGGGAGGAGGGTCACTAAGGAGCTTTCAGTCCAGCTAAGTGGGCAATGATTCAGCAGCAGCAGGGAGGAGGGTCACTAAGGAGCTTTCAGTTAAGCTTTGTGAACTGAGATTCATTCAAAGATCAGGAGCACATACTAGCCCTGTGTTTTCAGCTCTTTAGGCTGACTATGAAATGTATTTTAGAGTGGGACATCTGGAGGATATGTGTTACGTGCTCCTTCTGCCTTTATTAAAAATGTGTCAAGTTACCTGGTAATCAACATAACTGAGCTATCCTGGAGCTGACCACACTCATAACTCTGCTGTCTCGGAGAGATACTGTATTCCTGCATCAAGGTTCCAAATTGCCTAAACATCTCTGCTGTTCCTATATTTTCTCTCATTTTGGCTCTGCTGCATTTAGTGTTTTCAGCTTTGTTTATCCACATGCTGTCCTTGATGTTCCATGAGCTGTCCAACTAGTCCAGTCTTCGGCATCATCATATCTGGTCC
The DNA here is from genome assembly GCF_046119375.1 of Phyllobates terribilis. Lineage (NCBI taxonomy): Eukaryota > Metazoa > Chordata > Amphibia > Anura > Dendrobatidae > Phyllobates > Phyllobates terribilis. The sequence continues at coordinate 52,549,204 of NW_027362767.1, read as the reverse complement.
GTGCTGCTCATCCTGACCTAAGGCTAACAGTATCTACCTCTTATAGTGTGTCCATAACAGAGCTATATGGTTTCAGAAGCTCTAAGCCTTTGTAGCTAGTAAGACTATTAGGAACTTGGGTACTGTTACCACATATCGTTTATTGTGTACATTTAACACGTATTCTTGGTGGGTTCTTTGACCCTTACATTGCAATCAGAGTCTGTAAAATGCAGATGAAGCCATTCCAGTGGTCTCAGTAATGACTTCCATAACTGGTCATCACCTAGCATGCTCCTAAACGGAAGACCGGGATATCATATCCATTAAGTGTTCTTCCAAAAGGGATTTACACTTCCAGGAATTTCATTTTCTAAATACACTTAGAAAAATCCTGCTTTGTCCTCTACCCTGTCACATATATATAGAGCACATGATTTATATATTCCAAGCCTCTATTGGTGTTCCCATCGCGGCAGCCATTACCTATAGATGTCATCATAAAGAATTCCACACACAGCAGGAACCTATACTGGATTCCGATCATCCTTAATGGCTTGATTCGAAAACAGACAAATAATAACCAGCTGGATTATTCATCATTATGTCCTCTCGGTGCAGAGTAGAGATATACAAGATATCTAATCCCTACACTCTTGACTTGTGTCAATATAATCAGAGGTGATCTCTCATTGTGTTCACTGGAATCTTTAAGAAACATTTAAATATGGCAGCACCTTAACCCTCCAGGCGTATTTCTCTTTTTCACAAATCCTTTAAATTGTAGAAACTGTATTTTTTTGTCTTTATCCTATTACGTTTACTGGAACACATCTGCCGTTACCAAGCTGTCTGGGGATATTAATAGGAAAAGCACTTGCGTCTGGAAACGGAGCTGTGTTCTATCCATTTTATCAGCCGGCATGATCAAAAATTCATCTGTTTAGGTTCTTGTTTCAATCTTGTTAAAAATACTTATCTAATCACGTAACATCATGCGCTATAGATATCTCTTGTGGTTCAACATCAACTTTCCCATCTGTAGTAAATTACATCGGCTCCACTGAAAAGAGTTGTCTCTTAGTAGAAATGTCCTATTGGGTCATATTGTCGGATGCCAATCATTTGGCAATTTCTATTGAGTCAGGTTGATGCTACAAAGGTGGTCCAATAATTGGGATGACTTATTAGGTAAGCTTGAGGTTATGGAAAAGGATTATCAAGCTGGACCCTCAGTTGGATCAGGTTGAGGTTATGGATGAGTTCCATTAATTGAGGCTCTCTGTTGGGTCAGGCTGAGGATGTCTTTCACTTGGAACCTTCTATTAAGTCATATTGAGGTCAAAGATGTGGTCTGACAATTGGGACACTCTGTTAAACCAGGTTGAAGTTACAGAGGGGGTCCATTAATTAGAACCCTCTATTGAGATTACAGATAAGATCAGTTCATTTGCTCTCTCCTAGGTTCCGGATGAGGTTATGTAGAAGGTCCATTACCTGGAACCTTCTCTTAGGTCAGGTTAAGGTTACAGAGGAAGTCTATTAATTGGGACCCTGTTTGGTCAGGTTGAGATTACAGTGGGGGTCTGTCACTTGGAGCCCTCTATTAGGTAAAGCTGAGCTGATCCATTTATTGGGATCCTCTTAGGTCAAGTTGAGGTTATGGATAAGGTAAATTGATTCAGACCCTCTTATATCAGGATTAGTTTATAGGGGAAGTCCATTAATTGGTACTCCCTATTAGGTCAAGTTGAAGTTACAGAGGAGTTTCATCAATTAGGTCCTTCTGTTAGTTTAGGTTCAGGTTACAAAAGGGGTTCATCAGTTGCAGCCCTTAATTAGGCCAAGATGAGGTTATAGAGTTGATCCATTTATTGAAACACTCTTAAAGAGGTTGTCAACTTCTTTTACATTGATGGCGTATCCTTAGAATAGGTCAGCAATGTCTGATCGGCCGGGGTCCGACACCTGGCACCCCTGCCAATCAGCTGTTATAGGTGACAGCAGCTGTCGTCCGGAAGAATTTCCTTGCAAGGCTGGCCGTCCACTGATGGCCACTGATCGGCGGGGGTGCCGGATGTCGGATGAGGGCCATCAGTTGGAATCCATGATAATGTAATGGAGTTGAAGACCTCATATATTAGCCAGGTTGAAAGTCAAATTTCTATATCTCAGGACAAAGGTGGAATGGTTTTTGTTGCTCACCTCTGTCACACGCCTGCTCTCATAAGCAGGGGTGGAGCTGCTTATTATTATACACTGCACAGAACCTTCTTCCGGTTGTGTCCATCACGTAGCTACTTATTTGCTTCCCCGATGACATTAATTTACAGCATGAAATGCTCAGTGACATTTATAGAAAAGTAGTTTTTAAAGCTGCACTTCACCGGATACTTGTACGGTATTTTATCCGCCCGAATGGCTACATTGAATATCACTCTGAAATACTATGGCCAAATCCTCTACAATTACCGCATCCTCCACTGCACAATGCTCCAGACTTTCCGTCGAGCCCAACTTTTGCAGCTTGAAAGGATCTGCATGTTATCAGTAATTCATAGCACATTGCTTTAGATTCAGGCCAGCACACCTCAATCATTTCTCTGGCTACGCTCGTGTATGCTGCCTGAATATTATTGTAGGATAAGGGATATGCTCGGCCTCCTATCTGACCTAGATACTTTCCAGGCAATATTCCGCACTCAAGGGAACGTACCGGTTCCAGAGATTAAAATGACAGAGGCAAATCTCAGGCTGCAGTTGATAGAACGTTAACATGGAGAAGGATAAAAAAGCGTGACATCTATTAAAAAAATAATTTATCGCATTCAGGACAGTATATTCCATTTAACCCAAGCACCAATGGAGGAAATAAAAACATTCTAAAAGTAGACTGTTCCTTTATGATCTGACGTTATCAATTAGAAATTAAGATACACATTGTGCTGGATGACATACATATCTCCCAGACACTCATAGTGTACCGTCATACAGTGCACAGTCATCATACCATATATTCATCCAGACTGCTGTTATAGGGGGCTCCAGACCAGGGCGTCAGCGTACCCGGGCAAGTGCCGGGGCCGTGGACCATCAGGGGGGGCCACTCGTTATGGGGGCCCGGGCCGCTTCCCTGGCATCTCTGCAGGGCTGCCGGTGCTGTTCAAGCCCTGCTCTGCTACATGCAGCAGCAGCAGTGTGCGGTTAGTGTGCTGCTGCTCCACTAATCAGGCCCAGTGCTGTCACTTTCCAGACATGGCCGCGCGCTGTGCGCTGTGCGGCTGTGTCTGGTAGTAATGACATGCAGGGGCGACACTGCGCCTTTAATTGTGCTTCTGTGTCGCACCTGCCGCGTCATTACTACCAGACAAAGCCGCACAGCGCACAGCGCGCGGCCATGTCTGGAAAGTGACAGCACTGGGCCTGATTAGTGGAGCAGCAGCACATTGACCGCACACTGCTGCTGCTGCATGTAGCAGAGCAGGGCTTGAACAGCACCGGCGGTCCTGCACAGATGCCGGGGAAGCGGCGCGGGCCCTGACGGCGAGTGGGCCCCCCTAATGGTCCAGAGCCATGTGACACACCTGAGGCCATGCACTGCCACCTGACTGAGGAGCTGGATGGGACACAGGGCAGGGGGCAGGTGAGCGAGCTTCCCCAATCCCCATATAAAAAATATTTCTTATGTGTGTGTGCATGTATGATGTGAATGTCTGTGTATGTCAGTGTGTATGACTGTGTATACAGTACAGACCAAAAGTTTGGACACACCTTCTCATTTAAAGATTTTTCTGTATTTTCATAACTATGAAAATTGTACATTCACACTGAAGGCATCAAAACTATGAATTAACACGTGGAATTATATACTTAACAAAAAAGTGTGAAACAACTGAAAATATGTCTTATATTCTTGGTTCTTCAAAGTAGCCACCTTTTGCTTTGATGACTGCTTTGCACACTCTTGGCATTCTCTTGATGAGCTTCAAGAGGTAGCCACCGGAAATGGTTTTCACTTCACAGGTGTGCCCTGTCAGGTTTAATAAGTGGGATTTCTTGCCTTATAAATGGGGTTGGGACCATCAGTTGTGTTGTGCAGAAGTCAGGTGGATACACAGCTGATCTTCCTACTGAATAGACTGTTAGAATTTGTGATATGGCAAGAAAAAAGCAGCTAAGTAAAGAAAAACGAGTGGCCATCATTACTTTAAGAAATGAAGGTCAGTCAGTCCGAAAAATTGGGAAAACTTTGAAAGTGTCCCCAAGTGCAGTTACAAAAACCATCAAGCGCTACAAAGAAACTGGCTCACAAGATGACCGCCCCAGGAAAGGAAGACCAAGAGTCACCTCTGCTTCTGAGGATAAGTTTATCCGAGTCACCAGCCTCAGAAAACGCAGGTTAGCAACAGCTCAGATTAGATATCAGGTCAATGCCACACAGAGTTCTAGCAGCAGACACATCTCTACAACTGTTAAGAGGAGACTTTGTGCAGCAGGCCTTCTTGGTAAAATAGCTGCTAGGAAACCACTGCTATGGACATGCAACAAGCAGAAGAGACTTGTTTGGGCTAAAGAACACAAGGAATGGACATTACACCAGTGGAAATCTGTGCTTTGGTCTGATGAGTCCAAATTTGAGATCTTTGGTTCGAACCACCGTGTCTTTGTGCGACGCAGAAAAGGTGAACGAATGGACTCTACATGCCTGGTTCCCACCGTGAAGCATGGAGGAGGAGGTGTGATGGTGTGGGGGTGCTTTGCTGGTGACACTGTTGGGGATTTATTCAAAATTGAAGGTATACTGAACCAGCATGGCTACCACAGCATCTTGCAGCGGCATGCTATTCCCTCCGGTTTGCGTTTAGTTGGACCATCATTTATTTTTCAACAGGACAATGACCCCAAACACACCTCCAGGCTGTGTAAGGGCTATTTGACCAAGAAGGAGAGTGATGGGGTGCTACGCCAGATGACCTGGCCTCCACAGTCACCAGACCTGAACCCAATTGAGATGGTTTGGGGTGAGCTGGACCGCATGTGAGCCAGTTTCTTTGTAGCACTTGATGGTTTTTGCAACTGCACTTGGGGACACTTTCAAAGTTTGCCCAATTTTTCGCACTGACTGACCTTCATTTCTTAAAGTAATGATGGCCACTTGTTTTTCTTTACTTAGAATTTGTATTATGGCAAGAAAAAAGCAGCTAACAGTTTATTCAGTAGGACTATCAGCTGTGTATCCACCAGACTTCTGCACAACACAACTGATGGTCCCAACCCCATTTATAAGGCAAGAAATCCCACTTATTAAACCTGACAGGGCACACCTGTGAAGTGAAAACCATTTCCAGTGACTACCTCTTGAAGCTCATCAAGAGAATGCCAAGAGTGTGCAAAGCAGTCATCAAAGCAAAAGGTGGCTACTTTGAAGAACCTAGAATATAAGACATATTTTCAGTTGTTTCACACTTTTTTGTTAAGTATATAATTTCACATGTGTTAATTCATAGTTTTGATGCCTTCAGTGCGAATGTACAATTTTCATAGTCATGAAAATACAGAAAAATCTTTAAATGAGAAGGTGTGTCCAAACTTTTGGTCTGTACTGTATATATTTATGTCTGTTTTATATGTGATTTAAGAATGTGTTCAAATATGTATGTGTATGTATCTGTGCGTTTCTGCGTATTGTGTGTGTATATATCTGTGTACCATGTTAATGTGTGTATGTGTGTGCATGCCTGCATACCGTGTGCATGCGCATGTCTGTGCACTGTGTGTGCATGTCTGCATATTGTGTGCGTGTCTGCGTATTGTGTGTGTGTCTGCATATTGTGTGTGTGTCTGTGTCTGCGCATAGTGTGTGTGTCTGTGTCTGCTTATTGTGTGTGTGCGTGTCTGCGTATTGTGTGTGCGTGTCTGCGTATATTGTGTGTGTGTGTTTGCGTATTGTGTGTGTGTCTGTGTATAATGTGTGTCTGCGTATATTTTGTGTCTGCGTATTGTGTGCGTGTCTGCGTATTGTGTGTGCGTGTCTGCGTATATTGTGTGTGTTTGCGTATTGTGTGTGTGTCTGCATATTGTGTGTGTGTCTGTATATTGTGTGTGTGTCTGTGTCTGTATATTGTGTGTGTGTCTGTGTCTGCGCATTGTGTGTGTGCGTGTCTGCGTATTGTGTGCGTGTCTGCGTATATTGTGTGTGTGTGTGTGTTTGCTTATTGTGTGTGTGTCTGCGTATTGTGTGTGTGTGTCTGCGTATTGTGTGTGTGTCTGCATATATTTTGTGTCTGCGTATTGTGTGCGTGTCTGCGTTTTGTGTGCGTGTCTGTGACGCACCCCTGGGCCTGTGTCGCGCAGCGTTGCGCACGCGGGAGCTTACCCGGAGCCGGATCTGTTGAGGGTTGTAGTCTCGTGGCAGTGACCCGGTCCGTGCCCAGGGAGTCAGACTAAGTGGCGCTGTATTAGCGGTAGATGTTGGACGACTACGCCACCCGTTGAATGCAGCGAAGGAGCTGCCGCTGCAGGGCAGACCGCTGAGGCCGGTGGTAGGATTGTGCAGCGTGATAGTATCACCCCCAACGGGAGGGGTATGGCCTCAGGGCAGCCGACGTGGATGATGGGGTAGCAGGAATCACTCAAAGACGATGCGGTGTAATTCAGGGTCTTTACTGGTGATAAAGATAGACCCTCCCGGAGTACTGGCTAGCGATCGGGGCCTGGTCAGTCCTTGAGCAGATGGGATCTCCCCTGGCCAGGCGGAGTTGTAGGCCTCCCAAACTGACTGTACTCTTCTGGCTACCTTGCTAGAGGCGGGTATAAGTAGCCCACGTCCCTGAGTGTACCGTGTGGTGCTCACCCGTATGGCCGGTGACTCGGGGCCTTCTAGTGGCGTCCGCTCCACGACGGCGGTGCTGGTCCCACGCGTGTGACCGTGCCTTAGGGTTCCTTGGCCAGAGGACCTGAAATCCCCTGCCGGGCGGTTTCTGCTGCTGGGTAAGGATTAGTCCCCACAGCCTCGGACTCCGGGTCCGGTGATAGCTTCTCAGTCAGGGCGAGCTCTGCAGCTGCCAGCCCCTGACTCCTTATAGCACTGCTCCCACAGAGCTCCTGATGTTCTTTTCCTATATCTGCTTCTCTTCTCTGTCTCTACTTCTTCTCTACTCACTAACCCTGCCTCAGCCCTAGGTTTATGTAGGGGAAGTCCTTCCCCTCCCAGGACTGGGCAGGAGGTGTGGCATGCATAGGATTCCTGACCAAGAGACCTCCCACCTGCTCTCAGACATAACATTGCTGTTACTGTGGAAACCAGACCCCTGGGGTGCCACATTCCCCCCTAGTGAAATTTAGTACTCCGGGACTAAACATATTTTTAAACATAACAAGGTATAAACAATAATAGTACAATAAGAAAAACATATAAAGATGATCACGGCGTGTCCGCAACCGGGTGCAGTTTTTGAAGAAAAGCAAGGTGTCCATTTCACCAAAACAGGGAGACGTAACCAGGTAGGGGTCTGTCCTGCCCCGAGTCCTTAACAGTCTTTAGTCCATGCCTAGGTTACGCTCCAACCATGTACAAGGATTCCCGGTAAATCCACCAAGGACTCCTATAAATAACTAGAAACACATAATTATACACAAGCAACAAGAAAAACAGGTAACCACAAATAAAACAATTTATACACTTCAAATCCTCCAACGTGTGGGTAACTGGCCTCTAGTGGCCCTAGTGGACCTACGGAGCTGACTGTCTAGCCCTGAACTACAGGGTGTAGGAGCTGTCAAGGGTAAACTGGGCAGCTGTCTACCGGCTCTTTGGCTCACTAGGGGTACGGCAGGCTCACTATAAGCAGAGGGTTGATCCTCCTGTTCTGCTTGTGTGGAGTCTTCTGCCTCCTGGACCGGCTGCTCTTCCAGCTCTACCTGTTGCTCCGTAGGCACTTGGGATGCTGGTTGGAGGAACGTGAGGACGGGTACCACAACTGCACCATTGACTTGAGTCCAGGACCGAGGGAAGTCTCCGAGCACAGTACTAACCATATCTTCCCTTTCCTCTACGGGTCGATGGTCTTCTTGTTCCTCTTCAGGGTTCCGTAGCTGTTCAGGACACTTCTTCAGGTGATCCCGGGATACAATGGCTATGGTCTCCCCTCCGTCTTTACTGATGGTACAGACTTTCGGGTTCTCGTGGCTTGAGGGCAGTACGGTGTACGGGTCCTTCTCCCACTGGTCGTCCAACTTGTGGAGCCGTCTTTTCCTCTTCAAGACCTGCTCTCCGGGTACCAGGGGAACAGCGGGAGCATACTGGTTGTAAGTTTTCTCTTGTCTTTCCCTAGCCTGACAGAGACTTCGCTCCACGCTCTCCTGTACTTTCCGGTACTGCTGCTGCCTCTCTGTGTCCCAGTCTGCCTCTGGTGAAGTGTCCTCGGGTGTCAGGACTCCCATTTCCAGGTCAACAGGTAACTTACCAGGTCTCGCCCTCATTAGGTAAGCCGGGGTACAGTTGGTGGAACCTACCGGGATGTGGTTGTATAGGTCCACCAGATCGGGCAGCTTCTCAGGCCACAGACTGCGTTCTTCCAGGGGCAACGTTTTCAGGAGATCCATTACCACCTGGTTCATTTTCTCACAAAGTCCGTTAGTTTGCGGATGATAGGGTGTCGTCCTTATCTTCCGGCAGCCATACAGATTGCAGAATTCCTGGAAGACCTCCGCTTCAAAGGCAGGTCCCTGGTCCGTCAGCACTTGGTCCGGGTACCCGTGTGGGCGGCAGAAGTGCTGCTGGAAGGCTCTAGCTGCTGTTTGAGCCGTTAAGTCCTTAACGGGGACGACAACCAAGAACCGGGAGTAATGATCCACGATGGTTAACGCGTAGACGTAGCCACTTCTGCTTGGGGTCAGTTTTACATGATCCAAGGCTACCAGTTCCAACGGCTGCCGGGTGACGATGGACTGCAGGGGAGTCTTCTGGCTGGCACGGTCCTTCCTTCTTAGGTTGCACGTGCCACAGTCTCTGCACCACCTCTCGATGGTTCCCCTAATGCCTACCCAGTGGAACCGCCCACGCAGCAGGAACTCCAGCTTCTTCCATCCGAAGTGTCCAGCCCCGTCGTGGTATGCTTCCATCACCATGGCTGCGTCTCTCCGTGGCACCACTACTTGCCAGATTAGTTCATGCGTCCGGGAGTTAACCATTCTGCGGCACAACTTCCCCTTGTAAAGGAACAGTCGACTCTTCTCTGCCCACAGTTGCTTGGCTTCCTCCGGAGTGTCTGGGTCAAGGCGAGCCTCTGGCCGAGTCAGCATCTCCTTCACCAGCCGGACGGCAGGGTCACTGTCTTGCGTTTCCTCCCAGTTGTAGTGAGGCAAGGGGTTAAACGTAGCGGCTTGCTTACTCCTTACCCGATGGGAATACTGGATAGTCCCATGACGGTGGAACGCGGGTAGTTCGACTTCTTCCAGTCCCTCTGGATCTTCTCCTACGTCCGGTAGGTTTGGCATCCTGGACAGGGCGTCCGCGTTGGTATTGGAGCGTCCTGCCCGGTATTTGATTGTGAACTCGTAGTTGGACAGACGGGCCATCCATCTCTGCTCTAGGGCACCGAGTCTTGCCGTGTCCAGGTGTGTCAACGGGTTGTTATCCGTGTACACGGTGAACCGGGAAGAAGCGAGGTAGTGCTTAAAGCGTTCGGTGACTGCCCACACCACTGCCAGGAACTCTAGCTTAAATGAGCTGTAATTCTCAGGGTTTCTTTCGGTGGATCGCAGTTTTCGGCTAGCGTAAGCGATTACTCGTTCTTTCCCCTGCTGGATCTGGGACAGTACGGCTCCTAGCCCGATGTTACTTGCGTCGGTGTAGAGGATAAAGGGCTGGCTGTAATCAGGGTACGCCAGGATTTCATCCCCCGTGAGGGCCATCTTCAGCTGGCGGAACGACTCTTCTTCTAACTTCTCCCATTTGAAGGGCGGCTTCTGGTTCTTGGCCTTCCGGGACTGGCCTATCAGGAGGTCCTGCATAGGAGCTGCCTTTTTGGTGAAACCGGGGATGAATCTGCGGTAATAGCCTACCAACCCGAGGAACTGCCGCACTTCCTTTACACTGGAGGGACTTGGCCATTCCTTAATTGCGGTGATCTTATCAGGGTCGGAAGCCACTCCGTCAGCGCTCACCACGTGTCCCAGGTACTGCACCTTTGGTTTCAAGAGGTGACACTTGGAGGGTTTTACCTTTAAGCCGTAGCTTGCCAGAGCTTCGAACACTTCCGCCAGGTGTTTCAGGTGGTCCTCATAAGTCTTGGAATATACGATGACATCGTCCAGGTACAACAGGACCGTCTCGAAGTTTCTGTGGCCCAGACAGCACTCCATTAATCGTTGGAAGGTTCCCGGTGCGTTGCAGAGTCCGAACGGCATACAGGTAAACTCGCTAAGTCCCATCGGGGTGGTGAATGCGGTCTTCTCCCGGTCCGCCTCTGCTACAGGAACTTGCCAGTACCCGCTAGTGAGATCCAAGGTAGAGAAGAAGTTAGCAGATCTTAAAGCAGCCAAAGACTCCTCTATCCTTGGTAAGGGGTACGCATCCTTGTGTGTGATACGGTTAATTTTCCGGTAATCTACACACATCCTCATGGTGTTGTCTTTCTTTTTGACTAAGACTAGTGGAGCTGCCCAGGGGCTACAGCTATCCCTGATCACCCCAGCCTCCTTCATGTCCCTAAGCATCCCCTTGGCGTGTTGGTAGTGTGCAGGGGGTACGGGTCGATACCTCTCTTTTATAGGAAGATGGTCTCCCGTGGGGATGTGGTGTTCTACCCCCTTGACTCGCCCGAAGTCTAACGGGTGTTTACTAAACACTCTCTCGTACTCTTGAACCACCCGATAGACTCCCTGTTTCTGGTGTGAGGGAGTGGAGTCAGTACCCAAATGTAGTTGCTGACACCAGTCCTCCATTGTTTCCTTAGAGCCGTTACCTTCCTCCGGGGAAGATGGAGGCAAGGGTTCTACGGACTGTATGGAATTTTGATTGATGGTATACAATTTGGCTAGCGTGGCATACCGGGGCAGGTACACTTCCCTCTTCCCGATATTTATTATGCGAACGGGCACCCTCCCATGGCGTACATTGACCACCCCCCGTGCTGTCAAAATGGTGGGCCTACTGTCTGAGTAAACTGGTTCTACCATTGCCTGGTAATCTCTACCTCTCAGACCAATAGCTGCCCGGCACCAAATCATCATTTCACTTTTTGGGGGCATGGCAATAGGGAAAGGGTCACACATTCTTACGCTACCAATCTCACCACCGGAGAGTTCTATCTGTTGCCGTCGCATCAGTGCCTGGATCTCTTTCTGGAGCACTCGCTGCTGGCCGGAGCTGGCGTTCTTGGCAACCTGTTGTAAAAGGAAAATCACCTCTGCAAGACAATTTTCAATTACATTAGTTCCTAGAGTTATCTTTGGGTGACTTTCGTGTTTGTCAATGTCTACAATGATCAGTCCCTGTGCTGCCAGTTCGACCCTACCGATTTTAATGGTCACCTCTTTAAATCCAATCTGTGGCACGGGCTGACCATTGCTGGCGATGATACTCAAGTCGTCGTCAGGGTAGCGGGTGATATCCGAGTCATTCCAGTACTGCTTGAAGAGCACGTACGGGATAGTGGTAACCTGTGACCCGGTGTCCAGTAGGGCACTCATGGGGATGCCATCCAGTACCACGGGCAAGACTGGACGTCCTCCCACATATTTGTCGCGCCAGTTCGATGGGCCTGATGATCTTTTTCCTGGGGTTTGGCCCTCTACCCCAGGTTGTGCCAGTTTAAAGGACAGTACCTTGCCATATGTCCGGGTTGATTGCAGCGGCGGCAGATGGGTTGTCCGTCCTCGTTGTATCGGTCGCTGGGTCTTCCTCTGGCTGGTGGGGTCCTCCTTGGTCGACGCCACGGGATGTCCTCCGGTCCGGATGCCAGCTGGATCCTCCCTGGAGTGGAAACCTGTAAAGACTGCACAGTTCGGGTTAGCGCGGCAACGCTTTTAGCTAGCTCTTGGACCTGATGGTGCAGGTCTGGAGCCGGGTCATTGTTCAAAGCCTGCGCATCAGCTCCCACAGGCCCTGCCGACAAGGGTGCCGCCTCCTGCTGGTAAGTGGTAGTGGGGCGTCTGTGGGTCACAACGCCACCTGGTGCCGGTTCTCGGAGCACCCGGATGGCTCTGTCCTTGAACTGTGCAAATCCCAGATGAGGGTCCTGTAAGGCCATGGCCCGCAACTGGGTTCGGTGGGCATTGCAATATAAACCCTCTATAAATTGTTCAGTCAACAGCCTGTCCTCGTCTCCCACGCCGTCAGGGTCGGTCTGCTTAATGGCTCTCAGGGCCTCTTGTAGGTTCAGGGCATAGTCCCTTATACTCTCATGTGCCCGCTGTTTGCACCCGTAGAATCTAAGCTTGATCTCGGCTGAGGTGCGGGTATCAAAGGTGTCCCTCAGCCGGGTTAGTATCTCTGCGACAGTCCTCCTCCCAGGTGGCCCGGACTTTACCTCCCTTTGGGCTGCCCCGGTTAATTGGGCCACCAGGATGCTCACTTTTTGCTCCTCTGTGAGGGGATACACCTGGAAGAGGCTATCCAGCTTTTCTCTAAAGTCATGCAGGGTATGTGACTCCCCTGAGTACTGGGGTAGCCAGGCTGCCCCGGGATATAGGGCAAGGTGAAAGGCATGACCGCAACAGCGGTGGCGCTGGCGAGGGTTGAAGCGGTGAAGCTCTCCTCCGTATCCGACATCCTTCTCCCCCCTAGTGGACCGTGGCCTACCTTGCGATGATCCTCTTCCGTAGGCCGCGGCTCCGCAGTGGATCGTCAGGGTTGAGGACCTTCCGTCGCGCTCCTGTGACGTTGGCGTCTGCTGGGCTCCTTCCAGGACCTTACGCAACGTCCGGACATGAGGCGGGGCTTCAGTTCTCGCGCGCTTTCGGAGTCCACGCCCCTCTTCTTCCCGCGCGGCGTCTTCAAGATGGTGTCCAACGGCGGGAAAACTCCACGGATGGCGGGAAGAAGGCAGAAGATGGCGCCGGATGGCGGGAAAACTTCGCGGATGGCGGGAAGAAGACAGAAGATGGCGCCGGATGGCGGGAATCTTCACCACTGGTAAGTTTGAACAGTCTTTTTCAGGCACGCAGTACCCGGTGGTTGCGGGCACGAGATCCTGCCGACTACGCCAAAAGTTGACGCACCCCTGGGCCTGTGTCGCGCAGCGTTGCGCACGCGGGAGCTTACCCGGAGCCGGATCTGTTGAGGGTTGTAGTCTCGTGGCGGTGACCCGGTCCGTGCCCAGGGAGTCAGACTAAGTGGCGCTGTATTAGCGGTAGATGTTGGACGACTACGCCACCCGTTGAATGCAGCGAAGGAGCTGCCGCTGCAGGGCAGACCGCTGAGGCCGGTGGTAGGATTGTGCAGCGTGATAGTATCACCCCCAACGGGAGGGGTATGGCCTCAGGGCAGCCGACGGGGATGATGGGGTAGCAGGAATCACTCAGAGACGATGCGGTGTAATTCAGGGTCTTTACTGGTAATAAAGATAGACCCTCCCGGAGTACTGGCTAGCGATCGGGGCCTGGTCAGTCCTTGAGCAGATGGGATCTCCCCTGGCCAGGCGGAGTTGTAGGCCTCCCAAACTGACTGTACTCTTCTGGCTACCTTGCTAGAGGCGGGTATAAGTAGCCCACGTCCCTGAGTGTACCGTGTGGTGCTCACCCGTATGGCCGGTGACTCGGGGCCTTCTAGTGGCGTCCGCTCCACGACGGCGGTGCTGGTCCCACGCGTGTGACCGTGCCTTCGGGTTCCTTGGCCAGAGGACCTGAAATCCCCTGCCGGGCGGTTTCTGCTGCTGGGTAAGGATTAGTCCCCACAGCCTCGGACTCCGGGTCCGGTGATAGCTTCTCAGTCAGGGCGAGCTCTGCAGCTGCCAGCCCCTGACTCCTTATAGCACTGCTCCCACAGAGCTCCTGATTAGTGTTGAGCCACCCCCGTAGTGTTCGAGTTCGGTTCGGTTCGTCGAACACCCGTGTGTTCGCCGAACTGTTCGTCGAACTGTTCGTCGAACACCTTCGAACACCGTTAAAACCAATGGCAGGCAAACAAAAACACATAGAAACAGATAGAAAACACCTTCAAAGGTGTCCAAAAGCTGACAAACTGCTCAGAAGACACAACTAACACATGGAAAAGTGACAAGTACATATAGTCATGCGAAAATAAAAGAGGTGGAGGAGTAAAAGGAGGGGGAGACACAGATATAGGCATGTCATGCCCTTCTAAAATCCAAAAAGTGAGAAGCCGACACGGCCAGTCCGCTCCTGCCCGTGCCACCTCCGTGTCGCCGGGTTTGTGCCAGAGCCGCGGTGAACCCTGATGGCCAGCCCCCCTCTCCCAATACTGGTGCCTGTCCGCTGGTGGGTCGAGCGAGCCCCCCTGTGGTGGAGGCAGCTCTAAGCTTTTTAATTTAAATTGTCTCTCTAATTTGAATGAATACACTTTAAATCCATTTACAAGGATCTATTGGAGGGCAAGTCTCATGCCAGCAGCCGCGTAATTCCAGCTCCAGTAGCGTCCACTAAAGCTGCTGCAGTTAAAAAGCTTTTATAAGGATCGAGCTCGGCTGTCCACCGCAAGGCATCCTACTGCCAGTCCCAGCCCCTATGCCTTGGGGTGCCTCCTGATGCTCTTCACTGAGTATCCCATGGTCCCGAAGCATTTCCTTTGAAAAAATTAAGTGTCTAAACTACAGGTGGTGTAGCTTGCTTAACAGCCGGGATAATCCGCTGACTAGCAGACACTGCTACTAGGCACAAAGTATTTCCTGGGCTAGATGCAGTTAAAAATTTGTAATTAGATACTCTCGTTGGATGCTGAGAAAGCATTCCATAGAGTCTCCTGGCACGCCATATATGATTCTCTTAAAAAGCTTGGGGTAGGGGTCTAGGGGACCCTTTTATAGCCAAAATCACGGCCCTGTATCGCAATACGTCACCTAGGCTGAAGATAAATGGAACTGTAGCACCCTGAGGGCTCGGTTGCTACAGACGTATTGCACCTCACCCAGAGGTGTGATATCTCACTCTCAGGTAAGGATGGAGTGTGGATCAGGACCCGACACCTGCATGCATTACACCACATTGCCGTGGGGCAGGGTGACCAATATGCCCCTGAGATGGGCACGACAGTCCCTGTCCCTGGCTGGAGTGGGGGGAGGGAACACTGAGGAAGGGGAACCCTGTAGTGCAGGAGCAGGGAGGAAGCAGTTCCTGGGTGCATTGAGAAGGGAGTATAAAAGGTGGGCACCATCTTAGTTCAGTGCAGAGAAGTCTGAGCAGAAGTGGCAGGGAGCAGGGGCTCTGCATGAGCTCTGCTCCGGAGGCGGGCCTAGTAACAGAGGCCCAGGCCTGGAAGAGGGAGAAGGAAGGAAGAGGAGCGGAGAAGGCTCCAGGAACGAGGAATGAAGGGATCCCAGGGGTGCGGACGGGCGAGTCGCCACCGCACGCCCGAATCCACCTGCGTGGAGGGGTCAGGCCAAAGGGGGAGACCGGTCCCCGAACTAGTGGAGGCAGGAAACGACCCTCAGCTAGAAACCGGAGGCTCTGACATTTTATGTGGCGCAGCCCCTCGCTATACCCGCTAGGAAGGCACCACATAGGGTCAGGGAAACTGGCGCCAAGTTTACCAAGAGGAGGCCCGAGGCAGCCGGACAGAAGTGTTGGTAAGAAAGGCCAGACAAAGGACACACAAAGGGGGTCCTGTGAAGTGCTCCAAAGTTATCTGGGAGTTGTCTGAGCCCCTCACCTGGTGAGCACAGTACGACGTGGGCAGCCGTTACCTGCAGACGTGGTCTGGATAATAAGAACTGTGAGTAAAGGCCCTGGACTGCATCACTGACTCCGTGTCGTTACTGCTGCTGCCCTGCACCATCACCCCCATCCTCCGCATACACTGCCCTGAGGCTATACTCCTCCCGTGGGGAGTTATGCTACGCTCTGCTGCACCCACAACACCAGCCTCAGCGGTCTGCCCTGTAGCGGCGGTTCACTCTGACCGCAATCCACGGGTGGCGTAGTCGGACATTTAAACATCAAAACCACATAAATAGTTCCGCCACTGGTTTGACCGCCCTGAGCCACGGAACCGGGTCGCCGCCACGAAGACTACAACCACCAGCATCCACCAAAAAGGGTCCGGCTCCGGGTGTCCCAAGGCCCAGGGGGTGCGTCAGAACATTTTCATCACCTTTCACAATCACCAATGGGACAAGGCAGGGATGTCCTCTGTCCCCTCTCTTATACATCCTAGTGACGGAGCACCTGCTCTCATCAATTCGCCATAACCCCAATATTAGGTGGATTGAGGTGGGAGGCACCGAGTACAAGTGCTCTGTATTTGCTGATGATGTCCTAGTATATATCACTCAATCACATATATCCATCCATGCTGTTATGGCTGAAATAGATCACTTTGTTACATGTTAAAATTTTAAAATCAATGCAGCGAAGTCTGAGGCCCTCGATGTCTCCCTCCCCAAATCCATATAGGATTCCATCCAGTCCAACTTTCCCTTTGCCTGGCCCTCACAGGGTATCAAATACTTAGGAATTCCTATTCATAGAGACCTCTCCCATCTATGTTATCTTAATTTTGGGCCCTTTATTGAACAACTCCATACAGACCACGGTTGGCAAGTTAGAACTGTAAGATTCACTACGTGAACCGCTGGTGTTTTGTGGAAAAGCACATGTACACCGCGTTCCAAATTATTATGCAAAAAGTGTTTAGGAGTGATAAGGGAAGAATTTGTTTGTTTGTCAGTTAAACTCATTGATGGTGATGTGTGTCAGGGCTCTTTATATCACTGTAAGCAATTGCAGACACCTGTGCTAATTAGTTTGGCAGGTGTGTCCAATGAAAGGCAAGACTACTTAAGAAGGCTCTCTCACATTATTAAGCAGCCTACATTTTCTGCCAAAATGGGAAAGAAAAAGGATGTGTCGGCTGCTGAGAAGCAACAAATTGTGGAGTGTTTAGGTCAAGGCATGACTACAATCAACATTGTGCGATGATCAGGATGAAGTGTCTTGGCAATCAAGAAGTATGTAGCTGATTCACAGTACACACGTGTGCGTGCTGATAAGGGCAAATTGAGGACTCTTTCCTACAGGCAATTACGTCAGGTTGAAAGAGCAGCGGCAAAAAAGCCTTGTCATAGCAGCAGACAAGTTTTTGAAGCTGCTTGTGCCTCCAACGTCCCCCGAACAACAAGATGCAGGGTCCTTCAGAGGTTTGCAGCTGTGCATACGCCATCCTGTCGACCTCCTCTATCCACTTCACACAAGCAGAAACGGCTCCAGTGGGCCAAACATTACATGAAGACTGATTTCAAAACTGTTTTGTTCACGGATGAGTGCCGTGCAGCGCTCGATGGTCCAGATGGATGGAGTGGAGGATGGCTGGTTGATGGACACCCCACGCAAACACGGCTACAGCGCCAACAAGGAGGAGGTGGAGTAATGTTTTGGGCTGGAATCATGGGGAGAGAGATTGTCGGCCCCTTTAGGATCCCTGAAGGCGCTAAAGATGAACTCCATAATGTATGTGGATTTTCTCAAACAGCACTTCCTGCCATGGTTCAAGAAGAAGAACCGTGTATTTCACAGCAAGATCATTTTTCTGCATGATAATGCACCATCTCATGCTGCACATAAAACATCTGCATCTCTGGCTGATATGGGCATAAAAGGGGACAAACTTATGGTGTGACCCCCATGCTCCCCTGACCTCTACCCCATTCAGAACCTTTGGAGCATCATTAAAAGGAGTGTCTATGATGGCGGGAGGCAGTTCACATCTAAGCAACAGCTCTGGGAGGGTATTCTGTCCTCATGCAAAACAATTGAAGCAGAAACCATCCAAAACCTGACAAATTCAATGGACGAGAGAGTTCAGAAGCTCCTTTCGAACAAGGGGTCCTATGTGAAAATGTAACATCACCTAGAATAAAGTTTTGAGTTGAAAACTGTTTGATTTCAGTTTCTAACAACCTGCTAATGCTTATAATTTCAAAAATGACCATTTTTTTGGTCTTTATTAAAATGAAAAGGTTGATCGAAAAGTTTGGGGGATCTAAGAGTGTGGCAACCCAGTAGTCATGATTACTTCGAATTCTGACAATATGAGGGTCATGCTGCAGGTAGTGCAGCAAGAAGGCACTTATGTGTCTTGCGCATCTCGGAGCCCCAAAATTATTTTCCGGGCTAGATGCAGCTAAAAATTATTTTTAATTTTAAATCTGGTGGAGCTTATTATAGATGGCCTAATAGGATCAGTGCTGCACACTGCTACAAAGCCCAAATTATTTTCCAGTCAAGATACAGATAAACATGATTAGTAATTTGAAAGCTTAAAACGTTTGGTAGGGTGATTTTAACCAATCATCAAGCTTTTACTCTCCCCAGGATGACACAGGGGTAGAAAAGTCGTTTCGGATCCATGATTTGTTAATCTTTATGAACGTGAGTCTGTCTACATTATCAGTGGAGAGCCGCGTGCGCTTATCTGTCAGCACACCACCAGCAGCGCTGAACACACGTTCAGACAGAACGCTGGCTGCGGGGCATGACAAGATCTCCAAGGCGTAAGTGGCTAGCTCCGGCCATTTATCCAGATTGGAAGCCCAAAAAGAGCAAGGGTCCAGTGACACAGTCGTGGCTTCAATGTTTACTTGGAGATACTCCTGTACCATCGTCTCTAGGTGTTGACTATGTGTCAGACTTCTTGTCTCCTGTGGCCTTGCAAAGGATGGGCTAAAAAAGTGGTGAAATGATTCCGCAAAATTGATGTTACCAGCAGATACTGTGGTTCTGTTACGGTTTGAGTGCTGAACACTTGACGGTCCCACGGTTGGCAAGTTGGAACTGTGAGATTCACTACGTGCACCACTGGTATTTTGTGGAAAAGCACATGTAATATTCTGCAACAGTCTCTGCTGATACTCCTGCATGCGTGCATCCCTTTCTATGGCAGGAATAATTTCTGCAAATTTACTTTTGTACCGGGGATCTAACAGTGTGGCAACCCAGTAGTCAGGATTATTTCTAATTCTCACAATTCGAGGGTCATGTTGCAGGTAGTGCAGCAAGAAGGCAATCATGTGTGTTGCGCATCCAGGAGCACCAAGTCCCTGTTGTGTTGGTGGCGAGGTAACAATCATGCTTCCTTCCTCTGTCCTCTCCCCCCAACCTCGCACAACAGAAATGTGATCAAGGTCTCCCTCATCTGATGAGTCTTCCATCAGTTCGTCCTCCACTTCTTCCTGGGCTCCTGCACCTTCCTCACTAGTTTGGCTGCTACCATGCGCCCTGGTAAAACCATCTCCCCCACCCTCACATGCCTGCCGCCTTGGTGCTGCCGACCTTCTGGACCTTGCAGATGTTAGCCCTTCCGCATACAACTCCTCCTCCTCTACTTCCTCCACCTCCTCTTGTGCCACCACCTGACTCCGAATTCTGTTTAACATGTGCTCCAGCATGTAAATCACCGGAATAGTCATGCTGATAATGGCATCGTCAGCACTAAACATCTTCGTCGCCATTTCAAAACTGTGCAGAAGGGTGCATAGGTCCCTGATCTGAGACCACTCCTCCAGCGTGATTTGCCCCACCTCTGAATCTCGTTGGCCCAGGCTATACGTCAGAACGTATTGCACCAGGGCTTGTCGGTGCTGCCACAGTCGCTGCAACATGTGCAGAGTTGAATTCCACCGGGTAGGCACATCGCATTTTAGCCGGTGAAGTGGCAGGCCCAACGACTTCTGTAGAGATGTAAGTCGCTGAGCTGCGGGATGCGAACGGCGGAAGTGAGCACACAGCGACCGTGCCCTCTGCAGAAGGCCATCTAGTCTGGGATAGTGGGCTAAAAATTGCTGGACAACCAGGTTCAACACGTGAGCCATACAAGGCACGTGTGTGACATTGCCCCGGCGAAGGGCCGCACCCAGGTTTGCAGCATTGTCGCACACGGCCTTCCCTGGTTTCAGGTCCAGTGGAGACAACCATTCATGAAATTGGTTCTCCAGAGCTGACCACAACTCCTCAGCTGTGTGACTCACATTTCCCAGACATTTCAATGTAAAAACCGCCTGATGACGTTGAACCCTACTGCCAGCATAGTAAGGAGGTGTGCAGGATCCCTTCTGCGCAGTTAGAAAGCTTGTGGCATGACCAGACAGGCTTTGGGTGCAGGTGGAAGACCGAGAGGAGGTTGAGGAGGCAGAAGCAGTGGAGGAACTTTGACATAAAGAGGATTGACGGACAACTCGTGGGGACGGCAAGACTTGGACAGCAGCCCCTTGTCCTGCTGTCACCATAGTTACCCAGTGCCCAGTCAGCGACATGTAACGCCCCTGTCCATGCCTACTCGTCCAAGTGTCTGTGGTGAAATGCACCCTGTCACACACACAGTTTCTCAAAGAAGCGGTGATGTTGTGTGCGACATGCTGGTGGAGCGCAGGCACACCTTTCTTTGAGAAGTAGTGCCGACTGGGCATCTGGTACTGGGGCACTGCGACGGACATAAGGTCTCAAAAATCCTCTGTGTCCACCAGGCGGAAAGGCAGCATTTCTGTAGCCAAGAGCTTGCAGATGGTGAAATTCAACCTCTTAGCTTTCTCATGGCTAGGAGGAAATGGTCTTTTACTTGTCCACATCTGAGGGACCGAGGGCTGGCTATTGTGCTTAGACGGGGTTGATAAGGGTGTCCCCGGCAAACTGCCGGTCTGTGAGGAAGATGCAGGCGGACATGTTAGGTTGCCTTCATCCAAAGGTGGTGCTATCGATGTCGGACAGCGCTCAACACCAGCTGGTGTTACCACCTCCAAAGAAAATGATGACCTGCCAATCACGCTGGCTGTTGCGGGTAAAGAGGTGGCAGGTCTGCGCCCCAAAACAGGTGTGACTGCTGTCCCCCCAGTCACAGAGGATGAAGAGGCCGCGGATGCACAAGATATGGCAGACGGTGGTTGGCCCGGCCGGCTAGGCCGCATTGTAGCACACTGAGCTTCCCACTGCAACTTATGCTTCATGTCCATGTGCCGGTTCATGCATGAAGTACTCAAACTATGTATTTTTTGGCCTCTACTTAGCTTTTGCTGACAAATGTTACAGATAACACGAGTTGGGTCATCTTTATCGATCTGAAAAAATGCCCAGGCTATGCAAGGCTTAGCACCCATGCGACCTGAAGAGCCACCACGACTTGTGGTGAGAGGCAGAGTTGTGTTTGAGGATGCAGTTGTTGACGTGCTTCCAGTACTACGTCTCTGTCCAGGAAGGCGCAACCTGACCTTGTCGTCACTAGCATCTTCCTCCACCTCCTCTGCTGACCTCATCTCTTGGCTGACTGTGGGTTGACAGTAAGTGGGATCTCCGACCTCATCATCATCACCCTGTGCGTTATCACACCCGTCGTCCTCAGAGCCAACCTGTTCCTGCCCTGACAAAAAACTAAAGTTGTCGCTCCAATCAGGTATTTGAGTCTTATCATCGTCTTCCTCATTGTCTCCACCAACAGGAGTTACAGTTTGGGAATGAGGGTCTACATTATGGTCAGAACCTTCTGCGTCTGGTCCTGGATCCGACTCATAAAGATTCTGGGCATCAGTGCAGATCATTTCCTCGTCTGGATTCACAGAAGCGCTGGAGTCGACCTCTGATTCCCAGGCTATAGTATGAGTAAACAGCTCTGCAGACTCAACCATCTGTTCTACCTCATACTCAGACGGGCAGCTGGAGATTTGGGAGCTGTGAGGAAGCAAGTGCGATTTGGGTGACACCTTTGAGGACTGGAGTATTTGTGATGTTGAAGTTGATGTGGAGGAGAGCCCACTTAAAGGAGCACTTGATATCCGTTGAAGCACCTGCTGTTTTTGTGCCTCATCTGGAATTTGTAGCGATTGGCGTGGCCGTAAGAAAGGGATCTTATCACATTGTCCGCTAAAAGAAGTAGACATTTTAGTTTGGCTGGAAGATGGTCTTTCTTCTGCAGATGTTACTGTTGCTTTAACACCTACCCCACGGACACAACCTTTTTTCCCCTTCCCAACACGCCTATTCCCCTTTCCACCAGCAGCAGGCCTTTTTCCACTCATTTTGGTGGTTAACTAATTCACAACTCTGGAGTTGTTTGCACAAAAAAACAATGGATGGTAACCGAGCAGAGCTGAGTGGCCAAACTGTGGTATTAGGCCAAAACTATTGGCTGGGTTAGATGCAGAAAAAAATTATTTTGAATTTGCAACCTGATGGAGGTCAGTATAGATGGACTAATAGAGAAAGTCCCACACACTACTAGAAGGCCAAATATTTTTTCAGAGGTAGATGCAGAAAAAAATATATTCAGTTTGCAACCTGATGGAGGTCAGTATAGATGGATTAATAGAACAAGACCCACACACAGCTAGAAGCCCAATATTTTTTCAGAGGTAGATGCAGAAAAAACTATATTCAGTTTGCAACCTGATGGAGGTCAGTATAGATGGACTAATAGAACAAGTCCCACACACTGCTAGAAGCCCAAATATTTTTTCAGAGGTACTGTAGATGCAGATAAAAATTAGTTTTAATTTGCAACCTGATGGAGGTCAGTATAGATGGACTAATAGAGAAAGTCCGACACACTACTAGAAGGCCAAATATTTTTTCAGAGGTAGATGCAGAAAAAAATATATTCAGTTTGCAACCTGATGGAGGTCAGTATAGATGGATTAATAGAACAAGACCCACACACAGCTAGAAGCCCAATATTTTTTCAGAGGTAGATGCAGAAAAAAATATATTCAGTTTGCAACCTGATGGAGGTCAGTATAGATGGACTAATAGAACAAGTCCCACACACTGCTAGAAGCCCAAATATTTTTTCAGAGGTACTGTAGATGCAGATAAAAATTAGTTTTAATTTGCAACCTGATGGAGGTCAGTATAGATGGACTAATAGAGAAAGTCCGACACACTACTAGAAGGCCAAATATTTTTTCAGAGGTAGATGCAGAAAAAAATATATTCAGTTTGCAACCTGATGGAGGTCAGTATAGATGGATTAATAGAACAAGACCCACACACAGCTAGAAGCCCAATATTTTTTCAGAGGTAGATGCAGAAAAAAATATATTCAGTTTGCAACCTGATGGAGGTCAGTATAGATGGACTAATAGAACAAGTCCCACACACTGCTAGAAGCCCAAATATTTTTTCAGAGGTACTGTAGATGCAGATAAAAATTAGTTTTAATTTGCAACCTGATGGAGGTCAGTATAGATGGACTAATAGAGAAAGTCCGACACACTACTAGAAGGCCAAATATTTTTTCAGAGGTAGATGCAGAAAAAAATATATTCAGTTTGCAACATGATGGAGGTCAGTATAGATGGACTAATACAACAAGTCCCGCACACAGCTAGAAGCCCAAATATTTTTTCAGAGGTACTGTAGATGCAGATAAAAATAATTTTTAATTTGCAACCTGATGGAGCTCAGTATAGATGGACTAATAGAGAAAGTCCGACACACTACTAGAAGGCCAAATATTTCTGCAGAGGTAGATGCAGAAAAAAATATATTCAGTTTGCAACCTGATGGAGGTCAGTATAGATGGACTAATACAACAAGTCCCACACACAGCTAGAAGCCCAAATATTTTTTCAGAGGTACTGTAGATGCAGATAAAAATTAGTTTTAATTTGTAACCTGATGGAGGTCAGTATAGATGGACTAATAGAGAAAGTCCAACACACTACTAGAAGGCCAAATATTTTTTCAGAGCTAGATGCAGAAAAAAATTATATTCAGTTTGCAACCTGATGGAGGTCAGTATAGATGGATTAATAGAACAAGACCCACACACAGCTAGAAGCCCAATATTTTTTCAGAGGTAGATGCAGAAAAAAATATATTCAGTTTGCAACCTGATGGAGGTCAGTATAGATGGACTAATAGAACAAGTCCCACACACTGCTAGAAGCCCAAATATTTTTTCAGAGGTACTGTAGATGCAGATAAAAATTAGTTTTAATTTGCAACCTGATGGAGGTCAGTATAGATGGACTAATAGAGAAAGTCCGACACACTACTAGAAGGCCAAATATTTTTTCAGAGCTAGATGCAGAAAAAAATTATATTCAGTTTGCTACCTGATGGAGGTCAGTATAGATGGACTAATAGAGAAAGTCCGACACACTACTAGAAGGCCAAATATTTTTTCAGAGGTAGATGCAGAAAAAAATATATTCAGTTTGCAACCTGATGGAGGTCAGTATAGATGGATTAATAGAACAAGACCCACACACAGCTAGAAGCCCAATATTTTTTCAGAGGTAGATGCAGAAAAAACTATATTCAGTTTGCAACCTGATGGAGGTCAGTATAGATGGACTAATAGAACAAGTCCCACACACTGCTAGAAGCCCAAATATTTTTTCAGAGGTACTGTAGATGCAGATAAAAATTAGTTTTAATTTGCAACCTGATGGAGGTCAGTATAGATGGACTAATAGAGAAAGTCCGACACACTACTAGAAGGCCAAATATTTTTTCAGAGGTAGATGCAGAAAAAAATATATTCAGTTTGCAACCTGATGGAGGTCAGTATAGATGGATTAATAGAACAAGACCCACACACAGCTAGAAGCCCAATATTTTTTCAGAGGTAGATGCAGAAAAAAATATATTCAGTTTGCAACCTGATGGAGGTCAGTATAGATGGACTAATAGAACAAGTCCCACACACTGCTAGAAGCCCAAATATTTTTTCAGAGGTACTGTAGATGCAGATAAAAATTAGTTTTAATTTGCAACCTGATGGAGGTCAGTATAGATGGACTAATAGAGAAAGTCCGACACACTACTAGAAGGCCAAATATTTTTTCAGAGGTAGATGCAGAAAAAAATATATTCAGTTTGCAACCTGATGGAGGTCAGTATAGATGGATTAATAGAACAAGACCCACACACAGCTAGAAGCCCAATATTTTTTCAGAGGTAGATGCAGAAAAAAATATATTCAGTTTGCAACCTGATGGAGGTCAGTATAGATGGACTAATAGAACAAGTCCCACACACTGCTAGAAGCCCAAATATTTTTTCAGAGGTACTGTAGATGCAGATAAAAATTAGTTTTAATTTGCAACCTGATGGAGGTCAGTATAGATGGACTAATAGAGAAAGTCCGACACACTACTAGAAGGCCAAATATTTTTTCAGAGGTAGATGCAGAAAAAAATATATTCAGTTTGCAACATGATGGAGGTCAGTATAGATGGACTAATACAACAAGTCCCGCACACAGCTAGAAGCCCAAATATTTTTTCAGAGGTACTGTAGATGCAGATAAAAATTATTTTTAATTTGCAACCTGATGGAGCTCAGTATAGATGGACTAATAGAGAAAGTCCGACACACTACTAGAAGGCCAAATATTTTTTCAGAGGTAGATGCAGAAAAAAATATATTCAGTTTGCAACCTGATGGAGGTCAGTATAGATGGACTAATACAACAAGTCCCACACACAGCTAGAAGCCCAAATATTTTTTCAGAGGTACTGTAGATGCAGATAAAAATTAGTTTTAATTTGTAACCTGATGGAGGTCAGTATAGATGGACTAATAGAGAAAGTCCGACACACTACTAGAAGGCCAAATATTTTTTCAGAGCTAGATGCAGAAAAAAATTATATTCAGTTTGCAACCTGATGGAGGTCAGTATAGATGGACTAATACAACAAGTCCCACACACAGCTAGAAGCCCAAATATTTTTTCAGAGGTACTGTAGATGCAGATAAAATTAGTTTTAATTTGCAAGCTGATGGAGGTCAGTATAGATGGACTAATAGAGAAAGTCCGACACACTACTAGAAGGCCAAATATTTTTTCAGAGCTAGATGCAGAAAAAAATTATATTCAGTTTGCAACCTGATGGAGGTCAGTATAGATGGATTAATAGAACAAGACCCACACACAGCTAGAAGCCCAATATTTTTTCAGAGGTAGATGCAGAAAAAAATATATTCAGTTTGCAACCTGATGGAGGTCAGTATAGATGGACTAATAGAACAAGTCTCACACACTGCTAGAAGCCCAAATATTTTTTCAGAGGTACTGTAGATGCAGATAAAAATTAGTTTTAATTTGCAACCTGATGGAGGTCAGTATAGATGGACTAATAGAGAAAGTCCGACACACTACTAGAAGGCCAAATATTTTTTCAGAGCTAGATGCAGAAAAAAATTATATTCAGTTTGCAACCTGATGGAGGTCAGTATAGATGGACTAATAGAGAAAGTCCGACACACTACTAGAAGGCCAAATATTTTTTCAGAGGTAGATGCAGAAAAAAATATATTCAGTTTGCAACCTGATGGAGGTCAGTATAGATGGATTAATAGAACAAGACCCACACACAGCTAGAAGCCCAATATTTTTTCAGAGGTAGATGCAGAAAAAACTATATTCAGTTTGCAACCTGATGGAGGTCAGTATAGATGGACTAATAGAACAAGTCCCACACACTGCTAGAAGCCCAAATATTTTTTCAGAGGTACTGTAGATGCAGATAAAAATTAGTTTTAATTTGCAACCTGATGGAGGTCAGTATAGATGGACTAATAGAGAAAGTCCGACACACTACTAGAAGGCCAAATATTTTTTCAGAGGTAGATGCAGAAAAAAATATATTCAGTTTGCAACCTGATGGAGGTCAGTATAGATGGATTAATAGAACAAGACCCACACACAGCTAGAAGCCCAATATTTTTTCAGAGGTAGATGCAGAAAAAAATATATTCAGTTTGCAACCTGATGGAGGTCAGTATAGATGGACTAATAGAACAAGTCTCACACACTGCTAGAAGCCCAAATATTTTTTCAGAGGTACTGTAGATGCAGATAAAAATTAGTTTTAATTTGCAACCTGATGGAGGTCAGTATAGATGGACTAATAGAGAAAGTCCGACACACTACTAGAAGGCCAAATATTTTTTCAGAGCTAGATGCAGAAAAAAATTATATTCAGTTTGCAACCTGATGGAGGTCAGTATAGATGGACTAATAGAGAAAGTCCGACACACTACTAGAAGGCCAAATATTTTTTCAGAGGTAGATGCAGAAAAAAATATATTCAGTTTGCAACCTGATGGAGGTCAGTATAGATGGATTAATAGAACAAGACCCACACACAGCTAGAAGCCCAATATTTTTTCAGAGGTAGATGCAGAAAAAAATATATTCAGTTTGCAACCTGATGGAGGTCAGTATAGATGGACTAATAGAACAAGTCCCACACACTGCTAGAAGCCCAAATATTTTTTCAGAGGTACTGTAGATGCAGATAAAAATTAGTTTTAATTTGCAACCTGATGGAGGTCAGTATAGATGGACTAATAGAATGATGCTATGCCCAAAAGATTTTACTTCACTAGGTGCAGTAAAAAAATTGGTATTCTATACACAGGTGGTATATCTTGCAACACAGATAGGCTACTCCACTGACTAACACACTCTGCAATAGGCCAAAAAGGATTAGCTTTGCTAGATTCAGCCAAATGCTGTGAAAAAAACTTGCACAGCACTGGCACAGACCTGCCTGGCAAAAACTGTTAGGAACTCATGTAACCTAGTCCTGAAAAGGACTGCAATTACAATTAGTCTTTACTCCCACAACCGATCTATTTAAGAGCACAGACCTCCCTGATAAAAGTCGTAGGAAATGCTGTAACCTAGTCCTTAAAAGGACTGCAATCACAACTATTCCCTACTCCCAAGCTATCTGTATATTTGTGCGAAAATTGGCTTGAAATTAACAAGGTATAGCGCACATGACGCGCCCCCTGGGCCAGTGTTGTTTGGGGGATACCCGGAGCCGGATCAGATGGGGGTTGTAGTCTCCGAGTGGCGGTGACCCGGTCCGTGCCCAGGGTGTCAAGCTCAGTGTGTGGCAGTCCTTATAGATGTTACTAGATGTTCTTTTATGTCGACTACGCCACCCGTTGAATTGCGGTCATTACGGCCGCCGCTGCAGCAGGGTCCGCTGAGGCTGGTGATGTGTGTGCAGCTCAGATAGTATAACCCCCAACGGGAGGGGTATAGCCTCAGGGGGTCAGGTGTAGAGGATGGTGGTTGTGGAGGTGCAGGGAGGATGGTAATGAGACTCAGAGTCGGGCTGTGCAGTTCAGGGTCTTTACTTACTGCTGTTGTTCTGGTCACTCCGGCCTTGAGTGACCGCCCGAGCCTTGCTGCGTCCACCAGGTCCTGGACTCGGCCAACTCCCAAGTAATTCTGGAGCGTGATCCTGAGCTCCCTTTCTGACGTTCCTTCTCTCTGGCCTTCCCCACCAGGGATCCACCTAAGTCCGGCTCCCTCGGGCCTCTTGTTGGTAAACCCTTGTCTCTGGGTTCCCTGACCCTATTCCTGGTCTGCCTTCCGGGTGGATTTAGTGGGTGGTCGTGGCAGATCCTGCCCACGACCTCCGGTCTCTGGCTGAGGATTAGTGCCCTCCACCAGCTTGGGATCCGGTACCCTTGTGCCAACTCTTCACCCTCTGATCTAATCTTGGGTTCTCGGAGTTCTCTCTTCTCCCCCTCTGGGTCCTTCTTTCTCCTCTCTCTCTCTGGGCCTTGGAGCTGCTCTTCTCCTCTGCTCTCTTCCTCTGACTCTGCACAAAGACTTCTCTACAAAAGACTGACCCTGATCTAAGATGGTTCCCACCTTATATACTCCCTCTATGTGTGAGCTCAGGTGACCAGCACCCAATGAGCTCCTAGCATTACCCAGACTGCTCCGCCTATCTGCCCCTACACTACTGGGATGTTCCACGCCCCTCCCACTCCAGCCAGGGACAGACACTGTCGTACCTGCACATTTCTCTAGTGGGAGTACCATCGGTCTGTCCCCCGGAAATGGGATGTGTGTAGTGCATGCAGCCTACTGAGCTCAGTTCCACACTCCATCCTTACCCGGGAGTGGAATACCACACCTCTGGCTTGAGGTGTAATACCCCTGTAGCAGCCGAATCCTCAGGGTGCTACACACACAGCAACAGCGGTGCCGTCTAACACGCAGCTGCAGCAGTGAGAAAATGGTGGCGACGGGGAAAATGGCTTGGTCTTATAGGGCAAGGACATGTGACATACACTGCCAATGACACATGCCCTTGCTTGTGTGAAAAAAAGCACTTCGCTCCGTGTGTGCGCTGCTGATAGGCTGACAGATTGCACCTCCCCACTGTAAATGCGGGAAAGAGAAAAAAAAATGGAGATCTTCATTGTTCCTGCAGAGATCCATCCCCTGCCCCTCCCCCCGCCCCGCTGTACACTCAAACTGCGTATTAACATTAATTTTCATCATTACTGAGAAAAAATCCAGTTATGATTTTGGTGCACGAACAGTTATCGAACATAACCTCGAACAGCCGAATTTTTCTCAAATTGTTCGTGTTCGCCGAACGGCTCGAACACCGCCCAAAACAGCTCGAATTTGAGATTGGCGAACAGTTCGAGTAGAACAACGCTCATCTCTACTCCTGATGTTCTTTTCCTATATCTGCTTCTCTTCTCTGTCTCTACTTCTTCTCTACTCACTAACCCTGCCTCAGCCCTAGGTTTATATAGGGGAAGTCCTTCCCCTCCCAGGACTGGGCAGGAGGTGTGGCATGCATAGGATTCCTGACCAAGAGACCTCCCACCTGCTCTCAGACATAACATTGCTGTTACTGTGGAAACCAGACCCCTGGGGTGCCACATTTGCGTATTGTGTGCGTGTCTGCGTGTCTGCGTATATTGTGTGTGCGCCAGCGTATATTGTTGGTGTGACTGCGTATTGTGTGTGTGTGCGTGTCTGCATATTGTGTGTGTGTGCGTGTCTGTGTATTGTGTGCTTGTCTGCGTATTGTGTGTGCGTGTCTGCGTATATTGTGTGTGTGTCTGCGTAGTGTGTGTGTGTGTGCGTATCTGCGTATTGTGTGTGAGTGTCCCGGGCCCTGACGGCGAGTGGGCCCCCCTGATGGTCCAGGGCCATGTGACACACCTGAGGCCATGCACTGCCACATGACTGAGGAGCTGGACGGGACACAGGCCAGGGGGCAGGTGAGCGAGCTTCACCAATCCCCATATAAAAAATATGTATGTGTGTGTGCATGTATGATGTGAATGTCTGTGTATGTCAGTGTGTATGACTGTGTATATATATTTATGTCTGTTTTATATGTGTTTTTAAGAATGTGTTCAAATATGTATGTGTATGTATCTGTGCGTGTCTGCGTATTGTGTGTGTGTGTATATCTGTGTACCATGTTCATGTGTGTATGTGTATGCATGCCTGCATACCGTGTGCATGCTCATGTCTGTGCACTGTGTGTGCGTGTATGCGTATTGTGTGCATGTCTGCGTATTGTGTACGTGTCTGGTTATTGTGTGCGTGTCTGCTTAGTGTGTGTGTGTGTCTGCATATTGTGTGTGTGCATGTCTGCGTATTGTGTGCGTGTCTGCATATTGTGTGTATGTGTCTGCGTATTGTGTGTGTGTCTGCGTATTGTGTGTGTGTCTGCGTATTGTGTGTGCGTGTCTGCGTATATTGTGTGTGTGCGTGTCTGTATATTGTATGTGTGTGTCTGCGTATTGTGTGTCTGCGTATTGTGTATGTGTCTGTGTCTGCGTATTGTGTGTCTGTGTCTACGTATTTTGTGTGCGTGTCTGCGTATTGTGTGTGTGTGTGCGTGTCTGCGTATTGTGTCTGTGTCTGCGTATTGTGTGTCTGTGTCTGCGTATTGTGTGTGTGCGTGTCTGAGTATATTGTGTGTGTATGTGTGTTTGCTTATTGTGTGTGTGTCTGCGTATTGTGTGTGTGTGTCTGCGTATTGTGTGTGTGTGTGTGTCTGCGTATAATGTGTGTCTGCGTATATTTTGTGTCTGCGTATTGTGTGCGTGTCTGTGTATTGTGTGTGCGTGTCTGCGTATATTGTGTGTGTTTGCGTATTGTGTGTGTGTCTGCATATTGTGTGTGTGTCTGCATATTGTGTGTGTGTCTGTGTCTGCGCATTGTGTGTGTGTCTGTGTCTGCGTATTGTGTGTGTGCGTGTCTGCGTATTGTGTGCGCGTCTGCGTATTGTGTGCGTGTCTGCGTATATTGTGTGTGTGTGTGTTTGCTTATTGTGTGTGTGTCTGCGTATTGTGTGTGTGTGTCTGCGTATTGTGTGTGTGTCTGCATATATTTTGTGTCTGCGTATAGTGTGCGTGTCTGCGTTTTGTGTGCGTGTCTGCGTATTGTGTGCGTGTCTGCGTGTCTGCGTATATTGTGTGTGCGCCAGCGTATATTGTTTGTGTGACTGCGTATTGTGTGTGTGCGTGTCTGCATATTGTGTGTGTGTGCGTGTCTGTGTATTGTGTGCTTGTCTGCGTATTGTGTGTGCGTGTCGGCGTATATTGTGTGTGTGTCTGCGTAGTGTGTGTGTGTGCGTATCTGCGTATTGTGTGTGAGTGTCCCGGGCCCTGACGGCGAGTGGGCCCCCCTGATGGTCCAGGGCCATGTGACACACCTGAGGCCATGCACTGCCACATGACTGAGGAGCTGGACGGGACACAGGCCAGGGGGCAGGTGAGCAAGCTTCACCAATCCCCATATAAAAAATATGTATGTGTGTGTGCATGTATGATGTGAATGTCTGTGTATGTTAGTGTGTATGACTGTGTATATATATTTATGTCTGTTTTATATGTGTTTTTAAGAATGTGTTCAAATATGTATGTGTATGTATCTGTGCGTGTCTGCGTATTGTGTGTGTGTATATCTGTGTACCATGTTCATGTGTGTATGTGTGTGCATGCCTGCATACCGTGTGCATGCTCATGTCTGTGCACTGTGTGTGCGTGTATGCGTATTGTGTGCATGTCTGCATATTGTGTACTTGTCTGGTTATTGTGTGCGTGTCTGCTTAGTGTGTGTGTGTGTCTGCATATTGTGTGTGTGCGTGTCTGCGTATTGTGTGTGCGTGTCTGCATATTGTGTGTGTGTCTGCGTATTGTGTGTGTGTCTGCATATTGTGTGTGCGTGTCTGCGTATTGTGTGTGCGTGTCTGCGTATATTGTGTGTGTGCGTGTCTGTGTATTGTATGTGTGTGTCTGCGTATTGTGTGTCTGCGTATTGTGTATGTGTCTGTGTCTGCTTATTGTGTGTCTGTGTCTGCGTATTGTGTGTGCGTGTCTGCGTATTGTGTGTGTGTGTGCGTGTCTGCGTATTGTGTGTGTGTGTGCGTGTCTGCGTATTGTGTGTGTGAGTGTCTGCGTATTGTGTGTGCGTGCGTACTGTTTGTATGTGGGTGTCTGTGTTGTGTGTGCGTGCGTGTCTGCGTATTGTGTGCGTGCGTACTGTTTGTATGTGGCTGTCTGTGTTGTGTGTGCGTGCGTGTCTGCGTAGTGTGTGTGTGTGCGTGCATGTCTGCATACTGTATGTGTGCGTGCATGTCTGCGTACTGTGTGTGTGCGTGTGATGTGCCCCCAGGGCCGTGGGGTACTCGGCAGCCGGGCCTCTGGTTGCTGGGGATATCCTGGTGGCTGGCCCAGTCCGTGACCCAGAGCGGTCAGTGAAATGGGGAAACTTCTATTATTTGGGGTTTTTGGGATTATTCGAGACAACACTTATGGTGGCTGGTGAGGACCACCAGCGCTGCGAAAGTCCAATGAGGCAGATGTTAGGGCAGCTTGAGATGGAACGGCTCCCCACAGGTGGAGCAGGCCTCAGGGCAGTGTAGAATAAATGGAGGTGCGCTGGGCGTTGTAGGCAGGGAGGGAAATTGCACCGGCGAAATAAAGGAGCGGAGGCAGTACCATGCAGTCATCCAAGATTTACTCACAGTTCTTAGACAGTCCACAGGTGCACTGTACTGGTGCAAGCCTCCCGCGTCGCATCGCGTTCACCGGGCAGGGGTTCAGTCCTTCCTCAGGCAGTTCGGGTGTACCTGGCGGAACCCCACTTTATTATGTGCCTCTCTAGACCGACTTCACGCTGGGTCTTACTCCCTCCTGCCCTGCGCTTCCCACTGTGAATCCTGTTCGGGTGCTGCGAGGTCCCCCCTGTCCATCGGAGTTGCTCAGACCTGCTTGACCTTACTTGGATTGGAGTGGGGGGTTTGGCTTCTGGTTATAGAAGACAGAAGCCTCCGGTTTTTCCAGCCGAGGCTTGAAGCTGCACGACTGGGCCAGGGGCCGGTCCCCTTCTTGCGGCCTAGATCCTCCTGACACTTGGCAGGTTCGGGGTGTACAGGTGCTGCCTGCACTTGCCGTACTCTCCAAGGATCCTTTCTGCAAAACGGAGCTTACTCCCTGCTCCCCTCCTGGGCCTCAGTCCTGGGCCTTGTAGTGGAGCAGAGCTCCTACAGAGACTCTGCTCCCAGACTGTTCCTCTGAACTGTCCCTTCTCAACTCCCCTTATTTTAAGATGTCTACCTTTTTATATGTCTACTGTATGAGTGCTCCCCTAAACTACTTCCTCCACCCACACCCACTACTGGTTCCCCCTACCTTTAGGTTCCCCCCACCCCAGCCAGGGTCAGAGCTCAGCAGAAAACTACATTGTGTCTTGCCCCTCCTGCTGGCCTGGTGTAGTGTAGTGTTGGATGTAGGTGTTGGGGTTCCGTGCAGCACTCCCTCCTTACCAGAGAGAAAGGGAGACACCACACCGCTGGGTGATGTGCAGTACCTCTGTGGCGACCGAACCCTCAGGGGCGCCGCACGTGCATGTTTGCATATGTGAAGAATGAAGGGGCAGGCTGGGCCCTGTGTTGTATACCTATATTTCTCCGCCGTATCTGTGCGTCATGAATCGTGGTATGTGCTAAAGGGGCCCACTGAGACTCTGTCGCCCAGAGCCCACAAAAACCTGGAGCCGGCCCTGCTCCAGACTACACATCCAGACTGCTGTTATAGGGGGGCTCCAGACTATACATCCAGACTGCTGTTATAGGGGGCTCCAGACTACACATCCAGACTGCTGTTATAGGGGGCTCCAGACTACACATCCAGACTGCTGTTATAGGGGGGCTCCAGACTGCTGTTATAGGGGGCTCCAAACTACACATCCAGACTGCTCTTATAGGGGGCTCCAGACTACACATCCAGATTGCTGTTATGGGGGGCTCCAGACTACACATCCAGACTGCTGTTATAGGGGGGCTCCAGACTGCTGTTATAGGGGGCTCCAGACTACACATCCAGACTGCTGTTATAGGGGGCTCCAAACTACACATCCAGGCTGCTGAAATACAGGGGCTCCAGACAACACATCCAGACTGCTGTTATAAGGAGGCTCCAGACTGCTGTTATAAGGGGCTCCAGACTACACATCCAGACTGCTGTTATAGGGGGCTCCAGACTACACATCCAGACTGCTGTTATAGGGGAGCTCCAGACTACACATCCAGACTGCTGTTATAGGGGGCTCCAGACTACACATCCAGACTGCTTTTATAGGGGGCTACAGACTGCTTTTATAGGGGGCTACAGACTACACATCCAGACTGCTGTTATAGGGGGCTCCAGACTACACATCCAGACTGCTGTTATAGTGGGCTGCAGACTACACATCCAGACTGCTGTTATAGGGGGGCTCCAGACTACACATCCAGACTGCTGTTATAGGGAGGCTCCAGACTGCTGTTATAGGGGGCTCCAGACTACACATCCAGACAGCTGTTATAGGGGGCTCCAGACTACACATCCAGACTGCTATTATAGGGGGGCTCCAGACTACACATCCAGACTGCTTTTATAGGGGGCTACAGACTGCTGTTATAGGGGGCTCCAGACTACACATCCAGACTGCTGTTATAGGGGGCTCCAGACTACACATCCAGACTGCTCTTATAGGGGGGCTCCAGACTACACATCCAGACTGCTGTTATAGGGGGCTCCAGACTACACATCCAGACTGCTGTTATAGGGGGCTCCAGACTGCTGTTATAGGGGGCTCTAGACTACACATCCAGACTGCTGTTATAATGGGCTCCAGACTACACATCCAGACTGCTGTTATAGGTGGGCTCCAGACTACACATCCAGACTGCTGTTATAGGGGGGCTCCAGACTACACATCCAGACTGCTGTTATAGGGGGGCTCCAGACTGCACATCCAGACTGCTGTTATAGGGGGCTCCAGACTACACACCCAGACTCCTGTTATAGAGGGCTCCAGACTACACATCCAGACTGCTTTTATAGGGGGGCTCCAGACTACACATCCAGGCTGCTGTTATAGGGGGGCTCCAGACTGCTGTTATAGGGGGCTCCAGACTACACATCCAGACTGCTGTTATAGGTGGGCTCCAGACTACACATCCAGACTGCTGTTATAGGGGGGCTCCTGACTACACCTCCAGACTGCTGTTATAGGGGGGCTCCAGACTGCACATCCAGACTGCTGTTATAGGGGGGCTCCAGACTACACATCCAGGCTGCTGTTTTAGGGGGCTCCAGACTACACATCCAGACTGCTGTTATAGGGGGCTCCAGACTACGCATCCAGACTGCTGTTATGGGGAGGGCTCCAGACTACACAACCAGACTGCTGTTATAGGGGGGGGGGGGGGCTCCAGACTACACACCCAGACTGCTGTTATAGGGGGCTCCAGACTACACATCCAGACTGCTGTTATAGGCGGCTCCAGACTATACATCCAGACTGCTGTTATAGGGGGCTCCAGACTACACATACAGACTGCTGTTATAGGGGGCTCAAGACTACACATACAGACTGCTGTTATAAGGGGGCTCCAGACTACTCATCCAGACTGCTGTTATAGGGGGCTCCAGACTGCTTTTATAGGGGTCTCCATGTTGGATCATGAACACCCCTATGTTTTTCCTTCTCCTTCATCTATCACACTCATTCGTAAGTCACTGACATAAACCAAAATAACCTAAATTAAATTTTACAGTTTGCAATTCGAGAAATTACGTTGCTTTAAAGAAATCCTCATTGTTGACATTAAACTGATTTTCTAGAACATATTATACTTAAAAATAAGTGAGAAACATTAGTACATGGTGCTTGGTAAATGTAAATTGTATAATTGTGCTAGATTTGCTTCTTATGCAGTTTGTGTATTTAGCAGATGTAGAGTAAAATTATAGTTATTATCAGCAAATATCTATCATAAGAAGATTAAATGGGCTCTCCAGTGAAAACCATGTATCACCGATCCACAGGATTTGTGATAACTTGCTGATCCATGATTGTCCAAACATTAGGATCTACTCCGATCGGCAGAACAGAGAATTTTTGTATCACCAGCAGGCACTTTTATCCTCGTTACAAAATGGAATGGCAGGTCAGATGCCCGACTGACGATCCATTCATTCTCTATGGGGCTGCTAGAAAATGCCAAGCGCAGCACTCAGCAGCCCCATAGGGAATGAATAAAGCGACAATGGAGCATGTGCACTGCTGTGCAATCCTAACATGGATAAAAGTTCCTCATTCAGCGAATTAGTGGTGGTCACAGCAGTCGGACCCCACAATCAACAAGTTACCACCTATCCTGCAGAAAAGTGATAATTTCTTTTCACTGGACAGCCCCTTTAACTAATATACCTATGATATATAATTCTGTCTAGTTAGCTAGCTCCTTGTCTTTTTTTTATTTCTTTAGTTCCTTCCTTCTTTTTCCATCCATTTTTCTTTCTTTTCTTTTTTCTTCTTTCTGTTTTTTTTTCCAACTATGGCATGATACACATTAATATTAATTTTATTTATATGTTATTTATTTATTACAGATTCCACAGATTTAAAAAAAATATATATGTATTTGCACTTAAATTGCGCTTAAAAGATGTGTATAAAACTCTGGAAGGCCTTAATCTCTTTAATGCAAACACCGCACTAGTATTGTCAAGGTGACCTCACAATAGAAATGGATGGTTATCCAGTAGTAACTAACAGCCCATTTTGTTGTTTATGATCATGTAGAATTTTCTGTGCACAACTGGGACTCAAACTGATGGTGTCACTATCAGTGGTAACATCATCCTGCTGTGACTGAGACATGTGATGTGCCATATTATCCATAATGCCCTCCGCTTTTTCCCGACCAGCAATGCTTACCAGAGGCCAAGGAAAGCAAATGTATCCTGCGTTTGATGTTAGCGATGGTGGTGCTTCTGCTACTGCTAGCAAATCCCAGGCAAAAATATACTGTAGGTGTGGCATGTATGGATGTCAAATTGGACTGACTAGAAAAGCAAGTCTGCAAAAATAAACACGGGCAGTTTAATGTCTACATTTTATTTTTTTTATTTAGTTTTTAACAAAATTCAACCCCCATTTAAAAAATGACACGATTAGTATTGCTAGGTAGGTGCACAACCAAAAAGACAGAACCTGCACCAGAGCACTGTATTATGTGTAGCATTTATGGGTGTAAAGTTTGACATATAAAACAGATATACAAAAACAAGATATGGCTGTCACAGTTAAACATCTGAATTTTGGGGAATTTTCTTTTGTATTTTTTTAAAAAACAATTATTTCTACCCTACTAAAAAAAGGATGCCCAAGGAATGAAAAAACTCAGCACAGTCACTCAGTACAGCAAATCATCTCTGACTGTCACTAATTTCAGAATTTTCTTTTTTGTAAAACCTTTTGTACTGTCTTGCTTCTGCGTTCTAGTGCATTAAGAATAAAGGTAAAAATGTGTAATGGCACTGTTGCTGGCACCTCTGCTATCAATCAGCAGAATATCTGTATTTTCCCAGTCTACAACTCTCTTTCTCACTTCTACAGTTATACAACACACACCTTCTGGAGTATTTGCTCAAAGATTTATGGTTTTCTCTTCCTATCTTTACTGCTGAGCTGTGAGCTCTGATAGACTCTCATTATTCGAAATCACCCTAAAATACCTGCATTCTCTGCCTCGGCTTTTATACAGGCTATGATAATGCATCCTGATTGGCTTTGTTATACCACATGATGTGATAGCTGTAATCCAATATGGGGAATCCTGCATGGTCACTCTTGAGGTAATGTGAGCCTTATGTGACTATTGCAATTTTTACAATGTGTAAATGATGGCAGCCATTTTTTTTGTTGATTTAAGCAAATCAAATAACAAATTGTTCGAATTCACTGGGACCTGCAATTTCATAACATTAGACTTGAACTTAGTTCACACTTAAGAGATTCAATCATCCTTAATATTGTATATAATTGTATACAGTGTATAAAACCCTCCCTCTAATCCCAAACCACCTAATTTCTTTCAAGTGGGCATGGTCGTCAAATCGTCTGTGGGCTGATTTGTGAGGACCATGCCTTCTTGGCTAACAATACTGCCACTGCATATAGGGAATAGATTGTCATATCTCTGAAACGGAAAGCCACAGGAACAAAAAAAAGCAGTGTCAGATTCAGGAGAACAGCGGCATTTACAGTGGGTAAAAACCTACATATTAATGGCAAGTGACAGGTACCCTTTAACCTCTTTACGACCTTGGACGCACTCATACGTCCAAGATTGCATCCATGCAGGCTCCGGCGATGAGCCCGCATGTTTTCAGGCACATGACAGCTGATCTGTATAGCTGTCATGTGCCCCTAACAGCCGCGGATGGAATCGCGATCCACCCACGGCTGTTAACATGTTAAAAGCCGCTGTCAATCTCTAACAGCGGCATTTAACATGGCTGCGGCGGAAGGATGTCACTAGTCCCGTCCATCGACGCCCGTGTCACATGACCGCGGGTCGCCGATGGGTTGGCATGGCAACGCTGGGTCTGCAGGAGACCCTGCTGTTGTCATTGCTGGGATGTTATGAGCACCGCCCAGCAGTCAGCACTCATAGCAAGTGAACACTTTAGCTACACACAGCAGGGCTGAAGCCTTGCTGTGTGTAGCACAGGCGATCGAATGATCGCAGCTTCTAGTCTCCAATGGAGACTATTGAAGCAAGAGAAAAGTAGAAAAAAATGTTTTTAAAAATATTTCCAAAATTAAAAAAATATAAAAGTTCAAATCACCCCCCTTTCGCCCCATTCAAAATAAAACCATGAAATATATATATATATATACAGTACAGACCAAAAGTTTGGACACACCTTCTCATCTAAAGATTTTTCTGTATTTTCATGACTATGAAAATTTTACATTCACACTGAAGGCATCAAAACTATGAATTAACACATGTGGAATTATATACTTAACAAAAAAGTGTGAAACAACTGAAAATATGTCTTATATTCTAGGTTCTTCAAAGTAGCCACCATTTGCTTTGATGACTGCTTTGCACACTCTTGGCATTCTCTTGATGAGCTTCAAGAGGTAGTCACCGGAAATGGTTTTCACTTCACAGGTGTGCCCTGTCAGGTCTAATAAGTGGGATTTCTTGCCTTATAAATGGGGTTGGGACCATCAGTTGTGTTGTGCAGAAGTCTGGTGGATACACAGCTGATAGTCCTACTGAATAGACTGTTAGAATTTGTATTATGGCAAGAAAAAAGCAGCTAAGTAAAGAAAAACGAGTGGCCATCATTACTTTAAGAAATGAAGGTCAGTCAGTGCGAAAAATTGGGAAAACTTTGAAAGTGTCCCCAAGTGCAGTTGCAAAAACCATCAAGTGCTACAAAGAAACTGGCTCACATGAGGATCGCCCCAGGAAAGGAAGACCAAGAGTGACCTCTGCTTCTGAGGATACGTTTATCCGAGTCACCAGCCTCAGAAATTGCAGGTTAACAGCAGCTCAGATTAGAGACCAGGTCAATGCCACACAGAGTTCTAGTAGCAGACACATCTCTTCAACAACTGTTAAGAGGAGACTTTGTGCAGCAGGCCTTCATGGTAAAATAGCTGCTAGGAAACCACTTCTAAGGACAGGCAACAAGCAGAAGAGACTTGTTTAGGCTAAAGTACACCAGGAATGGCCATTAGACCAGTGGAAATCTGTGCTTTGGTCTGATGAGTCCAAATTTGAGATCTTTGGTTCCAACCACCGTGTCTTT
Source organism: Phyllobates terribilis (assembly GCF_046119375.1). Taxonomy (NCBI): domain Eukaryota; kingdom Metazoa; phylum Chordata; class Amphibia; order Anura; family Dendrobatidae; genus Phyllobates; species Phyllobates terribilis. The sequence goes on along the minus strand of NW_027362767.1, from coordinate 52,509,166 downwards.
GTGTGACGCAGAAGAGGTGAACGGATGGACTCTACATGCCTTGTTCCCACCGTGAATCATGGAGGAGGAGGTGTGATGGTGAGGGGGTGCTTTGCTGGTGACACTGTTGGGGATTTATTCAAAATTGAAGGCATACTGAACCAGCATGGCTACCACAGCATCTTGCAGCGGCATGCTATTCCATCCGGTTTGCGTTTAGTTGGACCATCATTTATTTTTCAACAGGACAATGACCCCAAACACACCTCCAGGCTGTGTAAGGGCTATTTGACCAAGAAGGAGAGTGATGGGGTGCTACGCCAGATGACCTGGCCTCCACAGTCACCAGACCTGAACCCAATCGAGATGGTTTGGGGTGAGCTGGACCGCAGAGTGAAGGCAAAAGGGCCAACAAGTGCTAAGCATTTCTGGGAACTCCTTCAAGATTGTTGGAAGACCATTTCCGGTGACTACCTCTTGAAGCTCATCAAGAGAATTCCAAGAGTGTGCAAAGCAGAAGTGTTGAGCGAGCATGCTTGACACTGCTCGGTACTCGCCCGAGCATCTCACTACTCGGGATGTTAGGTGAGCACTGAGCATTTTCGGGTTACTCGGGCGGGAGCTCGGGTCTCCGCCTTGCATGTTTGGCGCTCTTTACAGAGCCAATGAACATGCAGGAATTGCTAGCCAGTCACTGTAATGCCGCAGCCATGTTAGTTGTGGGTATTACAGTGATTGGCTGGCCGCACAGCGTCACCTCGAGTATTTAAAATCGGGCGTCGCCAACTTGGACACAGTCGCTCCGGATCAGAAAGTGTAGGGAGAGTGCTGATGAGCTAGGGAGAGATTTATACTGCGAAATAGGTAGCGTAGGGTCTCTAAAGCCTGCCAAATCAAACAAACAGTCCTTCTGAGGACTAATATCCATCCCAGATATCAGGCAGGCAGGCTGTATAGGAGATGCAGTGGTTATACCAACAAACATTGCATTACAGTCCTGTGTGCTGCTGCTGCTCAAATTACTAGACTTAGCCCCAGGTCTCAGGGGCCAGGAAAAATCCTTTTCTTTTCATCTAAATCATCTTTTTTTTTTTTTTTACCTCAGTCAGACTGTACAAATACCCGTCTTATTAACCTTTTGGCATTCCCCCCACCCCCCCAAAAAAAAAAAATTGAGTGTGTCTGTGAGTGTTCAGACACAAATATATCTGTTTAAAAGAGTCTGGTTTCGGACAGATAACTAGAACTATGGTTTTGCAGTTCCACGGTTCAAATCTCTGTATTATCCACTTTTTTGCCTTTTTTCCGTAAAAAAACAGTTTGAGTGTCTGGCTGACTTTTCAGACACAAATATATCTGTTTAAAAGATGCTGTTGTAGGCCAGAGAAATAGAACTGTGGTTTTCCTCTCCCATTTTTCAAATCTGGGTGTAATCCACCTTTTTGCCTTTTTTACATAAAAAAAAACAGTTTTAGTTTGTCGCTGACTGTTCAGACACAAATATATCTGTTTAAAAGATTCTGGTGTAGGCCAGAGAAATAGAACTGTGGTTTTCCTCTTCCACGGTTCAAATCTCCTTTTTATTACCCTTTTGCCATTGATAGTGCGAGTGTAAGCTATTTTACTTCATTTACAATGGGCAAGGCGCGTGGCAAGGGACGTGGAACTGGACATTCTGGTGATGGTGCGTGCAGAGGACGGGGCCGTGACCAAGGTGAAAATGTGCCACAACCAACAGCCACATCTTCTCGTTCCCAGTTCTTGACCGAATTATTGTGGAAGCACACAACAACACCACTATTGCGAACTGATCAGTGTGAACAGGTTATTAATTGGATAGCAGATAATACTTCCAGTCACCTGGGCACCACCACCTCCGGTCTGTCTTCCACACGGTCAAGTCTTAGTAGCTGTGAGTCTCGACCGCATACTCCTCCTCACCCTGATGCTCCTTCCTCCCACCATGCCGAGTGTCGTCAGACAGCAACTGATCCCACAGTTGGACACTCTGAAGAGCTGTTCACTGGTCCATTTCCATATTTGGGCCCCTCGCCTGCTCCGCTTGAAGTGGTGGAAGAGGAGATCTCATGTAGCGATGGCCAAATATTTGAACAGCCACGGCCACAAGAAGGCGACGCTGGCAATTTGTCACAAGAGGTGGATGATGACGAGACACAATTGCCACGAAATGAGGAGGAGGACCGTGGTGCGGAAGTGAAGAGGAGGAGGTGGTGGATGATCTAGTAACCGACCCAACGTGGCAGGAGGACACGCAGAGCGAGGCCAGCAGCACACAGGGGGAGGGAGGCAGAGTACCCCAACAGGCAGGAAGAAGCAGTGTGGTGGCCGCAGACAGAAGGCGGGCAACCATTCCCCGTAAAACCAACATGAGGGACGTTGCCAGTACAACCGGTAGGTCTTCCAGAGTATGGAATTTTTTTAAAGACTCTGCTGATAACCCCAAAAAGGCCATTTGTACCGCCTGCCAGGCCAGCATCAGCAGGGGTGACAAAACTACCAGCCTGACCACCACCAGCATGATCAGGCACATTTCAGCAAAGCACCCGACTTTGTGGGGCGAACCCCAGGGTCCACGACCAGTGTCAGCGGGTGTCACCACTGCTTATTCCGCTGTTGTGCGTGTAAGAGAACCTCCTGTTGTGCGTGCAAGGCAATCCCCTGGCCATACTGCATGTGTGTCACCCTACCTGGATGCCACAAGTGTATTAAAGCTGTGTCTGAGAGCAAGGGGGAGGTTCTCTGGTCAGGGGAACATTAGCATGCAATGCCTCCTGTCTCAGGCCAGTAGGGGGAGCAGGCTGCCCCTATAAAAGCTGGTACTGGGGACAGGGTTAGAGAGAACTGGAAAGCCTGTCTCAGCTCTGAGACGTGTCCCAGAGTGGAGTAGGGACAGAAAGTTGATTGCACCTAAGAGGAAGTGTGGCAGGAGGAGAGCCACAAGCCAGAGACGAGAGGCGAAGAGAGCCTGTCTTGGCAGAGAAAAGATTTAATCTTACCAGACTTTGGTGTCTGAGGCTGGAAGGATTCCACATCCCCCAGCAGAGAACCAGTCCGCAAGGGACTGTACTTTCCTTGGCCTAAGAAGCCCAGAGGCCCTGACACAACCGAAGGGACCAGTGAAGCCGTACAAGGCTGGGAGCAGAAAGGAACCCACGTCGCAGGCCATACAGGCGAGAAAGCACGGAAAGCTCGGAAACGTGGGCTGTTACCCTATCAGGAGGAGATAGCCAGAAGGAGCGTAGAAAACACGGTAGGCCTACACCCTCACCCTGACCAGGGCCAATTTCCCCGTTGCTCTCAGACATCCAGGTCCCCTCCTAGCTGGGACTGTTTGTGGGTCAATTTACCTGTTTTAGTAAAGACCATGGACTGCAACCTGTTGTCTGTGTGCTCCTTGCTCCTCCAGCACTATCATCACTGGGACTCTCACTACCATCACTCCCACCATCCACTATACTGCCCTGGGGCCGCACTCTTCCCGTGGGGAGTCACACTACCCTAGCTGCACACCTCATCAGCCCCAGCGGTCTGCAAGCAGCGGCGGTTCCTAATAACCGCAATCCACGGGTGGCGTAGTCGGACATTATCAATAACACATAACGGACTACCACTGGCCTGACCACCCTGAGCCACGGAACCGGGTTGCCACTACTACTCCCATCGTTTCCCTAATTGCCCGGATCCGAGTGCCCCACGGCCCAGGGGGCGAGTCTGCTTTGGCGTAGTCGGCAGAATTTCGTGCCCGCAACCACCGGGTACTGCGTGCCTGAAAAAGACTGTTGTAAACTTACCTGTGGAGAAGTTTCCCGCCATCCGGAGGCGTTTCCCGCCATCAGACGCCATCTTGGACCTTTTCCCGCCGTCTTCTGCCGTCTTCCCGCCATCCGCAGCTGTTTCCCGCCATCGGACGCCATCTTCAGGACGCCGCGCGGGAAGAAGAGGGGCGTGGACGTCAAATCCGCGCGAGATCCGAAGCTCCGCCCCACGCACCGACGCTGCGCAAGGTCCTGGAAGGGAGAGAGAGCGACGCTGACGTCATCAGGACGCGACGCCAGGTCCTCATCCATAGGAGCAGCAGCGGAGCTGCGGCCTACAGAAGAGGATCGTCGGAAGGTAGGCCACGCTTAACTAGGGGGGAGGAAGATGTCGGACACAGAGGCGCCCACTACCACCAACGCAGCTGCAGCAGCGGTGATGCCCTTTTCCTTGCCCTACATCCCTGGAGCGGCCTGGCTGCCCAAGTACTCAGGGGAGCCCCATGCCCTAACTGACTTCAAGGAAAGGCTATACAGTTTGTTCCACGTTTACCCCCTGACAGAGGAGCAGAAGGTCAGCATATTGACAGGGCAGTTAACTGGCGCAGCCCAAAGGGAGGTAAAATCATGGCCCATTGAGGAGAAAGGGACTGTGAAGGTTCTATGGATGTAAGCAGCGGGCACAGGACAGCATCAGAGACTATGCCCTAAATCTGCAGGAAGCCTTGAGGGCTATTCAACAAACTGACCCTGGCAGTGTGCAGGAAACCGATAAGCTGCTAACAGAACAATTCATAGAGGGTCTGCTGTCCAGCGCCCACAGGGCCCAGCTGCGCCTCATGTTCTTCCAGAACCCCGACCTGACCTTTGCCCAATTTAAGGACAGGGCCATAAGGGTGCTCCGTGAATCTGCAACCAGTGGCGCTATAAACCCCCGGCGCCCTGCTATCACCTACCACCAGGAGGCGGCGCCCTCCTCTATGGACTCCGTGGAGGCTGATGCACAGGCCCTGAACCAAGCCCCGTCAAAAGGCCTGCACCACCAAGTCCAGGAGCTGACCAGGAGCGTCGCGGCGTTGACCAGGACCGTCCAGGCGTTGCAAGTGGACCCGTCAAGACCCATCAAGCTGGCTTCAAGTCCGGAGGATGTCCCGTGGCGTCGACAGAGGAGGATCCCGTCGTTCCGAGGGAGGCCCACAGACCGCTACGCAGAGGATGGACAGCCCATTTGCCGTCGATGCAACCAGCCCGGACACATTTCCAGGTACTGTAATTTAAACGGGTCCAACCTGGGGCAGAGGGCCAACCCCCAGGCATAAGATCACCAGGCCCTTATAATTGGCGTGATAAGTACGTTGGGGGGCGCCCGGTTTTACCCGTGGTGCTGGACGGTATCCCCATGAGCGCCTTGCTGGATACTGGGTCGCAAGTAACCACAATCCCTTATGTACTTTTTAAGCAGTATTGGACTGATGCTGATATCACACGGTATCCAGACAGTAACTTGAGCATCATCGCCAGTAATGGCTTACCCGTGCCGCAGATGGGGTTCAAGGAGATGACCATTAAAATTGGTAAAGTTGAACTGCCGGCACAGGGAGTGATTATTGTGGACATTGACCGTCATGAAAGTCACCCTAAAATAACTGTGGGTACTAACATAATTGAAAATTGTCTTTCAGAAGTAATTGTAATTCTACAACAGGTGGCGGTGAATGCTAGTTCCAGCCAACAGAGAGTCCTCAACACGGAGATAAAAGCCCTGATGAGACGGCAGCAGGTAGAACTGTCTGGTGGTGAGATCGGTAGCGTAAGACTCAGTGATCCATTCCCCATTTCCATGCCTCCCAAAAGTGAAATGATGATCTGGTGTCGGACTGCAATCGGGTTGAGAGGTAGAGACTACCAAGCCATGGTAGAACCCGTGTACTCAGACAGCAGGCCCACCATTTTGACAGCCCGGGGGGTGGTTGATGTCCGTCATGGGAGGGTGCCCGTCCGCATCCTCAACATTGGGGAGAGGGAAGTACACTTACCCAGGTACGCTACACTCGCCAAACTGTTTGTCGTCGAACACCAAGCTATCAGGGCCGTGGAACCCTTGCCTCCATCTCCACAGGCGGAGGGTAATGGCTCCCAGAAACAAAAGGAGGACTGGTGCCAGAAACTCCATGTGGGTGCTGACTCCACTCCCCTGCACCAAAAACAAGGAGTCTACCGGGTGGTACAGGAGTACGAGAGAGTCTTTAGTAAGCACCCGCTAGACTTCGGTAGAGTAAAAGGGATAGAACACCACATCCCCACCGGGAGCCACCCACCAATAAAAGAGAGGCACAGACCTGTACCCCCTGCACATTATCAGAACGCCAAGGGTATGCTAAGGGAGATGAAAGAAACTGGGGTCATTAGAGACAGCTGTAGCCCCTGGGCAGCCCCATTGGTTCTGGTCAAAAAGAAAGACGGCACCATGAGAATGTGCGTGGACTATAGACAAATCAACGGTATCACCCACAAAGATGCATATCCGCTGCCTAGAATAGAGGAGTCTTTAGCCGCACTAAAATCTGCTAACTTCTTTTCTACTTTGGACCTTACTAGCGGGTACTGGCAGGTTCCTGTGGCAGAGGCTGACAAGGAGAAGACCGCCTTCACCACCCCGATGGGACTGAGCGAATTCAACTGCATGCCTTTCGGGCTCTGCAATGCAAAGGGACCTTCCAGCGGCTGATGGAATGCTGTCTAGGGCACCGAAACTTCGAGACGGTCCTCCTTTACCTGGACGACGTGATCGTCTATTCGAAGACCTACGAGGACCATCTGAAGCACCTGGCCGAGGTGTTCGAAGCCCTGGCAGGCTATGGCCTGAAGGTGAAACCATCGAAATGTCACCTGCTGAAACCAAAGGTCCAGTACCTAGGGCACGTGGTAAGCGCGGAAGGAGTGGCCCCCGACCCTGACAAGGTCACGGCAATCAAGAGCTGGCCAAGCCCCTCGAACATCAAAGAGGTGAGACAGTTAATCGGGTTGGTAGGCTACTACCGAAGGTTCATCCCCGGGTTCACTAAGATGGCAGCTCCTATGCAGGACCTCCTGATCGGACAGTCCAAGTCCAGAAGTCAAAAGCCACCCTTCAAGTGGGATAAACCGGAAGAGGAGTCCTTCCGCCAGCTAAAGTTGGCCCTCACTGGGGATGAGATCCTGGCCTACCCTGATTATGGCCAGCCTTTCATTCTCCACACAGATGCCAGTAATGTGGGACTGGGAGCCGTACTGTCCCAAAACCAACAGGGCAGAGAACGGGTGATCGCATACGCCAGCCGGAAGCTGAGGCCCACCGAAAGGAACCCGGAGAATTACAGCTCCTTCAAGCTAGAATTCTTGGTGGTGGTGTGGGCCGTGACGGAACGCTTCAAGCATTAACTGGCCTCCGCAAAGTTCACCGTGTACACGGACAACAACCCGTTGACACACCTGGACAATGCAAGACTGGGTGCCCTGGAACAGCGGTGGATGGCCCGTCTCTCCAACTATGACTTCGTGATCAAGTACCGGGCAGGCAAAACCAACGCCAACGCGGACGCCCTATCAAGAATGCCTCACTTACCTGAAGGTGACGAAGACCCAGAAGAGCTGGAAGAGGTAGAACTCCCCGTGTTTCACCGGTATGGAGCCGCTCAACACTCTCACCGCGTGAAGGAGGAGGATCTAACAACTGTGATGATGAATCCCCTACCTCACCACAGCTGGGCCGAAACCCAAGATAGTGACCCTGCTGTCCGCCTGGTGAAAGATCTGCTGACCCGGGAAGACGCTCGCCTAGATCCAGATGCCCCAAAGGAAGCCAAGCAGCTATGGAAGGAGAAGAGCAAGCTGTTCCTCTACGAAGGCAAGTTGTGCAGAAGGATTGTCAACCACCGGACGCACGAGCTGACCTGGCAAGTCGTGGTCCCAAGGCGAGATGCAGCTATGGTCCTGGGGGCTTACCATGACAGAGCGGGACACTTTGGTTGGAAGAAACTGGAGTTCCTGCTAAGAGGAAGATTCTTTTGGGTCGGCATGAGAGGAGCTGTAGAAAAGTGGTGCAGAGACTGTGGCCCTTGTCACCTGAGGAGGAAGGACCGCACCAGCCAGAAGACACCCTTGAGGCCCATCGTCACCACGCAGCCTCTTGAGCTGGTAGCTCTGGACCACGTCAAATTGGCTCCAAGCCGGTCCGGATACATCTATGCCCTGACAATCGTGGACCACTATTCCCGTTTTCTAGTGGTGGTCCCGGTAAAGGACTTGACAGCACAAACAGCGGCCAGAGCCTTCCAGCAATATTTCTGCCGTCCACACGGGTATCCGGAACAGGTCCTGACAGACCAGGGTCCAGCGTTCGAGGCTGAAATCTTCCAGGAGTTCTGCAACCTCTATGGCTGTAAGAAAATACGGACAACGCCTTACCACCCCCAAACCAACGGGATGTGTGAGAAGATGAACAATATAGTCATTGATCTCCTGAAGACGTTGCCCCTGGAGGAACGCAGCCTGTGGCCAGAAAAATTGCCGGACCTGGTAGACATGTACAACAATATCCCGGTGAATGCTACAAACTGCACCCCGGCTTACCTGATGCGAGCTAGACCGGGTAAGCTGCCCGTAGACCTGGAGATGGGAGTCCTAATACCTGAGGACACCTCCCCGGATGCGGACTGGGATACGGAAAGGCAACTGCAGTACAAGAAGGTACAGGAGAGTGTGGAGAAGAGCCTGGCCCAGGTGAGAGAGAAGCAAGAAAGACTCTTCAATCAACACGCCCCTGCTAGTCCCCTAGAACCTGGTGAGCAAGTCCTAAAGCGGAAGAGAAGGCTACATAAGTTGGACGACCAGTGGGAAAGGGAACCCTACACTGTACTGCAGTCTGACCATGACAACCCAAAGGTGTGCGTAATCACCAAGGACGGAGGAGAAACCACTAGTGTCGTCTCCAGAGACCACCTCAAAAGGTGCCCCGAGCAACTCCGTAGTGCAGAAGAGGATCAGAGTGACCTTGAACCCGCAGAGGAGAAGGAAGAAATGATCAGCACCGTTCTCGGAGAGTTCCCTCAGTCCTGGACTCGCATAAATAATGCCATAGTGGTACCCGTCCTGCATTTCCTGCAACCGGCCCAGCAACAACCAACACCAGAGCCGGAAGGTGAAGAGGAGCAAGCGGTTCCAGAGGCAGAAGAGCCTGTTCCAGCAGCCCAGGAGAGTCAACCCTCTGCTGACAGTGAGCCTGCCATGCCTGCGGTAAGCCAAAGGACCCGCAGACAGCTGCCTGCCCTACCTGTACACCCAGCTGGTAGCTGTACCCCTAACGCTAGTGGGGAAAACCAGGTTGGTCCACCACCAGACAGTGGGCTACGTAGGTCAACCAGGAGCACAAAGGGACAGATACCCGCTCGCTGGAGAATATAGAGTGTACTAAAATTGTAAATAACCCTGTTGCAAAATGTTGAAATGTTTGCCAAGTTACCTGCGTGATTATTAATAGCGTGTTTCAGTTTCTTGCAGCTACCGTAAGGACTCACAGGTTATGAACTTTTTATAACCGGGACCTTGTGTGGACTGCATTCTGAGCCTAACCCAGGAATGAACTAAGACTGTGAAGGACTTGGGGTAGGACAGACCCCCACCTGGTTAAGGCTCCCGTTGTTTTGATGATATGGACACCCGGTCACAGGCCACACTGTGACCTAAAGAACTCAATCTGTGCGTCGTCTATCTATTAATGTATTATTGTTATGCATATTGTCTTTGTTTATTGTTTAGTCCCGGAGTACTAAATTTCACTAGGGGGGAATGTGTCACCCTACCTGGATGCCACAAGTGTAATAAAGCTGTGTCTGAGAGCAAGGGGGAGGTTCTCTGGTCAGGGGAACATTAGCATGCAATGCCTCCTGTCTCAGGCCAGTAGGGGGAGCAGGCTGCCCCTATAAAAGCTGGTACTGGGGACAGGGTTAGAGAGAACTGGAAAGCCTGTCTCAGCTCTGAGACGTGTCCCAGAGTGGAGTAGGGACAGAAAGTTGATTGCACCTAAGAGGAAGTGTGGCAGGAGGAGAGCCACAAGCCAGAGACGAGAGGCGAAGAGAGCCTGTCTTGGCAGAGAAAAGACTTAATCTTACCAGACTTTGGTGTCTGAGGCTGGAAGGATTCCACATCCCCCAGCAGAGAACCAGTCCGCAAGGGACTGTACTTTCCTTGGCCTAAGAAGCCCGGAGGCCCTGACACAACCGAAGGGACCAGTGAAGCCGTACAAGGCTGGGAGCAGAAAGGAACCCACGTCGCAGGCCATACAGGCGAGAAAGCACGGAAAGCTCGGAAACGTGGGCTGTTACCCTATCAGGAGGAGATAGCCAGAAGGAGCGTAGAAAACACGGTAGGCCTACACCCTCACCCTGACCAGGGCCAATTTCCCCGTTGCTCTCAGACATCCAGGTCCCCTCCTAGCTGGGACTGTTTGTGGGTCAATTTACCTGTTTTAGTAAAGACCCTGGATTGCAACCTGTTGTCTGTGTGCTCCTTGCTCCTCCAGCACTATCATCACTGGGGCTCTCACTACCATCACTCCCACCATCCACTATACTGCCCTGGGGCCGCACTCTTCCCGTGGGGAGTCACACTACCCTAGCTGCACACCTCATCAGCCCCAGCGGTCTGCAAGCAGCGGCGGTTCCTAATAACCGCAATCCACGGGTGGCGTAGTCGGACATTATCAATAACACATAACGGACTACCACTGGCCTGACCACCCTGAGCCACGGAACCGGGTTGCCACTACTACTCCCATCGTTTCCCTAATTGCCCGGATCCGAGTGCCCCACGGCCCAGGGGGCGAGTCACATGCAAAGATGCCCCCTCCTCTCAGTCTTCACTTGTTATGGCAGTTTCTGAAGAAACATCATCAACGTCCATGTCCACGTCCCACCACAGCGTTCAATTGTCCATATCCCAGACCTTTGAATGAAAGCGCAAATTCGCAGCCAACGCCCCACAGGCCACAGTCCTAAATTCACACATTTCACGACTGCTTGCATTGGAAATGCTGCCTTTTAGGCTGGTGGAGACGGAATCCTTCCGCAACCTTATGGCAGTGGCCATCCCTAGGTACTCCGTCTCCAGCCGACACTATTTTGCCTGGTGTGCCATCCCCGCACTATACAAGCACGTGTCCCAAAACAGCTGCCGTGCCCTCAACAACGCAGTTACTGGGAGAGTCCACCTGACAATGGACACGTGGACTAGTGCTTGTGGCCAGGGACAGCACATCTCCCTGACGGCACACTGGGTAAACATAGTGGAAGCCGGGACCCAGTCGGACCTTGGGACGGAACACATCCTCCCCACACCGAGGATTGCGGGCCTTATGTCAGTCAGAGTTGCCCCCACAGTGTACAGCTCCTGCGCATCCTCCTCCTCCTCCTCATGTTCAGCCTCCATCTCAGATATCACCACATCAGTTACAAGCTGGAAGCATTGCAGTACTGCCTCCGCCAAGCGGCAACAGGCTGTGCTGAAACTCATAAGCTTAGATGATAAACCTCACACTGCTTGTGAGTTGTGGACAGCTGTGAAAGAGCAGGCAGATCTGTGGCTGAGACCGCTGAACCTACATCCAGGCATGGTCGTGTGTGACAATGGCCGTAACCTGGTGGCGGCTCTGAGGCGAGGCGAGATCACACACGTACCATGCCTGGTTCATGTGCTTAACCTCGTGGTTCAGCGGTTTCTTAAATTGTACCCCGAGTTACCAGATCTGCTCGTCAAAGTACGCCGCCTGTCAGCTCATTTTCGGAAGTTGGCTACAGCTTCCGCCGCCCTTGCTATGTTGCAGCAGCGTTTGCAGCTTCCGGCACACCGACTGGTGTGTGATGTCCCCACACGTTGGAACTCTACCCTCCACATGTTGTAAAGGATTTATGAGCAGAAGAGAGCAGTTGTGGAGTACCAGCTGAAACAAGGCCGTCGATATTCAGGTCAGACTCCACACATAAGACCTCAGGAGTGGACCTGGATGTCTGACAAATGTACCAACCTGACAAACTTTGAGGAGTCCAACAAGATGGTGAGTGGCGATGACGCCATCATTAGCGTCAGCATCCCACTTGTCTGTCTTTTGCAAAGCTCTCTGCAGAGAATTAAAGAGGAGGCATTGCAGCCAGAGTATGATGAGATGGATCAAAAAGCCGTAGTGGGCGACTACACACAGCCCAGCCTCATCTCATACCAACGTGCATTGGGGGACAATGAGGGAGAGGAGGAGGAGGAAGAACAGGAGCTGGTATCATGCGCTGTGGACAGTAGTACCTGTACAACTGTCATACCGTTGGTTCAGCGTGGGTGGCCTGAGGACAGGGGGGAGGAGGAGGAGAGCATGATCCGTCGTCATCTTGGTGAGGACACGGAAGTCTTGCCCGTTACCAGTCTGGCACGCATGGCTGACTTTATGTTGCGCTGCCTTAACCGTGACCTTCGCATTGTCAAAATGTTGGGTGATATTCATAACTGGTTGGTGACACTTTTAGACCCCCGCTACAAGGAGAACTTTCACTGTCTTATTCCTGAGGTGGACAGGTCTACAAAAATGGGGCAGTACCAGAAGGCCCTTGCTGCAGAACTGTTAAAAAAAATTCCCATCTGAACACGCTAGCGGCAGAGGTCACAGTTCGTTGCCCAACCCAGGCGTTCAGGCGAGAGAGATGCAACTCCAATCCAGCAGAGGCAGGGAGCACTGTCAACGTTCTGGGACAGTTTTCTGAGACCCACCTAGTTTACAGGCCCTGAGGCGCCGGGTACTCTCACAAGGAGTGGAAAGTTTCAAAAGATGGTGAGGGAGTACCTTACCGACCGTACCAGCGTCCTCCGTGATTCCTCTGTGCCTTTTAATTATTGGGTATCCAAGCTGGACACTTGGAATGTACGCCTTGGAGGTCCTGGCTTGCCCTGCCACTAGCGTGTTAGCGGAGCGTGTTTTTAGTGCTGCTGGGGGAATTATAACTGATAAGCTTCCTCATTTTGGCTGTTTTTGCCCTTCTCCTTATCCTCTGCCTCCACCACCACTATACCACGAGGGTGACCGTGGTCCATGTTGCCAGCATTGCAAGTTCCTCCATCCTAATTTTTGGCAGCTTTTGCTTGGAAGGCATAGGCAAAGACTATGGGAGACCCACTCCCCAATAATGGGAATAATGTTTGTAATATGCTGTACTGCATGGCTTTTGTAAGGGGCATTGCAAGTTCCTCCGTCCTAATTTTTGGCAGCTTTTGCTTGGAAGGCATATGCGAAGACTATGGGAGACCCACTCCCCAATAATGGGAATAATGTTTTTAATATGCTGTACTGCATGGCTCTTGTAAGGGGCATTGCAAGTTCCTCCACCCTAATTTTTGGCAGCTTTTGCTTGGAAGGCATAGGCAAAGACTATGGGAGACCCACTCCCCAATAATGGGAATAATGTTTTTAATATGCTGTGCTGCATGGCTTTTGTAAGGGGCATTGCAAGTTCCTCTGTCCTAATTTTTGGCAGCTTTTGCTTGGAAGGCATAGGCAAAGACTATGGGAGACCCATTCCCCAATAATGGTAACAATGTTTTTAATATGCTGTACTGCATGGCTTTTGTAAGGGGCATTGCAAGTTCCTCCACCCTAATTTTTGGCATCTTTTGCTTGGAAGGCATAGGCAAAGACTATGGGAGACCCACTCCCCAATAATGGGAATAATGTTTTTAATATGCTTTACTGCATGTGACGCATCCCCTGGGCCGTGGGGTACCCAGAGCCGGGCCGGTAGACCCTGGGGGTTGTAGTCACAGTGGCAGTGACCCGGTCTGTGACCCAGGGCGGTCAATCCAAGGGTAGTAGATGTATATAGGGGTTTTATAATGTCCGACTACGCCACCTGTGGAGCTGGTGGTATTGCAGCAAGGGTATTATTACTCCCCACAGGAAGAGTGTAGCTTCAGGGCAGTGTGTGTGGATGATGGTGGTTATAGTGCAGGGAGTCAGTAATGAACACAGAGTCCGTGTGATGCAGTCCCAAGATCTTTACTCACAGTTGTTGCAGTCCAGATTACAGGTACCAGAGCAATTTCCCCCGTCATGCTGTGCGTACTCAGTGAGGGGCTCAGTCCACCCCCAGATAGCTCCGGAGTACTTAGCAGGACCCCCTTCTGTGTGTCCTTTCTCTGGCCTTCTCCCTGCACCTCACACCCAGTGACACTTCTATCCGGTACCCTCGGGCCTTGGCGGGCGACGTGTGTTCCGTCCCCTGGGTCCTATGTGGCTACCTTCTTAGTGCGACTGGTGTAGACTTTCGGCCTATGGTACTTAAAGTGCTGCAGCCTCCGGTTTCTAGTTGAGCCTTGCTGTTTCTCCGCTAGTTGAGGGACCGATTCCCCTTATCTGGCCTGACCCCTCTACCTCCTGGTAGCAGCGGGCGTACGGGTGGCCTTCTGCACGGCCCGTACCCCTAGGGTCCCTTCGGTTCCTGGAGCCTTCCTGCTCCCACTCCTCTCTTCTCCCCTTCAGTACTGGGCCTCACAGGCTAGGCCCGACTCTGGAGCAGAGCTCATACAGAGCCTCTTCTCCTTCACTTCTCCTCCTCTGACTGGACTGACTGAGCTCTTCTTGATCTAAGATGGTGTCTCTATTGTATACTGCTTCTACTCAAGTGCTCCCAGGATCTACGTCCTCCACCCCATCCACTACATAGTTCCCCCTCTCTAGGTGGTTCCCCCCACTCCAGCCAGGGATCAGGGACTGTGCTCTCCCGTAGGAGCAATCTCGCCCTGTCCCCCGGAAATGTGGTGTAGTGAATGCTGGTGTTAGGATCCTGAGCCATACTCCTTCCTTACCTGAGAGTGAAGTACCACAACTCTGGATGAGATGCAATACCTCTGCGGCAACCGAACCCTCAGGGGCGCCACACCCCCCCCCCTGGTAAAACACAGCACGTCCGCGGGCTGGAACAGAGTAAAAACAATTTTAATGACATGCAAAAACTTTTAGGATGCATCCGCATATAAGAGCACAAACTACATTCCTTCCCTTTATGGGAGGTACACTTCTTTTCACGTTACTGGTTACGTTTCTTTATCAAAACATTATGTGACCTTTTAAAGAACATTTCTCTTTACACTTATAAAAACATTATAAGACTTTTTCACATATACAAACACTTCTTTTGCATATAAAACATTTTCTCATATAAACATTCTATCAGGTCACAGCATAATCTGCAACCAGGTGTCCATTTTCTGTATTTGCAAACTGGCAAACACGAACATGAGGGACCCGTCCAAAACCCCCAACGGAGGCCCTGGGGTGGCTGCAGGGCATAGATGATCCAGGTGTTGGACCACGTCTTCGGCCACCTCCAACGGGTTTTTGTTCAGTGGTCTTGATTATAAAAATATAAAACCAATAAGGGGCACCTCAAGAGGTGCAACTATTTACAGGAAGTGGCTGCTCCCAGTCCTCAGCCGGTCAGTCTTTGGACCCGTTCCAGGTAACTAAGTAGACGGGTTAAATGTTCACACAACCTTTAACTTGCAGTGTCCATTCTGCACAGGTATGGGTGACTACTTGCAGTCTTTAATAAGAGTGCTCCCTCTGGGGAGGCTCTTGACCACAATAAGCTGACCCAGCCGGGTCTTCAGCTTCGCAGAGGTAGAAGTCGCTCTCTTCCTCCACCTTGTGGACATTGAGGGCATACCAGCCCCTTACTCCTCGGTGACGGGTGTAAGTCACTGTGTCTCTGGGGTAGAGGTCCCGATCAGGGTGACCCGCTTTTAGGTGAGACTCCACGTCCCTCCTGTTACCAAACAAGTCAATGTCTGTGTGCGGGTCCCGAATGAACCCCCATCCGGCCTCTAAGTTAAATTTTACTATGGTCCCTTCTTCCCTAGGACCATGGGTGGCTTTGTTGGCCTGGCGGGCCCGGGTCTTTTCCTCCAAGTTCTGGGCCTCTAATTTCTCCCACCGCACATGCCGTAAGCTGCGCTCCTTTTCTAACTGGACCAGCTGTTGGTGGCAGAACTCTTTGCGGCGGGCTGCGGCTGCCTTGGTCTCCTGGGAGAACCCCATCAGGTCCTCCCCAGAGTGATCCCACTCAAACTGGGCCTCGTCTTCCGGCAACTGGGAAACGGCGGCGGACTGCGGAGC
Source organism: Phyllobates terribilis (assembly GCF_046119375.1). Lineage (NCBI taxonomy): Eukaryota > Metazoa > Chordata > Amphibia > Anura > Dendrobatidae > Phyllobates > Phyllobates terribilis. The sequence continues at coordinate 52,493,224 of NW_027362767.1, read as the reverse complement.
GGGTAGGAGCGAGGGCCGCTGGTCCTCCACCACTGCGGACCAGTCCCACCGACGACGCCTGTACACCCACTCGGCTGGCGGGGGAGTTGGTTCCTGCAGGGGACCCAGAAGCTGGCTGGCTGTGTCGGTGCCTGGAGGTAGCGGTGTCTGGGCTTGCGGGGCGTGCAGGGCAGGCGCGCCCGGGACTTGTGGGCCTTGCGGCGGGCCCAGGAGCAGGTTGACGCTGGCAGCGCCCGGGACAGGGAAACTCCTCCTACCTGCTCCCGCGGCTGCTCCTGCTTCACCTGTTGCCTCCTGGTGCTGATCGGGATCCGCCCAGGCTGGGGCACGGCCGGTGCTTGTTAATGTCGTCGGCTGCCTGTTCGCCATCCGCTGTTCCATCTCCCGTCTCCACCCGGTGATGGCGTCTCGCTGGGCCCTCTCCATCCTCCGGCCCAGGTCTTCCATCCCAGAGCGGAGGAACTCCAAATCCTCCTGGGGCAGCTTAGCCACGAGCTCCTGCAGGGTATAGGGTGCTGCGGCCTGCAGCAGGCCACTGACTGGGGCTCTGGTGCTGCCGTCCTCCATCTTCCCTACCGGGTGTGGTCTGTCTAGACTGATCCAGACCACGCCCTGTCTCCCAGTTTTCTTCTCTCCTCTCCCCTTTTGTCATCGGTCCCAGGGCAGTTTGTTGCGGTCCCATGGCAATCTGCTGTCGGTCACGTTCAGGGTCAGCCCCCCCCACCTTGATGGACACACTTGCATACATGACCACTGCTGTTTGGGACGGGCTCCGCTTCTGGCGCCATTCTGGGACCTGGCCCACGATGGGTGGTGGTTTCTTGTCATCTCTTAGCGCGCACATAATGGCGGCCATTCTTCTGGGGCGGGCACCACATTTAGTAGAAAACACAGTCTTTAGGCGCGCGATACCCGGTGATAACGGGTGGGCTCACATCCTGCCGACTACGCCAAAGTTGACGCGCCCCCTGGGCCATGGGGTACCCGGAGCCGGGCCGGTAGATGCTGGGGGTTGTAGTCACAGTGGCGGTTACCCGGTCCGTGACCCAGGGCGGTCAATCCAAGGGTAGTAGATGTATATAGGGGTTGTATAATATCCGACTACGCCACCTGTGGAGTGCGGCTAAAGGGGGCCGCCGCTGTGGAACAGTCCTCTGAAGCTGGTGGTATTGCAGCAAGGGTATTATTACTCCCCACAGGAAGAGTGTAGCTTCAGGGCAGTGTGTGTGGATGATGGTGGTTATAGTGCAGGGAGTCAGTAATGAACACAGAGTCCGTGTCATGCAGTCCCAAGATCTTTACTCACAGTTGTTGCAGTCCAGATTACAGGTACCAGAGCAATGTCCCCCGTCGTGCTGTGCGTAGTCAGTGAGGGGCTCAGTACACCCCCAGATAGCTCCGGAGTACTTAGCAGGACCCCCTTCTGTGTGTCCTTTCTCTGGCCTTCTCCCTGCACCTCACACCCAGTGACACTTCTATCCGGTACCCTCGGGCCTTGGCGGGCGACGTGTGTTCCAGTCCCCTGGGTCCTATGTGGCTACCTTCTTAGTGCAACTGGTGTGGACTTTCGGCCTGCAGCACATGAAATGCTGCAGCCTCCAGTTTCTAGTTGAGCCTTGCTGTTTCTCCGCTAGTTGAGGGACCGGTTCCCCTTATCTGGCCTGACCCCTCTACCTCCTGGTAGCAGCGGGCGTACGGGTGGCCTTCTGCATGGCCCGTACCCCTAGGGTCCCTTCAGTTCCTGGAGCCTTCCTGCTCCCACTCCTCTCTTCTCCCCTTTAGTCCTGGGCCTCACAGGCTAGGCCCAACTCTGGAGCAGAGCTCATACAGAGCCTCTGCTCCTTCACTTCTCCTCCTCTGACTGGACTGACTGAACTCTCCTTGATCTAAGATAGTGTCTCTATTTTATACTGCTTCTACTCAAGTGCTCCCAGGATCTACGTCCTCCACCCCATCCACTACATAGTTCCCCCTCTCTAGGTGGTTCCTCCCACTCGAGCCAGGGATCAGGGACTGTGCTCTCCCGTAGGAGCAATCTCGCCCTGTCCCCCGGAAATGTGGTGTAGTGAATGCTGGTGTTAGGATCCTGAGCCATACTCCTTCCTTACCGGAGAGTGAGGTACCACACCTCTGGATGATATGCATTACTTCTGTGGCGACCGAACTCTCAGGGGCGCCACACATGGCTCTTGTAAGGGGCATTGCAAGTTCCTCCGTCCTAATTTTTGGCAGCTTTTGCTTGGAAGGCATAGGCAAAGACTATGGGAGACCCACTCCCCAATAATGGGAATAATATTTTTAATATGCTGTACTGCATGGCTCTTGTAAGGGGCATTAAAATCATCTTGTTAAGCTACTGTGACCTCCACGTCTCTTGCAAGGGTCATTGATATTGTCTTTTTATTCCACTGTAACCTCCACCACTCTTCCAAGGGGCATTGATATTGTCTTTTTATTCCACTACGACCTCCACCACTCTTCCAAGGGACATTGATATTGTCTTTTTATTCCACTGGGACCTCCACCACTCTTCCAAGGGGCATTGATATTGTCTTTTTATTCCACTGGGACCTCCACGTCTCTTCCAAGGGGCATTAAAACTGTCTTGTTAAACCACTCTGAACTCCACGTCTCTTCCAAGGGGCATTAAAACCGTCTTGTTAAGCTACTGTGACCTCCATGTCTCTTCCAAGGGGCATTAAAACCGTCTTGTTAAACCACTCTGAACTCCACTTCTCTTCCAAGGGACATTAAAATCATCTTGTTAAGCTACTGTGACCTCCACCACTCTTCCAAGGGGCATTGATATTGTCTTTTTATTCAACTGCGACCTCCACCACTCTTCCAAGGGGCATTGATATTGTCTTTTTATTCCATTGGGACCTCCACCACTCTTCCAAGGGGCATTGGTATTGTATTTTTATTCCACTGGGACCTCCACGTCTCTACCAAGGGGCATTAAAACCGTCTTGTTAAACCACTCTGAACTCCACTTCTCTTCCAAGGGACATTAAAATCATCTTGTTAAGCTACTGTGACCTCCACCACTCTTCCAAGGGGCATTGATATTGTATTTTTATTCAACTGCGACCTCCACCACTCTTCCAAGGGGCATTGATATTGTCTTTTTATTCCATTGGGACCTCCACCACTCTTCCAAGGGGCATTGGTATTGTATTTTTATTCCACTGGGACCTCCACGTCTCTACCAAGGGGCATTAAAACCGTCTTGTTAAACCACTCTGAACTCCACGTCTCTTCCAAGGGGCATTAAAACCATCTTGCTAAGCTACTGTGACCTCCACGTCTCTTCCAAGGGGCATTAAAACCGTCTTGTTAAACCACTCTGAACTCCACAGCTCTTCCAAGGGGCATTGAAATGTTGTTTTTAATTACCTCTAACCTCCACGACTCTTCCAACGGGCATTGCATTTCCTCCTAATTTTAATCAGCTTTTGCTCTTCAATGCGTAGGCGAACACTAAGGGAGACCCACTCCCCAATAATGGGTAGAAGGTTTTTAGTACGCTGTAATCCACGTCTGTTTCAAGGGGCATTGCAGTTACTCATAATTTTTGCAAAGCCTTCCATTCACTGCTTAGGCCAACAGTGCACAGGAGACCCAGTTGCTATAAATGGAAAAAACGGTTTAGTTAAGGCCCTCTGGCCTCCATGTCACTTACAAGGGGCATTGGAGTGCCTCGAAATTTTTGGTAGGCATTGCACTCACTGTATGCCCTATAACTGTGTAGCCGAACCGCTCCTGTTGGTACAGAAACATATCCTACAAGACATGTGTGGTTGACTGGCCTGATATTGATGTGAATGGTCCCTGTTCCTCCTGCTCTTTCTCCTTTGCCACCACCTCATCCATCATTCATCACCTGAAGCTTTGTTTTAACGGGAGTCATAGAACTGGGATAGTAGCAGGAAAACATCCAGCAATCCTCGGAGGAGGTAGGATAGGCGCCAAAACGCTGACCACCTCAGGCCTAGCCGCTACAACATATATACGCTTGCATTCCAAGGAACAGAAAGCTAAGGAGATGGATGGCCTCATGATCATGAATAATTTACTCGTTGTGTAGGAAGCCGACCACTGCTGCTGTCTACCTTCTGAACTTTGTGTTGAAGCCTGATTGACCCAGGACCCGCAATCCTCTATGTCTGGAGGACGTGTTGCATCCCAATGTCCAACTGTGTCCCGGCTTCCACAATATTAACCCAGTGTGAAGACGTCAGTAAGATGGACAATCCCTGGCCACATTCACTTGTCCACGTGTTTGTGGTTAGGCTGTCCTTCCCACTAAATGCACTGGGGAGGGCACAGGTAATGTTTTGGTATGCATACTTGTGTATAAGGTGCACCGGGACAAATAGGGGCGGCTGGGGACCGTTTATGGACACCCGGTCGCCCCCTGGCGGCTGGGGACCAAGCGTGGACACCCGTCCGCCGGGCGGCTGGGGACTGAGTATGGATTCCAGGCCGCCGAAGCAGCCATGACGTGGTGGCCAGATTCCGCCTCCACATGCCTAAAAGGCCCAATTTCAAGTGCAAGCAAGCAGTATGGTATTGCAGCCTGGGGGTGGGTGGGTGGCAGGCTGCAAACTTGCACTTGCATTGCTAGGAATGGGGGAGGTACAATTGAACACTGCACTGGGACAAGGACTTGCACGGGGATAGTTGCAAGTCTGCAATGACAGGTGCAGGGTGGGAGGCATCTTCGCATGTGCCATGAACAGGGGTTGGCGTGCACATACTACAGCGGAATAGGCTGTCCTTCCCACTAAATGCACTGGGGAGGGCACAAGTACTGTTTTGGTATGCGTGCTTGTGTATAAGGTGCACCGGGACAAATAGGGGCGGCTGGGGACCGAGTATGGACACCCGGCCGCTGGGCAGCAGGGGACTGAGTATGGATACCAGGCCGCTGACGCAGCCATGACATGGTGGCCAGCGTCTGCCTCCACAAGCCTAAAAGGCCTCATTTCAAGTGCAAGCAAGCTAGCAGTATGGTATTGCAGCCTGGGGGTGGGTGTGTGGCAGGCTGCACACTTATGCTTGCATTCCAAGAAAACAAAGCAGATGCTAACTTCTATCATCATCATCATGCTCCTCACCTTGGCACTCTCAACTCCCCTGATGGAGAAGCCAGGGCCCACCGGAGGAGTCTGGTTGTCTGGTGGGCTCGTCCAATCCTGCCCTAACGCAGGCCAGGCTAAGAAATGTGTGGGGAAGGTTACCAGGACAAATAGTGGCGGCTGGGGACTGAGTATGGAGACCTCGCAGCCATGAGGTAGTGGCCAGCTTCGGCCTCCTCCAAACTAAAAGGCCCCATTTCAAGTGCAACCTAGCAGTATAGTATTGTAGCCTGCGGGTGGCTGGTGGTTGGCTGCATACTTGCTCTTGCATTGCAAGGAATGGAGGAGGTACAATTGAACACTGCCCTAGGACAAGGACTTGCACGGGATAGTTGCAAGTCTGCATCTTCTGATGCGGCAAGGATCACCTATGATGGGCACACTTTTAGGCAGTGACCTGGGTGTCAGATGCTTCCAGGGGTCTTCCCCATGCTGTTCCCATGTCTTTTCAGCACTGTATGCATGTGTCACACAGCACATGGCCAGATAAGGTTGTAAAATGTTAAAATGACATTTCACGGTGAATGCATTTGTCACGGTTGAAAGCAATACAAAAGTGCAAAAACGCATAAAAAATGCTACTTGTGAACATAGCCCAAGGTGTGGAGGAGTATTTTTGTTTTTGGTTATTTATTTTACCTCATACACAAGTCTTTACCCTGGAAAGGATGTTCCTGAACATATTTCACAGGAAAACAGTTTCAGTTTAGTTTTTGAACGTTTTATTGTGAGCCCGTAAAAGTGGCTTAATACCTCTGACCACGTTGTTGACAGCAGTGACCTGGGGGTCAGAAATGCTTCCTGGGGCGATCCCCATGCTGTCCCCATGTCATTTGAGCACTGTCATTATCGTTTTGGGCACTTTTTAGGCTTTCTACAGACTGCCGGGGGTGCCGCCGCAAAAATGCTCGGATCTCCCATAGACTAACATTGGGCTCGTTGCTTGGGTCGAGCACCCGAGTATCACGGTGAGCTTGGCCCGAGCTTCGAGCACCCGAGCATTTTAGTGCTCGCTCAACACTACAAAGCAGTCATAAAAGCAAAAGGTGTCTACTTTTAAGAACCTAGAATATAAGACATATTTTCAGTTGTTTCACACTTTTTTGTTAACTATATAATTCCACAATTGTTAATTCATAGTTTTGAATTCAGTGTGAATGTACAATTTTCATAGTCATGAAAATACAGAAAAATCTTTAAATGAGAAGGTGTGTCCAAACTTTTGGTCTGTACAGTATATGTACACATATTTGGTGTCACCGCGTTCATAATCACTCGATCTGATCTATCAATGTAAAAAAGAATTAATCCAATCATTAAACGGCATAACAAGAAAAAAAAATCAAAACGCCAGAATTACGTATTTTGGTTGCCGCAACATTGAAATTTATTGCAATAATAGGCAATGAAAAGATCATATCTGCCCCAAAATGGTATCAATAAAAACGTCAGCTCGGCGCGCAAAAAATCAGACCCCACCCGGCCCCATATCACAAAAAATGGAGACGATACAGGTCTCGGAAAATTAAGATTTTTATTTTTTTTTGCAAACTATGGATTTTTTTTCACCACTTAAATAAAAAAGAACCTATACATGTTTGGTATTTACGAACTTGTAATGACCTGTAGAATCCGAAGGGCAGGTCAATTTTAGCATTTAGTGAAAATGGTAAAAAAAATCCAGAAAACAATTGTGAAATTGCACTTTTTTGCGATTTCACCGCACTTTGAATTTTTTTTCCCGTTTTCCAGTACACTATATGGTAAAACCAATGGTGTCATTCAAAAGTACAACTCCTCCCGAAAAAACAAGAGCTCACATGGCTATATTCACCAAAAAATAAAAATGTTATGGATCTGGGAAGAAGGGGAGCAAAAAACAAAAATGCAAAAGCGAAAAAACCCAAGGTCACGAAGGGATTAAGGCAGGAATTTAAACTTATATAGACTAAAAAATAAATACGGTGTGCAAGGATGGACATTCCCTTTAAAGTCAAAATATTTTTGAATTTACCGATTTTTCCCACCTTTCTTTTCCATGCCACCGATAGTTCTTTGTAAAGTGCATTAAAATGTTTTATGCCAAATCCTCAGTTGCCTAGAAACAGGCAGCCAGAAATCCGGAGCTCGAGGCTTGAAAGTCCTTATTAAAAGGCTTTGTGTATCTGTATGAGTGAAATGTTAATTTAGTAAGCCTGATTGATACACCGTGTTAGCTCGCTACAGGGATAAGCGTACCCCAAAATACTGTATCTGATTCACATTACTTTATTGCTCGCACTTAAAAAGCTTCTATTAGGAAAAAATAGTCAAGTAAATGGAAAAAAAAAGCAATAAAATATACAACATTCCTAGGCAAAAGCCTAAGAATCTAAAATTACCCTTCACTTATCAAGTCATGCTGATCTGGTTAATTAAAATATTTCCAGTAAGATAATTACAGGACCTGATTTCTTTTCTTTCTTTTTTTCCACTTCCAAAAAAAATTCCCAGCCTCATATAAAGCGGCTGATAGGTTTGAAAGGCAGTTTGCGAGCGGCGAATAAAGGAACGAGACAAAGGAATATTGTCGCCACCTGATACAAACTAAATGGAATTAATAAGAATGGGAATCAGAGCAGAACAGAATATATGTGCTCTTCAGAGTGTACAATCTGTTTCCGATCCTGCCTTGTCTCATTCACTTCCATGCAGATCGTTGTGAGCGAAAAGTCCTATTGACATGGAAATGTATTAGATGCGTCCCGTCAATCAATCGTTAGGAAGGAGCTGAAATGTCAGCCACTCCAAGTCCTTTGAGTCTCCTTCATTTTGGTAGAAAAGATTCACTTATACCTTTTACTTCTCCTTATTTAAAGTCTGGGCATGCCCAAAGTTTTCAAGTCTTGTACTGTAGTAGTATTTTTTGAGATTTAGAGGAGTTATTCACTTTAAGAAAAGTGGACCCCAAACGCTTTTCTATACCTAGGTACCTTCCTGGGCCCAGTACACCTTTGCAATGGCGTCTGTGTTGAGGCTACAGTGGTGACATCACAACTTCAGTGCAAATTACCGCTGCAGTAAATCACTGAGCTCAGTGATTCTACTGGTATAGATGACACAGTTAAGTTACGCAAAGCTTAGTGATTGGCTGCAGCAGTGATGTGTGCTGATGATGTGCCAAAATACAGACACTGGAGCAGCAGAGGATTACAGACCCTGGACCCTGGTATGTGTCATTTTTGTTATTTTACTTTCTGTATGGCTGGAGCCGGACAAGTCCTTGATGGGAGGTATACGTCACCAAGATGTCTAGCTTCAGTGATGTAGGACCCGGAGAATCAGGCTCCAGCACGGATAGTACGGAGAGGGTTTTTTTTGGGGTCCGGGTTTTAGGAACGACCAAAAGAGCTGGGAGGGACTGGTCATTCCCAAACCTCCTATCCAGGCTTTGCAGCCTGTTTAAAAGGCAGCTGCTCTGCCTCATTAGCGGTCTGTGTGTGGATGGAGAAAAGGACCTGAGAGACACTGAAGCAGCTTGTTGTGAGAGACTGTCTGACCGTACTTTTCTCTACACAGGTGAGCCTATGTTGGTGATACTGAGAACTCTACCTGTTATTTTATGTAACATTGTTTTGTCAGAGAAAGCCCATTTGTTTTTCTTTGGAGATTTATCAACCCCTATAGTATATAAAAGCATTTGAGGTCCCTTGAGTAATCCGTACTGGTTTATAGATAGTAGTACTATATATTAATGTCATCATTTGTTCTAAAAATTATCAATTCAAGGGGAAAACTTGTCTTCAGTGAATATAGACTTTCCCATAACTAAGATTAGAGATTACAGTTGGTGTTGATAAAGTTCAATGGAGAACTGTAAGCATTGTTTCAGGAGAACTTGCAGCAGAATATCTGTTCCTGCATCTAGCAAATCCTTTTTCCATAGTTTTAAAAGCACCAACTGTCATCACCAATCTCAGTAACGTGAAAATCTGGCTTCAGTGAATACAGGTTTTCCCATTACTGATTTAGGAGATGAAAGTTGGTGTTTATAAAGTTCTATGAAGAACTGTGACTGTCATAAGGAGAACTGTAGAATGTCTGTGTCTGCCTCTATTTCCTTCCTTCTTCATAGAACTTTAAAACCACTGACTGTGATCACCTATCTCAGTAATGGGAAAATCTGTCTTCACTGAAAACAGATTTTACCCCTGAATTTAGAATTCTCTTTCAAGATATATTACATAGATGCTTGCCCAGGATCCTGACATTTGAGTGTCGCCGGCGGCCATGAAACTTTTCCGGACCCTTGTCTAGCTTCCATGTAGCACTGATGTGGACACTGAACCAGGCTCCTGCAATTCTTTTTGCTCAGCTTTACTTAGTGGTCTGGAAACTGTGCATTCCCTTCGTCGACAACCATATTGAAAACATTGGACATTCCCTTCAAAACTGTGACGTAATGGAGCCTGTAAAAATATAATTTGCTTCCTTTTCAGAAACCCAAAGTTTTTTCAGTAAAGTTTTAATTTCGACAACGTTAACTCTGTGTCCACCTGCTTTAGATATTGAACTATCCCAAAAACTTCCGACAACGTCCTCCCTCGCAATGTTACAAGTCTTCCATGTTTCTATGAAAAACTGATGACACCCCATTGACTTCAGTGCTGTGATATATTTTCATGCCTCCTTTGTAATAAATGACAAACAGGTGTAAATGTGGCCCTAAAAATCTCTGATCTGTCGACCATTAATGGCGTTTCTGCTTGCACACGCAAAACACATTATTGAGTATAGGAATCATATCACCTCCCGATACTAAATCACAGGCTATCGCGCTATAAAACAATGTATTCTGTGCTGCTGAGTGAATATCACGGAATTTTCTTTTGATTTAAAAGACCTTTCAAGTTGCATGTTGTCTACGTGAAAAAAAAAATTCATTTCAATTTTTGATCTCTTCTCAAGTGACCCCATGGCTTGTTCATCACTTGAAAAGCGTTCGCCGGGAATCTGTGAATACTCCTGCAAATTGGTGTCTCGGGGGGAACAAATATTCTCAATGTTGAGAATGATGTGTGCGCCTCAGCTGGACAGGTGACATCTCCAGGTATCTACAAGAATTTCCATGCAGTGTTGACACGGGGGTGCGAAAGCTCTATTTATGTTCCCCCGTAGAAAGAAATTAGGTTAAATTTAGTGTCTGTCCTGACTGGAGATGAAGCATTTACTTATTTTCAAACTGAGTTTGGAAGATTTGAAACAACAGAGTTTTTTTAAGGAGTCTGAAAACAACAAGAATTGCTCCGTGTGGAGACACTGGGGTCAGTCGGTGCTGTTGTCCGGCTGTCTTTAGAAAGACCACATGGACCAGGGCTCATACTACTGTGCTCTCTTTTCCCGTGGGCAGAACACTACTCAGGCAACACAGGGTGAGGGTAAAACAGTGTGCCAATAATTTATTGAACCACCATCAAACAATACCATATAGATCAGTCCCAGAAAATAACCAAAATGGTGCAAATTACAGAGTCTCACCCTTCCACTGGCCTGTTGGGATTAGAGTAGTTGTGATTTTGGGACTTGCAGGGCAGACTACCACCACCAGTGGCACACCACTTTTGGCAGGCACCAACAGAGAGGAGGTATCGACAAGCTTAGGAAACTAACCGAGAGCAGTGAGGCATGTGGCCAGGTGACTTGATTGTCCCAACCTGGATTTCTTCAAAACATCTCTGAGGGTTCAGCAATGGTCAATGGAGCAGATCTGCGTTCTTTCAGCTGTAGCCGTGGTCCCCTAAGCTGACATCCTGTAGAGTCTATTGGAACAGAGCCAGAGACCCCTTTATATAGCCCACAACTGACCTTCAAGCCTTCATCCATAGGTCAAGAGAAAGAGGTAGTGATATTAACTTGAATTGCTCGAGCATCCATAGTTCATCCCCCAATGTTGACTTGCAAACATTGAAGGATAAACTATAAATACCCAAACTATGCAAGTCCACAAACTGCATGGCCTAGTATAATGCGTAATAAATGACGCGCCCCCTGGGCCATATTCTTTTAGGGAGAATATCCGGAGCCGGATCAGATGGGGGTTGTAGTCTTCCGAGTGGCTGTGACCCGGTCCGTGCCCAGGGTGTCAAACTGAGTTGTATGTGGCAGTCATACAGATGTTATAAGTTCTTTATTGTCGACTACGCCACCCGTTGTGTTGCGGTCACTGTGGCCGCCGCTGCAGCAGGGTCCGCTGAGGCTGGTGGTGTAGGTGCAGCTTTGGTGATATAACCCCCAACGGGTGGGGTATAGCCTCAGGGGGATCAGGTGCAGAGGATGGGAGTTGTGGTGATGCAGTGTAGGCGGCAATCAGAGACAGAGTCGGGTTATGCAGTTTAGGATGTTTACTCACTGCTGATGTTCTGGTCACTCCAGCTTCGAGTGACCTCCCGAGCCGTGCTGCGTCCACCAGGTTCTGGATCCAGCCAACTCCCAAATAAGTCCGGAGCGTGACCCTGAGCTCTCCTTCTGTCCTTTCTCTGGCCGTCCCCACTATTGATCCACCCAGGTCCAGCTCCCTCGGGCCTTCTGTTGGGAGACCCTTGGCCTTGGGTTCCCTGACCCTCCTCGTGGTATGCCTTCGTGGTGGATGTGGTGGGTGACCGTGGCAAACGCTGCCCACGGTCTCCGGTCTCTGGCTGGGGAGTGTTTTTGCCCCCACCAGCTTGGGTTCCGGTACCCTGATGCCGACTCCTCACCCGGGGATTTAATTTGGGGTCTTAGAGTCCTTTCTTCTGCTTTCCCCTCTGGGTCTCTCTTTCTCCTCTCTCACTCTGGGTCTCTCTTCTCCTCCGCTCGCTGACTTTCTCTCTGCAACTGACCCTGTTCTTAGTTGGTGCCCACCTTATATACACCCTCTATGTGTGAGCTCAGGTGACCAGCACCCAATGAGCTCCTATCTTTACCCAGGCTGCTCCCCCTATCTGCCCCTACACTACTTGGGATGTACCACCCCCCTCCCACTCCAGCCAGGAACAGACTCGGTCGTACCTGCACATTTCTAAGTGGGAGTACCGTCGGCCTGTTCCTCGGAAATGGGATGTGTGTAGTGCATGCAGCCTACCGAGCTCAGATCCACACTCCATCCTTACCCGGGAGTGGAATATCACACCTCTGGGTTGAGGTGCAATACCCCTGTAGCAGCCGAATCCTCAGGGTGCTACATAAACATATTAGCAAACATCATTTTTCAGTGACCCTGCATCCCTGTCTTGCAAAGATAAAAGTACAATAAACAGCAGGAGCTGATATAAGAGGCAAACTGCAGCTATTCATCAATTAACGTATATCTACTTAACCTACAAGAACAGTCAACATTCGAACTCATGACAAAAGTTCATGTGTCTTGACCAACTGAAGAAAGAAACACATAAATTCTATAGTTAATAATTCAGGCAATAGTCTATCATTCTGGGTTTACGGAATTTACACCTGGCAAAATTAAGAAGAAATGCTTTGTCGTCATACTCCGAAATATGAAATAGTCACAGAGAAAAAATATTTGTATCAAGAGGACGAGTCTTTTGTATTACACTTATCAGATCCTTGCTAAGTTTTGAAGGCAAACATGTGGAAGGATGACTGTTTGGAGCATGTGAAGCCCATATTGGTCCATTGTAGTGCCCCTTTCCTTGGCCATACCACTCCACACACCCACTTGCCCATTCTCAATGCCCAATTCTATGCTGCTTCTTCTAAAAGTCCAGGAGGTCTTTCTTAAATTTGAAAGCTTCCCCCATATTCCAGGAGAGTTTTTCAGTGCTAATTAAAGGCATTTGTGGGAATGTGGACCTCAATGTCACATTGGATGTCCTGGCTACTCCACCAAATGATTGTTGTAGACCGTGTTTCTTCAAACCATCTTTAGGTTTTTCATTGGGTCATGGCATCTCCATTGGTACATCTGGTTCTAACCCTGGCTATAGCAAGAATTCTACACTAGGAAGGGTAACAATATATTCTAGGAATTATGAGGCAATCATCCTGCGGTAAAAAAAGAGCTTTTTAATGCACATGGTAAAATCTTGTCCTACCATTACAGGGATTTTTTACACATTATTGTTAACCCTTAATTAATAACTTTCATTCATAGAGGTTTAGTATAGCATCAAATTAAAGGAGACGGTTTAGAGCAGAATGTAATTCTATTTTATCTAAATAGGTTGTACATAATTTCTGGGGGCTAATGCTGTAAATGTTTTGATATTGAGCTCTAAAATTGTTTCCTTTCACACAACTATTTAGAAAATTCTGTTTACCAACAAACACCACTAGAAGCCCACTGTAATGGGATTTATACAGCTACCACTAGAGAGAACTCACTACATTAGGATTTCTATAGCCACCACTTGGGGGATCTCACTGCATTGAGATTTATTCAGGCACCACTAGAAAAAGCTCTCCGCATTGAGATTTATAAAGTCACCGCTAGAGAGAGCTCACTGCATGGGGATTTATATAGCCACCTCTAGAGAAAGCATAGTGCATTGGGATTTATACAGTCACCACATGGGGGAACTCACTGCATTGAGATGTATGCATCCACCACTAGAGAGAGCTCAGTGCATTGAGATTCACACAGCCACCACTAGGGGGATATCACTGTATTGAGATGTATACAGACATCACTAGAGGGAGCTCAGTGTGTTGGAACGGACAGCCACCACTAGAGGGAGCTTACTGCATTGAGATTTATTTAGCCACCATTAAGGGGAGGTCACTGCATTTGGATTTATATAGCTCTTATTGAATTGTTGTTGAGGATCCATAAAAAATGGGCTAAGAGAAGAAAGTGTGTTAAAATAATAAGAAAGATAATACTCACTGGTTCAGTCATCAACCACTCCAGCACCAACCCTCCAGTGGTCCCTGATGATCTTTATAAATTTAACTGCAGTGATCACATGATCACATGACCACTGAAGTCAATCACCGGCCTAAGTGATTGTGCTTGCATGTATGGCATAAGGCTAGCAAATGGTTGAAGTAGTCATATGGATTTATGACATATGATTGCTGCAGTTAATTAATGATTAGAGGGTCCACCAGAGCACCAGAAGACTGAAAAGGGTAACATTGACTATTTTATTATTTTAACATCTGTCCTGCTCTTAGTCAATATTTTAATCCCATTAATTCAATAATAAATCCTATATAGCTCACCCTAGTAGAGGTAGAAATAAGCGCACAATCCTAATAATAGCGCCATATTATAATAGTGCAATTTTGTACATTCCAATGGAAAATGGCCTAGACTTTATTTTAAAGCATAGACACAAGATATCTGAACAAACAGTACTTAATGTTCTCAACCCCATCCCTTCTTGCAGACAGCAATTATAAAATCTCTGGTTTTATACTGGTCCCAAGGTTCCTCTTTAGCTATTCTCATTTTCTACTTTATTTATTGTGCGACTAAAATGAGAAAATAATGAACTGCGCTCATCAAAGTTATCAGTCATTCCCAGAGTCTAGTGCTCTAGTTAGGATGTAAACCATGATTAATGCCACATGTCTCCTCATTTTAAACAGAGGAGAAACAAATTGGCTATCCTACAACCTTCATTACAGGCAAACTGTATTAAGGAAATAGGAGATCAATATCAGTAATCAGGAGAGTGACTGGGTGTGCATTAACGTGTATACAAAAGACCCTACCTTCTCAAGTGATTCCAAACTCAATTCATGATGGCAGCACGCCAGATCTATACTCCTGACCCCCGTAAACCTCTTTAGCATAATGCAGACTGAGAAGACTTTAAAGGGAAAATAAACCTAGCAACACATGCATAAAACAAATCTTTTTTACATCTTATACATTCTGTCTTACAAAAATAGTCAGGTGACTTTGTGTTTTTTTTTCTTTTACGGCCTTCAGCTCAAGGTCGAGCCATGTCGTCTTGATGGATGAATGGTCTGTAGGAAGATCGATCTTGTGCAAGCCAAGATAGTTCCACCAGGGTCTTCTCCTCTGTTATCTTGATGGTATCAAGCCATCAGGATACTGGTCTTCCTCTTCGTCTTGTTCCTTCTATTCTTCCGGCCATGATGTCCTTCTCCAGTGATTGCTGTCTTCGTATAATGTGTCCAAAGTAGGCAAGTCAAAGCTTGGTAATCCTTGCTTCAAGTGATATGTTTGGCTTGATTTGTTCCAAAATTGATTTCTTTGTTCTTCTTGCCATCCATGGAATTGATAACATCCTTCTCATTTCGAAATCGTCGATTCTTCTTCTGTCTTGTTTCTTTATCATCCAGAAAATACCAAACTATGTACAAGCCGTATCTTCATTGCCAGTGAAATGTCCCTCAATTTGAAAACCTTGTCCAGTGACTTCATTGTTGATTTGCCCATAGCTATTCTCCTATTGACTTCCGGTGTTATCGCTGCATCTTGAGTTATCATCAATCAGATTAGATTAAAGTCCTTTACAACGTCCAGTTCGTAGCTGTCCATCTCAAATGTGTCCCGGTTGTACCTGGTAGTAGTAAATATCTTTGTCTTTTTTGTGTTGAGTAGCAGTTCCATGTTCGAGCTTTCCATCTTGACAGTCCATAATAAGTCCTTCATTCCATTACCACTTGTTGCTTTCAATGTTGTATTGTCTGCTTTTTTAAGATTGTTGATGATTCGTCCAGCAATTTTGATGTGGAATAACACTCTTTCCAATCATTACATGACTTGTAACTTAAATTTTTCACAATTGTTCCCCTTTGCAGCCTGTATCTTTAGTTTTCAGTTTCCCTGAGATGGTGGGTGAAGATTAGCTGATATGATTGTGACATGCAGAAGTAGTGCTTTTGCAGAGTGTGACATGCAGTAGTGCTGGTGCTTTAAAAGCATCCAGCAATTAGAGGGGTTAACAGTCACAGGAGAAGGGGAGCGTTTTAGCAGAGCCCCAGGGGGATTGTGGGGAAGTTGTTTACTGTCTGGTTAGAGTCGAAGAGAAAGGTGGTGTGTGTGATCTGTATCTCACAGAAGCGCCCCTGTAAGTGAAAAGGATTCAAGTCAGGAGTGAAGCTGAGCACAGGTCAGGTAGAGTTCCTGAATAGAGATGAGCTGTATTCGACTCAAATTGTTCGCCAATCTCAAATTCGAGCTGTTTTGGGCAGTGTTCGAGTCGCTCGCCGAACTCGAACGATTTGCAAAAAATTCGGCTGTTCGAGGTTATGTTCGATAACTGTTCGTGCACCAAAAGCGTAACTGGATTTTTTCACAGTAATACTGTTAACCAATGTTAATAGACAGTTTCAGTGTAGAGTGGGCGGGGGGAAGGGCAGGGGATGGATCTCTGCAGAAATAATGCTGATCTCCATTTTTTTTTTCTTTCTCGCAATTTCAGTGGGGCGGTGCAGTCTGTCAGCCTATCAGCAGCGCACACACACAGCGAAGTGCTTTTTTTTCACACAAGCAAGGGCATGTGTCATTGGCTGTGTATGTCACATGTCCTTGCCCTATAAGACCCAGCCATTTTCCCCGTCGCCACCATTTTCTCACTGCAAAAGCTGAGTGTTAGACGGCATCGCTGCTGCTGTGGGCGCTATATAACTGTGTGAATTGCGAGCAAATTTCCAGTTACATAGAGAGATAGGTTTAGGGAGTAGGGACTAGTTCTAATTGCAGCCCTTTTGAGGGCTAGGTTACAGCAGTTCATAGCACTTTTTGCCAGGCAGGTCTGTGCCAGTGCTTTGCAAGTGTTTTTCACAGCATTTGGCGAAATGTCGCTCAGCCAATCCTTTTGGGCCTGTAGCAGTGTCTGTTAGTCATTGGAGTAGCCTATCTGTGTTGCAAGCTACACCACCTGTGTATCTAATACCAATTTTTTACTGCATCTAAGCCAGCCAATCCTTTTGGGCCTGTAGCAGTGTCTGGTAGTCAGTGGAGTAGCCCATCTGAAGCAAGCTACACCACCTGTGTATCTAATAACAATTTTTTACTGCATTTAACCCAGTAAATCCTTTTAGGCATAGTAGCAGTGTCTGGTAGTCAGCGGAGTAGCCCACCTGTGAAGGAAGCTACACCGCCTATGTATCTAATTCTAATTTTTTACTGCATCTAACCCAGTAAATCCTTTTGGGCCTAGTATCAGTGTCTGGTAGTCAGCGGAGTAGCCCACCTGTGAGGGAAGCTACACCGCCTGTGTATCTAATTCTAATTTTTTACTGCATCTAACCCAGGAAATCCTTTTGGGCCTATTAGCAGTGTCTCATAGTCATTGGAGTAGCCCAGCTGTGAAGCAAGCTACACCGCCTGTGTATCTAATAAAATTGTTTTACTGCATCTAACCCAGCCAATCCTTTTGGGCTAGTACCACAGTTTGGCCACTCAGCTCTGCTCGGTTTCCATCCATCGTTTTTTGTGCAAACAACTACAGAGTTGCCAGTTAGTTAACCACCAAATTCAGCGGCAAAAGGCCTTCTGCTGGTGGAAAGGTGAATAGGCGTGTTGGAAAGGGAAAAAAAGGTTGTGTCCGTGGGGTAGGTGGTAAAGCAACAGTAACATCTGCAGAAGAAAGACCATCTTCCAGCCAAATTAAGATGTCGACTTCTTTTCGTGGACAATGTGATATGATCCCTTTCTTACGGACACGCCCATCGCTACAAATTCCAGATGAGGCACAAAAACAGCAGGTGCTTCAATGGATATCAAGTGCTCCTTCAAGTGGGCTCTCCTCCACCTCAACTTCAACATCACAAATACTCCAGTCCTCAGAGGTGTCACCCCAATCGCACTTGCTTCCTCACAGCTCCCAAGTCTCCAGCTGCCCATCTGAGTATGGGGTAACACAGATGGTTGAGTCTGCAGAGCTGTTTACTCATACTATAGCCTGGGAATCAGAGGTCTGCTCCAAAGCTTCGGTGTCTGCTAGTCAGCGTAGTAGCCCAGCTGTGAAGCAAGCTACACCGCCTGTGTATCTAATAACAATTTTTTACTGCATCTAACCCAGGAAATCCTTTTGGGCTAGTAGCAGTGTCTCATAGTCAGCGGAGTAGCCCATCTGAAGCAAGCTACACCGCCTTTGTATCTAATAACAATTTTTAACTGCATCTAGCCCAGGCAATACTTTGGGCCTAGTAGGAGTGTCTGCTTGTCAGCGGAGTAGCCCAGCTGTTAAGCAAGCTACACCACCTGTAGATCTAATTACAAATTTTTAACTGCATCTAGCCAAGGCAATACTTTGGGCCTAGTAGGAGTGTCTGCTAGTCAGCGGAGTAGCCCAGCTGTTAAGCAAGCTACACCACCTGTAGATCTAATTACAAATTTTTAACTGCATCTAGCCCAGGCAATACTTTGGGCCTAGTAGCAGTGTCTGCTAGTCAGCGGAGTAGCCCAGCTGTTTTGCAAGCTACACCGCCTGCAGATCTAATTACAAATTTTTAACTGCATCCAGCCCAGGCAATACTTTGGGCCTAGTAGCAGTGTCTGCTAGTCAGCGGAGTAGCCCAGCTGTTAAGCAAGCTACACCACCTGTAGATCTAATTACAAATTTTTAACTGCATCTAGCCCAGGCAATACCTTGGGCCTAGTAGCAGTGTCTGCTAGTCAGCGGAGTAGCCCAGCTGTTTTGCAAGCTACACCGCCTGTAGATCTAATTACAAATTTGTAACTGCATCTAGCTTAGGCAATACTTTGGGCCTAGTAGCAGTGTTTGCTAGTCAGCGGAGTAGCCCAGCTGTTAAGCAAGCTACACCGCCAGTAGATCTAATTACAAATTTTTAACTGCATCTAGCCCAGGCAATACTTTGGGCCTATAAAAAACCTGGGAGCCTGAACTGAAACGTAAATTGATGTGCATGCAAAATGTAAATGCATGTTCACATAAGGCCACTAGAGAAAAAACAAAAACAAGCAAAATACCCAAATAACTGGAAGTAAATGGATAAATTGCACAGTGCAAAACTAATGATAAATAATAAAGGGTATTTAGTAGTGTTGAGCGAGCACTAAAATGCTCGGGTGCTCGAAGCTCGGGCCGAGCTCGCCATGATACTCAGGTGCTCGACCCGAGCAGCGAGCTCAATGTTAGTCTATGGGAGACTCGAGCATTTTTGCGGTGGCACCCCCGGCAGTCTTTTAAAAGCCTAACAAGTGCCCAAAACGATAGTGACAGTGCTCAAATGACATGGGGACAGCATGGGGATCGCCCCAGGAAGCATTTCTGACCCCCAGGTCACTGCTGTCAACAACGTGGTCAGAGGTATTAAGCCACTTTTACGGGCTCACAATAAAACGTTCAAAAACAAAAGTGAAACTTTTTTCCTGTGAAATATGTTAAGGAACATCCTTTCCAGGGAAAAGACTTGTGTATAAGTTAAAATAAATGACCAAAAACAAAAATACTCCTCCACACCTTCGGCTATGGTCACAAGTAGCATTTTTTATGCGTTTTTGCACTTTTGTATTGCTTTCAACTATGACAAATGCATTCACCGGGAAATGTCATTTTAACATTTTACAACCTTATCTGGCCATGTGCTGTGTGACACATGCATAAAGTGCTGAAAAGACATGGGAACAGCATGGGGAAGACCCCTGGAAGCATCTCTGACTCCCAGGTCACTGTCTAAAAGTGTGCCCATCATAAGTGATCCTTGCCGCATCAGAAGATGCAGACTTGCAACTATCCCCATGCAAGTTCTAGTCCCAGGGCAGTGTTCAATTGTACCTCCCCCATTCCTTGCAATACAAGCGCAAGTATGCAGCCTGCCACCCACCCACCCCCAGGCTGCAATACCATACTGCTTGCTTGCTTGAACTTGAAATTGGGCCTTTTAGGCATGTGGAGGCGGAATCTGGCAACCACGTCATGGCTGTGTTGGCGGCCTGGAATCCATACTCAGTCCCCAGCCGCCCGGCGGCCGGGTGTCCACACACGGTCCCCAGCCGCCTGGGGGCAGTCGGGTGTCCATAAACGGTCCCCAGCCGCCCCTATTTCTCCTTGGAACATCCCCCCACACACTTTTCTTAGCCCGGCCTGCTTTAGGCAGCATTGGACGAGCCCACCAGAGAACCAGACTCCTCCGGTGGGCCCTGACTTCTCCATCGGTGGAGTTGAGAGTGCCAAGGTGAGGAGCATGATGATGATGACAGAAGTTAGCATCTGCTATGTTTTCTTTTAATGCAAGTGTAAGTGTGCAGCCTGCCACCCACCCACCCCCAGACTGTAATTCCATACTGCTAGCTTGCACTTGAAATGGGGCCTTTTAGTTTGGAGGAGGCCGAAGCTGGCCACTACCTCATGGCTGCTTCGGCAGCGAGGTATCCATACTCAGTCCCCAGCCGCCCCTATTTGTCCTGGTGTGCCTTATACATAAGATTAAGCGCGTATACCAAAACATTACCTGTGCCCTCCCCAGTGCATTTAGTGGGAAGGAGAGCCTATTCCGCTGTAGTGTGTGCATGTCAAACCCCTGTTCATGGTACATGCGAAGATGCCTCCCACCTTGCACCTGTCGTTGCAGACTTGCAACTATCCCCATTCAAGTCCTTGTCCCAGGGCAGTGTTCAATTGTACCTCTCCCATTCCTTGCAATGCAAGCGCAAGTATGCAGCCTGCCACCCACCCACCCCCAGGCTGCAATACCATACTGTTTGCTTGCTTGCACTTTAAATTGGGCCTTTTAGGCATGTGGAGGCGGAATCTGGCCACCACGCCATGGCTGTGTCGGCGGCCTGGTATCCATACTCAGTCCCCAGCCGCCTGGTGGCCGGGTGTCCCCTCTTGCTCCCCAGCCTCCAGGGGGTGGCTGGGTGTCCATACTCGGTCCCCAGCCACCCCTATTTGTCCCGGTAACCTTTCCCACACTTTTCTTATCCTGGCCTGCTTTAGGGCAGCATTGGCCGAGCCCACCGGACTATCAGACTCCTCCGGTGGGTCCTGGATTCTCCATCAGGGCAGTTGAGAGTGCCAAGGTGAGGAGCATGATGAGGATGATAGAAGTTAGCATCTGCTTTATTTTGTTGTAATGCAAGCGCATGTATGTAGTAGCGGCTAGGCCTGAGGTGGTCAGCGTTTTGGCGCATATCCTACCTCCTCCGAGGATTGCTGGATGTTTTCCTGCTACTATCCAAGTTCTATGACTCCCGTTAAAACAAAGCTTCAGGTGATAAATGATGGATGAGGTAGTGGCAAAGGAGAAAGAGCAGGAGGAACAGGGACCATTCACATCAATATCAGGCCAGTCAACCACATATGTCTTGTAGGATATGTTTCTGTAACAAAAGGAGCAGTTCGGCTACACAGTTATAGGGCATACAGTGAGTGCAATGCCTACCAAAAATTTCGAGGCACTCCAATGCCCCTTGGAAATGACATGGAGGTCAGAGGGTGTTAACTAAACCTTTTTTTCCATTTATAGCAACTGGGTCTCCTGTGCACTATTGGCCTAAGCAGTGAATGGAAGGCTTTCCAAAAATTATGAGGAACTGCAATGCCCCTTACAAGTGCCTTGTGTGTGACCCCAGGGGTCTGGTCACCACAGTAATAGAGATATTACGTCGGAGAGCAAGTGGGAGGTTTCCTGGTCAGGATCCCTTAAACATGCAACATCCTCCTGCCCCAGTCCTGGGAGGGGAGAATTCTGCCCTTATAAACTGGATCTGGGGTGGGGTTGAGTGAGTCAGAGAACAGAGAACAGTCAGAGTCAGAGTGAGAGCAAGGGAAAGTAACAGCAAGGAGCTCTGTAGGAGCTAGGAGCTAAAGACCAGGGGCTGGAAGCTAAGCAGAGCTCGACCTGGCAGAAGACAATAGGAACCGGACACAGGAGTCCGAGGCTGTGAGGACTTATATATCCAGCAGCAGAAACCAGCCGGCAGGGGATTTCAGGTCCTCTGGCCATAGAAGCCCGGAGGCTCAGTCACAAGCAAGGGACCAGCACCGCCGTCGTGGAGCGGAGGCTAACAGAAGGCCCCAAGTCACCAGCCACACGGGTGAGCACTACACGGTACACTCAGGGACGTGGGCTACTTCTACCCGCTTACAGCAAGGTAGCCAGGAAGAGTGCAGACAGACGGGGAGGCCTACAACTCCACCTGGCCAGGGGAACTCCTGCTTGCTCACAGACTGACCAGGCCTCTTATGCTAGCCAGTACTCCCGGGAGGGTCTACCTTATAATCATCAGTAAAGACCCTGAACTGCACTGCAAAGACTCTGAGTCGTTACTGCTGCGCTCGTGCACCATCACCCCCATCATCCACAATCACTGCCCTAAGGCTATACTCCTCCCATGGGGAGTTATCCCATTCTCTGCTGCGCACACAACACCAGCCTCAGCGGTCTGCCTCGCAGCGGTGGTACTCCCTGACCACAATCCACGGGTGGCGCAGTCGGACAATTAACCTCAAAACCTAAGAAAGACTGCCACTGGTTTGACCAGCCTGAGCCACGGGACCGGGTCACTGCCACGGAGACTACAGACCCCAGAGACCCGGCACCGGGTATCCCACACACGTGTACATACGGCCCAGGGGGCGCGTCACATGCAGTACAGCATATTACAAACATAAGTCCCATTATTGGGGAGTGGGTGTCCCATAGTATTTGCTTATGCCTTGCAAGCAAAAGCTGCCAAAAATTAGGACGGAGCAACTTGCAATGCCCCTTACAAGAGCCATGCAGTGCAGCATATTACAAACATAAGTCCCATTATTGGGGAGTGGGTGTCCCATAGTATTTGCTTATGCCTTGCAAGCAAAAGCTGCCAAAAATTAGGACGGAGCAACTTGCAATGCCCCTTACAAGAGCCATGCAGTACAGCATATTACAAACATAAGTCCCATTATTGGGGAGTGGGTCTCCCATAGTATTTGCTTATGCTTTCCCAGCAAAAGCTGCCAAAAATTAGGACGGAGCAACTTGCAATGCCCCTTACAAGAGCCATACAGTACAGCATATTACAAACATAAGTCCCATTATTGGGGAGTGGGTGTCCCATAGTATTTGCTTATGCCTTGCAAGCAAAACTGCCAAAAATAAGGACGGAGGAACTTGCAACGCAGGCACCCTGGTGGTATAGTGGTGGTGGAGGCTGAGGATAAGGAGAAGAAGATAAAACAGCCGAAACGAGGAAGCGTATACCCATGTGTGAGTGTGAAGAAGTGCATGTGAATACACCTCCCGAAATAACACAGTGGATTTGACTTTATGTTACTCTGCTGTCATTTGGTGGTGATGAGAAGTCTGGCCCAATCCAGCCCTTGTTCATTTTGATAAGGGTCAGCTTGTCAGCAATGTCAGTTGACAGGCGAGTGCGCTTATCAGTTATAATTCCCCCAGCGGCACTAAAAACACGCTCCGATAACACGCTAGCGGCAGGGCAGGCCAGGACCTCCAAGGCGTACAGAGCGAGTTCATTCCAAGTGTCCAGCTTGGATACCCAATAATTAAAAAGGCACAGAGGAATCACGGAGGACGCTGGTACAGTCGGCAAGGTACTCCCTCACCATCTTTTGAAACTTGCCACTCCTTGTGAGAGTACCCCGCGCCTCAGGGCCTGTAAGCTGGGCGGGTGTCAGAAAACTGTCCCAGAACTTTGACAGTGCTCCCCTGCCTCTGCTGGATTGGAGTTGCATCTCTCTCGCCTGTACGCCTTAGTTGGGCAACGAACTGTGACCTCTGCCGCTAGCGTGTTCAGATGGGAATTTTTTTAAGAGTTCTGCAGCAAGGGCCTTCTGGTACTGCCCCATTTTTGTAGACCTCTCCACCTCAGGAATAAGAGAGTGAAAGTTCTCCTTGTAGCGGGGGTCTACAAGTGTCACCAACCAGTAATGACTGTCACCCAACATTTTGACAACGCGAGGGTCACGGTTAAGGCAGCGTAACATAGTCAGCCATGCGTGCCAGACTGATAACGGGCAAGATTTCCGTGTCCTCACCAAGATGACGACTGACCATGCTCTCCTCCTCCTCCTCCTCCTCCCTGTCCTCAGGCCACCCACGCTGAACCGACGGTATGACACTTGTACAGGTACTACCGTCTACAACGCATGATAGCAGCTCCTGTTCTTCCTCCTCCTCCTCCTCCTCCTCCTCCTCTCCCTCATTGTCCCCCAATGCACGTTGGGATGAGATGAGGCTGGGCTGTGTGTAATCGCCCGCTATGGCTTTTTGATCCATCTCATCATACTCTGGCTGCAATGCCTCCTCTTTAATTCTCTGCAGAGAGCGTTGCAAAAGACAGACAAGTGGGATGCTGACACTAATGATGGCGTCATCGCCACTCACCATCTTGGTGGCCTCCTCAAAGTTTGTCAGGATGGTACATATGTCAGACATCCAGGTCCACTCCTGAGGTCTTATGTGTGGAGTCTGACCTGAATATCGACGGCCTTGTTGCAGCTGGTACTCCACAACTGCTCTCTTCTGCTCACAAATCCTTTGCAACATGTGGAGGGTAGATTTCCAACGTGTGGGGACATCACACACCAGTCGGTGTGCCGGAAGCTGCAAACGCTGCTGTAACACAGCAAGGGCGGCGGAAGCTGTAGCCGACTTGCGAAAATGAGCTGACAGGCGGCGTACTTTCACGAGCAGATCTGGCAACTCGGGGTACGATTTAAGAAACCGCTGAACCACGAGCTTAAGCACATGAGCCAGGCATGGTACGTGTGTGATCTCACCTCGCATCAGAGCCGCCACCAGGTTACGGCCATTGTCACACACGACCATGCCGGGATGTAGGTTCAGCGGTCTCAGCCACAGATCTGCCTGCTCTTTCACAGCTGTCCACAACTCACAAGCAGTGTGAGGTTTATCACCTAAGCTTATGGGTTTCAGCACAGCCTGTTGCCGCTTGGCGGAGGCAGTACTGCAATGCTTCCAGCTTGTAACTGATGTGGTGATATCTGAGATGGAGGCTGAACATGAGGAGGAGGAGGAGGATGCGCAGGAGCTGTACACTGTGGGGGCAACTCTGACTGACATAGGGCCCGCAATCCTCGGTGTGGGGAGGATGTGTTCCGTCCCAAGGTCCGACTGGGTCCCGGCTTCCACTATATTTACCCAGTGTGCCGTCAGAGAGATGTACCGTCCCTGGCCACAAGCACTTGTCCACGTGTCCGTTGTCAGGTGGACTCTCCCAGTAACTGCGTTGTTGAGGGCACGGCAGATGCTTTGGGACACGTGCTTGTGTAGTGCGGGGATGGCACACCGGGCAAAATAGTGTCGGCTGGGGACCGAGTACCGAGGGACGGCCACCGCCATAAGATTGTGGAAGGATTCCGTCTCCACCAGCCTAAAAGGCAGCATTTCCAACGCAAGCAGTCGTGAAATATGCGAATTTAGGACTGTGGCCTGTGGGGCGTTAGCTGTAAATTTCCGCTTTCGTTCAAAGGTCTGGGATATGGACAATTGAACGCTGCGGTGGGACGTGGACGTGGACGTTGATGCTGTTTCTTGAGAAACTGCCATAACAAGTGAAGACTGAGAGGAGGGGGCATCTTTACATGCAGTATGGACAGGGGATTGCCTTGCACACACAACAGGGGGTTCCATTGCACGCACAACAGTGGAAGAAGCAGTGGTGACACCCGCTGACACTGGTCGTGGACCCTGGGTTTCGCCCCACAAAGTCGGGTGCTTTGCTGCCATGTGCCTGATCATGCTGGTGGTGGTCAGGCTGGCAGTTTTGTCACCCCTGCTGATGCTGGCATGGCAGGTGAAACATATGGCCTTTTTGGGGTTATCAGCAGAGTCTTTAAAAAAATTCTAGACTCTGGAAGACCTACCGCTGGCAACATCCCTCATGTTGGTGTTACGGGGAACGGTTGCCTGCCTTCTGTCTGCGGCCACCACACTGCTTCTTCCTGCCTGTTGGGGTTCTCTGCCTCCCTCCCCCTGTGTGCTGCTGGCCTCACTCTGCATGTCCTCCTTCCACATTGGGTCAGTTACTAGATCATCCACCACCTCCTCCTCTTCCATTTCCGCACCACGATCCTCCTCCTCACTTCCTGGCAATTGTGTCTCGTCATCGTCCACCTCTTGTGACAGATTGCCAACGTCGACTTCCTGTGGCCGTGGCTGTTCAAATATTTGGGCATCGCAACATGGGATCTCCTCTTCCACCACTTCAAGCGTATCAGGCGAGGGGCCCAAATATGGAAATGGACCAGTGAACAGCTCTTCAGAGTGTCCAAGTGTGGGATCACCTGCTGTCTGACGACACTCGGCATGGTGGGAGGTAGGAGCATCAGGGTGAGGAGGAGTATGCGGTCGAGACTCACGGCTACTAAGAGTTGACCGTGTGGAAGACAGACCGGAGGTGGTGGTGCCCAGGTAACTGGAAGTATTATCTGCTATCCAATTAATAACCTGTTCACACTGATCAGTTCTCAATACTGGTGTTGTTCTGTGCTTCCCTAGTAATTCGTAGTCGGACTTTCAAAACCTACAAACACACTGCCACAGCATTTGGTCTGACCACCCTGAGCCACGGAACCAGGTCGCCTCTACTACTCCCAGCATTGCCCTGAATCCCAGGGGGCGAGTCAGCTTTGGCGTAGTCTGCAGGATTGTGACCAACCTGCCACAAACGGGTATTGCGTGCCTGAAAAAGACTGTACACGTACCTTAAAAGGAGGTTTCCCGCCATCCGGAACCGTTTCCCGCCATTTTCAGCCGTCTCCCGCCATCTTCAGCAGTTTCCCGACATCTTCAGCCGTTTTCCCGCCATCGGACGCCATCTTCAGGATGCCGCGCGGGAAGAAGAGGGGCGTTGACGTCCAAAGCGTGCGAGACTTGAAGCCCCACCCTACGCACCGATGCTGCTCAAGGTCCTGGAAGGGAGAGAGAGCGACGCTGATGTCACTAGGACGCGACGCAAGGTCCTTGCCCGGAGCAGCACCAGTGAAGCCACGGCCTACAGAAGAGGATCGTCGGAAGGTAGGCCACGCTTAACTAGGGGGGAGGAAGATGATGGACGCGGAGGGGCCTTCTACAACCGACGGGGCTGCAGCAGCGGTGATGCCGTTCTCTATGCCCTACATCCCCGGAGCAGCCTGGCTGCCCCAATACTCAGGGGACTCCCATACCTTAACTGACTTTAGAGAAAGACTGCACAGTTTATTCAAAGTTTATCCCCTGACAGAAGAACAGAAAGTGAGCATTCTGACGGGGCAGCTAACCGGTGCAGCCCAGCGGGAAGAGAAATCATGGTCAGATGAGGAGAAAAGGACAGTAAAGGACATTCTGACCCGGCTGCGGAGTACTTTTGATACCCATACCTCAGCAGAAATCAAAATGAGGTTTTATGGCTGTAAGCAGCGGGCCCAGGATAGTATCAGAGACTATGCCTTGAACCTGCAAGAAGCCCTGAGAGCTATAAAACAAGCTGACCCTGGTAGCGTGCAGGACACTGATAAACTGTTGACTGACCAGTTCATAGAAGGTCTGCTGTCCAGCGCCCACAGAACCCAGCTGCGCCTCATGGCCCTACAGAACCCCGATTTGACTTTTGCGCAGTTCAAGGATCGGGCCATCCGGGTGCTCAGAGAGCCCGCAGCAGGTGGCGCTGTAACTTCCCGGCACCCTGCCATCACTTACCACCAGGGGGCAGCGCCCTACCCCGCAGACCTTGTGGGGGCTGATGCACAGGCCCTAAATCCATCCCAGCCTGCAGACCTGCACCATCAGGTCCAGGAGCTAACAAAGAGTGTGGCTGCATTAACCAAGACCTTACAGTCGTTGCAGGTGGAATCGTCAAGACCAATCGAGCTGGCTTCCAGTCCGGAGGATGTCACGTGGCGTCGACAGAGGAGGATCCCGCCGTTCAGAGGGAGGCCCGCCGACCGCTACACTGAGGATGGACAGCCGATTTGCCGCCGTTGCAGTCAGCCAGGACACATAGCAAGGTACTGTACTTTAAATGGGTCCGACCTGGGGCAGAGGGCCAACCCCCAGGCATAAGGTCATCAGGCCCATCTAATTGGCGTGATAAGTACGTGGGGGGACGCCCGGTCTTACCCGTAGTGCTGGACAGTATCCCCATGAGTGCACTGCTGGACACCGGGTCTCAAGTGACTACCATCCCCTACGTACTTTTTAAGTGGTACTGGAGTGACGCTGACATAACCCGCTACCCAAACGATGACTTAAGCATCATTGCCAGCAATGGCCAACCCGTGCCGCAGGTGGGGTTCAGAGAGATGACCATCAAGATTGGTAAAG
Source organism: Phyllobates terribilis (assembly GCF_046119375.1). Taxonomy (NCBI): domain Eukaryota; kingdom Metazoa; phylum Chordata; class Amphibia; order Anura; family Dendrobatidae; genus Phyllobates; species Phyllobates terribilis. The sequence goes on along the minus strand of NW_027362767.1, from coordinate 52,464,887 downwards.
TGGAACTGCCGGCACAGGGAGTGATCATTGTGGACATTGACCGTCGTGAAAGTCACCCTAAAATAACTGTGGGTACTAATGTAATTGAAAACTGTCTTTCAGAAGTAATTGTGATTTTACAGCAGGTGGCGATGAATGCGAGCTCCAGCCAACAGAGTGTCCTCCAGAAAGAGATAAGAGCCCTGATAAGACGGCAGCAAGTAGAACTGTCTGGTGGTGAGATCGGTAGCGCAAGAATGAGTGACCCATTCCCCATTTCCATGCCTCCCAAAAGTGAAGTGATGATCTGGTGTCGGACTGCAATCGGGTTGAGAGGCTGAGACTACCAAGCCATAGTAGAACCCGTGTACTCAGACAGCAGGCCCACCATTTTGACAGCCCGGGGGGTGGTTGATGTCCGTCATGGCAGGGTGCCCGTTCGCATTCTCAACATTGGGGAGAGGGAGGTACACTTACCCAGGTACGCTACACTTGCCAAATTGTTTGCCGTCCAATACAATGCTATCAGGGCCGTGGAACCGTTGCCTCCATCTCCACAGGCGGAGGGTAATGGCTCCCAGAAACAAAAGGAGGACTGGTGCCAGGAACTCCATGTGGGTGCTGACTCCACTCCCCTGCACCAAAAACAAGGAGTCTACCGGGTGGTTCAGGAGTACGAGAGAATTTTTAGTAAGCACCCGCTAGACTTCGTCAGAGTAAAAGGGATAGAACACCATATCCCCACGGGGAGCCACCCACCAATAAAAGAGAGACACAGGCCTGTACCCCCTGCACATTATCAGAACGCCAAGGGTATGCTGAGAGAAATGAAAGAAGCTGGAGTCATTAGAGATAGCTGTAGACCCTGGGCAGCTCCCTTAGTTTTGGTAAAAAAGAAAGACGGTACCATGAGAATGTGCGTGGACTATAGACAAATCAAATGTATCACCAATAAAGATGCGTACCCGTTACCTAGGATAGAGGAGTCTTTAGCAGCTCTAAAATCAGCTAACTTCTTCTCTACTTTGGGCCTTACTAGCAGGTACTGGCAGGTTCCTGTGGCAGAGGCTGACAAGGAGAAGACCGCCTTCACCACCCCGATGGGACTGAGTGAGTTCAACTGTATGCCCTTCGGGCTCTGCAACGCACCAGGGACCTTCCAGAGGCTGATGGAATGCTGTCTAGGGCACCGAAACTTCGAGACGGTCCTCCTTTACCTGGACGACGTGATCGTCTATTCGAAGACTTACGAGGACCATCTAAAGCACCTGGCCGAGGTGTTCAAAGCCCTGGCATGCTATGGCCTGAAAGTGAAGCCTTCAAAGTGCCACCTGTTAAAACCGAAGCTCCAATACCTAGGACACGTGGTGAGTGCAGAGGGAGTAGCCCCCGACCCCGACAAAGTCACAGCCATCAAGAGCTGGCCAAGCCCCTCTAACATCAAGGAAGTGAGGCAATTCCTCGGGTTGGTAGGCTACTACCGAAGGTTCATCCCCGGGTTCACTAAGATGGCAGCCCCTATGCAGGACCTCCTGATAGGGCAATCTAAATCCAGAAGTCACAAGCCACCCTTCAAGTGGGACAAGCAGGAAGAGGAGTCCTTCCGCCAGTTGAAGATGGCCCTCACGGGGGATGAGATCCTGGCCTACCCCGATTATGGTCAGCCTTTTATCCTCCACACAGACGCCAGTAATGTGGGGCTGGGAGCCGTACTGTCACAGAACCAACAGGGCAGAGAAAGGGTGATCGCGTATGCCAGCCGAAAGCTGAGGCCCACTGAAAGAAACCCGGAGAACTACAGCTCCTTCAAGCTAGAATTCTTGGCAGTGGTGTGGGCCGTCTCAGAGCGGTTTAAGCATTACCTGGCCTCCGCAAAGTTCACCGTGTACACGGACAACAACCCGTTGACACATCTGGACAATGCAAGACTAGGTGCCCTAGAACAGCGGTGGATGGCCCGGCTATCCAATTATGACTTCACAATCAAATACCGGGCAGGCAGAACCAACGCCAACGCAGACGCCCTTTCAAGAATGCCCCACCTACCTGAAGGAGAAGACGACTCGGAAGAGCTGGAGGAAATAGAGCTCCCTGCGTTCCACCGGTATGGGGCCACTCAGCATTCTCACCGGGTAAGAGACAAGGACTTAACCATCGTCATGTTCAACTCCTTACCCCACCACGGCTGGGCTGAAACGCAAGATAGCGACCCTGCAATACGCCTGGTGAAAGACATGTTAACCCAGGAAGACGCTAGCCCTGGCCCGGACGCTCCAGAGGAAGCCAAGCAGATATGGAAGGAGAAAAGCAGGCTATTCCTCTACGAGGGTAAGCTGTGCAGAAGGCTTGTCAATCACCGGATGCACGAGCTGAGCTGGCAGATAGTGGTCCCAAGACGAGATGCAGCAATGGTCCTGGAGGCCTACCATGACAGAGCGGGACACTTCGGGTGGAAGAAACTGGAGTTCCTACTGAGGGAGCGGTTCTACTGAGTCGGCATGAGAAGGGCCATCGAGAAGTGGAGCAGGGACTGCGGCCCATGTCACCTCAGAAGGAAGGACCGTACCAGCCAGCAGACACCCTTGAGGCCCATCGTCACCAGGTAGCCTCTTGAGCTGGTAGCTCTGGACCATGTGAAATTGGCTCCAAGCCAGTCGGGCTACGTCTATGCCCTGACAATTGTGGACCATTACTCCCGGTTCCTGGTAGTGGTTCCTGTTAAAGACCTGACAGCCCAAACAGCGGCCAGAGCCTTGCAGCAACACTTCTGCCATCCACATGGGTATCCGGAACAGGTCTTGACAGATCAAGGTCCAGCATTTGAGGCTGAAGTATTCCAGGAGTTCTGCAACCTCTACGGCTGTAGGAAGATTCGGACAACGCCTTACCACCTGCAAACCAACGGGCTGTGTGAGAAAATGAACAATATCGTCATCGATCTCCTCAAGACGTTACCCCTGGAAGAACGCAGCCTGTGGCCGGAGAAGCTGCCAGACCTGATTGACTTGTACAACCATATCCCGGTGAATGCTACAAATTGCACCCCGGCTTACCTGATGCGAGCAAGACCAGGTAAGCTGCCGATAGACCTAGAGATGGGAGTCCTGACACCTGAGGACACCTCCCCAGACGCAGACTGGGATACGGAACGGCGGCTACAGTACAAGAAGGTACAGGAGAGTGTGGAGAGGAGTCTGGCTCAAGCGAGAGAAAAGCAAGAGAGGCTCTTCAATCAACACGCCCCTGCTGGTCCCCTGGAACCTGGCGAGCAGGTTCTGAAGCGGAAGAGAAGGCTTCACAAGCTAGATGACCAGTGGGAGAGAGACCCGTACACAGTACTGCCGTCCAGCCACGACAACCTGAAGGTATGTGTGATTACCAAGGATGGAGGAGAAACAACTAGCACCGTCTCCAGAGACCACCTAAAACGGTGCCCCGAGCAACTACAGAGTCCAAATGAAGATCAAGATGACCTTGAACCCGCAGAGGACAAGGAAGAGATGATCAGCACAGTTCTCGGAGAGTTCCCCCGGACCTGGACTCAGATAAATGGCGCAATAGTGGTGCCCGTCCTACACTTCCTTCAGCCTACCCAGCAGGGGCCTACAGAAGAACAAGAAGAACAAGCAGCCCCGGAGGCAGAAGAACCCACGCCAGCAGCCCAAGAGAGTCAACCCTCTGCTGACAGTGAGCCTGCCATGCCTGCGGTAAGCCAAAGGACCCACAGACAGCTGCCTGCCCTGCCTGTACAACCAGCTAATAGCTGTACCCTCAGTGCTAGTGGGGAAAGCCAGGTTGATCCACCACCAGACAGTGGGTTAAGGAGGTCAACCAGGAGCACTAGGGGTCAAACACCAGCTCGCTGGAGGATATAGGTACAAGATCTAAATGTACCATGTATATATTAAATATGTTTGTTACTTGTAACTAATAGTGTTTTCTCCAGTTTTTCTAGATATATGGACTGACAGGTTATGAACTTTGGATAACCGGAACTACCTTGTAAATAGTTGCACTTGGTGCCTCTTGCGAAGACGGCCACGGAAGAAAAACCTGTCTGGCGTGGCCCCGTGTGGTCCAACGTAGGTAGCTTCGCCTTGCAGCCACGCCCAGGGCCAACGCTTGGGGTTTGCTTTGGACAGGTCCCCACACCGGTTAAGACTTCGCCTTACTGGGTGAAACGGACACCCGGTCACAGACCACACTGTGACCTAAAGAACTCAATATGTGGTGTTGTTTGTTGTTTTCTTCTCTGTTGTGTTTATGTTATAATTTATACCCTGTATTCGTGTTTCTTCTTTAGTCCCGGAGAACTAAGCTTTACTAGGGGGGAATGTGTCACCCCAGGCCTGGATGCCACAAATAGTTAAGGCTGTGTCTGAGAGCAGGAGGGAGGTTCTCTGGCCAGGGACCATTTGCATGCAGCACCTCCTGTCCCAGGCCCGTAGGGGGAGCCGGCTGCCCCTATAAAAGCTGGTACTGAGGGCAGGGTTAGAGAGACCAGGACCCACTTCTGAAGCATCCAGAAGGGTTCCCAGAAGAGAGGGACAGGTCAGCCGCAGCTGAGGAGTCCAGGAGGCAAAGGAGGAACAGAAAGCCAGGGACAGAGGCGACGACAGCCGGTCCTGGCTGAGAGAGAACTACATACCGGACACTGGGGTCCGAGGCTGTCAGGATTGCAAGTCCTGCAGCAGATCACCTACCTGCGAGGGATTTTAGGTCCCTTAGCCTAAGAAGCCTGGAGGCTCCGCCACACAGAGGGACCGGTACAGAACGGAGAAGCTACAGGTACCTAAGGCACGAGTCGCAAGCCATACAGGTGTAGTACACGGCAAGCTCAGGGACGTGGGCTATCATACCACTAAAGGGGGAGATAGTCAGCAAGGGCAGAGAGAGAACGGTAGGCCTACCCACTCACCCTGGCCAGTGGAGCTCGCCCGAATGCCCTCAGACACCCAGGCCCATTCCTACCCTGTACTCCTGGTGGATCTGTGATAATATCTGCAGTAAAAGACCCTGGACTGCATTATTGGACTCTGTGTGATTACTGCTGCGCCTGCACCATCACCCCCAGCATCCTATTACACTGCCCTGAGGCTACACTCCTCCCGTGGGGAGTTGTACTATTCCCTGCTGCATCCCCAACACCAGCCTCAGCGGTCTGCCTTGCAGCGGCGGTCCTCCCTGACCGCAATCCCCGGGTGGCATAGTCGGACTTTCAAAACCTACAAACACACTGCCACAGCATTTGGTCTGACCACCCTGAGCCACAGAACCGGGTCGCCACTACTACTCCCAGCATTGCCCTGAAGCCCGGTCCCGAGAGCCCCACGGCCCAGGGGGCGAGTCATATACACTACCGTTCAAAAGTTTAGGGTCACCCAGACAATGTTTTCCATGAAAACTCCTACTTTTATTTATCAAATGAGTTGCAAAATGAATAGAAAATATACTCCAGACATTGACAAGGTTAGAAATAATGATTTTTATTTGAAAGAATGATTTTCTCCTTCAAACTTGGCTTTCGTCAAAGAATGCTCCCTTTGCAGCAATTACAGCATTGCAGACCTTTGGCATTCAAGCTGTTAATTTGCTGAGGTAATCTTGAAACATTTCCCCCCATGCTTCCTGAAGCCCCTCCCACAAGTTGGATTGGCTTGATGGGCACTTTTGGCGTACAATACGGTCAAGCTGCTCCCACAACATCTCAATGGGGTTGAGATCTGGTGACTGCGCTGGCCACTCCATTACAGATAGAATACCAGCTGCCTGCTTCTTCCCTATATAGTTCATGCATAATTTGGAGGTGTACTTTGGGTCATTGTCCTGTTGTAGGGTGAAATTGGCTCCAATCAAGCGCTGTCCACAGGGTATGGCATGGCGTTGCAAAATGGAGTGATAGCCTTCCTTATTCAAAATCCCATTTACCTTGTACAAATTTCCCACTTTACCAGCACCAAAGCAACCCCAGACCATCACATTACCTCCACCATGCTTGACAGATGGCGTCAGGCACTCTACCAGCATCTTTTCAGTTGTTCTGCGTCTCACAAATGTTCTTCTGTGTGATCCAAACACCTCAAACTTTGATTCGCCTGTCCATAAAACTTTTTTTTCAATCTTCTTCTGTCCAATGTCTATGTTCTTTTGCCCATATTAATCTATTCCTTTTATTAGCCAGTCTAAGATATGGCTTTTTCTTTGCCACTTTGCCCTGAAGGCCAGCATCCCGGAGTCGCCTCTTCACTGTAGACGTTGACACTGGCGTTTTGCGTGTACTATTTAATGAAGCTGCCAGTTGAGGAGCTGTCAGGCGTCGATTTCTCAAACTAGAGACTCTAATGTACTTGTCTTGTTGCTCAGTTGTGCAGCGGGGCCTCCCACTTCTCTTTCTACTCTGGTTAGAGCCTGTTTGTGCTCTCCTCTGAAGGGAGTAGTACACACCATTGTAAGAAATCTTCAGTTTCTTGGCAACTTCTTGCATGGGATAGCCTTCATTTCTAAGAACAAGAATAGACAGTTGAGTTTCACATGAAAGTTCTCTTTTTCTGGCCATTTTGAGAGTTTCATAAAACAAACAAATGTAATGCTCCAGATTCTCAACTAGCTCAAAGGAAGGTCAATTTTATAGCTTCTCAAATCAGCCAAACCGTTTTCAGCTGGGCTAACATACTTGTGCAAGGGTTTTCTAGGGTTTTCTAAACATCCATTAGCCTTCTTACACAGTTGGCAAACACAATGTACAATTAAAACACTGGAGTGGTGGTTGTTGGAAATGGGCCTCTATTCACCTATGTAGATATTGCAATAAAAACAAAGACGTTTGCTGCTAGAATAGTCATTTACCACATTAACAATGTATAGAGTGCATTTCTGATTCATTTAATGTTAGCTTCATTGAAAAAAATGTGCTTTTCTTTAAAAAATAATGACATTTCTAAATGACCCCAAACTTTTGAACGGCAGTGTATATATACAGTATATATATATATATATATATATATATATATATATATATATATATATACACACACACACACATACATGTATATATATACAGTACAGACCAAAAGTTTGGACACACCTTCTCATTTAAAGATTTTTCTGTATTTTCATGACTATGAAAACTGTGCATTCACACTGAAGGCATCAAAACTATGAATTAACACATGTGGAATTATATACTTAACAAAAAAGTGTGAAACAACTGAAAATATGTCTTATATTCTAGGTTCTTCAAAGTAGCCACCTTTTGCTTTGATGACTGCTTTGCAGCCCCACTTCTTGTACTGAGACAGACCATGAAGAAATAAGGAGGCGCTGACAGGCTGGTCACTTAGCAGCGGCGAATTAGGAGACACAAACCACTAGCGATACTGGTTTTGATGGGAGAGGGTTTTCGGTTTGGTTCAGAGGTTGAGGACCTGTGGAGAGAAGAGCTGTTTTAGATTTAGGTATAGGGAGTACTCGTCTATGGAGATCAGGGTTTGATCAGGGTTTGATAGTTACCTGGTCTGATGGGTTAATAGGTAATTGGATGTGGACTGGTTATTCCGTCTCAGGGAGTCCTGGAAATGGGCCCTGTAATACAGAGCAGGGGTTAGTATCTTACGTGGCTTAGGGGCTCTGGTAGATAGTGATGACCTCAATACCTGTGCAGGGTGATAGTGGTCCTGGTTGAGGTGGTTAAGTTGGTGGCAGGGAATTGACCTGCTCAGTGACCTTGCTTCAGTGGTGGTTGTGCCCTTCGAGGATAGTAAAGTATATAGATGAGGCTGGTTGTACAGTTGGGACTGAGTGTACAGATAGGGGAATTGGAGCAGGTACTTTACCTTCGGCATCTCGAGGTAGGTTATGACTTAATCCGTAGGGGGGTCAGGTATCTTTATTACAGTACAGTGTCCCCATATATCTTGGGTGCTACTTCAGGTCTACCTGTTGTTAGAAGTATATAATGTGAATATGGGTAAAGTTTGGGCCCAAGGAGGGGCTGGTGGTGTTTAGTAATATTACCTGGGGTGATCTGGTAGAGTCCTGGTGGCACAAATGTTTGTGCTGTATGGTCTGTGGTCCGGTAGGTGCCTGGTAGGGGGAGAGCACGGAGTTAGGTAGCGGAGCTCAGATTATAATGGCAGTCACCCCTATAGTGGTATCGAGCGCCGTTCTGAAGGGGAGCAGATTGGTGGTCAGTGGGAAGTCTGGCTGTGGTGCCCCGTGGAGGTAGCACAGCGCGCTGTATACTTACAGTTGTTGGCAGTCTTACGTGGGTTCGGTGAGGAGCAGTCGTCCCAGGGTGTGCTTAACGTCATGTGAGGCGGGCGGGTAGTTCCTGAAGCCGGAGTGAGAGCGGAGTCCTGGCCGGTGACTGCCGCTGTTTCGCGTTGTTCCGGATAGGGTGAGTGCACGCTTCCTGCAGAAAGCGCGCGAGGACCTGTGTGACGTGGTATCACGTGACACACAAGGTACGGAGGCCTGTTAGCGCTTGCTAAGCTGGGATTGGACAACTCCAACGCATTTCGAAAGTCTCGGCTTTCTTCCTCAGGGATAGTCCCACCCAGCAATGTGGTGCCTTTATATACCCTAATGGAGTATGGTCCTACTAAGTTCCTGTCAATCATATGTGTATCTGTCAGTAATTGAATGCAAACAGCTCAATTTCACTGTTGAGCCCTCTAGGTTTGAGGGTATTTAGTTGGAAAATCCACTTACTCTCTATTCTGGACATTGTTTTAATAAAGTCACCCGATCTCCAATGTATTGGTACAGTTTGGATGCCTGTGACTTGGGTCCCATTAGTGCATCCATTGTGTTTTTCCAGGAAATGTTTGGAGAGCGGGTGTCCCGTGTATTTGTTTTTTATGTTCCTTAGATGTTCGTTGATTCTGACATTCATAGGTCGTTTCGTTCTCCCCACATACATTTTTTTGCATGGGCATAACAGGCCATATATCACTCCTGTAGCATGTTATGAAGTCCATAAAGGGGTATGTCTCAGGTCCGTGACTGACAGTACTTTGTTTGCATGTGGTTATTGTTTTGCACATTTTGCATTTTTTGCACAGAAAAAACCCTTTGATTTTTTGTTTAAAGGGGGTGTGTAGTTGGCTATTTTGTTGGAAGTTATTTGTTGTGGGGGCTTTAATATTTCCTAAGTTTCGTGCCTTTTTGTATATAAATTGTGGTTTGTTAGTCATCTGCTCCCCGATTATTTTGTCGTCCCTGAGTATGTGCCAGTGTTTTTCAACGATTTTTCTGAACAGGTAAGTATTGGAGCAATATGGTGTTATTATCGGAATGTTAAGGTGGTATTTTTCATGCAAGGATTTTTTGTTATTGTTGAATGTGCTCAAAAGGTTTTCTCGTGGTATTCTAGCTACAGAGTTTACCGTTTCGTTCAGAAATTTTGCGTTGTACCCTTTCTCAAGGAACTTCTTGGTCAGTTGGTCAGCCTCTTTCTCGAAGTCGGGGTGCTCTGAGCAGTTTCTATGTAATTGTATATATTGGCTACGGGGTACATTGAGTAGCCAGTTTGGGAGGTGACAGCTGTCCAGTGGTATATATCCGTTAGCGTCTGTGGGTTTGCAGTACGTCCGGGTTCGGATGTGGTTATCCTCGATATAGATGTTTAGGTCCAGGAAATTAACTGTTTGAGTGCTGGTAGTGGATGTAAATTGTAGGAAGAAATTGTTAATATTTATTTCTTGTAGGAATCTTTCAAGGGAGGGTTGGTCCCCTGACACCCTATTGTGTGCTGAAGCCCTGTACCTAAGAGCAACCTTTTATAACATTTTTATATTATCTTTTTACTATTTATAACCTTATATATTTATATTTTATTATTCTAAATAAAGACTAACATTTTACTTCTAACCCGGAGTCTGTTTTTCACTACCCGAGCACGAATTACCACTGACTGTAATCTGAGACATGGACCAGCCCAGCTTCTTCTGGAGATACAAACCAGCCTCGCTTCTTCTAGAGACAAAGACCAGCCCAGCTTCTTCTAGAGACAAAGACCAGCCCAGCTTCTTCTAGAGATAAAGACAAGCCCCGCTTCTTGTACTGAGCCAAAAACCTGCCCGTTTCTTGTAGAGAGACAAAGACCAGCCCTGCTTTTTCTAGAGACAGAGACCAGCCCCTCTTCTTGTAGAGAAACAAAGACCAGCCCCATCTCTTCTAGAGACGAAAACTAGTCCCGCTTCTTGTACTGAGACGAAGACCAGCCCCACTTCTTCTAGAGATAAAGACCCGATTCTTGTAGAGATACAGACAAGCGCCGCTTCTTGTAGAGAGACAAAGACCAACCCCGCTTGTTCTAGAAACAAAGACCATTTCCACTACTTTTAGAAAGATAAAGACCATCACCGCTTCTTGTACAGAGACCAGCCCCACTTCTTGTACAAAGACTAGATCAGCCGTTTCTTATATAGACAAAGACCAGCCCCACTTCTTCTAGGGAAACAAAGACCAGCTGCATTTCTTGTACAGAGACCAGCCCCGCCTCTTGTACAGAGACAAAGATCAGCCCCGCTTCTTGTACAGAGACAGAAACCAGCCCCACTTCTTGGACAGAGATAAAGACCAGTCTTGCTTCTTGTACTGAGACAGAAACAAGCCCTGTTTCTTTTAGACATAAGACCAGCCCTGCTTCTTCTAGAGATAAAGACCAGCCCAGCATCTTGTACAGAAACAAAGACCAATCCCGCTTCTTGTACAAAGACAGAAACCAACTCCACTTATTGGACAGTCAAAGACCAGCCCTGCTTCTTGAAGAGAGACAAAGACCATCCCCGCTTCTTGTACGGAGACAGAAACAAGCCCCGCTTCTTCTAGAGACCAGTCGTGCTTCTTCTAGAGACAGAGACCAGCTCCCCTTTCTTGTAGAGACAAAGACCAACTCCACTTCTTGAACGGAGACGAAGGCTAGTGTGGCGCCCCTGAGGGTTCAGTCGCCACAGAGGTACTGCACCTCACCCAGAGGTGTGGTATCTCCTTCTCTCAGGTAAGGAGGGAGTGCTGCCCGGAACCCCAACACCTGCATCTAACACTACACTGCTTCAGGCCGGCTGGAAGGGCAACAAGCATGTGCGTAGCTGCTGAGCCCTGTCCGTGGCTAGAGTGGGGGGAACCCAGAGGTAGGGGGAACCAGTAGTGGGTGTGGGTGGAGGCAGCAGTTTAGGGGAGCACTATAGAATAAGGTATAAAAAGGGAAGCCATCTTAGGGTGGCAGGTCAGTGGAGTTAGTGGAGTGAGAGAAGTCAGTCAGGGAGCAGAGTCTCTTTAGGAGCTCTGCTCCACAAGTAGGGCCCAGTCCCAGAGGCCCAGGAGGAGAGCAGAGGAGTAGGCTCTGATCTATTGAAGGAATCTCAGGGAGTACGGCGAGTGCGGGACAGCATCCGTACGCCCCGAATATGTCAGAAGACAAAGGGATCGTAGACTGCAAGAAGGGGACCGGCCCCTGGACCAGTTGTGTAACTCCAAGTCTCGGCTGGAAAAACCGGAGGCTTCTGACTTTCATAGACCAGTTGCCACAGCCTTATTCTAATCTCCGTGAGGGTCAAGCAGGTCTGGGAACACCAGCAAGACAGGAGGAACCTCAGAGCACCCGAGCGGGATTGAGAGTGGGGAAGCGAAGGGCAGGAGGGAGAAGATGCAGCGTGAAGACGGTCTAGCTAGGAACACAAGAAAGTGGGGTTCTGTCAGGTGCTCCTAATCTGCCTGAGGAAGAGCTGAACCCCTGTCTGGTGAACGCAGCGCGACGTGGGAGGCTGGCACCCGTACAGTGCACCAGTGGAACTGTCATAAGAACTGTGAGTAAAAACTCGGATGACTGCACCGTACTGCCTCCGTCCATTTTTTCATCTGCGCCCTCTTGCCTCCCAGCACTACAACGCCCAGCGCAACTTACACATCCTACACTGCCCTGGAGCTAGCTCTACCTGTGGAGAGCCACACCATCTCTGCTGCCGTGACACCAGCTCCAGAGGACTGCTCCGCAGCGGCGGCTCCCTTTGGCCGCATTCCACAGGTGGCGTCACAAACACTTTACAAATCCCCTATAAATAATTCCCCTTTTTGGGTGACCGCCCTGGGCCATGGACCTGTTCAGCCACCGTGATACCCCCCACCGGCATCCATCGAGGCCCGGCTGCCGAGTACCCCACGGCCCTGGGGGCGAGTCACTAGCACCGCTTCTTGTACTGAGACAAAGACCAGCCCCAATTCTTCTAGAGACAGAGAGCAACCCCACTTCTCCTAGGGCCAAAGACCAGTCCCGCTGCTTCTAGAGACAAACACCAACCCCATTTCTTTTAGAGAGATTAAGACCAGACCTGTTTCTTTTAGAGAGAAAAAACAGCCTCGCTTCTTGTAGAGAGACAAAGACTAGCCTCACTTCTTCTAGAGAAAAAAAAAACAGCTCCACTTCTTCTAGAGATAAAGACCAGCCCCGCTTCTTCTAGAGATAAAGACCAGCCCTGCTTCTTCTAGAGGCAGAAACCAGTCCCGCTTCTTGTAGAGACAAAGACCAACCCCACATCTTCCAGGGCCAAAGACCAGTCCCGCTGCTTCTAGAGACAAATGACGCGCCCCTGGGCCTGTGTCGCGCTGCGTTGCGCACGCGGGAGCTTACCCGGAGCCGGATCTGTTGAGGGTTGTAGTCTCGTGGCGGTGACCCGGTCCGTGCCCAGGGTGTCAAACTAAGTGGCAGTCTATGGCAGAAGATGTTAACTTGGATGTCGACTACGCCACCCGTTGAGTGCGGCTTTACAGCCGCCGCTGCAGAACAGTCCGCTGAGGCCGGTGGTATGGGTGCAGCGATGATGTTATAACCCCCAACGGGAGTGGTATGGCCTCAGGGCAGCAGGTGAAGATGATGGGGGTTGTGACGGTGCAGTAAGAAGAGTCAGAGTCAGGAGATGCAGTTTCAGGGTTTTTACTCACGGGTGTTCTCTCAGTCACTCTGGCCTTGAGTGACCACCCGAGCCGTGCTGCGTCCACCAGGTCCTGGACTCGGCTAACCCCCAGGCAGTTCCGGAGCGTGGTCCTGAGCTCCCTTCTCTCTCTCTGTCTCTGGCCGTTACCACCAGGGATCCACCTTTGGCCGGCTCCCTCGGGTCTCTTGGTGGTCAAACCTCCTCTGGGTTCCCTGACCCTATACTTGGTGTGCCTTTCTGGTGGATTTGGTGAGGGTCGTGGCAAATCTTGACCACGACCTCCGGTTCCTGGCTGAGGATAAGTGGCCTCCACCAGTTCGGGTTCCGGTACCCGTGTCCGCCAACCCTTCACCCTTTTTGGTCTGATTCTGGGTTCTTAGGGTTCCCTCTGGTCTTCCACTCTGGGCCTTTCTTTCTCCTCTCTCCTCTGCAGGCTTGGCTCTGGAGCTGGGCCCAGCCGGAGCCACAGCTCCCTGTCAGCCCTCCTGGCTGAACTCTTCCTAAAGACTCCCTCAGCTCTCCCTGTCCTAAGATGGTGCCCACCATATATACTCCCTCTATGTGTGAGCCCAGGTGACCAGCACCCAATGAGCTCCTAGCTTTACCCAGAGTACTCCCCCTATCTGCCCCTACACTACTGGGATGTTCCACCCCCCTCCCACTCCAGCCAGGGACAGACGCTGTCGTACCTGCACATTTACCTGGTGGGAGTACCGTTGATCTGTCCCCCGGAAATGGGATGTATGTAGTGCATGCAGCCTACATGTAGTGCATGCAGCCTCTGGGTCAAGGTGCAATACCCCTGTAGCAGCCGAGTCCTCAGGGTGCTACACAAACACCAACCCCACTTTGTTTATAGAGACAAAGACCAGCCCTGTTTCTTGTAGAGAGAAAAAACAGCCTCGCTTCTTGTAGAGAGACAAAGACTAAACTCACTTCTTCGAGAGACGAAAACCAGCCTTACTTCTTCTAGAGAGAAAGACCAGACCTGCTTCTTCTAGAGATAAAGACCAGACCTGCTTCTTCTAGAGATAAAGACCAGCCCTGCTTCTTCTAGAGATAAAGACCAGCCCCGCTTCTTCTAGAGAAAAAGACCAGCTCCACTTCTTCTAGAGACAAAGACCAGCCCCGCTTCTTCTAGAGAAAAAGACCAGCCCCACTTCTTCTAGAGACAAAGACCAGCCCCGCTTCTTCTAGAGATAAAGACCAGCCCCGCTTCTTCTAGAGATAAAGACCAGCCCCGCTTCTTCTAGAGATAAAGACCAGCCCCGCTTCTTCTAGAGATAAAGACCAGCCCTGCTTCTTCTAGAGGCAGAGACCAGTCCCGCTTCTTGTAGAGACAAAGACCAACCCCGCTTCTTGTACGGAGATGAAGACCAGCCCCACTAATTCTACTGAGACAAACAGCAGCCCCACTTCATTTAGAGACAAAGACCACCCCTGCTTCTTGTACAGAGAGAAACGAGCCCCGTTTCTTGCAGAGAGACAAAGACCAGCCGGGATTCTTCTAGAGACAAAAATCAGCCCTGCTTCTTCTAGAGACAGAGACCAGTCCTGCTTCTTCTAGAGATAAAGGCCAACCCAGCTTCTTCTAGAGATAAAGACCAGCCCCGCTTCTTCTAGAGATAAAGACCAGCCCCGCTTCTTCTAGAGATAAAGACCAGCCCCGCTTCTTCTAGAGATAAAGACCAGCCCTGCTTCTTCTAGAGGCAGAGACCAGTCCCGCTTCTTGTAGAGACAAAGACCAACCCCGCTTCTTGTACGGAGATGAAGACCAGCCCCACTAATTCTACTGAGACAAACAGCAGCCCCACTTCATTTAGAGACAAAGACCACCCCTGCTTCTTGTACAGAGAGAAACGAGCCCCGTTTCTTGCAGAGAGACAAAGACCAGCCGGGATTCTTCTAGAGACAAAAATCAGCCCTGCTTCTTCTAGAGACAGAGACCAGTCCTGCTTCTTCTAGAGATAAAGGCCAACCCAGCTTCTTCTAGAAATAAAGACCAGCCCTTCTTTTTGTAGAAAACAGAGACCAGGCCTGCTTCTTGTAATGAGACGAAGACCAGCCCCTGCTTCTTGTACTCAAAGACCAGACTTGCTTCTTGTACTGAGACAAAGTCCAGTCTCCCTATAATCCATTCCGGAGCCTTTGCTCTCTGGAGACATGGCAGCGGCTGGGAGTTTAACGCCGGCGAAGGAGGCTTCGGGGCTGCAGACATCCGGCAGTACCGGGAGATGTGTCCCCGACGCCCACACCTCCAGCAGGTGACCGCTCCTTGTGGACGAGAACTTGGATCATTCGAAGAGAGCGACGGGGCAGAGTGTGGAACCACCATTCCAGAGGACGGGGCGGGTGGCCCTTCCGTAGGAGTAGGGATCGGCCCAGCTCTGAGTTTAGACATCTCCAGCTTTAACTCCTTCAGTTCGGCACGTACAGCCTGTACAACGTTTACCAGTCCTCCCCCTCCTGAAACTGGTGCCGGACCTCCCTCCAGCTGTGCACTGTCCACTGCCCCCTCGGCCACCAGAGCAGACTCCTCCTCCCTTTCCACCGCAGCCCGATAAATCTGCCAGAAGGATAATTCCGGGGTAGCTCGGGACATCTCCATCAGTTTGTCTCGAAGGAGTCTATTGGCTAACCCCGTTATTAATTGGTCCCGGAGCAAGCGGTCTACCTCTCGGAATGCCCCCATGGCTCCTGGGTCTAGACGCTGCACCTCATTCAACGTTTCCTGTAAAGTGTTTGAGTACTGCATCAAAGTCTCACATTCCCTTTGGGGCCGATTGATAAACAAGGAACGAAGCTGGGCCACGCGAGCCCGGCCTCCTGAACTCCCCTCTAACAGCTCCAAGATTTTCTCTAACGTGCTCCTCTCTGACTCTGGACGTACCATCACCATCCGCCTAGCGTCGCCCTCTAGAGCATTTAATGCCAACTCTGCTCGTAATGTGGGGGCCAGATTACACATCCGCAGAACACTCCGAACCCTCTCAGCCCAATCCTGCAACGGCATGTTACGCCCGTCGTATTTCGGCATGTGCTGGAGTAAAGCTCCTACCGGCACATAACCTCCCACAGTCGTCGCGGCTGCCAGGGGTTCCGCTACCAGCAGGGGGGCTGCTGGTGTTGCAGAGTCATTTCTCCCCTGGCCGCCGTCCATGACAAGCACTGGATCCTGCCGACTACGCCTGAGACAGAGACTGAAATAAACAACACTTTCTTTACCAAAACAGGGATTAGACTAAAATTCAGTATTGGATGAATCAGTCTCAGGTTCTGCCTGGGATATTGTCTCTACTAAATACACACAATCAGCAAAAGCTGAAATCAATGTGCCAATCTCAAGGTTTCCAGCTTATGTGAATTATTCTAGTGATCTGGAACAATTTTACCTAAGCACAGTGTCAGTCTAGTGAGGGCGGTATATGGGGACCCCCTGAGATGGCACACTGAATACAATCCTACCACTATAACAATAATAATGCATGAAACTATACCAATTGCTCTTATACCCTTATTATCAAGATACCCGGGTATCTTAAAGGTATGATACCGTTAACCTCACATGCAGTCTATCACAGGCCTGTGAATCGCGGTGGCTGCAGCCAGTCCCGGAAAACTTTGGCGTCAAAACAAAAACAAAGTTCACAAAAACAGCAAAAACTCCTTGTCTTATCGGCCGATGCCGAACCCACACGCCGTAGACTTTAGTCCTGTAGCCTCAGATTAAGGTCTGGGAAGATCTCTTCACAAAGTCTTGTCAATATCCTCTCAGTGGAAATGGCACCAGAAACCTTCTTTCCTCCCGAAGTCTCTCACTCTTATCCAGTACACCAACCACATGCTCCGTCACAGAAATGGATTCCTAAGTCCCTTCCTTTATCACTCGACACGTGACTCCTTCAGCACAAAGTCTCTAATCCACTTATCATGGACTTCCACAAAACTCCACAGAGCCACACAGCTTTCCCTGCTCAGCACTTGTTCTTAAACAGAGAAAGGGGTAAACAAACTCCACAGGGAAGAGTGTAAAGACAGCGTCTTGTTGCAGCTCCTTCTCACAGACTTCCTGTCTAGACTCTCACACATGAGACACTCTTAGAACACACACAGTTTCTTGCACTGCCCCTCCTCTGAGCTCAGCCAGGCAAAAGTCACAGGGTCCTAGTGCTCTCCTGCTGTTACCACATTTCACACTCTCACACAGGGATAAAACTTCCCCAATCTTCCTATAGGTGCGTTTTCCAATGTTCGGACCCAAACGCTCAATAAGTGATCACCTATCCTGTAGAACCCATGGATCAGTGATAACTGGTTTTAACCAAAGAAGCCCTTTAATACAAACATGTACATCCCAGTTATAGTGTCGCACAGTAGAGGTGCAGGTGCCGCCAGTGAATGCTCCACTATAACAGTAATAGCGGATAACAGATATTTGCATATTGCTGGTGGTGGGCCCCTAGAGTCAGTTCCCCCTGTGGGCCCCAGACACCCCAGTCCGACCCTGGTCATCACTATACAGGAACCACAGTACCGATGAGACACAGTACCACAAATAAGCAAATTTATTTGTTATAAATTTACATATGTAGCACCCTGAGGATTCGGCTGCTACAGGGGTATTGCACCTCAACCCTGAGGTGTGATATTCCACTCCCGGGTAAGGATGGAGTGTGGAACTGAGCTCAGAAAGCTGCATGCACTACACACATCCCATTTCCGAGGAACAGACCAACGGTACTCCCACTTAGAAATGTGCAGGTACGACCGAGTCTGTTCCTGGCTGGAGTGGGAGGGGGGGTGGTACATCCCAGTAGTGTAGGGGCAGATAGGGGGAGCAGCCTGGGTAAAGATAGGAGCTCATTGGGTGCTGGTCACCTGAGCTCACACATAGAGGGAGTATATAAGGTGGGCACCATCAAAGATCAGGGTCAGTCAGTCAGCCACAGTCAGTAAGCCTTTGCAGAGGAGTGGAAGAGAGCAGAGGAGCAGAGCAGCCCCAGGCCCAGAGTGAGAGAGGAGAGAAAGAAAGACCCAGAGGGGGAGAAAGAAGGAACTCCAAGAGCCCAAATTAAATCACAGGGTGAAGAGTTGGCAACAGGGTACCGGATCCCAAACTGGTGGGGGCTACAGCATACCTCAGCCAGAGACCGGAGGCCGTGGGCAGCATCTGCCACGGCCACCCACCATATCCACCCGGAAGGCAGACCACGCATAGGGTCAGGGAACCCAGAGACAAGGGTTCGCCAACAAGAGGCCCGAGGGAGCCGGACTTAGGTGGATCCCTGGTGGGGACGGCCAGAAGAAAGGACAAGAAGGAGGGCTCAGGGACACGCTCCGGACTTGCTTGGGGGTTGGCTGAATCCAGGACCTGGTGGACGCAGCACGGCTCGGGTGGTCACTCAAGGCCGGAGTGACCGGAATATCTGCAGTAAGTAAACACCCTGAACTGCACAACCCGACTCTGTCTTTAATTATCATCTACGCTGCACCACCACAACCCCCATCCTCTGCACCTGACCCCCTGAGGCCATACCCCTCCCGTTGGGGGTTATACTATCTAAAGCTGCACCAACACCATCAGCCTCAGCGGACCCTGCTGCAGCGGCGGCCGTAGTGACCGCAATCCAACGGGTGGCGTAGTCGACATAACGAACTTTGTAACATCTGTAGGACTGCCACATACTCTGAGCTTGACACCCTGGGCACGGACCGGGTCACAGCCACTCGGAGACTACAACCCCCATCTGATCCGGCTCCGGGTATTCCCCTAAAGAATATGGCCCAGGGGGCGCGTCACATACAGTTACCTTTGAGGTGACATCTTTTCTGATTGGAGCCGTTCACATCCCTTTTGTCTCCATGAAGTATAGATGCCATGATGAGATTTCATGCTCAGAGCTCATCTCTGCAGACCTCCCTTTTCTCAGTCTTCAGGAGCACTTCCCGACATGAAGCTCTTAAAAATAAGAGTATCATTATACTGCCCAATAAATAACTCCCATCCTGCGCCCCTGAATAAATAATTGTAATGCATCCTTCTCAAAATGTCCACACACACACTGCCCTTCTCCAAAATATCTCCCCATACTGCCCTTCTTGATAATATTCCCTTGCGCTGCCTCTCTGCAAAATATCCTCCTCTACGCTGCGCCTCTCCAAAATATCCCCCCTCACACACACACTGCCCTTCAGAATAAAGTATCCCACCCACTGCCTCTCACAAAACTGTGCCCCCTTTCACAATTGTTCCCCCATTACGTGCCATAACCCCCTCCCTCACTCATCCACATTGATAAAACATTTCATCTTTGGCTCCGTCGGTGCCCGAAGTGTCTCTGCGGCACTAGCAACAGTGTGATAATGTCAGCAGCGTGCTGACCTCAACACGATGCTGCACGTCGGGGCGGGCTGACTTGCGGCCCTCTGTCCCAGTCCCCATGCCACACTATTCAAATGTATTCGTGGAAGGAGGGAGCGGGGTCTCCTGGACATCTCAGCGGGGTCTCCTGGACATCTCAGCGGGCCTGATATAGAGGCTTGATCTATTGTCACCTCCATTCTCTCTTCAGCAGCATGCACACCAGGCAGCATTAGTTTGCCTTGTGCACACAATCGCGCTGCAAAACTGAAATCAGCAGAACAAGGGGGTGGCATAGAACAGCACAGCACGCCGCCACCTGGTCCTGCTGATTTCAGCTGTGCAGCACAATCATGTGTGCAAGTCAAGTTAATGCCGCCTGGCGTGCATGCTGCTGGAAAGAGAGTGGAGGTGATCGAGCGGCCCACTACAGGGTCTGGCCCTTTTGGCATTTGCCCGAAATGCCAGATGGCCAGACCAGCCCTGGGTGGAAGAGAGGTAAATGATGTGGAGGGAGCCCAAAGGCCCGCATGATAGTCATGAGCGAAAGACTCCGCCGAGTGGGGGAGGGCACAAGCTCTTGAGGCCAGCCTTCAGGGATACCTTTCAGTCTCACATTGTTCCGCCTGCCTCTATTTTACTGATCATCCAGGAGGAATGCAAAGTCTTTTAATTGAGTACTGGATCTCTCATATTCTTCTCCAAGGTAGAAAATCTTTTTGCTAGGAACTTGTTTGCCGGTTCAGAAGCAAAGATTCTATTATCAGAAGACCCCAGTTCCCCGTGTATAACATTAAGCGCTTGCTGCTGGGATAGTTCAATTCTTGACACAATTGAGTCCTGGTATTTATTTGTGGGGAGAGCCATCATTAAATCTCTCACAACTAGTGATGAGCGAGCATGCTCGCCACTGCTCGGTACTCGCCCGAGCATCTCAGTACTCGAGATGCTCGGAGCTCACCGAGTACTTGCGAGATGCTCGGGCTGGAGCTCGGGTCTCCTCCCTGCATGTTTGGCGTTATTTAGAGTGTCAATCAACATGCAGGGATTGCCTGCCACTCACTGTAATGCTGCAGCCATGTTGGTTGAGGCATTACATTACACTGGGATCGTTGCTCGGGTCGAGCACCCGAGTATCATGATGTGCTCGGCCCGAGCTTCGAGCACCCGAGCATTTTAGTGCTTGCTCATCACTACTGACAACCTGAAAGTTCAGTTGCATACTTTGTGATGGTGGGGGAGGGGAAGGAGCTGGGCAGCTGCCCCCTTGGAGTGTGCTGTAGTATCCTCCATGAGAATACCCCCATACCAGGAGATGTATTGCGGACTAAGATTGTGTTTCTTTCTCTCTCTTCCTAATGTGCGAACAGAGCAGGAGCTGAGGACGCCATCTCTAACTCATAGTGACCCGCCGGTGTCATCTCTGCCTCCGAGTGGGACGTGGACAGAGCTGCTGAAGAAAGGAATCGCTGCTAGTGTTGAGCATTCCGATACTGAAATATCGGGTATCGGCCGATATTCGCGGTATCGGAATTCCGATACTTAATTCCGATACTTTTACAATATCGAATACCGGAATCGGAAGTTCCCATAATGCCTGCGCTCTGCAGTGTCTCTGAAGGATGACAAACTGGATGGCAGCGCTCAGCTGCGATCCAGCCTGTCATCAGAATGCCATCCCAGCGTGGGAGAATTCTCCTGATTGTTTAAAAGCCGGCGCGCGGTAAAAAGCCGCCGGCTTTTAAACATTCACACAGCCCCATACTGCTTCCCCGCAGCCTCCCACCCCGATCCTCCGCTCCCCTCGCCACCTCCCATCCTGATCGTAAGTTAGGACCGGGCGGGGAGCGCAGCACCAAGGAGCGGGGAGCGAAGGACCCGGGCGGGGAAGCCGGCAGTGAAAAGACTTCACCGCCGGCTTTCCCGTTCTGTGCTGCGCTTTCCCGCCCGTTATTTCAAATGAACAGCTGAGGTGTCAGGTGATGCCGATCAGCTGTTCATTTGAAGTCGCCGCGGTGCCCTCGGAGGGTTCATGTGAGTTCATGCTTGACTGCATGAACTCACATGAACTTTCCCACGGTCGCACAGGTCAGCCTCACCTCCCAGACCGGTCATGATTGGTGTGTGTGGGTGTCTGTGCGGGTGTGCGCGGTGTGTGGGGTTTCTGTGCGGTGTCTGCGGGTGTGTGTGTGCGGGTGTGCGCGGTGTCTGTGCGATGTCTGGGGGTGTGTGCGTGCAGGCAGACATAGGCCGACATGACACTACTACTCCCATCGGCCTATGTCTGTCCCCCGTCCACTCGTGCCAGCAGGATCAGCTCGATGGGAGCAGTAGTTCCCATCAGCCTGATCCTGCTATGTAAATTGCCCTACTGTGTCCCCAATAAATTTTAAATACATGTCATTGGTGGCCAGTGGTTACCTACAATAAATTAGTTCATACATTACCTGTCCCCGCTGATCGCCACCTAAAATAAATAAAAAAATAAAAAACTACACCTATACTCACCTAGACACCTAATTCCCCGAAGCCATCGATCTCCTGTAATAAAATATAAAATAATA
The DNA here is from genome assembly GCF_046119375.1 of Phyllobates terribilis. NCBI lineage: Eukaryota > Metazoa > Chordata > Amphibia > Anura > Dendrobatidae > Phyllobates > Phyllobates terribilis. The sequence continues at coordinate 52,443,048 of NW_027362767.1, read as the reverse complement.
AACCACAACCTTATCCTTACCCCTCCGTAGTAGTCCACGAGTGTCCCACGATGATCTCCAGTTCAGAGCAGCCACATAGAATGTGACCGCTCTGAACCACTGCCGCCGCTAGAATGCCGGGGCCGTAAAGCAGCCCTGTCACTGCATAAGCGGGTTCGCCGGAGTTCAGGCAGCGCTGCTCCGGTTAGCTCCTTTACGGCCCTGCTGTATAGTGAGAAATTCCCATGGTACAGCAGTGCCGTAAAGGAGGTCTCCGGAGCTGCGCTGCCTGAATGCACTCCGGTGACCTCAGTCAGTGGCTCCCGCTGCCGGGAGCGGACGTGTTCCCGGCAGTGTGAGCTTACAGCAGCCATGCACAGCTGTCACCATCTCCAGATGTGACAGCTGTGCATGGGAGATCAGCGCAGGAACGTGGACAGGTAACTATTTTTTTTTAGTAAACTAAGAATGAAATAAAATGGTGTGTTTTATTTCAAATAAATTATTTTTTTCTGGGTGTAGTGTGTGTTTTCTTTTTAACACTTTGTAGGTTAGTAATGGGGATGTCTTATAGACGCCCATCATTACTAACCTGGGCTTCATGGCAGCTGGCGCTGACATGAACCCCAGCCCCATTACCCCCTGCCACCGCACCAGGGCAGCGTGGAAGAGCGAGGCTAAGTGCCAGAATTGGCGCATCCTATGGATGCGCCATTTCTGGGGCGGCTGACGGCTGGTGTTTCTAGCCTGGGAGGGGGCCAATATTCATGGCACCCTTCCTGGGCTATTAATATCAGCCCCCAGCTGTCTGCCTAGCCTTTGCTAGCTATTAAAATAGGGGGGACCCCACGTCATTTCTTTTGGGGGTCCCCCATTTTAATAGCTAGTAAAGGCTAGGTATTCAGCTGGGGGCTGATATTAGTAGTCTGGGAAGCTCCGTGGGTATTACCCCCTTCCCAGGCTTCAAACATCTGCCCCAGCCGTCTGCTTAACCTCCGCTAGAGACTAAAATTATGGGGCATCCCACGCCAATTTTTTTTTTTTAAATAAATCCTTTATTTTAACACTAAATGACATTTGAGGAGTTAATAAAGATGCAGTCCCTAAATTATTATTTATTTTTTAATTAATTTTTCCCAAAAATTTTGACGTGGGCTTTGCCATATTTTTGTATGCCAGCCAGGTACAGCATCCAGCTTCTATGAACGCGCCATTTTCTGGGGTGGCTGCGGACTGCAATTTGCAGTGGGGGGGGAGGCCCAGAAAGCTTGGGCCTCCCTGCGCTGCAGATTCCATCCCCTAGCTGCCTAGTTGTACCTGGCTGGACACAAAAATAGGGAGAAGCCCCACGTATTTTTTTTTTAAATTATTTCATTAAATATTTTTTTTAGAAAAGGGCTTCCCGATATTGTTGTGTCCGGCCAGGTACAAATAGGCAGCTGGTGGTTGGGGGCAGCCCGTTCCTGCCTGCTGTACCTGGCTGGACACAAATATAGTGCGAAGCCCCACGTCAATTTTTTTTTAATTATTTCAGGAAATTCATGAAATAATTAAAAAAAAATTGACGTGGGGCTTCGCACTATATTTGTGTCCAGCCAGGTACAGCAGGCAGGAACGGGCTGCCCCCAACCACCAGCTGCCTATTTGTACCTGGCTGGACACAACAATATAGGGAAGCCCTTTTTTTCTTAATTATTTCATGAATTTCATGAAATAATTAAAAAAAAAAATACGTGGAGCTTCGCCCTATTTTTGTGTCCAGCCAGGTACAACTGGGCAGCTGGGGGCTGGAATCTGCAGCGCAGGGAGACCCAAGCTTTCTGGGCCCCACCAGCTGCAAATTGCAGTCCGCAGCCACCCCGGAAAATGGCGCGTTCATAGAAGCGCCATCTTCTGGCGCTGTACCCAACTCATCCAGGGCCCTGGGGCGGTGGCTCACTGGGTAATAAAGGGGTTAAGGCCAGCTTGGCATTATCAGCTGGCCCTAAGCCCGAAATTCATGGGGTCACGCCAATATTAGACATGACCACCATGAATTTCTAGTAAAGTATTTAAAAAAAACACAACACCCAGAAAAAAGTCCTTTAATTGAAATAAACACACAATTCTTTATTGTTCTAAATTAAACCATACTTACCGTCACGCCCATTCCAGCTGAAGCCAACGATCTCCTGCAATAAAAGAAAAATAATAAAGCAACATCATCCTTACCTTCCCATGGATCCCACGACAGCTTCAGCTCTGCTACATCGAGATGACAGGCTGGACCGCAGCAGAACGCTGCCATCCAGCCTGTCATCCCGCAGACACTGAGAAGCGCAGGCATGCTTGCGCTCCTCAGTGTCTCTCTGTGACGTCATCCAGATGAGCCGAGTTCATGTCCAATGAACTCAGCTCACCTCATGTACGTCACTGACAGCGTGGGAAAATTCTCACGCTGAAGCGCTGAGTGCAGGAGAATTCTGCTGGGGAGAGCAATAATGGGGCTGGGGAGAGGAATGATGGGGCTGGGAAGAGCAATAATGGGGCTTGGGAGAGGAATGATGAGGCTGGGGAGAGGAATGATGGGGTTGATGGGGCTGGGGAGAGGAATAATGGGATGGTGGGTCTGGGGAGAGCAATGATGGGGATGGTGGGGCTGGGGTGAGCAATAATAGTGCTGGGAAGAGGAATAATGGAGTTGATGGGGCTGGAGAGAGGAATGATGGGATGATAGGGCTGGGGAGAGGGATAATGGGGATGATGGGGCTGGGGAGAGCAATGATGGGGCTGGGGAGAGCAATGATGGGGCTGGGGAGAGGAATGATGGGTCTGATAGAGCCGGGAAGAGGAATGATGGGGCTGATGGGGCCAGAAGAGCAATAATGGGGCTGATGGGGCTGGGGAGAGGAATAATGGGATGGTGGGGCTGAGGAGAGCAAAAATGGGGCTGATGCGGCTTTGGAGAGCAATGATGGGGCTGGGGAGAGCAATAATGGGGCTGATGGGGCTGGGGAGAGGAATGATGGGGCTGATGGGGCCGGGAAGAGGAATGATGGGGCGGATGGGGCCGGTGTCACGCTGTCTCTGTATACTGGAGGTAGGGGGCCTAAGCTGACCCTAAGCTGGGGCCCTGACTAATCCCTCAACCTGGAGGTACTGTTAAAGGTACAGAGGTCCAGGCCGCCAGCGTAACCCCTACCTCCTGAAGATCCCTGCACCTCAGTAATCTAGTCCTGAGAAGGACCCCGATCACAACCAAAGGGAACAAGAAATAATATGCCCAAACACAGTATTTAGACGAACGAGACAGTACAAGGGAAAAACCAAAACCACCTTGCATACAAACAACTTCTCAACTACAACAGAGGGAAAACCAAAGGGAAAGGAGATAAATGATAAAGCGAGGAAAGGGGAAAAACACTTCCAAGTACACTTATCTCAGCAACTCCAAACACCACGATCCACTCTGTCAGTCTGAATGAAATGCTTTCACCGACACCTCCCAGACAGACCAGCAGGTATATGAAGGAGTCTCACTACAGAAGTATTGATTGCAGCTGGGCGAGGCTGGACCTCATCTAGCCCAGAGAGAGAGAGAGAATTAACTCCCTCACTGCCGAGAAACACAAAGCACCAACAAGTCAGCTGCGAGAAGTCAGGCTGTGTACTCGTGACGATCTTCATGGCAACACACCCGTGACAGTACCCCCCCTTCTACGAGGGGCCTCCGGACCCTCAGGGCCAGGTTTATCCGGGTGAGTCGTGTGGAAGGCCCGAACTAATCGGTCTGCGTTAATATCCGACGCAGGAACCCACATCCTCTCCTCAGGACCATACCCCTTCCAATGAACCAAGTACTGAAGGGACCGGCGATTAAAGCGTGAATCAATGACCCTCGATACCTGGAACTCCAAGTTACCATTGACAACCACTGGAGGGGGAGGTAAAAGTGACGGTACCACCGGCGCCACATACCTCTTAAGCAATGATCTGTGAAACACGTTGTGAATTTTAAACGTAGGGGGGAGGTCAAGACGGAATGCCACCGGATTAATAATAGAACTGATTCTGTACGGCCCGATGAACCTGGGACCCAGTTTCCAGGAGGGAACCTTAAGTTTTATATTCCTGGTAGACAACCATACCCGATCGTTCACACTTAGGTCCGGACCAGACACTCTCCTCCTATCAGCCATACGTTTGTATCGGTTCCCCATAGTATTCAGATTCTTCAGCACCCCTCTCCATACTGAAGCGAGTGATGAGGAAAATCGTTCCTCCTCAGGAACCCCCGAAGAGCCCCCCCCACTGAAAGTACAAAACTGGGGGTGAAAACCATATGCCCCAAAAAACGGGGACTTACCAGTGGACTCGCTCCGCCTATTATTAAGAGCAAACTCTGCCAGAGGTAAGAAAGAAGCCCAGTCCTCCTGGTTCTCTGACACAAAACACCGGAGATATGTCTCCAAGCTCTGGTTCATACGTTCCGTCTGACCATTGGTCTGAGGATGAAAAGCCGATGAGAATGACAACTGCATCCCCCGCCGTGCACAAAACGCCTTCCAGAACTTAGACACAAACTGAGACCCCCGATCAGACACCACCTCGGAGGGTACCCCGTGAAGCCTCACAATCTCCCCAATGAACACCTGCGCAAGAGTTTTAGCATTAGGGAGAGCCGGAAGAGCGATAAAATGTGCCATCTTGCTGAACCTGTCCACTACAACTAGTATTACCGTTTTACCCGAAGACGGAGGGAGGTCCGTAATAAAGTCCATAGACACATGAGTCCAAGGACGCTCCGGGATCTTCAAAGGTAAGAGGGCCCCAGACGGACGGGTATGTGAGGTCTTAGAGCGCGCACAAACCCCACAGGACGCGACAAAAGTTACCACCTCCTTATGTAAATTAGGCCACCAAAACCGACGCGAGAGGAGATCCACAGTTGCTTTACTCCCCGGGTGTCCTGCAAAAACTGAGTTATGGTGTGCCTCGATCACCTTTTGTCGCAACTGATCTGGAACAAAGAGTCTCCCCGGAGGTCCAACAGGGGCGTCCCCCTGAGCCTCCAATACCTCCTCCTCCAGCTCAGAGCATACTGCCGAAACCACCACCCCCTCCTGAAGGATAGGAATCGGGTCGTCCGTATTCCCGGCCCCAGGGAAACTACGAGATAAGGCATCCGCCTTTACATTTTTTGACCCAGGACGATATGTAACGACAAAATTAAACCTGGTAAAAAACAATGACCACCTAGCTTGTCTGGGATTCAGACGTTTCGCGGACTCCAGATATAGCAGGTTCTTGTGATCGGTGATGACGGTGACCGGATGGACTGCCCCCTCCAAAAAATGGCGCCACTCCTCAAAAGCTAACTTAATGGCCAAGAGTTCCCTATTGCCGACATCGTAATTCCTCTCAGCGGACGACAATTTTTTAGAGAAAAAGGCGCACGGATGCCACTTACCAGGGGACGAACCCTGTGACAATACTGCTCCCACCCCTACCTCGGAAGCGTCTACCTCTACAATGAATGGCTGTGACGCATCAGGTTGAATGAGTATGGGTGCCGAGGCAAAACATTTTTTCAAGGAGGAGAATGCTTGACAAGCCTTGTCAGACCACCTAGAAAAATCCGTCCCCTTTTTAGTCATGTCTGTGAGAGGCTTAACCATGGACGAGAAATTACGAATGAACTTCCGGTAATAATTAGCAAACCCCAGGAAACGTTGTAGTGCCTTAAGATTCTCTGGCCGATCCCACTCAAGAACTGCCCGCACTTTCCCAGGGTCCATACGAAAACCGGACGCTGAAACCAGGAAGCCTAAAAACTGGAGTTCCTGTACGGCGAACACACACTTTTCCCACTTGGCATACAGTTTATTATCCCGCAAGATCTGTAACACCTGCCTAACGTGCTCCTGATGAGACACCAGATCCGGCGAGTAAATTAGGATATCATCCAGATATATGACAACAAACTGTCCCACCAAGCGGCGAAAAATGTCATTAACAAAGTGTTGGAACACCGCCGGGGCATTAGTCAGACCGAATGGCATGACAAGGTTCTCATAATGCCCCTCCGGAGTGTTAAACGCCGTCTTCCACTCATCCCCCTCCTTCATCCTAATCAGATTGTACGCCCCCCTGAGATCCAACTTAGAAAACCATTTGGCGCCCACGATCTGATTAAAGAGATCGGGAATAAGTGGGAGCGGATACGGATCTCGGACCGTAATCCGATTAAGTTCACGGAAATCCAGGCAAGGGCGTAGGCCTCCATCTTTCTTCTTAACAAAGAAGAACCCCGCAGCCACCGGTGAAGATGAAGGTCTAATATGCCCCTTAGCCAGACTTTCTGAGATATAATCCTTCATGGCCTGCCTCTCTGGACCAGAAAGGTTATACAACCTAGCTTTAGGTAACTTGGCCTCTGGGAGCAGTTTTACAGAACAGTCATACACGCGATGAGGAGGTAGTTCCTGACACCCTTTCTCCGAGAATACATCCTCAAAGTCCGCCAGAAATGGAGGTAAGACCCAAGGAGTAACCGCACCAATGACCGTGTTCATGCAGTTTTTATTACAGAATTTACTCCATTGGCTTATCTCCCTGGTTTGCCAATTAATAACCGGGTTATGCTTAGCTAACCAAGGAAGGCCCAACACAATAGGAGTGGGAAGACCCTCCAACACGTAGCAAGACAACAGTTCTTTATGTATTGCCCCCACTTGAAGTTTTACGTCATGCACAACTTGCAAAAAACTTCCCTGCCCGAGAGGCCTGGCATCGATCGAGAATATGGGGATGGGTTTAGCCAACTCACTCAACCGCATACCTTGAACCCGGGCAAACCGAGCATCAACCAGATTAGCCCCGGCCCCACTATCCAGAAGAACAGATATCCTCTCAGTTCTCGTACCCACCACCACCTCCGCCGGTACGAGAAACTGAGACGAACCTAGGGACGAAATACCTACTCCCAGATTGCCGTCCACCACACAACCTGGGATCAACAGTTTTCCGACGACTCTTCACTCTGCAAGGGACGGGATGGACACCCCCCAATAAAATGTCCCTTTCTCCCGCAGAAGAAACACCTTCCTGCCTTATGGCGCACCACCGGTCCCCTCCCCCGAAATGATGTCCCTCCTAATTGCATAGGCTCCTCTGGACTGACCAGGGGAACCACCATATGAGGGGACCTTGTAGGAGGTGGAGTCATCACAGGGGGTAGAGTTATCCCGCACCTCTCCCGAAGCCGTCTGTCCACGCGAATAGCGAGGGCCATAGCGGCTTCCAGAGACACGGGAGAGTCATACTGTGCCAACACATCTTGTAATTTGTCGGATAAACCATGACAAAACTGGCTCCTAAGAGCCGGGTCATTCCACTGGGTGTCCGTGGCCCACCTACGGAACTCCGAACAGAATTCCTCCGCCGGACGATCTCCCTGCTGGATCCTACGTAACTTAGACTCAGCAGGGAGATCCGATCTGGGTCATCATATACGAGTCCCAGGGCAGCGAAAAACCTATCCACTGTCTGGAGAGCCGGGGAACCCGGGGGAAGAGAGAACGCCCAAGATTGTGGGTCCCCTTGTAGGAGCGAGATGACAATTCCCACCCTTTGTTCTTCACTCCCCGATGACCGAGGCCGCAGCCGAAAGTACAATTTACATGCCTCCCGGAAAACAAAAAACTTGTCCCGCCCCCCAGTGAACCTATCAGGGAGAGCTACTTTAGGTTCTGGTCCGGCTTGCTCCTGAGAATGCCAAACCTTGGACCTAACGTCCGCCAGCTCCATGGACAAACTCTGCAATTGCCGAGCTAGACCGGCTACTGGATCCATAGTAGCTGGAGAAAAACTAAGTGGGTCGGTGAAAATGTCACGCTGTCTCTGTATACTGGAGGTAGGGGGCCTAAGCTGACCCTAAGCTGGGGCCCTGACTAATCCCTCAACCTGGAGGTACTGTTAAAGGTACAGAGGTCCAGGCCGCCAGCGTAACCCCTACCTCCTGAAGATCCCTGCACCTCAGTAATCTAGTCCTGAGAAGGACCCCGATCACAACCAAAGGGAACAAGAAATAATATGCCCAAACACAGTATTTAGACGAACGAGACAGTACAAGGGAAAAACCAAAACCACCTTGCATACAAACAACTTCTCAACTACAACAGAGGGAAAACCAAAGGGAAAGGAGATAAATGATAAAGCGAGGAAAGGGGAAAAACACTTCCAAGTACACTTATCTCAGCAACTCCAAACACCACGATCCACTCTGTCAGTCTGAATGAAATGCTTTCACCGACACCTCCCAGACAGACCAGCAGGTATATGAAGGAGTCTCACTACAGAAGTATTGATTGCAGCTGGGCAAGGCTGGACCTCATCTAGCCCAGAGAGAGAGAGAGAATTAACTCCCTCACTGCCGAGAAACACAAAGCACCAACAAGTCAGCTGCGAGAAGTCAGGCTGTGTACTCGTGACGATCTTCGTGGCAACACACCCGTGACAGCCGGGGAGAGCAATAGTGGGGCTGATGGGGCTGGGGAAAGCAATAATGGGGCTGATGGGGCTGGGAAGAGCAATAATGGGACTGATGGGGCTGGGGAGAGCAATGATGGGGCTGGGGAGAGGAATGATAGGGTTGATGGGTCTGGGAAGAGCAATGGGGTTGATGGGGCTGTGGAGAGGAATGATGGGGCTGATAGGGCTGGGAAGAGGAATGATGGGGCTGATGGGGCCAGAAGAGCAATGATGGGGCTGATGGGGCTGGGGAGAGGAATAATGGGATGGTGGGGCTGAGGAGAGCAAAAATGGGGCTGATGCGGCTTTGGAGAGCAATGATGGGGCTGGGGAGAGCAATAATGGGGCTGATGGGGCTGGGGAGAGGAATGATGGGGCTGATAGGGCCAGGAAGAGGAATGATGGGGTGGATGGGGCCGGGGAGAGCAATAGTGGGGCTGATGGGGCTGGGGAAAGCAATAATGGGGCTGATGGGGCTGGGAAGAGCAATGATGGGGCTGGGGAGAGGAATGATAGGGTTGATGGGTCTGGGAAGAGCAATGGGGTTGATGGGGCTATGGAGAGGAATGATGGGGCTGGTAAGAGCAATGATGGGGCTGGGAAAAGCAATAATGGGGCTGGGGAGAGCAATGATGGGGGTGCTGGGAGAGAGCAATGATGGAGATGCTGGGACAGAGCAATGATGGGGGGCTGGGAGAGAGCAATGACGGCGGTGCTGGGACAGAGCAATGATGGGGTTGCAGGGACAGAGCAATGATGGGTGCTGGGAGAGAGCAATGATGGAGGTGCTGGGACAGAGCAATGATGGGGTGCTGAGAGAGAGCAATGATGGGGGTGCTGGGACAGAGCAATGACGGGGGTGCTGGGACAGAGCAATGACGGGGGTGCTGGGACAGAGCAATGACGGGGGAGCTGGGACAGAGCAATGACGGGGGTGCTGGGAGAGAGCTATGATAGGGGTGCTGAGAGAGAGCAATGATGGGGGTGCTGAGAGAGAGCAATGATGGAGGTGGTGGGAGAGAGCAATGATGGGGGTGCTGGGAGAGAGCAATTATGGGGGTTTCACTTTGTACTGTGAAGCCTTGTATGTTTTCCGTGTGCACGTAGCCTTACAGTTAATTGGGGAGAGTCACAGAGACTGAATAATTTATATTATTGGCCGGTGCAGATTATAGTTAATGGGGGGCACAGTGCTGCTTATCACTTTATATTTTGATTACTAAGTGGTTAATAGTATATTAATGGGGGGGGTACATATCTGTATTCGAGGACACAGCGGGGGAGACACATGTATGCATACAATATGTGACCTTGCTATTTTCTAGGCTGGAGATCATCGTGACAAGACGAGTAGTGGCTGGGAGATGTCGACATGAAGCTCTGACCAGATGGAGAAGAAGCAGCAGAAACTGACTCTGATCAGATGAGACGTCAGCGGTAAGTGCCTGCATGTAAATATTATTCTGTATCTGCACTGTGTGACTTGGAGTGATAATGTTATCTGTAAAATCCCTTAGGCTGCATTCTCACATTTGTGTGAAATGTGCGTGTGCTGCCAGATTTTTTTATAGGATGGTCCACTGACTCGTAGAGTTTTACAGATCCATTCACACATCCATGAAAATCACGGATCTGAGAATGAGATCTAAGAGGGTCAGAGAATGTCCTGTTCTGATCCGATTTTGAGGATTAGAATAGGACATGCTCAATGCGTCGGTAAAACAGGGCAGAACACCGACCCTGCACACAGATGCAGGAATGTAGCCTTATTATGTATAGCACAGTCCCTTAGTATATAGTGTACTCACTTATTATGTATAGCGCCGTCCTTAGTTATATAGTTTTCTCGTTTATTATGTATAACACCCTCCCTTATTATGTACCATCCTCTCTAGCTCTAGGGGCTCACAGTTGGGGGATCATACTGTGTTGGGGTCAGCATACTTTGCCCTGGGAGTTGAGGTGGGGTATAGTAGGGTCATTATACTGCATATGTGGAGGAATTCACCATGGGGGTATCATACTGTGTTTGGGGGGGGGGGGGCTTTTATTGGCATCTACACTTTATGGGGCAATGAAAGAGAGATCTAGGACTTCAGCAGGAGGAAAATTACTATGTAAAGGATGGAAAGTTGTGAGATCTGATCTTTGGTGACCCCGACTATTATTTACATTTTCTTTTTGGGGGGCCAATTAGAGCTTCTGCTATGGGGCCCTATGATTCCTATGTACGCCCCTGCCTGGGGTCATCATATGACCTCAGGGTAACATGGCAATGATAGGCACCCGCCATTACGAACTTGGGGGGGAGCGATGCTGACAAAAGAGGTCTTTTAACCCTCTCTTAACCACTTAGATTGACAGTTGTATTAAAGGGGTTAATCGGCCCTGATCATTTCCAAAACCGATTGGGCAGATGTTGCAGAGCATCAGCTGTCAACCGCAGGAATTGCGCCCATGGTGAGGCGCTATTCACTTATTCCTGGCCGCCATTCTAAAACGGCGATCCGGAATAAGTTCCCTTAACAATTGCAGTTTTAATGCGTATTGGCGGTCATTAAGGGGTTAATCATTTTCTAACTCCTACTTGTGTCCATTTAATTAAAAAAAAATGTATTATAATAAAAAATAATAATAAAACAAAAGCGCATTTTCACAAAAGAAAAGAAAAGAATAATCTCAGACCACTGAAAAAATACAACTAAAGTAAACTTATTTTCAAACAAATATTTAAATAGCATTGAAAATTCATATTGGCTGGAGACTTTCTATAATCCTATCTCCCCATCAGTAATGTAAAGCAACATTATGCAGTGGGTACTCAACTCTATCCACCTATACGTGCATACTAAGATCCAAAAACCACTTGCAAATCATATGAAAAAACAAAACTCTTTATTAAATATATTTAAAATACATAACAATATGCGGCATCAAAAGACAACCACATGGAGGTGAGGAAAGAGAAAATTCAAGAAACAGTAGGTGAAATGGTCCAGGGTAAGGTCCAGCTGTCATATACATATATGTTGTAGAGATAATGTAACAGTTGCCCACAGTAAAAAACAGAAGGGTCAGCAATAACCCCCTTCCTCCAAATTATGTGGTCATAGTGGAGTGAGCGAATAATGTCCACTTATCAATCACAGCTCAAAAATATATGTATCCCCTCAAAGTGCCTGTACAAATCACCTATATGGAAAGCAGTATACCATATTGCAAAGATTATCCTCCCCAAATCACCAAAGGGGAGAGGGTATAATGATGACACTATACTGCTTCACCAGAGCCAACCATGAGCAACCGCCTGCATAAGGCAGACTATCGTAATGTAAGCAGCTTACCCATGTGAGCTTGTGCACATCTGGATCACCACCAAAGAACACCCTGACGCGCATTTCACACTCTCTTGGCTTTCTCAAGGGGAGTGTTTGAAGAGTAAAGTCCCATCCTATTTGTACCTGTTACAAAGGTATGTGCGCCAATAAACGCAGCGCATGTTCGTGCCGTCCCTGTGTCCCAGGTGCATATGGTTCCGGCACTCCTTTCTGGTATGGATCAGGGGAAATCCCCATTAGACGTTATCGGTGCATACCGGAAGTGACGGAGGCGTTCACCAATGCAGGGACTGACAGGTTTGGAGCGCATGTGCATGCCGGCGCCATCTTAACGGAGTCCCATGTACGCTGCCATCTTGCCAGGTCCATATCCAAATATTCACATATATGCAGGTCAACCCATATGCACAGAACATGTCACATAACCTAACACACACAAGGTAAGTCCATCCGTACCCACCAATCATACAATATATTGTGAAAACTATATATGTACATATAGAGAATATCTTCATATCGTGCAAGACAATTTATCAGGGTGTTCCAAGAACAAATAACAACTACCAAGGTCCAAGGGTATTGAAAATGCAATTATCTCCTAACACCATTACTATCCCCGTACAGCAAACCCAAGGCAATATAGATGGTATACCAAAAGATCAAGTCTGATGGTGAACTATCCTCCCATAGTCATAAATTTACCATCATTGAATATTAGTACTAATCAAACCACAAGTCTTTGTTCCAGTGTGCTGAATCAGTAAGCGATAGACAATTAGAGCACTGTACACCTAGACCCAATTAAAGTCAGAAAAGTCCCAAAATATTGTAACATCTTCGTGTATTTCAGGTTGACGGATGACACTTTCAGTCACGGAAATATAACATCATCACTCCGACCATGGCGTCCGGCTGACACGCATCTCTCTTCCAAGGTAAGTAGGTCCGGTATTCAGTAGAACAATTGGAGCTGTATATACAAATTCTTTACTATAATCAAGAAAGGAAGAAAAAGGAAAAATTAAAAAAGGGCACAGAACTTAAAACGCAGAGATCACAGGAAAGGCGAGAAACTAAGCTTCTCATTCAGCCCACATGGGGACATTGTTCCCAAATCAACAAGCCATTTCGGCTCCAGCTGAGCCAGTGCTTTCTTACTGTCCCCACCTCTGATCCCACAGTGGACTCTATCCATTCCTCTGATTTTGAGTCCCCGTGGGTCAGGGTTGTGGCAAAGTTTAAAATGCTTCGGTATTGTTTTTAAGGAGAAGTAAATAACACAGCCGGCCAAGGAACACCAGAGAAACACAACCTCACTCCTTCATGGCCAGACCATGCCCCCGAATATTTTTTACTATGATCTCTATTCTCATGCATTGCTGAACTCGTGTATTGCAGTGCCTGAGACCTGACTCTGAGTCAGTGAGATCTAACAGGCCACCGTACCCTGGGGTCATCATATGACCTCAGGGTAACATGGCAATGATAGGCACCCGCCATTACGGACTCGGGGGAGCGATCCTGACAAAGGAGGTCTTTTAACCCCCTTTTAACCACTTAGATTGACAGTTGTATTAAAGGGGTTAATCAGCCCCGATCATTTGCAAAACTGATTGGGCAGATGTTGCAGAGCATCAGCTGTCAACCGCAGGAATTGCGCCCATGGCGAGGCGCTATTCACTTATTCCTGGCCGCCATTCTAAAACGGCGATCCGGAATAAGTTCCCTTAACAATTGCAGTTTTAATGCGTATTGGCGGTCATTAAGGGGTTAATCATTTTCTAACTCCTACTTGTGTCCATTTTGTTTTAAAAAAATATTTATTCTAATAAAAAAATAAAAATAAAACTAAAGTGCATTTTCACAAAAGTAAAGAAAACAATAATCTCAGACCACTGACAACATACAACCAATTAAACTTGTTTTAAACTTTGGAGAACAAAAATGTTTGATTTTCTTAATAACATTTAATAAACATTTAGCCCTTTTTCCTCCAAAAAAATACTTAAAGTACCTTCATTATTTTAAATAAAAACCCACAAAAGAAAAGAAGAAATGATTGGACATGTGGAGGGCTCATAATACCGCACTATGATACTGACATAATCATTCATGCTAACAGAATACACATCCCAAGAAAAGATGTCCACCTTTTATTTCCCTGTACACAGCTGTATATTCACCAAGGAATCCTGCCCGACATTCAGTACCATTCAGCATTACCCATAACGGCTGAGGAGCCCTGTGCTCCAGAGTGACCGCGGCCTCCGGGTGTCACAAGCTTCATGTGAATTTATATGTCTGCTGGTTAAGGAAACACTGAATACAGAAAGGAATATTTTATACTTTGCCATTATAAGTCGAAGTGCGGCTACAGAAGACATTGCAGGGGGCAAGCATTATTACACAGTGGCAATTAACCCCTTAATGACCGGAGCAGTTACCATTTTCGTTTTTTGCTCCCCTTGTTCCCAGAGCCATAACTTTTTTTATTTTTTCGGTCAATATGGCCGTGTGAGGGCTTATTTTTTTGCAGGACGAGTTGGACTTATGAACGACATCACTGGTTTTACCATATTGTGTACTGGAAAACGGAAACGGGAAAGAAATTCCAAGTGCAGTGAAATTGCAAAAAAAAGTGCAATTCCACAGTTGTGTTTTTTTTGTTTTTACCACATTCACTGAATAGTAAATCTGACCTGCCATTATTATTCTCCAGGTCATTACGAGTTCGTAGACACCAAACATGTATAGGTTCTTTTTTATTTAAGTGGTGAAAAATGGCGCCATTTTCCAAGACCTGTAGCGTCTTCATTTTTTGGGTTCTGAAGCCGAGTGAGGGCTTATTTTTTGTGCGCCGAGATGACGTTTTTATAGATATCATTTTGGGGTAGATATGATGTTTTGATCGCCTGTTATTGCATTTTATCACAATGTTGCGGCGACCAAAAAAACTTAATTCTGGAGTTTAGCATTTTTTTCTTGTTACACCTTTTACCGATCGTATTAATTATTTTTTTATATTGATAAATCTGGTGATTTTGAACGCGGTGATGCCAAATATGTGTATGTGTGTTTTTTTTAATTGTTTTATTTTGAATGGGGCGAAAAGGGGATGATTTAAACTTTTATATATTTTTTATTTTTTAATATTTTTAAAAACATTATTATTATTATTATTATTATTTTTTTACTTTTTGCATGTTTCTATAGTCTTGCCTGATCGGCTCTGCTGCATACAGGTGACAAGCAGATCGCCTGTATGCAGCAGAAATGCTCACTGGCTATGAGCGCCGACCATTGAGCAACACTTCATGTAGCAATTTCAGATATCCAGTGGCACTGAGGTTTCCATTGATGAAGAATGGCCCCACTATCTTTTTACCCCATATACCACACCGTACCATCAAGATATGAGATGTGCCACAAACAGGAAGTTGATATCACCAACCATTTAATTTAGGTGTATCCATATAAATGGCCCACCCTGTACAAGGGCTGAGGAGGTGAAAGTGACAATCGGGGCCTAATTACAGTGGCCTCGTCAGAGGTGCGCGCTGATAGAGGTCTCATCTTACATGCCCAGGCTGTAGCGTACTGTCAAAGAGCCACGAAAGTAAGCTATGGATAAAAAAAGAAAATGTTAAAAGTTAAAGTCCCCTAAAAAAATGTTTGATCCCCCAATTGTGTATGGTATTGTGCAAAGGTCATCATTACAAACAGCAGGAGAATGAGGAATTGTGGGGGTTAAGGTAAATGACCAGTCTTGACTTGCCGCACCTTAACCACGTTGCTCACCAACCTTTTATACGTACCAACAAATTTTTGCCATTTGAAGCTTTGGTCGAGCCATTCTGGGGTCACAATATACTTGGCCACAGAGATGGCAGTCAGAAACTTTACAGTTCTTGTGACTTTACTGGCAATCAGGTGGGTGTCCTTCTGTGCGGAGTCTACCACCTCTCCACCAAGAATATATAGTTTCTGAAAGAAGGAAAATATGGGCAGGAAATACATTAATTCATCCTTCAAGCCTGGGTTTCTAATCAGAAAACACTTAGCAGCTGATATCATCCTCTGTGGTGCCAACGCTGGACGACAGTCAGGAACCCGAAAAATGGAAGAAAGAGGCGGCTTATAGAAGATATGTGTAGGATGAGAATCCCTACAATACATCCACTACATTCATTCATTGTGTATGGAGTTTCTGTAATCACAAAGTCTACAAGATAATGGTAATATCCAATATGTCCTGCAAGGGTGCACCTCCAACCCTCCATAGTCAGCGCAACAAAATGTCTACTGGACTAAAAACCAATTAGCAACTTGGCAAGTAATGATCTTAAGACAAAGACATAACTGAATAAATATAATAATAATATTAATATAAGCCTGCCAAACCCCTGCTGTATCTTTCCCTGTTGTTCAGTAATGGATTTTCTCAATCGTCACAAGCTATGAAATGAAGATCTTTGTAATGGTAGAAGGAGGAACGGATTCTTAGCCGAATACTATACCTGGGCGGCTTCGGCTGAACTGCGGGCTCATTCTGTTTAGGTTTCAGTGGAATTCTTCTACTCTGTAAAAAATGGATAAATGTATAACGAGAGAGCTGACTGAAGAACGATCGTTATGTCCAATGTTGCAGTAAGGCAATGGAATAAGACCAGCTTATAGATATGGGTGCAGAGTGTCGCACCCCAACTGCTCTCATATTGGTGACCTGTGGATAGATCATCAATACTGTAATACTTTCCATGAACACGTATTGTGTAATAGTCATTACAAGCAAAAGTTAATGAGGTATCACTAGCTTATACATTCAGGATATATATCCTCAGAATATGCCATGAATGTAGTATTGTCTGTATCCTAGACAAAGGACCCCCGCATATCAGGTAGAAAACAAATTAACAGGTGGTCTCATACATCGGTGAACCGCTCTATTCAGTTATATAAGAGTCAGTGAAAAAGCCAAGTACACCAAGCTTGTATGTTTCCATAACTCTCACAGAAGTGATAGGACAGAGCCACGCACGTGTGCCACCTCTCCATTCATTCTCCATCCATTTGTGTCAGACACCTCACCAGGCGGACCCATGATCTGGAGATACATGTTGGTCCCAGATGTGTGTTTTAAATCAGACAACAGAAATATAAGAAGACATCTTACCGAGCAGATTTGACACAAGATATGATGAAGGAGCAAGTGGGTCCTTTAGATTAAACATTGTGTATCGGCCATTTTGAATTTGTCTTAAACCCTCAAAATTTCCAAAAAGAATGTCACAGAGCCACAGGGCGTTGACACAGGTATCCTCCATTCTTTGCCTTTCTCATATTTCATCCCAGTGGGCCTAAATTACAAAACAAATCATCAATGTAAATCCCAGGATGCAACTCCAGGGTGACACATAACGTCTACTATATGGAATGTAACTGGTGATGTAAAAAACAGTCCGTAGGCGACGAGGATCATCTCACTTACTCTTTACAGATGAGAACCGCGATGCTGCGGCAGAGATACCCTGTGTACCTGGCACCTGCCACAGCGGCCATAAGCTTGAAGTCATCTCTATCACTATTGACAAATCCGGTGACAGAAATGATCTGGAAAGAAATATAAAATAATGTTATGATGTGACAATTATTCTTACTTTTTTTAACCCTTTCCCAGTGTACTTTTATGAAGACCTGCCTTTGATAGTGCTGTACATAGCTAAAGTGATCGGACAATCACAGGTTCAAGTCCTCTAAAGGGACTAATAAATAAAGTACCACACAATGAACATCATAAAAACAAAACCCAAAAAAACAGATCATCTGCTTGTCTCAAAACTTTTCTCAGAGGAACAGATCCTCCTTATCTTCAGGAACTGATCAGTGGGAATGGCCTGTATAATCGATCTAATATGGGCTGAAGATGTGTGCAATAATGAATTATCTGATGTCTCCTTTCTGAAGACATCCGTTTGTATTAGGCCAACCCCTGATGCTTTGAGCTGGATAGCCAAAAAATCAATTTGTTGATTTTGAAACCTGTACGTGAGCCTGAAATTGGAGTCATTGCGGTTCAGCACAGTCATAAAATCGTTATGTTCCATTTTGGTGCCCTGCCAAATTATAAGCAGGTCAACAATGTACCTGTACCAACAATGCACATGGGAAGCAGCCTGGGGGTCGCTGTGAAAAATCTCCCTCCCCCATAGGCCTGAGAAAGAGATTTGCATACGATGGCGCACAGGCCGTGCCCATGGCAGTGCCTTGCTTCTGTAAAAAGAATCTATCAATCAATGTAAAATAATTATGCGTCCTCCTACCTCCCCTCCTGTACACACACCTACCTGCCCTCATCAGAGTATAATTCTGGGCTTTTTCATAGAAATCAAACTCATTTGTGACCGCCCTATTGTTTATATGATAATCAATCAACACTTAAGATGATACTGATTAGTGTTTGTAAATGTTAAAATCTTTAAATAAATAAATTATACTTACGTTTTATTTAATCAGCCATGGTGCTGCTGAAGCAGCAGACAAACGCTCTGAGGAGTCTAGTGTTTAGAAAGGAGAAAAAAAGACGGGAAGATCAGTGAATTTGGAAAATGGGAACTGAAAAACGAAATGCTTTTCTCTCACTATGGGACATAGTTAGAGAAACAGATTGACAAATCACAGCTGACATGAACCATAACTACCATTACCCCGATTGCCATTACAGCAGCGTAATCGGGAAAAGCCGGGTAAAATGCCAGAATTGGCGCATGTGATGTGATGCACCACTTCTGGGGCAGCTGCAGGCTGGTAATTTTAGGTTGGGAAGGGCCCAATAACCATGGACCTTCCCAGCCTGATAATATCAGCTCACAGTTGTCTGCTTTACCTTTGCTGGTTATCAAAAATAGGGGAGACCCCACATGATTTTTTTAAATCATTTATTTATTAGGTTAAACAAGGCTAAACACCCTTTGTGCCAGATGAAAGGCACTAAAGGGTGTAAGTTTATCATATATTGTGATATGAAATATGTACTGTATAGGATATCTATCTATTCTGAGGGTTCTGGCTGTGAATTTATTGTACTTGGCTGATTACATTTCTTGTTTCCTTTAAGATGTGTGCGTAAATATCGGATGGCATATGCATGGTCCGTGTGCTGTCCAATTTTTTTTCTCGCACCCATTGACTTGCATTGGTGAGTCTCGGCCGATATATGAGACCATACGCAGCATGCAGCAATTTTTTCCACTGTCTGATTAGAGCTGAGGAAAAACTCCCAGATCAGCACTGACTCATTGCATAACATTGGTCGGAGTGAAATGTGATGGTTTCTCGCATTGTGCTCCTCTGTATTACACGTCAGTGTGAATGAGCCCTAAGTGTAACAACGTGTCACATACAACAATGGGGGAAGCTTTTACTTACGTTGGTGGATGGCTGACATTTGCTTTTTTGTCGCTACTGCTGGAGAAATAGAAGAAATTATCACAAATAAATATCATGTAAAATAATAATCAGGAACAAATCCTAGTCCCATAGGGACACAGACAATACACATAATGTATGACCGGTCTCATATACTTCCCCACATGATATAGATAGATGGCATTGCTAATTATTAGCTCATTGCATAAATATCACATTCACTTGTAAGGCGACTGATCTTCTTCCTCTGTAACTACCAGGATGAATCAATGTATAATTTTACATCTAGAAGACAGCAATTAGGACATAAGGTCACGTCCAATTGTGAGAAGGGTTAAAATACCTACATGTTTTTGACAAGGGTCCTGTTCTCTCTTCTAAACCATTTGGGCATCCACCATTTACGTTTGTGTCTTAAAAAATCCAAACAAACAAGTTGAGAGTCAGACAGTTCACATTATCATTCTGATCAGTCTATAGGATCTATACAGAGATATTGTCCTGTGTAATGTCCTGCGCTTATGTCACAATATGGCGTCATCCTTCACAAGTCCAAGGCTCCAGTGGAGTAAATGCCGCCATGATTGCTCTGATTACTTACGGGATTGGCGCTGTGTCGGCCCACGCTGTCTTTACTTCATATCTATAATAAAAATGACGTTTTCATTAGAAACAGAGACACTTAGAAAATATCCTCTGTATAGTGTGTCTCCTAAATATATGCAATGACTGAAGTAGTAGCGATCAGGGGCAGTTATAGAGAGTTAGTAGATAAAAAACAGCTGAGCAACAATGGACTCCATGAACTTCACTTCTATCTATGTAAGAACCTTTACATCCGCAGGTGAAAACTGCAGAACAAACGACTGGAGGGCTTCTGACCTCACTGGTCTTATGTATTCCTCACAGAATATTTACACTAAAGGGGCAAACGGGCAGATAGGAGTCACTGATTTCTGTGACCACATTCCATTTATTGCTCCTTTTGTGACTTTATGTTCAATATCTCATCTATCCACAACTGACATTCATTGACCCCGTTACAGAGGAAGAACTACAGCTATGTATATTGTAAGATGGCCGTGGGACAGGTCCACAAAGGGAGATATGTATCATCGAGGTTGGTAGCCTCAGTGATTTAAGCCTGGAAAAGCAGGTTCCAGCACATATAGTGCAGAGAGACTTAATAGGGTGTGTCTAGGGCCGATTTTACGAGCAGTTAGTTAGATGGGAATCCACATATCCCCATCCTGGGGCGTGGTACAGAAGTCCAGCTGTATCATTGGGGTGGTGTGTGCAAGGTGACGAGACCTTGCTTGTGTGGCTCAGTGTCAGCTGGAGGCTGAGTGAAGCTCTGACGTATAATCGTGTGATCCCGTGTGATATGTAGGCTGTTTATTTTCCGTTTTGGTGCTGTTATACCTTTTGGACCCAGAAGAGGCAGTTTTCGTTTGTTAAGCCAGACGGTTTATGGACATTTAATAAACCGCATGTTTGTTATGAACCAAGTATAATAGAAACACGTCACCACTTCTGTATTTTTCATCCACTCCTGGTTTTGGCTTACAAATACTGATGGAAAATACTGACCAAATACTGAACGTGTGAATGTGGCCTTAGAGTGGGTTAACTTCTGACAGCCATTGACACTTCCCCTCCTACGTGAGATGCAATTGTGGTGTGGCGATCGTTATTATGGCAGCCAGGAACCTTCTGGAGGCCTCCATGTCTGCCATGTGAAATCTACTATACACCTCAGCCTGAGCCCTATTCAGTCTGTACCCGGCTGTAAGGCTCTGTGCCCACGACGCAGAAATGCTCCGGATATTTCCCTGAGTGTTTCTGCATCTCCCTGGCAGAAAAAGCGCATGCGGATTGTACATGCGGATTGTACATGCGGATTGTACATGCGAATTGTACATGCGGATTGTACATGCGGATTGTACATGCGGATTGTTCATGCGGATTGTACATGCGGATTGTACATGTGGATTGTGCATGCGGATTGCGCATGCGGATTGCGCATGCAGATTGCGCATGCGGATTGTACATGCGGATTGTACATGCGTTTTTCCTGCCAGGGACATGCGGATGTGAAGCGTTCTTCACTTGCATTTCTGCATGCGGGTGTCAAGCGCTTTCCAAGCGATTTTAGCATTACTTGGAAAGTGCTTGCCAACTTGGTCACACTATATAAATCCATGCAAACGGCATGGATTTATATAGTGTGACCTTAAAGAATGGTAAAAAAAAATAAATAAATCTATACTTACCTTCTGATGGCCCCCGCAGTCTTGCTTCGCTCCGTCCTGGCTTGCCGGCAGATCGCGGTGCACTACACTGAAGGACCTGCCGTCACATGACTATGACGTCAGCGCAGGTCCTTTAGTCCATCGCGAGCTGCCGGCATGGGAGGATGAGCGCAGCGGGGGCCGTCAGAAGGTAAGTATATTTATTTTTTATTTTATTCTTTTTTTTTACAGGTTCTATGGTACTCGGGTCTGGAGGAGAGTCTCCTGTCCTCCACACCCGGATACCATCTGCACATTGAAAAGCATGGATTCCACATCTACAGATGCAGTGATGCATAATCCATGCGTTTCAATGCAAGTCAATGGCGGCGAAAACGCAATGTTTCCGCAAAATAGTTGGTAGTGCTGCGTTTTTTTCCGCAATGATAATCCGCAGCGGAAATTTCCGCAGCATGTGCACAGCACATGCGGATTATCATTGGGGAACATGGCAGGTCTTCTACCATGCGTTTTTAAGAGTTTCTGCAGTGTTTTTGCCGCTGCGGAAATGCTTAAAAAACGCATCGTGGGCACACAGCCTTACAGTCAGTTATCAGTCACAATTACACATATACAATCATATATTACCCATAATATGTGCGTCTCATTATCTCTTTACTTACGGACAGATGTTTTTGTCACTTTCATCTATCTTGAATTCTTGGATTATGGTGGTCTCTTCTCCAGTCTCTTCATCACTAAATAACAGAACCCATTATAAGAAGGGGTTAGAGCGTGTACACACATTGCAATCATGGTGCATTTTTTTAAAATGGTTTTTGCTGCGATTTTGGAAAAATATGGCAAGAAACACACCTCAGTCACATGGTGAGAACCCACCACAGAGAAGAATCCTCTAGATTCTTTAAGAAAACCAACATCTTTCTGATGTTATCATCTGTTCTCTGCAGCACATGCACACAGGACAATGGGCTGCTGAGAACAATGATATTTAAAGCGAGTCTTTCACCCCCCAAATGCCATTTAACGAGCATACACATTAATAAAAGACTGAACATGCGGACAGCGAGGCGTCTTTACATCACAGTGTATGAGCTCATTCTCTTTAGCATTTATTTAGAGCTTTTTCTGGTGGGTTACAGAGTAGATCGGCCTAAAAAAGTCACTGTGCGCACATACCCTTACTCTGACTGATCAGTAGGGGGCGTGATCACTTACTGTGCCTAGATCAGCATGAAAACCAAATACGGTTCTGCTAAAGGGGAAAATGGGCATTTAGGGGACATTAAATTTAGTGGCCATTTTCCTTTTATTCTCACTTTTATGGCTTTTTCACTACCTCTTATCTGTCCAACTGACAGATATTGACCCCGAATAGTACCCTTCCATAACAGAAGTGCGAGAGGAGAGGAGGAGGACAATTAATGCGTAATGGGTCCCAATGTGTTACAACACAGAAAGGCATTAAATAAGCAAAGGATTAACCCTGACAGGAATTCTCTGTCACTTTTCGGAATAGAAAAAGTGTGAGAAATCTTTTTTAAGTTAACTTCTTGCATAAATATAAAAAAAAAAATATATATATATATACAGTACAGACCAAAAGTTTGGACACACCTTCTCATTTAAAGATTTTTCTGTATTTTCATGACTATGAAAATTGTACATTCACACTGAAGGCATCAAAACTATGAATTAACACATGTGGAATTATATACTTAACAAAAAAGTGTGAAACAACTGAAAATATGTCTTATATTCTAGGTTCTTCAAAGTAGCCACCTTTTGCTTTGATGACTGCTTTGCACACTCTTGGCATTCTCTTGATGAGCTTCAAGAGGTAGTCACCGGAAATGGTCTTCCAACAATCTTGAAGGAGTTCCCAGAGATGCTTAGCACTTGTTGGCCCTCTTGCCTTCACGCTGCGGTCCAGCTCACCCCAAACCATCTCGATTGGGTTCAGGTCTGGTGACTGTGGAGGCCAGGTCATCTGGAGTAGCACCCCATCACTCTCCTTCTTGGTCAAATAGCCCTTACACAGCCTGGAGGTGTGTTTGGGGTTATTGTCCTGTTGAAAAATAAATGATGGTCCAACTAAACGCAAACCGGATGGAATAGCATGCCGCTGCAAGATGCTGTGGTAGCCATGCTGGTTCAGTATGCCTTCAATTTTGAATAAATCCTCAACAGTGTCACCAGCAATGCACCCCCACACCATCACACCTCCTCTTTCCATGCTTCACGGTGGGAACCAGGCATGTAGAGTCCATCCGTTCACCCTTTCTGCGTCGCACAAAGACACGGTGGTTGGAACCAAAGATCTCAAATTTGGACTCATCAGACTAAAGTACAGAATTCCACTGGTCTAATGTCCATTCCCTGTGTTCTTTAGCCCAAACAAGTCTCTTCTGCTTGTTGCCTGTCCTTAGCAGTGGTTTCCTAGCAGCTATTTTACCATGAAGGCCTGCTGCACAAAGTCTCCTCTTAACAGTTGTTGAAGAGATGTGTCTGCTGCTAGAACTCTGTGTGGCATTGACCTGGTCTCTAATCTGAGCTGCTGTTAACCTGCGATTTCTGAGGCTGGTGACTCGGATAAACTTATCCTCAGAAACAGAGGTGACTCTTGGTCTTCCTTTCTGGGGGCGGTCCTCATGTGAGCCAGTTTCTTTGTAGCGCTTGATGGTTTTTGCAACTGCACTTGGGGACACTTTCAAAGTTTGCCCAATTTTTCGCACTGACTGACCTTCATTTCTTAAAGGATTGATGGACACTCGTTTTTCTTTACTTAGCTGCTTTTTTCTTGCCATAATACAAATTCTAACAGTCTATTCAGTAGGACTATCAGCTGTGTATTCACCTGACTTCTGCACGACACAACTGATGGTCCCAATCCCATTTATAAGGCAAGAAAGCCCACTTATTAAACCTGACAGGGCACACCTGTGAAGTGAAAACCATTTCCGGTGACCACCTCTTGAAGCTCATCAAGAGAATGCCAAGAGTGTGCAAAGCAGTCATCAAAGCAAAAGGTGGCTACTTTGAAGAACCTAGAATATAAGACATATTTTCAGTTGTTTCACACTTTTTTGTTAAGTATATAATTCCACATGTGTTAACTCATAGTTTTGATGCCTTCAGTGTGAATGTACAATTTTCAAAGTCATGAAAATACAGAAAAATCTTTAAATGAGAAGGTGTGTCCAAACTTTTGGTCTGTACTGTATGTCTCATAGTATAAAATAACTGAGGACTTCACACATTGAAAGTCGTGCACCATGATTAGCCCAATTACTTACGGCAGTGACTCCACACTGGGCCATGCTATTTTTATATGGTATCTAAAGAGCCTGAAATAAAAAAATACAGATGGTTAGAAGAATTGATGCTTAGGAAGCGTACGGAAAAAGTTAACTGACTGTATACACCTGCTATAGATGTATCCTTGAGTAACTTTTTCCAGGAGACTCAGGGATGTTCTGGGACTGTTGGCGACTAAGTTTTAATCTCACTATCTCTCTACTTACATTCTGATGTTCTTATTGCTGCCTTTTGATGTTTTATCTATCATATCATCCTCTTTTTCCTCCTCTTCCTCCTCTTCTTTGTCCTCCTCTTCTTTGTCTTCCTCTTCATTCTCCTCTGTCTCCTCCTCTATCTCCTCCTCCTCTTCCTCCTCCTCCTCTTCTTCCTCCTCCTCCTTCTCTTCCTCCTCCTCTATCTCCTCCTCCTCTTCCTCCTCCTCCTCACTATTGGATATATAACAGGGACGCAATTTAGCAATTCTCATAAATTACCATTGTTCTAATAACTAATTTTATAAAATACATTTTTCTAAAAACGTCTGAATTTCTATCCATGGTCACTGTTATCCTCCAGTTGCCAACCATTAGCAGAAGACTTTGTGCTTAGGAAGCCTACGGATAAAGTTATCTGACTGTATACATCTGCTATAGATATATCCTCGAGTACCTTTTTCCAGGAGATTCAGAGATGTTCTGGGAGTGTTGGCGACTACATTATAATCTCACTATTTCTCTACTTACCAACTGATGTTCTCATTGCTGCTGTCTTCTGATGTTATGTCCATCACGTCCTCCTCCTCCTCCTCTTCCTCCTCCTCACTATTGGATATATAACATAGACTCTATTTAGCAACTCTCATAAACTACCATTGTTATAATCCCTCATTTTATACGATAAATTTTTCTAAAAACTTCTGAATTTCTATATGATCAGTGTTATCCTCCAGTTGCCAATCATTAGCAGAATGAAGGCTGCTATTTATGGTGGACTGTGTATGGAGGACATAAATGGTTTTATAAAACTCCCAGGCATCATCCATGAAAATCTCTCTAAGAAAAATGTCTGTGTTACTCACAGCAACCAATCAGATCATTGCTCTCATTTTAACGGAAACTGAGATGCTGAAATCTGGCTTCTGATTGGCTGTGATGGGTCACACTGATACTTTGTCTTAGAAGAGTTTTTCTACATGAGCGCCCCTGTGTCTGCTGATGGTGGCTCAGTGACAATGAGGGTATGTGAAACCCTCATGAATTTCCAACTCTTTTCTACATCATTCCCCCTTATAGATGCATTGATTATGGCAATAGAATATATGGGGGAACCTCTTACAAATATGACCCTGTTTATTACACCAACTTACTAAATTGTCTCCAGAATAGGGACGCGGGAAGCTTTCTGAAATAAATCGCTCCTATAAAAGAACACACAGCTCTGGTTAGAATCATTAACACATTGGCTCAACATTTCTGGCTTTTTTTTTAAGACACTTTTTTTCCTTTTTTGTCTTGTGGTATTAATTGCAGTCTTGGCATCAAATTCATCAAAAATAATGTACGTGATTAATGAATTTGTCGCAAAGTCCAAAATGGGCTTTTTTCCTCTCTTGAACTACTTTTGCAAAGTTTCGTCCCATATTTTGATATACTCAAAAATACACCAGACGGAAAGGGGAGACTAGAGTGAAATTGTGCCAAATTTTATGACTTTTAGAAAGTCACAATTGTTGAATCAGACGAAAACATCTGGAATTGCTAAACTACAGCCACAAAGAGGAAAACAAAAAAGGCGAGCACATGTAAAATAGACTTAAAAAAGGCGCAAATAGAATAACGAATTGGGTGAAAACAACAAAAGTAGAGAGAAAGGTGGTGATGAATCGGGGGCCATTATCTATATAACCTGTCCCTCAGATTACCACATGGACATAAACTCCAGGATCTCTATAGCTCTGGTATCATCACTATGGAATCCTCCCCTTACTGGTATCATCACTATGGAGTCCTCCCCTTACTGGTATCATCACTATGGAGTCCTCCCCTTACTGGTATCATCACTATCGAATCCTCCCCTTACTGGTATCATCACTATCGAATCCTCCCCTTACTGGTATCATCACTATCGAATCCTCCCCTTACTGGTATCATCACTATGGAGTCCTCCCCTTATTGGTATCATCACTATGGAGTCCTCCCCTTACTGGTATCATCACTATCGAATCCTCCCCTTACTGGTATCATCACTATGGAGTCCTCCCCTTACTGGTATCATCACTATGGAGTCCTCCCCTTACTGGTATCATCACTATGGAGTCCTCCTCTTACTGGTATCATCACTATGGAGTCCTCCCCTTATTGGTATCATCACTATGGAGTCCTCCCCTTACTGGTATCATCACTATGGAGTCCTCCCCTTATTGGTATCATCACTATGGAGTCCTCCCCTTACTGGTATCATCACTATGGAGTCCTCCCCTTACTGGTATCATCACTATGGAGTCCTCCCCTTACTGGTATCATCACTATGGAGTCCTCCCCTTACTGGTATCATCACTATGGAGTCCTCCTCTTACTGTTATCATCACTATGGAGTCCTCCCCTTATTGGTATCATCACTATGGAGTCCTCCCCTTACTGGTATCATCACTATGGAGTTCTCCCCTTATTGGTATCATCACTATGGAGTCCTCCCCTTACTGGTATCATCACTATGGAGTCCTCCCCTTATTGGTATCATCACTATGGAGTCCTCCCCTTACTGGTATCATCACTATGGAGTCCTCCCCTTATTGGTATCATCACTATGGAGTCCTCCCCTTACTGGTATCATCACTATGGAGTCCTCCCCTTACTGGTATCATCACTATGGAGTCCTCCCCTTATTGGTATCATCACTGGGGAGTCCTCCCCTTACTGGTATCATCACTATGGAGTCCTCCCCTTACTGGTATCATCACTATGGAGTCCTCCCCTTATTGGTATCATCAATGTGGAGTCCTCCCCTTACTGGTATCATCACTATGGAGTCCTCCCCTTATTGGTATCATCACTATGGAGTCCTCCCCTTATTGGTATCATCACTATGGAGTCCTCCCCTTACTGGTATCATCACTATGGAGTCCTCCCCTTATTGGTATCATCACTATGGAGTCCTCCCCTTACTGGTATCATCACTATGGAGTCCTCCCCTTACTGGTATCATCACTATGGAGTCCTCCTCTTACTGTTATCATCACTAAGGAGTCCTCCCCTTATTGGTATCATCACTATGGAGTCCTCCCCTTACTGGTATCATCACTATGGGGTCCTCCCCTTATTGGTATCATCACTATGGAGTCCTCCCCTTACTGGTATCATCACTATGGGGTCCTCCCCTTATTGGTATCATCACTATGGAGTCCTCCCCTTACTGGTATAATCACTATGGAGTCCTCCCCTTACTGGTATCATCACTATGGAGTCCTCCCCTTACTGGTATCATCACTATGGAGTCCTCCCCTTACTGGTACACATACTACTCCTATATGAATGTGGAAGGAAGATGTAATAAGATAATTACTCAAATCCTGGCTTCCATTTCTGCACCCGCCACAGCCATCTATTAAAGAAAAAGACAAGAGAAAGAATGAATAATATTACAGATACACATTCACCATAATGGTAGGAAGATAAATTATACTATTGAGCCTTAATATAACCAATGCAGACTGATAATGAACATCTCTGCGGTGGATTATTACAGGTAGAGTCTAGGAGAATCAATAATCCCAATTATATGATATACATACAGCTCGAATAGATGTTCATCAAACTCCTCATCCTCCTCCTCTGCTATATTCATCCTATTGAAGAGGAAGGAAGACTATTAGAAATGATTGTATCCGCTCCATAGCCGATAACACAAGATTATCGATGGTCACTAAAATGAACAACTTTTGTATGCCAGAAACTGTCGCAGTGTAAGGCCCCCTTCACATGTATGTGTCACCGGTATGTATCACATCCATTTTCACACGTATTGGAGACACGTATCCACACATACCCATTATAACCTATAGGACTGCTCACATGTCCGTGTTTTACCAGCAGCACAGATGACACGGGCCAATACTAGTCTATGGGTCCGTGTAAGACACGTACAGCAGACAGATGGCATCCATGTGTCATCCGTGTGCCGTCCGTGAACTGTCCGTGTTTAACATTGCAAATATAGGAGAAGCTTTGGAACTAATTTTTCTTAAGCCTTAGTGGAGAAAAACGGATGTCACATGGATGGCACACGGGTGATACATTGATGACACTGATGGCATGCAGGTGACACATGGGTGACACACTGATGGCTCACTGATGACACATGGGTGACACGCTGCTCATTGATGGCTCACTGATGACACATGGGTGACAC
Source organism: Phyllobates terribilis (assembly GCF_046119375.1). Taxonomy (NCBI): domain Eukaryota; kingdom Metazoa; phylum Chordata; class Amphibia; order Anura; family Dendrobatidae; genus Phyllobates; species Phyllobates terribilis. The sequence goes on along the minus strand of NW_027362767.1, from coordinate 52,413,836 downwards.
ACTGATGGCTCACTGATGACACATGGGTGACACACTTATGCCTCACTGATGACACATGGGTGACACACTGATGGCTCACTGATGACACATGGGTGACACACTTATGGCTCACTGATGACACATGGGTTACACACTTATGGCTCACTGATGACACATGGGTTACACACTTATGGCTCACTGATGACATGGGTGACACACTTATGGCTCACTGATGACACATGGGTGACACACTTATGGCTCACTGATGACACATGGGTGACACACTTATGGCTCACTGATGACACATGGGTGACACACTGATGGCTCACTGATGACACATGGGTGACACACTTATGGCTCACTGATGACACATGGGTGACACACTTATGGCTCACTGACACATGGGTGACACACTGATGGCTCATTGATGACACATGGGTGACACACTGATGGCTCACTTATGACACATGGGTGACACACTGATGGCTCACTGATGACACATGGGTGACACCAGGGCTGGCGTCAGCACCCGGGCAAGTGCCGGGGTCCTGAGCAGGCAGAGGGGCCCACTGGCAGTCGCGCACCCCGCTGGGCTATGGGTGGAGGAGAGCGGTGTCAGCGCCCGCCCTTCTCCGCCGCTTGCTCAGGGCCCCGGCAGCGGGATACTTACCTCTCCCCGTGCCTCCGTTGATCCGCTGTCTTCCTGCTCTGCGCTCCCTGTGACGTCTCAGGTCAGAGGGCGCGGTGACGTCTTTCCACCGCGCCGTCCCCCTGAGCCGTCACAGGGAGCGCAGAGCGGGAAGACACCGACAATGCTGGAGTCCTGACCCGAGCAGCGGGCAGCAGGTAGCAGGTGAGGAGGAGGGAGGTGAATATTTGATTTTTTTTTTTTAATGTATGGAGGCATGGGGCATTATATGGGGGAGGGGGTGACAGCCTGCATGGGGCATTATAGAGAGAGGGGGTGACAGCCTGCATGGGGCATTATGGAGAGAGGGGGTGACAGCCTGCATGGGGCATTATGGAGAGAGGGGGTGACAGCCTGCATGGGGCATTATGGAGAGAGGGGGTGACAGCCTGCATGGGGCATTATAAGAGGGGGAACAGCCTGCATGGGGCATTATAAGGGGGGGGGGACAGCCTGCATAGTGCATTATGTGGGGGGAATAGCCTGCATGGAGCATTATAAGGGGGGGGCAGCCTGTATGGGGCATTATGTGGGGGGTAACAGCCTGCATGGAGCATTATAAGGGGGGGGGGGCAGCCTGTATGGGGCATTATGTGGCGGGTAACAGCCTGCATGCAGCATTATATGGGGACCAGTATCCTGTATGGAGCGTTATATGGGGGCCAGTATCCTGTATGGAGCTTTATAAGGGGGCCAGTATCCTGTATGGAGCGTAATATGGGGGCCAGTATTCCGTATGGCGTCTTATATGGGGGCCAGTATTCCGTATGGAGCCTTATATGCGGGCCAGTATTCCGTATGGAGCCTTATATGGGGGCCAGTATTCCGTATGGAGCCTTATATGGAGGCCAGTATTCCGTATGGAGCCTTATATGGGGGCCAGTATTCCGTATGGGGCCTTATATGGGGGCCAGTATTCCGTATGGAGCCTTATATGGGGGCCAGTATTCCGTATGGGGCCTTATATGGGGGCCAGTATTCCGTATGGAGCCTTATATGGGGGCCAGTATTCCGTATGGGGCCTTATATGGGGGCCAGTATTCCGCATGGAGCCTTATATGGGGGCCAGTATTCCGTATGGGGCCTTATATGGGGGCCAGTATTCCGTATGGGGCCTTATATGGGGGCCAGTATACCGTATGGGGGCTAGAATTCCGTATGGGGCCTTATATGGGGCCCAGTATTCCGTATGGGGCCTTATATGGGGGCCAGTATTCCGTATGGGGCCTTATATGGGGGCCAGTATTCCGTATGGGGCCTTATATGGGGGCCAGTATTCCGTATTGGGGCCAGTATTCCGTATGGGGCCTTATATGGGGCCCAGCATTCCGTATGGAGCCTTATATGGAGGCCAGTATTCCGTATGGGGCCTTATATGGGGCCCAGTATTCCGTATGGGGCCTTATATGGGGCCCAGTATTCCTTATGGTGCCTTATATGGGGCCAGTATTCCGTATGGGGCCTTATATGGGGCCCAGTATTCCGTATGGGGCTTTATATGGGGGCCAGTATTCCGTATGGGGCCTTATATGGGGGCCAGTATTCTGTGTGGAGCGATTCTCCCGTTTCTGAGCTATTGTGGAATTTACAATAGATATCGCTCAGGTAATGTAAGAAGTGAAATCTTTGCATTGTACTATATATATATATTTCTCTGCGGTATCTCTGCATCATGAATCGTGGTATGTATTAAAGGGGCCCACTGAGACTTTTTCGCCCGGGGCCCAGAAAAACCTGGAGCCGGCCCTGGGTGACACACTGATGGTTCACTGATGACACATGGGTGACACACTGATGGTTCACTGATGACACATGGGTGACACACTGATGGTTCACTGATGACACATGGGTGACACACTGATGGCTCACTGATGACACATGGGTGACACACTTATGGCTCACTGATGACACATTGGTGACACACTGATGGCTCACTGATGACACATGGGTGACACACTGATGGCTCACTGATGACACATGGGTGACACACTGATGGCTCACTGATGACACATGGGTGACACACTTATGGCTCACTGATGACACATGGGTGACACACTGATGGCTCACTGATGACACATGGGTGACACACTGATGGCTCACTGATGACACATGGGTGACACACTGATGGCTCACTGATGACACATGGGTGACACGCTGCTCATTGATGGCTCACTGATGACACCCATACCGTTTTTTCCAGTACTGGTATTATACGGACATGTGAAGGGGGCTTAGGGTGAATTTCTCCCCCTATGAATGAATTTCCAAAAATGTGGACACTATAAATCTGCCACATCTGAACTTGGCCTTTGGCTAATGCTTGGCGGTAATACAGAGTCACCGGCCATTCTCCTTCCTCACAAGCTTCAATGTTTCCCTGTGGGAAGCAGAATGGCAGGAGACTATGGGTGACATGGAAGGTGACTCTCCGCCATCAAGTGGCCCTACTCTACCAGAGAAATTGCAGATTTAGGATAAGTAAGCATTTACCTCATTCTCCTCTCTATAAACGCGCTCTGTAACTATAAAACCCTAAAATGATAGAGAAATAAAGAATTATAGCAGACATTGTATCTCATTCCTGTTTTGATATTTGTGAAGAATTGAAGGGGGAGGGTCGGTCACTGACACCTCAGCTCATTAACTGAGAATAGAAATCTATAAGGACATGGAAGTGACATCCTGACATTACAGGGTTAATCCCTATAGATACAGGAGAAACTACCAGGACATAATAAAGGACATAAAAAGAGACTAATACAAAGTTCACTTACACTTCACTGCTGACTGCACCCTCAAGTGAGTGTCCCCTCGGCAGTTACCATGATGTCACTGTGTGATGTCATCATCCCATTCCATGGATCACTAATCACCAGGAACAACAGTAACTGTCGGAAGTGACAAAACCTGCACCCAATCCAGTGTCCATGAAATGGTGCTTTAAGGGATTGTGCAGTAATAGAAAAACATAACTGCTTTCTTCCAAAAACAGCACCACACCTGTCCACGGCTTGTGTTTGGCAACTTGTCTTCACAGAAGTGAATACAACTGAACTGTAATACCAGACACAACCAACAGACAGGTGTGGCGCTGTTTTTCTAAAAAACAAGACAGAATTTTTCAAACCTTGTACAACCCTCTTAGATTCTTTATCCTAAGTCAAAACCTTATATAAGATATCAATGTAATTATCTAAATATCAAGCAAATAGCCTGTTCACAGAGGAAGAGGACAGGAGCTCTAGTACCATCTATTGGAGGTAGCAATCCTAAAAGTCACTATTGACCCTTTAATGAGCCTTGACACATGACTTGGGATAAAAGCCAAACCAGAAGCTCCATTTACAGACAAGCGTTTGGGGCTTTTTGCTTCTTATCAGTGCAAAGCTACCACCAATAGGAGGCACTAGAGCTCCTGTTCTCTTCCTCTGAACAGGCATCTTGCATATTAAATTCCCCAGAGGAGCATTACTTGGCCTATAAGTCTCCCCACGCCAACTGGTGCCCTCCACAAGGAAAAACCTTACCCCTAAGACCCTCTAAACATTATGAAACTGGTAAAAAACAGTAAAAAATAAAGATTTATGGCAGTTATTTCTATATTCCTAATTATATCTAATCTATACATTGAACTGTATTGGTCGCATGTATGGACGGTGGATACAAAGAGAGAAGGCCGGTTGGATTAATGACACATTTTGCTCATTATCGAAACAAAGGTTGAGATATTATTAGAGAATGAGGGAAATGGGGAGCGAGAGACACAGAAACAAGGGATATTATAGGATATAAATCAGGAGCTGATATACATGATGCTACTCACACTCCACTAACTGAAACCCTCAGAGGAGTTCCGTCCGGCAGCTGCTTATATATCAGCGTCACAACATTCCGTGACCTCACAACCGACAATCACCTACAACAATGCACTGGACATGAATGCTCTTCTAACCCCTTATGGACACAACTGGTTTTGGCCTTAAAGGGGTACTCCAAGAAATGTAATAAAATAAAAAATAAAATAAATAGTACATATTTAAATATTAAACATTTCTCTATATACCTTTATTTAGCAAAAAGGTATTCTTTATGTACTGCACTCTGTCAGGATTTTTGCAAAAAAGAGTAGTCCAGAATTCCAGTTGAGAGGTGTAAGAAGCTTGTTGATGGTTACACATAGGAACATAGTAACATAGTTTTAAGGTTGAAGGAAGACTAAGTCCATCTAGTTCAACCCATAGCCTAACATGTTGATCCAGAGGAAGGTAAAAAAAAAACCATGTGGCAAACACTAAGCTCCACTTTGGGGAAAAAAAATCCTTCCCGACTCCATACGGCAATCAGACTAGTTCCCTGGATCAACGCCCTATCAAGGAATCTAGTATATATAACCTGTAATATTATCCTTTTCAAGAAAGGCATCCAGGCCCTTCTTAAATTTTAATAGCGAATCACTCATTACAACATCATGCGGCAGAGAGTTCCATAGTCTCACTGCTCTTACAGTAAAGAATCCGCGTCTGTGATTATGATTAAACCTTCTTTCCTCCAGACGTAGAAGATGCCCCCTTGTCCCCGTCTCAGGCCTCAGAGTAAAAAGATCAGTAGACCGGTCTTTGTACTGTCCCCTCATATACTTGTACATAGTAATAAGATCACCCCTAAGCCTTCTTTTTTCCACAGTAAATAACCCCAAGTGTAATAACCTGTCTTGGTATTGCAGACCCCCCAGTCCTCTAATAACCTTGGTCGCTCTTCTCTGCACCCGCTCTAGTTCAGCTATGTCTTTCTTATACACCGGAGACCAGAACTGTACACAGTATTCTAAGTGTGGTCGCACTAATGACTTGTATAGAGATAAAATGATGTTCTCCTCATGAGCATCTATGCCTCTTTTAATGCATCCCATTATTTTATTTGCCTTTGCAGCAGCTGCCTGACACTGGCCACTAAATGTGAGCTTGTCGTCAACCAATACACCCAGGTCTTTTTCAGTGACAGTTTTGCCCAGTGTTTTACAATTAAGCAGATAATTATACATTTTATTTCCTCTGCCCAAGTGCATTACCTTACATTTATCCCCATTAAAGCTCATTTGCCATTTATCAGCCCAAGCTTCTAGTTTACATAGATCCTCCTGTAATATAAAATTGTCCTCCTCTGTATTGATTACCCTGCAGAGTTTAGTGTCATCTGCAAATATTGAAATATTACTCTGTATGCCCCCTACAAGGTCATTAATAAATATGTTAAAAAGAAGCGGGCCCAATACTGACCCCTGTGGTACCCCACTGTTAACTGAGACCCAGTCTGAGTGTTTTCCATTAATAACCACCCTTTGTTTCCTATCACTGAGCCAATTCTTAACCCACATACATATATTTTCCCCTATCCCCATTGTTCTCATTTTATGTATCAACCTTTTGTGTGAAATCGTATCAAAAGCTTTTGAAAAGTCCATATACACAACATCCACTGCATTTCCTTGGTCCAGTCCGGAACTTGCCTCCTCATAAAAGCTGATCAGATTAGTTTTACAGGAACGGTCCCTCGTAAACCCATGTTGATATTGGGTCATGAGGTTATTCTTCTTCAGATACTCTATTATAGCATCTCTTAGGAAACCCTCCAGGATTTTACCCACAGTAGAGGTTAAGCTTACCGGCCTATAATTTCCAAGTTCAGTTTTTGTCCCCTTTTTGAATATTGGCACCACATTTGCTATACGCCAGTCCTGTGGTACAGACCCTGTTATTATGGAATCTTTAAAGATTAAAAATAATGGTCTATCTATGACGTTACTTAATTCCTGCAGTACTCGCGGGTGTATATCATCCGGGCCCGGGGATTTGTCAAGCGATTGATGCAGTTATTTGTTCCATAGGGTGTGCAACCAAATATTAAGTTGAGGGTGCCAACAATTTTGTCCAGCCCATTTTTGAGGTTTTGTGTAAAATTATGTCTATTTTGTCTTGCTCCAAGGGCTTGCTCATAATCGAGCATAAAATAATCGATACGATGTTGCTCAAAAAAAGTTCCGTATGGAATCCGTATGGCTGATCTTATGTTATGCAAGTGTAATGCTAGTGTGCAATTTTTTTTCTCACCAGCATCCGTATGACATCCATATACAATGCGTTTTTAACATCATCTTTTACATACTGTAATTATTTATGTAATTTAAAGCTAGTTTACAAACTAATAAAGCAATCTTATTTACAGATATAGATAAATGGATGTTAGAAAGATATTAAATATATAATAGATAGATTGATAGATAGAATCATAGGCGGATTATAATGAGGGCAATCTGGGCTACCGCCCAGGGCCCCGCGCCTCCAGGGGGCCCGGGGCTCCAGGGTGTTTATGGCCAGATTGCCCTCATTATATGTGCGGCGCCCCGGCACATACCGGCAGAGAGTGGCGGGGGTGGGCCCCGGACCGCTCCTCCAGCAGCGGCGCACGTTCGGTACTTCTTTGACCGGGCCAGCACTGCAGCAGTTAAATTCCCTGTGCTGGCCCTGCCGCATCACTGCTAGCAGACACGGCCCTGTGCGCGGCCGTGTCTCCTAGCTGTGACGTCACGCAAGTGCGCGCCTGGCCTGCACTGCTGCACCGGAGAGGAGCAGGAGGACTGGAGCCGAGCCGGCGGATGGTGAGTGTGTGTGAGTGTGTGAGAGTTTGTGAGATTGAGTGTGTGTGTGTGTGTGTGTGTGCAGGCAGATATCATTGTGTGATGTCTGTTTATATGTATTTTTGTGTTTCAAATGTGTTTATGCGTGTATGTATGTATATGTTTGTGTGTGTGCGTGACTGCGTGCGGCCTCCTACTGAGTATAGATGGCGCTGTGCAGCCTCCTGCTGTGTATAGATGGCTACGTGCGGCCCCCTCCTGTGTATAGATGGCACCATGCGGCTCCCTGCTGTGTATAGATTGCTACGTGCGGCCTCCTGCTGTGTATAGATGGCTACGTGCGGCCTCCCATTGTGTATAGATGGCTACGTGCGGCCCCCTGCTGTGTATAAATGGCTACATGTGGCCTCCTGCTGTGTATAGATGGCTATGTGCGGCCTCCCTCTGTGTATAGATGGCTATGTGTGGCCTCCCGCTGTGTATAGATGGCTATGTGCGGCCTCCCGCTGTGTATAGATGGCTACGTGTGCTCAATATTGAGTCATCCAATTAATGTAAGGCTATGTGCCCACGATGCTCTGGATTTTTTTGGAGCGTTTCTTCATCTCCCTGGCAGAAAAAACGCATGCGGATTGTACATGCGTTTTTCATGCCAGGGATATGCTGATGTGAAGCGTTCTTCACATGCATTTCTGCATGCGGGTTGACAAGCGCTTTCCAAGCGATTTTAGCATCACTTGGAAAGTGCTTGACAACTTGGTCACACTATATAAATCCATGCAACGAGCATGGATTTATATAGTGTGACCGTAAAAGAATGGTAAATAATAAAAAATAAATATATACTTACCTTCTGATGGCCTGCCGATGTCACATGACTAAATGACGTCACGGCAGGTCCTTTTCAGACCATCGCGAGCTGCTGGCAAGCCAGGACGCATCGGATAAAGATAAAGGCCATCAGAAGGTAAATATAATATTTTTTATTTTATTCTTTTTTTACAGGTTCTATGGTACCCGGGTCCGGAGGAGAGTCTCCTGTCCTCCACACCCGGGTACCATCCGCATATTGAAACGCATGGAATCCGCATGTACAGATGCAGTGATGCAGAATCCATGCGGTCCAATGCAAGTTAATTGTTCGCGAAAGCGTTTTTATTCGGTCGTCCATGACAGCACCACGTGAGAGAGAGGATCCGCCCATCAAGGACAGGAAACCTACAGGTTAAAAAGGGCGGCCCTCTCTTTCCGCCTCAGTTTAGGTTTCCTGTCCATGATGGGGGACCTTGCAGGCTTACCTGCAGAAGATGGACTCCTGTCCCAGAGAGGGCCACAGCAGGTGGTTGGAGCTGGTCCGTCCCAATCCTCTGGAGACGCCACGGCAGGGCTCATGGGGGTGCCTCCGTGAGCGTTGCGGCAGGCGCGATATCGCCTCACGGGAGGTAGATGTCCGCCAGGTGTGGGGCCGCTAGCGGGCTTCCCCCCCCTCCTCGCTACCGCTTGCAGGAGATCCAGGTCGCGCCGGCGGCGCACGTGACGGGCGCGACCTTCTGACGCGACTTCCGGTGCGCCGGGCAGGAAGCCCTGTGACGTCAACAGAAGGGGCGGGGCTCGTTTGAATTTTTTGGCGCGAGCAGCTGAACGCCGGGGGATTGAGGACCTGGCGGCGAGTAGCCCACCTGGATCCCACCTGGACCTGGGGAGGAAGACCAAGGAGCAGGTAACGCCCTCCTGGGTAAAAAAAAAAAAAAAGAAACACACACCCACACATGGTACCGGTATGGCCAGTATATAAAGGGTCTGGTAACATACAGAGGTGCTTCCCAGCCCATTCTTACACTATAAGCTATGGAAGATTCACAGGAGCTGTCACCTAGGCAACAACATCTGCTGCAGGAGCAGCCCTCTGGGGAGCCCTCACAACTAGTGGCGCAGCGTCATTCCCGGCTAGGGTCTGGTCATACAACTAGAAGAGCTACCACTAAGAGCAGGAAGGACGGTCCGGTGCGGCGTGATTCCTCGCCATGCATGCTGGATTCTTCTGCTTCTACGGTACCGAAGGTTCTGTGGGGTGAGTGGAATCTTCGTGAAAGTTCTACTAATGTTTCCTCCTTCTTTCTATCTATGACTTTCTTTTAGAGCAAGAAATGTTCCTCGAAGTCCAAGCACAGAGAGTGTGCCTTATGCAGCTGTCCACTCCCTGATTCTTATAGCAAAAGGTTGTATCAGCTTTGTATCAGCAAAATAATATCGGAGGAGACCCCAGATTTTTCCCTAGGCCTAAGAACTTTAATAAGGGAAGAAATAGGCAAAGCATTGCAAGGTTCAGAGTCTGGGCATATTCCTCAAGAAACCCAGCTGGGTTCAGACTCTGAGCTATCGGTCGCTTCCTCCTCCGCCTTCTCTTCCTCTGATAGTGAGCCAGACAGACAGTGCTTCCCCCTGAAGGAGGTCGATGCCCTAGTAAAAGCCGTCCGATCTACAATGGGGATAGTGGACTCGAGGGTAGAGAAGTCAACTGAGGATGTTATGTTTGGTGGTCTGGGGCTAAAGAAGAGAAGGGTCTTTCCAGTAAATTCAAGGGTGAAAGACCTCATTGATAAGGAGTGGAGAAAGCCTGACAAGAAGGGTAGTGTTCCTCCATCCTTTAAAAGGAAATATCCGTTTGAGGATGCTATGTGTTCCTCCTGGTTAAAAGCACCCAAGCTGGATGTTGCTGTTACTAAAGCAGCGAAAAGAACTTCCCTCCCGTTCGATGATATGGGTGCATTGAGAGACCCCCTAGACAGACGGGCTGATACTTTCCTGAAAGGGGCATGGGAGACAGCTGCGGGAGCACTGAGACCAACAGTAGCAGCTACCTGTACGTCCAGAGCCCTGATGGTGTGGCTTGAACAGCTAGACAGTCAGTTGAAGGATGGGACTTCTAGGAAAGACATTATTTCTTCCCTTCCACTGGTTCAGGGGGCGGCAGCTTTTCTTGCTGATGCATCTGTGGACTCGGTGAGGTTGGCAGCAAAGTCAGCAGCACTGTCAAATGCGGCTCGGCGAGCCTTGTGGATTAAAAGCTGGCCAGGGGATTTACAGACTAAGTCCAGACTGTGTACAATCCCGTGTGAAGGGGAATACCTCTTTGGTCAGACCATGGACGACTTATTGGAGAAAGCGGGGGACCCTAAGAAGGGGTTTCCATCAGTACCTCTACCCTCCTTTAAGAGATCGTTCCGGAAGAGGAAATTTTTCCGGAAGAGATATTTCAGGGAGCAAGACAAGTCTGATGAAAGAGGTCGAAAAGGTAGAGGTCTACTCTTTGGTCCGTCTCCAAAAAATGAGCAGAAGACAGGGGATACACAATCAGCCCAGGTGGGAGGGAGATTGTCATTTTTTGTCCCAGCTTGGGAACAGATTTCTCATAGTAATTGGATTTTGAGCCTGATTAAGTATGGTCTTAAGTTTCAATTTAAAGCATTGCCTCACAAAAGGTTCATGGTTGTTCCCTCCAGTTCTTCCCCAGAACGCCAGGCTGCCCTCGTTTCGGAAGTACAAACCCTAATAAGAAAGCACGTCCTGATTGAGGTTCCGGAAGCTGAAAAGGGTCTTGGTTTCTACTCCCCGCTCTTCTTGATTCCGAAACCGGATGGAAGTTTCAGGACAATTATAAATCTGAAATCCCTGAATAATTTCCTTAAAATACACACCTTTAAAATGGAGTCTTTAAAATCCGTAATAAAGTTACTTTTTCCCCACTGCTATATGGTAGTGCTCGATCTCAAAGATGCGTATTACCATATCCCAATTCATAGTGATTACCAGAAATACTTAAGGCTGGCCATTGAAATAGACGGGGTGGTTAAACACTTCCAATACACTGCACTCCCCTTCGGTTTAGCTATAGCCCCACGGGTTTTTACTAAAGTAATGGTGGAAGTTATGGCCCATATAAGAGAAAGGGACATTCTAATTATCCCTTACCTGGATGATCTCCTGATAGTGGGGAATTCGTTGGTTCAATGCGAGACCAACCTGCAGGAGACCATGTCGGTCTTAAAGAGTTTGGGGTGGTTTCTAAATTTAGAAAAATTTAGACTATCTCCACTCAAGGTACAACAATATCTGGGGGTCATATTAGATTCCAGGAAACAGCTATGTTGTCTTCCAGAAGAGAAAATTGATAGAATCCGGGAGTTGGTAGAACAATGTATACGTAAACCTTCTATGTCACTCCGTAAGGCCATGTCACTATTGGGAACCTTCACCTCCACTTTTCCTGCGGTTCGTTGGTCACAATTGCATTCAAGAGCCTTTCAGTGGGATGTGTTGTACAATAACGCAGCTGTAGAGGGGCATCTAGACCGTAAGTTTACGCTAGGTCCTCGTGCCATATGGTCCCTTCGTTGGTGGTTACGACATGACAATCTTGCTAAAGGGGTTCCCTGGGAATGTAGTCCAACTGCAGTCTTGTCCACGGATGCAAGTGCTACAGGTTGGGGAGCTCACTTTGAAGGGAAATTAGTGCAGGGAACCTGGTCAAGCAGTGAGCAACAGTTGTCATCAAATGTTAAGGAGCTTCTGGCGGTGCAGCATGCGTTCAACGAGTTCCTTATATATTTTCAGGACCAGCATGTCCTTGTACTCTCAGACAATCAAGTCACGGTAGCTTACATAAACCACCAAATGGGAACCCGCTCAAGAAACTTGATGAGGGTAGCGAACGCACTTCTGCTGAAAGCCGAAGATCACTGTCTCTCTCTTTCGGCTACTCATCTAAAAGGCAAGGAAAACATCACAGCGGATTTCCTCAGCCATATGACGCGCCCTTGGGCCTGCTGTGTCGTGCGGCATCGCGCGCACGGGGGCTTACCCGGAGCCGGATCAGATGGGAGTAGTAGTCTCGTGGCGGTGACCCGGTCCGTGCCCAGGGAGTCAAGCTGAGTGGCGGTATATTAGCAGTAGATGTAGGACGACTACGCCACCCGTTGAATGCAGCTATGGAGCTGCCGCTGCAGGGCAGACCGCTGAGGCCGGTGGTAGGATAGTGCAGCGTAGATGGTATAACCCCCAACGGGAGGGGTATGGCCTCAGGGCAGCCGACGTGGATGATGGGGGAAGCAGGAACCACTCAGAGACGATGCGGTGTAGTTCAGGGTCTTTACTGGTGACAAAGATAGACCCACCCGGAGTACTGGCTAGCGGTCGGGGCCTGGTCAGTCCTTGAGCAGATGGGATCCCCCTTGGCCAGGCGGAGTTGTAGGCCTCCCCAACTAATTGTACTCTTCTGGCTTCCTTGCTAGAGGCGGGTAAAGGTAGCCCACGTCCCTGAGTGTACCGTGTGGTGCTCACCCGTATGGCCGGTGACTCGGGGCCTTCTAGTGGCTTCCGCTCCACGACGGCGGTGCTGGTCCCACGCGTGTGACCGTGCCTTCGGGTTTCTTGGCCAGAGGACCTGAAATCCCCTGCCGGGCGGTTTCTGCTGCTGGGTCTGGGTTAATCCCCACAGCCTCGGACTCCGGGTCCGGTGGTAACTCTTCAATCAGGGCGAGCTCTTCAGCTGCCAGCCCCTGATTCCTTTTAGCACTGCTCCCACAGAGCTCCTGATCTTTCTTTCCTATGCTGCTCCTCTTCTTCTCTCTACTCTTCTCTACTCTTCTCTCTCACCCTGCCTCAGCCCCAGTTTTATATAGGGGAAGTTCTTCCCCTCCCAGGACTGGGCAGGAGGTGTGGCATGCATAAGATTCCTGACTAAGAGACCTCCCACCTGCTCTCAGACATAACATTGCTATTACTGTGGAGACCAGACCCCTGGGGTGCCACACATACTTCTGTAAAAGAAGGAGAGTGGTCCCTAAATACACAAATATTCTCCAGAATCGTAGAAATGTGGGGCCTTCCGACTGTGGACTTATTCGCAACAAGAGCCAATCGGAAAGTGGAAAATTTTTGTTCCTTAGACCCCAGAGAAGGACCCCTGGCAGTGGACGCCTTTATGGTTCCCTGGAGGTTTCCTCTGGCATATGCCTTCCCTCCCATGATCCTGCTCCCAGCAGTGATAAAAAAGATCAGGGCAGACCGGGCCAGAGTGATACTCGTATGTCCCTTTTGGCCCAAAAGACCGTGGTTCCCTTGTCTCCGGAAGATGTCCATATCAGATCCCTGGGTTCTTTCAGAGATTCTGGACCTCCTCACTCAAGGGCCACTTTCCCATCCTCCAACCCCGAGTCTACATTTGACGGCGTGGAATTTGAGAGGGTGTTGTTGACCAACAAAGGATTCCCCGCAAATGTAGTGAATACTCTCCTGGCTAGCAGAAAACCTGTTACCACCCGTATTTATGCCAGGACCTGGAGGAAGTTTCTGTCCTTTGCAGAAGTTAAGGTGGAGGAGGGGCCCCCTATTGGGAAAATTCTGGAATTTCTGCAGCGAGGCTTAGAATTAGGTCTCACTACCAGTACCTTGAAAGTACAGGTGTCGGCGTTGGGAGCTTTATTTTCTTCCAATATTGCAGATAACTATTGGATAGGCCGTTTTATAAAAGCTTCCTTTAGGTGTAGACCCATTACCAAAGCAAAGATGTCTCCCTGGGATTTGAATTATGTCTTAGATGCCTTGACCAGTCCTCCTTTTGAGCCACTAGATTTAGTCTCCCCCAAAATTATTTTCCTAAAGACGGTCCTGTTAGTAGCCCTAACTTCAGCCAGGAGAGTCAGTGACCTACAGGCCCTTTCAATATGCCCTCCATTCACGCAAATTCTGGATGATAGGATTATATTAAAACCTGATTCAGCCTTTCTTCCTAAAGTGGCCACTCGATTCCATAGAACCCAGGAAATAGTTCTCCCAACTTTTTGCTTTCCGCTCAAAAATCAAAAAGAGGAGAGACTTCACACTTTAGACGTTAGGAGGTGCGTACTAAGGTACTTAGAAGTATCACATGGCTTTAGAAAAGATAAGTCCCTATTTATTTGCTATCAGGGGGCTAGGAAGGGTTGTAAGGCCTCAAAGGCTACAATCGCTAGATGGATCAAGGAGGCCATTTCCCTCGCATACTCCTCAGGGGATAAAGAGATACCGGAGGGATTGAGGGCGCATTCTACCAGAGCGGTGTCAACCTCCTGGGCGGAGAAGACAGGGCTTTCCATTGAGGAGATTTGTAAGGCTGCCACTTGGTCTTCCCCCTCTACTTTCTATAGGCACTATAGATTGGATCTGGGTGGCTCTGCAGATCTCACTTTCGGGAGAAGGGTGCTTCAAGCTGTGGTCCCTCCCTAATTTCCTTCGTCTCTGTAATTCTCTCACGTGGTGCTGTCATGGACGACCGAATAAAGCCTTAGTTACTTACCGGTAACGGGATTTTTCGGAGCCCATGACAGCACCCGTATATTCCCTCCCTTCACTGGTGTTGTGCACTCCTGTAGATTTGATTTCTTTTTGTGCACCCTTGTGGGAAATTGATGAAAAGTAATGTACTTAATGTGATTATGTTTTGTTATAACTAACCTTGGAGGTACTCTCATGCTCTGTTAACTAAACTGAGGCGGAAAGAGAGGGCCACCCTTTTTAACGTGTAGGTTTCCTGTCCTTGATGCAGATCCTCTCTCTCACGTGATGCTGTCATGGGCTCCGAAAAATCCCGTTACCGGTAAGTAACTAAGTCTTTTTCCGCAATGATAATCCGCAGCGGAAATTTCCGCAGCATGTGCACAGCACATGCGTATCATCATTGGGGAACATGGCAGACCTTCTACCAAGCGTTTTTTAAGCGTTTCTGCAGCAGAATTGCCGATGCGGAAACGCTTAAAAAACGCATAGTGGGCACACAGCCTAAAAAAAATTATTATAATTAATATTGTGCCAAATTAATTTCACGTGAACTATCACATGATCTATCACAGGGGATCATGTGACATGTGTTACATCAGGTGTGTGTGGGGGGAGGGCCCGCGCCTTCTAAACTGCCCGGGGCCCTTGCTACTCTTTATCCACCACTGGCCGTAACTATAAACTTCGGGGCTCCGGGGCAAAACGTCATAGTAGGGCCCCTAAACATTTCAATCACTAGAGGTTGTGCGGAACGCGGTGAAGCCTGCTATGCATTGTTGTATACAACACACAGGCTTCACCACGTTCCGCAAGACCTTTAATAGATTTTGTTGTTTATGATGCAAGTTTTAGAAGTTAAATATTCAGTGAATATGTTTAGAAAATTAATAAGGTGAATAATTCCAAATATTGCACAATTTTCAAATAACTGTATATGTTTATTAAATAGCAGGGCTTCTCACAGTTTGTCACAGAGATATGTGTCTGCTGAGACTGTCTCCTCTCAATGATGCTGAGAGTTTGTTACAGTCAGTGTGCACTGTGCCGGCCTTGCCAACTCTCTGTGATCTCCAGACTAACATATTGTTACTAGTGTTGAGCGAGCACTAAAATGCTCGGGTGCTCGAAGCTCGGGCCGAGCTCGCCGTGATACTCGGGTGCTCGACCCGAGCAACGAGCCCAATGTTAGTCTATAGGAGACTCGAGCATTTTTGCGGTGGCACCCCCGGCAGTCTTTTAAAAGCCTAACAAGTGCCCAAAACGATCGTGACAGTGCTCAAATGACATGGGGACAGCATGGGGATCGCCCCAGGAAGCATTTCTGACCCCCAGGTCACTGCTGTCAACAACGTGGTCAGAGGTATTAAGCCACTTTTACAGGCTCACAATAAAACGTTCAAAAACGAAAGTGAAACTTTTTTCCTGTGAAATATGTTAAGGAAGTTCCTTTCCAGGGAAAAGACTTGTGTATAAGTTAAAATAAATGACCAAAAACAAAAATACTCCTCCACACCTTCGGCTATGTTCACAAGTAGCATTTTTTATGCGTTTTTGCACTTTTGTATTGCTTTCAACTATGACAAATGCATTCACCGGGAAATGTCATTTTAACATTTTACAACCTTATCTGGCCATGTGCTGTGTGACACATGCATAAAGTGCTGAAAAGACATGGGAACAGCATGGGGAAGACCCCTGGAAGCATCTCTGACTCCCAGGTCACTGTCTAAAAGTGTGCCCATCATAAGTGATCCTTGACGCATCAGAAGATGCAGACTTGCAACTATCCCCATGCAAGTTCTAGTCCCAGGGCAGTGTTCAATTGTACCTCCCCCATTCCTTGCAACACAAGCGCAAGTATGCAGCCTGCCACCCACCCACCCCCAGGCTGCAATACCATACTGCTTGCTTGCTTGAACTTGAAATTGGGCCTTTTAGGCATGTGGAGGCGGAATCTGGCCACCACGTCATGGCTGTGTTGGCAGCCTGGAATCCATACTCAGTCCCCAGCCGCCCGGTGGCCGGGTGTCCACACACAGTCCCCAGCCGCCTGGGGGCAGCCGGGTGTCCATAAACGGTCCCCAGCCGCCCCTATTTCTCCTTGGAACATCCCCCCACACACTTTTCTTAGCCCGGCCTGCTTTAGGCAGCATTGGACGAGCCCACCAGAGAACCAGACTCCTCCGGTGGGCCCTGACTTCTCCATCGGTGGAGTTGAGAGTGCCAAGGTGAGGAGCATGATGATGATGACAGAAGTTAGCATCTGCTATGTTTTCTTTTAATGCAAGTGTAAGTGTGCAGCCTGCCACCCACCCACCCCCAGACTGCAATTCCATACTGCTAGCTTGCACTTGAAATGGGGCCTTTTAGTTTGGAGGAGGCCGAAGCTGGCCACTACCTCATGGCTGCTTAGGCAGCGAGGTATCCATACTCAGTCCCCAGCCGCCCCTATTTGTTCTGGTGTGCCTTATACATAAGATTAAGCGCGTATACCAAAACATTACCTGTGCCCTCCCCAGTGCATTTAGTGGGAAGGAGAGCCTATTCCGCTGTAGTGTGTGCATGCCAAACCCCTGTTCATGGTACATGCGAAGATGCCTCCCACCTTGCACCTGTCGTTGCAGACTTGCAACTATCCCCATTCAAGTCCTTGTCCCAGGGCAGTGTTCAATGGTACCTCTCCCATTCCTTGCAATGCAAGCGCAAGTATGCAGCCTGCCACCCACCCACCCCCAGGCTGCAATACCATACTGCTTGCTTGCTTGCACTTTAAATTGGGCCCTTTAGGCATGTGGAGGTGGAATCTGGCCACCATGCCATGCCTGTGTCGGCGGCCTGGTATCCTTACTCAGTCCCCAGCCGCCTGGTGGCCGGGTGTCCCCGCTTGCTCCCCAGCCTCCAGGGGGTGGCCGGGTGTCCATACTCGGTCCCCAGCCACCCCTATTTGTCCCGGTAACCTTTCCCACACTTTTCTTAGCCTGGCCTGCTTTAGGGCAGCATTGGCCGAGCCCACCGGACTATCAGACTCCTCCGGTGGGCCCTGGCTTCTCCATCAGGGGAGTTGAGAGTGCCAAGGTGAGGAGCATGATGAGGATGATAGAAGTTAGCATCTGCTTTGTTTTGTTGTAATGCAAGCGCATATATGTAGTAGCGGCTAGGCCTGAGGTGGTCAGCGTTTTGGCGCATATCCTACCTCCTCCGAGGATTACTGGATGTTTTCCTGCTACTATCCAAGTTCTATGACTCCCGTTAAAACAAAGCTTCAGGTGATAAATGATGGATGAGGTAGTGGCAAAGGAGAAAGAGCATGAGGAACAGGGACCATTCACATCAATATTAGGCCAGTCAACTAGATATGTCTTGTAGGATATGTTTCTGTAACAAAAGGAGCGGTTCGGCTACACACTTATAGGGCATACAGTGAGTGCAATGCCTACCAAAAATTTCGAGGCACTCCAATGCACCTTGGAAATGACATGGAGGTCAGAGGGAGTTAACTAAACCTTTTTTTCCATTTATAGCAACTGGGTCTCCTGTGCACTGTTGGCCTAAGCAGTGAATGGAAGGCTTTAAAAAAATTATGAGGAACTGCAATGCCCCTTACAAGAGCCATGTGTGGCACCCCAGGGGTCTGGTCACCACAGTAATAGAGATATTACGTCGGAGAGCAAGTGGGAGGTTTCCTGGTCAGGATCCCTTAAACATGCAACATCCTCCTGCCCCAGTCCTGGGAGGGGAGAATTCTGCCCTTATAAACTGGATCTGGGGTGGGGTTGAGTGAGTCAGAGAACAGAGAACAGTCAGAGTCAGAGTGAGAGCAGGGGAAAGTAACAGCAAGGAGCTCTGTAGGAGCTAGGAGCTAAAGACCAGGGGCTCGCCCTGGCAGAAGACAATAGGAACCGGACACAGGAGTCCGAGGCTGTGAGGACTTATATATCCAGCAGCAGAAACCAGCCGGCAGGGGATTTCAGGTCCTCTGGCCATAGAAGCCCGGAGGCTCAGTCACAAGCAAGGGACCAGCACCGCCGTCGTGGAGCGGAGGCTAACAGAAGGCACCAAGTCACCAGCCATACGGGTGAGCACTATACGGTACACTCAGGGACGTGGGCTACTTCTACCTGCTTACAGCAAGGTAGCCAGGAAGAGTGCAGACAGACGGGGAGGCCAGGGGAACTCCTGCTTGCTCACAGACTGACCAGGCCTCTTATGCTAGCCAGTACTCCCGGGAGGGTCTACATTATAATCATCAGTAAAGACCCTGAACTGCACTGCAAAGACTCTGAGTCGTTCCTGCTGCGCTCGTGCACCATCACCCCCATCATCCACACTCACTGCCCTGAGGCTATACTCCTCTCGTGGGAAGTTATCCCATTCTCTGCTGTGCACACAACACCAGCCTCAGCGGTCTGCCTCGCAGCGGTGGTACTCCCTGACCGCAATCCACGGGTGGCGCAGTCGGACAATTAACCTCAAAACCTAAGAAAGACTGCCACTGGTTTGACCAGCCTGAGCCACGGGACCGGTTCACCGCCACGGAGACTACAGACCCCAGAGACCCGGCACCGGGTATCCCACACACGTGTACACAAGGCCCAGGGGGCGCGTCACATGCAGTACAGCATATTACAAACATAAGTCCCATTATTGGGGAGTGGGTGTCCCATAGTATTTGCTTATGCGTTGCAAGCAAAAGCTGCCAAAAATTAGGATGAAGCAACTTGCAATGCCCCTTACAAGAGCCATGCAGTACAGCATATTACAAACATAAGTCCCATTATTGGGGAGTGGGTCTCCCATAGTATTTGCTTATGCCTTGCAAGCAAAAGCTGCCAAAAATTAGGACGGAGCAACTTGCAATGCCCCTTACAAGAACCATGCAGTACAGCATATTACAAACATAAGTCCCATTATTGGGAAGTGGGTCTCCCATAGTATTTGCTTATGCTTTCCAAGCAAAAGCTGCCAAAAATTAGGACGGAGCAACTTGCAATGCCCCTTACAAGAGCCATGCAGTACAGCATATTACAAACATAAGTCCCATTATTGGGGAGTGGGTGTTCCATAGTATTTGCTTATGCCTTGCAAGCAAAAGCTGCCAAAAATAAGGACGGAGGAACTTGCAATGCAGGCACCCTGGTGATATAGTGGTGGTGGAGGCTGAGGATAAGGAGAAGAAGATAAAACAGCCGAAACGAGGAAGCGTATACCCATGTGTGAGTGTGAAGAAGTGCATGTGAATACACCTCCCGAAATAACACAGTGGATTTGAATTTATGTTACTCTGCTGTCATTTGGTGGTGATGAGAAGTCTGGCCCAATCCAGCCCTTGTTCATTTTGATAAGGGTCAGCTTGTCATCATTTTCAGTTGACAGGCGAGTGCGCTTATCAGTTATAATTCCCCCAGCGGCACTAAAAACACGCTCCGATAACACGCGAGCGGCAGGGCAGGCCAGGACCTCCAAGGCGTACAGAGCAAGTTCATTCCAAGTGTCCAGTTTGGATACCCAATAATTAAAAGGCACAGAGGAATCACGGAAGACGCTGGTACGGTCGGCAAGGTACACCCTCACCATCTTTTGAAACTTTCCACTCCTTGTGAGAGTACCCCGCGCCTCAGGGCCTGTAAGCTGGGCGGGTGTCAGAAAACTGTCCCAGAACTTTGACAGTGTTCCCCTGCCTCTGCTGGATTGGAGTTGCATCTCTCTCGCCTGTACGCCTTGGTTGGGCAACGAACTGTGACCTCTGCCGCTAGCGTGTTCAGATGGGAATTTTTTTAAGAGTTCTGCAGCAAGGGCCTTCTGGTACTGCCCCATTTTTGTAGACCTCTCCACCTCAGGAATAAGAGAGTGAAAGTTCTCCTTGTAGCGGGGGTCTACAAGTGTCACCAACCAGTAATGACTGTCACCCAACATTTTGACAACGCGAGGGTCACCGTTAAGGCAGAGTAACATAAAGTCAGCCATGCGTGCCAGACTGGTAACGGGCAAGATTTCCGTGTCCTCACCAAGATGACGACTGACCATGCTCTCCTCCTCCTCCTCCTCTTCCTCCTCCCCCCTGTCCTCAGGCCACCCACGCTGAACCGACGGTATGACACTTGTACAGGTACTACCGTCTACAACGCATGATAGCAGCTCCTGTTCTTCCTCCTCCTCCTCCTCCTCCTCCTCCTCTCCCTCATTGTCCCCCAATGCACGTTGGGATGAGATGAGGCTGGGCTGTGTGTAATCGCCCGCTACGGCTTCTTGATCCATCTGATCATACTCTGGCTGCAATGCCTCCTCTTTAATTCTCTGCAGAGAGCGTTGCAAAAGACAGACAAGTGGGATGCTGACACTAATGATGACGTCATCGCCACTCACCATCTTGGTGGCCTCCTCAAAGTTTGTCAGGATGGTACATATGTCAGACATCCAGGTCCACTCCTGAGGTCTTATGTGTGGAGTCTGACCTGAATATCGACGGACTTGTTGCAGCTGGTACTCCACAACTGCTCTCTCCTGCTCACAAATCCTTTGCAACATGTGGAGGGTAGAGTTCCAACGTGTGGGGACATCACACACCAGTCGGTGTGCCGGAAGCTGCAAACGCTGCTGCAACACAGCAAGGGCGGCTGATGCTGTAACCGACTTCGGAAAGTGAGCTGACAGGCGGCGTACTTTCACGAGCAGATCTGGCAACTCGGGGTACGATTTAAGAAACCGCTGAACCACAAGGTTAAGCACATGAGCCAGGCATGGAACGTGTGTGATCTCACCTCGCCTCAGAGCCGCCACCAGGTTGCGGCCATTGTCACACACGACCATGCCGGGATGTAGGTTCAGCGGTCTCAGCCACAGATCTGCCTGCTCTTTCACAGCTGTCCACAACTCACAAGCAGTGTGAGGTTTATCACCAAAGCTTATGAGTTTCAGCACAGCCTGTTGCCGCTTGGCGGAGGCAGTACTGCAATGCTTCCAGCTTGTAACTGATGTGGTGATATCTGAGATGGAGGCTGAACATGAGGAGGAGGAGGAGGATGCGCAGGAGCTGTTCACTGTGGGGGCAACTCTGACTGACATAGGGCCCGCAATCCTCGGTGTGGGGAGGATGTGTTCCGTCCTAAGGTCCGACTGGGTCCCGGCTTCCACTATGTTTACCCAGTGTGCCGTCAAGGAGATGTACTGTCCCTGGCCACAAGCACTTGTCCACGTGTCCGTTGTCAGGTGGACTCTCCCAGTAACTGCGTTGTTGAGGGCACGGCAGATGCTTTGGGACACGTGCTTGTGTAGTGCGGGGATGGCACACCGGGCAAACTAGTGTCGGCTGGGGACCGAGTACCGAGGGACTACCACCGCCATAAGATTGCGGAAGGATTCCGTCTCCACCAGCCTAAAAGGCAGCATTTCCAACGCAAGCAGTCGTGAAATGTGTGAATTTAGGACTGTGGCCTGTGGGGCGTTAGCTGCGAATTTCCGCTTTCGTTCAAAGGTCTGGGATATGGACAATTGAACGCTGCGGTGGGACGTGGACGTGGACGTTGATGCTGTTTCTTGAGAAACTGCCATAACAAGTGAAGACTGAGAGGTGGGGGCATCTTTACATGCAGTATGGACAGGGGATTGCCTTGCACACACAACAGGGGGTTCTATTGCACGCACAACAGTGGAAGAAGCAGTGGTGACACCCGCTGACACTGGTCGTGGACCCTGGGTTTCGCCCCACAAAGTCGGGTGCTTTGCTGCCATGTGCCTGATCATGCTGGTGGTGGTCAGGCAGGTAGTTTTGTCACCCCTGCTGATGCTGGCATGGCAGGTGGAACATATGGCCTTTTTGGGGTTATCAGCAGAGTCTTTAAAAAAATTCCAGACTCTGGAAGACCTACCGCTTGTACTGGCAATGTCCCTCATGTTGGTGTTACGGGGAACGGTTGCCTGCCTTCTGTCTGCGGCCACCACACTGCTTCTTCCTGCCTGTTGTGGCACTCTGCCTCCCTCCCCCTGTGTGCTGCTGGCCTCACTCTGCATGTCCTCCTTCCACGTTGGGTCAGTTACTAGATCATCCACCACCTCCTCCTCTTCCACTTGCGCACCACGATCCTCCTCCTCACTTCCTGGCAATTGTGTCTCGTCATCGTCCACCTCTTGTGACAGATTGCCAACGTCGACTTCCTGTGGCCGTGGCTGTTCAAATATTTGGGCATCGCAACATGGGATCTCCTCTTCCACCACTTCAAGCGTATCAGGCGAGGGGCCCAAATATGGAAATGGACCAGTGAACAGCTCTTCAGAGTGTCCAACTGTGGGATCACTTGCTGTCTGACGACACTCGGCATGGTGGGAGGAAGGAGCATCAGGGTGAGGAGGAGTATGTGGTCGAGACTCACGGCTACTAAGAGTTGACCGTGTGAAAGACAGACCGGAGGTGGTGTTGCCCAGGTAACTGGAAGTATTATCTGCTATCCAATTAATAACCTGTTCACACTGATCAGTTCTCAATGCTGGTGTTGTTCTGTGCTTCCCTAGTAATTCGGTCAAGAAGTGGGAGCGAGAAGATGTGGCTGTTGGTTGTGGCACATTTTCACCTTGGCCACGGCCCCGTCTTCTGCACGAACCATCACCAGAACGTCCACTTCCACGTCCCTCTCCACGCGCCTTGCCCATTATAAATGAAGTCAAATAGCTTACACTTGCACTATCAATGGAAAAAGGGTAATAAAGAGTAGATTAGAACCGTGGAAGAGGAAAACCACAGTTATTGTTTACTGGGGTCTACCAAACTTTTTTAAATAGAGATATTTGCGGCTGAACAGTGAGCGACACACTCAAACTGCTTTTTTTTTAGATACCAAAGGCCCAAAACTGGATAGTACAGCGATTTGACCCGTGGAACTGCGAAACTACACTGGGATGTCGGGCCTACACAAGACTATTTTCAACAGATATATTTTTGTGTCACAACAGTCAGGAGACACTACTGTTTTTCTTTACGGAAAAAACTACCAAAAGCTGAATAATAGAGATTTTTTACCGTGGGATGGCAAACCACAGTTATTGTTTACTGGGGTATACCACACTTTTTTAAATAGAGATATTTGCGGCTGAACAGTGAGCGACACACTCAAACTGCTTTTTTTTTAGATACCAAAGGCCCAAAACTGGATAGTACAGCGATTTGACCCATGGAACTGCGAAACCACACTGGGATGTCGGGCCTACACAAGACTATTTTCAACAGATATATTTTTGTGTCACAACAGTCAGGAGACGCTACTGTTTTTCTTTACGGAAAATATACCAAAACCTGAATAATAGAGATTTTTTACCGTGGGATGGCAAAACCACAGTTATTGTTTACTGGGGTATACCAGACTTTTTTAAATATATAGATTTGCGGCTGAACAGTGAGCGACACACTCAAACTGCTTTTTTTTTAGATACCAAAGGCCCAAAACTGGATAGTACAGCGATTTGACCCGTGGAACTGCGAAACCACACTGGGATGTCAGGCCTACACAAGACTATTTTCAACAGACATATTTTTGTGTCACAACAGTCAGGAGACGCTACTGTTTTTCTTTACGGAAAATATACCAAAACCTGAATAATAGAGATTTTTTACCGTGGGATGGCAAAACCACAGTTATTGTTTACTGGGGTATACCAGACTTTTTTAAATATATAGATTTGCGGCTGAACAGTGAGCGACACACTCAAACTGTTTTTTTTTTTGGGATACAAATGGCCCAAAATGGATAATACAGAGGTTTGAACTGTGGAAGTGCAAAACAACACTTCTGTTTCTCTAGCCTACACCAGACTATTTTCAACAGTTATATTTGTGTCTGAAAAATCAGAGACACGCTTTTTTTTGGGGGTGGGGGG
This sequence comes from Phyllobates terribilis, assembly GCF_046119375.1. NCBI lineage: Eukaryota > Metazoa > Chordata > Amphibia > Anura > Dendrobatidae > Phyllobates > Phyllobates terribilis. Next base: position 52,389,354 of record NW_027362767.1, on the reverse strand, counting down.
GACACACCAAAAGGTTAATGAGACGGGTATTTGTACAGTGTGAAGGAGGGAAAAAAAGGAGGATTTAGATGAAAAAAAAAGGATTTTTCCTGGCCCCCGACACCTGGTGCTAAGTCCAGCAATTTCAGCAACAGGAGCACACAGGACTGTAATGCAGCGTTTGCTGGTATAACCACTGTGTCTCCTATACAGCCTGCCTGCCTGGTATCTGGGATGGATATTAGTCCTGAAAAGGACTGTTTGTTTGTTCTGGCAGCCTTTACTGACCCTACACTAACTATTTCGCAGTTTATATGTAACGGGTCTGGGAGGCGGAACCTCTGGGCTACTATACAAGGGAGCGGTCCTTGTAAGGGAGCGGGTGGCGACCAGGCAGGCAGTCACAGCAGGTGACCGGGACAGTCTCTGGGTGTACGGGCAGGAGGTCACGGCAAGTGATCAGGGCAGTCTCTGGAAGAACGGGCTGGAGGTCACGGCAAGTGACCGGGGCAGTCTCTGGAAGAACGGGCTGGAGGTCACGGCAAGTGACCGGGGCAGTCTCTAGGTAAAGGGTAGGTACGACCTGTGATGGCTGAACCTCCAGGTAGGCTAGCAAGGCAGATGGAGGATGTGTGCTCCCAGGTGAGCAAGCGAGAGTCTCTGGAATAGCAGGTGGTCACAGCACGTGACGGCGGAGCCTCCAGGTAGGCAAGCAGGCAGGTAGCGGAGAAGCGCTCCCAGGTGAGCGGGCAAGAGTCTCTGGAATAGCTGGTGGTCCCAGCACGTGACAGCGGAACCCCCGGGCAGGCAAGCAGGCAGGTAGTGGAGAAGCGCTCCCAGGTGAGCGGGCAAGAGTCTGGAATAGCTGGTGGTCACAGCACGTGATAGCGGAGCCTCCGGGCAGGCAAGCAGGCAGGTAGCGGAGAAGCGCTCCCAGGTGAGCGGGCAAGCTGGTCCATAGACAGACTGACCGGAGTTGTAAGGCAGACCGTCGGACCTCAGGCAAGCAGGCAGGTAGCTGATGTGCGCTCCCAGGTAAGCGGGCAAGTTGGTCCATAGACAGACTGACCGGAGTTGTAAGGCAGACCGTCGGACCTCAGGCAGGCAGGCAGGTAACAGGAAATCAGGCAGGATTAGGACAGCAAGCTGGCAGGAATCTGGCAGGTAACTGGCAGGTAACTGGCAACGGGACCTGAGGGCTGAAGCAGAGTAGAACGGTGCAACAACATTGCTCGGGCACCTCCATTTTGGAGGAGGTGCCTTATATATGGTAAAGTCCTCCGGCCATTGGCCGGGGACTCCTTAGGACGGCGCGCGCGGCCCCTTTAAGAGGGAGGGAGGGCGCGCGCGCGCGCCCTAAGCACAGTTGCCGGAAAGGAGCGCGCGCTGCCAACAGAGCGGGAGAGGGACGCCGGGCACGGAGCAGAGCGGTGAGGGGAGCAGCGTCCCTGCCTAGCAGAGGGCAGGGACGCCGGCACTACAGTACCCCCCCCCTTTAGGCCCCCCCTTTTTTAGGCCAGATAGAAATTTAGGTAGGATGAGAGGGGCATGGATGTTCTCCCGGGGCTCCCACGTTCTCTCCTCAGGACCAAACCCCTTCCAATCTACCAGAAAAAAGGTCTTTCCTCTTACCCTTTTGGTGGCAAGAATGTTCTCTACCTCAAACTCGTCCTCAGCAGAAACCGGAGCAGGAGGCGTACCTGTAGACTTGGAAAAAGAGTTAAGCACCACGGGTTTGAGGAGAGATACATGGAAGGAGTTAGGGATCCGTAAGTTGGCCGGGAGTTTCAATTTATAGGCCACCGGGTTGATCTGACTGATGACCTCCAGAGGACCGATGAACCGAGGCCCTAACTTGTAAGAAGGTATCTTGAGTCGAACATATTTAGATGAGAGCCAGGCTTTATCTCCTGGACGAAATTGTGGAGGATCCAGGCGTTTTTTGTCAGCGTGTCTTTTCATACGCTCGGATGACAGAAGGAGTGCGGACCGGGTACTCTCCCATATGGAGGAAAATTTGCTAACGAGAGATTCCGCAGCCGGGTTGTCCACAGAGGTGGAGACAGGAAAAGGAATCCGAGGATGCTGACCAAAGACTACAAAAAACGGGGATTTGGAGGAGGATTCGCTCTCGTGATTATTATAAGAGAACTCGGCCCATGGTAGGAGATCCACCCAGTCAGAATGGTGGGCATTAACGAAGTGCCGGAGGTAACTGGTCAGGTTCTGATTGATCCGCTCCACTTGACCATTGGACTGTGGGTGGTAAGCGGAAGAGAAGTCCAGGGTGACGTCTAGTAGTTTACAAGTGGCTCTCCAGAAACGTGAGGTGAACTGTACCCCACGATCCGACACGATGTGGAGGGGCAGGCCATGAAGACGGAAGATGTGGCGGATAAAGTCTTTAGCCAGCTCGGGTGCAGACGGAAGGCCTGGCAGGGGAATAAAGTGAGCCATCTTGGAAAAGCGGTCAGCGACCACCCAAATGACCGTACAACCGGCAGAGACGGGGAGATCAGTTATAAAGTCCATTGCTATATGCTGCCAGGGGGCAGCAGGTACAGGAAGCGGAAGGAGGCGTCCGGCTGGCAGATGTCTCGGGACTTTGTTGCGGGCGCAGGACACACAGGCAGAAACAAAGTCTATTATGTCCTTGTGCAGGGTAGGCCACCAATAGTGCCGGGCAATAAGCTGGAGGGTCTTTTTCTGACCGGCGTGGCCAGCTAGTTTAGACGAATGGCCCCAGTGTAGGATCTTCTCCCGATCAGGTACTGAAACAAACGTCTTACCGGGAGGGAGACGATTTAGACTCACGGGAGCCACCTGCATTACTCTGGCGGGATCGATGATATGTTTAGGTTCTTCCTCGAGATCGGACACCAGAAAGGATCGGGACAAGGCGTCTGCTTTGACGTTTTTGTCAGCCGGGCGAAAATGAAGAACAAAATCAAAGCGAGCAAAAAAGAAGGACCACCGGGCTTGGCGCGGGTTAAGTCTCTGGGCATGCTGGAGGTAAGCCAAGTTCTTGTGGTCAATGTAAATTATTACCGGATGAAGAGCCCCCTCGAGTAGGTAACGCCACTCCTCCAACGCCAGCTTGATGGCCAATAACTCTCGGTCTCCTATGGAATAGTTGCGCTCAGAAGAGGAGAAGAGTTTGGAGAAGAAGCCACAAGTTACCATTCTCCCGGAAGATGATTTTTGAGTAAGTACCGCTCCGGCTCCAGAGGAGGAGGCGTCAACTTCCAGGAAGAACTGCTTGTTGCCGTCCGGGCGATGCAGCACCGGGGCGGAAGAGAAGGCCTGTTTTAGGGAAAGAAAGGCCTCCTCTGCTTCGGGCGGCCACTCTTTGGGATTAGTACCCTTACGGGTGAGCGCGGAAATTGGGGCAGTCCGGGAAGAGAAGTGCGGGATGAAGAGGCGGTAATAGTTGGCGAAGCCCAGGAACCGTTGAATAGCCTTCAACCCCTCTGGTCGGGGCCATTTCTCGATGGCAGACAGTTTCTCAGGATCCATTTGTAGGCCGGTCTGAGAGATAATGTAGCCCAGAAACGGAAGCGAGGTCTGCTCAAAGAGGCACTTCTCATATTTAGCGTAGAGATGGTTCTGCCTGAGCCTGAGCAGGACCTGACGAACATCCCTCCGGTGAGTCTGGAGATCCGGAGAGAAGACCAAGATGTCGTCCAGGTACACCACTACGCAGGAGTAGAGAAGGTCCCGGAAGATGTCATTGACCAACTCTTGAAAGACGGCAGGAGCGTTACAGAGGCCAAAGGGCATTACCAGATATTCATAGTGGCCGTCCCGGGTGTTGAATGCCGTCTTCCATTCATCCCCCTGACGGATACGAACCAGGTTGTACGCCCCACGGAGGTCCAGTTTGGTGAAGATTCTAGCCCCCCTCAGACGATCAAATAACTCCGGAATGAGCGGAAGGGGGTACTTATTCTTCACCGTGATCTGGTTAAGGCCTCTATAGTCTATACAGGGACGGAGAGAGCCGTCCTTCTTTTTGACGAAAAAGAAGCCTGCTCCCGCCGGGGAGGTAGATTTCCGGATGAATCCCCTGGCCAGATTCTCCTCAATATATTCGGACATCGACCGGGTCTCAGCAGCGGATAATGGATAAATACGCCCACGGGGAGGAGAAGTACCAGGTAACAGGTCGATAGGGCAGTCGTATGGTCTATGAGGGGGTAGTGTCTCTGCCTCCTTTTTATTAAAGACATCAGCATAAGACCAATAAGGAATCGGAAGTCCAGGTAGATTAGCTGGGGTAGGAGAAGGACGGACGGGATGAACGGGAACCAGACAGGTCTTATGGCAGCCCTGTCCCCAGCGAAGGACTTCTCCGGTCTGCCAGTCAAGAACGGGTGCATGTTTCTGGAGCCAAGGTAGGCCTAGCAAGAGGGCGTGAGAGAGTCCAGGCAGAACATGGAAGGAGATACTTTCAGAATGCAGCATTCCCACCTGCAGAGTAATGGATTCGGTGATGAGTTGGATGGGGCGTGGTAAGAGCCCCCCATCCACGGCAGCAACAGACAAGGGTACAGCCAGAGGTTTGGTGGGGATGCGGTATTTCTCTACCAGGGACTGTGAAATAAGATTCCCGGCTGCTCCAGAGTCCAGTTGGGCTAGTTCGAAATAACGGTTCTCCCCGTAGACGATTGAAACTGACAACAGCAGGGATGGAGAGGATTTATTCTTGTCTAGGTGGACCTCTCTGAGCGAACCTAGACACAGGCGTTTCCCGACCTCTCCGGGCAGGCACGGATCCGGTGCTCCTTACTGCCACAGTAGAAGCAGGTCCCCTCGGCACGGCGTAAGTCCTGACGGGTCTTGACCATCTTGGTCTGGTCGACCTGCATAGGCTCAGGAGGGTGTACCTGGTTAGAGACAGAAGGAGTGACGGGTTTCTGAAAAGTAGGAGCTAGACGTGGTAACCTCCTCTCACGGGTGACCTCTCTGGCACGCTCCTGGAACCGTAGGTCAATCCGGGTGGCAAGAGTTATTAAGTCATCGAGAGTGGTAGGAATGTCCCGACCGGCAAGTTCATCTTTAATACGGCCGGACAGACCCTCCCAGAAGATGGAAACCAGAGCGTCGTTATCCCAGGCCAGCTCCGAGGCAAGGGTACGGAACCGTATGGCATATTGGCCCACGGTGAGACTTTCCTGACGGAGGCGTAGCAACGATGATGCGGATGAGGTCTTCCGTCCGGGTTCGTCGAAGACTTTCCGGAAGGCCGTGAGAAAAGCAGGCAAGTTGGACACCAGGGGGTCTCCTCTCTCCCATAGAGGATTTAGCCAGGCCAGGGCCTCCCCGGTGAGATGGGACATGATGAATGCAATTTTGGCTCGGTCGGAGTTAAACTGGTGGGACTATAGTTCAAAGTGCAGGGTGCACTGATTTATGAAGCCCCGAGCCTGGGCTGAGTCGCCTTCGAAGCGAGGAGGTGCAGAAAGCCGAGGTCCGGGGTAGGATATCATGGTGTTAGTGGACAGCGGAGCTGCCGGATTGCGAGACATGGCACTGGCGGAGGTTGTTGGTGGAAAAGTCAGAGTGTCCAGGCGAGTATTGACATTCCGCAGGTGACCCAGGATGGACTCCTGTTGGGACCTTTGACGGGACAGTTCATGACACAGGTCCGAGAGCGAGGGAGCTTGGGTGCCACCGGGTTCCATGGCCCGAGCAAACTGTAACGGGTCTGGGAGGCGGAACCTCTGGGCTACTATACAAGGGAGCGGTCCTTGTAAGGGAGCGGGTGGCGACCAGGCAGGCAGTCACAGCAGGTGACCGGGACAGTCTCTGGGTGTACGGGCAGGAGGTCACGGCAAGTGATCAGGGCAGTCTCTGGAAGAACGGGCTGGAGGTCACGGCAAGTGACCGGGGCAGTCTCTGGAAGAATGGGCTGGAGGTCACGGCAAGTGACCGGGGCAGTCTCTAGGTAAAGGGTAGGTACGACCTGTGATGGCTGAACCTCCAGCTAGGCTAGCAAGGCAGATGGAGGATGTGTGCTCCCAGGTGAGCAAGCGAGAGTCTCTGGAATAGCAGGTGGTCACAGCACGTGACGGCGGAGCCTCCAGGTAGGCAAGCAGGCAGGTAGCGGAGAAGCGCTCCCAGGTGAGCGGGCAAGAGTCTCTGGAATAGCTGGTGGTCCCAGCACGTGACAGCGGAACCCCCGGGCAGGCAAGCAGGCAGGTAGTGGAGAAGCGCTCCCAGGTGAGCGGGCAAGAGTCTGGAATAGCTGGTGGTCACAGCACGTGACAGCGGAGCCTCCGGGCAGGCAAGCAGGCAGGTAGCGGAGAAGCGCTCCCAGGTGAGCGGGCAAGCTGGTCCATAGACAGACTGACCGGAGTTGTAAGGCAGACCGTCGGACCTCAGGCAAGCAGGCAGGTAGCTGATGTGCGCTCCCAGGTGAGCGGGCAAGTTGGTCCTTAGACAGACTGACCGGAGTTGTAAGGCAGACCGTCGGACCTCAGGCAGGCAGGCAGGTAACAGGAAATCAGGCAGGATTAGGACAGCAAGCTGGCAGGAATCTGGCAGGTAACTGGCAGGTAACTGGCAACGGGACCTGAGGGCTGAAGCAGAGTAGAACGGTGCAACAACATTGCTCGGGCACCTCCATTTTGGAGGAGGTGCCTTATATATGGTAAAGTCCTCCGGCCATTGGCCGGGGACTCCTTAGGACGGCGCGCGCGGCCCCTTTAAGAGGGAGGGAGGGCGCGCGCGCGCCCTAAGCACAGTGGCCGGGAAGGAGCGCGCGCTGCCAGCAGAGCGGGAGAGGGACGCCGGGCACGGAGCAGAGCGGTGAGGGGAACGGCGTCCCTGCCTAGCAGAGGGCAGGGACGCCGGCACTACATTATATCTCTCCCTAAATCAGCAGTGGTGTCCCTACACTGTCTAATCCGGAGCGACTGTGTCCAAGATGGCGGCGCCCGGTTTTAAATACTCGAGGTGACGCTGTGCGGCCAGCCAATCACTGTAATGCCCACAACCAACATGGCTGCAGCATTACAGTGACTGGCCGGCAATCCCTGCATGTTCATTGGCTCTTTAAAGAGCGCCAAACATGCAGGGTGGAGACCCGAGCTCCCGCCCGAGTAACCCGGAAATGCTCGGTGCTCGCCGAACTTCCCGAGTAGCGTGATGCTCGGGCGAGTACCGAGCAGTGTCGAGCATGTTCGCTCAACACTAGTATTTAGTTAACATAATTTTGATCAAAATAATGTAAAAGCCATCCCACCACGTCACGGTAACCCTTATGGTACAGTCCTAACTCTAATATTAAAACCTTACCATTTGTCAAGTGACATACATATGAATAAGGGCAGAGAGACTGAACCCGTAGTAGAATCATAGACCTGAGAGGCAGAATGAACCTTTCAGCTCAGACAAAGGGCGGCCACACCCTTATATGCACTAAAGCACACTAAACTGCAACGAAAAACCTGTGAGTCTTAACTGAAACGTAAATTGATGTGCATGTGACGCGCCCCCTGGGCCGTGGGGTACCCGGAGCCGGGCCGGTAGATGCTGGGGGTTGTAGTCACAGTGGCTGTGACCCGTTCCGTGACCCAGGTGGTCAAACCAAAGGGTAGTATTTGAGTATAAGTGTTAATGTCCGACTACGCCACCTGTGGAATCAGGTCAATAGGAACCGCCGCTGCGGAACAGTCCTCTGAAGCTGGTGGTATAGCAGCTAAGGTAGTGTAACTCCCCACAGGAAGAGTGTAGCTTCAGGGCAGCGTGTGTAGATGATGGTGGTTATGGTGCAGGTAGTCAGTAATCACACGGAGTCAATGTGGTAAAGTCCCAGGGTCTTTACTGATGGCACTTCAAACAAGCCTGGACTGGAGTACTGACTAGTAATAAGGGTCCGGTCGGTCTGGGAGCAAGCATAAAGTCCCTCTGGCCAGGTGGAGTTGTAGGCTTGCCGTTCTTACTATGCTCTTTGGCTATCCTGCTTATAGCTATGTTGTAGCCCACATCCCTGAGTGTAACGTGCTGTGCTCACCCGTATGGCTGGCAAATCGGGCCTTGTGGATTCCTCGCTCCTCCTTGGCGGTACTGGTCCCTTTGTGCTGCTGAGCCTCCGGGCTTCTGATGGGGGCCAGGAGACCTGCAATCTCCTGCCCTGCGGTATCTGCTGCTGGGTTTGCAATCCCCACAGCCTCGGACTCCGTTGTCCGTTCTTCTGTGTATACTGGCCAGGACGAGCTATCTCCAGCTCCAGTCCCTGGCTCCTTACTCCTTCGTGTCCACTACTCGACTCTGACACTAGACTCTGACTCACCTAACCCCACCTCCGGACCCAGTTATAAAGGGCAGGATCCTCCCTTTTCTGGTCTGGAGCAGGAGGTGTTGCAAGTACTGTGTTCCTGACCAGGAAACCCCTGTTTGCTCTCAGACATGGCATTACTACCACAGTGGCAACCAGACCCTCTGGGGTGCCACACATGCAAAATGTAAATGCATGTTCACATAAGGCCACTAGACAGAGAAAAACCAAAAACAAGCAAAATACCCAAATAACTGGAAGTAAATGGATAAATCACACAGTGCAAAAATAATGATAAATAATAAAGGGCCTAGTAGCATTGTCTGCTAGTCAGCATAGTAGCACAGCTGTTAAGCAAGCTACACCACCTGTGCTTTGGACACTTAATTTTTTCAAAGGAAACGCTACGTGCCCCCGGGACACTCAGTCAAGAGCATCGGGAGGCGCCCCAAGGCAAAGGGGCTGGGACTGGCGGTAGCACGCCTTGCGGCGGACTGCCAAGCTCGATCCTTATTAAAGCTTTTTAACTGCAGCAGCTTTAGTGGACGCTACTGGAGCTGGAACTCTTTTTTTATTATAAAAATACAAAACACATACAAAACGCAAATATAACCACAAATACAAACATACAAGAAACAAAAAACCCCAACAAGACATAGCCCAAATCCAAAATCACAGAGTCCAGTTAAAATAACATGTACGGTAAGAAAAAGTCTCTCCCCCGGCTAGGGAAGACCTCAACTCGCCCCTCATAGCCACGACCCCTTCCATTTACCACATTTATACCTGCACATTCACACCTAACCCCCTAAGAAAAAAAAAAAACACAAAAGACTGGCCCATCGCCCAAAGAAATAAGAGATAGGACAACCTGGCCAAAAACTTAAACTTACTACTATGCACTCAGGAAAACCACTCCTTTTTTTTTTTTTTTCCCACCACCACTTTTTTTTTTTTTTTATCACCCAAGGTCCCACGATAGTCTGTGGCCTTATCACAGCAAGGTCCCACGAAAGTTTGTGGCCTTCATTAAATTCTTCACACATAACGGGTCCTTTTCCCCGCATCCCTTAGGACGTCCATTTTCCCAAAACCCCTCCCCCCCACCCAACCTACACTAAATCCCCCTCACACGCAAATTACACATACATATACATACAGTACACAACATAAATATACATGTACAGTAGAGACCAAAAGTTTGGACACACCTTCCCATTTATAGATTTTTCTGTATTTTCATGACTTTGAAAATTGTACATTCACACTGAAGGCATCAAAACTATGAATTAACACATGTGGAATTATATACTTAACAAAAAAGTGTTAAACAACTGAAAATATGTCTTATATTCTAGGTTCTTCAAAGTACCCACCTTTTGCTTTGATGACTGCTTTGCACACTCTTGGCATTCTCTTGATGAGCTTCAAGAGGTAGTCACCGGAAATGGTTTTCACTTCACAGGTGTGCCTTGTCAGGTTTAATAAGTGGGATTTCTTGCCTTATAAATGGGGTTGGGACCATCAGTTGTGTTGTGCAGAAGTCAGGTGGATACACAGCTGATAGTCCTACTGAATAGACTGTTAGAATTTGTATTATGGCAAGAAAAAAGCAGCTAAGTAAAGAAAAACAAGTGGCCATCATTACTTTAAGAAATGAAGGTCAGTCAGTGCGAAAAATTGGGAAAACTTTGAAAGTGTCCCCAAGTGCAGTTGTAAAAAGCATCAAGTGCTACAAAGAAACTGTCTCACATGAGGGCCGCCCCAAGAAAGGAAGACCAAGAGTCACCTCTGCTTCTGAGGATAAGTTTATCCGAGTCCCCAGCCTCAGAAATCGCAGGTTAACAGCAGCTCAGATTAGAGACCAGGTCAATGACACACAGAGTTCTAGCAGCAGACACATCTCTTCAACAACTGTTAAGAGGAGACTTTGTGCAGCAGGCCTTCATGGTAAAATAGCTGCTAGGAAACCACTGCTAAGAACAGGCAACAAGCAGAAGAGACTTGTTTGGGCTAAAGAACACAAGGAATGGACATTAGAGCAGTGGAAATCTGTGCTTTGGTCTGATGAGTCCAAATTTGAGATCTTTGGTTCCAACCACCGTGTCTTTGTGCGATGCAGAAAAGGTGAAAGCATGGACTCTACATGCCTGGTTCCCACCGTGAAGCATGGAGGAGGTGTGATGGTGTGGGGGTGCTTTGCTGGTGACACTGTTGGGGATTTATTCAAAATTGAAGGCATACTGAACCAGCATGGCTACCACAGCATCTTGCAGCGGCATGCTATTCCATCCGGTTTGTGTTTAGTTGGACCATCATTTATTTTTCAACAGGACAATGACGCCAAACACACCTCCAGGCTGTGTAAGGGTTATCTGACCAAGAAGGAGAGTGATGGGGTGCTACGCCAGATGACCTGGCCTCCACAGTCACCAGACCTGAACACACTCGAGATGGTTTGGGGTGAGCTGAACCGCAGAGTGAAGACAAAAGGGCCAACAAGTGCTAAGCATCTCTGAGAACTCCTTCACAATTGTGGGAAGACCATTTCTGGTGACTACCTCTTGAAGCTCATCAAGAGAATGCCAAGAGTGTGCAAAGCAGTCATCAAAGCAAAAGGTGGGTACTTTGAAGAACCTAGAATATAAGAAATATTTTCAGTTGTTTCACACTTTTTTGTTAAGTATATAATTCCACATGTGTTAATTCATAGTTTTGATGCCTTCAGTGTGAATGTACAATTTTCAAAGTCATGAAAATACAGAAGAATCTTTAAATGAGAAGGTGTGTCCAAACTTTTGGTCTGTACTGTACATACACTATACAACATAACTATAACAATAAACACAACATAACAATAGAAGAATATACTTGAACAACTTTTAACTACTTACCATGACATAACAACTGACCAAAACCATGAACCAAAAGTCAGACCCAAGTTCAGTGCTTGCAAGCCCTGTATTCGGGTCTCCAATACCGTAAAACAAAAAACTACAATGTGAGGGGAGCAGTCCACCACCAGGAAACTGGAGACTACCGAGGCTCTCACCCTAATCTAACACACAACATCCTGTCCCTCCCTATTAAAGAAAAAGAAAAATCTGTCCCTACTGTCCTACCAATCTTTCCCTACCTGTCCCTCTCTGACCCTCACTACCAACCTAATACTAACTAACTATCCATGAAGACTGTCCCTGTCTGTCCCTCCCTGACCCTACACACCTATCTGACCCTACAAATAAATATAAAATATAGAAAGAGACTAAACTCACCCTATTACAGACACACGTAACCTAACTCTCCCTAGGGCACAGTAAATGAGAACCCCCTCCATAGAAGGGAAGCCCTCCCTGCACCCAGCCTCTCATACTCCAGCGAGTGCACTTTTGCCAGGTCACCCAGGATGTTCCTAATCACCTCTTCCCGGGCGAGGGCTTTCTGCTGGGTGGACACTAAGCACCGTGCGTTCCACGTGTAAAACCTAGTCACTAAGCTAACTAAGAAAACAGTGCCCCGATCCCGGCCACCAAGGGACCTGAATGCCCCATAGGCCCACTCCGCATAGGAAAGGCCTGCCAGCCTGGGCCAGCCAATGGAAGCACCCACCCTACTGTAGACCTCTGTATTAAAGGGACAACGAAGCAGGAAGTGCTCCATGCTTTCAAGCATGCCGCCACACTCCTCGCGGGGACAATCCCAGTCATCAGAGTTCCTGTACTTCAGGTTGTCCCTCACATACAGTCTCCCATGGAAGCAGCGCCAAGCCAAGTCCCAAAACTTCAAGGGGATCCGCTTAGAGTTCAATAACCCAAGCCCTACCTCCAGATCCCGGCTTGGGCAATCCTTGAGCTCCAGGGGCTTCTGAAAGTGGGTCAACAGGACCCTATTGTCAAGTAACCTCCTTAACAAGGTCCTGATCTCCCACACTCCCAGACCCCACCGACGGATCACCTTCAGAACCGGGGTAGCATAAGCCGGAAGATGCCCATGAGGCGTTCGAAGGTCCTTCACCTGCCCTCCTGTCTCCCATTCCTGGAAGAAAGGCCGAAACCACGCCCTACAGGAGAATACCCACAGAGGAGCCCTCTCTAACCAGAGGTTGGCGATGTTTGCTTTAATAAAGGTGTTTACAAGGAACACCACTGGGTTGACCATACCCAACCCTCCTAGTCTCCTCGTGCGGTTGATTAGGTTCAGCCTATTCCCCCATAATAGTTGGAAGAACAGGCTGTAGACCCGTGTCCAAAGAGGCTCTGGCAAGATGCAGACGCTGCGCAGGTATATTAATAAAGGGAGCAAATAACCTTTGGCCAGGCTAACCCTTTCCCTCAGGGTCAAGGACCAACCCTTCCACTGATCCACTTTCTGGGCGGCGATCTTAAGTCTGCCCTCCCAATTTTGCTGGGGATAGTCCCCCAGACCGAAACTGATGCCTAAAATTTTTGCTGTGGCCTGAGGCCCTGGAAGGGTGTCCGGGAGATCAAAACTTGGATCTCCCCCTCCCAACCAGAGACTCTCACACTTATCCCGGTTGATCATGGACCCAGATGCCACCGAGTAGCGCTCAACCTCAGACATGACCCAATCTGCCTCCCCTCTCGTGGATACAAAAAGGGAAATATCATCGGCGTACGCCACTACCCTCAAGGTGGCCTCTGGCTCCGCCTGGTCCATCCTGACTCCCACCAACGGTCCACGCACCACCCTCCTTAGATGGGGGTCGATCGCGAACACGTATAACAGTGGGCTCAGAGGACAGCCCTGGCGGACACCAGAATTCACTTCAAAAGGGTGTCCGACCCAACCGTTCATGAGCGGAAAAGTCTCTGCCCCATTGTATAACACTCTCAACCAATCAACAAACCTCCCGGGCAGACCGTACCTCAGAAGGATGGACCAGAGGTACTCATGGTTAACCCGGTCAAAGGCTTTCGCCTGGTCTAAGGACAGCAAGTACCCCTTCCAGTCACCTGCCCTGCTCTGCTCCACTGCCTCCCGGACACCGAGCACAGCACTAAATGTACTGCGGCCTGTAACAGAGCAGTGCTGGGCCCCCGAAAGGAGCCGGGGTGCAAATTTCACCAACCGATTAAAAAGCACCTTTGCCAGAACCTTTCGGTCCATATTGAGAAGCGCTATGGGACGCCAATTCTCAATGCGGGACGAGTCTTTACCCTTTGACAGAATAATCAAGGCTGACTTCCTCATTGAACTGGGCAGAGTGTCCGAGGAGAGACACTCATTAAACACCTCAGTCAAGAGGGGGACCAAAGAGTCCCTAAAGGTCTTGTAAAACTCGGATGTTAAGCCATCCGGACCAGGCGACTTTTTGGGCCGAAGCCCATCAATCGCCCGTCTAACTTCCTCTTCCCTGATTGCTTCTACCAAAACATGAAGAGAGGGGTCATCCCCTGGCTCAGGGATGGTTTCAGCCAGGAAAGCCGACATCTTATCCCGATCAGGTTCCCTTCTCCCCAAGAGGTGCGAGTAGAAGGATCTGACCACCTCCAGGATCCCTGATTTGGATCTGTTCTGGGACCCAGTCCTGTTACCACTAGTGTTGAGCGAACATGCTCGACACTGCTTGGTACTCGCCCGAGCATCACGCTACTCGGGATGTTCAGCGAGCACCGAGCATTTCCGGGTTACTCGGGCGGGAGCTCGGGTCTCCGCCCTGCATGTTTGGCGCTCTTTACAGAGCCAATGAACATGCAGGGATTGCCAGCCAGTCACTGCAATGTCGCAGCCATGTTGTTTGTGGGCATTACAGTGATTGACTGGCCGCACAGCGTCACCTCGAGTATTTAAAACCGGGCGCCGCCATCTTGGACACAGTCGCTCCGGATCAGACAGTGTAGGGACAGCGCTGCTGATTTAGGGAGAGATATATCCTGCAAAATAGTTAGTGTAGGGTCTGTAAAGGCTGCCAGATCAAACAAACAGTCCTTCTCTGGACTAATATCCATCCCAGGTATATCAGGCAGGCAGGCAGGCTGTATAGGAGACGCAGTGGTTATACCAGCAAACGCTGCATTACAGTCCTGTGTGCTGCTCCTGTTGCTGAAATTGCTGGACTTAGTTCCAGGTCCCGGGGGCCAGGAAAAATCCTTTTTTTTTATCTAAATCCTCTTTTTTTTCCTCCTTCACAATGTACAAATACCCATCTTATTAACCTTTTGGTGCCCCCCCCCCCAAAAAAAAAAGTGTGCCTCTGATTTTTCAGACACAAATATATCTGTTGAAAATAGTCTGGTGTAGGCCAGAGAAACAGAAGTGTGGTTTTGCAGTTCTATGGGCCATTTGTATCTAAAAAAAACAGTTTGAGTGTGTCGCTCACTGTTCAGCCGCAAATATATATATATTTTAAAAAGCCTGGTATACACCAGTAAATTATTACTGTGGTTTTGATGTTCCACGGTAAAACATCTCTATTATCCTGTTTTTGGCATTTTTTGCTGTATAAAAATAATAAGTGTCTCCCTGATTTTTCAGACACAAATATATCTGTTGAAAATAGTCTGGTGTAGGCCAAAGAGACAGAAGTGTGCTTTTGCTGTTCCACGGTAAAAAATCTCTATTATCCTGCTTTTTGCATTTTTTGCTGTAAAAAAAAAAAAAATAGTGTCTCCCTGATTTTTCAGACACAAATATATCTGTTGAAAATAGTCTGGTGTAGGCCCGAGAAATACAAGTGTGGTTTTGCAGTTCCACGGTACAAACCTCTGTATTATCCACTTTTGGGCCATTTGTATCTAAAAAAAACAGTTTGAGTGTGTCGCTCACTGTTCAGCCGCAAATATATATATATTTTAAAAAGCCTGGTATACACCAGTAAATTATAACTGTGGTTTTGCTGCTCCACGGTAAAAAATCTCTATTATTCAGGTTTTGGTAGTTTTTTCCGTAAAGAAAAACAGTAGTGTCTCCTGGCTGTTGTGACACAAAAATATATCTGTTGAAAATAGTCTTGTGTAGGCCCGACATCCCAGTGTGGTTTCGCAGTTCCACGGGTCAAATCGCTGTACTATCCAGTTTTGGGCCTTTGGTATCTAAAAAAAAGCAGTTTGAGTGTGTCGCTCACTGTTCAGCTGCAAATATCTCTATTTAAAAAAGTGTGGTATACCTCAGTAAACAATAACTGTGGTTTTGCCATCCCACGGTAAAAAAATCTCTATTATTCAGGTTTTGGTAGTTTTTTCCGTAAAGAAAAACAGTAGTGTCTCCTGACTGTTGTGACACAAAAATATATCTGTTGAAAATAGTCTTGTGTAGGCCCGACATCCCAGTGTGGTTTCGCAGTTCCACGGGTCAAATCGCTGTACTATCCAGTTTTGGGCCTTTGGTATCTAAAAAAAAAAGCAGTTTGAGTGTGTCGCACACTGTTCAGCAGCAAATATCTCTATTTAAAAAAGTGTGGTATACCCCAGTAAACAATAACTGTGGTTTTCCTCTTCCACGGTTCTAATCTACTCTTTATTACCCTTTTTCCATTGATAGTGCAAGTGTAAGCTATTTTACTTCATTTACAATGGGCAAGGCGCATGGCAAGGGACGTGGAAGTGGACGTTCTGGTGATGGTTCGTGCAGAGGACGGGGCCGTGGCCAAGGTGAAAATGTGCCACAACCAACAGCCACATCTTCTCGCTCCCACTTCTTGACCGAATTACTAGGGAAGCACAGAACAACACCAGTATTGAGAACTGATCAGTGTGAACAGGTTATTAATTGGATAGCAGACAATACTTCCAGTTACCTGGGCACCACCACCTCCGGTCTGTCTTTCACACGGTCAACTCTTAGTAGCCGTGAGTCTCGACCGCATACTCCTCCTCACCCTGATGCTCCTTCCTCCCACCACGCCGAGTGTCGCCAGACAGCAAGTGATCCCACACTTGGACACTCTGAAGAGCTGTTCACTGGTCCATTTCTATATTTGGGCCCCTCGCCTGATACGCTTGAAGTGGTGGAAGAGGAGATCCCATGTTGCGATGCCCAAATATTTGAACAGCCACGGCCACAGGAAGTCGACGTTGGCAATCTGTCACAAGAGGTGGACGATGACGAGACACAATTGCCAGGAAGTGAGGAGGAGGATCGTGGTGCGCAAGTGGAAGAGGAGGAGGTGGTGGATGATCTAGTAACTGACCCAACGTGGAAGGAGGACATGCAGAGTGAGGCCAGCAGCACACAGGGGGAGGGAGGCAGAGTACCCCAACAGGCAGGAAGAAGCAGTGTGGTGGCCGCAGACAGAAGGCAGGCAACCGTTCCCCGTAACACCAACACGAGGGACCTTGCCAGTACAAGCGGTAGGTCTTCCAGAGTCTGGAATTTTTTTAAAGACTCTGCTGATAACCCCAAAAAGGCCATATGTTCCACCTGCCATGCCAGCATCAGCAGGGGTGACAAAACTACCAGACTGACCACCACCAGCATGATCAGGCACATGGCAGCAAAGCACCCGACTTTGTGGGGCGAAACCCAGGGTCCACGACCAGTGTCAGCGGGTGTCACCACTGCTTCTTCCACTGTTGTGCTTGCAATAGAACCCCCTGTTGTGTGTGCAAGGCAATCCCCTGTCCATACTGCATGTAAAGATGCCCCCTCCTCTCAGTATTCACTTGTTATGGCAGTTTCTCAAGAAACAGCATCAACGTCCACGTCCACGTCCCACCGCAGCGTTCAATTGTCCATATCCCAGACCTTTGAACGAAAGCAGAAATTCGCAGCTAACGCCCCACAGGCCACAGTCCTAAATTCGCACATTTCACGACTGCTTGCATTGGAAATGCTGCCTTTTAGGCTGGTGGAGACGGAATCCTTCCGCAATCTTATGGCGGTGGCTGTCCCTCGGTACTCGGTCCCCAGCCGACACTATTTTGCCCGGTGTGCCATCCCCGCACTACACAAGCACATGTCCCAAAGCATCTGCCGTGCCCTCAACAACGCAGTTACTGGGAGAGTCCACCTGACAACGGACACGTGGACAAGTGCTTGTGGCCAGGGACGGTACATCTCTCTGACGGCACACTGGGTAAACATAGTGGAAGCCGGGACCCAGTCGGACCTTGGGACGGAACACATCCTCCCCACACCGAGGATTGCGGGCCCTATGTCAGTCAGAGTTGCCCCCACAGTGTACAGCTCCTGCGCATCCTCCTCCTCCTCCTCATGTTCAGCCTCCATCTCAGATATCACCACATCAGTTACAAACTGGAAGCATTGCAGTACTGCCTCCACCAAGCGGCAACAGGCTGTGCTGAAACTCATAAGCTTAGGTGATAAACCTCACACTGCTTGTGAGTTGTGGACAGCTGTGAAAGAGCAGGCAGATCTGTGGCTGAGACCGCTGAACCTACATCCTGGCATGGTCGTGTGTGACAATGGCCGTAACCTGGTGGCGGCTCTGAGGCGAGGTGAGATCACACACGTACTATGCCTGGCTCGTGTGCTTAACCTCGTGGTTCAGCGGTTTCTTAAATCGTACCCCAAGTTGCCAGATCTGCTCGTGAAAGTACGCCGCCTGTCAGCTCATTTTCGCAAGTCGGCTACAGCGTCCGCCGCCCTTGCTGTGTTGCAGCAGCGTTTGTAGCTTCCGGCACACCGACTGGTGTGTGATGTCCCCACACGTTGGAACTCTACCCTCCACTTGTTGCAAAGGATTTGTGAGCAGAAGAGAGCAGTTGTGGAGTATCAGCTGCAACAAAGCCGTCGATATTCAGGTCAGACTCCACACATAAACTTGAAGATTTTTTAAGAAATAATTGTTTAATGATAATGTAGTACAGTAAGCAGACGTTTCGGTCCCAAGGACCTTCATCGGTGTACTACGACAAAAAATAACACAAAATATAAATGTCACATAGACAATTGTAAACATGCAACATTTTGCATAAATAACATGAACATGGTGAAAAATCAAAAGAAAATCAAAATAAATGGTCATGGATATACAGCATGGGGTTAACAACAAGGGGAAACGGATGGGAGAGAGGGAGAGGATGGGGCTGGGAATGAGAGGAAATAGAAATGTAATGGAACCTACCAGAAGATGTAGATCTAATGGATAAGGCTGAAGCCTAGATGGGGTGAACTGAGAAAAAAAAGAGTGTGAGCCCCTGTGGAAATCATGTGGGAAGGAAAAGGAGGGAGAGAGAGAGAAACTTTACCTGTGGGGTATAGTGACCAAATGTGGCTGTGATGGAGGGAGAACGCGGTGTCCACCGCTTGTTCAAGGCTGTGAGTATATGGGGAGATAGAGGGGTATATATGTGGCAAGAGGGAGGGTGTTAAGGGGCCAAGAACCAATCATAGGTGACAGTGGAGTGAATGAGAGCGATAGGAGTCGCGCCGCAGGACCTGAAGACCGGAAATGACGTCAGTCAGGTCCTGAAGCCTGTTTGCCGGTCACGTGACCGGAAGTGACGCGTAGTTGCGTTCCACTGTGCGGTTCAATGTGTTCAGGGAGAGATGCAGAGAGGAGATCCAGCTAGAGGATGCAGGAGGGGTGGGAGCAGGAATAGGAACGTCATTGGGATGGTATCTAGGGAAAACAAAAACAAGTTTAAGTATATTGTAAAGTTAGGTTCAATAATGTATATATTAGAATAGGAACCATTAAGTCTCCAGACAAGAAATTACAAAGGACATGTAACATTATGAATCTTGGCAAAATACATATGAAGGTGGTCAAAAGGTGACCAGCCTGTATATAATGACACAGTGAATCAGCAACAAATTTTTTATATATATAAAATATACTAACGGTACAAGCACAAAATCAGGGTATTCAAATGAATGAACAGAGATCATATTCTCTGTTAAGACCTTTCGGGGACAGGGACTGTAGCTCATGTATCCAGTATGCTTCTCTGAATTTCAATAAACGAACCCGATCCCCCCCACGTCTTGGGGGGGTAACTTGTTCTATGACCTGGAATTTGAGCTGCGATACTGAGTGTCCTGCTGATGTAAAATGTGCCGGGATGGGTAGGAGTAGATTTTTACAGCGTATAGTGGACTTATGTTTAGAGATTCTGTCTTTAATGGATTGGGTCGTTTCGCCAACGTATATAAGGCCACAGGGACATTTGATAACGTAAATAACGTAAGAAGAGTTGCAGGTGAAGTAATCTTTGATCCTGTATTGTTTCCCTGATTGTGGATGACAAAAGGTGCTGCCTCTGATGATGTTATTACACTGGTAGCACTGAAGACATGGGAAAGTCCCCATTCTTGGTGTGGATAAAAATCTTTGTCGAGGTCTGGTGTTTGTGGTGCCAATATCGGCATGTACCAGTCGATCACGGATGTTGGGTGCCCTTTTATAGCAGGGTAAGAAGGGGACCGTGAAACCGGGGACGGAGGGGTATGCAGTTTGGAGTATGTTCCAGTGTTGTCTGATTTTCCTGTGTAGTATGAAAGCCATGGGGTGGTAGGTATGTACAAATGGGATGCGGTTATTGGAGGGGTAGCGGGGCGGAGTGGTTCCCTCCAATGCTTTAGATAGAGTGTCTATCGGGTACCCTCTATCCACAAATTTATTCTGCATCTCATGTAGTCTCTGGCTTTGGATGGGGTATAGTGACCAAATGTGGCTGTGATGGAGGGAGAACGCGGTGTCCACCGCTTGTTCAAGGCTGTGAGTATATGGGGAGATAGATGGGTATATATGTGGCAAGAGGGAGGGTGTTAAGGGGCCAAGAACCAATCATAGGTGACAGTGGAGTGAATGAGAGCGATAGGAGTCGCGCCGCAGGACCTGAAGACCGGAAATGACGTCAGTCAGGTCCTGAAGCCTGTTTGCCGGTCACGTGACCGGAAGTGACGCGTAGTTGCGTTCCACTGTGCGGTTCAATGTGTTCAGGGAGAGATGGGGTGGCAGCAGGAATAGGAACGTCAAGGGATCCAATGTGTTAAAAAATTATTAGCAAATTCGGAGACACCAGCTGAAGTCAGCCACCTTAGTCTTGATCTCCTAAACTTGGTCTTAACAAAGAACTATTTCCTCTTCCAAGACACATTCTTTTTACAAAAACAGGGTACTGCTATGGGCTCTAATGTGGCCCCCCCATATGCAAACTGCTACATGGCTGCATTCGAGGAGGAGGTGATATACACCCATCCACTTCCAGACCCATTCTGTGACCTGGAAACGCTACATTGACGATATTTTTTGCATATGGAGGGAGCCCCCTGAAACCCTTACAGAATTCTTTGAATCACTCAATTCTGCCTGGGAGGGCCTTCGGTTTACCATCACGTCTAATAAAGAATCTATCAATTTCCTAGACACGACCATCATCAAAGATGAGTCTGGCTATCTCTCATCTGACCTTTACGTTAAACCCACTGACAGAAATGGTCTTCTACATTTCTCTAGCTCACACCCCAGATCCATATTCTCTTCGGTTCCCAAGTCACAATTTCGTCGTGTTCAGCGTATAGTCAGCAACCCTGCCATCCAAAGCCAGAGACTACATGAGATGCAGAATAAATTTGTGGATAGAGGGTACCCGATAGACACTCTATCTAAAGCATTGGAGGGAACCACTCCGCCCCGCTACCCCTCCAATAACCGCATCCCATTTGTACATACCTACCACCCCATGGCTTTCATACTACACAGGAAAATCAGACAACACTGGAACATACTCCAAACTGCATACCCCTCCGTCCCCGGTTTCACGGTCCCCTTCTTACCCTGCTATAAAAGGGCACCCAACATCCGTGATCGACTGGTACATGACGATATTGGCACCACAAACACCAGACCTCGACAAAGATTTTTATCCACACCAAGAATGGGGACTTTCCCATGTCTTCAGTGCTACCAGTGTAATAACATCATCAGAGGCAGCACCTTTTGTCATCCACAATCAGGGAAACAATACAGGATCAAAGATTACTTCACCTGCAACTCTTCTTACGTTATTTACGTTATCAAATGTCCCTGTGGCCTTATATACGTTGGCGAAACGACCCAATCCATTAAAGACAGAATCTCTAAACATAAGTCCACTATACGCTGTAAAAATCTACTCCTACCCATCCCGGCACATTTTACATCAGCAGGACACTCAGTATCGCAGCTCAAATTCCAGGTCATAGAACAAGTTACCCCCCCAAGACGTGGGGGGGATCGGGTTCGTTTATTGAAATTCAGAGAAGCATACTGGATACATGAGCTACAGTCCCTGTCCCCGAAAGGTCTTAACAGAGAATATGATCTCTGTTCATTCATTTGAATACCCTGATTTTGTGCTTGTACCGTTAGTATATTTTATATATATAAAAAATTTGTTGCTGATTCACTGTGTCATTATATACAGGCTGGTCACCTTTTGACCACCTTCATATGTATTTTGCCAAGATTCATAATGTTACATGTCCTTTGTAATTTCTTGTCTGGAGACTTAATGGTTCCTATTCTAATGTATACATTATTGAACCTAACTTTACAATATACTTAAACTTGTTTTAGTTTTCCCTAGATACCATCCCAATGACGTTCCTATTCCTGCTCCCACCCCTCCTGCATCCTCTAGCTGGATCTCCTCTCTGCATCTCTCCCTGAACACATTGAACCGCACAGTGGAACGCAACTACGCGTCACTTCCGGTCACGTGACCGGCAAACAGGCTTCAGGACCTGACTGACGTCATTTCCGGTCTTCAGGTCCTGCGGCGCGACTCCTATCGCTCTCATTCACTCCACTGTCACCAATGATTGGTTCTTGGCCCCTTAACACCCTCCCTCTTGCCACATATATACCCCTCTATCTACCCATATACTCACAGCCTTGAACAAGCGGTGGACACCGCGTTCTCCCTCCATCACAGCCACATTTGGTCACTATACCCCACAGGTAAAGTTTCTCTCTCTCTCCCTCCTTTTCCTTCCCACATGATTTCCACAGGGGCTCACACTCTTTTTTTTCTCAGTTCACCCCATCTAGGCTTCAGCCTTATCCATTAGATCTACATCTTCTGGTAGGTTCCATTACATTTCTATTTCCTCTCATTCCCAGCCCCATCCTCTCCCTCTCTCCCATCCGTTTCCCCTTGTTGTTAACCCCATGCTGTATATCCATGACCATTTATTTTGATTTTCTTTTGATTTTTCACCATGTTCATGTTATTTATGCAAAATGTTGCATGTTTACAATTGTCTATGTGACATTTATATTTTGTGTTATTTTTTGTCGTAGTACACCGATGAAGGTCCTTGGGACCGAAACGTCTGCTTACTGTACTACATTATCATTAAACAATTATTTCTTAAAAAATCTTCAAGTCTATTTGAGTGCCAGGTTTTTTGGTTTAATATTACGTCGGGCTTGCAACCCTACCTGAGCACCTCACTACTCCAGGAGTGCGGTAGTTTCTCTATTTTTTTAGACTCCACACATAAGACCTCAGGAGTGGACCTGGATGTCTGACATATGTACCATCCTGACAAACTTTGAGGAGGCCACCAAGATGGTGAGTGGCGATGACGCCATCATTAGTGTCAGCATCCCACTTGTCTGTCTTTTGCAACGCTCTCTGCAGAGAATTAAAGAGGAGGCATTGCAGCCAGAGTATGATGAGATGGATCAAGAAGCCATAGTGAGCGATTACACACAGCCCAGCCTCATCTCATCCCAACGTGCATTGGGGGACAATGAGGGAGAGGAGGAGGAGGAGGACGAAGAACAGGAGCTGCTATCATGCGTTGTAGACGGTAGTACCTGTACAAGTGTCATACCGTCGGTTCAGCGTGGGTGGCCTGAGGACGGGGGGGAGGAGGAAGAGGAGGAGGAGGAGAGCATGGTCAGTCGTCATCTTGGTGAGGACACGGAAATCTTGCCCGTTACCAGTCTGGCACGTATGGCTGACTTTATGTTACGCTGCCTTAACCGTGACCCTCGCGTTGTCAAAATGTTGGGTGACAGTCATTACTGGTTGGTGACACTTGTAGACCCCCGCTACAAGGATAACTTTCACTCTCTTATTCCTGAGGTGGAGAGGTCTACAAAAATGGGGCAATACCAGAAGGCCCTTGCTGCAGAACTCTTAAAAAAATTCCCATCTGAACACGCTAGTGGCAGAGGTCACAGTTCGTTGCCCAACCAAGGCGTACAGGCGAGAGAGATGCAACTCCAATCCAGCAGAGGCAGGGGAACACTGTCAACGTTCTGGGACAGTTTTCTGACACCCGCCCAGCTTACAGGCCCTGAGGCGCGGGGTACTCTCACAAGGAGTGGAAAGTTTCAAAATATGGTGAGGGAGTACCTTGCCGATCGTACCAGCGTCCTCCGTGATTCCTCTGTGCCTTTTAATTATTGGGTATCCAAACTGGACACTTGGAATGAACTCGCTCTGTACGCCTTGGAGATCCTGGCCTGCCCTGCCGCTAGTGTGTTATCGGAGCGTGTTTTTAGTGCCGCTGGGGGAATTCTAACTGATAAGCGCACTCGCCTGTCAACTGACAATGCTGACAAGCTGACCCTTATCAAAATGAACAAGGGCTGGATTGGGCCAGACTTCTCATCACCACCAAATGACAGCAGAGTAACATAAAGTCAAATCCACTGTGTTATTTCGGGAGGTGTATTCACATGCACCGCTTCACACCCACACATGGGTATACGCTTCCTCGTTTCGGCTGTTTAATCTTCTTCTCCTTATCCTCAGCCTCCACCACCACTATACCACCAGGGTGCCGGCATTGCAAGTTCCTCCGCCCTAATTTTTGGCAGCTTTTGCTGGGAAAGCATAAGCAAATACTATGGGAGACCCACTCCCCAATAATGGGACTTATGTTTGTAATATGCTGTACTGCATGGCTCTTGTAAGGGGCATTGCAAGTTGCTCCGTCCTAATTTTTGGCAGCTTTTGCTTGCAAGGCATAAGCAAATACTATGGGACACCCACTCCCCAATAATGGGACTTATGTTTGTAATATGCTGTACTGCATGTAACGCGCCCCCTGGGCCGTGTGTGGGATACCCGGTGCCGGGTCTCTGGGGTCTGTAGTCTCCGTGGCGGTGACCCGATCCCGTGGCTCAGGCTGGTCAAACCAGTGGCAATCTTTCTTAGGTTTTGAGGTTAATTGTCCGACTGCGCCACCCGTGGATTGCGGTCAGGGAGTACCACCGCTGCGAGGCAGACCGCTGAGGCTGGTGTTGTGTGCGTAGCATAAAATGGGATAACTCCCCTCGGGAGTAGTATAGCCTCAGATTAGTGAGTGTGGATGATGGGGGTGATGGTGCACGAGCGCAGCAGGAATGACTCAGAGTCTTTGCAGTGCAGTTCAGGGTCTTTACTGATGATTATAAGGTAGACCCTCCCGGGAGTACTGGCTAGCATAAGAGGCTTGGTCAGTCTGTGAGCAAGCAGAAGTTCCCCTGGCCAGGTGGAGTTGTAGGCCTTTCCGTCTGTCTGCACTCTTCCTGGCTACCTTGCTGTAAGCGGGTAGAAGTAGCCCACGTCCCTGAGTGTACCGTGTAGTGCTCACCCGTATGGCTGGTGACTTGGGGCCTTCTGTTAGCCTCCGCTCCACGATGGCGGTGCTGGTCCCTTGCTTGTGACTGAGCCTCCGGGCTTCTATGGCCAGAGGACCTGAAATCCCCTGCCGGCTGGTTTCTGCTGCTGGATATATAAGTCCTCACAGCTTCGGACTCCTGTGTCTGGTTCCTATTGTCTTCTGCCAGGGCGAGCTCTGCTCAGCTTCCAGCCCCTCGTCTTTAGCTCAAAGCTCCTACAGAGCTCCTTGCTGTTACTTTCCCTTGCTCTCACTCTGACTCTGACTGTTCTCTGTTCTCTGACTCACTCAACCACACCCCAGATCCAGTTTATAAGGGCAGAATTCTCCCCTCCCAGGACTGGGGCAGGAGGATGTTGCATGTTTAAGGGATCCTGACCAGGAAACCTCCCACTTGCTCTCCGACGTAATCTCTATTACTGTGGTGACCAGACCCCTGGGGTGCCACACATGGCTCTTGTAAGGGGCATTGCAGTTCCTCATAATTTTTGGAAAGCATTCCATTCACTGCTTAGGCCAACAGTGCACAGGAGACCCAGTTGCTATAAATGGAAAAAAAGGTTTAGTTAATGCCCTCTGACCTCCATGTCATTTCCAAGGGGCATTGGAGTGCCTCGAAATTTTTGGTAGGCATTGCACTCACTGTATGCCCTATAACTGTGTAGCCGAACCGCTCCTTTTGTTACAGAAACATATCCTACAAGACATATCTGGTTGACTGGCCTGATATTGATGTGAATGGTCCCTGTTCCTCCTGCTCTTTCTCCTTTGCCACTACCTCATCCATCATTTATCACCTGAAGCTTTGTTTTAACGGGAGTCATAGAACTTGGATAGTAGCAGGAAAACATCCAGCAATCCTCGGAGGAGGTAGGATATGCGCCAAAACGCTGACCTCCTCAGGCCTAGCCGCTACTACATACATGCGCTTGCATTACAACAAAACAAAGCAGATGCTAACTTCTATCATCCTCATCATGCTCCTCACCTTGGCACTCTCAACTCCCCTGATGGAGAAGCCAGGGCCCACCGGAGGAATCTGATAGTCCGGTGGGCTCGGCCAATGCTGCCCTAAAGCAGGCCAGGCTAAGAAAAGTGTGGGAAATGTTACCGGTACTAATAGGGGTGGCTGGGGACCGAGTATGGACACCTGGCCAGCCCCTGGAGGCTGGGGAGCAAGCGGGGACACCCGGCCACCAGGCGGCTGGGGACTGAGTATGGATACCAGGCCGCCGACACAGCAATGGCGTGGTGGCCAGATTCCGCCTCCACATGCCTAAAAGGCCCAATTTAAAGTGCAAGCAAGCAAGCAGTATGGTATTGCAGCCTGGGGGTGGGTGGGTGGCAGGCTGCATACTTGCGCTTGCATTGCAAGGAATGGGAGAGATACAATTGAACACTGCCCTGGGACAAGGACTTGAATGGGATAGTTGCAAGTCTGCAACGACAGGTGCAAGGTGGGAGGCATCTTCGCATGTACCATGAACAGGGGTTTGGCATGCACACACTACAGCGGAATAGGCTCTCCTTCCCACTAAATGCACTGGGGAGGGCACAGGTAATGTTTTGGTATACGCGCTTAATCTTATGTATAAGGCACACCAGGACAAATAGGGGCGGTTGGGGACTGAGTATGGATACCTCGCTGCCGAAGCAGCCATGAGGTAGTGGCCAGCTTCGGCCTCCTCTAAACTAAAAGGCCCCATTTCAAGTGCAAGCTAGCAGTATGAATTGCAGTCTGGGGGTGGGTGGGTGGCAGGCTGCACACTTACACTTGCATTAAAAGAAAACATAGCAGATGCTAACTTCTGTCATCATCATCATGCTCCTCACCTTGGCACTCTCAACTCCACCGATGGAGAAGTCAGGGCCCACCGGAGGAGTCTGGTTCTCTGGTGGGCTCGTCCAATGCTGCCTAAAGCAGGCCGGGCTAAGAAAAGTGTGTGGGGGGATGTTCCAAGGAGAAATAGGGGCGGCTGGGGACCGTTCATGGACACCCGACTGCCCCCAGGCGGCTGGGGACCGTGTGGACACTTGGCCGCCGGGCGGCTGGGGACTGAGTATGGATTCCAGGCCGCCAACACAGCCATGACGTGGTGGCCAGATTCCGCCTCCACATGCCTAAAAGGCCCAATTTCAAGTTCAAGCAAGCAAGCAGTATGGTATTGCAGCCTGGGGGTGGGTGGGTGGCAGGCTGCTTACTTGCGCTTGTATTGCAAGGAATGGGGGAGGTACAATTGAACACTGCCCAGGGACTAGAACTTGCATGGGGATAGTTGCAAGTCTGCATCTTCTGATGCGGCAAGGATCACTTATGATGGGCACACTTTTAGACAGTGACCTGGGAGTCAGAGATGCTTCCAGGGGTCTTCCCCATGCTGTTCCCATGTCTTTTTAGCACTTTATGCATGTGTCACACAGCACATGGCCAGATAAGGTTGTAAAATGTTAAAATGACATTTCCCTCTGAATGCATTTGTCATAGTTGAAAGCAATACAAAAGTGCAAAAACGCATAAAAAATGCTACTTGTGAACATAGCCGAAGGTGTGGAGGAGTATTTTTGTTTTTGGCCATTTATTTTAACTTATACACAAGTCTTTTCCCTGGAAAGGATGTTCCTTAACATATTTCACAGGAAAAAAGTTTCACTTTCGTTTTATTGTGAGCCCGTAAAAGTGGCTTAATACCTCTGACCACGTTGTTGACAGCAGTGACCTGGGGGTCAGAAATGCTTCCTGGGGCGATCCCCATGCTGTCCCCATGTAATTTGAGCACTGTCACGATCGTTTTGGGCACTTGTTAGGCTTTTAAAAGACTGCCGGGGGTGCCACCGCAAAAATGCTCGAGTCTCCCATAGACTAACATTGGGCTCGTTGCTCGGGTCGAGCACCCGAGTATCACGGCGAGCTCGGCCCGAGCTTCGAGCACTCGAGCATTTTAGTGCTCGCTCAACACTAGTTACCACCTTACAACTCACTGACATCCTGCAGTTCCTGTAAGGGTCGGGCGAGCGGTACCTCCCGAAATCCCTCTCAAAAACCAAGGATGTGTGCCTATCATACTGGCACCCCTTGAGCAAGGTCTTCACCCTGGAGATTTCCTCGCGGTCCCCTCCAGTCGAGACGAGCTGCTCGAGTTTCCTCCCCAGATCCCGATACAGGCGGTACCTGTTCAGGCCCCTGAGGCTCGAGAGCTGACGGAAGAACCAGCTTCCATAGGCCTCTCCCCATCCGGGGGGTCTCTGTAACATTCAAGGAAAAGAAAATGAAACAGTGGTCGGAGAATTCCACCTCAACAGCGGACACTTCAAAAGAGACGGCCTCCTCCTTTAAAAAAAAACTATCTATCCTAGACCTACTGCTACCCCTATGAAAGGTGAAACCCCCGTGACCTGGGGTGTGCCGGAAGTGGACATCCACCAGGCGAGCTTCACTTGCTATGCTATTCAGGGCTATGCTATCATAAGCCAGCCGGTCTCCGGGGCCTCCCCTATCACGGGATCTAGTTATAGTGTTAAAATCCCCACCGAAGACCACCTGCCGGCTCGTAAAAAGATAGGGCTTGACCTTCAGGAAGAGACATTTACGGTCCCACTTAGACTGCGGGCCGTAGATATTAATGAGCCGGAGCTCCTGTCCCCTCATGAAGATGTCAAGAACCAAGCACCTCCCCATTTCTACCTCAATCACCCATCTGCATTCCACCGAAGCGGCCTTAAAAAGGACCGCTACCCCGCTATACGGCTCGGCCGCAAGAGACCAGTATGAGGGCCCACACCTCCAGTCCCTCTTTGTTTTATAAATGGCCCCCATGTCCGTTAGTCTGGTCTCTTGCAAAAATAAAATGTCAGCCTCAACTCGGGTGAAAAAATCAAAGGCCGTAAATCTGGCCGCATCTGACTTTATACTGGCGACATTAATCGACGCCAGAGTCAACGGGGTAGGTTCCGCCATCATGGGTGATTGGGTTAGATGACCTTCTTTCTCACCGTACCCCCCTTCTTCCTCTCACTGTCTGAGGAGGAGCCCGAGTCACCCCTCCTCTTTAGGAATACCGAGGTGTCCATGCCCACCCCTAAGGCATCGGACACCTCATTCCCAGCACAGGTTTCCTCGCCTCTGGACCCCGGGGCAGTCCCCCCCCCAGGGGCAACTGAGTCCCCCAGGGGACGGACCCCGCCGCCCTCAGAAGGCACCTCAGATGTCTCCGGCTCCTTACCCCCGACCTCCGACACAGCAGAGTCATCGAGGGCTTGGAACCGATTGGAGAGGGGGATCAGAGGGGAGCCGGTAAGCCCTTCCGTAGACACCGTAGCGGTCGGGGGGGGGGGCCTTAGATTTTTTTCCCTTTTCCTGTTCTTTTTCCTCCGACTACTGGTACTTTTGTCACCCGATTTTTTTGGCTGCTCCACCACCTCCTCATCCAGACTTTCATACTGTACTGGGAGGAGTTATCGGAAGCAGCAGCCGCCTCCTCCCTCTCCATCCTCCTGATCTCCTCACTCACCGCCTTCTCCCCCAGGGCCTCAGAGGCACCGGCTGCAGCCTCCGGGGAGGGGACAGTCATCACCCCAGTCGCCTGAGGCTTATCCTGCCCCCTGTCCCTTCGGCGCCCCACCTGTTGCCACTGGCGGGCAGATGTATTCGCCTCGCCTTTCCTCACTGACCCCTCAGCTCCCCTCCCACCCCCACCTCCAGTTCCAGCAGAGGATGAACCACTGGGGACCCCCCCACGGCTCTCCCCCACCTGACCAGAGATGGTGCTGGAAAAGGAACGGGGGCAGCGGCTATACGGGTGACCTAAATCACCACACAGGTGACACCTAATGTCACCACAGGCCGCGGCCAGATGACCTACCCCGCCACACAAGGCACATTTCTGCACCTTGCAGCCCGCGCTGAAGTGGCGGGGGTCACCGCTCCTGTGGCAGACCTTCGGTTGCCCCTGGTAGAAGATCAGGATCCTGCTCCTCCCCAGGAATGCCGAGGAGGGGATGTGGGTGACAGTACCACCTGAAACCTTCAACTTCATCATGAAGGTCCAGCCCCCTGACCAAATGCCAAACTCGTCCCAGTTCTTTTTTGGGACCTCCGTGACTTCCCCATAGCGAGAAAGCCACGTCATAATATCAATCCCAGAGAGTGACTCGTTATTTGTTAGAACGGTCACCCTCTTTACGCCATTTTGACGAGACTCCGCCTGTACGGCAAAGTCTCGCCAGCCGGGCTCCCCCTTCACCAGTTCAAAATTCGACCAGAAAAGCTCTAAGCCCTCTGGCCGAACAAAACTGATGTCAAAGATGGAGGTATCAAAAGGATGGATCAGGGCAAAGATGTCAATCGCCCTGAAGTCCATCTTCAGGAGGAGCTCCACGACCTTCGCTCTAGGCGGGCACGCTTCACTGCCCCTCCACCGAAGACGTACCACATTCCTCCTGGCCACCCCCTGCCCAGCTGTCGGGAGGGACCACACTGTTTCCCCCTCCCTTTTATCTTGGAAGGCGGCCTAGCCGTGCCTGTCCAGCCAAAAGGCCAGGTCCGCCTCTCTTCCCTCTACCGTGATCGTCCATTCTCCCTTCTTGAGGGCCTCCAGAAAACAGCGCCGCAAGTCACCGTCCCTGAGGTCCAGAGGCAAGGAAACCCCCCGACAGGACCCCGAGGCCCCGGCCACTACCCCTGCAAAACTCCGGGGGCCCGTGGACGGGGGGGCAGAAGGACCAGCCCCCTCCCCGTGCTCCCCACTACCAACAGACACACCATTCACACACCCTCATGCAGACACACCCCCATTTGCATCCTCAGCCACCAGCACGTCCATACCCACACCATCCCAATTTGCATCCACAATCACCCCACTCGCCCCGCTCCCACTCCCATGCGCACTGGGGTCGATGTGTTTTCTTTTTTGGGCACTGCTTTATTTCCACCTTCCACGTTACCAGTGCTGTTGGTATTGCCACCTGCAGGTGGCGTCTTCCCTGCCAGGGGGTTCTGTACACAGTGTGCTGCCAGCCCTTTAAGAACCACACTGCATGACTTAAGCAGTGCAGCACCACTGCTTCCAGTATTCCTGGAGCTTCCTGCTTTACTGGCAGGAAGAGAGCCAGGCGTAGCTCCTCCCCCTGCACCTTCCAGCCCTGCTGCAGCTTTCCTGGACACCTGCACTGCCGGAGCCCCTGCCCCAGGTAAGCCCCCAGACACAGGGGACCCTGACACGCAGGCACCCGTAGCAGCCCCCACATTGGTGCTGACCACAGCTGCGGTCCGTACGGCTCCAGGAGCGGCGGCGACCGCCGGCGCTAAGCCCCGCCCTCTGGGCGTTGCCACGCCCGCTTGGGCAGAACCGGCCCGGGAAACCATGTCCCCAGCGCCCGGCAGCACAGCTCTCTGGAGCTACTCCTACATGGGCGGGCCCCGCCCGGCCCTGCCCGCAAAGCCACACCCCCTTCACCTGGCAGCACAGTGCGGCCCTCTGAGGCCACTCCCACATGGGTGGGAGACGCCAGGGAGGCCACGCCCCACAAAAACGTCCGCGACGAGACCCCCAAAGCTGACCCGGAGCCGGGTCTACTCTCAGGGGTCCCCGGTCCAGCGGCACCAATTCCCGGAGGCACAGCACCCCCCACCATCACTCCCTTGGCCACAAAGAGCTTCGCCACAGCAACTCCAGCGGCCGGCCCCAGGCTAGGCCACTCCCCCTCGGCGTCTACCGGCAGCGAAGCCCCCGGCGCCGACCCACTACTGGGCCCCTACACCGGGGGCCCCGACTTCGCCGCCAACCCCGCCAGGGGAGCAGGCCCCACCACCTTCTTTTTATGAGCCTGCTCTGCCGGAGTCGCCGGCCACGCTCATTTTGCCTTGCCAGATGCCTTACTGGGTGCCTGCGTTCCCAAAGGTGATCCAGTTTTTTTTAACAGATCCGTGAGAGGGGGACCCAGATACCTTCCCAGCACACGCCGCCGGAGATGCGGCCCCGGCTGCCGGTGTGCCGCCAGCAGTGCGGGTGGCAGCGGTAGTTACGCTCACCGCCCCCCGCACGCCAGCAGGCACACCAGGTGCCAGGCCAGTCCCTTCCATCACAAGGGACCCAGCCTGAGCACCACCACAGGTTTTGCCCGCCGCCGGGCCGCCCTCCGTGCCATGCTCCATATCAGACACATCTGACACACCACCTTCGTTACTACAAACAGAGGCTGCGCTCTGCGTGCCATGGCCTACATTCTCCCCGCTCCCTCGCTGCGGACCCACAACAGAGCCTGAGCCGGGGTGGGTAGCGGGTGCCGCACAACGGGACCGGAGGGCCCCAGAGAGGGGGACATACACAAACTTATGTGCCACAGATGTTTTTTGCTTTTTCTTTACTTTCTTCCTCTTCGTCCCCCTCCCGGTTGCCTCGTCCTCGCAGATCTCGTCCCTGAACATCAGCTGGTTAAAATGTACCGGGGACTCGATCTGCCTGATCTGCTTCATGACGAGGAAACCCCCCTCACTGCTGCTACTACCACCCTCCTCATCCTCCCCTTCGCTCCCGCTGCCCTCTGAAGGGCCAGAATCAGACGGGAGAGCCATCTGCTCAGGGGCTATCCCGCTATGCGATGCCTGGAGATCACTTACCAGGCCACCAGATGGCGGGTAGGGCGCGACCTCCTCCTCACAGTCCTCTTCCTCCTCCTCATCCTCCACCACCGCCACCTGGCTGGAGCTCCGTGACCCCTCCAGAGATCCACTGGCCATGGCTCTGAACCGGTCATCATTCTCGAGTTTCTCCCGGAATGGCCCGCTGCCGGCCAGGATGGTACACCGCCGGCTCTCCACCTCCTGAATGATTTCCTTGATCTTCCTGACCACGGCGGATAGCTCAGGCTTTTTGCTGCTAGAGGCCCTTTCGGACCTCTCCTGAGCTACCCTCAACTCCCCCCCCAGAGGGATTTTAGCTTCCTAGAGGCTGCAGCACCGCACCGCTGCAGCACCCCTGCTCGTACTCGGCCTACCCCCGGGGGTAGGAGCCGCCATGGCCGTGGCCTCGGGGGTCCCTCTGGTCTTCATGCCGGACCCCTTGCCTTTTCCGGACCTGGTCCTGGTCATCCCGGCCGGGATGGTATTCCTCCCGCCCCCCACCGGCTCGGACCGGGGGGCAGGAGCCGGGGGCCCAGCCCCGGAGGCCAGTCCAAGAACAAGCCTGCTTTCCTGGGAAGGGGGCAGACAAAAGTCCCAGATGGAAAAACAAAACCTCCCTTCCCAGGAGCTCTCTCCACACCCCAAACACAGCAGCACACGGCAGGCTCCGCCTCTTCCTGCTACCGCGGCTGCTGGCAGCAGACTTGCCCTCCAATAGATCCTAGTAAAAGGATTTAACATGTACTCATTCAAATTACAGAGCCAATTTAAATTACAGACCTTAGACCTGCCTCCACTGCGGGGGGTCTCGACTCACCAGCGGACAGGCACCAGTATTGGGAGAGGGGGGCTGGCCGTCAGGATCCACCGCGTCTCTGGCACAAACCCGGCGACATGGAGGTTGCACGGGCAGGAACGGCCTGGCCGTGTCGGCTTCGCACTCCAGCGTAGTCCCTCTGCCCGCTTGCGCCCGTAACCTCAAAGGGATGCGCACACGGCTTTTCTTCCCAGGGCTGTTCCCTGCCCAGCAGGAATGTGGGGGAGCTCAGGTCGGCCTTCCACCTTACTCCCTTCCCTCCCTCGCCCTCTTTCCTTCTTCCGTTCTCCATCTAACCCCTCGGCTCTGTGGTGTCCGCTCTCCCTCCAGCTCTCTCCTTCTCACAGGTGGACTACCGCGTGTATTCACACTGTGGCGAATCTTTTGGGCCCAGGCATAAGAAGTCATCGAGGTAATGGATAATATGTGCCCCCTTAGAAACGTCCATGACGACCCACTCGAGGACGCAACTAAACGCCTCAAATAGTGAGCAGGATATGGAGCACCCATGGGCAAACAGCGATCTATATAGTATGCTCCTTCCCAGAAGCAGCCCAATAGGCGGACACTATTCGGAGGCACAGGAAGTAAGTAACTGGAACGCCCCCTCAATGTCTGTTTTGGCCATTAGGGTGCCCCTTCCCAACTTCTTGACCCGCCTGATTGCCTTGTCAAAGGAGGTACAGTATATACTACTGTACTTGGTTCCGCGTCGATGTTGTCGTTTACTGACCTGCCCCTTGGATATGACAAATGGTGGATTAGTCCGAATGTATTGGGTTCCGTTTTTGGCACGACTCCCAACGGGGATACCACTATGTCTTGTAAGGAAAGTGTTCTGAATGGAATCGCCATTCTACCTAAAGATATTTCTTTTTTTAATTTTCTTGTCACGACGTCTGGGTGTTGGTAGGCTGATTTTAGATTTTTGCTCCAGCCTTTCTTGATTTTAGAAGAGCATGACATGCCTATATCTGTGTCTCCTCCTCCTTTTACTCTTCCACCTCTTTTCTTTTTGCATGACT
Source organism: Phyllobates terribilis (assembly GCF_046119375.1). NCBI lineage: Eukaryota > Metazoa > Chordata > Amphibia > Anura > Dendrobatidae > Phyllobates > Phyllobates terribilis. Next base: position 52,355,107 of record NW_027362767.1, on the reverse strand, counting down.
ATTTGTACTTGTCACTTTTCCATGTGTTAGTTGTGTCTTCTGAGCAGTTTGTCAGCTTTTGGACACCTTTTGAAGGTGTTTTCTATGTGTTTTCTATGTGTTTCTATGTGTTTTTGTTGGCCTACAATTGGTTTTAGCGGTGTTCGACGAAACGTTCGACGAAACGTTCGGCGAACATGCTTGTGTTCGATGAACCGAACCGAACCGAACCCGAACACTACGGGGGTGGCTCAACACTATTCCTGAACTAGCAGTGCAGACTATTGTCAGACAGAAAGATAAGAACTGGAAGAAATGATGTCACAGGGATCATCTCCCTCAGCAAACCCTCCCCCACTCCTCCATCTCACTCTGCTGTAAGGAATACTGTGTTCATTAATGTGCCTTGGCATTAGAACTGTGCTGTCCTGTACTACCGGGAAGACTGTGAACTGCTGTGCTGCTAAGGAAACTGTACTGTTTGTCACTGGAGCCTGTTGCTGATAAGACTTAACTTGCACTGGCTGTGCGGCTTCTTATTAAATGCTACTGTTCTACCGTTTATGAGGACTCTTGTCAAGTGTGTCTGGTCAGCAAGTAAAACAACCTACGTGTCTGTGCCTGAGGGTCAATACCCCGGTGTGCCTGAGAGAAGCTGCAGCACATGGTTTATGGTCGCCCTGAGTAACGGTTCCCCCAGGATTGCAAAGAATTCATGCAACCTGTCTCGCCCCTATCTGAACCTAGCGGCGTACGTGTAACATGATGTCTCCTATACACAGCACACACAAACATGGGGGATTCATACTCACCTGTCTTTATGTAGCCATGTTTAGAAGAAGCAGTAACATGGAGGAGGTTATGTAACAAGTACTGAGCAGTGCAGCTGGGAATTCAGCACTGGAGTGAGATAAACACTTACTAGAACACCGTCTTAGTGTGTCTTTTCTTCTATCTTTCAGTTTGCTCCTATAGATCTTCACATACTGGAGAAATGTAATCCTTCAGTGGTGAGCTGGCACTCTGAAATACTACTAAAATCTGACTTGGTCAAAGTACATGAGAGTGAAAAATGAGTTCAGTAGGCTAATGGAAGAGAAGGAGTGGGTCATTAGTGGAGAAAGAATCATGCGGTAATAAGAGATATTACAAAGTTTCTCATGTTCACTTGTATTAATAACATATGTAAAGTTTGCTAAAATGACACTGACCACTTAAGTGGACAATCAACATTTCTCCCGAACATCTACCTGTGCCCCCATACACATTAGACAGTCGGCCATACCTGTCGGTATTGTCAGGTTCAGCTGACTTTAGTCTAATGTGTATGGCACCCTAACACAGTCTAAAATAGCCCTAGTGGCCAGGGTGAAAATTGCAAGACTACTAGATTTGATTTTTTTTGTTCCTAAACATTGTAATATGAAAAAATAAAACAAAAACACTGACAAAATGTTTACAAAACTGCATGTACAGTACCTCAAAAGCTTCATTAAGATAATAGATAATTTTATGATAATGGTTTTCAATTTACCAGGAAGAGGCACTATCCTAAGGGAATTCCTTAAAAACATTTTTTTTTTTTTTTACCCTTTTGTACAAGCAAAGAAAAAGCAATCAGGGACCACCTCCCCGCTCCCTGTCAATCCATCTGTATTCTTTTCATCTCTCAGATGAAGTTATTCTAAGCAGTTCCAGTCTCTTAACAATCAAGTTATTCATGGAGTATTTCATTTAGCCCTAATCAAGCAAATGTTATTTGATAGATAACTCGCTAAGCACTGCGGGTCATCTTAGCATTGCTAAACGACATTCTACTTTCCCATTTGTAAGGTATTAAAAATTAAGGTCCTTTGTATTTACTGTCAGCGTTGATTAAAATCAGTAATGGTGCTAATATTTATTTTATGATTTTTGCATTCACCCTTTGCTGTTAACTGATTAATATTTGCTCTTTGTAAAAATGTAATAACTTATTTGCTAAGTTTTTAATGCATGGCAGTAGCTCAGAACTAGGGATTTAGTATGTGATGCCCGGGTATGTTTATCTACTGATGCTCATGCCGGGTGACAGAAGTTCGCAAAGAACAATAAAAGATGGGCGAGTGTTTGAAGCCAAAATGCATTTTGATGCCATCTGTTTCGACAGTCAGTCTCACAAAGTAAATAGCAAATTAGCTGCTTACATAAAGGATTTTTTTTTATGGAGGTCATTAAACAACAGCACAGAATCTACAGCTCAGGGCGGCAAAATATGCTTAATTAAATGGTCATATGTAAAATCAGGAAATGAGACTTTGAAATCAACATGCTCAAAAGTGGCACGTTTCCATCGGATTGCTTTAAACAAAAAAAAAAGCATAAGCTCAATAAAAAAGCTATTGTACATTGAAAAACACAAGTAGGTTACAGCTGTTGGCCAATTGTGATGCCAGTTGGGTTGGCATGCATGTACTAGACAGCATTAGCTTATACCCAGTAGTGGAAGTCCCTACTCCAGCCCCAAAGTCATAATTAACTAGTCCCATCCATTCATAAGACTCTTGGGGGTCTTCTTGCCGGTCACCCTCTGAAGCTGATCAGATTGTTATGACCACTCTTGGTCCCTTATACAAAAAATACCCCTTTATGAACACTTGAGGATCCTGAGAGGGTCATAAAAATGTGTGGCCTTCAGTGAATACCGATGGATCTCCACATTGGGATGGATCCGGCAAGTAAGAAACGTCAGTGTTCAGTGACTTCACTCACGGCAAAATCTTTAGCTTTTTCCTAGACTCTTCCGTTACTAGTAAAGGGGCTGTATTATCAAAGCCAACCCCATTACCATGAGCGGCTATGATAATGGGTTGATTACCGTGGACCTGGCTCCAAAGACCCCTGGCAAACATCTTAAGGAACTTGTTAAATAGAGACGAGTGAATCAATTCCTAATGAATTTTCCCCAAAAAATTCAGATTTGCAAGAATACTATTACATTTTTTGCAATCCCATTTGAGCAAATGGCAGCAAAATTGCAGTATTCAAGGGATTGGTTACGAATTAAAAAAACTCACCTCTGCTCCCCATACCTCCGGTCCTCCAATTGGTTCCTTTGTCATCTATCTTCTCTTTCTGGGATTTTAATGCTGCCATTCTTCATTAAGTCCCACATGTTCACATGGAGCGCAAGGTACATAAAAGACGTGTTGTGTCTCACGTGATTGGAGGAAAATGTTAGAGAGCAAAGAGAGCGCAAATAGGGTGTTGTTAACCGATTAAAAATAACATAAGAGAAATGAATGCACGCTCACCTGGTGATGTTGCACATTGCAACAATTGACTGGCATGAAATCAGCTGCTGCAGGACACAGGTCGTCCGACCAAAAGAAAATTCTGTCCATATAAATTGTGGTTTTCCTGCACTGCTGGTATTCTAATAAGGAGAATCTTGTAGGCGATGAATTAAAAAAAGGGTTGTTTATTAGTAGGTTACAAAGTCAACTCATTTCAAAGTTATCAAAACTTCTTCCTCAGGACATAAACAATGCCTCACGTGATGGCGCTGGGCATAGTAAAGAACAGCTCGGAATGAGAACAATATAGAAGGCAAGAAATGAGGATACAGAAACTGATTGGAGGACCGGTAGTGGCGGGAGGGTCAAGAAGAGGTGAGTATAAGAGTTTTTTTTTTTTTTGGTGCCGAAACCTGGGATCAAACCAGGGACCTTTTATAGAGGTTTTGTTTTTAACCCCGTCGCACTGATATTTGATGGAAAGCAAATTTCCCAGACGTATTCAAATTTGAATTTCCTCCGATTCACTCATCTCTTATACTAATTTCTCCTGCAGTGGTCACTACAATGGCAATTTATGATTACATGTGGCCATTCAAAATAATGTCCTTTTTGCAGCACATTAGTAGACCAAGTGACACAGAAAGAGCCAATGCTGGTTAGCGGCTCAGCTCCTGATCACAAAAGAGGGTCTTAAATCAGTGATCTATTTTGCCATCTATACAGCCTAATAGGATATGCAGTAACATAAGGAGTTGTAAAGATGAAACAACCCGTTTAAAGGGAATGTACTTTATTATCTAAATTTTGTATTACTAATTAAGCCTACTGGACCATATTCAGTGATATCCCTTATAGAAGTCACATGAAAACTGGTGTCTAGGGATGATTCATTGAATTATGGGAGAGAGGGTTGTGTGCATGCTCTGACTTTTATGAGAGAGGGTTGTGGGCATGCTCTGACTTCTATGGGAAAGGGTTGTGGGCATGCTCTGACTTCTATGAGAGAGGGTTGTTGGCATGCTCTGACTTCTATGAGAGAGGGCTGTGGGCATGTTATGACTTCTATGAGAGAGAGTTGTGGGCATGCTCTGACTTGTATGAGAGAGGGTTGTGGGCTTGCTCTGGCTTCTATGAGAGAGGGTTGTGGGCATGCTCTGGCTTCTATGAGAGAGGGTTGTTGGCATGCTCTGACTTCTATGGGAGAGGGTTGTGGGCATGCTCTGGCTTCTATGAGAGAGGGTTGTGGGCATGCTCTGACTTCTATGAGAGAGGGTTGTTGGCATGCTCTGACTTCTATGGGAGAGGGTTGTGGGCATGCTCTGGCTTCTATGAGAGAGGGTTGTGGGCATGCTCTGGCTTCTATGAGAGAGGGTTGTGGGCATGCTCTGGCTTCTATGAGAGAGGGTTGTGGGCATGCTCTGGCTTCTATGAGAGAGGGTTGTTGGCATGCTCTGACTTCTATGGGAGAGGGTTGTGGGCATGCTCTGGCTTCTATGAGAGAGGGTTGTGGGCATGCTCTGGCTTCTATGAGAGAGGGTTGTGGGCATGCTCTGGCTTCTATGAGAGAGGGTTGTGGGCATGCTCTGGCTTCTATGAGAGAGGGTTGTTGGCATGCTCTGACTTCTATGGGAGAGGGTTGTGGGCATGCTCTGGCTTCTATGAGAGAGGGTTGTGGGCATGCTCTGGCTTCTATGAGAGAGGGTTGTGGGCATGCTCTGGCTTCTATGAGAGAGGGTTGTGGGCATGCTCTGGCTTCCATGAGAGAGGGTTGTTGGCATGCTCTGACTTCTATGGGAGAGGGTTGTGGGCATGCTCTGACTTCTATGGGAAAGGGTTGTGGGCATGCTCTGGCTTCTATGAGAGAGGGTTGTGGGCATGCTCTGGCTTCCATGAGAGAGGGTTGTTGGCATGCTCTGACTTCTATGGGAGAGGGTTGTGGGCATGCTCTGGCTTCTATGAGAGAGGGTTGTGGGCATGCTCTGGCTTCTATGGGAGAGGGTTGTGGGCATGCTCTGGCTTCTATGAGAGAGGGTTGTGGGCATGCTCTGGCTTCTATGAGAGAGGGTTGTAGGCATGCTCTGCCTTTTATGAGAGAGGGTTGTGGGCATGCTCTGGCTTCTATGAGAGAGGGTTGTTGGCATGCTCTGACTTCTATGGGAGAGGGTTGTGGGCATGCTCTGGCTTCTATGAGAGAGGGTTGTGGGCATGCTCTGGCTTCTATGAGAGAGGGTTGTGGGCATGCTCTGGCTTCTATGAGAGAGGGTTGTGGGCATGCTCTGCCTTCTATGAGAGAGCGTTGTGGGCATGCTCTGGCTTCTATGAGAGAGGGTTGTGGGCATGCTCTGACTTCTATGAGAGAGGTTTGTGGGCATGCTCTGACTTCTATGAGAGAGGGCTGTGGGCATGTTATGACTTCTATGAGAGAGAGTTGTGGGTATGCTCTGACTTGTATGAGAGGGTTGTGGGCTTGCTCTGGCTTCTATGAGAGAGGGTTGTGGGCATGCTCTGGCTTCTATGAGAGAGGGTTGTGGGCATGCTCTGGCTTCTATGAGAGAGGGTTGTTGGCATGCTCTGACTTCTATGGGAGAGGGTTGTGGGCATGCTCTGGCTTCTATGAGAGAGGGTTGTGAGCATGCTCTGGCTTCCATGAAAGAGGGTTGTTGGCATGCTCTGACTTCTATGGGAGAGGGTTGTGGGCATGCTGTGGCTTCTATGAGAGAGGGTTGTGGGCATGCTCTGGCTTCTATGAGAGAGGGTTGTGGGCATGCTCTGGCTTCTATGAGAGAGGGTTGTGGGCATGCTCTGGCTTCTATGAGAGGGTTGTGGGCATGCTCTGACTTCTATGAGAGAGGGTTGTGGGCATGCTCTGGCTTCTATGAGAGGGTTGTGGGCATGCTCTGACTTCTATGAGAGAGGGTTGTGGGCATGCTCTGGCTTCTATGAGAGAGGTTTGTGGGCATGCTCTGACTTCTATGAGAGAGGGTTGTGGGCATGCTCTGACTTCTATGAGAGAGGGTTGTGGGCATGCTCTTGCTTTTATGAGAGAGGGTTGTGGGCATGCTCTGGCTTCTATGAGAGAGGGTTGTGGGCATGCTCTGGCTTCTATGAGAGAGGGTTGTTGGCATGCTCTGACTTCTATGGGAGAGGGTTGTGGGCATGCTCTGGCTTCTATGAGAGAGGGTTGTGGGCATGCTCTGGCTTCTATGAGAGAGGGTTGTGGGCATGCTCTGACTTCTATGAGAGAGGGTTGTGGGCATGCTCTGGCTTCTATGAGAGAGGGTTGTGGGCATGCTCTGGCTTCTATGAGAGAGGGTTGTGGGCATGCTCTGACTTCTATGAGAGAGGGTTGTGGGCATGCTCTGACTTCTATGAGAGAGGGTTGTGGGCATGCTCTGGCTTCTATGAGAGAGGGTTGTGGGCATGATCTGGATTTTATGGGAGAGTGTTATGGGTAGTGTTGAGCCACCCCCGTAGTGTTCGAGTTCGGTTCGGTTCGTCGAACACCCGTGTGTTCGTCGAACTGTTCGTCGAACTGTTCGTCGAACACCTTCGAACACCGTTAAAACCAATGGCAGGCAAACAAAAACACATAGAAACACATAGAAAACACCTTCAAAGGTGTCCAAAAGCTGACAAACTGCTCAGAAGACACAACTAACACATGGAAAAGTGACAAGTACATATAGTCATGCGAAAAGAAAAGAGGTGGAGGAGTAAAAGGAGGGGGAGACACAGACATAGGCATGTCATGCCCTTCTAAAATCCAAAAAGTGAGAAGCCGACACGTTCAGTCCGCTCCTGCCCGTGCCACCTCCGTGTCGCCGGGTTTGTGCCAGAGCCGCGGTGAACCCTGACGGCCAGCCCCCCTCTCCCAATACTGGTGCCTGTCTGCCGGTGGGTCGAGCGAGCCCCCCTGTGGTGGAGGCAGCTCTAAGCTTTTTAATTTAAATTGTCTCTCTAATTTGAATGAATACACTTTAAATCCATTTACAAGGATCTATTGGAGGGCAAGTCTCATGCCAGCAGCCGCGTAATTCCAGCTCCAGTAGCGTCCACTAAAGCTGCTGCAGTTAAAAAGCTTTTATAAGGATCGAGCTCGGCTGTCCACCGCAAGGCATCCTACTGCCAGTTCCAGCCCCTATGCCTTGGGGTGCCTCCTGATGCTCTTCACTGAGTATCCCGTGGTCCCGAAGCATTTACTTTGAAAAAATTAAGTGTCCAAACTACAGGTGGTGTAGCTTGCTTAACAGCCGGGATAACCCGCTGACTAGCAGACACTGCTACTAGGCACAAAGTATTTCCTGGGCTAGATGCAGTTAAAAATTTGTAATTCGATACTCTCGTTGGATGCTGAGAAAGCATTCCATAGAGTCTCCTGGCACACCATATATGATTCTCTTAAAAAGCTTGGGGTAGGGGTCTAGGGGACCCTTTTATAGCCAAAATCACGGCCCTGTATCACAATACGTCACCTAGGCTGAAGATAAATGGAACTGTAGCACCCTGAGGGCTCGGTTGCTACAGAGGTATTGCACCTCACCCAGAGGTGTGATATCTCACTCTCCGGTAAGGATGGAGTGTGGATCAGGACCCGACACCTGCATGCATTACACCACATTGCCGTGGGGCAGGGCGACCAATATGCCTCTGAGATGGGCACGACAGTCCCTGTCCCTGGCTGGAGTGGGGGGAGGGAACACTGAGGAAGGGGAACCCTGTAGTGCAGGAGCAGGGAGGAAGCAGTTCCTGGGTGCATTGAGAAGGGAGTATAAAAGGTGGGCACCATCTTAGTTCAGTGCAGAGAAGTCTGAGCAGAAGTGGCAGGGAGCAGGGGCTCTGCATGAGCTCTGCTCCGGAGGCGGGCCTAGTAACAGAGGCCCAGGCATAGAAGAGGGAGAAGGAAAGAAGAGGAGCGGAGAAGGCTCCAGGAACGAGGAATGAAGGGATCCTATGGGTGCGGACGGGCGAGTCGCCACCGCACGCCCGAATCCACCTGCGTGGAGGGGTCAGGCCAAAGGGGGAGACCGGTCCCCGAAACTAGTGGAGGCAGGAAACAACCCTCAGCTAGAAACTGGAGGCTGTGACATTTTATGTGGCGCAGCCCCTCGCTACACCCGCTAGGAAGGCACCACATAGGGTCAGGGAAACTGGCGCCAAGTTTACCAAGAGGAGGCCCGAGGCAGCCGGACAGAAGGGTTGGTAAGAAAGGCCAGAAAAAGGACACACAAAGGGGGTCCTGTGAAGCGCTCCAAAGTTATCTGGGAGTTGTCTGAGCCCCTCACCTGGTGAGCACAGTACGACGTGGGCAGCCGTTACCTGCAGACGTGGTCTGGATAATAAGAACTGTGAGTAAAGGCCCTGGACTGCATCACTGACTCCGTGTCGTTACTGCTGCTGCCCTGCACCATCACCCCCATCCACCGCATACACTGCCCTGAGGCTATACTCCTCCCGTGGGGAGTTATGCTACGCTCTGCTGCACCCACAACACCAGCCTCAGCAGTCTGCCCTGCAGTGGCGGTTCACTCTGACCGCAATCCACGGGTGGCGTAGTCTGACATTTAAACATCAAAACCACATAAATAGTTCCGCCACTGGTTTGACCACCCTGAGCCACGGAACCGGGTCGCCGCCACGGAGACTACAACCACCAGCATCCACCAAAAAGGGTCCGGCTCCGGGTGTCCCAAGGCCCAGGGGGTGCATCAGAACATTTTCATCACCTTTCACAATCACCAATGGGACAAGGCAGGGATGTCCTCTGTCCCCTCTCTTATACATCCTAGTGACGGAGCACCTGCTCTCATCAATTCGCCATAACCCCAATATTAGGTGGATTGAGGTGGGAGGCACCGAGTACAAGTGCTCTCTATTTGCTGATGATGTCCTAGTATATATCACTCAATCACATATATCCATCCATGCTGTTATGGCTGAAATAGATCACTTTGTTACATGGTCAAATTTTAAAACCAATGCAGCGAAGTCTGAGGCCCTCGATGTCTCCCTCCCCAAATCCATATAGGATTCCATCCAGTCCAACTTTCCCTTTGCCTGGCCCTCACAGGGTATCAAATACTTAGGAATTCCTATTCATAGAGACCTCTCCCATCTATGTTATCTTAATTTTGGGCCGTTTATTGAACAACTCCATACAGACCACGGTTGGCAAGTTAGAACTGTAAGATTCACTACGTGAACCACTGGTGTTTTGTGGAAAAGCACATGTACACTGTGTTCCAAATTATTATGCAAAAAGTGTTTAGGAGTGATAAGGGAAGAATTTGTTTGTTTGTCAGTTAAACTCATTGATGGTGATGTGTGTCAGGGCTCTTTATATCACTGTAAGCAATTGCAGACACCTGTGCTAATTAGTTTGGCAGGTGTGTCCAATGAAAGGCAAGACTACTTAAGAAGGCTGTCTCACATTATTAAGCAGCCTACATTTTCTGCCAAAATGGGAAAGAAAAAGGATGTGTCGGCTGCTGAGAAGCAACAAATTGTGGAGTGTTTAGGTCAAGGCATGACTACAATCAACATTGTGCGATGATCAGGATGAAGTGTCTTGGCAATCAAGAAGTATGTAGCTGATTCACAGTACACACGTGTGCGTGCTGATAAGGGCAAATTGAGGACTCTTTCCTACAGGCAATTACGTCAGGTTAAAAGAGCAGCGGCAAAAAAGCCTTGTCATAGCAGCAGACAAGTTTTTGAAGCTGCTGGTGCCTCCAACGTCCCCCGAACAACAAGATGCAGGGTCCTTCAGAGGTTTGCAGCTGTGCATACGCCATCCTGTCGACCTCCTCTATCCACTTCACACAAGCAGAAACGGCTCCAGTGGGCCAAACATTACATGAAGACTGATTTCAAAACTGTTTTGTTCACGGATGAGTGCCGTGCAGCGCTCGATGGTCCAGATGGATGGAGTGGAGGATGGCTGGTTGATGGACACCCCACGCAAACACGGCTACAGCGCCAACAAGGAGGAGGTGGAGTAATGTTTTGGGCTGGAATCATGGGAGAGAGATTGTCGGCCCCTTTAGGATCCCTGAAGGCGCTAAAGATGAGCTTCATAATGTATGTGGATTTTCTCAAACAGCACTTCCTGCCATGGTTCAAGAAGAAGAACCGTGTATTTCACAGCAAGATCATTTTTTTGCATGATAATGCACCATCTCCTGCTGCACATAAAACATCTGCATCTCTGGCTGATATGGGCATAAAAGGGGACAAACTTATGGTGTGACCCCCATGCTCCCCTGACCTCTACCCCATTCAGAACCTCTGGAGCATCATCAAAAGGAGTGTCTATGATGGCGGGAGGCAGTTCACATCTAAGCAACAGCTCTGGGAGGGTATTCTGTCCTCATGCAAAACAATTGAAGCAGAAACCATCCAAAACCTGACAAATTCAATGGACGAGAGAGTTCAGAAGCTCCTTTCGAACAAGGGGTCCTATGTGAAAATGTAACATCACCTAGAATAAAATTTTGAGTTGAAAACTGTTTGATTTCAGTTTCTAATAACCTGCTAATGCTTATAATTTCAAAAATGACCATTTTTTTGGTCTTTATTAAAATGAAAAGGTTGATCGAAAAGTTTGGGGGATCTAAGAGTGTGGCAACCCAGTAGTCATGATTACTTCGAATTCTGACAATATGAGGGTCATGTTGCAGGTAGTGCAGCAAGAAGGCACTTATGTGTCTTGCGCATCTCGGAGCCCCAAAATTATTTTCCGGGCTAGATGCAGCTAAAAATTATTATTAATTTTAAATCTGGTAGAGCTTAGTATAGATGGCCTAATAGGATCAGTGCTGCACACTGCTACAAAGCCCAAATTATTTTCCAGTCAAGATACGGATAAACATGATTAGTAATTTTAAATCTGGTGGAGCTTATTATAGATGGCCTAATAGAATCAGTGCTGCACACTGCTACAAAGCCCAAATTATTTTCCAGCCAAGATACAGATAAACATGATTAGTAATTTGAAAGCTTAAAACGGTTGGTAGGGTGATTTTAACCAATCATCAAGCTTTTACTCTCCCCAGGATGACACAGGGGTAGAAAAGTCGTTTCGGATCCATGATTTGTTCATCTTTATGAACGTGAGTCTGTCTACATTATCAGTGGAGAGCCGCGTGCGCTTATCTGTCAGCACACCACCAGCAGCGCTGAACACACGTTCAGACAGAACTCTGGCTGTGGGGCATGACAAGATCTCCAAGGCGTAAGTGGCTAGCTCCGGCCATTTATCCAGATTGGAAGCCCAAAAAGAGCAAGGGTCCAGTGACACAGTCATGGCTTCAATGTTTACTTGGAGATACTCCTGTACCATCGTCTCTAGGCGTTGACTATGAGTCAGACTTCTTGTCTCCTGTGGCCTTGCAAAGGATGGGCTAAAAAAGTGGTGAAATGATTCCGCAAAATTGATGTTACCAGCAGATACTGTGGTTCTGTTACGGTTTGAGTGCTGAACACTTGACGGTCCCACGGTTGGCAAGTTGGAACTGTGAGATTCACTACGTGCACCACTGGTGTTTTGTGGAAAAGCACATGTAAGATTCTGCAACAGTCTCTGCTGATACTCCTGCATGTTACGCGCCCCTGGGCCTGCTGTGTCGCGCAGCGTCTCGCGCACGGGGGCTTACCCGGAACCGGATCAGATGAGGGTTGTAGACTCCGAGTGGCGGGGACCCGGTCCGTGCTCAGGGAGTCAAACTCAGTGTGTGGCAGTCTTGATAGGTGTTATTTGAGTGTCGACTACGCCACCCGTTGATTTGCAGCTATGGAGCTGCCGCTGCAGGGCAGACCGCTGAGGCCGGTGTAGAATTGTGCAGCGTGATAGTATAACCCCCAACGGGAGGGGTATGGCCTCAGGGCAGCCGACGTGGAAGATGGGGGTAGCAGGAACCACTCAGAGACGGTGCGGTGTAATTCAGGGTCTTTACTGGTAACAACGATAGACCCTCCCGGAGTACTTGCTAGCGAACGGGGCCTGGTCAGTCCTTGAGCAGATGAGATCTCCCCTGGCCAGGCGGAGTTGTAGGCCTCCCAAACTAACTGTACTCTTCTGGCTACCTTGCTAGAGGCGGGTATAAGTAGCCCACGTCCCTGAGTGTACCGTGTGGTGGTCACCCGTATGGCCGGTGACTCGGGGCCTTCTAGTAGCTTCCGCTCCACGACGGCGGTGCTGGTCCCATGCGTGTGACCGTGCCTTCGGGTTTCTTGGCCAGAGGACCTGAAATCCCCTGCCTGACGGATTCTGCTGCTGGGTAGGAGTTAGCCCCCACAGCCTCGGACTCCGGGTCCGGTAAGAAATCTTCTCAGTCAGGGCGAGCTCTGCAGCTGCCAGCCCCTGACTCCTTGTAACACTGCTCCCACAGAGCTCCTGTTGTTTCTTCCCATAGCTGCTTCTCTTCTCTGTCTCTACTTCTGGCATGGCCCAGGAGCTGGGCCCAGCCGGAGCCACAGCTCCCTGTCAGCCCTCCTGGCTGAACTCTCCCTCTGAAATCTCTAACCCTGCCTCAGCCCCAGGTTTATACAGGGGAAGTTCTTCCCCTCCCAGGACTGGGCAGGAGGTGTGGCATGCACAGGATCCCTGACCAAGAGACCTCCCACCTGCTCTCAGACATAACATTGCTTGTTACTGTGGAAACCAGACCCCTGGGGTGCCACACATGCGTGCATCCCTTTCTATGGCAGGAATAATTTCTGCAAATTTACTTTTGTACCGGGGATCTAACAGTGTGGCAACCCAGTAGTCAGGATTATTTCTAATTCTCACAATTCGAGGGTCATGTTGCAGTTAGTGCAGCAAGAAGGCACTCATGTGTGTTGCGCATCCAGGAGCACCAAGTCCCTGTTGTGTTGGTGGCGAGGTAACAATCATGCTTCCTTCCTCTGTCCTCTCCCCCCAACCTCGCACAACAGAAATGTGATCAAGGTCTCCCTCATCTGATGAGTCTTCCATCAGTTCGTCCTCCAGTTCTTCCTGGGCTCCTGCACCTTCCTCACTAGTTTGGCTGCTACCATGCGCCCTGGTAAAACCATCTCCCCCATCCTCACATGCCTGCCGCCTTGGTGCTGCAGACCGTCTGGACCTTGCAGATGTTAGCCCTTCCGCATACAACTCCTCCTCCTCTACTTCCTCCACCTCCTCTTGTGCCACCACCTGACTCCGAATTCTGTTTAACATGTGCTTCAGCATGTAAATCACCGGAATAGTCATGCTGATAATGGCATCGTCAGCACTAAACATCTTCGTCGCCATTTCAAAACTGTGCAGAAGGGTGCATAGGTCCCTGATCTGAGACCACTCCTCCAGCGTGATTTGCCCCACCTCTGGATCTCGTTGGCCCAGGCTATACGTCAGAACGTATTGCACCAGGGCTTGTCGGTGCTGCCACAGTCGCTGCAACATGTGCAGAGTTGAATTCCACCGGGTAGGCACATCGCATTTTAGCCGGTGAAGTGGCAGGCCCAACGACTTCTGTAGAGATGTAAGTCGCTGAGCTGCGGGATGCGAACGGCGGAAGTGAGCACACAGCGACCGTGCCCTCTGCAGAAGGCCATCTAGTCTGGGATAGTGGGCTAAAAATTGCTGGACAACCAGGTTCAACACGTGAGCCATACAAGGCACGTGTGTGACATTGCCCCGGCGAAGGGCCACACCCAGGTTTGCAGCATTGTCGCACACGGCCTTCCCTGGTTTCAGGTCCAGTGGAGACAACCATTCATGAAATTGGTTCTCCAGAGCTGACCACAACTCCTCAGCTGTGTGACTCACATTTCCCAGACATTTGAAAGTAAAAACCGCCTGATGACATTGAGCCCTACTGCCAGCATAGTAAGGAGGTGTGCAGGATCCCTTCTGCGCAGTTAGAAAGCTTGTGGCATGACCAGACAGGCTTTGGGTGCAGGTGGAGGACCGAGAGGAGGTTGAGGAGGCAGAAGCAGTGGAGGAACTTTGACATAAAGAGGATTGACGCACAACTCGTGGGGACGGCAAGACTTGGACAGCAGCCCCTTGTCCTGCTGTCACCATAGCTACCCAGTGCCCAGTCAGTGACATGTAACGCCCCTGTCCATGCCTACTCGTCCAAGTGTCTGTGGTGAAATGCACCCTGTCACACACAGAGTTTCTCAAAGAAGCGGTGATGTTGCGTGCGACATGCTGGTGGAGCGCAGGCACACCTTTCTTTGAGAAGTAGTGCCGACTGGGCATCTGGTACTGGGGCACTGCGACGGACATAAGGTCTCGAAAATCCTCTGTGTCCACCAGGCGGAAAGGCAGCATTTCTGTAGCCAAGAGCTTGCAGATGGTGAAATTCAACCTCTTAGCTTTCTCATGGCTAGGAGGAAATGGTCTTTTACTTGTCCACATCTGAGGGACCGAGGGCTGGCTATTGTGCTTAGACGGGGTTGATAAGGGTGTCCCCGGCAAACTGCCGGTCTGGAGGAAGATGCAGGCGGACATGTTAGGTTGCCTTGATCCAAAGGTGGTGCTATCGATGTCGGACAGCGCTCAACACCAGCTGGTGTTACCACCTCCAAAGAAAATGATGACCTGCCAATCACGCTGGCTGTTGCGGGTAAAGAGGTGGCAGGTCTGCGCCCCAAAACAGGTGTGACTGCTCTCCCCCCAGTCACAGAGGATGAAGAGGCCGCGGATGCACAAGATATGGCAGACGGTGGTTGGCCCGGCCGGCTAGGCCGCATTGTAGCACACTGAGCTTCCCACTGCAACTTATGCTTCATGTCCATGTGCCGGTTCATGCATGAAGTACTCAAACTATGTATTTTTTGGCCTCTACTTAGCTTTTGCTGACAAATGTTACAGATAACACGAGTTGGGTCATCTTTATCGATCTGAAAAAATGCCCAGGCTATGCAAGGCTTAGCACCCATGCGACCTGAAGAGCCACCACGACTTGTGGTGAGAGGCAGAGTTGTGTTTGAGGATGCAGTTGTTGACGTGCTTCCAGTACTACGTCTCTGTCCAGGAAGGCGCAACCTGACCTCGTCGTCACTAGCATCTTCCTCCACCTCCTCTGCTGACCTCATCTCTTGGCTGACTGTGGGTTGACAGTAAGTGGGATCTCCAACCTCATCATCATCACCCTGTGCGTTATCACACCCGTCGTCCTCAGAGCCAACCTGTTCCTGCCCTGACAAAAAACTAAAGTTGTCGCTCCAATCAGGTATTTGAGTCTCATCATCGTCTTCCTCATTGTCTCCACCAACAGGAGTTACAGTTTGGGAATGAGGGTCTACATTATGGTCAGAACCTTCTGCATCTGGTCCTGGATCCGACTCATAAAGATTCTGGGCATCAGTGCAGATCATTTCCTTGTCTGGATTCACAGAAGCACTGGAGTCGACCTCTGACTCCCAGGCTATAGTATGAGTAAACAGCTCTGCAGACTCAACCATCTGTTCTACCTCATACTCAGACGGGCAGCTGGAGATTTGGGAGCTGTGAGGAAGCAAGTGCGATTGGGGTGACACCTTTGAGGACTGGAGTATTTGTGATGTTGAAGTTGATGTGGAGGAGAGCCCACTTAAAGGAGCACTTGATATCCGTTGAAGCACCTGCTGTTTTTGTGCCTCATCTGGAATTTGTAGCGATTGGCGTGGCCGTAAGAAAGGGATCTTATCACATTGTCCGCTAAAAGAAGTAGACATTTTAGTTTGGCTGGAAGATGGTCTTTCTTCTGCAGATGTTACTGTTGCTTTAACACCTACCCCACGGACACAACCTTTTTTCCCCTTCCCAACACGCCTATTCCCCTTTCCACCAGCAGCAGGCCTTTTTCCACTCATTTTGGTGGTTAACTAATTCACAACTCTGGAGTTGTTTGCACAAAAAAACAATGGATGGGAACCGAGCAGAGCTGAGTGGCCAAACTGTGGTATTAGGCCAAAACTATTGGCTGGGTTAGATGCAGAAAAAAATTATATTCAATTTGCAACCTGATGGAGGTCAGTATAGATGGACTAATAGAACAAGTCCCACACACAGCTAGAAGCCCAAATATTTTTTCAGAGGTAGATGCAGAAAAAAATTGTATTCAGTTTGCAACCTGATGGAGGTCAGTATAGATGGACTAATAGAACAAGTCCTACACACAGCTAGAAGCCCAAATATTTTTTCAGAGGTAGATGCAGAAAAAAAATATATTCAGTTTGCAACCTGATGGAGGTCAGTATAGATGGACTAATAGAGAAAGTCCCACACACTGCTAGAAGGCCAAATATTTTTTCAGAGCTAGATGCAGACAAAAAATTATTTTTAATTTGCAACCTGATGGAGGTCAGTATAGATGGACTAATAGAGAAAGTCCCACACACTGCTAGAAGGCCAAATATTTTTTCAGAGCTAGATGCAGATAAAAATTATTTTTAATTTGCAACCTGATGGAGGTCAGTATAGATGGACTAATAGAGAAAGTCCCACACACTGCTAGAAGGCCAAATATTTTTTCAGAGCTAGATGCAGAAAAAAATTATATTCAGTTTGCAACCTGATGGAGGTCAGTATAGATGGACTAATAGAACAAGTCCCACACACAGCTAGAAGCCCAAATATTTTTTCAGAGGTAGATGCAGATAAAAATAATTTTTAATTTGCAACCTGATGGAGGTCAGTATAGATGGACTAATAGAGAAAGTCCCACACACTGCTAGAAGGCCAAATATTTTTTCAGAGCTAGATGCAGACAAAAAATTATTTTGAATTTGCAGCGTGATGGAGGTCAGTATAGATGGACTAATAGAGAAAGTCCCACACACTGCTAGAAGCCCAATATTTTTTCAGAGGTAGATGCAGAAAAAAAATATATTCAGTTTGCAACCTGATGGAGGTCAGTATAGATGGACTAATAGAGAAAGTCTCACACACTGCTAGAAGGCCAAATATTTTTTCAGAGCTCGATGCAGATAAAAATTATTTTTAATTTGCAACCTGATGGAGGTCAGTATAGATGGACTAATAGAGAAAGTCCCACACACTGCTAGAAGGCCAAATATTTTTTCAGAGCTAGATGCAGAAAAAAATTATATTCAGTTTGCAACCTGATGGAGGTCAGTATAGATGTGTGTCACCCTGGCCTGGATGCCACAAAATGTATTAAAGCTGTGTCTGAGAGCAAGGGGGAGGTCCTCTAGTCAGGGGAACATTAGCATGCGATTCCTCCTGTCTCAGGCCAGTAGGGGGAGCTGGCTGCTCCTATAAAAGCTGGTGCTGGGGACAGGGTTAGAGTGAACTTGATGGCCTGTCTCAGCATTGAGACTTGTCCCAGAGCAGAGCAGAGACAGACAGTTGCACTGCACCTAAGAGGAAGTGTGGCAGGAGGAGAGCCACAAGCCAGAGACAAGAGGCGAAGAGAGCCTGTCTTGGCAGATCACGGACTTAATTTACCAGACTTTGGTGTCTGAGGCTGGAAGGATTCCACATCCCCCAGCAGATAACCAGTCCGCAAGGGACTGTATATTCCTTGGCCTAAGAAGCCTGGAGGCCCTGCCACAACCGAAGGGACCAGTAAAGCCGTACAAGGCTGGGAGCAGAAAGGAACCCACGTCGCAGGCCATACAGGCGAGAATACACGGAAAGCTCGGAAACGTGGGCTGTTACCCTATAACGAGGAGATAGCCAGAAGGAGCGCAGAAAGCACGGTAGGCCTACACCCTCACCCTGACCAGGGCCAATTTCCCCGTTGCTCTCAGACATCCAGGTCCCCTCCTAGCTGGGACTGTTTATGGGTCAGTTTACCTGTTTCAGTAAAGACCCTGGACTGCAACTTGTTGTCTGTGTGCTCCTTGCTCCTCCAGCACTATCAGCACCGGGACTCTCACTACCATCACTCCCACCATCCACTCCACTGCCCTGGGGCCGCACTCTTCCCGTGGGGAGTCACACCATCCCAGCTGCATATATCATCAGCCCCAGCGGTCTGCCCTGCAGCGGCGGTTCCTGATGACCGCAAATCCACGGGTGGCGTAGTCGTACAAAACCAACAGCACATAACAGACTACCACTGGCCTGACCACCCTGAGCCACGGAACCGGGTTGCCACTACTACTCCCATCTTTCCCCTATGACCCGGATCCGAGTGCCCCACGGCCCAGGGGGCGAGTCAGCTTTGGCGTAGTCGGCAGGATTGCAACCAACCCGCCACAAACGGGTATTGCGTGCATAGAAAAGACCTTGCACTTACCTGAAAAGAGGTTTCCCGCCGTCCGGAGTCGTTTCCCGCCATCCGGAGCCGATTCCCGCCATCAGACGCCATCTTGGACCTTTTCCCGCCGTCTTCTGCCGTCTTCCCGCCATCCGCAGCTGTTTCCCGCCATCGGACGCCATCTTCAGGACGCCGCGCGGGAAGAAGAGGGGCGTGGACGTCAAAACCGCGCGAGATCCGAAGCTCCGCCCCACGCACTGACGCTGCGCAAGGTCCTGGAAGGGAGAGAGAGCGACGCTGACGTCATCAGGACGCGACGCCAGGTCCTCGTCCATAGCAGCAGCAGCGGAGCCGCGGCCTACAGAAGAGGATCATCGGAAGGTAGGCCACGCTTAACTAGGGGGGAGGAAGATGTCGGACACAGAGGCGCCCACTACCACCAACGCAGCTGCAGCAGCGGTGATGCCCTTTTCCCTGCCCTACATCCCTGGAGCGGCCTGGCTGCCCAAGTACTCAGGGGAGCCCCATGCCCTAACTGACTTTAAGGAAAGGCTGTACAGTTTGTTCCAGGTTTACCCCCTGACAGAGGAACAGAAGGTCAGCATATTGACAGGGCAGTTAACTGGCGCAGCCCAGAGGGAGGTAAAATCATGGCCCGCTGAGGAGAAAAGGACTGTAAAGGGTATTCTAGCCCGGCTGCGGGGTACCTTTGACACACGTACCTCCGCTGAGATTAAAATGAGGTTCTATGGATGTAAGCAGCGGGCACAGGACAGCATCAGAGACTATGCCCTAAATCTGCAGGAAGCCTTGAGGGCTATTCAACAAACTGACCCTGGCAGTGTGCAGGAAACGGATAAGCTGCTAACAGAACAATTCATAGAAGGTCTGCTGTCTAGCGCCCACAGGGCCCAACTGCGCCTCATGTTCTTTCAGAACCCCGACCTGACCTTTGCCCAATTTAAGGACAGGGCCATAAGGGTGCTCCGTGAATCTGCAACCAGTGGCGCTATAAACCCCCGGCGCCCTGCTCTCACCAACCACCAGGAGGCGGCGCCCTCCTCTATGGATCCCGTGGGGGCTGATGCACAGGCCCTGAACCAAGCCCCGTCGAAAGACCTGCACCACCAAGTCCGGGAGCTGACCAGGAGCGTCGCAGCGCTGACCAGGACCGTCCAGGCGTTGCAAGTGGACCCGTCAAGACCCATCGAGCTGGCGTCAAGTCCGGAGGATGTCCCGTGGCGTCGACAGAGGAGGATCCCGTCATTCCGAGGGAGGCCCACAGACCGCTACGCAGAGGATGGACAGCCCATTTGCCGTCGATGCAACCAGCCCAGACACATTTCCAAGTACTGTAATTTAAACGGGTCCAACCCCCAGGCATAAGATCACCAGGCCCTTACAATTGGCGTAATAAGTACATTGGGGGGCGCCCGGTTTTACCCGTGGTGCTGGACGGTATCCCCATGAGCGCCTTGCTGGATACTGGGTCACAAGTAACCACTATCCCTTATGTACTTTTTAAGCAGTATTGGACTGATGCTGATATCACACGGTATCCAGACAGTAACTTGAGCATCATCGCCAGTAATGGCATACCCGTGCCGCAGATGGGGTTCAAGGAGATGACCATTAAAATTGGTAAAGTTGAGCTACCGGCACAGGGAGTAATTATTGTGGACATTGACCGTCGTGAAAGTCACCCTAAAATAACTGTGGGTACTAACGTGATTGAAAATTGTCTTTCAGAGGTAATTGTAATCTTACAACAGGTGGCAGTGAATGCTAGCTCCAGCTAACAGAGAGTCCTCAACAAGGAGATAAAAGCCCTGATGAGACGGCAGCAGGTAGAACTGTCTGGTGGTGAGATCGGTAGCGTAAAACTGAGTGACCCATTCCCCATTTCCATGCCTCCCAAAAGTGAAATGATGATCTGGTGTCGGACTGCAATCGGGTTGAGAGGTAGAGACTACCAAGACATGGTAGAACCCATGTACTCAGACAGCAGGCCCACCATTTTGACAGACCGGGGGGTGGTTGATGTCCGTCATGGGAGGGTGCCCGTCCGCATCCTCAACATTGGGGAGAGGGAGGTACACTTACCCAGGTACGCTACACTCGCCAAGCCGTTTGTGGTCGAACACAAAGCTATCAGGGCCGTGGAACCCTTGCCTCCATCTCCTCAGGCGGAGGGTAATGGCTCCCAGAAACAAAAGGAGGACTGGTGCCAGAAACTCCATGTGGGTGCTGACTCCACTCCCCTGCACCAAAAACAAGGAGTCTACCGGGTGGTACAGGAGTACGAGAGAGTCTTTAGTAAGCACCCGCTAGACTTCGGCAGAGTAAAGGGGATAGAACACCACATCCCCACAGGGAGCCACCCACCAATAAAAGAGAGACACAGGCCTGTACCCCCTGCACATTATCAGAACGCCAAGGGTATGCTGCGGGAAATGAAAGAAGCTGGGGTTATTAGAGATAGCTGTAGCCCCTGGGCAGCCCCCTTGGTTCTGGTGAAAAAGAAAGACGGCACCATGAGAATGTGTGTGGACTATAGACAAATCAACCGTATCACCCACAAAGACGCATATCCGCTGCCTAGAATAGAGGAGTCTTTAGCCGCACTAAAATCAGCTAACTTCTTTTCTACTTTGGACCTTACTAGCGGGTACTGGCAGGTTCCTGTGGCAGAGGCTGACAAGGAGAAGACCGCCTTCACCACCCCGATGGGACTGAGTGAGTTCAACTGTATGCCTTTCGGGCTCTGCAACGCACCAGGGACCTTCCAGAGGCTGATGGAATGCTATCTAGGGCACCGAAACTTCGAGACGGTCCTCCTCTACCTGGACGACGTGATCGTCTATTCAAAGACCTACGAGGACCATCTAAAGCACCTGGCCGAGGTGTTCGAAGCCCTGGCAGGCTACGGCCTGAAGGTGAAACCATCGAAGTGTCACCTGCTGAAACCAAAGGTCCAGTACCTAGGGCACGTGGTAAGCGCGGAAGGAGTGGCCCCCGACCCTGACAAGGTCACGGCAATCAAGAGCTGGTCAAGCCCCTCGAACATCAAAGAGGTGAGACAGTTTCTCGGATTGGTAGGCTACTACCGAAGGTTCATCCCCGGGTTCACTAAGATGGCAGCTCCTATGCAGGACCTTCTAATCGGGCAGTCTAAGTCCAGGAGCCAAAAGCCACCCTTCAAGTGGGATAAACCGGAAGAGGAGTCCTTCCGCCAGCTAAAGATGGCCCTCACAGGGGACGATATTCTGGCCTACCCTGATTATGGCCAGCCTTTCATTCTCCACACAGATGCCAGTAATGTGGGACTGGGAGCCGTACTGTCCCAAAACCAACAGGGCAGAGAAAGGGTGATCGCGTACGCCAGCCGGAAGCTGAGACCCACCGAGAGGGACCCGGAGAATTACAGCTCCTTCAAGCTAGAATTCTTGGCGGTGGTGTGGACCGTGACGGAACGCTTCAAGCATTACCTGGCCTCCGCAAAGTTCACCGTGTACACGGACAACAACCCGTTGACACACCTGGACAATGCAAGACTGGGTGCCCTGGAACAGTGGTGGATGGCCCGTCTCTCCAACTATGACTTCGTGATCAAGTACCGGGCAGGCAAAACCAATGCCAACGCGGACGCCCTATCAAGAATGCCTCACTTACCTGAGGGTGACGAAGACCCAGAAGAGCTGGAGGAGGTAGAACTCCCCGTGTTTCACCGGTATGGAGCCGCTCAACACTCTCACCGCGTGAAGGAGGAGGATCTAACAACTGTGATGATCAATCCCCTACCTCACCACAGCTGGGCCGAGACCCAAGATAGTGACCCTGTAGTCCGCCTGGTGAAAGATCTGCTGACCCGGGAAGACACCCGCCTAGATCCAGATGACCCAGAGGAAGCCAAGCAGCTATGGAAGGAGAAGAGCAAGCTGTTCCTCTACGAAGGCAAGTTGTGCAGAAGGATTGTTAACCACCGGACGCACGAGCTGACCTGGCAAGTCGTGGTCCCAAGGCGGGATGCAGCTATGGTCCTGGGGGCTTACCATGACAGAGCGGGACACTTCGGTTGGAAGAAACTGGAGTTCCTGCTAAGAGGAAGGTTCTTTTGGGTCGGCATGAGAGGAGCTGTAGAAAAGTGGTGCAGAGACTGTGGCCCTTGTCACCTAAGGAGGAAGGACCGCACCAGCCAGAAGACACCCTTGAGGCCCATCGTCACCACGCAGCCTCTTGAGCTGGTAGCTCTAGACCACGTCAAGTTGGCTCAAAGCCGGTCAGGGTACATCTACGCCCTGACAATCGTGGACCACTATTCCCGTTTTCTCGTGGTGGTCCCGGTAAAAGACTTGACAGCCCAAACAGCGGCCAGAGCCTTCCAGCAATATTTCTGCCGTCCACACGGGTATCCGGAACAGGTCCTGACAGACCAGGGTCCAGCGTTCGAGGCTGAAATCTTCCAGGAGTTCTGCAACCTCTATGGCTGTAAGAAGATTCGTACAACGCCTTACCACCCCCAAACCAACGGGATGTGTGAGAAGATGAACAACATAGTCATTGATCTCCTAAAGACGTTGCCCCTGGAGGAACGCAGCCTGTGGCCAGAAAAACTGCCGGACCTGATAGACCTATACAACAATATCCCGGTGAATGCTACATACTGCACCCCGGCTTACCTGATGCGAGCTAGACCAGGTAAGCTGCCCGTAGACCTGGAGATGGGAGTCCTAATACCTGAGGACACCTCCCCGGATGTGGACTGGGATACGGAAAGGCAACTGCAGTATAAGAAGGTACAGGAGAGTGTGGAGAAGAGCCTGGCCCAGGTGAGAGAGAGGCAAGAAAAACTCTTCAATCAACACGCCCCTGCTGGTCCCCTAGAACCTGCTGAGCAAGTCCCAAAGCGAAAAAGAAGGCTACATAAGTTGGACGACCAGTGGGAAAGGGAACCCTACACCGTACTGCAGTCAGACCACGACAACCCAAAGGTGTGCGTAATCACCAAGGATGGAGGAGAAACCACTAGTGTTGTCTCCAGAGACCACCTCAAAAGATGCCCCGAGCAACTCCGTAGTGCAGAAGAAGATCAGAGTGACCATGAACCCGCAGAGGACAAGGAAGAAATGATCAGCACCGTTCTCGGAGAGTTCCCTCAGTCCTGGACTCGCATAAATGATGCCATAGTGGTACCTGTCCTGCATTTCCTGCAACCGGCACAGCAACAACCAACACCAGAGCCAGAAGGTGAAGAGGAGCAAGCGGTTCAAGAGGCAGAAGAGCCTGTACCAGCAGCCCAGGAGAGTCAACCCTCTGCTGACAGTGAGCCTGCCATGCCTGCGGTAAGCCAAAGGACCCGCAGACAGCTGCCTGCCCTACCTGTACACCCAGCTGGTAGCTGTACCCCTAACGCTAGTGGGGAAAGCCAGGTTGGTCCACCACCAGACAGTGGGCTACGTAGATCAACCAGGAGCACAAAGGAGCAGATACCCGCTCGCTGGAGAATATAGAGCGCGCTAAGATTGTAAATAACCCTGTTGCCAAATGTTGAATTGTTTGCCAAGTTACATGCCTGTTTGGTAATTCTGTGTTTCAGTTTCTTGCAGTTACCGTAAGGACTCACAGGTTATAGACTTTTTATAACCGGGGCCTGGTATGGACTGCGTTCGGAGCCTAACCCAGGAATGAACTAAGACTGTGAAGGACTTGGGGTAGGACAGACCCCCTCCTGGTTAAGGCTCCCCGTTGTGTTGGTGATATGGACACCCGGTCACAGGCCACACTGTGACCTTAAGAACTCAATCTGTGCGTCGTCTGTCTATTAATGTTTTATGGTTATGCATATTGTCTCTGTTTATTGTTTAGTCCCGGAGTACTAAATTTCACTAGGGGGGAATGTGTCACCCTGGCCTGGATGCCACAAAATGTATTAAAGCTGTGTCTGAGAGCAAGAGGGAGGTTCTCTAGTCAGGGGAACATTAGCATGCAATGCCTCCTGTCTCAGGCCAGTAGGGGGAGCTGACTGCCCCTATAAAAGCTGGTGCTGGGGACAGGGTTAGAGTGAACTTGATGGCCTGTCTCAGCATTGAGACTTGTCCCAGAGCAGAGCAGGGACAGACAGTTGCACTGCACCTAAGAGAAAGTGTGGCAGGAGGAGAGCCACAAGCCAGAGACAAGAGGCGAAGAGAGCCTGTCTTGGCAGATCACGGACTTAATTTACCAGACTTTGGTATCTGAGGCTGGAAGGATTCCACATCCCCCAGCAGATAACCAGTCCGCAAGGGACTGTATATTCCTTGGCCTAAGAAGCCTGGAGGCCCTGCCACAACCGAAGGGACCAGTAAAGCCGTACAAGGCTGGGAGCAGAAAGGAACCCACGTCGCAGGCCATACAGGCGAGAATACACGGAAAGCTCGGAAACGTGGGCTGTTACCCTATAACGAGGAGATAGCCAGAAGGAGCGCAGAAAGCACGGTAGGCCTACACCCTCACCCTGACCAGAGCCAATTTCCCCGTTGCTCTCAGACATCCAGGTCCCCTCCTAGCTGGGACTGTTTATGGGTCAGTTTACCTGTTTCAGTAAAGACCCTGGACTGCAACTTGTTGTCTGTGTGCTCCTTGCTCCTCCAGCACTATCAGCACCGGGACTCTCACTACCATCACTCCCACCATCTACTACACTACCCTGGGGCCGCACTCTTCCCGTGGGGAGTCACACCATCCCAGCTGCATATATCATCAGCCCCAGCGGTCTGCCCTGCAGCGGCGGTTCCTGATGACCGCAAATCCACGGGTGGCGTAGTCGTACAAAACCAACAGCACATAACAGACTACCACTGGCCTGACCACCCTGAGCCACGGAACCGGGTTGCCACTACTACTCCCATCGTTCCCCTATGGCCCGGATCCGAGTGCCCCACGGCCCAGGGGGCGAGTCAGAAGGACTAATAGAACAAGTCCCACACACTGCTAGAAGCCCAAATATTTTTTCAGAGCTAGATGCAGAAAAAAATTATATTCAATTTGCAACCTGATGGAGGTCAGTATAGATGGACTAATAGAATGATGCTATGCCCAAAAGATTTTACTTCACTAGGTGCAGTAAAAAAATTGGTATTCTATACACAGGTGGTATATCTTGCAACACAGATAGGCTACTACACTGACTAACACACTCTGCAATAGGCCAAAAAGGATTAGCTTTGCTAGATTCAGCCAAATGCTGTGAAAAAAACTTGCACAGCACTGGCACAGACCTGCCTGGCAAAAACTGATAGGAACTGATGTAACCTAGTCCTGAAAAGGACTGCAATTACAATTAGTCTTTACTCCCACAATCTATCTATTTAAGAGCACAGACCTGCCTGATAAAAGTCGTAGGAAATGCTGTAACCTAGTCCTTAAAAGGACTGCAATCACAACTATTCCCTACTCCCAAGCTATCTGTAGATTTGTGCGAAAATTGGCTTGAAATTAACAAGGTATAGCGCACACAGCAACAGCGGTGCCGTCTAACACGCAGCTGCAGCAGTGAGAAAATGGTGGCGACAGGGAAAATGGCTTGGTCTTATAGGGCAAGGACATGTGACATACACTGCCAATGACACATGCCCTTGCTTGTGTGAAAAAAAGCACTTCGCTCCGTGTGTGCGCTGCTGATAGGCTGACAGATTGCACCTCCCCACTGTAAATGCGGGAAAGAGAAAAAAAAAATGGAGATCTTCATTGTTCCTGCAGAGATCCATCCCCTGCCCCTCCCCCCACCCCGCTGTACACTCAAACTGCGTATTAACATTAATTTTCAGCATTACTGAGAAAAAATCCAGTTATGATTTTGGTGCACGAACAGTTATCGAACATAACCTCGAACAGCCGAATTTTTCTCAAATCGTTCGTGTTCGCCGAACGGCTCGAACACCGCCCAAAACAGCTCGAATTTGAGATTGGCGAACAGTTCGAGTCGAACAACGCTCATCTCTAGTTATGGGCATGCTATGACTCCTATGGACGAGTGTTGTGGGCATGGTCTGTGTTTTATGTGGAGATCACTGTTAAGAAAATGGAAGAAGGTGAGCTGTGGACATTCAATATATTTGATAAATATTTTTATTTTAAATGTACCAGTCTTTTCACACAAAACCTAGGGAAAAGCATGCTGTTGCTGCCCTTATACCACCGTAAAAACTTTTTTTGTGTGCCTACAAGTCTAACATGGTCCAGAAACTGTCCTCATTTTACATATGTTTTCCAGTGAGCAGTTCCTCTTCATCAGCATTCTACCAGCACTATAGGCACAAGTACTTCCTTAACTTTTTCTTACTAGCATGCTTCTGCAACTGTCTAATGTCTAGCCTTCACCAAATTGAAAGACTGAGATTGCTCCGGACTCGAGACTTATTTCTGTAAATGTGACGATATAGCTTCTAATCTTAATTAGCCAGACGTTAGGCCAAGAGAAATGCACTATTATGTTTATGTTGACTTTTTAATTTATGTGTTTTTCTTTGGTTGCTCAACACAGACTATTGTTCGTCTAAACCTGAATGCTGGTCACTTGAGGTGATATTGGTAATTGATGAATGGCTGCTTTTCACATCTTATATCAGCTCTTGCAATGTATCTTCTGCCAGTTTTGCAAAACAGGGACTTTGAACAGTGATGTTTGATAATATGCTAATTGTGCTAGGCCAGCTGGTTGTTGATTTAAAGAGCAGGGGGATATTGTAATGCACGCGCCCGGACTGACTGGTGTGTGCGTGATTAGTGATTCCACTGTGCCATGAACCGGAGAGTGCCTGGAGGGGCGTAACTAAGTATCTGCCCGATCCGACCAAGGTCGCACGACGGCATATACGACGCCAGTGCACCAGGGAGGAACCGAGTAGAGGGACCAGGTGCCACTCCAGGTCAGACCCCGGACACTTCTGTTGACCTACACCGGGGAATACAGGAACAGGCAGGCTAGAGCGCAGGCTGAGTAGGGTCCAGTACAGACTGGGAGACGGGTTCAGAGCCGCAGATGCGGTAATCAAGCAGAGCAAAGCGAAACCGTAGACGCGGTAGACAAGGCTGAGCAGAGCGAAGCCGCAGACGCGGTAGACAAGGCTGAGCAGAGCGAAACCGCAGACGCGGTAAACAAGGCTGAGCAGAGCGAAACCGCAGATGCGGTAAACAAGGCTGAGCAGAGCGAAACCGCAGACGCGGTGGACAAGGCTGAGCAGAGCGAAACCGCAGACGCGGTAGACAAGGCTGAGCAGAGCGAAACCGCAGACGTGGTAGACAAGGCTGAGCAGAGCGAAACCGCAAGTGCGGTGGACAAGGCTGAGCGGGCAGGAACCGCCGAAGCGGTAAGTAAGACAGGACAGAGATAAATCGCCGAAGCGGTAAACAAAGACAAAGCAAAGGGGACAGGGCTCTGTTCACATGGAACAGACTGGAAAAGAAAGGCAGAACCAGATAGACACAAGGTACTTGCAAAGAAGTAGCGAAAGGACTCCAACTCACAAACGGAAGTACAATGACAACGAGTAGAAGTTAGGTGCAGGTTCAGACTCTACAGAAAAAGGGAGCAAACGGACATAAAGACAAAACAGATAAGAAGCTAGGAGACAGTTCAGACAAGAACAGTTACTGCAACAAAATGCAGGAACGAGCCTAGGTAAAGCCAAGTGCTGGTTCAGACACTGCAGAAAAAGGGAGCAAATGGACATAAAGACAAAACAGGTAAGAAGCTAGGAGACAGTTCAGACAAGAACAGTTACTGCAACAAAAATGCAAGAACGAGCCTAGGTAAAGCCAAGTGCTGGTTCAGACACTGTAGAAAAAGGGAGCAAACGGACATAAAGACAAAACAGGTAAGAAACTAGAAGACAGTTCAGGCAAGAACAGTTACTGAAGCAAGATACAGGAGCGAGTCTGGGTATGCGGCCCCCAGAAGGCGGGACGAACAGGCTAAGAGCGTGTTCACACGGGCCTGGAATTACAGCCTCCAGGAAAGGCAGAAAGACAGCTGGCTAGAGTGCACAGACAGGACACAGTTCAGATACGGGAACTGATACCGCAAGGCAGGAAACATAGACAGGACCTGGCACATCAGTGACTAGAAGCGAACTGACAGAACAAGATTCTCAGGAAAGGATTCCAAGGAGGAGCTGGTTTAAATACCAGGAGACAAACAGCAATAGGCTGAGGACGCATTAGGGGTGTATCTGCAGCAGCTACAAGAAACAGGAAGTTTGGCGGGCGTCGCCCTAAGCAGCCAGAGCAGAGCAAAGCAGACAGTATGGAAAGAAACCAGAGTGGCAGTCTGGACTGGAGATCAAGTGCGCGCTCTTGCACAGTGGGAGATGGACGACTATGCAAGGACGCTGCCAGGTATGTTACAGATATCAACTATGCAAATTGATGGAATGCTCAAACAATGAGACCTGAGCCGTGCACCTTTAACCCTAACCTGTGAATGATGACCTTAGCCACATTTGTAAATATAAAAAGGGTTTTCTATCCTGCTGCAAGGAGAATCAAAAAATCAGAGAAACTCTTCAGGACAGTAGTTTGCTAGCATGGCTCCATCCAGAGAGACACAGATTTGGATTCTACAGGATTCCAGTCTAAGGGTACACGGCTCTGGCTGGAAGGATACAGATCTGCTCCATTGACCATCAGAGAACCCATAGATACATTTGAGGAAACCAGATTGGGACAATGAGGTCACCTGTCCCCATGGATATGTTGTTTGGGGTTGCCAGGTTGGGACCATCTGGTCATCTGGAACCCATGGAGACACTCTGAGAAAGCCAGTCACCTGGAACCCATGGAGTTGTTCGGAGAGGCCAGGGTGGGACCCTCGGGTCTCCTGGCCTTGTACCTCGATGGACTGTCAGCTTCCTAAGCCTGCCACTGCCTCCTCTCTGTGGGTGCCTGCCAAAAGCGGGGGTGCCACTGGTTGAGGTAGTTGGCCCTGGAAGTCCTAAAGTCACAGCTGATCTATTCCCGCGGGCCAGTGGAAGGGTGAGACTGTGTAATTTTGCACCACCTTGTGGATTTGCTGGGACTGTTCTATGTGTTTATTGTCCGTTTGGTGGTTCAATAAATTATTGCCACACTGTTTTACCCTCACCCTGTGTTGTCTGAGTAGTATTATGGCCACGGAAGATCCCGGGTCTTCACAGTAAACAATAAGTATCTTAAAATGCGTAAAATGCCACTTTTCCAATAAAATTTACAAACATGGATTACAGGAATAATGATCATGAACATACAACTAACAATGATGTAAAACAAATAGATCCTAATATACTGTTAGAAATCTGAAGATTTTACAAATGATATCCCATTCACCGTACTAACTATAATCACATATAATAATAGAAAAACAAATAGATGCCTAAATTGCCAGACCAACATATTAGATTCCCTGCTCCCCTTCTTAATTTGTAAGCACTTTCCTTACTGTGATGATTGCACTTGTACAGCCTAATAATCCCAACAAGTCGTTTTTCATTTTTATGGGGACACATTGCTGCGAAAAGACGGAGAATAATTTTCATATTAATTAAGCAATAAAAATCCCTGCCCAAAAAGAACAATATTTCATGTAAATGCATACGCCTTGTGTGTCTTGCCGGTTTTTGAACATTTTATAAATTAGAAAGTAACACTTTTTAATATGTCAAGGGTAATTTACAACGAGCCATCATTCTTGCGATTAGCAGAGGTTTTCTGAAGGTGTTCAAGAACGCTTCAATTATCTACTTACAAGACTAGATTTATATTATTGTAGTTTTACTAAATATTATCAACCAGCTCAAAATTGAAAGGTTTGTGGCTGGTTACTCACTGCCCGAGAATGTCCTCTTCTGAATTTCTTAAGCCTGGTCTGTTGCATCTACATGGCAGGTTGTCTGGTTCTGTTTCCACTTTGACCTCTTGTTTCGACATGTTGCCCTTTGGTACTATCTTCTGTTGCCTGGTTTGATATTAATCTTTCTTTTTTCACCAGCTCTGTAATTTATAGGTGGCGCTAGAGAGTATATTTCTATTTCTTGAGTCAGCTACAGTAGCTTACAAAAGTATTCACAACCCCCCCTCCTCCCTTGGCATTATTCTTGCTTTGCTGCCTCACAAACTGGACTTTCACAGGTTTTTTTGAGGGTTTGCATCAGTTCATGTAAAGAGCATGCCTACAACTTTGAACATTTGGTTTTCTTTTTATTGTGAAGCAAATAGGACAAAATAACTGAAAACTTTAGTGTGCATAACTATTCACCTCTCTAAAATCATTACTTTTTAGAGCCTCATTTTGCGGCTATTACAGCTGCAAGTTGCTTTGGATAAGTCTCTATGAGCTTTCCACATTTTGCCCCTGAGATTTTGCCCATTCCTCAAGGCAAACCTGCTTCAGCTCCTTCACTTTAGATGGTTTCCTTTGGTGAACAGCAATCTTCAAGTCTGGCCACAGGTTATCAATTGGATTAAGGTCTGGGCTTTGACTAGGCCACTCCAGAACATTTACATGTTTCCCCTTAAACCACTCGAGTGTTGGTTTAGCAGTATGCTTTGGGTCATTGTCTTGTTGAAAGGTGAACCTCCATTCCAGTCTCAAATCATTGATAGACTGAAACAGGTTTTGCTCAAGAATATCCCTGTTTTTCGCACCATCCATCTTCCTCTCTACTCTGACCATTTTCCCTGGCCCAGTCCACATCCTTTCCCCTCCATAAATCTCTGGTCTACTCTACTTAAAACTCCCGACAAGTCATCTCCAATGCTCACAAGAACTCCTTCTTCAGTCTTCTCGTGTCTACTTCTTAGATCATCACATTCAGGATTTTTTCATGAACCTCCTCCATACTCTGAAACTCGCTTCCCCCAACAAATTATACTCTCCCCCCATCGAAACCTTCATGAACAACCTGAAAACTCCCTTCTTCAAGCAAGCATACAACTTGTAGTAGCCTTGCTTCCACCACACTGCTATATGGAAAGCTTCTAACCAAATCTACTGTCTTCTCCCCTCCTAGATTATAAACCCTTTTGACCAGGGTTGTTGCTCTTTTTGCACCTAGATTGTACTTGTTTCATTTATTTCCAGTTTTTATTGTTTTTTTTTCTTATGTCCAATACCCTTGAATTAAAAGAATGATTAATTACTTTATTTTTTATAATTTATTTGAAATAAATACGAACGTTTCAGTAGAATGTAAAGAAAAGTTTTGAGCATAAATGTTATAATTAATTCTCATTTTCTCATTCTTTTGATGGAATGGAACAATAGTCGACAATTATTCTTGTAAATTGCTTACATTTGATAGCTTCAAGGTACTTGGAGCATGGGTTACCTGGCAGCCATGATAATAGAGTACAAATACACTTCTTCCTCTTGGTATTTTGCCGTCATTTTATGATAAAAAAGAAGTTTAACTTTATCTTTGAACTTGTGTATTGAGCCCAAAAAAAGCTTACAGAACTAAGTGCTTCCTGCTTTATCACTTTGTTTACCAAGAATATCTATTTTTCTCAATATAGAGCTGATTAATGTAGCTCTGCATTGAGAGCTTTATTTTGTCTGACAACCGCGATTAATTGAATGATTAAAACGGTTACAAATGATTTGCGGACTCGAACGGCACTTTGTTTAGCCAATATTCCCATATCGTTCTTGGCTAATTTGCATACAGCTAAATTACCAGGGAATGTGAAAAGTCAAATTATATAAGGAACAGATTTGAAGTACTTTACAATGGTAAACCAAAAATCAAAGAAATAAGCTGGAGCATAAGTTGGTATAAGTGCAATGTGAAAGATCATATTCATACTGTGTCCCCTTCATAGAAAAAACCCAAGAAAAAAACAAAATGAGCATAAACCCTGTAGTAAGCAAATAAGTAAATAGTAATAGTACATGTAAATAACATGGGGGACTTAGTTACCACTATTTTGATCAAAAAAGCATAAAAGCTATCCCACCACGACAAGGTGTACCCATTGGGACGATCCTATCCTGTCTCTAGATTTAAAACCTCAATGTAGATAATGGCAAAGCAAGACAGCGGCCCGACTGTACATATAGTATTATTTATTTATTTATTTACTTACTTACTACAGGATATATGCTCATTTTGTTTTTTCTTGTCTTTTGTCTAAAGAAACTACAGTACAGACCAAAAGTTTGGACACACCTTCTCATTTAAAGATTTTTCTGTATTTTCATGACTTTGGAAATTGTACATTAACACATGTGGAATTATATACTTAACAAAAAGTGTGAAACAACTGAAAATATGTCTTATATTCTAGGTTCTTCAAAGTAGCCACCTTTTGCTTTGATGACTGCTTTGCACACTCTTGGCATTCTCTTGATGAGGTTCAAGAGGTAGTCACCGGAAATGGTTTTCACTTCACAGGTGTGCCCTGTCAGGTTTAATAAGTGGGATTTCTTGCCTTATAAATGGGGTTGGGACCATCAGTTGTGTTGTGCAGAAGTCAGGTGGATACACAGCTGATCTTCCTACTGAATAGACTGTTAGAATTTGTATTATGGCAAGAAAAAAGCAGCTAAGTAAAGAAAAACTAGTGGCCATCATTACTTTAAAAAATGAAGGTCAGTCAGTGCGAAAAATTGGGAAAACTTTGAAAGTGTCCCCAAGTGCAGTTGCAAAAACCATCAAGCGCTACAAAGAAACTGGCTCACATGAGGACCACCCCAGGAAAAGAAGACCAAGAGTCACCTCTGCTTCTGAGGATAAGTTTATCCGAGTCACCAGCCTCAGAAATCGCAGGTTAACAGCAGCTCAGATTACAGACCAGGTCAATGCCACACAGAGTTCTAGCAGCAGACACATCTCTTCAGCAACTGTTACGAGGAGACTTTGTGCAGCAGGCCTTCATGGTAAAATAGCTGCTAGGAAACCACTGCTAAGGACAGGCAACAAGCAGAAGAGACTTGTTTGGGCTAAAGAACACAAGGAATGGACATTAGACCAGTGGAAATCTGTGCTTTGGTCTGATGAGTCCAAATTTGAGATCATTGGTTACAACCACCGTGTCTTTGTGCGACATAGAAAAGGTGAACGGATGGACTCTACATGCCTGGTTCCCACCGTGAAGCATGGAGGAGGAGGTGTGATGGTGTGGGGGTGCTTTGCTGGTGACACTGTTGGGGATTTATTCAAAATTGAAGGCATACTGAACCAGCATGGCTACCACAGCATCTTGCAGCGGCATGCTATTCCATCCGGTTTGCGTTTAGATGGACCATCATTTATTTTTCAACAGGACAATGACCCCAAACACACCTCCAGGCTGTGTAAGGGCTATTTGACCAAGAAGGAGAGTGATGGGGTGCTACGCCAGATGACTTGGCCTCCACCGTCACCAGACCTGAACCCAATCGAGATGGTTTGGGGTGAGCTGGACCGCAGCGTGAAGGCAAAAGGGCCAACAAGTGCTAAGCATCTCTGGGAACTCCTTCAAGATTGTTGGAAGACAATTTCCGGTGACTACCTCTTGAAGCTCATCAAGAGAATGCCAAATGTGTGCAAAGCAGTCATCAAAGCAAAAGGTGGCTACTTTGAAGAACCTAGAATATAAGACATATTTTCAGTTGTTTCACACTTTTTTGTTAAGTATATAATTCCACATGTGTTAATTCATAGTTTTGATGCCTTCAGTGTGAATGTACAATTTTCATAGTCAAGAAAAATCTTTAAATGAGAAGGTGTGTCCAAACTTTTGGTCTGTACTGTATGTCCACATTTGACAATCCCTTTTTAGTGTTTAATGGTAAGGTAAGTTGATCATAGGGTATCCCGCTGCTGAAATCCCTGTAATCTATGGGGAAGTCCAGCAGCAAGTAATTCATTTTCCTGCAGCACCTCCTGAAAATAATGCAGCTTGAAAATAATGGGTTGTTCAACCTAGTACATGAATTTACTGAGTACATAGTCTTCAATTCACTGGTTGAGTATTTGGAATCAAACCTTATAAAAGACTACATCAGTAGCAATTTTCGTATTTGCTACCTATTCTCAAAACTATTGTAGTTTTCCTTCCTCATTGTCCAGGTCTATCAGGAAGCTCAAAAAGCACAGAGCCTAGTCTGTACATTTGCAAACGGCAAACCCCTATGGAGGCTCATGGTTAATGTCATCTTTTTTATATTCTTCACTATGGCCACTTCAGTCTAGTAACTGTTCTTCATTTCTTGACTCCGTCAAATGAATGGATAGCTGCCCAATTTAAAGGAGTTGTCCCCAGGGCCATATTTGTTATTAGTCTCTCAGGCACTAAAGGGCAGTCCTGCAGCTTAGAGCACGTATTGTGCGCATAGTAACCTACATATCCTATGAGCACCCTACTTTCTGTTGTGCAGTACATACTTGCCTTCACTTATAAGGCAAATATTGCGCATGCTTGCCCCTTGCAGTGAAAATCACAATAACGCTCATGCGTCTCACCCACTGTGCGCACGTAGAAATAATTACAAAGGTTAGCATGGACAATAATGGAGAGAGGTGACTTCCTTAACTGCCTCATATTTTACAATAGTTGTATTGACAAATATTGATTATTTTTGCCACATATTGCAATGGGCCTTGGTTGGGATCGTAGAAAAACTCCTTTAATCTCATTTTATAATTACACCGGTATGACCAAACTAGAGAGGCTTAGACTGACCACAAGTGCAAACTGTGCAAGTTTTTAGTGGCTCAGTGGTTAGCACTGTTGCTTTGCAGCGCTGAGGTCCTGGGTTCAAATCCGACTAAGGACTACATCTGCAAGTGTTTGTATTTTCTCTCCGTGTTTACGTGGGTTTCCTCCAGTTTCTCTGATTTCCTCCCACACTCCAAAGATGCGTATGCATATGGAATTTAGAATGTGAGCCCCATTGGGGACAGCGATGAAGATGTTTGTAAAACGGTGCAGAATATGATGGTGCTATATAAGCAGAGCATAATAATAGTCCTCTTCTTATCATATTGGCCTTCTTTCCTGTTTAGAAAAGCTCACTGATGGGCTCTATATTTATTTCGAACCCATACATAGTCCAATATTTGGTCAGACAGGATATACAGTAGACATGTACATCCTACAAGTACAGTCATGGCCAAAAGTATTGAGAATGAGACAAATAGTAATTTTTCCAAAGTTTTACTGCTTCATTTTTTGTAATGGCAATTTGCATATACTCCTGAATGTCAAAGAGTGATCAGCTTAACAGCAATTACTGTACTAGCAAAGTCAATATTTGCCCAGAAAATTAACTTTAACCCCCAAAACACATTTCAACATCATTGCAGTCCTGCCTTAAAAGGAGCAGCTAGCATCGTTTTAGTGATTGATCCATTAACACAGGTGTGGGTGTTGATGAGGACAGGGCTGGCGATCAATCAGTCATGATTAAGTAAGAATGACATCACTGGACACTTTAAAAGGAGGCTGGTTCTTGGTATCATTGTTTCTCTTCAGTTAACCATGGTTATCTCTAAAGAAACACGTGCAGCCATCATTGCACTGCACAAAAATGGCCTAACAGGGAAGAGTATCGCAGCTACAAAGATTGCACCTCAGTCAACAATCTATCGCATCATCAAGAACTTCAAGGAGAGAGCTTCCATTGTTGTCAAAAAGGCTCCAGGGCGCCCAAGAAAGACCAGCAAGCGCCAGGACCGTATCTTAAAACTGTTTCATCTGCGGGATCGGACTACCAGCAGTGCCGAGCTTGCTCAGGAATGGCAGCAGGCTGGTGTGAGTGCTTCTGCATGCACTGTGAGGCGGAGACTCTTTGAGCAAGGGCTGGTTTCAAGGAGGGCAGCAAAGAAGCCACTTCTCTCCAGAAAAAACATCAGGGACCGACTGATATTCTGCAAAAGGTACAGGGAGTGGACTGCTGAGGACTGGGGCAAAGTCATTTTCTCTGATGAATCCCCTTTTCGATTGT
Organism: Phyllobates terribilis; assembly: GCF_046119375.1. NCBI lineage: Eukaryota > Metazoa > Chordata > Amphibia > Anura > Dendrobatidae > Phyllobates > Phyllobates terribilis. The sequence continues at coordinate 52,318,730 of NW_027362767.1, read as the reverse complement.
TTGGGACATCTGGAAAACAGCTTATTCGGAGAAGAAGAGGTGAGCGCTACCACCAGTCTTGTCTCATGCCAACTGTAAAGCATCCTGAAACCATTCATGTGTGGGGTTGCTTCTGAGCCAAGGAAATCGGCTCACTCACAGTCTTGCCTAAAAACACAGCCATGAATAAAGAATGGTACCAGAATGTCCTCCAAGAGCAACTTCTCCCAACCGTGCAAGAGCAGTTTGGCGCCCAAAAATGCCTTTTCCAGCATGATGGAGCACCTTGCCATAAAGCAAAGGTGATAACAAAATGGCTCATGGAACAAAACATAGAGATTTTGGGTCCATGGCCTGGAAACTCCCCAGATCTTAATCCCATTGAGAACTTGTGGTCAATCATCAAGAGACGGGTGGACAAACAAAAACCAACAAATTCTGGCAAAATGCAAGCATTGATTATGCAAGAATGGACTGCTATCAGTCAGGATTTGGTCCAAAAGTTGATTGAGAGCATGCCAGGGAGAATTACAGAGGTCTTGAAGAAGAAGGGGCAACACTGCAAATATTGACTTGCTGCATTAACTCATTCTGTCAATATAACCTATTGGTACTCATAATATGATTGCAATTATATTTCTGTATGTGATATAAACATCAGACAAACACTAATAAAAACCAGAGGCCAGCAGATCATGTGAAAATATAATTTTGGTGTCATTCTCAAAACTTTTGGCCATGACTGTAGGACGATGTGAGATTTGTGATGGAATTTTACATTCCCTTAATGGTCCTTATTTAATTGTCTGTAGACATAAGCGTGGGTTAAATCGATGTATTATTCATCATTGAAACTCATATAGAGTTAGCGGAGTAGGGGAAGATTACTGAAAAAATAACCCTAGGGGTCAAGACACAGAAATCTACTTACAAGCACTCATTTCATGGGACTTTAGAACAATCAGCATATTTGTAGAAATTATAATAAAAATTCCACATATAAAGCTTGGCGAGGGGCTCAAAGGTATTCTAATTAGAATGGAAACCTATACAATCATTTACAAACTCGGCATTCTCATCTAATACTCAAGAGATAATGTTACAATACTAGATTGGTGGATTCTGTATAGTAATTACATTGATATGTGCTGAACTGATGAGAGAAGTCTATTGAACCCTTGGTCTCCACAGTCATAACAAGAGAAGAAGAAACAGCTTTAGCTCATATTTGTTTCTAGGTTGTGACTCAGACTCGTTCCTGATTATAGATGGCCATGCAAATACTAGGAAACTAAGTACCTTTCGATAGGCATCTACCGGCAAAAGCATAAAAAGGACGTACATAAGGCTGTATTTACATTGCACTTAAGCTCTACATTTATTAACATATCCATAGGCCTCCTTATGCCAATAAATGGCAAGAGTGGTGTGATGAAACATCTTCTTGTCTTAATCAGCCACACATCTAGATTTGTTAAGCCAGAGAAATACACTATTGTGTTTGTGTTGACTTGTGAATGTATGTGTTTTTCTGTGGCTGGTCAAGAAAGACATACTATTATGTGTATAAACCTGAATGTTGACTTCTTTGGATGTCTGGAAACAATAATGTTTGTTAATATGCAAATTACATATTATACTAAAGCCAGCTAGATGTTGATTTAAAGAGCCCCCTCCTATACCAACTATGTAAATTGATTAAATGCACACACAATGAGACCTGAGCCCTGTGGAATAAAATCATCCCTAATCCTTGACCTGTGAATGTGTACTTGAAAGGATGATTGTAACTATTTAAGGGACAATGTGCCTCTGTAGCAGTCAGAATTGGAAGAGAGAATCAAAGATCAGATAGAGTTTTCAGAACATCAGCTTGGTAGCATGGCTCAATCCAGAGAGACACAAATTTGGATTCTACATGATTCCGGCCTAAGGGTACACGGCCCTGACTGGAAGGATATGGATCTGCTTCATTGACCATCAGAGAACCCATGGATACATTTGGGGAGACCAGGTTGGGACGATGAAGTCACCTGGCCCCATGGATATGTTGTTTGGGGTTGCCACGTGGGTCCCTCTTGTCGCCTGGAACCCAAGGAGACATTTGGAGAAGCCACATTGGGACCAGCCGGTCATCTGGCTCCATGGAAACTCTCGGAGAGGCAAGGGTGGGACCCTCGGGTCTCCTGGCCTTGTATCTCTATGGACTGTCAGCTTCCTAAGCTTGCCACTACATTCTCTCTGTGGGGGCTCGCCAAAAGCGGGGGGGCCACTGGTTGAGGTAGTTGGCCCTGGAAGTCCTAAAGTCGCAACTGCTCTATTCTCGGCGAGCCAGCGGAAGGGTGAGACTGTGTAATATTGTTCCATCTTGGGTATTAGCTGGGACTGTACTATGTGTTTATCGTCCGTTTGGTGGTTCAATAAAATATGCCACATTGTTTTACCCTCACCCTGTGTTGTCTGAGTAGTATTCCATCTGTTAGTCAGGTATACATAAGTATACCTTTTTTAATTCTTCTCTAAATCTGTATTTGAAAATAGTCCAATACGCTTTTCAATACGGTAAGGAATTCCATAAAAATTAAGCATCACTGGGGCAGCAGCACACAAATCCGATTTAATTCCTGTGACTTTTGATGCTGCTCAGTCAGGTATTTACAGGGTTCATTCATGAATGTTAAGATTGCTTCTTTTTGTGAGGCCTAGATCAGGCTGTCGTCTATTTAAACTTCTGAACCTCTGACTCCCACTGCCAGTTACATGTTTATCTTCTCTGGTTCAGTCTTGTGCTTTCAGCTCCTGCTTAGCTTGTTGGTATTACTCATGTCTGATCATAGCCCATTTCTTCACGATTCTTTCTTTTACCTTCTGATTTCATACCTTGACTGCCCTGCTAAATCTGACCGGGTAATCTGACCACTCCTGCCAGCCTGCACCATCTGCCAGCAGCTGACTCTGTGGCACCAACCCAGGGGCCCCTGTGTAAGTCCAGATCACTGTACAAGGGTTAAAGGGTGAAGGCTAGGGCATCCCCTGGGATCTGGTAAAAGGAGTAACTTGCGCTAATTATATCATTTATTGCCATTGTTAGCGCTGTCAGGTGACCACAAATTTTCGTGACACACATGATGAGGTCCAAATTCCCCACTGCCATTTATAGTATGATGCTGCTTGTAACATATTGGACAGAGGCAGCTAACAGTCTAGTCATTGTATACTACTTAAGACCTTTAATAATACTAATTTAATGAATTGAGTGCTAAGAATTCAATTGAAATTAAATCAGCACTCCCATCAAAATTTTTATCCTCTTAATGTATTGCAATCATCATATTATACAGCACTGTGCACTTACAATTGCTCATTTTGCCTTTCTACCCAGTTAATTCTTCTCTTTTCCATTAGGTCTATGACATCACGTGAAAATGGACTAGTTGAATCCTTTTAAGCTCAATGTAGAAACAGGAGGTCAATTTTCCCTGCGTGAGTCATGAGTCACTGCAAAAGTCTCTGTCAGGGGGAGGAGGGAGCAGCTGGATCAAAAGTTGAACAGGGAAATGATAAATGCAGGGAAAAGAGACTTATTGTTTCTACATAGAGCAGAGGAAACAAAATAATTAACTGGGTGGAAAGGCAAAATGAGCAATTGTAAGTACACAGTGCTATATAAGATGATGACTAATATATTAAGAGAATAAAAACTTTGATGAGAGTGCTTCTTTAATGATGATCATTTAATAGAACCATTAAGTCGAATATGTCATCTTTTTACCTGGATTTTGGTATTTATAAGGCTTTGCAATTCTAGTTACTACATTATTGCCATAGTAAGAAGATTTTGTTTTCTAAGCACAATTGGTACAGAGGCTCTGTGTGGCTGCTCACGTAGGTGGTAAATTGATATTCCTGTCGGCCGAGTGTCAAAGGAATGGATGATCCGACTCAACAAGTTCTGCTGTTGTTCAACTAATGACTTTGGGACCCAATGTTCCTTATTTTGCTCCATTATCAAATGTTTTTGTTCTCATTTCTGATAAATAAATAACTGTATTCTTATTTATTTTTATGGGTCTTGAGACTTCTTCTGATGCATTATGACACGTTATTTTTTTGCTCATCTTTTAAAGGAAATTACTTGTTTTGAACGCAATGGAATTATTATAAGGAACATCTAGGATAGAAACGTCTATACATCAACATAGATCACAGTCCGTAGTTACAGGGTCTTAGGTTTTTGCTTATGTAGAAACAATATTGCGTCAAGTCTGCAATAACATCATCTTTGATATTCTGAAATACGCAGGGCACATGCACTTTAAAATGTTATGGTTTCTGCACCTAGGTGTAAATTTTTAAGTTTCTAATTTTGTAAAAAGTTTATTAGCTTCACTTACTAGCTTGTACTCCATTATATTTAAATATGAGGTTAAGTGGAAGAACACACCAATTTCCACAGCCCCGTATTTCTTCCCTGCTGATGGTGAATTACTACCTTTATTTGTGTATGTAGAGGAATTTTTCTGTCTAGTAAACTCCTTGAATTACAAGGCACTCCTATAGAGATCTGTTACTAAAGCAGCCTGTGAATGGTCATAAAGTCCTGTGATTACAGCAGCCTGGGCACTGTTATATAGTCCTGTAATTAAAGCTGCCCGAGTACTGACAAAGTTTTGTAATTAAAGCAGCCTTAGCACTGTCATAAAGATCTATAGATACAACCGTATGGGCACTATCATAGAGTCCTGTAGTTACAACAGCCTGGGCACTGTCATAAAGTCTGGTAATTACACCAACTTGAACACTATCATAGTGTCCTGTAATTATGGCAGACTGGGCATGTCATAAAGCCCTTTAATTGCACCAACGTGAACACTGTCATAGAGTCCTATAATTGCAATAGCTTGGGAACTGTCATAGAGTCCTGTAATTATAGCAGCCTGGGCACTGTCATAGAGTCCTGTAGTTACAACAGCCTGGGCACTGTCATAAAGTCCGGTAATTACACCAACTTGAATACTGTCATAGAGTCCTGTAATTATAGTAGCCTGGGCACTGTCATAGAGTCCTGTAATTATAGTAGCCTGGGCACTGTCATAAAGCCTTTTCGTTATAGCAGCCTGGACAATGTCACAAAGGCCTTTAATTACACCAACTTGAACACTATCCTAGAATCCTATAATTACAACAGCTTGGGCACTGTGATAGAGTCCTGTAATTATAGCAGCCTGGGCACTGTCATAGAGTCCTGTAATTATAGCAGCCTGGGCACTGTCATAGAGTCCTGTAATTATAGCAGCCTGGGCACTGTCATAAAGTCCTGTAACCACATAAATCTGGATGTTATGACTAGGAGTGTACTAATAGGAGAGTGAAAAGCTGCAAGTGTAATATGAACTAGTATGCCCATTCAAGTGAAAAGGACTTTGAGGCAATACAAGAAATGGTCTATATACTAGAGTGGCACTATTTTTTGGAAAAAAAAAAAATTTTTTCTTATTCTGGACAAGCTTTTTAAGAAAAAAAACTTGCCATACGGTAGCATAATCTGTAATTTTGGGGGATGACTTGATAGTAAAATGTAAATGTTATTATACTTAAAACATGTTGCTAATATTTTATGTAAACTCCATGGATTTTCATAGAAATTTCTGTATCTTATGCCTTTTTATACTCAGTACTTGCCGTGGCTACCATTGATCTGTACTGGCCTCAGAGCAACACTGTGCAATCAGTTTCCCAGGGAGCCTTCTCATCTCAAGTACTTTCCATTTAAAAATAAATGTAAAAACTCACTGGGCCAGTAACTGCAACTTGTACATTTTGTATAGCTTTCTTGATTGCTACCATTAAAAGGCTATTAATGACCATTAAGAAAAATGGTAAAAAAAAAAATTCTGTGCGATGCAAGCTGAATGGGTCATATTTTGAGACTACTGTTATAATAACCCAAGTGTTAGGCACCACAAGCTGCTTGGAAAAAAATTCTAAATGACAGTAAGACTTGCAAAACCTCCACGAAGAACAGTGTGTGCCCCAATTACTGATGTACTATGAAGGAATGGCTGTCATTCATGCTTAATTCATAGTAAAGGGACCAGAGAGCTGCAGAACATTCGAGAAGTATAACTACATCTTAAATAAAAAGGTTTCTCAGCCTTGACATCCTGGGACAAGAACACCCAATATCCCTCTCATCCACTTCCTATGACATCATTTAGCGATTTGACTTGTTCCTCGTCTTAGTCAGTGATTATCTGGCAGCATGTCATCAAATCACATTGATGAAGCAAAGTTGTCTGTAACATGTGGGTCAATTAGCAAGTAGTTGTCACTGATCTGCCAGATGGAAGCTCTTCTTGATGGGCCGCGGAATAGGGCAAACCATAGAAAATGAACAACAAATCCTTGAGGTGTTTGAAGATGTCTTTGAGTCATTAAGTCATCTTTTTCATAAGGGAAAGTTCGTACAAAACTGGCAGTAGCTGCCTTGTGCAATGGTATAGAAATTTGCTGATAAGACAGGGGTAGTGTTAGGCGTCAGTCTGGGGCTGGATTTGAAATGGGTCCAGGACCTTCTGTGGTCTCCCATTCCAGGCCAGCCAGGGCTGATACTGCTCAGCATTGTTGTCAGTTCCTACGCCTAGCTGTTCCACGAGCCCTGCAGATTGTTTCCCAGGCATTTGTGCCCAGCAGTGTTAAGCATAGGCTGCAGAGAGAGACAGGGCTCGTAGAGTCTAAGTCCAGGATTCGCCCAACTGAGCATGTCCGTGACCTGGCGGATCATGATTGGTGGGTTGGCACCCACCTGACTCGGTGACCTAGCACTCCCTGATTGGTTCACGGGTAACGTCACCAATAGCGCTTCGCTGGGCAGGGCTTAGTCTTTAAAAGGCCCGCCCACAAACATGGCGGCGCGCTCAGATCATTTGAGCTAGCTGTTTTGTGTGCACGCTTACTCTGGGCTCAAAGAGCCATAGCTTTAGCTAGGCAGGCCGGGCTCAAAGAGCCATAGCTTCAGTAGGCAGGTAGTTTCGCCTCGCTGACTGGCTCTAACCAGGGGGTTCACCTTACACCCCGAGCCGCCTGTGAGCTAAATAGAGTGGGTTGGCTCAGTCCGGTAGCACGCCGGCTGAGTGCTCGATTACCCGGCGGGAATCACCCGCACGCTAGCGCCTTCTCCTATAGCTTAGCGCCTGTACCGAAGACAGGGCTACTGTTCATAGTCCGGTCACACGTCTCCCTGCGGTTCTTGGAGATTGTGTGAACCGCTTTAGCGCCAATCCCCATAGCGTAGTGCCTGTATCAAAGACAGGGCTACTGCTGTTCCCACGGACGTACGTCTCCCTGCGGTTCTTGGAGATTATGCGTACCGTCTTACCCTTCCGTGTGCGTTAACACGAAGGGCTAAGATATTTGTTAGGTGCGTCGCCAGTCGCTCTCTCCTCCGTGCAGTAAACGGAGATAGAGCGTACCGCTATACCCTGTCCAGTGTGTAGTTAACACGGAAGGGTTTATCTTTTAGTTGTCGTTTGCGTTTCCACCCGGGAAGTGTTCGGCAGCAGTCCTCTAGGCTGCATCGCGGACCCCGGGGTCGGTTGCGTTCCATTAAATAAAGTTGTCCGCAACCGCTCCCCCTAACAGGTAGACTGAGAATTGGGCAATTCGGCATCAAAAAGGATCCACGGAACCCAAACCCTTTACCTACAAACAACCTGGTTAAGCATCTACGAGCTCAGAGGGTTCATTTTCTCTATAATGACATCTTATCTCATAACCAGTTGATGGATAAAGACCCTCATGGCCAGCGTGCCCAGTCTGATTCCAATGAGTTGTTTTTTTTACATGGTACTTTTCAGTTGTTGAGGATTACAATTTTTCAACTTTCTATTGTTAAAATAATTAGAAAACCAGGTATAATTTCCCTTACACTTCAAAAATACTTGCTACTTTATGTTGGGATATCACATAAAGTCTCAATAACCTCAATCTCAATACAGTTAGGTTTGTGGGTGTAACGTGAAAAAATATTGAAAAGTACACAGGGTATGAATACTTTTTCAAGGCACATATTTAGTAGATTTGTAACCTCTTTGTGGTCAGAAATGAATTTAGTTTTATCATGTTTAGAGATGAGCGAACCTTTGAAGGGTCGATTCGTTTGCCGAACAGGTCGTCAAACATATCCGAACCCCATTGCATTCAATGGGAGACAAAACCAAACGCATACACAACACCTTCAAAGGGGCCCAAAAGCTGCCAAAACAGTTCAAATTAGAGGCAGACACCATGAAAAGTGGCATCAGTTGACCCACAGTACACATTTTATAATGGCACAGCAGCAGTCGGCCATAGGCCATGCATGAGGTATCAGGGTCTGGGCCAGCATTTACAACTTTGAATTTAACTTCAAATTAAGACGAGGTGGGTGAGGGATCGATGTAGGCCTGCTGTGCTGGGATCCCTGATACCTCATACAACAGCTCAACCTGCTTTTCTGCACAGCCACACTTAGGTGGCACAAATATCAGTTTTGTAGACTACTATTGGTACAACCATTTAAAGATAGTAACACAGGTAGTTGACTGAAAGTAAGTGGAGGCCTGCTAGTCTGGGAGCCCTACTTCTACAGGCAATACACATGTTGGAGACCCAATCACATTTCCAAAAATTAGGAGCAGACACCACCAAAGTGACATCAATTTCACCAGAGTAGAAATAGTATAATGGGAACTGACACCCCTTCCACTACAGGCAACCCACTAGATGGAGACCTAACCAGGAGTCTCCACATTTCCAAAAATTAGGGCCAGACACCACCAAAGTGGCGTCAATTTCCCCAGAGTAGAAATAGTATAATGGGGACTGACACCTTTTCCACTACAGGAAACATCGATGGAGACCCAACCATGAGTTTCCACATTTCATAAAATTATTGGTAGCATCAGCAGCAGCAGCAACAGCAGGCACAGAAGCCTCCACAAAGATATCACAGACTGCAATAATGTGAGATCAATCCAGCACACTAAAAACTACAACATCACCTAGTCTGCACAGTCTGCGATTGGGGTGCAAAAGTCCTTGGAGATCCATGACTTGTTCATCTTGATGAAAGATAGGCGGTATACACTTTCAGGGGACAGCCAGATGTGCTTATCCATCAGGACACCACCAGCAGCGCTGAAGACACGTTCTGCGAGAACGCTGGTTGCCGGGCATGATAAAACCTCCAAGGTGTGACAGGCGAGCTCAGGCCACTCTTCCATTTTTGAAGACCAAAATGTAAAAGGGTCCAAACCCTCCCTGATGTCATTGATATTGAGCTCGAGATACTCCTGCACCATCCTCTCCAGTCGTTCACCACGTGTCAGACTTGTGCTCTGTTGTGCTGGTGCATGAGCTGGCCTAAAAAATGTGTGAAAGGACTCACAGGAATTGCTTCTGCCACTTACACTGCTGCTGCTGCTACTCTAGCATTCACGGGTCCCTTTCTAGAGCAAGAAGCATCTGGAAAAATTTACTCTTATAATGTGGATCTAACAGAGAGGCAAGCCACTAGTCAGCACTATTTTGAATCCTAACTATGCGGGGATCATGTTGCAGATAGTGCAGCAAGAAGGCGCTCATGTGTCGGGCTCTTCCATGAGGTCCAAGCCCAAGGTGTGTTGGTGGCTGGGTGACACTGATGCTTGTTTCCTCTGTCCCATCCTACCAACCACGGACAACAGAGAGAGATTCATTATCCTCTAAATCTATTGACTGCTGCTCATCCATCACCTCTTCCTCCTCGTTCTCCTCCATTTGTTTCTCGGCTCCTTCACCTTCACTAACAGTTTGTCTGGTAACACGAGCCACCCTGCCTTGGCACCAGTCAGTGTCACAACAGTGTGGAACTTAGAAACATTGTTATCCCTTCTGCATCCTCCTCTTCCTCTGGGACCACCACTTCCTTCCGCAGACTATTCAAAGTGAGCTCCAGCGACCGGAACAGTGATGCTGATGACGGCATAGTCAGCACTAACCATCTTAGTAACCATTTCAAAACTGTGCAGTGGGTTGAAGAGGTCCTTAGTCTATACCCACTCCACAAACATGATTTGCACCACGTCCGTAATGCTGTTGGCCCAGGCTATATGACATGAGATACTGCGTTAGGGCTCGTCGCTGCTGCCACACTCACTGCAACATGTGCAGAGTGGAATTCCACCATGTCGGCACATCACATATCTACCAGTTAACTGCTATGGACAAAGACCTCTGTATCGATGCTAGTCGATGACCTGCGGGGTGCGAATGACGGAAGTGAGCACACAGCTTTCTGCAGCAGTGCATTCAGGCCGGGATAGTGGCAGAGAAATTGCTGTACCACCAGGTTGAGGACATGAATAATGCAAGGCACGTGTGTGAGGTTGCCCCAGCGTAGGGCCGCCAGCAGGTTCGCACCATTATCGCACATGACCTTCCCTGTCTCCAGGTTCAGTGGAGACAGCCATTGCTCTTACTCAGCCCGGATAGCTGTCCACAACTCTTGACCTATGTGACTGCGATCTCAAAGACATATTAATTTTAAGACTGCCTGATTGCGGGGAGCCCTAGCTGCGCCGTTCAGAGGTGGTGGGGATTCGCTCTGCACTGTTGGAACGCATGTCTCAATAAGGCAGAGGTTGGGGCGCAGGTGGAGGCCCTAGAAGAGGTGGAGATGGCAGAAGCAGTGGAGAAAGTGTTAGATACAGAGAGAGGTTTGTCCGGCAAGCTTTGGGGATTCCAAGACTTGTGGAACCAGACCATTCCCCGCCTGCCCCGGACCGTGCCGGATGCAGACTTAATCCATGCTCCTTTTTGAAATCTTATCAATACTCTTTATAGAAAAGTATGGATCAGTACCTGGGAATCTTTTGCCTTTTACTAAATACTACCCTAAGGTGTCCATATACCACATACTGCATACTTGTGATGAGGAACAGGCCGTTATATACAGAATTCATTTGGCACAGTGGAACCCACTCCACCAGAAGGAACCATATTTTACACCTGGGACCTGATTACTCCTCTTTGAGTTCCCAATACCTCCTTGCAACCATAGGGGGATCCTTATGACTACTGTGGTACAGGACCTAACAGTGACACTGTGATCAAGGCCACACGGTGGCCGAAACGTCAGCTTTTACTTTGTCATTTCGTGCTATTATTTTGGAATAAATTTAACTTGAAGCAGAATTGTTCAATACCGAGTGCAATGATTATTACTCCTGACCTTTTATCGCAGTGAGATTGCCAGACTAATGCATGTTGATCGTGCATGTAACGGTTCATGCATGTAGTAGTCAAATTATTGCAATTTTTTCCTCTGCGGAGTCTTTTTTTGCAAAGCTGGCAGATAACGTGAGTTGCGTCATCCTTTGCGGTCTCGAAAAAGGCCCAGGCTAGGCAGCCCTTGCTGCCCCTGCGAATTGCAGACCCGCGACCACTGCTGGCCACAGCCACAGTTGTGGCTGGGGATGCAGTGCTCAGCATGGTTGCATCCCTCCGTGTCTGTGCAGTAGGCTGCAACGTAACCTCCTCGTCTTCCTCCTCCTCCACCTCCTCAGATGAGCTACTCAGCTGCATGCCTCTGGGTTCACACCAAGTGGGATCTACAACCACATCATCATCATCTGATCTTCCATTCCTCACCCTGAAAGTCACCCTCCTCCTCTTCCTGCCCTTATAGCACAGTTCAGTCCACGTGCGCCTCAGGTATCTGAGTCTCATAAGGATCAACTCCCCTAACGGGGGTTAACGTCTGGTGACGAGGGTCAGAATTCTGCTCGGACCCTACTTCGTCCTGCCCCAGATCCAACAAAAAAAAATTTTGGACATCGTTGCAGATGCTTTCCTCCTCCTCTTGAGTCTGTGAATCTTTGGAGCAGACGTCTGATGCCCATGGCATTGCATGTGTGAACAGCTCTGCAGACTCACCCATCTGTGGTTCCCTACAGTCAGTTGAGTGGTTGAAGAGTTGTGACGTGGGGGAAACAAAGGTAATTGGGGTGCCACCTCTGAGGATTGTACTGTGTGTGATGTTGAGGTGGAGGAAGAAGAGGAGAGGCCACTTGCAGCAGCGCTTGCCATCCAGTGGAGCACCTGCTCTTTCTGGCCCTCATTTACAAGGCTGTACTGCTGCCAAAGAAAGGGAGTGAAGTAGCCCATCCAGTAACAGAAGTTGTCAATTGTCTTTGGATAGGACGTGATGATGTTGGTTCGATAAAGCTTTCACTAACATTACCACTTACCCCACGTACACCTTGAACACCAAGCCTATTCCCTCTTACACCATGACCTCGCTTTTTCCCACTCATGTTGGATGTACTCTTCCCCTTTTTTAACTAGCTGTTTAACAAACCCATGCCCAGATCTGTGAGTCACCTGTCAGTAAATTAACAATCAGTATTTATTTGCTCAGATAGTGTTGCTGGAGCACGCTATTAGCAACCAAAAATTAGGTTTTATACTGTGGAACCCTCAATACTGCAGAATCTCAGCGCAAAAGAATTAGAAGCTGAGATGTTGCCTGCTGTATGTATCACGGTAGTAACAGAAGAAATTAGATTTTTGATTGTGGACGACCCCTGTATACAGCTGAATCTCAGTGCAAAAGAATTACGAGCTCAGATGTGGCCTGCTTTATGTAGCACAGTAGGAACAGAAAAAATTAGAGTTTCAAAGGTGCACTCCTGCATGGAGCACAGTATCAGCAATGCACAACAGAGTTCTATGCTGAAATGTGGCCTGCTGTCTGTGTTTGGACCACACTAATAGCAAAAATGATTAATCTGCTGGAAGGTCGATTTCACAGCCACACAGGATCCGATCTATCTAAACTATCTGACTTATAAGCAACCGCCTAGCCAACTATCTCAATCTCTCAGTATCCAGGAGCAGCGTCAGGAGCATCCTCTCTGCGCTGTTACACTGACAAAAGCAACATGTCCGCTCTTTATATGGACTGGGACATGTGACTTCAGCAGCCAATGGCACCAGCCCTTGTTTCTGGACATTGTGGATGGTTTCTGCGCCCTGATTGGCTTGCTGAAATTTGCACACATTAAGTTAAGAAGAAAAAAAAATTAAGATTAACAGCCCGCCGCTACTCTGACCTTTCCCCACCCTCTCCCCTCATCAAATACGTTCCCCTCGCTCATCATACAGCACCACTATCCTAGCCAAAGTCATAAAAAATACAGTAGTGGAAACGTGATAATTTACCACACTTTTGCCGAATTGGGACTATTTTCAGTAAAAACACCCGGGTGTCCGATCACGAATCCAAATGTGCAACGTTCATGCCAAATTTGAAAAACTGAATGTTTTCCGAACATGTTCGCTCATCTCTAATCATGTTTTTAGTTTCAATGAATTAAATAAGACATAATACATTCGTACTGTACATTGATTAAATGCTGTACAGTTTTACCTTTTTTTTTATTACTTTTTGCTACTTTGTTTGACTTTTTAGATTTTTTGTTATTGAAATACAAAGTACAGCAGAGTGTTTATACTTGACAGTAGTTTTGGATAATAGAGGTCACCCGATAAAAAGTGACCAGTTTTTGGTCTTATATTATTCCCCTCATATTGTTCCTCTGATTATTTTTTTGTTGTTGTAGTTTTGGCTTTTTTTCAATCCGCCATACGAATAAGAGATATGTACTTTTTTATTTAGTGATGTTTTTTCATCTTTATGAAGGGAGCGTTGCTCACAGTGTAATAATGTAAGGAAGCCTAAAGATTTGCCCCCCCTTAGAATCCTGAGTGTCATACCAGCTTGGTAAAGATTGTAAAAATTAGCATTGAATAGAAAGGTCATGTAACATACCTGGCGGCGTCCTTGCATAGTGGTCCATCTCCCACTGTGCAAGAGCGCGCACTTGATCTCCAGTCCAGTCTGCTAGCCTGGCTTCCCTCCATGCTGTCTGCTTGCCTCTGTTTCTGCTGCTTAAGGGCGGCGCCCGATCACTTCCTGCTTCTTGTAGCTGCTGCAGGCACACCCCTTGTGAGTCCTCAGCCTATTGCTGTCCGTCACCTGGTATTTAACCTAGCCCCTCACTGGAATCCATGCCTGTGCATTGTGTTTCATTCAGTGTGCTCTTTCACTCTGAATGTGCCAGGTCCCTTTCTGTGTTTGCTTGCCTGCCTTTCCTGGAGGCTGTATTTCCAGGCCTGTCTGAACTCGCTCCTTGCCTGTTCGTTCCGCCTTCTAGGGGCCGAATACCTAGACCCGCTCCTGTATCTTGTCTGTCCTGTCTGAACACGCTCCTAGTCTGTTCCTTCTGCCTTCTAGGGTCTGCATACCTAGACCCGCTCCTGTATCTTGCTACTGTGTCTGTTCTTGTCTGAATACTCTTCTAGCCTGTTTCCTGTTTTTCTCGATGTCCGTACCTTTCCTTTTTCTGCAGAGTCTGAACTCGTACCTAACTCCTGTTCGTTGTCACTGTACTTCCGTTTGTGAGTTTGTGGTCCACTCGCTACTTCACTGCAAGTACCCTGTGGGTATCTGGTTCTGCCTTTCCCTTCCTGTCTGTTCCGTGTGAACAGAGCCCTGTCCCCTCTGCCCTGCCTCGCTCTCCACTACTGCGGTTCTCGCTCTGCTCTGACCCTTTGCTCGCTGCTCCAGCAGTCTCGCTCTGCTCTGACCCTTTCCTCGCTGCTCCGGCAGTCTCGCTCTGCTCTGACCCTTTGCTCGCTGCTCCGGCAGTCTCGCTCTGCTCTGACCCTTTGCTCGCTGCTCCGGCAGTCTCGCTCTGCTCTGACCCTTTGCTCGCTGCTCCGGCAGTCTCGCTCTGCTCTGACCCTTTGCTCGCTGCTCCGGCAGTCTCGCTCTGCTCTGACCCTTTGCTCGCTGCTCCGGTAGTTTCGCTCTGCTCTGACCCTTTGCTCGCTGCTCCGGCAGTCTCGCTCGGCTCTGACCCTTTGCTCGCTGCTCCGGCAGTCTCGCTCTGCTCTGACCCTTTGCTCGCTGCTCCGGCAGTCTCGCTCTGCTCTAACCCTTTGCTCGCTGCTCCGGCAGTCTCGCTCTGCTCTGACCCTTTGCTCGCTGCTCCGGCAGTCTCGCTCTGCTCTGACCCTTTGCTCGCTGCTCCGGCAGTCTCGCTCTGCTCTGACCCTTTGCTCGCTGCTCCGGCAGTCTCGCTCTGCTCTGACCCTTTGCTCGCTGCTCCGGCAGTCTCGCTCTGCTCTGACCCTTTGCTCGCTGCTCCGGCAGTCTCGCTCTGCTCTGACCCTTTGCTCGCTGCTCCGGCAGTCTCGCTCTGCTCTGACCCTTTGCTCGCTGCTCCGGCAGTCTCGCTCTGCTCTGACCCTTTGCTCGCTGCTCCGGCAGTCTAGTCCTGCTCTACTCTTGCTCGCCGCTCCGGCAGTCTCGTCCTGCTCTACTCTTGCTCACCGCTCCAGGCGGCCTCATCCTGCTCTACTCTCGCTCACCGCTCCAGGCGGCCTCGTCCTGCTCTACTCTCGCTCACCACTCTGGGCGGCCTCACTCTGCTGTGTTTGTCCGCCACATCTGTGGTTCTGTTCCGCAGTCCCAGTGTGTACTGGGTCCTATCCCGCCTATGTTCCAACCTGCTAGTGCCTCCCTGTCTGCACTCTAGCCGTGCTTGCCTGTACCCCCCTGCCTGCATAACCGCCTGCCTGCATACCAGTCGTGCCTGCCTATACCCACCAGTCTGTGTGCCAGCCTAACCTGTCTGTTCCTGTATTCCCCTGTGTGGGTCAACAGCCGTGTCCGGGGTCTGTCCTGGAGTAGCACCTGGTCCCCCTGCTCGATTCCTCCTTGGTGCACTGGCGTCGTATGCCGTCTTGCGACCCTGGTCGGATCGGGTGAATACTTAGTTACACCCCTCCAGGCGTTCACTCTCCGGCACGGTCCAGTGGAATCACTACATATACACCCACACGCCGCTCAGCCCGGGCGTGTGCATTACAGGTCATAATCTCTGCAACCACATGATGGATTAAAAAAAAAAAAAAATTACTCAGGGGAGCTACGGGAATAAAACAAAATGCACAAACTGTCCACATTTGACTTAGTAACAGATCCTTTTTAATGGTAAAAAAAATTCAATTTATTATTACAGATTAAAATAGGCTCTTCTCTGTCTTCTCTGTCCCAGTCTACACAGCAAAGTTGTAAAACTGAATTTTATTTGAATCAAGCTTGTAATCACAAACGTTGTTTAAATTGTTAGTAGTGTTTTGGTGGATTTTTTTGTAATATACTAGTTCTCACTCTGGCCACAGGAATAGTTTCAATTGGGTGGCATTTTCAGCAGCTCATTTTTCAGCTTTGCAGTATAGACTGGGACTGAATCAGCAGATTTATCTCATTTTAATTTCATAATATCTCAGGCGATTCAATCAAAGAGAACAGCTCTTGGTAAAAACCTTGTTTATGCTGGATAATAACCTGATACACTATATATATATGCAGATATTAGCTTTTAACCACTTCCTTGTCTCTAAGTAGTACATTTCTGCCTAAACTATTTTAATGTATAGACTTTTTTTTTCAATCATTGATTCCCATTTATTGAAGCTGCCATAAAGCACACATACCATGCAGTATCTATACATACAACCGAGCAAGGAAGTTTGTGCTCCAGGGAAGTTTTTTTTTAAATATATATCTTTCTTTAATAATGGCATAAAATACTATAAGTAAAATAGACATAACGTAATCTATGTAAGTTCTATAGAGAATACAATAAAGTAATATCTTGGAACAAATTTCATGGACTATATTTAAACGTGTATTAACCCTATTTATGTCATCATGCATTTTTAGTAAATTCCTTGTCTCTTGTGAGTCATTAATATACATCATTACTAGTGTTGAGCGAGCATGCTCGACACTGCTCGGTACTCGCCCGAGCATCTCACCACTCGGGATGTTCGGCGAGCACCGAGCATTTCCGGGTTACTCGGGCTGGAGCTCGGGTCTCCGCCCTGCACGTTTGGCGCTCTTTACAGAGCCAATGAACATGCAGGGATTGCCAGCCAGTCACTGTAATGCTGCAGCCATGTTGTTTGTGGGCATTACAGTGATTGGCTGGCCGCACAGTGTCACCTCGAGTATTTAAAACCGGGCGCCGCCATCTTGGACACAGTCGCCCGTGATCAGACAGTGTAGAGACAGCGCTGCTGAGTTAGGGAGAGATATATAGTGCGAATGAGGTAGTGTAGGGTCTCTAAAGCCTGTCAAATCAAACAAACAGTCCTTCTCAGGACTAATATCCATCCCAGATATCAGGCAGGCAGGCTGTATGGGAGACGTAGTGGTTATACCAGCAAACGCTGCATTACAGTTCTGTGTGCTCCTGTTGGTCAAATTGCTAGACTTATCCCTTCGGTCTCAGGGGCCAGGAAAAATCCTTTTTTTTTTCATCTAAATCCTGTATTGTTTTTTTCCTCAGTCAGACTGTACAAATACGCTTCTTATTAACCTTTTGGTATCCCCCCCCCCCCCAAAAAAAAATTGAGTGTGTCTGTGACTGTTCAGACACCAATACATCTATTTAAAAGAGTCTGGTGTAGGCCAGAGATATAGTACTGTGGTTTTGCGGTTCCACGGGTCAAATCTCTGTATTATCCTGGTTTTGGCATTTTTTGCCATAAAAAAAACTGTAATAGTATCTCCCTGACTGTTCAGACACAAATATATCTGTTTAAAACAGTCTGGTGTAGGCCAGAGAAATAGAACTGTGGTTTTGCAGTTACACGGGTCAAATCTCTGTAATATCCTGCTTTTGGCATTTTTTGCCGTAAGAAAAAACAATAATACTGTCTCCCTGACTGTTCAGACACAAATATATCTGTTTAAAAGAGTCTGGTGTAGGCCAGAGAAATAGAACTGTGGTTTTGCAGTTCCACGGGTCAAATCTCTGTATTATCCTGCTTTTGGCATTTTTTGCCTTAAAAAAAAAACAAGGATAGTGTCTCCCTGACTGTTCAGACGCAATATATATGTTTAAAAGAGTCTGGTGTAAGCCAGAGAAAAAGAACTGTGGTTTTGCAGTTCCATGGGTCAAATCTCTGTATTATCCTGCTTTTGGCATTTTTTGCCATAAAAAAAAACTGCAATAGTGTCTCCCTGACTGTTCAGACGCAATATATCTGTTTAAAAGAGTCTGGTGTAGGCCAAAGAAATAGAACTGTGGTTTTGCAGTTCCACGAGTCAAATCTCTGTATTATCCTGCTTTTGGCATTTTTTTGCCTTAAAAAAAACTTTAATAGTGTCTCCCTGACTGTTCAGACACAATATGTCTGTTTAAAAGAGTCTGGTGTAAGCCAGAGAAGGAGAACTGTGGCTTTGCAGTTCCACGGGTCAAATCTCTGTATTATCCTGCTTTTGGCATTTTATGCCGTAAAAAAAACTGTAATACTGTCTCCCTGACTGTTCAGACACCAATATATCTGTTTAAAAGAGTTTGGTGTAGGCTAGAGAAATAGAGCTGTGGTTTTGCAGTTCCATGGGTCAAATATCTGTATTATCCTGCCTTAGGCATTTTTTGCCTTAAAAAAACAGTAATAGTGTCTCCCTGACTGTTCAGACACAAATATATCTGTTTAAAAGAGTCTGGTGTAGGCCAGAGAAATAGAACTGTGGTTTTACAGTTCCACGGGTCAAATCTCTGTATTATCCTGCTTTTGTCATTTTTTGCTTTAAAAAAAAACTGTAATAGTTTCTGCCTGACTGTTCAGACACATATTTATCTGGTAAAAAGAGTCTGGTGTAGGCCAGAGAAATAGAACTGTGGTTTTACAGTTCCACGGGTCAAATTTCTGTATTATCCTGCTTTTGGCATTTTTTGCCATAAAAAAACTGGAATTGTGTCTCCCTGACTGTTCAGACACCAGTATATCTGTTTAAAAGAGTCTGGTGTAGGCCAGTGAAATGGAACTGTGGTTTTGCAGTTCCATGGGTCAAATCTCTGTAATATCCTGCTTTTGGCATTTTTTGCCGTAAGAAAAAACAGTAATACTGTCTCCCTGACTGTTCAGACACCAATATATCTGTTTAAAAGAGTCTGGGGTAGGCCAGAGAAATAGAACTGTAGTTTTGCAGTTCCACGGGTCAAATCTCTGTATTATCCTGCTTTTGACATTTTTTGCAGTAAAAAAAAACAGTAATAGTGTCTCCCTGACTGTTCAGATGCAATATATCTCTTTAAAAGAATCTGTTGTAAGCCAGAGAAATAGAACTGTGGTTTTGCAGTTCCACAGGTCAAATCTCTGTATTATCCTGCTTTTGGCATTTTTTGCCGTAAAAAAAACTGTAATAGTGTCTCCCTGACTGTTCAGACACCAATATATCTGTTTAAAACTGTCTGGTGTAGGCCAGAGAAATAGAACTGTGGTTTTGCAGTTCTGTGGCTCAAATCTCTGTAATATCGCGCTTTTGGCATTTTCTGCCGTAAGAAAAAACAATAATACATTCTCCCTGACTGTTCAGACACAAATATATCTGTTTAAAAGAGTCTGGTGTAGGCCAGCGAAATAGAACTGTGGTTTTGCAGTTCCACGGGTCAAATGTCCGTATTATCCTGCTTTTGGCATTTTTTGCCGTAAAATAAAACAGTAATCGTGTCACCCTGACGGTTCAGACACAATATATCTGTTTAAAAGAGTCTGGTGTAGGCCAGAGAAATAGAAGTGTGGTTTCGCAGTTCCATGGGTCAAATCTCTGTATTATCCTGCTTTTGGCATTTTTTGCCGTAAAAAAAAACTGTAATAGTGTCTCCCTGACTGTTCAGACACAAATATATCTGTTTAAAAGAGTCTGGTGTAGGCCAGAGAAATAAAACTGTGGTTTTGCAGTTCCACAGATCAAATCTCTGTATTATCCGGCTTTTGGCATTTTTTGGCGTAAAAAACCTGTAATAGTGTCTCCCTGACTGTTCAGACACAAATATATCTGTTTAAAAGAGTCTGGTGTAGGCCAGAGAGATAGAATTGTGGTTTTGCAGTCCCACGGGTCAAATCTCTGTATTATCCTGCCTTAGGCATTTTTTGCCATAAAAAAAACAGTAATAGTGTCTCATTGACAGTTCAGAAGCAAATATATCTGTTTAAAAGAGTCTGGTGTAGGCAAGAGAAATAGAACTGTGGTTTTGCAGTTCCACGGGTCAAATCTCTGTATTATCCTGCTTTTGGCATTTTTTGCCTTAAAAAAAAACTGTAATAGTGTCTCCCAGACTGTTCAGACACCAAAATATCTGTTTAAAACAGTCTGGTGTAAGCCAGAGAAATAGAACTGTGGTTTTGCAGTTCCATGGGTCAAATCTCTGAATTATCATGATTTTGGCATTTTTTTGCCGTAAAAAAAACTGTAATAGTGGCTCCCTGACTGTTCAGACAAAAATATATCTGTTTAAAAGAGTCTGGTGTAGGCCAGAGAGATAGAACTGTGGTTTTGCAGTTCCATTGGTCAAATCTCTGTATTATCCTGCTTTTGGCATTTTTTGCCGTAAAAAAAAACTGTAATAGTGTCTCCCTGACTGTTCAGACACCAATATATCTGTTTAAAACAGTCTGGTGTAGGCCAGAGAAATAGAACTGTGGTTTTGCAGTTCTATGGCTCAAATCTCTGTAATATCCTGCTTTTAGCATTTTTTGCCGTTAAAAAACTGTAATAGTGTCTCTCTGACTGTTCAGACACAAATATATCTGTTTAAAAGAGTCTGGTGTAGGCCAGAGAAATAGAACTGTGGTTTTACAGTTCCACGGGTCACATTTCTGTATTATCCTGCTTTTGGCATTTTTTCCCGTGAAAAAAACTGTAATTGTGTCTCCCTGACTGTTCAGACACCAATATATCTGTTTAAAACAGTCTGGTGTAGGCCAGAGAAATAGAACTGTGGTTTTGCAGTTCCACAGGTCAAATCTCTGTATTATGCTGCTTTTGGCATTTTTCCCGTAAAAAAAACAGTAATAGCGTCTCCCTGACTGTTCAGACACTAATTTATCTGTTTAAAAGAGTCTGGTGTAGGCCAGAGAAATAGAACTGTGGTTTTGCAGTTCCATTGGTCAAATCTCTGTATTATCCTGCCTTAGGCCTTTTTTGCCTTAAAAAAACAGTAATAGTGTCTCCCTGACTGTTCAGACACAAAATATCTGTTTAAAAGAGTCTGGTGTAGGCCAGAGAAATAGAACTGTGGTTTCGCAGTTCCATGGGTCAAATCTCTGTATTATCCTTCTTTTGGCATTTTTTGCCGTAAAAAAAAACCTGTAATAGTGTCTCCCTGACTGTTCAGACACAAATATATCTGTTTAAAAGAGTCTGGTGTAGGCCAGAGAAATAGAACTGTGGTTTTGCAGTTCCACGGGTCAAATCTCTGTATTATCCTGCTTTTGGCATTTTTTGCCGTAAAAAAAACTGTAATAGTGTCTCCCTAACTGTTCAGACACCAATATATCTGTTTAAAACAGTCTGGTGTAGGCCAGAGAAATAGAACTGTGGTTTTGCAGTTCCATGGCTCAAACCTCTGTAATATCCTGCTTTTGGCATTTTTTGCCGTAAGAAAAAACAATAATACTGTCTCCCTGACTGTTCAGACACAATATATCTGTTTAAAAGAGTCTGGTGTAGGCCAGAGAAATAGAACTGTGGTTTCGCAGTTCCATGGGTCAAATCTCTGTATTATCCTGCTTCTGGCATTTTTTGCCGTAAAAAAACCTGTAATAGTATCTCCCTGACTGTTCAGACACAAATATATCTGTTTAAAAGAGTCTGGTGTAGGCCAGAGAAATAGAACTGTGGTTTTGCAGTTCCACAGATTAAATCTCTGTATTATCCGGCTTTTGGGATTTTTTGCCTTAAAAAAAACTGTAATAGTGTCTCCCTGACTGTTCAGACACCAATATGTCTGTTTAAAAGAGTCTGGTGTAGGCCAGAGTAATAGAACTGTGGTTTTGCAGTTCCTCGGGTCAAATCTCTGTATTATCCTGCTTTTGGCATTTTTTGCCTAAAAGAAAAACTGTAATATTGTCTCCCTGACTGTTCAGACACCAATAGAT
Organism: Phyllobates terribilis; assembly: GCF_046119375.1. Classification (NCBI taxonomy): domain Eukaryota; kingdom Metazoa; phylum Chordata; class Amphibia; order Anura; family Dendrobatidae; genus Phyllobates; species Phyllobates terribilis. Next base: position 52,296,704 of record NW_027362767.1, on the reverse strand, counting down.
CTTTTAAAAAGACTCTGGTGTAGGCAAGAGAAATAGAAGTGTGGTTTTGCAGTTCCACTGGTCAAATCTCTGTATTATCCTGCTTTTGTCATTTTTTGCATTGAATAAAAACTGTAATAGTGTCTCTCTTACTGTTCAGACACCAATATATCTTTTTAAAAGAGTCTGGTATAGGCCAGAGAAATAGAAGTGTGGTTTTGCTGTTCCACGGGTCAAATCTCTGTATTATCCTGCTTTTGGCATTTTTTCCCGTAAAAAAAACAGTAATAGCGTCTCCCTGACTGTTCAGACACTAATTTATCTGTTTAAAAGAGTCTGGTGTAGGCCAGAGAAATAGAACTGCGGTTTTGCAGTTCCATTGGTCAAATCTCTGTATTATCCTGCCTTAGGCCTTTTTTGTCGTAAAAAAAAAACTGTAATAGTGTCTCCCTGACTGTTCAGACACAAATATATCTGTTTAAAAGAGTCTGGTGTAGGCCAGAGAAATAGAACTGTGGTTTTGTAGTTCCATGGGTCAAATCTCTGAATTATCATGCTTTTGGCATTTTTTGCCGTAAAAAAAAAACTGTAATTGTGTCTCCCTGACTGTTCAGACACCAATATATCTGTTTAAAAGAGTCTGGTGTAGGCCAGAGAAATAGAACTGTGGTTTTGCAGTTCCATGGGTGAAATCTCTGTAATATCCTGCTTTTGGCATTTTTTGCCGTAAAAAAAAAACAGTAATAGTGTCTCCCTGACTGTTCAGACGCAATATATCTGTTTAAAAGAGTCTGTTGTGAGCCAGAGAAATAGAACTGTGGTTTTGCAGTTCCACGGGTCAAATCTCTGTATTATCCTGCTTTTGTCATTTTTTGCATTGAAAAAAAACTGTAATATTGTCTCTCTTACTGTTCAGACACCAATATATCTTTTTAAAAGAGTCTGGTATAGGCCAGAGAAATAGAAGTGTGGTTTTGCAGTTCCACGGGTCAAATCTCTGTATTATCCTGCTTTTGTCATTTTTTGCATTGAAAAAAAACTGTAATAGTGTCTCCCTTACTGTTCAGACACCAATATATCTTTTTAAAAGAGTCTGGTGTAGGCCAGAGAAATAGAACTGTGGTTTTGCAGTTCCACGGGTCAAATCTCTGTATTATCCTGCCTTAGGCATTTTTTGCCATAAAAAAACAGTAATAGTGTCTCCCTGACTGTTCAGACACAAATATATCTGTTTAAAAGAGTCTGGTGTAGGCAAGAGAAATAGAACTGTGGTTTTGCAGTTCCATGGGTCAAATCTCTGAATTATCATGATTTTGTCATTTTTTTGCCGTAAAAAAAAACTGTAATAGTGGCTCCCTGACTGTTCAGACACAAATATATCTGTTTAAAAGAGTCTGGTGTAGGCCAGAGAGATAGAACTGTGGTTTTGCAGTTCCACGGGTCAAATCTCTGTATTATCCTGCTTTTGGCATTTTTTGCCGTAAAAAAAAACTGTAATAGTGGCTCCCTGATTGTTCAGACACCAATATATCTGTTTAAAACAGTCTGGTGTAGGCCAGAGAAATAGAACTGTGGTTTTGCAGTTCTATGGCTCAAATCTCTGTAATATCCTGCTTTTGGCATTTTTTGCCGTAGGAAAAAACAATAATACTTTCTCCCTGACTGTTCAGACACAAATATATCTGTTTAAAAGAGTCTGGTGTAGGCCAGAGAAATAGAACTGTGGTTTTGCAGTTCCACTGGTCAAATGTCCGTATTATCCTGCTTTTGGCATTTTTTGCCTTAAAAAAAAGCAGTAATAGTGTCACCCTGACTGTTAAGACACAAATATATCTGTTTAAAAGAGTCTGGTTTAGGCCAGAGAAATAGAACTGTGGTTTTGCAGTTCCATGGTTCAAATCTCTGTATTATCCTGCTTTAGGCATTTTTTGCCGTAAAAAAAACTGTGATAGTGTCTCCCTAACTGTTCAGACACCAATGTATTTGTTTAAAAGATTCTGGTGTAAGCCAGAGAAAAAGAACTGTGGTTTTGCAGTTCCATGGGTCAAATCTCTGTATTATCTTGCTTTTGGCATTTTTTGCCGTAAAAAAAAACAGTAATAGTGTCTCCCTAACTGTTCAGACACCAATGTATTTGTTTAAAAGAGTCTGGTGTAGGCCAGAGAAATAGAACTGTGGTTTTGCAGTTGCATGGGTCAAATCTCTGTATTATCCTGCTTTTGCATTTTTTGCCATAAAAAAACTGCAATAGTGTCTCCCTGACTTGTCAGACACCAATATATCTTTTAAAAAGAGTCTGGTGTAGGCCAGAGAAATAGAAGTGTGGTTTTGCAGTTCCACGGGTCAAATCTCTGTATTATCCTGCTTTTGTCATTTTTTGCATTGAAAAAAAACTGTAATAGTGTCTCTCTGACTGTTCAGACACAAATAAATCTGTTTAAAAGTGTCTGGTGTAGGATAGAGAAATAGAACTGTGGTTTTGCAGTTCCATGGTTCAAATCTCTGTATTATCCTGCTTTAGGCATTTTTTGCCGTAAAAAAAACTGTGATAGTGTCTCCCTAACTGTTCAGACACCAATGTATTTGTTTAAAACAGTCTGGTGTAGGCCAGAGAAATAGAACTGTGGTTTTGCAGTTCCATGGCTCAAATCTCTGTAATATCCTGCTTTTGGCATTTTTTGCCGTAAGAAAAAACAATAATACTGTCTCCCTGACTGTTCAGACACAATATATCTGTTTAAAAGAGTCTGGTGTAGGCCAGAGAAATAGAACTGTGGTTTTGCAGTTGTATGGGTCAGATCTCTGTATTATCCTGCTTTTGCATTTTTTGCCATAAAAAAAACTGTAATAGTGTCTCCCTGACTTGTCAGACACCAATATATCTTTTAAAAAGAGTCTGGTGTAGGCCAGAGAAATGGAAGTGTGGTTTTGCAGTTCCACGGGTCAAATCTCTGTATTATCCTGCTTTTGGCATTTTTTGCCGTAAAAAAAAACTGTAATAGTGGCTCCCTGATTGTTCAGACACCAATATATCTGTTTAAAACAGTCTGGTGTAGGCCAGAGAAATAGAACTGTGGTTTTGCAGTTCTATGGCTCAAATCTCTGTAATATCCTGCTTTTGGCATTTTTTGCCGTAGGAAAAAACAATAATACTTTCTCCCTGACTGTTCAGACACAAATATATCTGTTTAAAAGAGTCTGGTGTAGGCCAGAGAAATAGAACTGTGGTTTTGCAGTTCCACTGGTCAAATGTCCGTATTATCCTGCTTTTGGCATTTTTTGCCTTAAAAAAAAGCAGTAATAGTGTCACCCTGACTGTTAAGACACAAATATATCTGTTTAAAAGAGTCTGGTTTAGGCCAGAGAAATAGAACTGTGGTTTTCCAGTTCCACAGATCAAATCTCTGTATTATCCGGCTTTTGGCATTTTTTGGCGTAAAAAACTTGTAATAGTGTGTCCCTGACTGTTCAGACACCAATGTATCTGTTTAAAAGAGTCTGGTGTAGGTCAGAGAAATAGAACTGTGGTTTTGCAGTTCCATGGTTCAAATCTCTGTATTATCCTGCTTTAGGCATTTTTTGCCGTAAAACAAACTGTGATAGTGTCTCCCTAACTGTTCAGACACCAATGTATTTGTTTAAAAGATTCTGGTGTAAGCCAGAGAAAAAGAACTGTGGTTTTGCAGTTCCATGGGTCAAATATCTGTATTATCTTGCTTTTGGCATTTTTTGCCGTAAAAAAAAACAGTAATAGTGTCTCCCTAACTGTTCAGACACCAATGTATTTGTTTAAAAGAGTCTGGTGTAGGCCAGAGAAATAGAACTGTGGTTTTGCAGTTGCATGGGTCAAATCTCTGTATTATCCTGCTTTTGCATTTTTTGCCATAAAAAAACTGCAATAGTGTCTCCCTGACTTGTCAGACACCAATATATCTTTTAAAAAGAGTCTGGTGTAGGCCAGAGAAATAGAAGTGTGGTTTTGCAGTTCCACGGGTCAAATCTCTGTATTATCCTGCTTTTGTCATTTTTTGCATTGAAAAAAAACTGTAATAGTGTCTCTCTGACTGTTCAGACACAAATAAATCTGTTTAAAAGTGTCTGGTGTAGGCCAGAGAAATAGAACTGTGGTTTTGCAGTTCCACAGGTCAAATCTCTGTATTATGCTGCTTTTGGCATTTTTTCCGTGAAAAAAAAAATTGTAATAGTGTCTGCCTGACTGTTCAGACTCAAATGTATCTGTTTAAAACAGTCTGGTGTAGGCCAGAGAAATAGAACTGTGGTTTTGCAGTTCCATGGCTCAAATCTCTGTAATATCCTGCTTTTGGCATTTTTTGCCGTAAGAAAAAACAATAATACTGTCTCCCTGACTGTTCAGACACAATATATCTGTTTAAAAGAGTCTGGTGTAGGCCAGAGAAATAGAACTGTGGTTTTGCAGTTGCATGGGTCAGATCTCTGTATTATCCTGCTTTTGCATTTTTTGCCATAAAAAAAACTGTAATAGTGTCTCCCTGACTTGTCAGACACCAATATATCTTTTAAAAAGAGTCTGGTGTAGGCCAGAGAAATAGAAGTGTGGTTTTGCAGTTCCACGGGTCAAATCTCTGTATTATCCTGCTTTTGTCATTTTTTGCATTGAAAAAAAACTGTAATATTGTCTCTCTTACTGTTCAGACACCAATATATCTTTTTAAAAGAGTCTGGTATAGGCCAGAGAAATAGAAGTGTGGTTTTGCAGTTCCACGGGTCAAATCTCTGTATTATCCTGCTTTTGTCATTTTTTGCATTGAAAAAAAACTGTAATAGTGTCTCCCTTACTGTTCAGACACCAATATATCTTTTTAAAAGAGTCTGGTGTAGGCCAGAGAAATAGAACTGTGGTTTTGCAGTTCCACGGGTCAAATCTCTGTATTATCCTGCTTTTGGCATTTTTTCCCGTGAAAAAACTGTAATTGTGTCTCCCTGACTGTTCAGACACCAATATATATGTTTAAAAGAGTCTGGTGTAGGCCAGAGAAATAGAACTGTGGTTTTGCAGTTCCACGGGTCAAATCTTTGTATGATCCTGCTTTTGGCATTTTTTGCCGTAAAAAAAACCTGTAATAGTGTCTCCCTGACTGTTCAGACACCAATATATCTGTTTAAAAGTGTCTGGTGTAGGCCAGAGAAATAAAACTGTGGTTTTGCAGTTCCACAGGTCAAATCTCTGTATTATGCTGCTTTTGGCATTTTTTCCGTGAAAAAAAAAATTGCAATAGTGTCTGCCTGACTGTTCAGACTCAAATTTATCTGTTTAAAACAGTCTGGTGTAGGCCAGAGAAATAGAACTGCGGTTTTGCAGTTCCATGGCTCAAATCTCTGTAATAACCTGCTTTTGGCATTTTTTGCCGTAAGAAAAAACAATAATACTGTCTCCCTGACTGTTCAGACACAATATATCTGTTTAAAAGAGTCTGGTGTAGGCCAGAGAAATAGAACTGTGGTTTCGCAGTTCCAAGGGTCAAATCTCTGTATTATCCTGCTTTTGGCATTTTTTGCCATAAAAAAAACCTGTAATAGTGTCTCCCTGACTGTTCAGACACAAATATATCTGTTTAAAAGAGTCTGGTGTAGGCCAGAGAAATAGAACTGTGGTTTTGCAGTTGCATGGGTCAGATCTCTGTATTATCCTGCTTTTGCATTTTTTCCATAAAAAAAACTGTAATAGTGTCTCCCTGACTTGTCAGACACCAATATATCTTTTAAAAAGAGTCTGGTGTAGGCCAGAGAAATAGAACTGTGGTTTTGCAGTTCCACGGGTCAAATCTTTGTATTATCCTGCTTTTGGCATTTTTTGCCGTAAAAAAAAACTGTAATAGTGTCTCCCTGACTGTTCAGACACCAATATATCTGTTTAAAAGTGTCTGGTGTAGGCCAGAGAAATAGAACTGTGGTTTTGCAGTTCCATGGCTCAAATCTCTGTAATATCCTGCTTTTGGCATTTTTTGCCGTAAGAAAAAACAATAATACTGTCTCCCTGACTGTTCAGACACAATATATCTGTTTAAAAGAGTCTGGTGTAGGCCAGAGAAATAGAACTGTGGTTTCGCAGTTCCATGGGTCAAATCTCTGTATTATCCTGCTTTTGGCATTTTTTGCCGTAAAAAAAAACTGTAATAGTGTCTCCCTGACTGTTCAGACACCAATATATCTGTTTAAAAGTGTCTGGTGTAGGCCAGAGAAATAGAACTGTGGTTTCGCAGTTCCATGGGTCAAATCTCTGTATTATCCTGCTTTTGGCATTTTATGCCGTAAAAAAAACCTGTAATAGTGTCTCCCTGACTGTTCAGACACAAATATATCTGTTTAAAAGAGTCTGGTGTAGGCCAGAGAAATAGAACTGTGGTTTTGCAGTTGCATGGGTCAGATCTCTGTATTATCCTGCTTTTGTCATTTTTTGCATTGAAAAAAAACTGTAATAGTGTCTCTCTTACTGTTCAGACACCAATATATCTTTTTAAAAGAGTCTGGTATAGGCCAGAGAACTAGAACTGTGGTTTTGCAGTTCCACGGGTCAAATCTCTATATTATCCTGCTTTTGTCATTTTTTGCATTGAAAAAAAACTGTAATAGTGTCTCTCTTACTGTTCAGACACCAATATATCTTTTTAAAAGAGTCTGGTATAGGCCAGAGAAATAGAAGTGTGGTTTTGCAGTTCCACAGGTCAAATCTCTGTATTATCCTGCTTTTGGCATTTTTTGCCGTTAAAAAACTATAATAGTGTCTCTCTGACTGTTCAGACACAAATATATCTGTTTAAAAGAGTCTGGTGTAGGCCAGAGAAATAGAACTGTGGTTTTACAGTTCCACGGGTCAAATTTCTGTATTATCCTGCTTTTGGCATTTTTTCCCGTGAAAAAACTGTAATTGTGTCTCCCTGACTGTTCAGACACCAATATATATGTTTAAAAGAGTCTGGTGTAGGCCAGAGAAATAGAACTGTGGTTTTGCAGTTCCACGGGTCAAATCTTTGTATTATCCTGCTTTTGGCATTTTTTGCCGTAAAAAAAAACTGTAATAGTGTCTCCCTGACTGTTCAGACACCAATATATCTGTTTAAAAGTGTCTGGTGTAGGCCAGAGAAATAGAACTGTGGTTTTGCAGTTCCACAGGTCAAATCTCTGTATTATGCTGCTTTTGGCATTTTTTCCGTGAAAAAAAAAATTGTAATAGTGTCTGCCTGACTGTTCAGACTCAAATTTATCTGTTTAAAACAGTCTGGTGTAGGCCAGAGAAATAGAACTGTGGTTTTGCAGTTCCATGGCTCAAATCTCTGTAATAACCTGCTTTTGGCATTTTTTGCCGTAAGAAAAAACAATAATACTGTCTCCCTGACTGTTCAGACACAATATATCTGTTTAAAAGAGTCTGGTGTAGGCCAGAGAAATAGAACTGTGGTTTCGCAGTTCCAAGGGTCAAATCTCTGTATTATCCTGCTTTTGGCATTTTTTGCCGTAAAAAAAACCTGTAATAGTGTCTCCCTAACTGTTCAGACACAAATATATCTGTTTAAAAGAGTCTGGTGTAGGCCAGAGAAATAGAACTGTGGTTTTGCAGTTGCATGGGTCAGATCTCTGTATTATCCTGCTTTTGCATTTTTTCCATAAAAAAAACTGTAATAGTGTCTCCCTGACTTGTCAGACACCAATATATCTTTTAAAAAGAGTCTGGTGTAGGCCAGAGAAATAGAACTGTGGTTTTGCAGTTCCACGGGTCAAATCTTTGTATTATCCTGCTTTTGGCATTTTTTGCCGTAAAAAAAAACTGTAATAGTGTCTCCCTGACTGTTCAGACACCAATATATCTGTTTAAAAGTGTCTGGTGTAGGCCAGAGAAATAGAACTGTGGTTTTGCAGTTCCATGGCTCAAATCTCTGTAATATCCTGCTTTTGGCATTTTTTGCCGTAAGAAAAAACAATAATACTGTCTCCCTGACTGTTCAGACACAATATATCTGTTTAAAAGAGTCTGGTGTAGGCCAGAGAAATAGAACTGTGGTTTCGCAGTTCCATGGGTCAAATCTCTGTATTATCCTGCTTTTGGCATTTTATGCCGTAAAAAATACCTGTAATAGTGTCTCCCTGACTGTTCAGACACAAATATATCTGTTTAAAAGAGTCTGGTGTAGGCCAGAGAAATAGAACTGTGGTTTTGCAGTTGCATGGGTCAGATCTCTGTATTATCCTGCTTTTGTCATTTTTTGCATTGAAAAAAAACTGTAATAGTGTCTCTCTTACTGTTCAGACACCAATATATCTTTTTAAAAGAGTCTGGTATAGGCCAGAGAAATAGAAGTGTGGTTTTGCAGTTCCACGGGTCAAATCTCTGTATTATCCTGCTTTTGTCATTTTTTGCATTGAAAAAAAACTGTAATAGTGTCTCTCTTACTGTTCAGACACCAATATATCTTTTTAAAAGAGTCTGGTATAGGCCAGAGAAATAGAAGTGTGGTTTTGCAGTTCCACAGGTCAAATCTCTGTATTATCCTGCTTTTGGCATTTTTTCCCGTAAAAAAAACAGTAATAGCGTCTCCCTGACTGTTCAGACACTAATTTATCTGTTTAAAAGAGTCTGGTGTAGGCCAGAGAAATAGAACTGCAGTTTTGCAGTTCCATTGGTCAAATCTCTGTATTATCCTGCCTTAGGCCTTTTTTGCCATAAAAAAACAGTAATATTGTCTCCCTGACTGTTCAGACACAAAATATCTGTTTAAAAGAGTCTGGTGTAGGCCAGAGAAATAGAACTGTGGTTTTGTAGTTCCATGGGTCAAATCTCTGAATTATCATGCTTTTGGCATTTTTTGCCGTAAAAACAAAACTGTAATAGTGTCTCCCTGACTGTTCAGACACAAATATATCTGTTTAAAAGAGTCTGGTGTAGTCCAGATAGATAGAACTGTGGTTTTGCAGTTCCACAGGTCAAATCTCTGTATTATCCTGCTTTTGGCATTTTTTTGCCGTTAAAAAAACTGTAATAGTGTCTCTCTGACTGTTCAGACACAAATATATCTGTTTAAAAGAGTCTGGTGTAGGCCAGAGAAATAGAACTGTGGTTTTACAGTTCCACGGGTCAAATTTCTGTATTATCCTGCTTTTGGCATTTTTTCCCGTGAAAAAACTGTAATTGTGTCTCCCTGACTGTTCAGACACCAATATATCTGTTTAAAAGAGTCTGGTGTAGGCCAGAGAAATAGAACTGTGGTTTTGCAGTTCCACAGGTCAATTCTCTGTATTATCCTGCTTTTGGCATTTTTTGCCATAAAAAAAACTGTAATAGTGTCTCCCTGACTGTTCAGACACCAATATATCTGTTTAAAATAGTCTGATGTAGGCCAGAGAAATAGAACTGTGGTTTTGCAGTTCCACGGGTCAAATCTCTGTATTATGCTTTGTTAGGCGTCAGATTGTTCCTGGATTTGAAATGGGTCCAGAACCTTTTGTGGTCTCCCATTCTGGTCCAGCCAGGGCTGGTGCTGCTCAGCATCATCGTCAACCCCAACGCCTAGCTGGTCCACGAGATGTACAGATTGTCTCTTGGGTATTTGTGCCTAGCAATGTTAAGCATAGGTTGCGGAGGGAGGCAGGGCTCTTGGAGTCTAAGTCCAGGATTCGCCGCACTGAGCATGCCCGTGACCTGGCGGACCGTGATTGGTGGTTTGGCAACCACCTGACCCGGTGACCTGGCACCACCTGATTGGTCGCAGGTGACGCCACCAATAGAGCGAAGGTGGGCAGGGCTTAGTCTTTAAAAGACCCGCCCACAAACATGGCGGCGCGCTCTGATCATTGACCAGTGATGCTGTTGTGTGGACAACTGTGTTCCACGTAGTTTCCATAGGCAGGTGTAGTGGAAATAGGCCGGCTAGTGGAAATAGGCAGGTAGCTTCGTCTAGCAGTCTGGCTCTGCCAAAGGGGTCGCATAACATCCTGAGCAGCCTGCAGACGTCCTATCCACGGTTATCGCCTGTCAGCCATGTGGAGTAGTACCCTTCAGTGCGGTAGCACGCCGGCTGGAGGCACGTGTACCCGTCGGCGTAGTAACACATGCATCCTAGCGCCGCCAGTGTAGTCCCTGTGCTGTACGACTTTCACCTCGCATCTCTCATGCTGCTAACGGAGATAGTGCGAATTGCTATACCCATTCCAGTGTGCAGTAACACGGAAGAGTTTATCATTTAAGTTGGTTGCTTTCCTTTTCACCCAGAAAGTGTTCGGCAGCAGTCCTCCAGGCTGCATCGCGGACCCCGGGGTCGGTTGCGTTCCGTTATAATAAAGTTGTCTGCAACCGCCCTCCTAACAATCCTGCTTTTGGCATTTTTTGCCATAGAAAAAAACAGTAGTAGTGTCCCCCTGACTGTTCAGACACCAATATATCTGTTTAAAAGAGTCTGGTGTAGGCCAGAGAAATAGAACTGTGGTTTTGCAGTTCCATGGGTCAAATCTCTGTATTATCCTGCTTTTGGCATTTTTTCCGTAAAAAAAACCTGTAATAGTGTCTCCCTGACTGTTCAGACACAAATATATTTGTTTAAAAGAGTCTGGTGTAGGCCAGAGAAATAGAACTGTGGTTTTCCTCTTCCACGGTTCTAATCTACTTTTTATTACCCTTTTTCCATTGATAGTGAGATTGTAAGCTCTTTTACTTCATTTACAATGGGCAAGGCGCATGGTAAGGGACTTGGAACTGGACGTTCTGGTGATGGTGCGTGCAGAGGACGGGGCCGTGGCCAAGGTGAAAATGTGCCACAAGCAACAGCCACATCTTCTCGTTCCCACTTCTTGACCAAATTACTAGGGAAGCACACTACAACACCACTATTGCAAACTGATCAGTGTGAACAGGTTATTAATTGGATAGCAGATAATACTTCCAGTTACCTGGGCACCACCACATCCGGTCTGTCTTCCATACAGTCAAGTTTTAGTAGCCGTGAGTCTTGACCACATACTCCTCCTCACCCTGATGCTCCTTCCTCCCACCATGCCGAGTGTCGTCAGACATCAACTGATCCCACACTTGGACACTCTGAAGAGCTGTTCACTGGTCAATTTCCATATTTGTGCCCCTCACCTGCTCCTCTTGAAGTGGTGGAAGAGGAGATCCCATGTAGCGATGCCCAAATATTTGAACAGCCACGGCCACAGGAAGTCGACGCTGGCAATTTGTCACAAGAGGTTGACTATGACGAGACACAATTGCCACGAAGTGAGGAGGAGGATCGTGGTGCGCAAGTGGAAGAGGAGGAGGTGGTGGATGATCTAGTAACTGACCCAACGTTGCAGGAGGACATGCAGAGTGAGGCCAGCAGCACACAGGGGGAGGGAGGCAGAGTACCCCAACAGGCAGGAAGAAGCAGTGTGGTGGCCGCACACAGAAGGTGGGCAACAGTTCCCTGTAACACCAACACGAGGGATGTTGCCAGTACAACTGGTAGGTCTTCCAGAGTCTGGAATTTTTTTAAAGACTCTGCTGATAACCCCAAAAAGGTCATTTGTACCACCTGCCATGCCAGCATCAGCAGGGGTGACAAAACTTCCAGCCTGACCACCACCAGCATGATCAGGCACATGTCAGCAAAGCACCTAACTTTGTGGGGTGAAACCAGGGTCCACGACCAGTGTCAGCTGGTGTCACCACTGCTTCTTCCGCTGTTGTGCCTGTAATAGTATCCCCTGTTTTGCGTGCAAGGCAATCCCCTGTCCATACTGCATGCAAAGATGCCCCCTCCTCTCAGTCTTCACTTGTTATGGCCGTTTCTCAAGAAACAGCATCAAAGTCCACGTCCCACCGCAGCGTTCAATTGTCCATATCCCAGAGCTTTGAATGAAAGCGCAAATTCGCAGCCAACGACCGACAGGCCACAGTCCTAAATTCGCACATTTCACGACTGCTTGCATTGGAAATGCTGCCTTTTAGGCTGGTGGAGACGGAATCCTTCCGCAACCTTATAGCGGTGGCAGTCCCTCGGTACTCGGTCCCCAGCCGACATTATTTTGCCTGGTGTGCCATCCCCGCACTACACAAGCACGTGTCCCAAAACATCTGCCGTGCCCTCAACAACGCAGTTACTGGGAGAGTCCACCTGACAACGGACACGTGGACAAGTGCTTGTGGCCAGGGACGGTACATCTCCCTGACGGCACACTGGGTAAACATAGTGGAAGCCGGGACCCAGTCGGACCTTGGGACGGAACACATCCTCCCCACACCGAGGATTGCGGGCCCTATGTCAGTCAGAGTTGCCCCCACAGTGTACAGCTCCTGCGCATCATCCTCCTCCTCCTCCTCCTCCTCATGTCACCACATCAGTTACAAGCTGGAAGCACTGCAGTACTGCCTCAGCCAAGCGGCAACAGGCTGTGCTGAAACTCATAAGCTTAGGTGATAAACCTCACACTGCTTGTGAGTTGTGGACAGCTGTGAAAGAGCAGGCAGATCTGTGGCTGAGACCGGTGAACCTACATCCAGGCATGGTCGTGTGTGACAATGGCCGTAACCTGGTGGCGGCTCTGAGGCGAGGCGAGATCACACACGTACCATGCCTGACTCATGTGCTTAACCTTGTGGTTCAGCGGTTTCTTAAATCGTACCCCGAGTTGCCAGATCTGCTCGTCAAAGTACGCCACCTGTCAAGCTCATTTTCGCAAGTCGGCTACAGCTTCCACCGCCCTTACTGTGTTGCAGCAGCGTTTACAGCTTCCGGCACACCGACTGGTGTGTGATGTCCCTACACGTTGGAACTCTACCCTCCACATGTTGCAAAGGATTTGTGAGCAGAAGAGAGCAGTTGTGGAGTACCAGCTGCAACAAGGTCATCGATATTCAGGTCAAACTCCACACATAAGACCTCAGGAGTGGACCTGGATGACTGACATATGTACCATCCTGACAAACTTTGAGGAGTCCACCAAGATGGTGAGTGGCGATGACGCCATCATTAGCGTCAGCATCCCACTTGTCTGTCTTTTGCAACGCTCTCTGCAGAGAATTAAAGAGGAGGCATTGCAGTCAGAGTATGATGAGATGGATCAAGAAGTCGTAATGGGTGATTACACAGCCCAGCCTCATCTCATCCCAACGTGCATTGGGGGACAATGAGGGAGAGGAGGAGGAGGAGGAAGAACAGGAGCTGGTATCATGCGCTTTAGACTGTAGTACCTGTACAACTGTCATACAGTTGGTTCAGCGTGGGTGGCCTGAGGACAGGGGAGGAGGAGGAGGAGAGCAAGGTCAGTCATCATCTTGGTGAGGACACGGAAGTCTTGCCCGTTACCAGTCTGGCACGCATGGCTGACTTTGTTTCGCTGCCTTAACCGTGACCCTCGCGCTGTCAAAATGTTGGGTGACAGTCATTACTGGTTGGTGACAATTTTAGACCCCCGCTACAAGGAGAACTTTCACTCTCTTATTCCTGAGGTGGAGAGGTCTACAAAAGTGTGGCAGAACCAGAAGGCCCTTGCTGCAGAACTGTTAAAAAAATTCCCATCTGAACACGCTAGCGGCAGAGGTCACAGTTCGTTGACCAACCGAGGCTTACAGGTGAGAGAGATGCAACTCCAATCCAGCAGAGGCAGGGGAGCACTGTCAACATTCTGGGACTGTTTTCTGAGACCCTCCCAGCTTACAGGCCCTGAGGCGTGGGGTACTCTCACAAGGAGGGGAAAGTTTCAAAAGATGGTGAGGGAGTACCTTGCCGACCGTACCAGCGTCCTCCATGATTCCTCTGTGCCTTTTAATTATTGGGTGTCCAAGCTGGACACTTGGAATGAACTCGCTCTGTACGCTTTGGAGGTCCTGGCCTGCCCTGCCGCTAGCGTGTTATCGGAGCGTGTTTTTAGTGCCGTTGGGGGAATTATAACTGATATGCGCACTCGCCTGTCAACTGACAATGCTGACAAGCTGACCCTTATGAAAATGAACAAGGGCTGGTTTGGGCCAGACTTCTCATCACCACCAAATGACAGAGGAGTAACATAAAGTCAAATCCACTGTGTTATTTCGGGAGGTGTACTCCCATGCACCACATCACACCCACACATGGGTATACACTTCCTCATTTCGGCTGTATTTTGCTCTTCTCCTTATCCTCAACCTCCACCACCACTATACCACCAGGGTGACCGTGGTCAATGTTGCCAGCATTGCAAGTTCCTCCGTCCTAATTTTTGGCAGCTTTTGCTTGGAAGGCATAGGCAAAGACTATGGGAGACCCACTCCCCAATAATGGGAATAATGTTTTTAATATGCTGTACGGCAGGGCTCTTGTAAGGGGCATGAAAACCGTCTTGTTAAGCTACTCTGAACTTCACGTCTCTTCCAAGGGGCATTAACACCGTCTTGTTAAGCTACTGCGACCTCCACCACTTTTCCAAGGGGCATTAAAACTATCTTGTTAATCTACTGCGACCTCCACCACTTTTCCAAGGGGCATTGATATTGTCTTTTTATTCCACTGCGACCTCCACCATTCTTCCAAGGGGCATTAAAATTGTCTTGTTAAGATACTTCGACATCCACCACTTTTCCAAGGGGCATTAAAACCATCTTGTTAAGCTACTGTGACCTCCACCACTTTTCCAAGGGGCATTTATATTGTCTTTTTATTCCACTGCGACCTCCACCATTCTTCCAAGGGGCATTAAAACCATCTTGTTAAGCTACTGCGACCTCCACGTCCTTTCCAAGGGGCATTAAAACCGTCTTGTTAAGCTAGTGCGGCCTCCATGTCTCTTCCAAGGGGCATTAAAACTGTCTTGTTAAGCTACTGCGACCTCCACCACATTTCCAAGGGGCATTAAAACCGTCTTGTTAAGCTACTGCGACCTCCACCACTTTTCCAAGGGGCATTAAAACCGTCTTGTTAAGCTACTGCGACCTCCACCACTTTTCCAAGGTGCATTGATATTGTCTTTTTATTCCACTGCGACATCCACCATTCTTCCAAGGGCATTAAACCCGTCTTGTTAAGCTACTGCGATCTCCACCACTTTTCCAAGGGGCATTAAAACCGTCTTGTTAAGCAACTGCGACCTCCACCATTCTTCCAAGGGGCATTAAAACCGTCTTGTTAAGCTACTGCAACCTCCATGTCTCTTCCAAGGGGCATTAAAACCGTCTTGTTAAGCTACTGCGACCTCCACGTCTCTTCCAAGGGGCATTAAAACTGTCTTGTTAAGCTACTGCGACCTCCACCACTTTTCCAAGGGGCATTAAAACCATCTTGTTAAGCTACTGCAACCTCCACGTCTCTTCCAAGGGGCATTAAAACCGTCTTGTTAAACCACTCTGTACTCCACAGCTGTTCCAAGGGGCATTGAAATTAGAGATGAGCGGTGTTCGACTCGAACTGTTCGCCAATCTCAAATTCGAGCTGTTTTGGGCAGTGTTCGAGCCGTTCGGCGAACACGAACAATTTGAAACAAATTTGGCTGTTCGAGGTTATGTTCGATAACTATTCGTGCACCAAAATCATAACTGGATTTTTTCTCAGTAATGCTGAAAACTAATGTTTGAGTGTACAGCGGGATGGGGCAAGGGATGGATCTCTGCATAAATAAAGAAGATCTCCATTTTTTTTTCTCTTTCCCACATTTATAGTGGGGAGGTGCAATCTGTCAGCCTATCAGCAGCGCACACACACGGAGCGAACTGCTTTTTTTCACACAAGCAAGGGCATGTGTCATTGGCAGTGTATGTCACATGTCCTTGCCCTATAAGACACATCCATTTTCCATGTAGCCACCATTTTCTCACTGCTGCAGCTGCGTGTTAGACGGCACCGCTGTTGCTGTGTGTGCTATACTTTGAGTGTTAATTTCAAGCCAATTTTCGCACAAATCTACAGATAGCTTGGGAGTAGGGAATAGTTGTGATTGCAGTCCTTTTAAGGACTAGGTTACAGCATTTCCTATGACTTTTATCAGGCAGGTCTGCGCTCTTAAATAGATAGATTGGGAGTAAAGACTAATTGTAATTGCAGTCCTTTTGAGGGCTAGGTTACATCAGTTCCTATCACTTTTTGCCAGGCAGGTCTGTGCCAGTGCTGGGCAAGTTTTTTCGCAGCATTTGGCTAAATCTAGCTAAGCAAATCCTTTTTGGCCTCTTGCAGTGTGTGTTAGTCAGTGGAGTAGCCTATCTGTGTTACAAGCTACACCACCTGTGTATAGAATACAAATTTTTTTACTGCACCTAGCCAAGTAAAACCTTTTGGGAATAGCATCATTCTATTAGTCCATCTATACTAACTTCCACCAGGTTTCAAATTCAAAATAATCTTTATATGCATCTAGCTGTGAAAAAATATTTGGCCTTGTAGCAGTGTGTAGGACTTGTTCTATAAGTCCATCTATACTAACCTCCACCAGGTTGCAAATTCAATATAATTTTTATATGCATCTAGCTCTGAAAAAATATTTGGGCTTGTAGCAGTGTGTGGGACTAGTACTATTAGTCCATCTATACTAACCTCCACCACCTGTGTATGTAATAAAATTGTTTTACTGCATCTAATCCAGCCAATACTTTTGGGCTAATACCACAGTTTGGCCACTCAGCTCTGCTCGGTTCCCATCCATTGTTTTTTGTGCAAACAACTCCAGAGTTGTCAATTAGTTAACCACCAAAATGAGTGGAAAAAGACCTGCTGCTGGTGGAAAGGGGAATAGGCGTGTTGGGAAGGGAAAAAAAGGTTGTGTCCGTGGGGTAGGTGTTAAAGCAACAGTAACATCTGCAGAAGAAAGACCATCTTCCAGCCAAACTAAAATGTCTACTTCTTTTAGCGGACAATGTGATAAGATCCCTTTCTTACGGCCACGCCAATCGCTACAAATTCCAGATGAGGCACAAAAACAGCAGGTGCTTCAACGGATATCAAGTGCTGCTTTAAGTGGGCTCTCCTCCACCTCAACTTCAACATCACAAATACTCCAGTCCTCAGAGGTGTCACCCCAATCGCACTTGCTTCCTCACAGCTCCCAAGTCTCCAGCTGCCCATCTGAGTATGAGGTAGAACAGATGGTTGAGTCTGCAGAGCTGTTTACTCATACTATAGCCTGGGAATCAGAGGTCGGCTCCAGAGCTTCTGTGAATCCAGACGAGGAAATGATCTGCACTGATGCCCAGAATCTTTATGAGTCTGATCCAGGACCAGACGCAGAAGGTTCTGACCATAATGTAGACCCTCGTTCCCAAACTGTAACTCCTGTTGGTGGAGACAATGAGGAAGACTATGATGAGACTCAAATACCTGATTGGAGCGACAACTTGAGTTTTTTGTCAGGGCAGGAAGAGGTTGGCTCTGAGGACGACGGGTGTGATAACACACAGGGTGATGATGATGAGGTTGGAGATCCCACTTACTGTCAACCCACAGTCAGCCAGTCGATGAGGTCAGCAGAGGAGGTGGAGGAGGATGCTAGTGAAGACGAGGTCAGGTTGCGCCTTCCTGGACAGAGACGTAGTACTGGAAGCACGTCAACAACTGCATCCTCAAACACAACTCTGCCTCTGACCACAAGTCGTGGTGGCTCTTCAGGTCGCATGGGTGCTAAGCCTTGCATAGCCTGGGCATTTTTTCAGATCGATAAGGATGACCGAACTCGTGTTATCTGTAACATTTGTCAGCAAAAGCTAAGTAGAGGCCAAAAAATACATAGTTTGAGTACTTCATGCATGAACCGGCACATGGATATGAAGCATAAGTTGCAGCGGGAAGCTCACTGTGCTACAATGCGGCCTAGCCGGCCGGGCCAACCACCGTCTGTCACATCTTGTGCATCCGCGGCCTCTTCATCCTTTGTGACTGGGGGGACAGCAGTTACACCTGTTTTGGGACGCAGACCTGCCACCTCTTTACCCGCAACAGCCAGCGTGATTGGCAGGTCATCATTTTCTTTGGAGGTGGTAACACCAGCTGGTTTTGAGCGCTGTCCGACATCGATAGCACCACCTTTGGATCAAGGCAACCTAACATGTCCGCCTGCATCTTCCTCACAGACCGTCAGTTTGCCGGGGACACACTTCTCAACACCGTCTAAGCACAACAGCCAGCCCTCGGTCCCTCAGATGTGGACAAGTAAAAGACCATTTCCTCCTAGCCATGAGAAAGCTAAGAGGTTGAATTTCACCATCTGCAAGCTCTTGGCTACAGAAATGCTGCCTTTCCGCCTGATGGACACAGAGGATTTTCGAGACCTTATGTCCGTCGCAGTGCCCCAGTACCAGATGCCCAGTCGGCACTACTTCTCAAAGAAAGGTGTGCCTGCGCTCCACCAGCATGTCGCACACAACATCACCGCTTCTTTGAGAAACTCTGTGTGTGACAGGGTGCATTTCACCACAGACACTTGAACGATTAGGCATGGACAGGGGCGTTACATGTCACTGACTGGGCACTGGGTAACTATGGTGACAGCAGGACAAGGGGCTGCTGTCCAAGTCTTGCCGTCCCCACGAGTTGTGCGTCAATCCTCTTTATCTCGAAGTTCCTCCACTGCTCCTGCCTCCTCAACCTCCTCTCGGTCCTCCACCTGCACCCAAAGCCTGTCTGGTCATGCCACAAGCTTTCTAACTGCGCAGAAGGGATCCTGCACACCTCCTTACTATGCTGGCAGCAGGGCTCAACGTCATCAGGCGGTTTTTACTTTGAAATGTCTGGGAAATGTGAGTCACACAGCTGAGGAGTCGTGGTCGGCTCTGGAGAACTAGTTTCTTGAATGGTTGTCTCCACTGGACCTGAAACCAGGGAAGGCCGTGAGCGACAATGCTGCAAACCTGGGTGCGGACCTTCGCCGGGGCAATGTCACACACGTGCCTTGTATGGCTCACGTGTTGAACCTGATTGACCAGCAATTTTTAGCCCACTATCCTGGGCTAGATGGCCTTCTGCAGAGGGCACGGTCGCTGTGTGCTCACTTCCACCGTTCGCATCCCGCTGCTCAGCGACTTACATCTCTAAAGAAGTCGTTGGGCCTGCCACTTCACCGGCTAAAATGCGATGTGCCTACCCGGTGGAATTCAACTCTGCACATGTTGCAGCGACTGTGGCAGCACCGACAAGCCCTGGTGCAATATGTTCTGACGTATAGCCTGGGCCAACGAGATCCAGAGGTGGGGCAAATCACGCTGGAGGAGTGGTCTCAGATCAGGGACCTATGCACCCTTCTGCACAGTTTTGAAATGGCGACGAAGATGTTTAGTGCTGACGATGCCATTATCAGCATGACTATTCCGGTGATTTACATGCTGGAGCACATGTTAAACAGAATTCGGACTCAGGTGGTGGCACAAGAGGAGGTGGAGGAAGTAGAGGAGGAGGAGTTGTATGCGGAAGGGCTAACATCTGCAAGGTCCAGACGGTCGGCAGCCCCAAGGTGGCAGGCATGTGAGGGTGGGGGAGATGGTTTTACCAGGGCGCATGGTAGCAGCCCAACTAGTGAGGAAGGTGCAGGAGCCCAGGAAGAAGTGGAGGACGAACTGATGGAAGACTCATCAGATGAGGGAGACCTTGATCACATTTCTGTTGTGCAAGGTTGGGGGGAGAGGACAGAGGAAGGAAGCATGATTGTTACCTCGCCACCAACACAACAGGGACTTGGTGCTCCTGGATGCGCAAGACACATGAGTGCCTTCTTGCTGCACTACCTGCAACATGACCCTCGAATTGTGAGAATTAGAAATAATCCTGACTACTGGGTTGCCACACTGTTAGATCCCCGGTACAAAAGTAAATTTGCAGAAATTATTCCTGCCATAGAAAGGGATGCACGCATGCAGGAGTATCAGCAGAGACTGTTGCAGAATCTTACATGTGCTTTTCCACAAAACACCAGTGGTGCACGTAGTAAATCTCACAGTTCCAACTTGCCAACCATGGGACCGTCGAGTGTTCAGCACTCAAAACGTAACAGAAACACAGTATCTGCTGGTAACATCAATTTTGCAGAATCATTTCACCACTTTTTTAGCCCATCCTTTGCAAGGCCACAGGAGACAAGAAGTCTGACACATAGTCAACGCCTAGAGACGATGGTACAGGAGTATCTACAAGTAAACATTGAAGCCAAGACTGTGTCACTGGACACTTGCTCTTTTTGGGCTTCCAATCTGGATAAATGGCCGGAGCTCGCCACTTACGCCTTGGAGATCTTGTCATGCCCCGCAGCCAGCGTTCTGTCTGAACGTGTGTTCAGCGCTGCTGGTGGTGTGCTGACAGATAAGCGCACGCGGCTCTCCACTGATAATGTAGACAGACTCACGTTCATGAAGATGAACAAATCATGGATCCGAAACAACTTTTCTACCCCTGTGTCATCCTGGGGAGAGTAAAAGCTTGATGATTTGTTAAAATCACCTCACCAACTGTTTTAAGCTTTCAAATTACTAATCATGTTTATCTGTATCTTGGCTGGAAAATAATTTGGACCTTGTAGCAGTTTGCGGTACTGATTCTATTAGGCCATCTATACTAAGCTCCACCAGCTTTCAAATTAATAATAATTTTTAGCTGCATCTAGCCCGGAAAATAATTTTGGGTCTCCTAGATGCGCAAGACACATAAGTGCCTTCTTGCTGCACTACCTGCAACATGACCCTCAGATTGTCAGAATTCAAAATAATCCTGACTACTGGGTTGCCACACTCTTAGATCCCCCACACTGTTCGATCAACCTTTTCATTTTAATAAAGAACAAAAAAATTGTCATTTTAGAAATTATAAGCATTAGCAGGTTATTAGAAACTGAATTCAAACAGTTTTCAACTCAAAACTTTATTCTAGGTGATGTTACATTTGCACATAGGACCCCTTGTTCGAAAGGAGCTTCTGAACTCTCTCGTCCATTGAATTTGTCAGGTTTTGGATGGTTTCTGCTTCAATTGTTTTGCATGAGGATAGAATACCCTCCCAGAGGTGTTGCTTAGATGTGAACTGCCTCCTGCCATCATAGACACTCCTTTTGATGATGCTCCAGAGGTTCTCAATGGATTTGAGGTCAGGGGAGCATGGGGGTCACACCATAAGTTTGTCCCCTTTTATGCCCATATCAGCCAGAGATGCAGATGTGTTATGTGCAGCATGAGATGGTGCATTATCATGCATGAAAATGATCTTGCTGCGGAATACACGGTTCTTCTTCTTGAACCATGGCAGGAAGTGCTGTTTGAGAAACTCCACATACATTATGGAGTTCATCTTTACCCCTTCAGGGATCCTAAAGGGGCCGACAATCTCTCTCCCCATGATTCCAGCCCAAAACATTACTCCACCTCCTCCTTGTTGCCGCCGTAGCCGTGTTTGCATGGGGTGTCCATCAACCAGCCATCCTCCACTCCATCCATCTGGACCATCGAGCGTTGCACGGCACTCATCGGTGAACAAAACAGTTTTGAAGTCAGTCTTCATGTATTGTTTGGCCCACTGGAGCCGTTTCTGCTTGTGTACAGTGGATAGAGGAGGTCGACAGGATGGCTTACGCACAGCTGCAAACCTCTGAAGGACCCTGCATCTTGTTGTTCGGGGGACGTTGGAGGCACCAGCAGCTTCAAAAACTTGTCTGCTGCTATGACAAGGCTTTTTTGCCGCTGCTCTTTTAACCTGACGTAATTGCCTGTAGGAAAGAGTCCTCAATTTTCACTTATCAGCACGCACACGTGTGTACTGTGAATCAGCTACATACTTCTTGATTGTGCGATGATCAGGATGAAGTGTCTTGGCAATGTTGATTGTAGTCATGCCTTGACCTAAACACTCCACAATTTGTTGCTTCTCAGCAGCCGACACATCCTTTTTCTTTCCCATTTTGGCAGAAAATGTAGGCTGCTTAATAATGTGGGACAGGCTTCTTAAGTAGTCTTGCCTTTCATTGGACACACCTGCCAAACTAATTAGCACAGGTGTCTGCAATTGCTTACAGTGATATAAAGAGCCCTGACACACATCACCATCAATGAGTTTAACTGACAAACAAACAAATTCTTCCCTTATCACTCCTAAACACTTTTTGCATAATAATTTGGAACACAGTGTACATGTGCCTTTCCACAAAACACCAGTGGTTCACGTAGTGAATCTTGCAGTTCTAACTTGCCAACCGTGGTCTGTATGGAGTTGTTCAATAAAGGACCCAAAATTAAGATAACATAGATGGGAGAGGTCTCTATGAATACGAATTCCTAAGTATTTGATACCCTGTGAGGGCCAGGCAAAGGGAAAGTTGGACTGGATGGAATCCTGTATGGATTTGGGGAGGGAGACTTCGAGGGCCTCAGACTTCGCTGCATTGATTTTAAAATTTGACCATGTAACAAAGTGATCTATTTCAGCCTTAACAGCAGGGATGGATATATGTGATTGAGTGATATATACTAGGACATCATCAGCAAATGCAGAGCACTTGTACTCGGTGCCTCCCACCTCAATCCACCTAATATTGGGGTTATGGCGAATTGATGAGAGCAGGTGCTCCGTCACTAGGATGTATAAGAGAGGGGACAGAGGACATCCCTGCCTTGTCCCATTGGTGATTATGAAAGGTGATGAAAATGTTCCATTTATCTTCAGCCTAAGTGACGTATTGCGATACAGGGCCGTGATTTTGCCTATAAAAGGGTCCCCTAGACCCCTACCCCAAGCTTTTTAAAAGAATAATATATGGCGTGCCAGGAGACTCTATGGAATGCTTTCTCAGCATCCAACGAGAGTATCTAATTACAAATTTTTAACTGCATCTAGCCCAGGAAATACTTTGTGCCTAGTAGTAGTGTCTGCTAGTCAGCGGATTATCCCAGCTGTTAAGCAAGCTACACCACCTGTAGTTTGGACACTTAATTTTTTCAAAGTAAATGGTTCGGGCCCCCCGGGACACTCAGTGAAGAGCATCGGGGAGGCACCCCAAGGCACAGGGGCTGGGACTGGCGGTAGGACGCCTTGCGGTGGACCGCTAAGCTCGATCCTTATAAAAGCTTTTTAACTGCAGCAGCTTTAGTGGACGCTACTGGAGCTGGAATTACCGCGGCTGCTGGCATGAGATTTGCCCTTCAATAGATCCTTGTAAAAGGATTTAAAGTGTACTCATTCAAATTAGAGAGACAATTTAAATTAAAAAGATTAGGCCTGCCTCCACCGCAGGGGGGCTCGCTCGACCCGCCAGCGGACTGGCACAAGTATTGGGAGATGGGGGCTGGCCGTCAGGGTCCACCGCACCTCTGGCACAAACCCGGCGACACAGAGATCGCACGGGCAGGAACGGACTGGCCGTGTCGGCTTCGCACTTTTTTGGTTTTAGAAGGGCATGACATGCCTATATCTGTGTCTCCCCCTCCTTTTACTCCTCCACCTCTTTTCTTTTCACATGACTATATGTACTTGTCACTTTTCCATGTGTTAGTTGTGTCTTCTGAGCAGTTTGTCAGCTTTTTGGACACCTTTGAAGTGTTTTCTATGTGTTTTCTATGTGTTTCTATGTGTTTCTATGTGTTTTTGTTTGCCTGCCATTGGTTTTAACAGTGTTCGACGGTGTTCGACGAACAGTTCGACGAACAGTTCGGCGCACACACGGGTGTTCGACGAACCGAACCGAACTCGAACACTACGGGGGTGGCTCAACACTAATTGAAATGTTGTTTTTAATTAACTCTAACCTCCACGACTCTTCCAACGGGCATTGCATTTCCTCCTAATTTTAGTCTGCTTTTGCTTTTCAATGCATAGGCGAACACTAAGGGATACCCACTCATCAATAATGGGTAGAAGGTTTATAGTATGCTGTAATCCACTTCTGTTTAATGGGCATTGCAGTTCCTCATAATTTTTGGAAAGCCTTCCATTCACTGCTTAGGCCAACAGTGCACAGGAGACCCAGTTGTTATAAATGGAAAAAAAGGTTTAGTTAAGGCCCTCTGACCTCCATGTCACTTCCAAGTGGCATTGGAGTGCCTCGAAGTTTTTGGTAGGCATTGCACTCACTGTATGCCCTATAACTGTGTAGCCGAACCGCTCCTTTTGGTACAGAAACATATCCTACAAGACATGTGTGGTTGACTGGCCTGAAATTGATGTGAATGGTCCCTGTTCCTCCTGCTCTTTCTCCTTTGCCACCACCTCATTCATCATTCATCACCTGAAGCTTTGCTTTAACGGGAGTCATAGAACTGGGATAGTAGCAGGAAAACATCCAGCAATCCTCAGAGGAGGTAGGATATGCACCAAAACGCTGACCACCTCAGACCTAGCCGCTACTACATACATGCTCTTGCATTCCAAGAAAACAAAGCAGATACTAACTTCTATCATCATCATCATGCTCCTCGTCTTGGCACTCTCCACTCCCCTGATGGAGAAGCCAGGGCCCACTGGAGGATTCTGGTTCTCTGGTGGGCTCGTCCAATGCTGCCATAAAGCAGGCCAGGCTAAGAAAAGTGTGGGGGAAGTTGACAGGAGAAATAGGGGCGGCTGGGGACCGTTTATGGACAACCGGCCGCCCCCAGGAGGCTGGGGACCATGTGTGGACACCTGGCCGCGGGGTGGCTGGGGACCGAGTATGGACACCCGGCCGCCCCCTGGCAGCTGGGGACCGAGCGTGGACACCCGGCCGCCGGACGGATGGGAGCGGAGTATGGATACCAGGCCGCCGACGCAGCCATGTCATGGAGGCCCGCGTCTGCCTCCACATGCCTAAAAGGCCCAATTTCAAGTGCAAGCAAGCTTACAGTATGGTATTGCAGCCTGGGGGTGGGTGGGTGGCAGGTTGCACACTTCCGCTTGCATTCCAAGAAACCAAAGCAGATGCTAACTTCTATCATCATCATCATGCTCCTCACCTTGGCACTCTCAACTTCCCTGATGGAGAAGCCAGGGCCCACTGGAGGAGTCTTGTTCTCTGGTGGGCTCATCCAATGCTGCCCTAAAGCAGGCTAGGCTAAAAAGTGTGGGGGAAGTTGATATGCGCCAAAACACTGACCACCTCAGGCCTAGCCGCTACTGCATACATGCTCTTGCATTCCAAGAAAACAAAGCAGATGCTAACTTCTATCATCATCATCATCATGCTCCTAACCTTGGCACTCTCAACTCCCCTGATGGAGAAGCCAGGGCCCACCGGAGGATTCTGGTTCTCTGGTGGGCTCGTCCAATGCTGCCCTAAAGCAGGCCAGGCTAAGAAAAGTGTGGGTGAAGTTGACAGGAGAAATAGGGGTGGCTGGGGACCGTTTATGGACACCCGGCCGCCTCCAGGCGGCTGGGGACCGTGTGTGGACACCCGGCCGCGGGGCGGCTGGGGACCGAGTATGGACACCCGGCCGCCCCCTGGCGGCTGGGGACAGAGCGTGGACACCCGGCCGCCGGGCAGCTAGGGACTGAGTATGGATACCTCACTGCCGAAGCAGCCATGAGGTAGTGGCCAGCTTCGGCCTCCTCCAAACTAAAAGGTCCCTTTCAAGTGCAAGCTAGCAGTATGGTATTGCAGCCTGGGGGTGGGTGGGTGGCAGGCTACAAACTTGCGCTTGCATTGCAAGTAATGGGGGAGGTACAATTGAACACTGCCCTAGGACAAGGACTTGCACGGGGATAGTTGCAAGTCTGCATCTTGTGATGCGGCAAGGATCTGATGGGCACACTTTTAGGCAGTGACCTGGGTGTCAGAGAGGCTTCCAGGGGTCTTCTCCATGCTGTTCCTATGTCTTTTCAGCACTGTATACATGTGTCACACAGCACATGGCCAGATAAGATTGTAAAATGTTAAAATTACATTTCCCGGTGAATGCATTTGTCACGGTTGAAAGCAATACAAAAGTGCAAAAACACATAAAAAATGCTACTTGTGAA
Source organism: Phyllobates terribilis (assembly GCF_046119375.1). NCBI lineage: Eukaryota > Metazoa > Chordata > Amphibia > Anura > Dendrobatidae > Phyllobates > Phyllobates terribilis. The sequence continues at coordinate 52,270,866 of NW_027362767.1, read as the reverse complement.
CATAGCCCAAGGTGTGGAGGAGTATTTTTTTGGGGGGTTATTTTTTTTACCTTACACACAAGTCTTTACCCTAGAAAGGATGTTCCTTAACATATTTCACAGGAAAACCGTTTCAGTTTCGTTTTTGAATGTTTTATTGTGAGCCCGTAAAAGTGGCTTAATACCTCTGACCACGTTGTTGACAGCAGTGACCTGGGGGTCAGAAATGCTTCCTGGGGCGATCCCCATGCTGTCCCCATGTCATTTGAACACTGTCACTATCGTTTTGGGCACTTTTAGGCTTTCTACAGACTGCCGGGGGTGCCACCGCAAAAATGCTCGGGTCTCCCATAGACTAACATTGGGCTGTCACGGTGAGCTCGGCCCGAGCTTCGAGCACCCGAACACTAATCATTACACCAAGCAAGGAAATGCTAGCAAATATTCTGGAAGCACCAGTCAATTGCAATGCAGCACAATCGAGGAAAATAATTGATAGGTCCATTTCATTTCCATGTTATTTTTGGACCTCTTTTATAATGTGGTATTTGCTGTGCTCTTTGTAGCTGACAAATAAACAGCAATCTCTATATGAATTCTGCAGCACATTTCATGAAACTTGGCTGTCGTTAAATCTGCGAGTGTCATCCGTCACTGTCTTCGGCAACGGAGGCTGCTTTTAATGAGCATAGCTCAATAATTACCTTATTGCGATGTTAAAGCCAAATGACACTTATGATAAAGGTTTCACTGCTAAACAGTAAAACTAGTGAAGCATGTGCGGACCAAATGGTAGATAGATGATAACAAAGGCTCGTTTCATCCCAACTCTCTCAGTCCTTGGCACAGTTTTTGCAAAGTTCGTCCTAGATGCAGAACTCTGGAATGAAACTGATGTCATTTTTAAAGGAAAACATCACTTTTTAAGAAGTTTTCTGCCGGCTGACTTACGTGATGACTCTCCTTATGACTAAAAGATGAACCCAGGATCTGAGCAGTAGGACTCCTCTCCTTCTGACAATTTTATCATTACATTTTCATTTTAGCTTTACTTTTAGTAAAAGGCTAATTGACAAATTATTTTTGATTATGAGAGAATGTTAGGCGTCGGGCGGTTGCCGGACCTGAAATTGGGTCATAGTCATCAGTGGATTCTGTGGTATCCCATTCTGATCCAGCTGGGGCGGATGCTGCTTAGCATCGCCATCAGTCCCAATGCCTAGCCAGTGCACGAGATGTACAGGCTGTCTCTTGGGTCTTTGTTCCTAGTAGTGTTAAGCTTAGATTGCAGAGGGGAACAGGGCTGCTACAGTCTAAGTCCAGGATGCACAGCACTGAGCATTCCTGTGACATGGCGGACCGTGATTGGTGGTTTGGTATCAGCTGATCCTGTGACCTGGCACCACATGGTCGTGGGTGACGTCATCGGTAGTGCGACCAATAATGCGACGGTGGGCAGGGCTTAGTCTTTAAATAGGCCGCCAACAAGCATGGCGGTGCACTCTGATCATTGAGCTTAGGTTGTGTTCCTGTGTGGATTCTTGGCTGTTTGGCTCCACGTGCTCTCTAGCTGCTCTCTCCATGACCTGCCGATGCCAGAGTTCGCTCGGCTGATTAGCACAGGTCGCTTAGGCAAGTTTAGCTGGGGATAGGCAGACTTAGCTGGGGGAGGCAGGTAGTTCCCGTTTGGTAGTCTGGCTCCGGCAAGGAGGTTGCTATACACCTCGAGCAGGCTACGGGCTCTGTATCCCTGGCACCGCCTGTTATCCACGTGGAAAGTTACTCCGCAGTCCTGTCCCACATCGGCTGGAGCACGTACATACCGGCGTGAGTCACACACTTCCTAGCGCCTGCTGCGTAGCCTCTGTGCAGTTAACAGAGCTACGACTACGATTATTTGTGGCACATCTCTCATGCAGTTAATGGAGATAGTGCAAAGCCCTTTCCCCGTCCAGGTATATTGCAACACTGGAGGGATTTACACTTTAAGTTGGTTGTCTTACACTCTTACCCGGTGGGTGTTTGGCCGCAGTCTTCGTGGCTGCATCGCGGACCCCGGGGTTCGGTTGCATATCATTTTAATAAAGTTGTTGCAACCGTTCTCCTTAACAGTATCAGAGCGCCAGGGTCTTGCCGAACATGGCTGACAACCAGCAACTGCAGCGCTATATACAGCAACTTGAGGCCAGACTTAGGACTCTGGAACAAGCTGCCCCGGTGGCTGATATAACTGCAGTAGCGACCCAGGCAGCTTCTCAGGCGGCCAACCTGGTTAACACGGCTGCGGTGAATGCTGCAGCAGCCACAATTGCCCTATTACCCCGTTTTGCTCTCCTGGAAAATTTTTCTAGCGACAGCAGATCCTGCAGAGGTTTTATTAATCTGTGCTCCATTCAGTTAGAGATGATGGAAGCACGGTTCTCCTCCGAAAGGGCCAAAGTGGGTTTTGTCATCTCGTTACTTTCTCATAGGGCCTTAGAGTGGGCTACCCCTCTGTGGGAGCGGAGTGACCCGGTAGTGGCTAATGTGGGTCTCTTTCTTAGAGCCCTAAAAATGTCTTCCTAGGTCCTCAGGTCACGCATGATATGGCTCTTAAGCTTCTTGCGTTGGTCCAGGGTTCGGTCACTGCCAGCCACTATGCCATCCAGTTCAGAACCTTAGCGGCTAATTTGGATTGGTCTGAGCGGTCTTTAATCCTGGTGTTCTGGAAGGGTCTGGCTGGGCATATTAAAAATGCTCAATCTACCAGAGAGATTCCAACCTCCCTGTAAGAGTTAATCTCTCTCGCTAACCGAATAGATTTGCGTCATGCAGAACACAAGTTAGAGATGGAGGTCTCCAGACCTCAGTTTCGGTTGGCACCTTCATTCTCTAGACCCATTTCCAAACCCGCGACTCCCGACCCGGAGCCTGAGGCTATGGATATATCCTGGACTGAGTCTAGCTCCTCTCGTTCCTGACCTGCACATCTCTTGGAGTACCCCATTAATAAGGGTTCCAAGCAATCGGGAAAATGATTTGTCTAACCGCATTTGGAGGAGGTGTCTTAGATTCCGGGGCTGCTTCCTCCAAATTATTGCATAAGGTGACGTTGCTCTTTGGAACAACCACGGTTTCTGCCAAGGCGTGGGTGGATTCTGGTGCCAATGGCAATTTTTTTTCATCTACGTTTGCCCAGAAGCACGCCATTCCTATGGAGTTACTGCCAAAACCAATGAACATTAGGGTAGTCAATGGTTCACTGCTGGACACGCAAATCACTCACCAGTCAATTCCCCTCACCATGTCGTTTCCTCAGGGTCACCGGGAGGTTATCTCCTTTCTTATTATTCCCGGTGGATTAGATGAGGTGCTATTGGGTCTTCCATGGCTACGTTGTCACACTCCACACATTGACTGGGGTACGGGGAGAATTTCTTCCTGGAGTGAGAATTGTGTGTCTCAATGTATGGTTACAGCCGCCCGGAGGGTAGTCTCTGAGCCTTCTACCGACTTGGCCGCTCTCCCTGTGCAATATCAGAGTTTTGCGGATGTCTTTTCCAAAAAGGCTGCAGAGACTTTGCATTGCCTCCGACCGTATGGCGGTCCTATTGATTTGGCCCTCGGCACGGAGTCTCCTCGCGGTAGGGTTTATCCTCTGTCTGTCCCGAGACCCAGGTCATGTCTGATTATATCAAAAAGAACCCTCGGGTAGACGCCTTGTCCCGGTTCCTGGATAAGGTTGAGGACGATGACGAGCCAAGGCTTACCATTCCTTCGGGGAGTATGCGGACGGTGGCTCCAGTGTCCCTAAACCAGGTTCCTTCTAGGAGGACGTTCGTTCTTCCTAATCTACAAAATGAGGTGCTCTCCTGGGCACATGCCTCTAAGATCGGAGGTCATTTTGGGGTCAAACGTACCACAAAGTTTCTCCAATGGTCGTATTGGTGGCCCCGGTGGCGCCAGGACATTAAAGAATATGTTCTAGCGTGTGTCTCCTGTGCGAGAGATAAATCATCCGGTCAAAGTCCGGCTGGGTGTAGCGTCGGCGTCCCTGCCCTCTGCTAGGCAGGGACGCTGTTCCCCTCACCTCTCTGCTCCGAGCCCGGCGTCCTCCTCCCGCTCTGCTGGCAGCGCGCGCTCCTTCCCGGCCACTGTGCTTAGGGCGCGCGCGCGCTTCCTCCCTCTTAAAGGGGCCGCGCGCGCCGTCCTAAGGAGTCACCCGGCCAATGGCCGGAGGACTTTACCATATATAAGGCACCTCCTCCAAAATGGAGGTGCCCGAGCAATGTTGTTGCACTGTTCACTACTCTGCTTCAGCCCTCAGGTCCCGTTGCCAGTTACCTGCCTGATTCCTGCCAGAGTCCTGCCAGTTTGCTGTCTGTTTCCTGCCTGATATTCCTGCTACCTGCCTGCTAGCCTGAGGTCCGACGGTCTGCCTTACTACTCCTGTCAGTCTGTCTAAGGACCAGCTTGCCCGCTCACCTGGGAGCGCACATCAACTACTTGCCTGCTTGCCTGAGGTCCGACGGTCTGCCTTCCAACTCTTGTCAGTCTGTCTATGGACCAGCTTGCCCGCTCACCTGGGAGCGCACATCTGCTACCTGCCTGCTAGCCTACCTGGAGGCTCTGCCGTCACATGCTGTGACCACCTGCCTGTCCAGTGACTTCTGCCCGCTCACCTGGGAGCGCTCATCTGCTGCCTGTCTGCTAGCCTACCTGGAGGCTCTGCCGTCACGTGCTGTGACCACCCGCCTGTCCAGAGACTTCTGCCCGCTCACCTGGGAGCGCTCATCTGCCGCCTGTCTGTTGGTCTTCCTGGAGGCTCCGCCGTCACATGCTGTGACCACCCGTTTATCCAGAGACTCTCGCCTGCTCACCTGGGAGCTCACGTCTACCATCAGCCACCACAGGTCGTACCAACCCTTTACCCAGAGACTGCCCCGGTCACTTGCCGTGACCTCCTGCCCGTTCATCCAGAGACTGCCCCGGTCACTTGCCGTGACCTCCTGCCCGTTCATCCAGAGACTGCCCCGGTCACTTGCCGTGACCTCCTGCCCGTTCATCCAGAGACTGCCCTGGTCACTTGCCGTGACCTCCTGCCCGTTCATCCAGAGACTGCCCCGGTCACTTGCCGTGACCTCCTGCCCGTTCATCCAGAGACTGCCCCGGTCACTTGCCGTGACCTCCTGCCCGTTCATCCAGAGACTGCCCCGGTCACTTGCCGTGACCTCCTGTCCGTTCATTCAGAGACTGTCCCAGTCACCTGCTGTGACTGCCTGCCCGTCTACCCTGGTCGCCACCCGCTCCCTTACAAGGACCGCCCCCTTGTATAGTAGCTCAGAGGTTCCGCCTCCCAGACCCGTTACAGTTTGCTCGGGCCATGGAACCCGGTGGCACCCAAGCTCCCTCGCTCTCGGACCTCTGTCATGAACTGTCCCGTCAGAGGTCCCAACAGGAGTCCATCCTGGGTCACCTGCGGAATGTTAATTCTCGCCTGGACACTCTGACTGCTCCACCAGCAACCACCGCCAGTGCCCTGACTCGCAACCCGGCAGCTCCGCTGCCCACCAATACCATGGTATCCTACCCCGGACCCCGGCTTTCTGCACCTCCTCGCTTCGGAGGTGACTCCGCCCAGGCTCGGGGCTTCATAAATCAGTGCACCCTGCACTTTGAACTCCTGTCCCACCAGTTTAACTCCGACCGGGCCAAAATTGCCTTCATCATGTCCCATCTCACCGGGGAGGCCCTGGCCTGGCTAAATCCTCTATGGGAGAGAGGAGACCCCCTGGTGTCCGACTTGCCTGCCTTTCTCATGGCTTTCCGGAAAGTCTTCGACGAACCCGGACGGAAGACCTCATCCGCATCATCTCTGCTACGCCTCCGTCAGGGAAGTCTCACCGTGGGCCAATATGCCATACGGTTCCGTACCCTTGCCTCGGAGCTGGCCTGGGATAACGACGCTCTGGTATCCGTCTTCTGGGAGGGTCTGTCCGGCCGTATTAAAGATGAACTTGCCGGTCGGGACATTCCTACCACTCTTGATGACCTAATAACTCTTGCCACCCGGATTGATCTACGGTTCCAGGAGCGTGCCAAAGAGGTCACCCGTGAGAGGAGGTTTCCACGTCTAGCTCCTACTTTTCAGAAATCCGTCTCTCCCCAGGTACACTCTTCTGAGCCTATGCAGGTCGACCAGACCAAGATGGTCAAAACCCGTCAGGACTTACGCCGTGCCGAAGGGAGCTGCTTCTACTGTGGCAGTAAGGAGCACCGGATCCGTACCTGCCCGGAGAGGTCGGGAAACGCCTGTGTCTAGGTTCGCTCAGAGAGGTCAACCTAGACCAGAATAAATCCTCTCCATCTCTGCTACTGTCAGTCTCTATTATCTGCGGGGAGAATCGTTATTTCGAACTAGCCCAACTGGACTCTGGAGCAACCGGAAATCTACCTCCCCGGCGGGAGCAGGCTTCTTCTTCGTAAAAAAGAAGGACGGCTCTCTCCGTCCCTGTATAGACTATAGAGGCCTTAACCAGATCACGGTGAAGAATAAGTACCCCCTTCCGCTCATTCCAGAATTATTTGATCGCCTGAGGGGGGCTAGAGTCTTCACCAAACTGGACCTCCGTGGGGCGTACAACCTGGTCCGTATCCGTCAAGGGGATGAATGGAAGACTGCATTCAACACCCGGGACGGCCACTATGAATATCTGGTAATGCCCTTTGGTCTCTGTAACGCTCCTGCCATCTTTCAAGAGTTGGTCAATGACATCTTTCGGGACCTTCTCTACTCCTGCGTTGTGGTGTACCTGGATGACATCTTGGTCTTCTCTTCAGATCTCCAGACTCACCGGAGGGATGTGACGCGCCCCCTGGGCCATATTCTTTAGGGGGAATATCCGGAGCCGGATCAGATGGGGGTTGTAGTCTTCCGAGTGGCTGTGACCCGGTCCGTGCCCAGGGTGTCAAGCTCAGTGTGTGTGGCAGTCCTACAGATGTTAATAAGTTCTTAATGTCGACTACGCCACCCGTTGTATTGCGGTCACTATGGCCGCCGCTGCAGCAGGGTCCGCTGAGGCTGATGGTGTAGGTGCAGCTTTTGATGGTATAACCCCCAACGGGTGGGGTATCGCCTCAGGGGGTCAGGTGCAGAGGATGGGGGTTGTGGTGGTGCAGCATAGATGTTAAAGGAAGACAGAGTCGGGTTATGCAGTTAAGGGTATTTACTCACTGCTGATGTTCCGGTCACTCCAGCTTCAAGTGACCTCCCGAGCCGTGCTGCATCCACCAGGTCCTGGATCCAGCCAACCCCCAAGCGAGTCCAGAGCGTGACCCTGAGCTCTCCTTCTGTCCTTTCTCTGGCCGTCCCCACTAGTGATCCACCCAGGTCCAGCTCCCTCGGGCCTTCTGTTGGGAGACCCTTGGCCTTGGGTTCCCTGACCCTCCACGCGGTATGCCTTCGGGGTGGATGTGGTGGGTGGCCGTGGCAGACGCTGCCCACGGCCTCCGGTCTCTGGCTGGGGTGTGTTTTTGCCCCCACCAGCTTGGGTTCCGGTACCCTGATGCCGACTCTTCACCCGTGGATTGGATTTGGGGTCTCAGAGTCCTCTCTTCTATTTCCCCCTCTGGGTCTCTCTTGCTTTCTCCTCTCTCTCTCTCTGGGGCTGCTCTGCTCCTCTTCCTCTGCTCTGCTCTGACAAAAGGCTGACAGACTGACCCTGTTCTTTGATGGTGCCCACCTTATATACTCCCTCTATGTGTGAGCTCAGGTGACCAGCACCCAATGAGCTCCTATCTTTACCCAGGCTGCTCCCCCTATCTGCCCCTACACTACTTGGGATGTACCACCCCCCTCCCACTCCAGCCAGGAACAGACTCGGTCGTACCTGCACATTTCTAAGTGGGAGTACCGTCGGCCTGTTCCCCGGAAATGGGATGTATGTAGTGCATGCAGCCTACCGAGCTCAGTTCCACACTCCATCCTTACCCGGGAGTGGAATATCACACCTCTGGGTTGAGGTGCAATACCCCTGTAGCAGCCGAATCCTCAGGGTGCTACATTCCCCCCTGGTAAATCACAGCACGTCCTCGGGCTGTAAGACATAACACCAAAAACATACAAATTTTTGCATAAACATATAAAACATATAAAACATTATATATATATATATCAATATAAAACATTCTCGTCGCCTCTGGCTCCTCCTTCGGTCACTGTGCAACGTGTGACCGGGTAAAGTGCGACAGTCTCTCTGGAAAACTGGTTTTCCTGGAAAACCGGTAGGGGGCGCTTTAGGACGCGCAACTATATACAAGGATATGGCCGCTCTCAGTCCTCGGCCAGGTATTAGGGAAGAATGACCGCTCTCAGTCCTCGGTCAGTGGGATTAAGGGAAATACGGGTAACAGTTCACACATGCTGGTCCCAACGGGGACTATATTATCAGCAACAGTTTCTTTGGTACCCCGACGGGTAACTATGTACAGCCTCTACTCTGCCGTACTTAACGACGACGTCCTCCTGCTCTTTCTTTATGGTTTCCTTTAGCTTCAGACCCGTCCGGGTCCTCTTGCTCTTCCTCCTCACACCGCAGCTCTTCCTCCGTCAGGCGATGCACATGGAGGGCGTAGGGTCCTTTGGCACACTTGTGCCGGGTAAAGGTGTCCTCGTCCCCGATGTAAAGGTCACGACCTCTGTGTCCCTCCGGTAGGTGGGATTCAATGTCTCTCCTGGTTACGAAGACGTCGCCTAGGGTGTGGTGGTCTCGGATGAAGCCCCACCCATGCTGCAGGTTAAACTTTATCACAGTCCCGGTGGTGCGGGGACTATGCGCTGCACGGGGGTCTCTCCTGGCCCGGCTCTTCTGCTCCGCGCTCTTTATTTGAGCTTGCTGTTCCCGGACCCGCCTCTCTCTCCGCTCCCTCTCGAAGTCCTCGAGCTGTTGGCGGCAGCACTCAGCACGCTCCGCTGCAGCTGCCCGAGTCTCTTGAGTGAACCCCATGAGATCTTCTCCGGTGGGGTCCCACTCAAATTGGGCCTCTTCTAGCGGGGGCGAGATCCTCTTTACGGGCTGTGGAGCCGGGATCAGGGGTGCACACATGGCCCCAGCCTTCCTCTGCCGTTCTAGTTCATGATATTCCTGGGGCCAGATGAAAGGCTGCCCATCCGGGCACGTGTGTTGGGTAAACAGGTCCTCTCCCAGACGCGGCACTCTTGGTCTTATGGGCGCGGTGGTGTTAGCGCCCGGGTTGCCCGGGCCTTGCGGCCAGGCCTGGGGTATCTGGAAGGTAAAGGGCACCGTAAGGATGGCGGCGCCCTGGGCTACTTGGCCCTGCGACCAGGCCGGTGGCTCCGCGGAGGTAGGGGGCGCTGTTGGTGTTGCGGCGCCCGGGGGTACTAGGCCTTGCGACCAGGCCGATGGTACTTCCTGCTTGGTCACGCTCGGGGTCGAGGCGTGTGACGTCACAGGGGTCGCGGCTCCCGTTTGAGGCCTAGTCTGCGGTGGTGACGTTGCAGCGATGGGCACGGCAGGGGATACTTCGGGCTCTGCGACGGGGAGCTGGGGCAGGTACGCGGTTTCCCGGCTTGGGGTAGAGACGTCCCCTTTACCTGCCTCCTTTCGTTCGGCTCCCTTCTCGGCGCCGTCTCCGGCCTTCAGTCCTCCCGCGCCATCCTCAGAGGCGGTCTGTCTCCTCGTCTTGGGTGGCGTGCTCCGCTGACAGGTCTCGGTCTGCTGGGCCATCTCACGGCTCCACAGATGTTCGTCAGGTCCTGCTCAGGCTCAGGCAGAACCACCTCTTCGCCAAATATGAGAAGTGCCTCTTTGAGCAGACCTCGCTTCCGTTTTTGGGCTACATTATTTCTCAGACCGGCCTACGAATGGATCCAGAGAAACTGTCTGCCATCGAGAAATGGCCCCGACCGGAGGGGTTGAAGGCCATTCAGCGGTTCCTGGGCTTCGCCAACTACTACCGCCTCTTCATACCGCACTTCTCTTCCCGGACTGCCCCAATTTCCGCGCTCACCCGTAAGGGTACTAATCCCAAAGAGTGGCCGCCCGAAGCAGAGGAGGCCTTTCTTTACTTAAAACAGGCCTTCTCTTCCGCCCCGGTGCTGCATCGTCCGGACGGCAACAAGCAGTTCTTTCTGGAGGTTGACGCCTCCTCCTCCGGAGCCGGAGCTGTACTTACTCAAAAATCTTCTTCCGGGAGGATCGTAACTTGCGGCTTCTTCTCCAAACTCTTCTCCTCTTCTGAGCGCAATTATTCCATAGGAGACCGAGAGTTATTGGCCATCAAGCTGGCATTGGAGGAGTGGCGTTACCTACTCGAGGGGGCTCTTCATCCGGTAATAATTTACACTGACCACAAGAACTTGGCTTATCTCCAGCATGCCCAGAGACTTAATCCGCGCCAAGCCCGGTGGTCCTTGTTTTTTGCTCGCTTTGATTTTGTTCTACATTTTCGCCCGGCTGACAAGAACATCAAAGCAGACGCCTTGTCCCGATCCTTTCTGGTATCTGATCTCGAGGAAGAACCTAAACATATCATCGATCCCGCCAGAGTAATGCAGGTGGCTCCCGTGAGTCTAAATCGTCTCCCTCCCGGTAAGACGTTCGTATCGGTACCTGATCGGGAGAAGATCCTACACTGGGGTCATTCGTCTAAACTAGCTGGCCACGCCGGTCAGAAAAAGACCCTACAGCTTATTTCCCGGCACTACTGGTGGCCTAACCTGCGCAAGGATGTAATAGACTTTGTTTCTGCCTGTGTGTCCTGTGCCCGCAACAAAGTTCCGAGACACCTGCCAGCCGGTCGCCTTCTTCCTCTGCCAGTACCTGCTGCCCCCTGGCAGCATATAGCGATGGACTTCATAACTGTCTCTGCCGGTTGTACGGTCATTTGGGTGGTCGCTGACCGCTTTTCCAAGATGGCTCACTTCATTCCCCTGCCAGGCCTCCCGTCTGCACCCGAGCTGGCTAAAGACTTTATCCGCCACATCTTCCGTCTTCATGGCCTGCCCCGTCACATCGTGTCGGATCGTGGGGTACAGTTCACTTCTCGTTTCTGGAGAGCCACTTGTAAATTGCTAGACGTCACCCTGGACTTCTCCTCCGCTTACCATCCACAGTCTAATGGTCAAGTGGAGCGGATCAATCAGATCCTGACCTGTTACCTCCGGCACTTCGTTAATGCCCACCATTCTGACTGGGTGGATCTCCTGCCATGGGCCGAATTCTCGTACAACAATCACGAGAGCGAATCCTCCTCCAAATCCCTGTTTTTTGTAATCTTCGGTCAGCATCCTCGGATCCCGTTTCCCGTCTCCACCTCGGTGGACAATCCGGCTGCGGAATCTCTTGTTAACAAATTTTCCTCCACATGGGAAAGTACCCGGTCCGCACTCCTTCTGTCATCCGAGCGTATGAAAAGACATGCCGACAAAAAACGTCTGGATCCTCCTCAATTCCGTCCAGGGGATAAGGTCTGGCTCTCGTCCAAGTATGTCCGGCTCAAGATTCCTTCCTATAAGTTAGGGCCTCGGTTCATCGGTCCTCTGGAGGTCATCAGTCAGATCAACCCGGTGGCCTATAAATTGAAACTCCCGGCCAACTTACGGATCCCTAACTCCTTCCATGTATCTCTCCTCAAACCTGTGGTACTTAACTCTTTTTCCAAGTCTACAGGTACGCCTCCTGCTCCGGTTTCTGCTGAGGACGAGTTTGAGGTAGAGAACATTCTTGCCACCAAAAGGGTAAGAGGAAAGACCTTTTTTCTAGTAGATTGGAAGGGGTTTGGTCCTGAGGAGAGAACGTGGGAGCCCCGGGAGAACATCCATGCCCCTCTCATTCTAGCTAAATTTCTGTCTGGCCTAAAAAAGGGGGGCCTAAAGGGGGGGGTACTGTAGCGTCGGCGTCCCTGCCCTCTGCTAGGCAGGGACGCTGTTCCCCTCACCTCTCTGCTCCGAGCCCGGCGTCCTCCTCCCGCTCTGCTGGCAGCGCGCGCTCCTTCCCGGCCACTGCGCTTAGGGCGCGCGCGCGCTTCCTCCCTCTTAAGGGGCCGCGCGCGCCGTCCTAAGGAGTCCCCGGCCGATGGCCGGAGGACTTCACCATATATAAGGCACCTCCTCCAAAATGGAGGTGCCCGAGCAATGTTGCTGCACTGTTCACTACTCTGCTTCAGCCCTCAGGTCCCGTTGCCAGTTACCTGCCTGATTCCTGCCAGAGTCCTGCCAGTTTGCTGTCTGTTTCCTGCCTGATATTCCTGCTACCTGCCTGCTAGTCTGAGGTCCGACGGTCTGCCTTACTACTCCTGTCAGTCTGTCTAAGGACCAGCTTGCCCGCTCACCTGGGAGCGCACATCAACTACTTGCCTGCTTGCCTGAGGTCCGACGGTCTGCCTTCCAACTCTTGTCAGTCTGTCTATGGACCAGCTTGCCTGCTCACCTGGGAGCGCACATCTGCTACCTGCCTGCTAGCCTACCTGGAGGCTCTGCCGTCACGTGCTGTGACCACCCGCCTGTCCAGAGACTTCTGCCCGCTCACCTGGGAGCGCTCATCTGCCGCCTGTCTGTTGGTCTTCCTGGAGGCTCCGCCGTCACATGCTGTGACCACCCGTTTATCCAGAGACTCTCGCCTGCTCACCTGGGAGCTCACGTCTACCATCAGCCGCCACAGGTCGTACCAACCCTTTACCCAGAGACTGCCCCGGTCACTTGCCGTGACCTCCTGCCCGTTCATCCAGAGACTGCCCCGGTCACTTGCCGTGACCTACTGCCCGTTCATCCAGAGACTGCCCCGGTCACTTGCCGTGACCTCCTGCCCGTTCATCCAGAGACTGCCCCGGTCACTTGCCGTGACCTCCTGCCCGTTCATCCAGAGACTGCCCCGGTCACTTGCCGTGACCTCCTGCCCGTTCATCCAGAGACTGCCCCGGTCACTTGCCGTGACCTCCTGTCCGTTCATTCAGAGACTGTCCCAGTCACCTGCTGTGACTGCCTGCCCGTCTACCCTGGTCGCCACCCGCTCCCTTACAAGGACCGCCCCCTTGTATAGTAGCTCAGAGGTTCCGCCTCCCAGACCCGTTACACTGGGCTTCTTTATCCGTTACCCATGGCGGATTCCACAGGTCAGACCCTGTTTCTTCTGAATAGTGGCCAACATCCGCGCGTTTCGGTTCCTATGCCAGTTCCCTTTGTGGAACCTGGGGTCAGAGATTAGGCTCTGGAGGCGCAGGAGGTTTGGGACCATACCCAGGATGTTATATTGGCCTCCAAGAATCGGATGAGAGAGTCGGCTGACACTCATCGCCGTCCAGCCCCCGTATTCTCTCCGGGCGACAGGGATTTGCTCGCGGCTCGCAATATCAGAGTACGCGGGGAATCTGCTAAGTTTGCCCCCCGCTTTATTGGTCCTTTCAAAATTTTGGCCCAAGTAAACCCCGTAGTGTACCGTTTACCGTTTACAGTTACCACAACACCTGAGGAGTCACGACACTTTTCATGTGTCGCTCCTTAAGCCCGTTCGCCTGACAAAATTTGCTGAACCCCAACCTGCTACAGACACCAGGGGTGTTGATCTCGAGGTACAGGCGATCGTGGGGTCTAAGATGGTTCGTGGGAAAAAATATTACCTAGTACACTGGAGGGGTTATTTGATCTGAGGATCGCTCCTGGGAATCGGTGGACCACATTCATGCTCCCCTGCTCATAGAGGAATATAAGCGTCAAGTGGTGGGGGATGTTAGAAGGGGGATAATGTTAGGCATCAGGCGGTTGCTGGACCTGAAATTGGGTCAGAGTCATCAGTGGATTCTGTGGTATCCCATTCTGATCCAGCCAGGGCGGATGCTGCTTAGCATCGCCATCAGTCCCAATGCCTAGCCAGTGCACGAGATGTACAGGCTGTCTCTTGGGTCTTTGTTCCTAGTAGTGTTAAGCATAGGTTGCGGATGGGAACAGGGCTGCTACAGTCTAAGTCCAGGATGCACTGCACTAAGCATTCCCGTGACATGGCGGACCGTGATTGGTGGTTTGGTATCAGCTGATCCGGTGACCTGGCACCGCCTGATTGGTCGCGGGTGATGTCATCAGTAGTGCGACAAATAATGCGACAGTGGGCAGGGCATAGTCTTTAAATAGGCCGCCCACAAGCATGGCGGTGCACTCTGATCATTGAGCTTAGGTTGTGTTCCTATGTAGACGCTTGGCTGTTTGGCTCCACGTGCTCTCTAGCTGCTCTCTCCGTGACCTGCCGATGCCAGAGTTCGCTCGGCTGATTAGCACAGGTCGCTTAGGCAGGTTTAGTGGCACTTAGGCAGGTTTAGCAGGGTTAAGGCAGACTTAGCTGGGGAGGCAGGTAGTTCCCGTTAGGTAGTCTGGCTCCGTCAAAGAGGTTGCTATACACCTCGAGCAGACTACGGGCTCCGTATCCCTGGCACTGCCTGTTAGCCACGTGGAGAGTTACTCCGCAGTCCGGTCTCACACCGGCTGGAGCACGTACATGCCGGCGTGAGTCACACACACTTCCTAGCGCCTGCTGCGTGGCCTCTGTGCAGTTAACAGGGCTACGACTACAATTATTTGTGGCACATCTCTCGTGCAGTTAACGGAGATAGTGCGAATCCCTTTTCCCGTCCAGGTCTGTTGCAACACTGGAGGGATTTACACTTTAAGTTGGTTGTCTTACACTCTTACCCGGTGGGTGTTCAGCCGCAGTCTTCGTGGCTGCATCGTGGACCCCGTGGTTCGGTTGCATATCATTTTAATAAAGTTGTTGCAACCGTTCCCCTTAACAGAGAACATGTACGGAACATACCTTACTTACTCACAAACCCTTTAAGTAGTAGAAGGTATCAGCTATGTATAGGTGATAAGTTACTGATCCTCCACCGACAAATCCAAATTCTCTACTTAACTATTTCTAACAGTTAATGGAAAAATGGTGCTCATGCTTGACCTCTACATTCAGATGGAGCTCTGCAGTTGCCTTGTTCTCTGGATCATTGGGGTGCCCAGTGGACTAACACCTAGCAAATAGTAAGTCATCACTAAAGATGAGCGATTCTAAACATAATATGACAAATGAATTCCAATTTTTCAGAAAAATTTGGATTCGCTAAAATTTAAATTTTTAGAGATTTGATTCTTATGTATTCTAGCAAAATAGTCCATGTGGGAATGACTATGAGGAATGGGGGCGCAAAAGGCCCCCCAAATATGACATTTCATACACTGAATAAAATTACAACCTACCCATTCAAATGAAAAATTATTTGCCCTCTTTCAAGAGTTATCTATTAGGATTGGCAACAGAAATTACCTAGTCTCCCGAAATTAATTTTGGCAGATTTATTCAAATTCAACGGCAGATTCAACAAAAATAATAAAATTTAATTCAAATTAAACTGCCCCGAAAAGAGGTATATTATGTACTGTGATCTCTCAAGACTACAAACATAGGGCTGGGAGATGGAAGGGTTAGAAATGATAAAATGTTATACTCACCTGTCCTAGACCTACCCCCCCACCTGTCCTGCCACTGCAACCCTCCATTCGGTCCTCCACTAGCTCTGTCTTCAGTGTTTATTCTTTAGTCTGGAACTTAAGGAGCTTTCTAGACCTCACATGGTCATGATGCTGACGATTCACAGATTTGATTCAGTCTGAAGAAAATTCAGTCCAAAATTGAATTTGCCCCAAAAAGACATTTATGCTCTCATGTCTCTGTAGACTCCAAAGCATAATAAACATAAGGTAGAGAAGGGATTAAAAAATAATTAAAAGTTATATCCATTTGTTCTAGGTCTGCCTTTTACCCAACTTGCCGCCACTGCTCTAGTCTTGTTCTCCACTAGCTTCACATTGGTCTTCGTCTTTGGTCTGAATCTTTTGACACTGACTAGGCCTTGTGTCATTGACGTGTGTCTCACCCCTTGTGAATATATGGGGCCGGTGTAGCGGTGGAGGATCCAAACCAAAAACTAAAGATCAATCAGAAAACTGATCTCAAGCTACCGGAGGACCAGTTGGGTGAGCTGCAGTGGCAAAATAGGTGAGGGGTGAATAATAGAGATGATCGAACCTTTAGAAATAAAATAAAAAAAAATTTGATTTGTGGCAAATTTATTTGCTGCGAAAGTCAGGTTGTCCAAATGCCTTGGAACAGTATGTAGAACATTTTGCCGTACCCCAATACTAAATCCAATTCTGTTAAAATAACAATAGGTTAGAGAGATAATGATAGAGTGCCCATTTTAGCTTCTTCTCTAGTTCACTTTGCCCTCTTTCATATAGGCTATAAAAAATAAAGACAGCCCAAATTGTATTTTAAAACCAAGTAGGAATTTTCATGGTTAGGATATAGGCTGCTGGTCAAGAATAAGAGATGCATTATTCTCTAGAAAAAGATATTGGTTTATTTTTTGGAAATTTTAGATATTGTAAGAAATTGACAAAGCTAATGAGACCTACTAAGTTAATGTATAAGAAATGTTTAGCACAATGCAGAATTCACAGAATGGTTAGTTGTCTAAAAGACAAATCAAAAAGCCAGTGCAAAAATCCCGGTTTTGTACTATCACAGCTAAAATTCTGTAAAAATCCAGTTACAGTAGGTTCATGCGTAGAAAAGTCAGATGGGATAATAACAGAGACACAAAAATGATGGCTTCAAAACCAATTGTTCAGGCTCAAGACAAGATAAGTCGATTAAAGTCCAACCTAAAAACGTGTCATGACTCATGTTCAGTTCTGTACTTTTAGGTCTTGAATTTTCCAACATATAAAAAGCAGAACACTAGAACTGTTTCATCTGTGAATTAGAATAAAATATTTCCTTAAAAGGAATGTTTCATCAAGAAAATAATTTTAATTATTATTTGTTTTTTGGTGGTGGATTAGTGCCTGTCTCAGCTCCAGGATTGAGCCGTGCTCCCTTTCCCTATGGCCACCTCCCTTTTCTATGGTCCATGCAAAGTTTTGCAAATTGCCTGGCAAACTCAAGTCACATCATCAGCCAAAGCTTTTTAAGGCCAACTCTGACACCCATGTGTGTCCAAGTATTAAGTGAGCTTTGTGTTCAGTTATCTTGTGCCTTGGTGTATGACTCACCAGATCTCTCAGCTGGCAGTTATCCTGCAAACTTCTGTTTGTTTCTGCAATCTGCATTTACTTCCTGGCTCAGAATTGCAACTAACCCTTCATATGCTGTTAGCATAGCAAACTCCTCTCTGAACTTGTTCACACTACAAATGCTACTGCAACAGACTGTATCTTCTCTATAAGCTGTTTAGCCTGTTCTTATCTGCTGCTACAAGCTATCCATTTGTTTGCTTATTAATCTTCTATCCGCTGTAAGTATATCAAACTCTTCTCTGGAGTTGTTCACGTTGCAAACGTGCTTCAAGTCCTGGACTGTCTACACATCTTCAGTTACTGTGTATGCTTACATTCCTAGCTCCGTGTCTTCTGGTGATTCCTGTTCCATTTTTCTGCCTGCTGTCCTAGTCCTCACTCACTATTCCATGTGCCCTCGCCTGTAGTATATGTTGTTCATCCTGACCTAAGGCTTTGAGAGGCCACCTCACTAGATGAGCCCCTAACACTACCCATATACAAAAGTACTCACATTTCTAGTTATCACAGTAGTAATTGATACTATTTCCTGCTTTCTGGTGCTCACTTTCAGCTTTACTGTGTTAACTTGGACAGGGTCAACAGAGTCATCTCACTATCATTAGATGGTAAGGGAGAAGAAAGCTCTATCGTACTGCTGAGGACCTAGCTAAAGTAAAAGACCAACACCATATGCAAAGACATGGTACTCTATGCAATTTATCTGCCATTTCCTGGTAGACAAAACTACATATTGACATTTTTTTCTGAATCTTAAGAAGATGGCCCAGAATTGCAAAAAATATGTCTGCTTTTTTTTACAAAACAGTGCTTCTGTCCACAGGTTACGTGTGGTTTTCTAGCTTTGCCCCATTTTCTTGGACTCCGCTGCAATACCAGACACAACCAATAGGTGTGGTGCTGTTTGGGGATAAAAAAAGCCATGTTTTTCTAATCCTGGATAACTCCTGAAATGCACATGTACTGCAGTGGCCATAAAGTACACACACCCTGCTGTGCTGTCTATATAGACAATACAGGAAAAAGGCCCACATTTGTCCATTAGCTATGCCTACTCTTACAATTTATCCCTATATTTATCCCCAGTTGGTGATAGCTTAGAGATGGAACAGTTTCAGTTAAAAAAAAAACCTTGATAAAACTATCCAACTAGTATTCCATTATATAACTCTCATAGCACCTGATATTGCTATCCAGAACCAAAAATAGTCAACATTTTAATATTTCCAATTTTAAAAAAAAAATCTAAAAATGTACTTTTTATCTTTTTTTTTTCTTTTAGGATGAATATTCATTTTGTATGTTTAATATCTAACAATGAATTAGGAATATTAGAAATATCCTACTTGTCTTCTCCTAGAATCGGTACTTTGATCCGCTCTAAAATTGTACTTAATGATCGTGTATGCCACCGAACAGAAAATGAACTCTTCTCCGGTCAGGTCCAATTAGTTCAAATGTCTGTAAGATACATTTTTTTTATTACGTGATCTCCAATAAAACAATCTGGCTTCTGAAGTGTGTGATACTTCTTTCTAGCTAATTTACCGCAAACCTAAAGATGGAAATGCAATTAAATGTGAACCGGAGATACCTAAAGTTAAGATTTGCTTAATAAATAGATATGTGTCGACTGATGAATATTACCCATGTAGCCACAGTTCTCACCACCTAATTAATTTTTACTGGCTAATAGCTGGTTTATCACTTAGGAAGCCACAGCCTTTGCAAGATACTTAATGTAATATTTTGGTTGTCAAGAATGAGTTTGATTTGGAGTTCAAGAATGAGATTGAATTATCAGCTCAAAGTGTCAAGAGTGGTACATTGTAAGGGGTAAGACCGGGGTGTAAGTACTTTCAGAACAAGGGATCCGGAACTGCCGGGGCCGTGTCTCTGGTTGCAGGGGGAAGACAAACTGCGAGCACAGGGGTCAGGTGACCGGCGAGCTGGAGGCGTGTCTAGGAAGAGGGAGAAAAAGGAGTTTTGCGCAGGAAAGCAGGCAGTTGACAGTGGGGGTCCAGCTCGACTAGAGGGAGAAGAGACGCAGGTTCCGTGGAGCCAAGCAAGTGAGGTGCAGTGTTATGGACTAGAGGCTCAGCGGGTCAAACTGGAGACCGCCCGCTGTCACCAGAAGACGTGGAGCCGAGCAAGTGAGGTGCAGTGTTATGGACTAGGGGCTCAGCTGGTCAAACCGGAGACCGCCCGCTGACACCAGAAGACGGAGCATTGTTTAGGCGGGGAAGCCAGAAGAAAACACCGGCATCAGCCAGCATCTGCCTTGTTGGGAACAAGAGTCAGCTAAGTGTAAAACTGCCGATTACAACCGTATAGACTCTGCTACATCTAGCCAAACTGTGAATTGTCGTTTATAGTCTGTTACCTGCTACTCCCCTTGTTGTCCCCATATTTCCTCATATTTCCCCTGTTACTCCCTGCATGGAGATTGACCCTGTTACAGTAAATCCCCCTTGTTTATTAACCCTGTACTGGCTGCTCTGTGTTTCTGTGTCTCTGCATCTAAAGTACCCGTGTTACATTTGGCGTAGCCGGCAGGATGCAGTCTTTAGACACAGACAGTGCAGATCAGTCCCTCCTGGGAGCCCCTGGATCTAGCTTGCCGCTGGGGGCCATGCTCAGCAATCTCCCAAAGTTCACCGGGAACAACATGATGCTGTGGGACTGGGTTGAGAGAGTTAGGAGTATGTTACGTATGCATCCGATGACCCCAGCTATGCAAGCTGAAATAGCCCTACTGGCCCTAGACGGCGAGGCCCGGCACTAAGTGATGTACCGCCCTCCCCATGACCGGGATACTGTAGAAAAAGTGGTGCGGATATTGGAGGAGATGCATGGGGATCCCACCAATGTAGGAGAGCTGAGGATACAGCTGTTTCACCAAGTGCAGCAGGAGGTGGAGACTGTGACACAGTATGTTAATGCCTTACAGAGGGTGCATGCCTATATCACTAGAAATGACGACATGGGGGATTTGGGAATGGGCCCCCCTGAAGTGATCTTAAGGGACCAATTTGTGGCAGGTCTCAGGGATGTGCAGCTGAAGCAGGCCTTGCGGGAGCGCCTGCGCGCTAACCCACGTATGACTTTTCTAGAAGTGAGGACGAAGGCACGTGTGAGAGAGCAGGAGATGGGGGTGACGGCCCTGGCAGGGATGGTCCGGAGTAATAAGGTACCCACCTTGCCTGCAGCTGAACCGGAATGGGCAGATAGATGCGAAAGGAGATACAGGAAATGCGGGGTGAATGATCCAGTCTCAAGAAGACCCCTGCACCGACACCAGAGATACCCGGATCGATTGCCCCAGTTAGGGGACAGCCCTACACAGACAGAGACACAACCTGCTGGAAGTGCGGAGGCGCAGGACATTACGCCAGGGGCTGTGCAAGCCGAGGACGGCCCCTGTCGCGGCAGCCGTTAAACTAACAGGCTCCGTGTTTGGGGGACACAGCCCAGAACCTAAGGAAGGGGAAAGAAAACGAGCAAGTCCCAAAGACCTAGTTTCCACCAGCCCGACTGTCTGGGTCGAAATAAGTGGTCGGGCTGTTCACTGCCTGATTGACATGGGATCCCAGGTGACTACGATGACAGAAGCCTACTTTCAACAGCAATTTCCAGAGATAGCGCGGCCTGAATGGGGACCAGTAATTAGACTCATGGCAGCTAATCAATTACCCATCCCAGTCGCAGGGGTGGTATGGATGAAGATTCGAATGTATGGAAAAGATATGGGAAAAAAAGGGGTCGTCTTGGTCGCAGGGGAAACCGGAAGTGGACCCCTGGTGACCCTCGGAATGAATGTGCTGAAAGAGATCAGGCAAATCCTGATTAGTGAGCCGAAGGAGATTCCTCTAGACCGGTGGGACCCACGAACCCCCCAAAGGAGGGTTTTTAAACAATTAATCCGAGCCGCCCAGGCTCAGGAGACGTCGAGTGAAGGGAAGGTCCTGGGAAAAATAATAGTACCAGCAGCTACGGCGCTCACCTTACCGCCAGGACAAACTGTACTCACATTACCCGCACGGGCCTGTACACCTCTCGAGGGGGTCAAAGTTCAGACAGAACCAACATCGTCCAGGGTGGCAATGTTATAGTGCGGTGCATTAATCTGGGCGAAGGTGATCTCTCACTCCCTCCCAGGGCGGAAATAGCCCAGATTCTGGGAATGCCAGAGAAGTTGGTGCGACCTGATGTGGTACAGCAGTCCGCAGTACGATGAGACCCATGGACTCTGGCGGTCACCGTGCCGCCGGAATCCCACCGTGCTAGTGCGAAGGGGGGACGAAGAATCCTAGAACAAATGCTGGCTGAATTGACGGGACTTTCACCTCGACAGGTGCAGCTGGAGCGGTACCAGGAAGTCTTTGCTCGCCATGAGGATGATTTTGGTTGCACCGAAGCCATTACCCATGAGATTCCCACGGGGAGCGCTGCCCCAGTGCAGGAGAGATACCGGCAGATACCTCCCCAGATGTATAAAGAGGTCAAGGAAATGCTAGCCCATATGTTACAGAATGGTGTGATATGGGAGAGTCAGAGTTCGTGGGCAGCCCCGATTGTCCTGGTCAGGAAGAAAGATAGGACCCTGCGGTTCTGTGTGGACTATAGACGACTGAATGCCTGTACAGTACGGGACTCTTACCCACTACCCCGAATCGAAGAGTCCCTGTCGGCCTTAGGGAAGGCAAGATACTTCTCCTCCTTGCATCTGGCCAGCGGGTATTGGCAAGTGCCCGTGGCCGAACATGATCGTGCGAAGACGGCGTTCATATTACCCATGGGACTGTTCGAGTTCAATCGGATGCCCTTCGGCCTGACTAACGCCCCTGGGACATTCCAGCGCCTCATGGAGAGGTTCCTGGGCGATTTGAACTTCAAGGCAACACTGATTTATCTTGACGACATAATTGTCTATGCCGCCACCTTTGAGGAGCACCTCCAGCGACTGGAGCAAGTACTGAGTCGCCAACAGAGTCATGGCCTAAAGGTGAAGCCTTAGAAGTGCCACCTGTTCCGCAAACAGATTGAATAGCTCAGTCATACAGTGTCCGATGAAATAGTCAGGCTCACCCGGGAAAAGGTGGCTGCCGTACAAGAGTGGCCTACCCTGAAGACAGTGAAGGATGTTCGGGCCTTCCTGGGACTTGCCGGGTACTACCGAAGATTCGTGAAGAACTTCCCCCTCATAGCCAACCCATTGCTGGAGCTACTTAAGGGAGTGCCGGCGGGCTCCAAGAATCAGGCGATTCGGTGAGGAAGCAGCAAGGAAGAGGCCTTCCGTGCCCTAAAAATGGCACTGACCGAAGCCCCAATACTTGCCTATGCGGATTTCTCCCAACCATTCATACTCAAGACTGATGGGAGCCTACATGGTCTGGGAGCCATGCTATCCCAAGTACAGGAGGAGAAAGAGCGCGTGATGGCGTACGCCAGTCGCTCCCATCACGACTCTGAGAGGAACCCAGATAATTATAGCTCTTTCAAATTAGAGTTGCTGGCTCTGGTTTGGGCAATGACCGAAAAGTTTGCAGAGTATTTGTCCGGGTCCGAAGTACTGGTGAGAACAGATAACAACCCGCTGGCTCACCTGGAGAATGCGAAATTGGGGGCCCTGGAGCAGCGATGGGTGGCCCAAATGGCCAGGTACCGGTATAAGATCGCCTACCGGTCTAAGGCAGAGAATACGCTCCAGAGTGACATATGAACGGCCTGATCATGACCGCGATGAAGATTTGGAGGCGGATGAGGTCCCTAGCTTCCAAAGTTTCGTGGGACCGCTGGTCGCGGCACAGGGACAGATCGGAGAGACGTCAGAAGTACAAGTGCTAGGGCAGCCAAGAGACGACTGGGTCCGACTTCAACAGACTGACAAAGAAGTCGCCCAATAACGTCAATGGGTGGCTTTGAGACAGGTCCCCAGTCGAAAGGAGAGGAGTACCCTGTCCCCGGGGGCCCTGAAAATGCTAGGACAATGGGAGAGACTTTGTTTGTGAGATGGGCTACTGTACCGACGGGTACAGCTACTGCGAGAGTTCGGGATCACCTGGCAAGTGGTGATCCCAGAGAAGTTGGTCGGAGTAGTGGCTAAGGAGGCTGATGAACGAGGGGCTCACTTCGGACCAGAGAAGACAATTCAGTGGTTGCAGAGGCTGGTGTACCACCCCCGACTGCAAGCAACAATAGAAGACACTTGTCGAAGATGTCGGAGCTGTGAGCTGGTTAAGCTCCCGGAGCAGCGGGTCCCCATACAAACCATTGTGACTTCTGCCCCCTTGAAGGTGCTGATGATCGACTATTTGACTGTTGGACCAGCGCATCACTTGTATGAACATTGCCTAGTGATGACAGACCACTTCACAAAGTCTGCGGTGGTGACCGCCGAATCTGCAACCCAGGCCATCTGCCGAGACTTCATTTGGGTGTACGGCTGCCCAAAGAGGTTCCATACACCTGCTTCCATGGCCGGGTGATGGAAGAGCTGCATCGGTTGTACAGGATTGAGAAGTCACGGACTACTCCTTACCACCCTCAAGGAAATGGGGCCTGTGAACGCTTTAATCGGACACTGATGCAAATGCTCCGCATGCTGGAGGAAGATCGGAAGCTAAGGTGGCCTGAGTTTGTGGCCGAGCTGGTGTGGGTCTACAACAACCGAGTGAATAGTATGACGGGGTTCACTCCTTATACATTACTGTTCGGGCGAAAGGGGCGAGAGATTACCAAGTTAGAGATGGACCCCGAGGAGGACTACCCACAGACGGGATGTCTTCCTGGGTCCAGGAACACCGGCATCGACTGCAGACCCCCCGACGGTTGGTACAACAAAAGTTTCGGGAGCTCAAACATCATGAGACACTGCCTCTTTGAGGGACAGTTCTGAGGCCTGAGGAGCGGGTGTTGGTTCGAGACAGGCGGCTCCGAGGCAAATTGAGTAGGCGGTGGGAACGGACCCCGCACCGAGTGAATCGCAGGGTTGGCGCTGAAGGACCTGTGTATGAAGTTCAACCCGAGGGGGCTGAAGGAGCCCCTACCAGAGTGGTTCACCTTAGTATGCTGCGGCCCTCTCTGTCTAAAGATGACGAAGATGAAGAATGATCACCTGCTTCTAGAGAGCATCCTGTCACAGTTGCCCCAAGCCACGATGTGGATGAAGAAGAATTGTTGATTCTACCTCCGAGCCCCAGCACTCGATTACCTGCAGTCCCCAGTGCAGGCGAGGGAACACTATCAGTTGAAGCCACCGGGCAGGCGGAGATTGGGAATCCAAGTGTCCCTGCATCCCCCATCGGTCAAACTGAGTTACGTCGGTCAGAACGGACAACAGCAGGAGTGCCTCCTCACCGTTACGAACAAGATCAATTTATATGGCAACGTATCGTTAAGTAAGTCCAAGAATGTGAACGTTTGGTGAAGGAACTCTCGCCCGTGGAATGGCGAGTTAAAGGAGAGCGGGAGTGTAAGGGGGAAGAGTGGGGTGTAAGTACTTTCAGAACAAGGGATCCGGAACTGCCGGGGCCGTGCCTCTAGTTGCAGGGGGAAGACAGACTGCACAGGGGTCAGGTGACCGGCAAGCTGGAGGCGTGTCTAGGAAGAGGGAGAAAAAGGAGTTTTGCACAGGAAAGCAGGCAGTTGACAGTGGGAGTCAAGCCTGACTAGAGGGAGAAGAAAAGCAGGGTCCGTTGAGCCGAGCAAGTGAGGTGCAGTGTTATGAACTAGAGGCTCAGCGGGTCAAACCGGAGACCGCCCGCTGTCGCCAGAAAACGTGGAACCGAGCAAGTGAGGTGCAGTGTTATGGACTAGGGGCTCAGCGGGTCAAACAGTAGACCGCCCGCTGACGCCAGAAGACGGAGCATTGTTTAGGCGGGGAAGCCAGAAGAAAACACCGGCATCAGCCAGCATCTGCCTTGTTGGGAACAAGAGTCAGCTAAGTGTAAAACTGCCGATTACAACCGTATAGACTCTGCTACATCTAGCCAAACTGTGAATTGTCGTTTATAGTCTGTTACCTGCTACTCCCCTTGTTGTCCCCATATTTCCCTATATTTCCCTTGTTACTCCCTGCGTGGAGATTGACCCTGTTACAGTAAATCCCCCTTGTTTATTAACCCTGTACTGGCTGCTCTGTGTTTCTGTGTCTCTGCATCTAAAGTACCTTTGTTACAACATCACCAAGGAAACATTCATTTAAGAAAACTACTTTTATTAACTGTAAAAAAAATCTAGGAATTTTCTGCATCTTCTCACAGCAGTAGCAGCATGAAGCTCTTGGGTCCTGGTCTATCAAGTGCCATTTATGATATTGGGATCTTTGCATTCGGGGGGAGGCTTGCGAATCTGTTACGTTCTGGGATGCCTGTGGCAGCTTTTGAATAACCGAATCTATGTAACATGCACGACGCTGTGCCACCCCTGACTTATCAAAAACTGCGCTGGGTAAGAGATTCATGAGCCTCCCGTCAAGCGGCCAGAGATTACAAACCTGGCCAATGGACCGTATTTCCACAAATAGAAAAATATTTTAGCAGCCTTTGTCTTGATCTCGAGCCATACCGAGTTGATGGATGAACAATCTGTAGGTAGATCGATCTAGTGCAAGCCTAGATAGGTCCACCAGGGTCTTCTCCACCGTTATTTTGATTGTATCAAGCCATCGGGTTTCTGGTCTTCCTCTTCACCTTGTTCCTTCTATTCTTCCTACCATGAAGTCCTTCTCCAGTGATTTCTCCCTTCGAATGATGTGTGCAAAGTAGGCATGGCATAGCTCAGTGATCCTTGCTTCTAGTGACATGTCTGGGTTGATTTGTTCCAAGATTGATTTGTTTGTTGTTCTTGCCATCCATGTTATTGATAACATCCTTTACCTGTTGCCCAGTTGGGAATAATCTTGTAGGAAGGTGTACACGACTGTTTTCTCTCCATCTGAGAAAAACTGCCCGATTCTGCTAAGGCTTTCATTAGAGTTGGATCAGTTTTTCTCTTAGGTGAAGAGAAAAGAAAACGTTTTTTCCGCACTCTCCATTGTATCAGTACGTGAAGATCGGACTGTACTCTGATGTCATCCGACTGCGATCCGATATTTTCCACAGATCCATAAAATTACATTGCCGATTTTGATCCAACACTCGGATCGTAATCTGACATGCCACCAATTTTTTTCATCGGACCACTCGGTCCAAGGAAAAAATCGGACATGTGCACAGCCCAAAAGAATAAATAGGTGCGAGTGCTATCCTTGAAAACCACAGATAGCACTCGCCCAATATAATCGGTCATGTACACGAGTCCTTAAAGTGTTTTTCTCATTACTGATTTTCAATAAATACTGATCATTGATCAGGCCGCTGGCCTGAACTGTGTGCTGTCCAATATTGCAAGCAGAAGAGCACAAAGAAACTGAAGCTGGCCAGATCCAGAATAGCACTGCACTCATTGCTTAGGAAATCGGCCACCTCTGATACACTGCAGAGGCGGCTAGCAATCTTGATAGTGAGCTTTAAATAATAGAGGTAATTTGCAAAGTCGCTTGTTTTTACAATTGCTTTGCAATTTTATCTATCTATGATGACGAGAAAAATCCCCTTAAGGTTCAAGTAGATTGGTAAATGATTAGAATTTACTAAAATAGTTGTCTGAGGTCAAATTGGAGATGGGTACAATGACTTATGCATCTTATTTGGCATCAAATAGGCACAATTGTTTTATATTATTTACTAAAAGAAGTTTTAGTTTACAATATATGTTAATGAATTTAATAATAATCTGAATATCAAGTACTTAATCGGCTTGAACTGCTCTGAAATATAGAGTCTCAAAACTTTTATTTTATGCCAAGCTGTTTTGTGCCAGTCGTAACTTAATCATGCATCCTAGGCACAGATGTCAAGCATAGTGTCAGTCTACCAACCTGGTGTGCGAAGGTCTGGACCATGTCCCCTTCTGGGAGTCATGAAACCCATTTAATGCTGTTTTATCATCCCTGATAAAGTATAATGTCCAAGATCAGATAATCACAAGGTCTCACAAGTTCATCCACACGCTCCGGCCACATGGTAGCAATTAGGAAAGTAGTTGTCATTTCAACCTTTGCTATTTATCTGCCGATTTCTCTCTTCTGTCGTTTCGCATTATGTTGATTTGTATTAGTTGTGGTTTCAATTTAATTTTTACTAGAATTTTCTAGAGCCATGAATTTGTTTTCTTGAGGACAGAATGATTAAAGTGTCATTCAATGAGATTAATAATGGGAAGGCTAAAAAATGTTGTTGCTCTAATATGCTAAGGAACTGTCATGCTCTGTAACTTGCTATCCACTCTATTGGTTCCTTTTCATCAGCATTCTACAAGCACTATATGTGCAGGGACTTCATTTCCTTCACTTCCCATTCATACAGTGCTCTGTCCAATTGTTTCCCTGTCTGAAACTGAAATCTTACCTCTCTGGTATGACTGTGTATAGTTTTACAGACAGGAGAGAAGGAGCAGAGACACAAAGACCAGCCCCCACGTCCTGTAGAGAGTCAAAGATACACCCTCACTTCCTGTAAAGTGTTAAAGACCCATCCCCACCAGTCACAACTAGTGATGGGCGAGCACTAAAATGCTCGGGTGCTTGATGTTTGGGTCGAGCACATTGGAATACTCGGGTGCTCGACCCGAGCAATGAGCCCAATGTAAGTCTATGGGAAACTCGAGCATTTTTCAGGCGGCTCCCCCCGGCGGTCTGCAGAGGGCCTAAAAATTGCCCAAATCAATGGGAACAGTGCTCAAATGACATGGGGACACCATGGGGAAAATGCCTGGAAGCATTTCTGACTCCCAGATCACTGCTGTCAACAACGTTGCCAGAGGTATTACACCACTTTTACGGACTCACAATAAAACATACAACAGCGAAACCAAAATGGATTTTCCTGAGAAATATGTTAAGGGACATCCTTTCCAGGGTAAAGACTTGTGTATAAGGCAAAACAAATAACCAAAACCAAAAATACTCCTCCACAACTTGGGCAATGTTTACACGTAGCGTTTTTGATGCGTTTTTGCACTTTTGCATTGCTTTCAACCAAGACAAATACATTCACCGGGAAATATATTTTAACATTTTACAACCTTATCTGGCCATGTGGTGTGTGAGACATGATCAGACACATCCTGTTTCATTTATGAAGGAGGGACTCTGAAAGTCACAAAGCCTATTTTTATAGGGCCATCAGGCTGCCTTTACTATTCTTAAAGGGCCAGCAGTCGGCCTTTGCTATTCTTAGAGAGCCATCAGCCGGCTATGCTTTGTGGTTCCCATTACTAAAGAGTGGGTCTCCTATACTGTTATTGCGTATACAGTTAGTGGCAGGTCTGCCCAAAATTTGGGCGCACCCCAATACCCCTTTGAAGAGACTTAGAGGAGGGCCTCCTGAAAACAATGTTCCCATTATTAGGAAGTGGGTCTCCCATACTGTTTGCCTATGCAGTGAATGCAAGGGCTGCCAAAAATTTGGACCTACTCCAATGCCCCTTGGAAGAGACGTAGAGGAGGGCCTCCTGAAAAAATGTTCCCATTATTAGGAAGTGGATCTCTCATTGTGTTTGCCTATGCAGTGAATGCAAGGGTTGCCAAAAATTTAAAGGCACTCCAATGCCCCTTGGAAGAGACATGGAGGTCAGAGGGCCTCCTGAAAACAATGATCCCATTATTAGGAAGTGGGTCTCCCATACTGTTTGCCTATGCAATGAATGCAAGGGTTGCCAAAAAATTGGAGGCACTCCAATTCCCTTGGAAGAGACGTGGAGGTCAGAGGGCATCCTATAAACAATGTTCCCATTATTAGGAAGTGGGTCTATCATAGTGTTGGCCTATGCAGTGAATGCAATTGCTGCCAAAAATTGAGGGGCACTCCAATGCACCTTGGAAAAGACGTGGAGGAGGGCCTCATAAAAAAAATGTTCCCATTAGAAAGGAGCGGGTATCTTATACTTGTAATGACCATGTATGGGCTGACAAACATTTACCCCTGGGGGGTATACATGAACATACTGTATAAAAAAAAAAATTTTACAGGCATCATAAACACCCTTTAAAAAAATTATGTGGGTGTTGCATCACGGACCACGGTCACCCTAGTGATATGGTGGTGGAGGATGAGGAGAAGGAGGAGGACAAGAGCAAATAGCCAAAATCAGGAAGCGTATACCCATGTGTGGGTGTGAAAAGGTGCATGGGAATATGACTCGCCCCCTGGGCCGAGGGGCACCCGGAACCGGGCTTCTGGGGGTTGTAGTATCCGTGGCGGTGACCCGGTCCCGTGGCTCAGGGTGGTCAGGCCAATGGCGGTATTTTGTGGGGGTTTTAGGTTAATTGTCCGACTACGCCACCAGTGGATTGCGGTCTGTGCGAACCGCCGCTGCAAGGCAGACCGCTGGGGCTGATGGTGTATGCAGCTGAGGTAGTGTAACTCCCCACGGGAAGAGTGCAGCCCCAGGGCAGTGTAGTTGATGGTGGGGGTGATGGTGCGGGCGTCCCAGCACTAGTAGTGCTGGTGCGGCGATGAAGCACAGAGACGTGGCATTGCAGTTCAAATGACTTCGGTACCGGTAGTGACTGCCCAAGCCGTGCTGCGTCCACCAGGCAAGGGGCTCGGTCAACCCCCAGGCAATTCCAGAGTGTGGCACAGGACTCCCTTCTATTCCTTTTTGCCCCACCAGTGACACTACTTTTGTCCAGCTGCCTCGGGCCTTCTCTTGGGATGCTGGGTGTCCACTTCCCTGACCCTATGTGGTGTGCCTTTCTAGTAGGTGTAGTGAGGGGTCGCACCAAGATGTGATCACGACCGCCGGTCCTTGGCTGAGGATTAGTCGCCTCCACCAACTTGGGATCCGGTACCCTGTTCTGCCAACCCGTCACCCGCAATCTCCTGGGCCTTTGGGGTTCTTTCTGCCTTCGTGTCTCTGGGCCTCTCTTAGTGTTCCGTTCCTTTCTTCCTTTCCTTTCTGTTCCTCTCTGTTTCTGTCCTCTCTGCTGTTTCTGGCCTTCACTCCAGGCCTGCCTTGTGGAGCTGGGCCCAGACTGAGCCACAGCTCCCTGTCAGCCCTCTCTGGCTGAGCTCCTCTCCTCTTCTCCTCCTGACTGAACTGACTACTGTCCTAAGATGGTGCCCACCTTATATACCTCCCTCTCTGTGTATGAGCCCAGGTGACTTGCAACCAATAGGCTCCTACCTATGCCCAGAGACCGTCCCCTCCTGCTCCTACATCACTGGGTTTTCCTCCCCCCTCCCCACTCCAGCCAGGGACAGATGCTGTCGTGCCTGCACTTCTGTCTAGTCGGAGCACCGTTGAGCTGTCCCTCGGAAATGGGGTGTGTGTGATGCATGCAGCTTACTGAGTCTTGGTCCACACTCCATCCTTACCCGGGAGTGGGATATCACACCTCTGGCAGAGGTGCAATACCCCTGTAGCGGCCGAACCCTCGGGGCGCTACAAATACACCTCCCAAAAAAGACACTGGATTTGAGTTTATGTTACGCTGCTATCATTCGGTGGTGTTGAGAAGTCTGGCCCAATCCAGCCCTTGTTCATTTTTATAACAGTCAGCCTGTCAGCATTTTCATTTGACAGGTGGAGGCGGTTATCAGTTATAATTCCACCAGCGGCACTAAAAACCCACTCTGATAAAACACTAGCGACAGGGCAGGCCAGAACCTTCAAGGCATAGAGAGCCAGTTCATTCCATGTGTCCTGTTTGGATACCCAATAATTATAAGGCACAGAGAAATCACGGACGACGTTGGTATGGTCGGCAAGGTACTCCCTCAGCATCTTCCCAAACTTTGCACTCCTTGTGAGAGTAACCCCGCGCCTCAGGGCCTGTGCGATGGGAGGGTCGGTGAAAATTCTCCCAGATTTTGACAGTGTTCCCCTGCCTCTGTTGGATTGAAGTTATGTCTCTCTCAGCTGTACTCCTTGGTTGTCCAACAAACTGTGACCTCTGCCGCCAGCGTTTTCAGATGGGAATTTTTTTTAATAGTTCCGCAACAAGGGCCTTCTGGTATTGCCCCATTTTTGTAGACCTGTCCACCTCAGGAATAAGATGTAGCGTCGGCGTCCCTGCCCTCTGCTAGGCAGGGACGCTGTTCCCCTCACCTCTCTGCTCCGAGCCCGGCATCCTCCTCCCGCTCTGCGGGCAGCGCGCGCTCCTTCCCGGCCACTGTGCTTAGGGCGCGCGCGCGCGCTTCCTCCCTCTTAAAGGGGCCGCGCGCGCGCGCTTCCTCCCTCTTAAAGGGGCCGCGCGCGCCGTCCTAAGGAGTCCCCCGCCAATGGCCGGAGGACTTTCACCATATATAAGGCACCTCCTCCAAAATGGAGGTGCCCGAGCAATGTTGTTGCACTGTTCTCCACTCTGCTTCAGCCCTCAGGTCCCGTTGCCAGTTACCTGCCAGATACCTGCCAGATTCCCGCCAGATTCCTGCCAGCCTGATATTCAACTACCTGCCTGCTAGCCTGAGGTCCGACGGTCTGCCTTACTACTCCTGTCAGTCTGTCTAAGGACCAGCTTGCCCCCTCACCTGGGAGCGCACATCAACTACCTGCCTGCTTGCCTGAGGTCCGACGGTCTGCCTTTCAACTCTTGTCAGTCTGTCTATGGACCAGCTTGCCCGCTCACCTGGGAGCGCACATCTGCTACCTGCCTGCTAGCCTACCTGGAGGCTCTGCCGTCACGTGCTGTGACCACCTGCCTGACCAGTGACTTCTGCCCGCTCACCTGGGAGCGCTCATCTGCTGCCTGTCTGCTAGCCTACCTGGAGGCTCTGCCGTCACGTGCTGTGACCACCCGCCTGCCCAGAGACTGCCCCGGTCACTTGCCGTGACCATCTGCCCGTTCACCCAGAGACTGCCCCGGTCACTTGCCATGACCATCTGCCCGTTCATCCAGAGACTGCCCCGGTCACTTGCCGTGACCTCCTGCCCGTTCTTCTAGAGACTGTCCCGGTCACCTGCTGTGACTGCCTGCCTGGTCGCCACCCGCTCCCTTACAAGGACCGCCCCCTTGTATAGTAGCTCAGAGGTTCCGCCTCCCAGACCCGTTACATAAGAGATATAAAGTTCTCTTTGTAGCATGGGTCTAGAAGTGTCACCAACCAGTAATGACTGTCACCCAAAATTTTGAGAACGTGAGGGTCATGGGAAAGGCAGCATAACATAAACTCAGCCATGCGTGCCAGACTGCTAACAGACAAGACTTCCGTGTCCTCACCAAGAGGATGACTGACCATGCACTCCTCCTCCTCCTCCCTGTCCTCAGGCCATCCACGCTGAACAGACAGTATGACAGTTGTGCAGGTAGTACCGTTTATAGCGCATGAAACTAGCTCCTGTTTTTCCTCCTCCTCCTCCTCTTCCTCATTGTCACCCAATCCACGTTGGGATGAGATGAGGCTGGGCTGTGTGTAATCACCCTGTATGATTCCTTGCTCCATCTCATCCTGCTCCACCTTCAATGCATCCTCTTTGATTGTGAGCAGAGAGCATTTCTGAAGACAGAGAAGCGGGATGGTGACGCTAATTATGGAGTCATCGCCGCTCACCATCTTGGTGGAGTCCTCAAAGTTTTGGAGGATGGTACAGATGTCTGACATCCATGTCCACTCCTGAGGTCTTATGTGTGTAGTCTGAACTAAATACCGACAGCCTTGTTGATGCTGGTAGTCAACAACTGCAAATCCTTCCCAACATCTGCAGTGTAGAGTTCCGACGTATGGAGACATCACACACCAGTCGGTGAGCCGGAAGCTGCAAACGCTGCTGAAACACGGCAAGGGCGGCGGAAGCTGTTGCTGACTTTCTAAAATGGGCACACAGTCGGCGTACTTTGACAAGCAGATCCAGCAGCTCCGGTTACCTTTTGAGAAACCGCTGAACCATGAGGTTAAGCACATGGGCCAGGCATGATACATGTGTGAGCTCGCCTCGCCTCAGAGCCACCACCAGGTTCCGACCATTGTCACACACGACCTTGCCTGGCTGTAGGTTCAGCGGTGTCAGCCACAGATCTGCCTGCTCTTTCAGAGCTGTCTACAACTCTTCAGCATTGTGCGGTTTGTCACCTAAGCATATTAGCTTCAGCACAGCCTGTTGCCGCTTGGCTGAGGCAGTGCTGCAGTGCGTCCAGCTTGTGACTGATGTGATCATTTCGGAGATGGAGGATAAGGTGCAGGAGCTGTAGACTGTGGGGGGCAACTCTGATTGACCTAGGGCTCGCAATCCTCGGCATTTGGAGGATGTGTTCCGTCCAAAAGTCCTACTGGGTCCCGGCTTCCACTATATTAACCCAGTGTGCCGTCAGCGAGATGTACCGTCCTTGCCCGCAAGCACTTGTCCACGTGTCCGTGGTTAGGTGAACTTTCCCTGTAACTGCATTGTTGAGGGCACGGCTAATGTTGTGGGACATGTGCTTGTGTAATGCGGGGACAGCACACCGGGAGAAATAGTGGCGGCTGGGGACCAAGTACCGAGGGACGCCCGCCGCCATCAGATTGTGGAAAGCTTCCATCTCCACGAGCCTAAAAGGCACATTTCAAGCGCAAGCAGTCGCGAAATGTGGGAATTTAGTAGTGTGGCCTGTGGGGCCTGGCTGCGTATTTGTGCTTGCGTTCCAATGACTTGGGTATGGACAGCTGAACACTGCCCTGGGACAAGGATCTGCTTGCTGATGGTGCTAGTTGTGTGTGCAACGACAGGTGCAGGGCAGGAGGCATCTTCGCATGCACTATGGACAGGGGATTGGTTGCACGCACAACAGCGGAAGAAGCAGTGGTGTCACCCGCAGACACTGTTCCTGGACCCTGGGGTTCGGCCCACAAAGTCAGGTGCTTTGCTGCCATGTGCCTGATCATTCTGGTGGTGGTCAGGCTGGTAGTTTTGCTACCCCTGCTGATGCTGACCTGGCAGGTGGTGCAAATGGCCTTTTTGGAGTTATCGACAGAGTCTTTAAAAAACAACCAGACTCGGGAAGACCTAACAGTTGTACTGGCAACGTCCCTCGTGTTGGTGTTACGGAGAACGGTTGCCCGCCTTCTGTCTGCGGCCACCTTACTGCTTCCTGCCTGGTGGGGTGCTCTACCTCCCTCCCCCTGTGTGCTGCTGTCCTCACTCTGCATGTCCTCCTGCCAGGTTGGGTCAGTTAATATATCATCCACCACCTCGTCTTCCACTTCCGCACCATGGTCCTCCTCCTGACTTTCTGGCAATTGTGTCTCATCATCGTCCACCTCTTGTGACACTTTCCCACCGTCGCCTTCATATGACCGGGGCTGCTCAAATATTTGGGCATTGCTACATGCGATCTCCTCTTGCCCCGCTTCAAGTGCACGACGCGAGAGGCCCAAATCTATAAATGGAAAAGGGAACAGCTCTTCGGAGTGTCCAAGTGTGGGATCAGTCGTCTCTGGGCACTCGGCATGGTGGGAGAAAGGAGGATCAGGGTTAGGAATATGCGGTTCAGACTCACGGGCTGCTGAGACTTGACCGTGCGGAAGACAGGGTGGTGGTGGTGGCTAAGTGACTAGAAGCATTATCTGCTATCCAACCAATAACCTTTTCACACTGCTCTGTGTTCAATAGTGGTGTTCTGCGGTTCCCTATTAATTGGAACAGGGAGGTCGAGCGAGAAGATGTGGGTTTTTGTTGTGGCACAAATTCAGCTTGCCCACGGCCTTGGCCTCTGCATGCACCATCACATCCAGTTTCCCGTCCCTTACCACGTGCTTTGCCCATTTTAAATGGAGGACAATATCTTCCACGATCACTGCAAATGGCTGAATTAGGAGCGAATTTATATGTGATCAGTGTGACGGACAAATCAGAGTTTTAAATAGTAGGCCTGCAGGTAACTATTTTAACAGCGCCGACCTCGTGTCAATAAGTTCACTGACACACTGCAACAAAATTTAAATGGAGGCCAGAAATGGCAATATTTTCAGCGCAATTATATGTGATCAGTGTGACGGACAAACCAGTTTTAAATAGCTGGATTTTTAGCGCTGTAATATGGAAAGGACCTGGCTGTATTCTGCAGTGCCAACAAGTAAATGGCGCAGATAAAAGTTCCCTGGATTGCTTTTTAAGCAAATAATCAGGATTAAGATAAAAAAAATTATTCCTGGCCCCTGATACCTGGGGCTATTTCCACAAATATCTGTAAAAGCAGCAGCAGCAGACAGAACTGGAATGGACCCTCTTGCTATTTGCACAGCAGTCTGCTATATACCCTGCCTGCCTGCCTAGCACTGATATCTCTGCTGCTGGATTAGTCCTCAGAAGGACTGTTTGTTGAGATGGATGTGATGGATATGTGTCTTTATAGTCTGGTATACCAACACTAACTAGAAACAAGCAAATATCTCCCTAGCTCAGAAGCACCTCTCCCTACACTGTCTGATTCCAGAGTGACTGTGGCAAGCATGGCGGTGCCAGGTCTGATATACACCTGATGACGCTGTACGGCCAGCCAATCACTGTAATGCCACAACCAACATGGCTGCGTCATTACAGTGTGTGGCAGACAATGCCTGAATGTTGAGTGGTGCTCTAAAGAGCGCGAAACATGCAAGGAGTGGACCCGAGCTCCTGCCGAGCAACCCCGTAAATACTCAGCGAGCGCCGAGCATCTCGAGCAGTGAGATTCTCGGGCGAGCACCAAGCAGTAGCTAGCATGCTCGCTCATCACTAGTCACAGCAAACACCTTTCGTCACTTCCTGTAGAGTGTCAAAGACGCATCATAACTTCCTGTAGAGAGTCAAACACTTGTCGTCACATCCTGAAGAGAGTCATAGACCTGTCATCACTTCCTGTAGGGCGTCATTGACTCATCGCCACTTGCTGTAGAGTGTCAAAGACCCATTACCATATCCTCTTAAGTGTCATAGACCTGTCACCACTTCCGAAGAGTGTCAGACACTTTCCTGTAGAATGTCAAAGTCCCACCCCCACTTCCTATAACCTATCTTACCTTTTCTATGGACTGCAAATTAGAAGGCAGGGAGAAACCTAGCTGCAAGCACTCTGCAGTGACTTCTTCAGCGGTAAAACAACCTCTGAATTAAAGTGATTTGTAGATTTTCTATTTCACAATACAGGGACTGTTTAAGAAGCCATTTATGACTTTATAAAAAAAAATTAAAAAGTATAATCCAGAGGTCGGTTGTGTACATTTTTAAAAATACATTTCTATAAATCAGTTAGTAGTAGGATGAGGTCTACGAGTATCTAGATTGATCTTAGTGACATCATCAGTCAAATGCAGTGACATCATTCAATCAGCTGACTTTTAATACCTTTCTGTGAAAAAGTAAGTAGTCCTTTCACTCTCGCCCTGGGAGCCCCATTTTTTTAGGGCCCTCACTAGCTGGCAGTCCCTTTTTGCATTGCTTGTGATCCTTATTGACCTCCGTTTGTGAACATCTTATCTACGTTACACATGATCATTCCCTTCACGATAAGACTTCAGAGCATCACAATGAGTTTAAGATGCTCATTTCATCATGGCTTTCAATATCGCTCCAGCTTTTTCATTTTATTTTCAAAATATTTTGAAGAACCCGCATGAAAACAGAACTCCGTACAGGATAAATACTAATTACGACGAGCAATTAGAAATTCTAAACTCA
Organism: Phyllobates terribilis; assembly: GCF_046119375.1. Classification (NCBI taxonomy): domain Eukaryota; kingdom Metazoa; phylum Chordata; class Amphibia; order Anura; family Dendrobatidae; genus Phyllobates; species Phyllobates terribilis. The sequence goes on along the minus strand of NW_027362767.1, from coordinate 52,234,094 downwards.
TGTGCTCATCCACGGTAATTAAACTGCATTCGAGTGCTTGATGCTCACATTTTGCTTTTGGATGCTGTGCAAATGCATTCGAGAAACAATGGAAAGATTTCAAGGGGACACTGGCAGAGCTTTCATTTTGATTTTTTTTGGCACCTTCTCCGTACCAGAGTATAAAGGAACACTTGACAAAGATACATATGAGTTGGCGGCAATGTTTGATTCCAGCTCTGGAGGGAAAATTGAAGCCATTTCTCTATTGTCTACTCGTATTGTGCACAAAATAAATGTTCTTAAGAGCAATACACAGCTGACCACTAAGTCATTTTTCTCTTTGACAAACTTTGACCATGGGTCTCAAACAAGAGTCTATTAGGGAAATTGGTTTTACATTGATATTTAACCTACTAGAAAAATTGCTCACTGCCAAAGCTGCGTTAACAGAGATTCGGACATAAATATTAATACCTGAATGTTGTGTGCTCAGGAGATAATGTAAACTCCTTGGACGGTGCGAGTGTCGAACAGAGTTCTGACCTCTCGCGTATCTTAGTCATGGAGGTTAAAGGAATTATTACTGTAAGATTCTACTCAATGCTCTGGCCACCTAATACACTGGATTAAAGGACATTGAATCATCCTGTGCACTAATATTAGTTTTATTCGCTTTCGCCTCCTGTTATTTGTCATGGTAACCGGTCTCTATAGTTGCAGAAAGTGACATAGGAAAAAGCTTCTTTTTTTTTTTTGCAGCACTTAAGTGATCCATCAGTAGTTTTAATAGACTTTGCAAGGAAATTGCCACGAAACTTCATCTTTAGTAGAGCCGTATAAATTAGGAAATTGATCTCGCTTCTAATAGGGGCTCTGCAAATGGAAATATGATATATTGTGGAAAATGTTTCCGAAATTGTTTTAGTAATTACCATACTACTTTAAACGCTTAGCTTATATCATTAAAGGGGCAATACACCTGTGAGGTGTAGGAGATTCGAAAGTGAAGTGCAACAACTTTTATTAAATCGGCAAGAGTATTGAGACATGGGTGAGGCGCCAGCACTTCATTTTACAGCATGCTACCAACACTCACGAGGCTCCCTGATAAAAAGGAGTTCTGGACTCCTAGAGGATATGGCAAGACTGTTATTTTTAGAGGATGTTTCCTTGGATTTTTTAAATTTAAACTGGGTTCAGTTAATGCTGCTCCACTAATTTTGGAATCTTTGTCTTTTTCTTCTGCATCCCTCCATTCCAAAGTTATGCCTCATGGTAAGGGTCGTGAAGATAGCCATATTTTCAGTCCGAGTGCAATCCGACAAAACATAAGATCACACGCAGACCAATGTTGGTTTATAGAGCCATGCACATGTCCAATTTTTTTTCTCGGACAGAGCCAGCGCAAGGAGAAAAAATCGCTGCATGCCCGAGTTTGATCTGATATTTGAATCGCACTCGGCCATGCAAGTCACTACGCACTTGGAAAACTTCAGACTGCACTTGGATGACAGCTGAGTGCTGTTCGATTTCCGCACACTGACACAATGGAGAATATGGAGGAATTTTGTTCTCCACTTTCTCCTCATCCGAGAGAATCGGATCACACTATGATCAGAGTTTTATCAGCGTGTCATTTGCATAAGTGGCCCTATTCTCTCGGATGAGAGAATATATAACCCTCATAATGATACAAATATTCCCTTCAACCAACCGAGCGTATACCGCAAAGCATCTCTGTGGGCATTTGCTTTTTTTCTTCTGATACAGGCCAAACAAAACATGGCGAAGCCCAAAGAGAAGAGCCGTAGTATACGCCCAGTTGGTTGAAGGAAAAATTTGCTCCTTCATTACTTTGTGGCACATTAGAAAAAGAAAAACTGTTCCAGACTCAAGAGAGCTGAGATAATTTGAGGAGGTATTCAGATTTAATTAAAAAATCCAGTGAAAGTTCCTTTTTTAAGGTTTTTACTATGTATTCTGAAAGCAGCATGCTGTAGGGGTTAAAACACAGATTTCAGTGACGCCTCTCTTATCAAGCTCTGTGCTTTTGTTCACTTGATTGTTTTAGAACCAGGAGCTTATCATTGCTGGGACACAGAAGTGCATGCCTGGTAGTCTGACTCCTCCCCCTTCTGTGATAAGCACCTCACTGTCTATAGACATTGTATATACAGAGTCCAGTAAGGGCGGGGCTATCTTTCTCAGCTTTGCTGCATTGCTAAATCTAAAAGTTCTGATTATGCCAGACCCACTGCATCCAGTAAACTAAGTGATACATCATTGAATTCAGCTTCTCTTTGCCTACATCATGCTGCTCTCATATCAGGTAGCAAAAACCTGCTGACATATTCTCTTTAAGGGGGCGTAACCATTAAAAAGGGACAGCTCGAAAAGTTGGCAAGTTTGGGTTATAGTTAATCAAAGAGCAAGAAATTTTGGAATACAAATGTATTAACTTTAGAGGGTTCAGTGGCACTTTGAGCTTCTACAAAGTATCGACGAGGGTCAGGGGTATACTGCTATTTTGTCCATTCACCCTCCCCTCTATGCGCCTCTTCCCATACTGTTCATCAACAGTCCTAGGGCTTGTCGGTTACTCATTCCCCTCCCTGAACACGCTCTGCTGTCTCGCATTTGCACCCACCACTTGATCACAGCATCCAGGTCTCTCCGACCTCCAGGCTGTCTCAGGACATGTTGACCGGCTTGATAGTCATGTCTGTCCATTCACAGTTATTATTGCACCGTGTACTTTACTGGCAACCATGCCAACTAGTTAATGATAAAACATGACTTCAGATAAAAAGTTCCATCATTTGGGAAGGCATCGAAGTACCAAAGACCCCCAAGACAAATCAGTCACTATCTTAATTATTTCCTGGACATTTTCTGCTCAGTTCTCTTCATCTTCCCCTTCCTTTCTCAGCCAATATTGGTCTTTTAGCTTGACCCAATGGAGGATGTAGGACGTCTGTTCTCCTAAAGAGAGCGCCACCTATGAGAAATGTATTTATTATGTTAAATGCCTATACTCCTTTAAATTAGCTTTATACTTATCCTGTTCACTCTATCCGCCATTACTTACATACTTTTATTAGTACGTATCAGGGGTCCAGTCTGTGTGACTGGCCCAGGGGATATTAACGCAGAGGGAGAACTGTCATTTTCAGCTTGAAAAATATTCCGTCCAGCCATTGAGAGTGAACTGGACCATTGCATTTTCCCTGGCAGGCAGAAAGACTTTTACTTCCCGCAGATTTTAGAGATTAATGATGGTGAGTACTGGCACTAGAAAAAAAACGCACTAAAAATATATTAACTCCAATATTTTGGAGTTTTGCCCTTTTATTTTACAATTACACATACGGTGTAGCGCCGGCGTCCCTGCCCTCTGCTAGGCAGGGACGCTGTTCCCCTCACCTCCCTGCTCCGTGCCCGGCGTCCTCCTCCCGCTCTGCTGGCAGCGCGCGCTCCTTCCCGTCCACTGTGCTTAGGGCGCGCGCGCGCGCTCTCCCTCCCTCTTAAAGGGGCCGCGCGCGCCGTCCTAAGGAGTCCCCGGCCAATGGCCGGAGGACTTCACCATATTTAAGGCACCTCCTCCAAAATGGAGGTGCCCGAGCAATGTTGTTGCACTGTTCACTACTCTGCTTCAGCCCTCAGGTCCCGTTGCCAGTTACCTGCCAGTTACCTGCCAGTTACCTGCCAGATTCCTGCCTGATTATCTGCTACCTGCCTGCTAGTCTGAGGTCCGACGGTCTGCCTTACTACTCCTGTCAGTCTGTCTAAGGACCAGCCTGCCCGCTCACCTGGGAGCGCACATCAGCCACCTGCCTGCTTGCCTGAGGTCCGACGGTCTGCCTTCCATCTCCTGTCAGTCTGTCTATGGACCAGCTTGCCCGCTCACCTGGGAGCACACACCAGCTACCTGCCTGCTAGCCTACCTGGAGGCTCCGCCGTCACGTGCTGTGACCACCTGCCTGTCCAGTGACTCCTGCTCGCTCACCTGGGAGCGCTCATCTGTTGCCAGTCTGCTAGCCTACCTGGAGGCTCTGCCGTCACGTGCTGTGACCACCCTCCTGTCCAGAGACTTCTGCCCGCTCACCTGGGAGCGCTCATCTGCCGCCTGTCTGTTGGTCTTCCTGGAGGCTCCGCCGTCACATGCTGTGACCACCCATTCATCCAGAGACTCTCGCCTGCTCACCTGGGAGCTCACGTCTATCATCAGCCGCCACAGGTCGTACCAACCCTTTACCTAGAGACTGCCCCGGCCACTTGCCGTGACCATCTGCCCGTTCATCCAGAGACTGCCCCGGTCACTTGCCGTGACCATCTGCCCGTTCATCCAGAGACTGCCCCGGTCAATTGCCGTGACCATCTGCCCGTTCATCCAGAGACTGCCCCGGTCACTTGCCGTGACCATCTGCCCGTACATTCAGAGACTGCCCCGGTCACTTGCCGTGACCTCCAGCCCGTTCACTCAGAGACTGTCCCGGTCACCTGCTGTGACCTCCTGCCCGTCTTCCCTGGTCGCCACCCGCTCCCTTACAAGGACTGCCCCCTTGTATAGTAGCTCAGAGGTTCCGCCTCCCAGACCCGTTACAGTTTGCTCGGGCCATGGAACCCGGTGGCACCCAAGCTCCCTCGCTCTCGGACCTGTGTCATGAACTGTCCCGTCAAAGGTCCCAACAGGAGTCCATCCTGGGTCACCTGCGGAATGTCAATACTCGCCTGGACACTCTGACTGCTCCACCAGCAACCTCCGCCAGTGCCACGTCTCGCAATCCGGCAGCTCCGCTGCCCACTAATACCATGGTATCCTACCCCGGACCCCGGCTTTCTGCACCTCCTCGCTTCGGAGGCGACTCCGCCCAGGCTCGGGGCTTCATAAATCAGTGCACCCTGCACTTTGAACTATTGTCCCACCAGTTTAACTCCGACCGGGCCAAAATTGCATTCATCATGTCCCATCTCACCGGGGAGGCCCTGGCCTGGCTAAATCCTCTATGGGAGAGAGGAGACCCCCTGGTGTCCAACTTGCCTGCTTTTCTCACGGCTTTCCGGAAAGTCTTCGACGAACCCGGACGGAAGACCTCATCCGCATCATCACTGCTACGCCTCCGTCAGGGAAGTCTCACCGTGGGCCAATATGCCATACGGTTCCGTACCCTTGCCTCGGAGCTGGCCTGGGATAACGACGCTCTGGTATCCGTCTTCTGGGAGGGTCTGTCCGGCCGTATTAAAGATGAACTTGCCGGTCGGGACATTCCTACCACTCTCGATGACCTAATAACTCTTGCCACCCGGATTGACCTACGGTTCCAGGAGCGTGCCAAAGAGGTCACCCGTGAGAGGAGGTTTCCACGTCTAGCTCCTACTTTTCAGAAACCCGTCACTCCCTCCGTCTCTACCCAGATACACTCTCCTGAGTCTATGCAGGTTGACCAGACCAAGATGGTCAAAACCCGTCAGGACTTACGCCGTGCCGAAGGGAGCTGCTTCTACTGTGGCAGTAGGGAGCACCGGATCCGTGCCTGCCCGGAGAGGTCGGGAAACGCCTGTGTCTAGGTTCGCTCAGAGAGGTCAACCTAGACAAGAATAAATCCTCTCCATCTCTGCTGCTGTCAGTCTCAATCGTCTGCGGGGAGAACCGTTATTTCGAACTAGCCCAACTTGACTCTGGAGCAGCCGGGAATCTTATTTCACAGTCCCTGGTAGAGAAATACCGCATCCCCACCAAACCTCTGGCTGTGCCCTTGTCTGTTGCTGCCGTGGATGGGGGTCTCTTACCACGCCCCATCCAACTCATCACCGAATCCATTACTCTGCAGGTGGGAATGCTGCATTCTGAGAGTATCTCCTTTCATGTTCTGCCTGGACTCTCTCACGCCCTCTTGCTAGGCCTACCTTGGCTCCAGAGACATGCACCCGTGCTTGACTGGCAGACCGGAGAAGTCCTTCGCTGGGGACAGGACTGCCATAATACCTGTCTGGTTCCCGTCCATCCCGTCCGTCCTTCTCCTACCCCAGCTAATCTACCTGGACTTCCGATTCCTTATTGGTCTTATGCTGATGTCTTTAATAAAAAGGAAGCAGAGACACTACCTCCTCATAGACCATACGACTGCCCTATCGACCTGTTACCTGGTACTACTCCTCCCCGTGGGCGTATTTATCCTTTATCCGCTGCTGAGACCCGGTCGATGTCCGAATATATTGAGGAGAATCTGGCCAGGGGATTCATCCGGAAATCTACCTCCCCGGCGGGAGCAGGCTTCTTTTTCGTCAAAAAGAAGGACGGCTCTCTCCGTCCCTGTATAGACTATAGAGGCCTTAACCAGATCACGGTGAAGAATAAGTACCCCCTTCCGCTCATTCCGGAGTTATTTGATCGTCTGAGGGGGGCTAGAATCTTCACCAAACTGGACCTCCGTGGGGCGTACAACCTGGTTCGTATCCGTCAGGGGGATGAATGGAAGACGGCATTCAACACCCGGGACGGCCACTATGAATATCTGGTAATGCCCTTTGGTCTCTGTAACGCTCCTGCCGTCTTTCAAGAGTTGGTCAATGACATCTTCCGGGACCTTCTCTACTCCTGCGTAGTGGTGTACCTGGACGACATCTTGGTCTTCTCTCCGGATCTCCAGACTCACCGGAGGGACGTTCGTCAGGTTCTGCTCAGGCTCAGGCAGAATCACCTCTTCGCTAAATACGAGAAATGCCTCTTTGAGCAGACCTCGCTTCCGTTTTTGGGCTACATTATTTCTCAGACCGGCCTACGAATGGATCCAGAGAAACTGTCTGCCATCGAGAAATGGCCTCGACCGGAGGGGTTGAAGGTCATTCAGCGATTCCTGGGCTTTACCAACTACTACCGCCTCTTCATACCACACTTCTCTTCCCGGACTGCCCCAATTTCCGCGCTCACCCGTAAGGGCACTAATCCCAAAGAGTGGCCGCCCGAAGCAGAGGAGGCCTTTCTTTCCCTAAAACAGGCCTTCTCTTCCGCCCCGGTGCTGCATCGCCCGGACGGCAACAAGCAGTTCTTCCTGGAAGTTGACGCCTCCTCCTCTGGAGCCGGAGCGGTACTTACTCAAAAATCATCTTCCGGGAGAATGGTAACTTGTGGCTTCTTCTCCAAACTCTTCTCCTCTTCTGAGCGCAACTACTCCATAGGAGACCGAGAGTTATTGGCCATCAAACTGGCATTGGAGGAGTGGCGTTACCTACTCGAGGGGGCTCTTCACCCGGTAATAATTTACACTGACCACAAGAACTTGGCTTACCTCCAGCATGCCCAGAGACTTAACCCGCGCCAAGCCCGGTGGTCCTTGTTTTTTGCTCGCTTTGATTTTGTTCTTCATTTTCGCCCGGCTGACAAAAACGTCAAAGCAGATGCCTTGTCCCGATCCTTTCTGGTGTCCGATCTCGAGGAAGAACCTAAACATATCATCGATCCCGCCAGAGTAATGCAGGTGGCTCCCGTGAGCCTAAATCGTCTCCCTCCCGGTAAGACGTTCGTATCAGTACCTGATCGGGAGAAGATCCTACACTGGGGTCACTCGTCTAAACTAGCTGGCCACGCCGGTCAGAAAAAGACCCTCCAGCTTATTGCCCGGCACTACTGGTGGCCTACCCTGCACAAGGACGTAATAGACTTTGTTTCTGCCTGTGTGTCCTGCGCCCGCAACAAAGTCCCGAGACACCTGCCAGCCGGTCGCCTTCTTCCGCTTCCTGTGCCTGCTGCCCCCTGGCAACATATTGCTATGGACTTCATAACTGATCTCCCCGTCTCTGCCGGTTGTACGGTCATTTGGGTGGTCGCTGACCGCTTTTCCAAGATGGCTCACTTTATTCCCCTGCCTGGTCTCCCGTCTGCACCCGAGCTGGCTAAAGACTTTATCCGCCACATCTTCCGTCTTCATGGCCTGCCCCTCCACATCGTGTCGGATCGTGGGGTACAGTTCACCTCACGTTTCTGGAGAGCCACTTGTAAACTGCTAGACGTCACCCTGGACTTCTCTTCCGCTTACCACCCACAGTCTAATGGTCAAGTGGAGCGGATCAATCAGAACCTGACCAGTTACCTCCGGCACTTCGTTAATGCCCATCATTCTGACTGGGTGGATCTCCTACCATGGGCCGAGTTCTCCTATAACAATCACGGGAGCGAAGCCTCTTCCAAATCCCCGTTTTTTGTAGTCTTCGGTCAGCATCCTCGGATTCCTTTTCCTGTCTCCACCTCTGTGGACAACCCGGCTGCGGAATCTCTCGTTAGCAAATTTTCCTCCATTTGGGAGAGTACCCGATCCGCACTCCTCCAGTCGTCCGAACGGATGAAAAGACACGCTGACAAAAAACGCCTGGATCCTCCACAATTTCGTCCTGGAGATAAAGTCTGGCTCTCGTCTAAATATGTCCGACTCAAGATACCTTCTTACAAGTTAGGGCCTCGGTTCATCGGTCCTCTGGAGGTCATCAGTCAGATCAACCCGGTGGCCTATAAATTAAAACTCCCGGCCAACTTACGGATCCCTAACTCCTTCCATGTATCTCTCCTCAAACCTGTGGTACTTAACTCTTTTTCCAAGTCTACAGGTACGCCTCCTGCTCCGGTTTCTGCTGAGGACGAGTTTGAGGTAGAGAACATTCTTGCCACCAAAAGGGTAAGAGGAAAGACCTTTTTTCTAGTAGATTGGAGGGGGTTTGGTCCTGAGAAGAGAACGTGGGAGCCCCGGGAGAACATCCATGCCCCTCTTATCCTAGCTAAATTTCTGTCTGGCCTAAAAAAGGGGGGGCCTAAAGGGGGGGGTACTGTAGCGCCGGCGTCCCTGCCCTCTGCTAGGCAGGGACGCTGTTCCCCTCACCTCCCTGCTCCGTGCCCGGCGTCCTCCTCCCGCTCTGCTGGCAGCGCGCGCTCCTTCCCGTCCACTGTGCTTAGGGCGCGCGCGCTCTCCCTCCCTCTTAAAGGGGCCGCGCGCGCCGTCCTAAGGAGTCCCCGGCCAATGGCCAGAGGACTTCACCATATTTAAGGCACCTCCTCCAAAATGGAGGTGCCCGAGCAATGTTGTTGCACTGTTCACTACTCTGCTTCAGCCCTCAGGTCCCGTTGCCAGTTACCTGCCAGTTACCTGCCAGATTCCTGCCTGATTATCTGCTACCTGCCTGCTAGTCTGAGGTCCGACGGTCTGCCTTACTACTCCTGTCAGTCTGTCTAAGGACCAGCCTGCCCGCTCACCTGGGAGCGCACATCAGCCACCTGCCTGCTTGCCTGAGGTCCGACGGTCTGCCTTCCATCTCCTGTCAGTCTGTCTATGGACCAGCTTGCCCGCTCACCTGGGAGCACACACCAGCTACCTGCCTGCTAGTCTACCTGGAGGCTCCGCCGTCACGTGCTGTGACCACCTGCCTGTCCAGTGACTCCTGCTCGCTCACCTGGGAGTGCTCATCTGTTGCCAGTCTGCTAGCCTACCTGGAGGCTCTGCCGTCACGTGCTGTGACCACCCTCCTGTCCAGAGACTTCTGCCCGCTCACCTGGGAGCGCTCATCTGCCGCCTGTCTGTTGGTCTTCCTGGAGGCTCCGCCGTCACATGCTGTGACCACCCGTTCATCCAGAGACTCTCGCCTGCTCACCTGGGAGCTCACGTCTATCATCAGCCGCCACAGGTCGTACCAACCCTTTACCTAGAGACTGCCCCGGTCACTTGCCGTGACCATCTGCCCGTTCATCCAGAGACTGCCCCGGTCTCTTTCCGTGACCATCTGCCCGTTCATCCAGAGACTGCCCCGGTCAATTGCCGTGACCATCTGCCCGTTCATCCAGAGACTGCCCCGGTCACTTGCCGTGACCATCTGCCCGTACATTCAGAGACTGCCCCGGTCACTTGCCGTGACCTCCAGCCCGTTCACTCAGAGACTGTCCCGGTCACCTGCTGTGACCTCCTGCCCATCTTCCCTGGTCGCCACCCGCTCCCTTACAAGGACTGCCCCCTTGTATAGTAGCTCAGAGGTTCCGCCTCCCAGACCCGTTACATACGGTAATATGAAATGTATTGTTGAGTGATATGGACCTCAACGGAAAGGGTGGATTCCACTGTAATTCCTCCAAACCAGAAAAGAAAGGTAAGAGATGCCTATCAGTATCATTAAAAGATGGGGTATCAAGCAAAAGTACCAGACTACATGACCCTAGTGCCTACTAGCTCTAACTAAGCCACTGGTCGGCATCTCTTTAAACATTATTTGACCCATTGTAGGATTAGGACTAAAGTGGGACAGATACCAACAGAGTGAAAAATGTTCCTCCGGGTGTTTTCAAGGATTGCTACTTCCAATAGGTGGCCGTCGAAGCCACTCTTTCTCTCTGAAGAGTCAATTTACACAAGTGAGCCAATCAACGCCCCTAATGGCTACAAGAATGCTTCATACATTACAAATGTGGCTACGTTTGATCTTTCTCAATTTGCACAAATATCATGACCCTATGAAATTTATCTCATACTTGGTCCTACCCAAAGTTATTTAATATTCCTTATCTACGAAGAGACTAATACGTTCCCAAGAGCTTAAACCATACTTTCTAGCCACCTATTCTGCTGGCCAATTTTGCTTGTCAAGACAGAAGGGCCTGTTGTTTGTTTGCCCTTCTACTCCCCCCTGTTATGGCCAATTCCTCACCATATTGATAGAAATAGAGATCCTTTTGACAATGGCCTAACTTGAAGCTTGTGGGCGCCAATGCAAAATCTCCAATGGGGCCCTCAACTAACACAGGTCTTAAATAGTAATGGTCTTTTCATATGGGGCAGAGGGACCTTTGGAGCCCCCCTAGTCTCCATGGCCTGGGTGCGATTGAAACCCCTGCACCTATATATTATAGTTACGCCCATGTCTATTGAGTGGAGGGCCCTATGCAGTAACTAAGGATGGTCACCCAGATCAGGCCCACATAGTGTGTACTTGAGGGGGAACACTATTTCTCTTCATCATTTGATTTCTATTCTGCATTTTTCATAATCCCCCCCCCCCCTCTGCAGCCTCTATCTTTAATTTGCAGTTGTCTCTAAGCTAATGAGTGTAGACTAGCAGCTATGATGTCTCCCATACAATCCTTCATGCCTGTGTATGATTTCTCCCCTGTCTCCATAAAACACATATCAGCAGCAGAATGGAAGACATTGTACAGCAGAAATGTGCAATGTAGCTGTTGAATCAGCATAGGGGTGAGATAAAACACTTACTAAAGAGCAGCAGCATCATCGCTGTGTCTCTCTGCCTCCCATCTCATCCCCCTCTCCTCTCCATTGCCTTCAATAAGTTTCTGCAATCTGATCTCTCAGTGAGCTGCAAGTTCTTCTATGCTGAGAAAAAGAATTGTAACCACTTTCAGAAAGAATGACGAAATCAGGAGGCGGGAGGGGAAGGAGTGGTTGAAAAGTGTAAAAAGAAGCATATTCCTCTGATTAGATTTATTTACATTCTTTTGTACTATTGATTTATGCACAGTTTATTATATAATCGGTGACCGTTTAAGTGCTGTCGAAAACTCATCCATATGTCACTTCCCCGCAAGCCCTATGACCTTTTTCAGATTTATGGAGTGTAGATTCGATTGCACCTCTTCAGAATAACATTTTTGCCTGCTCCAAAAGTCAATGGTTCACCATTGTCTCCAAAAATCTCACAGCCTGAGGGGAATATGAACAATTTTGACAAATCTGTACTAGGTGGGTCAAACAAACAACAATCTTCCAATTACATTGAAGAACGTGACAAAATCTGTGTCCTACAGGGTATCTCCAGTGCAAGAATAAATATGGATCCAGCGTCTGTGCCATTCGGCTAAAAGGACTATATCGGTCATTTTTGATGTGTCTGTTTTCTTTATATTTTACACCATCTGTGTTCTTTCTCTTATGTTGATGCCCCCACAGCGTCCCAATGTCAAAATGTTATATTTAGAGAAAGACAAGACATCTCAAGGGATGTCATCTGCCACATTATTATGGATGCCACCTACTTCCAGATGGAGAAGCAGATTGGGATAAGGTAGAAGAGCCCGCTAATGCCATCTGCCCAGCGCTGCCATGCCAGTAGAGATTAGTCCTATGTACAAGCAAGAAAAGTTTACCAACAGCAGGAAGTCTACTTGCATTAAGGAATTCCCAACTCACCGGGAGGAAACTTGGTCAACAAAAGGAACATATTCCCACACATGACCTAGACACAATGTTCAAAAGAGAATGTTTCATACGAATCAAAGACTCCTCGCTATGTTCCTTCATAAATGGTCTTTACTTTAGCATACTAATAGGTTATATTATAGCATGTATTGTGAAAGCAGATTAAGGCCAGTTTCATCAATGACTTCATTTTCCAAACTATGGTCACTCCAAACTCCACCATATCGTTAAGGTAGTTCTATAGAACTGATGACATTTTACAGCCAACTGTAAAGAGAGCGGAGGAGCTTCCCGCATATTGACGGAGCCAATTTTTGCTTTGGTCTTTCATTACTGCCTCCTCTTCTTCCAAGACTCATACCTTTTTTATCTTACCATCCACATAGACATATGAAGGTTATGTTGTTTTATATGTTTTAGTGGAATAAGTTATAACTTTGAATAGCGCAGTTCAGTTTACCATGAAGCGTACTGAAAAATATGGAAACAAATTTCAAGTGCGGTGAAACTGTAAAAAAAAAATGCTGTTCCATCGATGGAGATTTTTTTTTGCGTTACAGGCTAAGATTGATATTGGTACCATTTTTGGGTACATACAATGTTTTGATCTGCAGTTTTTGCACTTCAATTTTATTTTTATTTAATGCTGTACAGTGTTTGCTATAGGAGTTAACAAATTGCATATTTTGATCGAACTTCTGTGGATGCAATGGGGTATATTAATGTCATTATTTTTTAGAGGGAAAATGGAGGTGATTGAATTTTTCTTTAATATTAATAATAATTAAGACTTCCTTTCTTTTAGAGGGGTTGTCTGGTCCAAATCGATAAATCTGCTGTCACTCTGTGTGACTGCAGACTTATGAATCCCCCCCAGTGCACACAATGTTTCAGACCCGGGATCTGAGAGTATGTATGAGTTATACATACTCCCGGCTTCACTTCCATACACTTTTATGGAAAGAGGCCGCACCCTGTAGTCGGCCACCTCCACTGCACGGCCGCGTCACTAGATGGGGCACAGCCTCGCTCTATACAAGTGTATGGAGCGAGGCCACAACTACTAGACGGCTCTGGCCGGGAGTATGTATAACTCATACATACCCTCTGGTCCTGGGTCCGAAACCAGCGAATCACTGCAGCGCACAGTATGTGCTGGGGGATACATAAGTCTGCAGTCACTCTGCATGACTGTAGACTTATTGACTTGGACCGGACAACCCTTTTAAGCTCCCATAGATTACTACGCTCATCTGATAGCTTGTTGCTTAATTATTAAAAAATTCTGAAAAATTGGCTGATTTAAAAAAAAAAAAACAGTTACATGTTCACTCACCCACAAAAGAGCTTGTGGTCCTTCAATTTCTGCTTACTTCCATGCAGCAGTGACATCACGAACATAATTAAAGTCAAAAAGACTTGAAGGGTTAAAAGGCTTTTCCCTTCTTGGTAATAAGGTCCCCAATATTAAATTGATCATAAGATGCCCTGTTGTTGTGATCGTAATCACTTGGGTAATCAAGCAGCAAATGTTCATTTTCCCTGCAGCACTTTCGCTGGTGAAATGAAGCATTACACAGTGATATTTGTGCGCTATCCATAGAATGCATAGAAGTGCTGGGTCCTCCAGAGACGCTGCATTCTGAATAATAGACGAGGGTCCTGTGTGGTATTTGATAAAGTATTTTCAGTTTAGGAAGATGTGTGTGGGGGGGTAATCTGTTCATATAGAGCACTAAAATATTTGGCGCAATATATTTAGTATATATATATATGTGTGTGTGTGTGCATGTATAACTATGTGTGTGTAAATATGATCTAAATATAAATGTTTGTGTATATATCTATGTTTATAAGTGTCTTTTTGTGTATGTATATATGCCCATGTGTATATGATGTGTGTGTTTGTATATATTTATATATATGTGGCACCCCAGGGGTCTGGTTGCCACAGTAATAGAGATATTATGTCTGAGAGCAAGTGGGAGGTTTCTCTTGTCAGGAGCCCTAAGCATGCAACACTGCCCGCCCAGACCTGGGAGGGGAGGAATCTGCCCTTATAAACTGGGTCTGGGTCGGGATTAGGTAGTGAAGTCCCAGACAGAGACGCAGTCTGGTCTGGAGGACAGCAGACACAGGGAAAGGAAGACCTAGGAGCTCTGTAGGAACAGTAGCTGAATACCAGGGGCTGGAGCTGAGCAGAGTTCGCCCTGGTTGAAGACACTAATACCGGACACGGAGTCCGAGGCTGTGGGGACATCCAGGTCCAGCAGCAGAATCCAACCGGCAGGGGATTCCATGTCCTCTGGCCATAGAAGCCCGGAGGCATGGTCACAAGCAAGGGACCAGCAACGCCATTGTGAAGCGGAGGCTAACAGAAGGCCCCAAGTCACCGGCCATACGGGTGAGCACCACACGGTATACTCAGGGACGTGGGCTACTTCTACCCGCATAGAGCAAGGTAGCCAGGAAAGAGTGCAGATAGACGGGGAGGCCTACAACTCCACCTGGCCAGGGGGAGATCCTGCTTGCTCACAGACTGACCAGGCCCCTACTGCTAACCAGTACTCCCGGGAGGGTCTGCTTTATACCATCAGTAAAGACCCTGAACTGGACCACACGTCTCTGTGTTTCATCGCCGCACCAGCACCATTAGTACTGGGACGCTCACACCATCACTCCCATCTTCCACACTAGCTGCCCTGAGGCAATACTTCTCCCGTGGGGAGTTATTCCATACTCGGCTGCGCAAACTACATCAGCCTCAGCGGTCTGCAGCGCAGCGGCGGTCCCCACTGACCGCAATCCACGGGTGGCGTAGTCGGACATTTGTTATTACCTAAGACTGCCACTGGTTTGACCTCCCTGGGCACGGACCGGGTCACCGCCACACTGAGACTACAACCCCCAGGGATCCCGGTACTGCGTGCCTGAAAAAGACTTTTGTACTTACCTGTGGCGAAGTTTCCCGCCGTCCGGAGCCGTTTCCCGCCATCGGACGCCATCTTGGACCGTTTCCCGCCGTCTTCTGCCGTCTTCCCGCCATCCGCGGCTGCTTCCCGCCATCGGACGCCATCTTCAGGACGCCGCGCGGGAATAAGAGGGGCATGGACGCCGAAAGCGCGCGAGATCCGAAGCTCCGCCCCGCGCACTGACGCTGCGCAAGGTCCTGGAAGGGAGGAAGAGCGACGCTAACGTCATCGGAGCGCGACGCCAGGTCCTTGACCCCGACGATTGACTGCGGAGCCGCGGCCTACGGAAGAAGAGCATCGCAAGGTAGGCCACGGTCCTCTAGGGGGGAAGGAGGATGTCGGACACCGAGGGGAGCTCCACTGCCGCAGCCACCGCCAGCGCAACCGCTGCAGCAGTCATGCCATTCACCATGCCCTATATCCCGGGGGCAACCTGGCTACCCCAGTACTCAGGGGAGTCACATACCCTAAGTGACTTTAGGGAAAGACTGGATAGCCTCTTCCAGGTATACCCCCTCACGGAAGAGCAAAAAGTGAGCATCCTGGTGGCCCAATTAATCGGGGCAGCCCAAAGGGAGGTAAAGTCCTGGTCACCTGGGAAGAAGAGGACTGTCAGAGAAATACTAGCCCGGCTGAAAGACACATTTGATACCCGCACCTCAGCCGAAATAAAGCTCAGATTTTACGGGTGCAAACAGCAGGCACATGAAAGTATAAGAGACTATGCTCTAAACCTACAAGAGGCCCTGAGAGCCATTAAACAGGCAGACCCTGACAGAGTGGGAAATGAAGACAAGCTGTTGACCGAACAATTTATTGAGGGTCTACTGTGCAATGCCCACCGAACCCAGTTGCGGGCAATGGCCTTACAGGACCCTGACCTGGACTTTGCACAGTTCAAGGACAGAGCCATCCGGGTGCTCTGAGAACCGGCACCAGGTGGCGCAGTGACCCACAGGCGCCCTGCTATCACTTATCACCAGGAGACGGCGCCCTTGTCTGCAGGGCCTGTGGGAGCTGATGCGCAGGCTTTGAACAATAACCCAGCAACAGACCTGCACCATCAGGTCCAAGAGCTGACTAAGAGCGTTGCCGCGCTAACCAGAACTGTGCAGTCTTTACAGGTCTCTTCTCCAGGAAAGATCCAGCTGGCATCCGGACCAGAGGACGTCCCGTGGCGCCGACTGAGGAGGACCCCACCGGCCAGAGGAAGACCCAGCGACAGATACAACGAGGACGGACGACCCATCTGCCGCCGCTGCAATCAACCCGGACATATGGCAAGGTACTGTCATTTAAACGGGCACAACCTGGGGTAGAGGGCCAACCCCCAGGCATAAGATCATCAGGCCCATCGAACTGGCGTGCTAAATACGTAGGGGGATGTCCGGTCTTGCCTGTGGTACTGAATGGCATTCCTATGAGTGCCCTACTAGACACTGGGTCACAGATGACTACCATCCCGTACGTGCTCTTCAAGCGGTACTGGAATGACTCGGACATAACCCGCTACCCAGATGACGACCTGAGCATTATCGCCAGCAATGGTCAGCCCGTGCCACAGATAAGATTTAAGGAGGTGACCATCAAGGTCGGTAAAGTTGAACTGCCGGCACAAGGACTGATCATTGTGGACATTGACCGTCGCGAGAGTCACCCAAAGATAACCCTAGGTACTAACGTAATTGAAAACTTTCATGCAGAGGTGATTCTTATTTTGCAACAGGTTGCCAAGAACGCCAGTTCCAGCCAGCAGCGTGTCCTCCAAAAAGAGATCCGGGCACTGATGAAACGGCAACAGGTGGAACTATCTGGTGGTGAGATAGGTAGCGTGAGAATATGTGACCCTTTCCCTATTGCCATGCCCCCGAAAAGTGAGATGATGATTTGGTGCCGGGCAGCTATTGGTCTAAGAGGTAGAGACTACCAAGCAATGGTAGAACCCGTCTACTCAGACAGTAGGCCCACCATTTTGACAGCACAGGGGGTGGTCGATGTACGCCATGGGAGGGTGCCCGTCCGCATCATCAATATAGGGGAGAGAGAAGTACACCTGCCCCGGTATGCCACGCTAGCCAAATTGTTCACCATCAACCAGAACTCTGTACAGGCCGTGGAACCCTTGCCTCCATCTCAACCAGAGGAAGGTAACGGCTCTAAGAAACCACTGGAGGACTGGTGTCAGCAACTGCATTTGGGTACTAACTCCACTCCCTCACACCAAAAACAGGGAGTCTATCGGGTGGTTCAAGAGTACGAGAGAGTGTTTAGTAAACAACCGCTAGACTTCGGGCGAGTAAAGGGGGTAGAACATCACATCCCCACAGGAGACCATCCTCCCCTGCACACTATCAACACGCCAAGGGGATGCTAAAAGACATGAAGGAGGCTGGGGTAATTAGGGACAGCTGTAGCCCCTGGGCAGCTCCACTAGTCTTAGTGAAAAAGAAAGACAACACCATGAGAATGTGTGTAGACTACAGGAAGGTCAACCGTATCACACACAAAGATGCGTACCCGTTACCAAGGATAGAAGAATCTTTAGCTGCATTAAAATCTGCTAACTTCTTCTCTACTTTGGACCTCACTAGCGGGTACTGGCAGGTTCCTGTAGCAGAGGCGGACCGGGAGAAGACCGCATTCACCACCCCGATGGGACTCAGCAAATTTAACTGTATGCCGTTCGGGCTCTGCAACGCACCAGGAACCTTCCAACGGTTGATGGAATGCTGTCTGGGACACCGGAACTTCGAGACGGTCCTATTATACCTGGACGACGTCATCGTCTATTCCAAGACCTATGAGGACCATCTGGAACACCTCGCAGAAGTGTTTGAAGCCCTGGCAAACTATGGCCTAAAGGTAAAACCCTCAAAGTGTCATCTACTGAAGCCAAAGGTACAGTACCTGGGACACGTGGTGAGTGCTGACGGAGTAGCCCCCGACCCTGACAAGATCACCGTGATTAAGGACTGGCCAAGACCATCCAGCATAAAGGAAGTGCGGCAGTTCCTCGGGTTGGTAGGCTACTACCGAAGATTCATTCCCAGTTTTACCAAGAAGGCAGCTCCTATGCAGGACCTCCTGATAGGCCAGTCCAGGAAGGCCAAAAACCAGAATCCACCCTTCAGATGGGAAAAGCTGGAAGAGGAGTCCTTCCGCCAGCTGAAGATGGCCCTCACGGGGGATGAAATCCTGGCGTACCCTGATTACAGCCAGCCCTTTATCCTCCACACGGACGCAAGCAACATCGGGCTAGGAGCCGTACTGTCCCAGATCCAGCAGGGGAGAGAACGGGTAATTGCTTATGCCAGGCGAAAACTGCGACCCACGGAAAGAAACCCTGAGAATTACAGCTCGTTCAAGCTAGAGTTCCTGGCAGTGGTGTGGGCAGTAACCGAACGTTTCAAACATTGCCTTGCCTCTTCCAGGTTCACCGTGTACACGGACAACAACCCGTTGACACACCTGGACACTGCAAGACTGGGTGCCCTGGAGCAGAGATGGATGGCCCGCCTGTCCAATTTTGAGTTCACGATCAAGTACCGGGCAGGACGCTCCAATACCAACGCGGACGCCCTGTCCAGGATGCCGAACCTACCGGACGGAGGGGAAGATCCAGAAGAACTGGAAGAGGTCGAACTCCCTGCGTTCCACCGTCATGGGATTACCCAGTATTCCCACCGTGTGAGGGGCCAGCGATCCGCTACGTTCAACCCCTTACCCCACTACAACTGGGCGGAGACGCAAGACAGTGACCCCGCAGTCCGTCTGGTGAAGGAGATGCTGACCCAGGCTGACGCCCGCCTGGACCCAGATGCTCCGGAAGAGACCAAGCAACTATGGACGGAGAAAAGCAGACTGTTTCTCTACAAGGAGAACTTGTGCCGCAGAATGGTCAATTCCCGGACACATGAACTGATCTGGCAGGTTGTGGTACCGAGACGGGACGCAGCTATGGTGCTGGAGGCCTACCACAATGGGGCAGGGCACTTCGGATGGAAGAAGCTGGAGTTCCTGCTGCGTGAACGGTTCTAGTGGATAGGCATGAGAGGAGCCATTGAGAGGTGGTGTAGAGACTGTGGCCCGTGCAATCTAAGAAGAAGGGACCGTGCCAGCCAGAGGACTCCCCTGCAGCCCATCATCACCAGGCAGCCGCTGGAACTGGTGGCTCTGGACCATGTTAAACTGGCTCCAAGCAGAAGCGGGTATGTCTACGCCCTAACCATCGTGGATCACTACTCCCGGTTCCTGGTGGTGGTCCCTGTCAAAGACCTGATGGCTCAGACAGCAGCCAGAGCCTTCCAGCTGCACTTCTGCCGCCCACACGGGTACCCGGACCAAGTGCTGTCGGACCAAGGACCAGCCTTCGAAGCGGAGGTCTTCCAGGAGTTCTGCAACCTGTATGGCTGCAAGAAGATAAGAACAACGCCCTATCGCCCCCAAACCAATGGACTCTGCGAGAAGATGAACCAGGTGGTGATAGATCTGCTAAAAACATTGCCCCTGGAAGAACGCAGTCTGTGGCCTGAGAAACTGCCCGATCTGGTGGACCTGTATAACCACATCCCGGTAGGTTCCACCAACTGTACCCCGGCTTACCTAATGCGAGCAAGACCTGGTAAGCTGCCTGTTGACCTGGATATGGGAGTCCTGATACCCGAGGACACCTCGCCAGAGACAGACTGGGATACAGAACGGCAGCAGCAGTACCGGAAAGTACAGGAGAGCATCGAGCGAAGTCTCTGTCAATCAAGAGAAAGGCAGGAGAGGACTTATAACCAACATGCTCCCGCTGTTCCCCTGGTACCTGGAGAGCAGGTCTTGAAAAGAAAAAGGCGGCTCCATAAGTTGGACGACCAGTGGGAAAAGGACCCGTACACCGTACTGCCCTCAAGCCACAATAATCCAAAGGTGTATGTCATCAGCAAGGATGGAGGAGAGACCACAGCCACTGTCTCCAGAGACCACCTGAAAAAGTGCCCCGAGAAGTTGCAAAGCACGGATGAAGATCAGGAAGACCCTCAACCCGTAGAGGAAAAGGAGGAAATGATCAGCACCGTACTCGGAGACTTTCCCCGGTCCTGGACACAAGTAAACAACGCTATTGTGGTGCCCGTCCTCACCTTTCTCCAGCCAGCCCCTCAAGTGCCTACAGAAGACCAGGTAGAGCTGGAAGAGCAGCTGGCCCAGGAGGCAGAAGAGTCCACACCAGCAGCGCAGGAGGATCAACCCTCTGCTAGTAGTGAGCCTGCCGTGCCCCTAGTGAGCCAAAGAGTACACAGACAGCTGCCCAGCTTACCCATAACACCTCCTACACCCTGTAGTGCAGGACCAGTTAGTGAGCTCCGTAGGTCCACTAGAGTCACTAGAGGTCAGATGCCCGCTCGCTGGAAAATCTAAACTAATGCACTGTAAATTTACCTGTTTATTGAGAAATGTTGATGGTTTTTGTTGTTGCCTGTTATTAATTATGTTTCTCAGTTACCCTGCAGATTTATTTGGACTAACAGGTTATGGACGCTGGATAACCGGAACAGTTTTGTAGATAGTTGCACATTGTGCCTCTTGCGAAGACGGCCGCGGAAGAGAAAACCTGTCTGGCGTGGCCTCCTTGCGGCCCAAAGTAGCTAGCTCCAGCCTTGCAGCCACGCCCAAGGCCAACGCAAGGGGTTTGCTTTGGACAGGTCCCCTACTTCGCTTAAAGCTTCACCTTGGGTGACATGGACACCTTCTTGTTTCAAAAACTTCACCTTGGGTGATATGGACACCCGGTTGCGGACACGCCGTGACCTTTAAAGAACTAAAGCTTCTTGTAAATATGTTATTCTATTATTGTTTATACGCTGCATTTATGCTTCTTTAAAAATGTGTTTAGTCCCGGAGTACCAAAATTTACTAGGGGAGAATGTGGCACCCCAGGGGTCTGGTTGCCACAGTAATAGAAATATTATGTCTGAGAGCAAGTGGGAGGTTTCTCTGGTCAGGAGCCCTAAGCATGCAACACTGCCCGCCCAGACCTGGGAGGGGAGGAATCTGCCCTTATAAACTGGGTCTGGGGTGGGATTAGGTAGTGAAGTCCCAGACAGAGACGCAGTCTGGTCTGGAGGACAGCAGACACAGGGAAAGGAAGACCTAGGAGCTCTGTAGGAACAGTAGCTGAATACCAGGGGCTGGAGCTGAGCAGAGTTCGCCCTGGTTGAAGACACTAATACCGGACACGGAGTCCGAGGCTGTGGGGACATCCAGGTCCAGCAGCAGAATCCAACCGGCAGGGGATTCCATGTCCTCTGGCCATAGAAGCCCGGAGGCATGGTCACAAGCAAGGGACCAGCAACGCCATTGTGAAGCGGAGGCTAACAGAAGGCCCCAAGTCACCGGCCATACGGGTGAGCACCACACGGTATACTCAGGGACGTGGGCTACTTCTACCCACATAGAGCAAGGTAGCCAGGAAAGAGTGCAGATAGACGGGGAGGCCTACAACTCCACCTGGCCAGGGGGAGATCCTGCTTGCTCACAGACTGACCAGGCCCCTACTGCTAACCAGTACTCCCGGGAGGGTCTGCTTTATACCATCAGTAAAGACCCTGAACTGCACCACACGTCTCTGTGTTTCATCGCCGCACCAGCACCATTAGTACTGGGACACTCACACCATCACTCCCATCTTCCACACTAGCTGCCCTGAGGCAATACTTCTCCCGTGGGGAGTTATTCCATACTCGGCTGCGCAAACTACATCAGCCTCAGCGGTCTGCAGCGCAGCGGCGGTCCCCACTGACCGCAATCCACGGGTGGCGTAGTCGGACATTTGTTATTACCTAAGACTGCCACTGGTTTGACCGCCTTGGGCACGGACCGGGTCACCGCCACACTGAGACTACAACCCCCAGCGATCCGGCTCCCGGTATCCCCTGCACAGCACAGGCCCAGGGGGCGCGTCATATATATATATATATACTGCATATTTATATATGTGTGTGTGTAAATATAAGAGTATGGTTGTATATGTGTGCATATAAATGTGTGTGTATGCTTATATACATATCTATGTTTATAAGTGTGTTTATGTATAGATGTGTGTATGTATATGATAATGTATTTATATGATGTGTAATATATATGCATGTGTGTGTTTATATATATCTGTTTGTGTCTTTGTGTGTATATATATATATATATATATATATGTGTGTTTGTGTGTATGTATATGATAATAAATATTATTATTATTATTATTTATTATTATAGCACCATTAATTCCATGGCGCTTTACATGTTTAAAAGGGGAATACATAGCAAACAACAAGTACAGAAATTTGAACAAAAACGTGTCAGCGACTGGTACCGGAGGAGAGGGGACCCTGCCTGCGAGGGCTCACAATCTACAAGGGATGGGTGAGGATACAGTAGGTGGGGGTAGAGCTGGTCGTGCTGCAATGTCATGGAGTGGTGGTTACTGCAGGTTGTAGGCTTGTCGGAAGAGGTGGGTCTTCAGGTTCCTTTTGAAGGTTTCCACGGTAGGCGAGAGTCTGATATGTTGGGGTAGAGAGTTCCAGAGTAAGGGGGAAGCACGGGAGAAATCTGGTATGCGATTGTGGGAAGAGGAGATAAGAGGGGAGTAGAGAAGGAGATCTTGTGAGGATCGGAGGTTGCGTGCAGGTATGTACCGGGAGACTAGGTCACAGATGTATGGAGGAGACAGGTTGTGGATGGCTTTTTATGCCATGGTTAGGGTTCTGAACTGGAGTCTCTGGGCAATGGGGAGCCAGTGAAGGGAATGAGACAGAGGAGAGGCCGGGGAATAGCCGGGGGTCAGGTGGATTAGTCTGGCAGCAGAGTTTAGGATAGATTGCAGGGGGGCAAGAGTGTTAGAAGGGAGGCCACAGAGCAAGAGGTTGCAGTCGTTGAGGCGGGAGATGATGAGGGCGTGCACTAGGGTTTTTGCAGATTCATGGTTGAGGAATGTGCGAATCCGGGAAATATTTTTGAGCTGGAGTCGGCAGGAAGTGGAAAGGGCTTGGATATGAGGTTTAAAAGAGAGATCAGAGTCAAGGGTGACCCTGTGGCAGCGAGCTTGCGGCACTGGGGAGAGTGGACAGCCATTGACTTTGATAGATAGGTCAGATGGGTGGGTTGAGCGAGATGGTAAAAAGATGATGATGAATTCAGTTTTATCCATATTAAGTTTTAGGAATCTAGCAGAGAAGAAAGATGAAATAGCGGACAGACATTGTGGGATTCTGGTTAGTAAGGAGGTGATATCAGGTCCAGAGAGGTAGATCTGTGTGTCATCAGCATAGATGTGATACTGAAAGCCGTGAGACTCTATGAGCTGTCCCAAGCCGAAGGTGTAGATGGAGAAGAGCAGGGGTCCTAGAACTGACCCTTGGGGGACACCGACAGATAGGGGGCGAGATGAGGAGCTTGTGTGTGAGTGGCAGACACTGAATGTCCTGTCTGTTAGGTATCAGGAGATCCAAGATAGGGCCAAGTCTGTGATGCCGAGAGATGAGAGAGTCTGTAGTAAGAGTGAATGGTCTACTGTGTCAAAGGCAGATGACAGGTCCAGAAGGAGAAGGACAGAGTAGTGTCGCTTGGATTTGACGGTTAGTAGGTCGTTGGTGACTTTAGTCAGGGAAGTTTCAGTGGAGTGGTGCTGTCGGTAGCCAGATTGGAGGTGGTCAGAGAGGGAGCAGGAGGAGAGATGGGAGGACAGCTCAAGATGGACGTGTTGTTCCAGTAGTTTTGAGGCATAGGGGAGAAGTGATATGGGGCGATAGCTAGATAGAGAGGATGGGTCAAGGGAGGGCTTTTTGAGGATGGATGTGATCGAGGCATGTTTGAAGCATGAGGGGAAGACACTAGTTGTTAGTGACCGGTTGAAGAGGTTGGTTAGCGTTGGGATGAAGACTGCGGTAAGGTTTGGGATGAGGTGGGACGAGATTGGGTCAAGTTCACAGGTGGTGTGATGTGACTTGGAGAGTAAAGAGGAAAGTTGATCTTCCGTGATGGCGGAGAAGCTGGTTTTGGAGGAGGAGAGTTGAGTAGTTATGAGGAGGGACTGTGTGAACTTATGGCAAAAGCTTAGTCTGATGGTGTCAATCTTCTGCTTGAAGAATGAGGCAAAGTCTTCAGCTGAGATGAGTTGAGAGGGAGGGGGAGCTGGAGGACGGAGGAGAGAATTGAAAGTACTGAATTGCTGTTTAGGGTTGTGAGACAGGGAGGATATGAGAGATGAGAAGTATGTTTGTTTTTCTGCAGTGAGTGTGGACCTGAAAGTAGTGAGGGCTTGTTTGAATGCGATGAAGTGCTCATTGGAGTGGGACCTTTTCCATCTTCGTTCATCAATCCTGGAAGCTCGTCTCAGTTCTTTAGTCAGGCTGGTGTGCCAGGGTTGCCTGTTGATTGGGTGAGCTTTGGTATGTATGAGGGGGGCGACCAATTCAAAAGCTGCAGCAGTTGTGATGTTATATAAGGCGGCAGCAGCGTCTGCATCGTGTAAAGAATTTGTCTGTAAGAGGGAGGAGGGATTCAGAGAGTGAGTGTAGGTTGAGGTGTTTGAGATTTCTACAAGGGAAGTTTCTGGGTGGGGGATTGTGGACCTGGAGAGGAGAGGGGAGAGAATGTGAGTAAGTTGTGGTCAGAAAGAGGGAGAGGAGAGTTAGAGAGGTTGGATAGGGAACAGAGGCTGGTGAAGATGAGGTCCACTGTGTGGCCATCTTTGTGAGTGGGGGTGGAAGACCATTGAGCAAGGCCAAAGGAGGAAGTGAGGAATAGAAGCTTAGAGACAGATGAGTGGGAAGTGTCAATGGGGATGTTGAAATCACCCATGATGATAGTGGGGATGTCAGCGGAAAGGAAGTGAAGTAGCCAGGTGGTGAAGTGGTCTAAGAAGGTACTGGCTGGCCCTGGGGGGCGGTAAATGACAGCCAGTTGGAGGTTGGAGGGGGAGTAAATGCGCATGCATTGTGGAGCCTACTGAAACAGACTAAGGGCCTTTTTAAACGCATAGAAAGCCTTTGCAGGTGTTTTTTGTTAATTATTTTAATTTACTGAGATAATGACTTCTGTGTTTTCATTGGCTGTAAGCCATAATCATCAACATTAACAGAAATAAACACTTTAAATAGATCACTCTGTGTGTAATCTCTCTATATAATATATGAGTTTCACTTTTTGTATTGAAGAACTTAAATAGATTAACTTTTTGATGATATTCTAATTTATTGAGATGCACCTGTAGATCCGGTACATAACAATGTTTATAAGTGTGTTTCTGTATATATGTATGTGTGTATATATATATATATATATACTGTGTTTATATATATGTGTATGTATATGAT
Source organism: Phyllobates terribilis (assembly GCF_046119375.1). Lineage (NCBI taxonomy): Eukaryota > Metazoa > Chordata > Amphibia > Anura > Dendrobatidae > Phyllobates > Phyllobates terribilis. The sequence goes on along the minus strand of NW_027362767.1, from coordinate 52,208,603 downwards.
AATGTATGTACAGTACATACCAAAAGTTTGGACACACCTTATTTAAAGATTTTTCTGTATTTTCATGACTATGAAAATTATACATTCACACTGAAGGCATCAAAACTGTGAATTAACACATGTGGAATTATATACTTAACAAAAACGTGTGAAACAACTGAAAATATGTCTTATATTCTAGGTTCTTCAAAGTAGCCACCTTTTGCTTTAATGACTGCTTTGCACACTCTTGGCATTCTCTTGATGAGCTTCAAGAGGTAGTCACCGGAAATGGTCTTCCAACAATCTTGAAGGAGTTCCCAGAGATGCTTAGCACTTGTTGGCCCTTTTGCCTTCACTCTGCGGTCCAGCTCACCCCAAACCATCTCGATGGGGTTCAGGTCTGGTGACTGTGGAGGCCAGGTCATCTGCCGTAGCACCCCATCACTCTCCTTCTTGGTCAAATAGCCCTTACACAGCCTGGAGGTGTGTTTGGGGTCATTGTCCTGTTGAAAAATAAATGATGGTCCAACTAAACGCAAACCGGATGGAATAGCATGCCGCTGCAAGATGCTGTGGTAGCCATGCTGGTTCAGTATGCCTTCAATTTTGAATACATCCCCAACAGTGGCACCAGCAAAGCACCCCCACACCTTCACACCTCCTCCTCCATGCCTCACGGTGGGAACCAGGCATGTAGAGTCCATCCGTTCACCTTTTCTGTGTCGCACAAAGACACGGTGGTTGGAACCAAAGATCTCAAATTTGGACTTATCAGACCAAAGCACAGATTTCCACTGGTCTAATGTCTATTCCTTGTGTTCTTTAGCCTAAACAAATCTCTTCTGCTTGTTGCCTGTCCTTAGCAGTGGTTTCCTAGCAGCTATTTTACCATGAAGGCCTGCTGCACAAAGTCTCCTCTTAACAGTTGTTGTAGAGATGTGTCTGCTGCTAGAACTCTGTATGGCATTGACCTAGTCTCTAATCTGAGCTGCTGTTAACCTGCGATTTCTGAGGCTGGTGACTCAGATAAACTTATCCTCAGAAGCAGAGGTGACTCTTGGTCTTCCTTTCCTGGGGGGGTCCTCATGTGAGCCAGTTTCTTTGTAGTGCTTGATGGTTTTTGCAACTGCACTTGGGGACACTTTCAAAGTTTTCCCAATTTTTTGGACTGACTGACCTTCATTTCTTAAAGTAATGATGGCAATGATGGCAACTCGTTTTTCTTTACTTAGCTGCCTTTTTTTTGCCATAATACAAATTCTAACAGTCTATTCAGTAGGACTATCAGCTGTGTATCCACCTGACTTCTGCACAACACAACTGATGGTACCAACCCCAATTATAAGGCAAGAAATCCCACTTATTAAACCTGACGGCACACCTGTGAAGATGGACGGAGCCAAATACAGGACCATTCTGGAAGAAAACCTGTTGGAGTCTGCAAAAGACCTGAGACTGGGACAGAGATTTATGTTCCAACAAGACAATGATCCCAAACATAAAGCAAAATCTACAATGGAATGGTTCAAAAATAAACGTATCCAGGTGTTAGAATGGCGAAGTCAAAGTCCTGACCTGAATCCAATTGAGAATTGGAAATTGAGAATATGTGGAAAGAGCTGAAAACTGCTGTTCACAAACGCCCTCCAACCAACCTCAATGAGCTCGACCTGTTTTGCAAGGAAGAATGGGCAAGAATTTCCGCCTCTCGATGTGCAAAACTAATAGAGATATTCCCCAAGCGACTTGCAGCTGTAATCGCAGCAAAAGGTGGCGCAACATAGTATTAACTCAAGGGGGCCGAATAATATTGTACGCCCCACTTTTCAGTCTTTAATTTGTTAAAAAAGTTTAAAATATCCAATAAATTTCGTTCCACTTCACGATTGTGTCCCACTTGTTGTTGATTCTTCCCCAAAAAATTTGAATTTTATATCTTTATGTTTGAAGCCAGAAATGTGGCAATAAGAAGAAAAGTTCAAGGGGGCCAAATACTTTCACAATACACTGTATATATGTATGTGAGTGTGTGTTTCCATATACTGTATGTGTGTATATATAATGTGCATGTATCTTTATATATATTGAGATGATATACTCATGCACACATGCACATCTACACATGTGTATATGTGGCGCCCAGGGGATGGGGACTACTCGGCGCCCGGGCCTTAATGCCTGGTTTTGGGGGATGTCGCAGTGGTCGGCTCACGGGCCCGTACCCTGGGGTCTCTCTTAAAAAAGGGGGAAAATGAAATGTCAAAGTTCGTGACGCCACCTGTGGTGTCTGGTGAGGATCACCAGCGCTGCGGCAGTCCACTGAGGCCGGTGTTACGGTAGCTTTGATGGTGTAGCTCCCCACAGGTGGAGCTAGGCCTCAGGGCAGTGATGTTTGATGAGGTGCACGATATGGAGGTGACCCGGCCGGGTCCAAGGAAGGACAGGGGACACACACACACGGTTTGCTTCTGTACCTTTTACTGGTGGAAATGCAGGTACCGTCCAGAGCACTGTAGGGTGAGGGGTGCACTGCAGAACTCTCCCCAGTGAGCAGGTGTAGGGCCTCCTGTTTCTTCGCCGCTTAGTGCTAGTCTCTGTCCTGCCTGGAGCTAGGCCTAACTTAGTCTCTGTTCTGTACCGGCTGATCCTGTGGTAGGGCCTTCTGTTGGAGTACACACTCCCTGGTATATGGGGCCTCGGTAACTCCTGACCCTGGTATAACAGTCAGCGTTTGGTATTCCTGGGACATGTAGTTCGCCAGGGGTTCTGGTTGTCTTCTGCTGGATGTAAAGTATCCCTGCAGACTCGGACCCGGTGTTCGGTATATGGTTTCTGGGGTGAGCTGGTAAAGCTCCTCTGCCCCCAATGCTACTCACTCCTCTAGCCTTCAGCCTACTCGGGCCCTTGCTAGGCTATATACACTGGCAGTTAGCTGGCTGCCTCTTCTGCTGCTCTCTGAGTGTCAGCAATGCTCCTAGCTCACTTAACTCGAGCTGCTTGAGTCTGACCGAGCTCCACTGTTGACTGACCTGTTTCTCTGTGTCTCACTCTGCAGGAACTGGCTGTGGACTCCAGACTGTTCTGTCTCCACTCACTTCCTGAGGAGAACTAACTAACAGACTCTGCCTAGCTCCACCCTCCATATTTATATCCCTATCCGGGCTCCCTCTGGTGGTCTGAGGTAGGGTGGAGGTGTGTGTATGCTCTGAGGGCCTCTTGTGGAGAAATCCTGAAATGCACCCCCCCAGGATCTGTGGCTCCATGCGCAGCAGGGCGTCACATTCCCCCCCTAGTTGAACTCAGCACTCCCAGGCTGAAGCACATTTTGTAACAACAATAATAACAAGCTTCCCTTTATGGGAGGTTAGGACACTTGAACGTTGCATAACCAGAACATGGATAAATATACATATATAGTTCAATAATCAGTAGGCAATGAGCAACCAGAAAGTCCAAGTCTCTTTCATAGAGGTTTCTCAAAGGGGCACTCCAAGGAGCGCAAATAATTGCAATGCAAAGTCTTTGGGCTGCACATAGTCCTCAGCCACAGAGTTCTTAGATACCCAAGTGGGTAACGGGAAGCAAATAAGTAAAGTGTCCGTTTCACTTGGATTGTCCATTAGAGGGGCAAAATATAAGTTAAAGGCCTGTAAAAGGCAATAAATACATAGCAATACATACACAGGATAATGCAATAATATACAGTATTATACAATACAATACCTCAGGGGTAACTATCTACATCTGTCTGGGTTTAACTATTTTACTTAGTGTACCTGACAGGGAGTTGACCATTCGTGCTACGTGTAGATCTGCAGTAGTGTCAGTGTTTCTCTCAGCTCCCCTGTTTTTTCTACTAGCGATGGTATTGAAAAACTGCCTTAACCTCGCTACTGGGCTGGCAAGTTCACCATTGGCTGGGCCTTCTCGCTCTGCTTCTGCCAGGGATCCTTCTTCCGGGGATGCTTCCTGAGCAGGCTCTTCTGCGGCACTAGGCTCTTCTGCAGCACTTACAGGTTCAACTTGCTGTGGAGGGTCTTCTGACTGTTGGAAGAATTGGAGTACTGGAATTATGACTGCTCCTCCAATTTGAGGCCAATCTGCCGGGAAGTCTCCTAAATCAGTATGTATTACTGCTTCATCAGGTTCCTCCGGGAAAATGAGAGGCACTTCTTCTTGGGGTTTTAGCAGATCTGGACACAACTTCAGGTGGTCCCTATATACTGTTGCAGTTGTTCTTCCTCCATCTTTGCTGATCAGACACGTCTTCCTGTTGTCAAACCTTGAATTCAACACAGTGTAGGGTTCTCTCTCCCACTGGTCATCAAGCTTGTTGATCCTCCACTTCCTTTTCAATACCACTTTTCCTGGTGTGAAGGGTTCTGCTGGTGCACTTCTGTTGTATTGTGCTTCTTGTTTATCCCTCACCCGAGTGAGACTGTCTTCGACACAGGCTTGTACTCTTCTGTTCTGCTCCTGTCTGGTCGTGTCCCAGTCTTCAGTGGTCACATCAGCTTCAGGTTCTACAACACCAAGCTCCAGGTCCATGGGCAACTTCCCAGGTCTTGCCCGCATTAGATATGCCAGAGTGCAGTTGGTGGAACTTATTGGTATATGATTGTACAGGTCTACTAGGTCAGGTAGTAGGTCTGGCCACTGGTTTTTCTCCTCAAGTGGTATGGTCTTCAGCAGGTCGATGATGATGTTATTCATCTTTTCACAGAGACCGTTAGCTTGGGGGTGGTACGGTGTAGTCCTGATCTTTTTACACCCGTACAGATGGCAGAACTCTTTGAACAATTCAGCCTCAAAGGCCGGGCCTTGGTCAGTCAGTACCTGCTCAGGGTATCCATGGGGTCTGCAGAAGTACGCTTGGAACGTCTTTGCTGCTGGCCCTGCTGTCAGGTCTTTGACAGGGGCGACCACCAGGAACCTGGAGTAGTGATCCACCATGGTCAGGGCCTAGGAGTATCCGGACCTGCTGGGTGAGAGCTTGACATGGTCCAGGGCCACGATCTCCAGGGGTCGAGTCGTCTTGATGGGTTGCAGGGGCGCCTTCTGGCTGCTGTAGTCTTTTCTTCTTAGGCTACAGGGTCCACAGTCTCTGCACCACCTCTCAATGGAGCTGCGCATTCCTACCCAGTAGAATCGACACTTCAGCAAGGTTTCAAGCTTTTTCCAGCCAAAGTGCCCCGCCTGGTCATGGTAGGCCTCCAACACCATCTGGATGTCCGTCTTGGGGACCACTATCTGCCATACCATCTCATGGGTTTTTGGATTGATGTACCTCCGGCACAGCTTCTCACGGTAGATAAACAGCCAGCTTCTCTCATTCCACAGCTGCTTTGCTTGGAGAGACGCACCCTTCTCCAGGGAGGAACCTTCTTGGGTTATCAGCTCCTTGATACGGCTGACAACCGGGTCACTGTCCTGGGTCTCCTTCCAGCTGTGGTGAGGCAAAGGGTTTAACGTCTTACCACGCTGCCTCCTGGAGGCTCGTTACTCGTGGATCATCCCATTCCGATGAAAGGCAGGTAGCTCAATCTCCTCCAGGTCATCCACTTCTTCTTCTGTGTCTGACTGGTGAGGCATCCTGGACAGGGCATCGGCGTTGGCGTTCTTGCGGCCCGCCCGGTACTTAATTGTGAACTGGTAGTTTGACAGCTGAGCCATCCATCGTTGTTCCATGGCTCCCAGCTTGGCTGTTTGAAGATGAGTTAAGGGGTTATTGTCAGTGTAGGCAGTGAACTTGCTGGAGGCTAGGTAGTGCTTGAACCTTTCTGTGATGGCCCAGACCAAGGCCAGGAACTCTAACTTAAAGCTGCTATAGTTCTCTGGGTTCCTCTCAGTCGGGCGGAGCTTCCTGCTTGCATACGCGATGACTTTCTCCTGGCCATTCTGCTTCTGACTTAGGACAGCTCCCAATCCTTCATTGCTGGCATCAGTATACAGCAGGAACGGTTGGCTGTAGTCAGGGTAGGCTAGGATCTCATCACCTGTCAGGATCTCCTTCATTTCTTGAAATGATTCAGCCTGTTCTTTACCCCAGTGGAATGGGGGGGTTCTGCCCTTGGGGGACTGTCCTACCAGGAGGTCTTGCAGAGGCGCTGCTTTCTTCGTGTAATCTTTTACAAACCTCCGGTAGTATCCTACTAGTCCCAGGAACTGACGTACCTCCTTGAGGTTCTTCGGCTCTTGCCATTTCTGGATGGCAGTGACCTTCTCCGGGTCTGGTGCTACTCCCTCTGGACTAACAATGTGCCCCAGGTACTGTACCTTTTTCTTGAGCAGGTGGCACTTTGAGGGCTTCAACTTCATCCCATACCGGGACAGTGACTCAAATACCTCCGCCAGGTGCTTCAAGCGGTCCTCATACGTTTTGGAGTACACAATCACGTCATCCAGGTATAGCAACACTGTCTCGAAGTTGCGGTGTCCCAGGAAGCACTCCATCAATCTCTGGAACGTTCCGGGGGCATTGCAGAGTCCAAAAGGCATACTGTTGAACTCACAGAGTCCCATCTGGGTGGTGAAGGCCGTCTTCTCCCGATCCTCCTCAGCCACAGCTACTTGCCAGTACCCACTAGTGAGATCAAGGATGGAAAAGTAATTTGCAGACTTTAAGGCAGCCAGGAATTCCTCAATACGGGGTAAAGGGTATGCATCTTTATGTGTAATGCGATTTACTTGTCTGTAATCTACACCAATTCTCATGCTTCCATCCTTTTTCCTGACTAGAACTAGGGGAGCTGCCCAGGGACTACAACTATCCCTTACTACCCCTGCCTTCTTCATGTCATGCAACATCTCTTTGGCTTTCTGGTAGTGTGCTGGAGGTATAGGCCTGTACCGTTCTTTGATGGGGGGATGGTTGCCTGTGGGGATGTGATGTTGTACCCCCTTAATCCTCCCAAAGTCAAGTTGGTGTTTGCTGAATACCTGCGCATATTCCTGAACCACCCAGTGTACTCCCTGTTTCTGGTGGGCAGGAGTGGTGTCTGTCCCAACGTGGAGCTGTTGACACCAATCCTCCACCTGTGTTGTAGGGTCATTATCCTCCACTTGGTCTGGGGAGGTTAAGGACTCCGCCGTATGAATAGAGTTATTATTTACAGTGTACAGTTTGGCAACAGTGGCATAACGTGGTAATCTGACCTCATCTTCCCCATAGTTGAGAAGACGGACGGGCACCCTCCCATTGCGTACATCTACTACCCCCCTGGCAGTTAAGAGTGTAGGTCTGTGCTCTGAGCTAAGGGGTTCTACTACCGCCTGGTAGCTCTGTGCTTTAAGACTTATTGCTGCTCTACACCAGATAAGCATTTCGCTCATTGGGGGAATCACAATGGGTATCGGGTCTGTTACCCGCACGCTACCAATCTCACCACCGGTCAGCTTCACTTGCTGCTGGTACATCAGGGCTTCGATCTCCTTCTGGATTGCTCTCTTCTGCCCTGGTCTGGCAATGTCAGCGAGCTGTTGGAGTAAAAACACAACTTCCTCCAAACAGTTACCAACAATGTTAGTGCCTAGTACCACATTCAGTCCATTTTCCTTATTGACAGTCTTCACTACAATGAGTCCCTGGTCCTTTAACTCCACTCTCCCCACTTTTATTGCTACATTCTTAACCCCAAGTAGGTCAAGAGGGAGGCATATACTGAAAAGTCTGGGTTTGGGGGTTGGAGACTGTCCATGGACCAGTATTTGCTATAGAGGATATCAGGTATGATTGTTACCTGGGATCCGGTGTCCAGCAGGGCAGGTATCGCAATGCCGTCCAGTATGATGGATAGGAAAGGTCTTCCTCCCACGAACCTGCGGTGCCAGTCTGAGGGGCCTGCTGAGTCTATTCCTGGGTGTTGGCCCTCGGACCCAGGGTTTGCTTGTTTAAAGGACACTGGTGCACTGTGTGACCTGCCTTCTGGCAGCGGTGGCAGACGAACACTTGGTGAGGATGGCGCTGGTTGTTGGTCCTTCCTGGGGGCGGCGTTGTCCTCCTCCGGGGTGGCGATGTCCTCCTCCGGGGTGGCGACATCCTCCTTCTCCTCCGGTTCATCCAGGGGACATCCTCAGGGCAGTCGGCTAGCAGAATCTTTCCCTCCGTCTCTGGCTCCGTCCGTAGCTGCAGGGCACTCATCACAGTGGCCAGGTTTTTGGTCAGCTGGCGCACTTCTGAGCGCAGACAGTCCAGCTCAGTAGGGGGGTGCTGCCTGCACTTTGGCTTCAGCAGCCAGCGGGGAAAAGGTTCGTGCTGCTGGCGTTGGAGTGGCCCCACCCTGGTAACGTTGGATTGCAGTATCTGCCGTCTCCAGGGGTTGCAGTCCCTTTATAGCCATAACCTTAAGGGTGTCAAAGGTAGCATCTGGATGATCCAAGGACCACCAACGCACAGTCCTGCTCTCCGCTTGGGACCTCAGCCCCCGGACAAATTGTTCTTTTAGCATTTTACTCTCAGTAGTTATGCTAATTGGACTAACCTGTTTTAGAGCTCGCAGGGCCCCTTGTAAACGGCAGGCATAGTCCCGAACGCTGTCCTCCGGTTTCTGAGAGCATTGGCAGAACCTCATCTGGAGGTCTGCTTCAGTGTGGTCCTCAAAGGCAGTCTGTAACTTTTTGAAAATTGCGGACACTGATTCCTGGTCTGCGGCCGACCAAGTCTCTACTTCTCTCTCCGCAGCACCAGTCAATTGTCCCACAACAACTGCAGCTCTTTGTTTGCCCGTCATAGAATACATGTCCAGGATGCTGCATATTTTGAGATTGAATCCAGACAGGGTGTCTGGCTTGCCGCTGTACTGGGGCAGCCACTTTGCTCCAGGCATGTATGGTAAAGTTAATGGTACGATAGGGGCTACAGGCCCAGGTGATGGAGCGGCTGCTCCGTCTTGCGCGGCGGCGGCTGCAGGTGCATCATCGGGGCTGTCAGCCTGGGCTGCGACGTCGGGTTGTTGCTGCAACATCTTGACGCCCCCCTAGTGACCCGTGGCCTACCTTCCTTCTGTAGGCCGCAGCTCCGCAGGTTACGGTCTTCTGGTAGGACCTTGCGTCGCTTACGTTCCATGTCAGAGCATTCGCTGGGGCTTCCTGCCAGGACCTGACGCTGCGTCAGTGCGTGGGGCGTGTCCTCGACTTCGCGCGCTTCCAGCGATTACACCCCTCTTCTTCCCGCGCGGCGACCGGAAAGATGGCGGCCAGTGGCGGGAAACTCCAGAAAATGGTGGGAAACTGTGAATTTTACTGTTTCTTAAGGCGCACAGTACCCGGTGACAATGGGCACGCAATCCTGTTCGTGACGCCAGTTAGAGAGATGTGGCACCCAGGGGATGGGGACTACTCGGCGCCCGGACCTTAACGCCTGGTCTTGGGGGATGTCAGGGTGGTAGGCTCCCGGGCCCGTACCCTGGGGTCTCTCTTAAAAAAGGGGGAAAATGAAATGTCAAAGTTCGTGACGCCACCTGTGGTGTCTGGTGAGGATCACCAGCGCTGCGGCAGTCCACTGAGGCCGGTGTTACGGCAGCTTTGATGGTGTAGCTCCCCACAGGTGGAGCTAGGCCTCAGGGCAGTGATGTTTGACGAGGTGCACGATATGGCGGTGACCCGGATGGGTCCAAGGAAGGACAGGGGACACACACACACGGTTTGCTTCTGTACCTTTTACTGGTGGAAATGCAGGTACCGTCCGGAGCACTGTAGGGTGAGGGGTGCACTGCAGAACTCTCCCCAGTGAGCAGGTGTAGGGCCTCCTGTTTCTTCGCCGCTTAGTGCTAGTCTCTGGCCTGCCTGGAGCTAGGCCTAAATTAGTCTCTGTTCTGCACTGGCTGATCCTGTGGTAGGGCCTTCTGTTGGAGTACACACTCCCTGGTATATGGGGCCTGGTATAACAGTCAGTGTTTGGTATTCCTGGGACATGTAGTTCGCCAGGGGTTCTGGTTGTCTTCTGCTGGATGTAAAGAGCTGCTTGAGTCTGACCTAGCTCCACTGCAGACTGACCTGTTTCTCTGTGTCTCACTCTGCAGGAACTGGCTGTGGACTCCAGACTGTTCTGTCTCCACTCACTTCCTGAGGAGAACTAACTAACAGACTCTGCCTAGCTCCACCCTCCGTATTTATATCCCTATCCGGGCTCCCTCTGGTGGTCTGAGGTAGGGTGGAGGTGTGTGTATGCTCTGAGGGCCTCTTGTGGAGAAATCCTGAAATGCACCCCCCCAGGATCTGTGGCCCCATGCGCAGCAGGGTGTCACATATATATATATATATATATATGTATGTACGTGCATGTATGTATGCATATATCATTATCTCAGTTTTTGTTGCAGCCGGGCTCAGTTACTCTGCCATATATTATACAGGGATGATGATTACTTCAAATGCAGCTAAAGGCCACGTGTGATAAATAATTGACCTGAAATCAATACCCCGCTGACCACACTGTGAAAGATAAATGTGTCCTTCGCATTTGGTCATTTTCAGCTTTTACTTTATGCAACTGAGATGAGAAATAAAGACGTCAACTTTATTTATAAAAATAGAGAACGACATGTAACTCCGCGCTGAATGTGGGGATGCCAGATGAGGACAAAGGCAATCTATTTCAGTTTGTACCAGTAACATAATACTTTTGTCTCACTGGTGCGCCCTTCAGTGAAGCACATATTAATCTCTAATCTGTTCTGAAAAGCAGTTGTCTTATTAAGAAGGGCATCGGTGATAGCTTGACTTGCATAAATAATATTTTAACTCCTTGATGACTTACCCTTTTTATTATTTATATATTTTCTTCTTTTTTGCCATTTTTGTGCTTTAGTTTTTTCTGTCACAGATTCTTTAGAGCCATAACTTTTTTATTTTGTGCATCAAAATAGTCGCATAAGGAATTTTTTTTTGCAGGACGAGTTGTAACTTTGAATGACAGCATTACACCCCAGGTTTGTACGATGGCGACGATATCAAACTTTTATCTTTTGTTGATATTTTACTGGTTTAAAAAAAAATAGAATTTTAATTTAAAAAAAAAATGGTTTGTGTCTCCAGTTTCTCAAACCTGTAGCTTTTTTTATTTTTCTGTCACTGGAGATGTTTGAGGGATTTTTTTTTGTGTGGTGAGCTGTACTTTTTATTGGGATACGAAGGACATTTTTATTGCTTTTTGGGGGGGATGGGGTTGTTGCTGCAGTGGCAGAATAACAGCATTTCTTGCATGTGAAAGTTTTGTTTTTTCTCTGTTTTTTTTTTTAAGGTGTTCACCCACTATATGTGGCTCACACTCCATTCCTCATAGCTTGCAGCTAGCACATCCCATAGTATCCTTTAAACCAGGGCTCTCAAACTCAGCTGGGTATATGGGCCACACACGGAAAAACATTTAATTTGGGGGGCCGCATTATTTGCATGACAAAGTGACATTTTTAGTGATACCATTTTTTTTTCTATGCACCTTTTGAACTGGTCCCCATATTGCAGACATGTCCCCCATCCAGGTCCCCATATTGCAGACATGTCCCCCATCCAGGTCCCCATATTGCAGACATGTTCCCCATCCAGGTCCCCATTTTGCAGACATGTCCCCCATCCAGGTCCCCATATTGCAGACATGTCCCCCATCCAGGTCCCCATTTTGCAGACATGTCCCCCATCCAGGTCCCCATATTGCCGACATGTCCCCCATCCAGGTCCCCCATATAGCAGACATGTCACCCATCCAGGTCCCCCATATTGCAGACATGTCCCCCATCCAGGTCCCCATATTGCAGACATGGTCCGTCCTCATATTGCAGACATGTCCCCATCCAGGTCCCCATATTGCAGACATGTCCTCCATCCAGGTCCCCATATTGCAGACATGGTCCGTCCCCATATTGCAGACATGCCCCCATCCAGGTCCCCATATTGCAGACATGTCCCCCATCCAGGTCCCCATATTGCAGACATGTCCCCCATCCAGGTCCCCCATATTGCAGACATGTCCCCCATCCAGGTCCCCCATATTGCAGACATGTCCCCCATCCAGGTCCCCCATATTGCTGACATGTCCCCCATCCAGGTCCCCATATTGCAGACATGGTCAGTCCTCATATTGCAGACATGCCCCCATCCAGGTCCCCATATTGCAGACATGTCCCCATCCAGGTCCCCATATTGCCGACATGTCCCCCATCCAGGTCCCCCATATTGCAGACATGTCCCCCATCCAGGTCCCCCATATTGCAGACATGTCCCCCATCCAGGTCCCCCATATTGCAGACATGTCCCCCATCCAGGTCCCCATATTGCAGACATGTCCCCCATCCAGGTCTCCATATTGCAGACATGTCCCCCATCCAGGTCCCCCATATTGCAGACATGTCCCCCATCCAGGTCCCCCATATTGCAGACATGGTCCCCATATTGCAGACATGTCCCCCATCCAGGTCCCCATATTGCAGACATGTCCCCCATCCAGGTCCCCATATTGCAGACATGTACCCCATCCAAGTCCCCATATTGCAGATGTGGCGCCCCTGAGGGTTCGGTCGCCTGCATCTCACCCAGAGGTGTGGTATCTCACTCTCAGGTAAGGAAGGAGTACAGCCCGGGACCCTAACACCTGCATCCAACACATTCCACTTCAGTGGGGGCAGGGCGAGATTGCTCCTAAGGGAGAGCACAGTCCCTGGTCCCTAGCTGAAGGGTGGAACTCTGTAGCGGGTGTGGGTGGAGGACGTAGTTCAGGGGAACACAGGAAAGGGAGTGATATAAAAAGATGGAACCATCTTGTTAGCAGGGTCAGAACCAGAGTCAGAGTAGAAGGCAGGAGGAAGGCACTAGGAAGGGACCCCAGGGGTATGGGCAGTGCTGCAGGCCACCCGTACGCCCGAATCTACCAGGAGGTGGAGGGGTCAGGCCGCACAAAGGGGACCGGTTCCTCAACTAGCAGAGTACTTTATGACTCAACTAGAAACCGGAGGCTGCAGTATTTCAAGTCCTTCAGCCAATAGTCCATATCGGTCTCACCAAGAAGGTAGCCATAGAGGACCCAGGGGATGGAACACGCGTCGCCAGACAAGGCCCGCGGTTACTGGATTGGGACACTAGGTGTAAGGTGCAGGGAGATGGCCAGAGAGAGAGAGAACACACAGAAGGGGGTCTCTCTAAATACTCCAGATATACCTGAGGGTTGGCTGAACCCCTCCCTGAGTAAGCGTAGCACGACGAGGGAAGTTACACCGATACTTGTAACTTGGATTGCAACAACTGTGAGTAAACTCTGAAAACTGCACCTCACTGTCTCTGTGAATTACTGCTGCGCCACCACCCCCTGCACTACA